>NC_137155.1:49566535-50928980 GCF_951394435.1 Stenella coeruleoalba | reverse complement strand
ACTTACATAATGACATATTTTTCTTAAAAAAGGTAAATTGCTTTAATTTTTAATGGCACATACATTGCTTTTTAAGGGCATATGATTTTATTAATTTGTTGAATTTTCTCAACAATCACCAGTTTATTAGTTGTCCAAAATGATGTTTTTGGTAACGTGGAGATTTATGTGACATATCAGAAATGTAGTAGACAAATGGACAAATGTTTTTCCATTAAAATGGTCACAAGCTTTATATTGAAATTCAGTAATACTGTATTCCAACACAAATAGGTCCTTTGCTACCTTATGCATCCATATACATAAAGCATACTACTCAGATTTTTAATGAAAACTTTTGTGCAGATAACCTGGATAGTCTCCTATTATTAATGCTTTTTCTCTCTCTTTTTCCTTTGAGCTCACCGTAGTCATTAGATTCTCTTAATAGATAATAGATTTGTTCAGTCTTGTTAAATGGTCATTATTTTAATTTCGAATGTGTATTTCAAGCTAAATAATTCTTTAAACCCTTCAGTTCTGAAACTTTAGCTTGGGTGTCCTCAGGAAGAGAATAGTCTTCATCACAAAATAATTACCACTCCCTGAACTACTTTCTGGTACATGGATGAATACTCATGTTGAGTCTGGCATCTAAATTAAAGTATTTTTAATAATTCAAAGTGTAGGGCATTATAAATAATAGTTAAGAATAAGTTTTCATAATTCTACATTGTTTTGTGTTTAGTAATTCATATCATAAACTGTAGAAACATTCCTATCAGAAATCACAAAATCAAATCATTAGCTGATTTCCTTTTTATGATCTTCTAATACCTTTCAGTTTTAATATTTTATCCAACTATGACAATGAGGTGAATTTACTTCAAATGTTATCTTTTAGTGTCTTTGTTTGTTGCACGGTATTTTATGTAAAATGAAATTTACCAATTACAATTTGATGAGTTTGATAAAGGTATATAATGGTAAAACCACCCCCCCAATCAAGTTTTAGAGCACTTTCATCACCTCAGAAAGTCCCCTTGCTATAGCAGTCAAGTAAATATTATTTTTCTTACTATTATTTTAAAATTTTTTTCAGACCTTAGTCAGCCTGGAAGAGTGGGACCCCAAATAATAGAACACTGCTCGGAAAACAAAATTTCTATCTTATGAGATATTCTAGACCAGGGCTCTCAAACTTTCTTTAAAAGGACAGATAATAAATATTTTTGGCCATGAAGTCTCTGTCACAACTACACAAATCTATTGTTTTAGTGAAAAAGCAGCTACAGACACTATTTCAACAAATGGGTGTGGCCAGATTTGGTCCATGAGATGTAATTTGCCAACCCATGCTCTAGACCTTTTGAAATTCAGTTTTTCTTATTAATATAACCAATGAGCTGGTAAAAAACATTTTCAAAGGAATACATTAGTTAATAAAATAATTTGTAGCATTTTAATTTAGCACACTTGTCTTTTAGAAGTTATTATTTCTGAAAATGTCCAAGATATGTGTTATTCCAAAAACCTGCCAAGTGTAATTAGAATAAATTAATGTCCAACTTTTTGTGTAGTAACAAATAATTAATGAAAAAAAGAGTAGTTAAAATTAGTATTAGTACCAAAAACTGAAACGTAAATTGTAGATTCTAAATCATGGCACTAACCTACAAAAGTTTTACAAATGTTGACATATGTCATGTTGTATTTTCTTGTAATATTGCTGCTCTAAATGGCATAGTTATTTGTTTGTTTTTTAATGACTAATCTACCTGTGTGTTGTGAGTGTTTCATACCCATTTGAAGAGTCTTACTAAATAAATCCTGAGGGTTTGAGAGCTTATCATGGAAGAAGAACACTAATTGTGTTACTAATTGTTACTAGCCCAACACTAATTGGGCTAATTGAGCATACCTACAGACCTGGGCTGTGATTAGAGCACTTCTACATG
Source organism: Stenella coeruleoalba (assembly GCF_951394435.1). Classification (NCBI taxonomy): domain Eukaryota; kingdom Metazoa; phylum Chordata; class Mammalia; order Artiodactyla; family Delphinidae; genus Stenella; species Stenella coeruleoalba. The sequence continues at coordinate 50,927,043 of NC_137155.1, read as the reverse complement.
TTGGAGTTTTAACCTCTGAACATATGGCCTTTGTCATATGTATCTTTTCTTTCCTAAGAAATCCAACTTTATAATGTTATGTTGTCTTTACCAAACCATTTTTAAGTTAAAACCTAGTAATATTGTAAAAAAAACGAGCCCAAATTTGCTAATTCACACATTGAGGAAGAATGGGCTTATCATGGGAACTAGGTAAAGTCAGTAATTTGTAATAGAAAATAGTCATTTGTGACTTCATGATAGAAACATTGCAAAAACTGGATGTTAACAGGAAAAAGTGTTTTGGGAAAAAAGTGTTACAAAAGATGGCTTACCTTTTTACTTAAAAGTGAGAAATGTGTAAAGTTGCCTTTTTTTTTTTTTTTTTTTTTTTTTTTTTGTGGTATGCTGGCCTCTCACTGCTGTGGCCTCTCCCGTTGCGGAGCACAGGCTCCGGACACGCAGGCTCAGCGGCCATGGCTCATGGGCCCAGCCACTCTGCGGCATGTGGGATCTTCCCGGACCAGGGCATGAACCCGTGTCCCCTGCATCGGCAGGCGGACTCTCAACCACTGCGCCACCAGGGAAACCCAAGTTGCCATTTTTTAAGACAAAAGAACAAGTTTATAGAAAATGATATAGTGTAAAGGATATGTTTTTCAAAAGTCTATGGGGCTTTTTTTTTGTTTTGAAGATTAATTCCCTTGAAATTTATTTTTAGAAATATATGCTGCATTTGTTCATAACATTTGATGTAGTCTCATCTTTAATGACATGTTAATACATTTAGAGTCATTTAGTGGCCATGAGGTATTGTCTCATACTTTTGGATTTGAAATACTTTTGGATTTCAATATACAGTCATTTCAAAGATGAATCAATCCATACATGTACTAAATTTTACTTAACCACCAGACATATATTTCAAGTATAGTTACCCCTCTGTGCTCCTTTAATGAACTGTTTAATGAAGGAATGAGTAGGATCAATAAAAGAATGGATAGCAAAATAGAGAGGAATTCATGATTCCGGAACTCACATTTGGTTTGAAGAAAGTTTCTAAATTTAAAATGCCTTCAGTTACATTGTAAGATTTCAAATAAAGCTTCACTGGTGAAGATAAATGCCTTGAAGAACAAGTTATTTGGACTGACAAGATGGGGATATTTAAAGTATATTTAACAGATTCTAAAAAGGACATGTGCTTCAGATGTTAGGTTTCTGTCTTTAATTCTTAAAGGATAAGACAGTTGTCTAGTATAGCACAAGATGAGTTTACATTTTATTGCTGACAGCTCTTTTAAAACCATGGCAGTCTTCTGGGAACACTCTTGGTCCTCTCAAGTTCAGCATGTGTGATGTTTGCTGACAAGTGAGGATAAATAGATTGTCAGGCTGCTGATTCGGAGTTCGAACTTCTCAAAATCTACCTGATAGTCTTACCTCCGTTAGTTCTTAGTTATTTAGAGCATCATGCCTTCATGTGGTTACATTGGATATAGAAATGAAGCCTTTATTGTATGAATTGTAAAAATTTAAAATAAAATCCTAACTGCTTGGGCAGTCTTGACACTTTCATCTGAGGGAACTCTGTTCTAAGTATTATACTTGCAAAAGCATGTTTCCCTTCAAGGAAGATTTTTTGTTTGTAACTTCAGAACTGCCTGATGATCCAGATTCCTCATGCAAGCTTATCCTCTTAGTAGCTAAACTGGTTATTATGCAGACAAGCGAGGGCTTTAGAAGGCAACTTGGTTATAGTGGTGAGAATATTTAAATAATAGTTTATTTCAGCCTGCTCTACCCAGTCATTAACTCACTGCTGCCAGCCATCAGGTTCCCTGCACCAGGAAAGCCTGTTGTTTACAAACCATGACTATTTTAGGACCCACGCTATAAAGTATAAAGAATACATACGCTGAATTCTTACAACGGAGGCGGAAAAGGGGGAGGGGGTGCTAAGACTGCACAGGACTGGGTTAGGGCTTATATGACCCCTTTTCTTTCTCTCTTTTAAAAACAAGTATTTTTGTTGAGTAGGTAACATGCGCACAACAGTAATAGATATTTCCAAGACTATAAAATGGGAGTATAGAAAATTGTATCCTTCTTCTTCCTGTTTCCTTGTTTCTTTCCCCACAGACAGGTCACCTTGGCCTGTTTCTTATGTTTCTTTTCAGAGACATAATACGCATGTATAAGCATGTTTCTTTTTATGCAAATAGTATATATCATGCCCACTGTTCTTTATTTTGCCTTTTCCCTTAGCAGTATATTATAGTTGGTTCCATATTAGTACATACAGATTTAATGGCCTCATCGGCTGCATTTTGAAGCTGTACCATAATTTATTGAGCTATTTTCCTCCTGGAATTTGTGGTTATTTTTGGTCTTTTGCTATAAACAATGTCACAATAGGTATCCATGCACATAAGTCTTTCTGTGTATAAATACAGGTTAAAGGTGCCATTGATCACTTTCTGAAACTTCTGAAACACACCCAGTGACTTCCAAGTTCAGTCCAGCCAGCCAGCTTGGTGAACACATTACTCATCCTGTCTAGGCTGGGCCCTGTCTAGGCTGGCCCTGGGGACTTTCAAGAATCAGACGTGGTCCCTGCCTTAAATAAGGTAGTATCACTCTCCAGTGACTGATGCTTCAAGGTAAAGTGCTGGGTGACAGATCAGAAGTGCAGCAGAATCTTGTGGAAATCCACACAACAGGGTGGAATGACTTCTGATCTTGGGGATCAGGGAAGAATTTGAGGATGGGTTGGAATTAGAATTCCATGTGGGAAGTGGCACAGGAGGCATGGGGAGAGGGTTCAGGAAGCGTGGGTGCACCAGAGCACATGCTGGGTGTACTGCCCCCACACAGGGCCTCCTCATCATATGTGCCAGGCCCCCTCCTGCCTCAGAGTGCGGGCACTTGCTGTGCCTTCTGCCTGTAATACTTCACCAAGATTTTTTGATGGCTTGCTCCCTTTGCAGGGATGCCCACAGGTCATCAGAGCTCCTCACTGTGGGCCCTGCTTATTTGCCCATGCCCTCCAGGTCTTGTCCTGTCGTGTCAGAAACCAGTGCCTCATGTTCCTGCCCTCTGCTCTTCCTCTCAATGCCACCATGTAAAAGTGCCTCTTATGATGGCCTCTGGCACAGCTGGCTCCTCCCTGGTGACTGGCACTCCCACAGCCATTCTGGCCTCCTTTGCCATCTGCTCAAGGGCAAAACAGGCCCTTCCCTTAGACTGCTACAATGCAGCCACCATCAGGGTATCATTTCCAACAACAGTTATGAAAGTGGAGAATTTGGGGAAGGGCAAGGTAGTGGTACTACTCACTTCTGTTCAAAGTGGTTGGCTCAGAACCTAGAGACCCCTGCTTAGCTTTGGAGAGAGGGTTCTCTCTGTTTATCTCTTGCTCGTCCCTCTCTCTGCCTAGGACTGGCTTTCCTCTCCCCGAAGTGAGTGTACCCCAGTGATGCTACCTGGAATTCAGGCCCTAAGGCTTCAGAAAGAGGAATTTCCCTCCTTGTGAGAATCTAAGTCTCCTGAGAGGTCTAATTTCAGATCTTGGGGTCCCCCTTGCATCCCCTAGCCACAGGACTGGGTGCTCTGACCTGCAGCCCAAATAAACAATCATAGCACTTAATATTTACACCAAAACACAACCAACAGTCCAATATCAGTAATCTCGGTAGGATTTAGACTTAAATGTTATTAAGTTGGGCTTAATTGGTCCTGTGCTTTGTAGGGTGAAGAATAGCTCTCACCACCTACCCTTTCTTCAGTCCTTTGGGTTCCTGAAAACCTCTGATCAAGAACTGGGAGAGGCATTGGTACATTGCCTTTGTGTTCCTTGAGGCAGCAAACGTCTCCCTCAAATATACTACAGAGCCGCAGAAACCTATTAGCTCTGCCAAAACAGGCACCCAGTTTATATTAAACCCTTTGGTCTGTTTGAAGCATCCAGATGCAAGTTAATTTCACAGCCTGCCCCAGAACAGTGGGTAGGGGCTTGCTTTACATTTATATAACAGAAATTGCTATTAAGTTGCTTTTCTTAGAATAAAGGAACAGTCAGCAGCTAAGGTAAATTCAGGTCTCTTCCTGTCAGTAAAACTAAACAGCTGGAAGCTTTGAAATGAGTGTATTTGTACTTCTGCTCATCAAGGTTTTTTATAAGAAACTCTCAGGTCTGGGCACACCTCTTTCTATGCTTAAGTTAACTCTTTGAGAGGCAGCTAAGGTGCCATGCAGAATAAGAGACACCTGCTATTGTTGTACTTGGAATCTAAGCTGGTTTCACACATATAAGCACGTCAGTTCATAGGCAGGGATTCCAGTAAGTAGATGCAAATTGATCTCCTGTCTGAATGTGCTTTAGACAGTCTTGTCTAAGTCCTATGTTTTACAAAAGACTGTTATATTGGGATGCAGAAGGGGTGGGACGTGATGGTAAGAAATGGGACAATCATAAGAAATGATCATTGCTCATAGGGAGCTTATAATATAGATGGAGAGATAAACAGAGATAAACAGATGAATAAAACAGTTTTATGTACTTACTGCCAAATGAGTTGAATAGAGAATGAGATGTGATATAAAAATTTGGAGAGATTGATTAATTCTTGAGGTTTCATTCATCTAAATTTTTTTTTAAGATTTATTTATTTATATTTGGCTGCGTTGGGTCTTAGTGGCAGCACTAAGGGATCTTCGTTGAGGCACACAGGATCTTTTTGTTGTGGTGCACAGGCTCTTCCTTGTGGTGCGTGGGCTTCTCTCTAGTTGTGGTGTGTGGGTTTTCTCTTCTCTGGTTGTGGTGTGCAGGCTCCAGGGGGAATGGGCTCTGTAGTTTGCAGCATGCGGGCTCTAATTGAGACGCACAAGCTCAGTAGTTGTGGCACACAGGCTTAGTTGCCCTGCGGCATGTGGGATCTTAATTCCCTGACCAGGGATTGAACCAGCGTTTCCTGCATTGTAAGGCGGATTCTTTACCACTGGACCACCAGGGAAATCCCCATCTAAATTTTAAATATCACATTAGATAAAGTTTGAGACATCATGGAGTTTGTTAGGAAAATAAGTTCATCACTTACATTAAGAACCAGTAGCTTGTATATTAATAGCCTTATGGTATGGTATTATATTTTTATTTAACATATTTATGAACATCATAAAGAGATTAAAGCACTATATATATATATATATATATATATATATATATATATATATATATTGAGTTTACTTCTTACCAAAAAAACAAAAAGAATCAGGGGACTTCCCTTGGCGGTACAGTGGTTAAGACTCCACACTTCCACTGCAGGGGGCACGGGTTTGATCCGTGATTGGAGAACTATGATCCCGCATGCTGTGGCAAAAAAAAAAAAAAAATCATGAGCTTTTAGGCAATGTAATCTTACTTGCATTAGGTTTTTAAAATTTTTAAACCCAGGAACAGATTTTTCTGTTGAAATCTGACACAAAGTCCCAAGCTATAACACAGGTAAAAGTAGAGGTGCTCTGGATGAGGTTGGTTTGGTTATTCACCCTGTTGGCCAGGATGACAAACATGTACCACCTGCTATGGGAACACTGTCTCAGGGGCTCATGATAGGTGCTGTTCTCTTCTCTATGTCAGTCCAACAATAGACTCACTGTGGGCCGACGCCCTGCCAGGAGCTGGAGCTACCAAGGTGAATGATGCATGGTCCTCTTTCAGGGAAACTACGGTCTTATGTGGGGCGGGGGGTCTGGGGGGCTGATATGTAAATGAATGACTTGGGATGTCCATGCACGCTCAGGGCTGCTGTCATTCAGAGAACAGAGGAAGGCTCACTGCCTGGACCAGGGAGGGAGGGCAAGTCAGGGAAGCTTCTGGAGGACTTGGCCATAGTATAGGTATGAAGGACATGTAGGAATCCATCAGCTGAGTAAGGCATTCCAAGGAATGAGACCATGTTGTGCAAAGAAACTGACATGGAATCAGATAATTACAGGTAATTTGATAGGCAGGTAACAGTTGCCTATGTTCTGTTCTATAACAGCATAGAAAGGAAGGGGAAGAAAAAAGGCTGGGGTAATAATAGCAGGGGAAGTTATTTCTCAGAGTTTGGACTTTCAGAATAAAGCCCAGAGGCTCCATTAAGCTCTATAGCAGAGGAGTGACCTGATCAGCTGGTGTTTTAGTTAATGATAATAGCCAATATGTACTGTGTTATTATAGGCCAAGTGCACTATTCATCACTTTCCATGCATTTCTCATTTAATCACACAAATGCCCTAGGAGTCAGGTGTGGTCATTGTATCAGGGATCCTAGAAGAAAACAAAGGGCAACTCAAGCAGGGTGATTGAGGAGAGTTGGATGAAGGGACTATTTATGAAACTGTGGGCAGGTTTAAAGATGTAAAACCCCTCCAGGCTAGCAGTAGTGGGGAGCCTTTACCATTCTGCTCTGCAGGATTATGAGAGAAATAGATTCTGGAACCCACTGAGCAAGAGTGGTAGCCTTCCGGGACTTCCCTGGCAGTCCAATGGCTAAGACTCGGCGCTCCCACTGCAGGGGCGTGGGTTCCATCCCTGGTCAGGGAACTAAGATCCCACCCACTTGCTGCACAGTGTGGCCAAAAAAAAAAAAAAAAAGAAAGAAAGAGTGGTAGCCTTCCAAGGGAGTACTTAGCCACAGCCATTTTCCTGTCCAGCTGGGAAGGAGCCAAGGGTAAAAATGTACACCAACCTCACTTTTTTCCTTCCCTCTGATTTTTGGTCCTTGTGCCTCCCACTGGCCAAACTGCACTTGAGGCCAGGGGACCAACAACTCTGTAATTACAAGCTCATTAAGGTCAGCAGAGAACAGGAAGGAGGAAGAGTCAAGGCTGCATCAGGAGGGCTTCCCTGGTGGCTCAGTGGTTGAGAGTCCACCTGCCGATGCAGGGGACAAGGGTTCATGCCCCAGTCCGGGAAGATCCCACATGCTGTGGAGCGGCTGGACCTGTGAGCCATGGCTGCTAAGCCTGCACGTCCAGAGCCTGTGCTCCACGACGGGAGAGGCTACAACAATGAGAGGCCCGCGTACTGCCAAAAAAAAAAAAAAAAATGCATCAGGAGAGGCAAATAGAGAATATCCAGCAAAGTTACCACATGCATTTCACACATGAAGCAACTAAAAGTCAGCTAGGTTAATCACTTGCCCCAAATCACACAGCTTGTAAGTGGTGGTCCCACATGAGCACACAGAGGAAGAAGCTCTTATACACTACAGGGAACTGTCTCTTCCTCAGACTATGGAGAAGGAATAGGAAGGGCAAACGTGGCAGCTGGGAAACCAGTGAGGAGCTCTTTCTAAGATTCAAGACCCAGAAGAATAAGTATGAAGGCCTAAAATGACAGTGCAGTGAGCACAAAAAGAAGGGAATGGATTTGAAACAGTAGAGGCAGAATGGATACAACTGTGGACCTCAACTTCCTTATAAAAAATGATAATATAGATGACAGACTGTCTTAGAGTCTTTCCAGCACAAAAGCTATATGACTCATCTCTGCAGTGATTGTGATATATATTTGTTTCATGGAATTAATGTATCTTTGAAAATATTCCCCAAATGCTCAGTATACCTCCTTTTGGAGATTTAAAGTTTATTTATATGTTAGTAATGCCCAACTCCAGTATCAGGACAACCAAGATTGTCACCAGATGTCATAAAACATGTTTTAAAATCATCCAAATAAAGTTTAAAAATCATCAAAATAATGTTCATGTCTTTTAGTAGACATTTTCTTCTCATTATGATGTCTGAAATCCTGTACTGAGTACAGTGTTGAGACCCCAAACTATAACTTGACCTCTGTTCAAATAGTATGAAAAGAGAAAAGAAGAAAAGTAAAAGCATGGGAGACAATAATTCACAAAAATTGGGCAACAACCATAAAATTTTTAAAATATCATAATGACTTAGCATGACCTAAACCTTTTTTTCCCTTGAATTGGCTCAATGATTCCCTCATTAATTTGAACTGATTTAGTTGGACATTTACCCTTATAAAAACATAAAAACCTCTTAGTTCAAGTTTGAGCATAGTTGCCTATTGTCATCTCATGGAACATTTAAAAAATTCACTTCAGTAAGGACACCTCAGAAGAGCATATACTTCAGATTAGCTTTAACCACACCCAAGTTTGAGGTTTCTGGAAAAAAACAATGAGCCTTTGGGGTCCTGTACGATAAAGAGCATCCCCCCCAACAACAATCGAATTCCTAGCAGTTACTCTCCAAGTTACCGTAGCCTTCTGGCTAACTACTCCGTTTCTGGGGCTACTGCTTTCTGCCAACTTCCACTTTAAAACAGACAAACAAAGCAGCTGATAAGAACTGTTCTTATTTAAGCAACCAAACCCTAATTTGAAGGTTCCTGAGCATTTCTCTTATCAAACTTCTCTTTTCCTTGAGGGCTTTTTGTCTGATTGTTCGATGAGGCCCTCTAGACAACGTCAGCCATTTTCTCTTGAGTTTACTTATTCTTTTGGAACCTCCTTTCAGTAAAACCAGCTGTGTTTTCTCCCCACTTCTCTTTCCTCTGTCCCCTGTCCTCACCCCATCCCTCTCCCTCTCTCACAAGACTGACCTGTCACCGCTCTGGGCTTTGGACCCACTCAGTCTATGCCACTGCCCATCTGGAGCCCAGGAGCATGTTTGTTCCCAGATGCCCAGTCTTTCTGGGGAGGCGGTGACACTGGCTGCATTCACATCCGGGCATAGCCACTTATTACTGTCGACCAAGGGGTAAATTAGTTTCCTGTCTGTATAATTGGGATACTAATAATTATATTACCTTCTAGGTTATTGCAATGATTAAATGACATCACACCTTTAAAACCCTCAGAATACCCAACAGATTGTAACTGCTCAAGAATTTCTCATCAAGTTTGCCTCTATTATAATCACGAGCACATTATCCACAGATTCTCATATTTTTATATTACCTATGATAAGACTAGGTAAGGGTATTGTCCCCCCTCCTTTTTACAAAATTTTAGGTGGTTTAGGAAGGAAATGGGAATGATTTTCTCATAAAGTCTCCAAGAGGAACACTCACTCTGATTTATTATTTTTCTTCAAAGCTAAAAAAATTAATGAGCATAGATTGTTATTTCGAATGTTATGTATGTATGATAATTTCATCTTTATACATTGGCTTCTTTCATATTAAGCACAAAGCATACCTCTGGCATAAAATCGTAATTATTCTTAGTTTATTTGACCTAATTATAGTTACAGTTCAATAAATAATCTCTCTTTAACATATACAAATGCATGCTCATAATATTTTTGGTATATAAATACATATTTATAAGCAAATGGCCTAAAAGTTCTGAGTATTATGTCTTGATTTAAAACTTAGATTCTTATGACGAATTTAGTATGTTTTACCTTTAATTTTTAAAAACTGGAAACAAATCATCATGGATATGGAAATTCATCAAAATTGCCAATTTAGTCAGGTTATGAAATTCATTTTCTATATTGTGTTGTCATCTAGCATTGGAATAATAACTATGAGTTTCATTAACTGAGAAGCAGAAACTAGAAAATTAAATGTAAACCAGTGAACTGTGAAAATGATGATATATTCATGTATACGCTCTTGAAAATGATTTTGCATTTTTCTGCTAATGCAGATGTGATGTGATGGGATCAGTGAGGTGGAATTACTTACTTAAAAGGGCTTTTTAAGAAGTTGAGCATATATGACCTTCATACATTTAATGAACAAGGTTCTTAGTAATATTTTCTTAGGATCACTGAGTTTTAGTACCCAGATGGACTTTAAAGTTTCCTTAGTCTGCCCATGGGTCAAAAAACTTTTTCTTAAAGGCCAGATACTAAATTTTGTAGCTTTACATGTTGTACTTACTCAACTCTGCTGCTGAGCACAAGAGCAGCCATAGACAGTATGTGAAAGAACAGACGTAGCTGTGTTCCAGCAAAATTTATTTACAAGGACAGGTAGCCAGCTCATAGGCCGTAGTTTGATGACTCTGATCTCAGCCCCCTTATTGTACACATAAGCAAGAGAGCTTAAGTGACTTAATCAAGGAGACACAACTAACTCGTTAGTGTCAGAACGACTGTCAGGCATTTCGTTTTTTTCTTATCACAAGTCTTCTGATATGCAGACTACTGCTCTGGTAGCAAAAGCATGTTTCTTATATGGTAGACAGCCAAAGAACTCTGACTAATTGGTCTTACAACCACTTCTATTAATTTCATGTAAAGCAGTATTTCCCAGAGGAATATATTGTTTTTATCTTCTGTGCAAAATAGAAAATAAAGTCTTTCTATATAAAAAATTTAATTCTTTGAAAATTTCCTTTCTTGTTTAGAATGTCTTTATTAAAATATTATGATCATTTCTGTTATTTCAAATGAAAGATATAAAAGAAGTGCCCTTGAGGATAGACAGAAGTTAGGCATAATTTATTAACTTAAAAAATTCAGGGCTTCCCTGGTGGCACAGTGGTTGAGAGTCCGCCTGCCGATGCAGGGGACACGGGTTCGTGCCCCGGTCTGGGAAGATCCCACATGCCGCGGAGCGGCTGGGCCCGTGAGCCATGGCCGCTGAGCCTGCGCGTCCGGAGGCTGTGCTCCGCAGCGGGAGAGGCCACAACAGGGAGAGGCCCGCGTACCGCAAAAAAAAAAAAAAAAAATATATATATATATATATATATATATATATATAATCAGAACAAAATAAAATGTTGCCTTAACATGTTTTAATGTCTTCTGGACTTAATTTCATTTTAATTAGAGTTTGTTTTCAGAGGTTACTCTTATTCAGTTGAAAGATTCTGACAAATGCCAGTCATAACATTTTAAAGGGATTTTTGTATTCTGTAAAGAGTAGCTTCTGTTAAAGTAGAAATCTGGACAGAAAAAAAAAAAGATGTTTCATTTAAAGGAAAGAAAAGGAGATTATAACTTATCTCAAAATTTTTTTTCCACTTTAAGCAACACCATGTGATATTAAGTGTATAAAAAACAAAGACCTGTCCCTAAAATGCTCACATTTCCTGCTTTCTGTTATGGCAGATATGGGGCAAGAGGTTTGGAGGATGCTTATAGGGGAAGATTGGGCATTCAAGTCTTTTATTATTCACACTGAAGAGTGTTCCAGTTAAACTTTAATTTTCAGTAAAATTAATCTCAATAAATGTAGGTCATTTATTGTCTAGGATGTCTTTCGAAGTTGATAACTATTTGCCATGGACAGACCTGAGGCTAGTGCAATACTCTAGCAAGAGATGATGATGAGGACCTAAGGAGAAGGAAGAAAAGAGAGCAATTATAAAGTAAAATCCATTGAATTTTTAAATTTTTTAAGTGAAAGTGAAACTGTGCAACTGAGATTGGGACTTGAACCCACGCTCTTTCAACTGAGATCACACACCTGGTCTCAGGACTTAATGAAGTTCAGGTTCTTGATCTCTCATTGCAGAGAGAAGTCAGTGAGAGACAAAGTTGATAGGTAGGAAGTAGATTTATTTAGAGGGAAACACACCTCACAGACAGAGTATGGTCCATCTCAGAAGGGGAGAGCGGCTCAGGGTATGGGGTTGTCAGTTTTTATTGGGGTGGGTAATTTCATAGGCTAATGAGTGGGGGGAGTATTCCAACTATTTGGGGGAAGGGGTGGGAATTTCCAGGAACTGGGCCACTACCCACTCTTTGACTTTTAGAGTCAGCCTTGGAACTGTCATGGCACCTGTGGGTTTGTCATTTAGCTTGCTGATGTGTTACAATCAGCGTATACTGAGGCTCAAGGTCTAGTGGAAGTCCGCCATCTTGGACCTACTTGGTTCTAATCAGTTTATGTCGTGTCCTCTGGCTATGTCATTCTTTTAAAGGTTGTGCCCTGTCCCCTTCCCTCCTGTTTCAAAAGTAGCCTATAACGAAACAAGACTTCCAGCTTTGGAGAATGGATGGATGGTGATGTTTAGTGGTGAGTTATAAAACACTGGAGGGGGTAGTAATGGTTGGAGAATTGGGGACAATAAAAATCTTAAAGATACATATGGAGGATCTAAGTTGACATTTTTTATTTAGAAATCTAAAGTTTTAGGGGAAGATTGATAGTAGAGATACGTATTTGGGATCTTCAGCAGACAGATAGTAACTGAACACATGGGAGTAAATCAGATCCTCCAGGAAAACTTGTCAAGTGCAGAGACAAAAGGTTAAAGCCAAAACTCTGGACAACACCAGAAGAAAATGCTTTTTTGTTTTGTTTTGATTGATGGTTGTTCATTGATACACTGTAAGAGCAGCAATAATGAATTTTTAAAAATAGCTTTAGTACATCATCAGATACTTAATGTAAACCCTCTAGGAGGGAGAGGACACCATTAAAAATGTCTATTTAAAATAAATTCCAGGCCAGTTCTCAGGACTGCGGAATGGGAAAGAAATATAAAAGCCTTACTCCGTGGACTAGCTCACAGAACAGAGAAGTCTTCCCCTTTTCAGCCTGACAGCCTAATGGTAAACTGTTACCCAAGTATGTCATGTCTGTGTGGTATCAAGCTGTGAAGAAAGGAGCCCCTTTCCTAGAAATATTGATTTTGCGATTAAGAGCAAGACACTCTTTTTCTGATCATTCAGTTTGGGGAATGAGGTAAGGTGTGAGAGAGACGTGTGGGAGTTGCTCTAATATAAAATACAAAACCACTGACAAGCACAGAACAGTGGCACATCCTCTGGAAAGACTGAAGTGGTGAGAGATATTCCTTTATATTGTATTTTAGTTGGCTTTCGCAAGTCCATCTACCTTTTGCCATTATTCCACTTAATTCAAAAGAAACAAGTCAGTGTTGCCAGTTCTTCCTCAATTCCTTAGTCAAAGCAAAGACATGGGAATTAGTATTCTTGGACACCAATGCTAGTTTTAGCAATTTTCTCCATAGAGTCAGAGGGATAACTCAAGTCTCCAACCGATGTTACTGCCTGCAAAAAGGATGCATTAGAATTTGAAAGAATAATTAGATGTGCATAGAATAGAAATCTAATGAACATGAGTGTACAGCTAAAATAACTTTTACTGTTTGGGGAACCTAAAACAGTTTACTAGTATATTGCATTTGACCCTGGACTCACAGCATGTTCCCTGTATTAACGGTGCAATTGGCCATAGAGACTTGTGGTTGGGGTCCAGTGGTTAGTGGTTGTAACTTGTGGTTAGTGCCTGTAGGACATCCTCATCCCTATGTCTAGTGAGGAATTGGGTAGACCCAGATCTGAAGCCCACAGACAAGTATGAGCTGGAGATAAAATCTTAAGAGAAGTCACCTAGGGATGACAGTTAAAACATAGCATTAGCCACAGTTACCCACAGAGTGTATACATTTAGAAAGCACTGGTTTAAATATATAACTCTAGACAAGTCCAGCAGTTATGGGGCAGATAGAGGAAGATTCCAGAAGCAGACCAAGTCACTCCTATTATCTCTTCCATAACTGAGAAGTCAAGGGAGTAAATTTAAAAGAATGGGAGTGGTCAGCTGTATCCATTGCAGCTGAGAGAACTTTTAAGATAAAGACTGAAGAATCTCCATTGGTTGGCGCCAAAGGGCTGGGCTTCTGGAGGCAAATGTTGGAAGAACCGTCACATGATTTACTTTGTGTCCCTACCAGAGGGTAGAACCAGGCTCAGGGTGGCAGCAGAAGTTAGACCATCTTATAGAGATATGAAAAGGAATTCTTTCCTTGGGTAAGAGCTTACCTGTAAAGCTTCTTAACTCTTCTGGAAATCTAAGATTCTACTATGCTAGCTAGAATCAAGGTTGTCCAACTTTGAATAATTGGCAAGAGGGCTTGAATGATAGGATTTTTTACTCCACTCTTAAGGTCTTGCCTTAGTTAGAAGTGGTAACATCTTCAAGTTGGATACTCTGAATCGTGAGGCAAGCCATTTTAGGTGCCCTAAGGAACATGCACCCTTTCATATGTACACACTCAGCCAAAGCAGCAGTGTATAAATAACCTATAGTCATCTAGTTAGCATTTCACGTTGCTTTTTGACTCTTAATTCAAACTGAACATTAATATAAGAAGTTTTGATAATAACCCATGAACTTCATCCTTTTTAGAAGGTATTGTAGCTTTCTTCCTGTAGTGTAACCATAGCAACTGACAAGGAACGGAGAAAGAAAGCTTTCACACATGCTGTGCTAATTAATCCTATCCTACAGTTTTCCTTCAGCCGGAGGATGCAGTTTAATAAATTTTGCATAGTGAGCGTGTTTTGATGCATGAACTGTATAAATACATAGCAATATCTTTACTAAATATATTTATTTAAAAATGCAGTTGTATATTTCTACTTCGAGGTGTACTTTTTTTTTCTTTTGAGTCATTGTTTTAATAATGTGCTCCCTCCCTGAAAAGTTTTGGCATTTATTTATCTTTTTAACTGAACAGAAATACTTTTAGGGTAAAAACCTTTTGTTTAACAATATACAGGACACTCTCTACAAGATTATGTTTTAATTGACTATTAAAGTGAGATATGAGAGTTTTTCTCAAGTGATACAGAAGAATGTATCTTAAAAATATAATAACATGCTTTAATATGACACATTTACATGCAAACCACTTTAAGAAACTGTCTTAACACATTGAAGAGTTAGATATTGAAAACTCATTTTCGTTGTTGATTTGGGAAGCTGTGTGACCCATGTGAATGGAGTTTGGGCAGTCCTTGACTGAAACATGAGATGGAGAAAAATAATGTAGATGAAGAGCTTTTTCTGTTTATATTTTTCAGAAATATTTAATCAGTTTTACAAACTTATATTCAGAGTGGGCATAACTGACCTGAAGTCACATATCATTATTTAGATTTATACTATTTCTAGGTAATTTTGAGGTTTGGTTCTCCCTTTAAAACTGGGGGTATCTGGGCTTCCCTGGTGGCACAGTGGTTGAGAGTCTGCCTGCCGATGCAGGGGACACGGGTTCGTGCCCTGGTCTGGGAAGATGCCACGTGCCACGGAGCGGCTGGGCCCGTGAGCCATGGCCGCTGAGCCTGCGCGTCCGGAGCCTGTGCTCCGCAACGGGAGAGGCCACAGCAGTGAGAGGTCCGCGTACCGCAAAAAAAATAAAAAATAGTGGGGGTATCACAATTTTCTGTAACCAGTCTGGTCTTCTGAGCTGTCAAAGAAAATCTCATATTCTTAAATTCTCCTATCCCTCTGGCCTAGCTTTTTGTCAACAGGGACTTAGCAAAACCAAGGGAATCCAGCCTGAATGTTTTTGGCATCCCATTTGCCTTGACAACAGCATATGGAACGAGTCAGAACCTACTTCAGGACTTGTGCTTATTAGCTCTTTAGTCTGTATAGAAACATGCTCATTTGAGGAACTAAACTTTTTGATGAGATTACGAAACTCTGGAAACACTTTACCACCCTGACTGTTTTATCTGTTGTTCAGTTTTGCCTGCTTTGAGGTAGGATAAAACCTTGCAGAGAAAAGGAGTAGAGGTTATTATGGAAATCTGTTATCAGAAATAGTTATTCTATTCATGTGCAGAAAAGTTAGGGACAGTACATGTGTAGGTATGTTTGTGTGTGTATAATCTGTATATTTTAATATGGAATACTTATAAACAGTCAATTTATAATATGCCATTGTGTTGTTATAAAAACTGCATGGTAGGAAAAATTGAGTTATTGTAACCATAGTTGAACTAATTAGAAATTCATCTTCTCACCAGATGCTCTATTAATTTTAACATTTACATATAATACAGTAAAGGGAATACCACGTGTTTAATAAACTGAGAAAAGTTATGTTCCTAAGTACTACATAAAAATTTAAATAATCAAAACATTAAAATAAATATGTTATGGTAGGTTCACTGTAAAAATGTTTATTCGCTTTGAGCATCACAGTGATAAATAATACTTTACACTTGTCATTAATGAACATACCCAGATAGAAAGCTATCACAGATTTTTTCTCTTAAAAAAATAATATCTATAGATTTTGTGTTTTTTAAAGGAATTAATTATGTATTAATTGTAGAAAACTTGGAAAAAACTCAGAAAAACTTATTAAATTAAAAAACCAGGGCTTCCCTGGTGGCGCAGTGGTTGAGAGTCCGCCTGCCGATGCAGGGGACACGGGTTCGTGCCCCGGTCCGGGAAGATCCCACATGCCGCGGAGCGGCTGGGCCTGTGAGCCATGGCCGCTGAGCCTGCGCGTCCGGAGCCTGTGCTCCGCAATGGGAGAGGCCACAACAGTGAGAGGCCCGTGTACCGCAAAAAAAAACAAACAGATAATCTTGTATTCCAGAACTAACCACTAAGGTTATTCAAATATATTTTCCACCAGTCTTTTTTCAGTGCATAAATATTTATGGTTGTGAGGTCAAATTGCATGTAATTTATCACTTAACATTTTATTGTGACCACTTTCCCAATTTTTAAACATTCTTAGAAAACAATTTAATTTATTATATGGTCTCTCATCATTTCCACATACCAGATTTATTTAACTGTTCCTTTATAATTATTTTTTATGTGGTTTTCAAGTGAACCTCCTGAATAAGCATTTCTTAGTGAGTGTTTGACAGAACCCTAAAACCAAAAGAAGTTTTGGAAAAACCCTTTGAGAAAAGAGTCATATTCTTATCTTTCAGATTCACCGTACACATTAGAAAAATTAAGGGCACTGAGAAGTCTCACAGTACGGAAACCTGTTTTACTTTTTAAACCATCTTTTCTCAAAGGTATTTGACCTTGGGACTTTTCCATATCACACTTATTTGTAACTCTCAGAACTAAAGTACCATGAGACATTCTTTGGAAAGTCCAGGAGATTTCCAAGCTTCTGCATAGTATCAAATAGTTTATGAATTGTTTGTTTACTCTCCTGGGATACTTTTTTTTAGATTCTTGGTGCTATATTAGGAAATATAAATGATTTATTGGTTATTAGCATGTATTTGAAACAGGTAGACCACAACAATGCTTTCCCCAACCTTTCTAGTAACCTTGACATTGCATTCGTGATTCTGTATTATAATATCACCTTTGACCTTTTAAAACTGTGAACATTCAAATTTAAATTCCCTTGTTTTATTAATGCCTATTAAACTTCTTTATGTTTCATGTAACCCACAGGTCTTGCAAGAGCAAAATCCGTCCCTAGCCACACATACTCCAATGAAGTGGTTACCTTGTGGTACAGACCTCCAGATGTCCTCCTGGGCTCGACAGAATATTCCACCTGCCTTGACATGTGGTGAGAAATGGAAGCTTTACTCTAGCTAATTTATCTATAGTGCTTGGTCTGGGTCAAGCCTAGACAAACATCCTAACAGTCTGAATGAAGATTAATGGTGCTGGAGTGTTGGCCTGTGTGTGGCAATACCACTGGAGTTTTTGAAAACATAATTGGGAATGTTCCCTAATCAGGGACTCCCTTACAGATGGTGTCTGCTAATGGTTCTTGATGGACAGGGGCAGAGACATTTTTCTAGCTGTCAGTTTGGTGATTTTTCTCCCTAAGGGTCTTAGTTTGTAGATTTATTTTATAACAAGGAAGTGTATATCTCCAAACAGCAGCATAGGTTGGAAGTTGTAGGAGCATGTTTAAATTCACAATGGAAATCAGATAAGTGGTCTGAAAATTTTGCTGTGACTGTAAGGTACTAAATTCGGTACAATATACCCCTGAAAACTGTTGGTACCAATTATCCAAAATGAAATTAAATGATTACTTTTTAAAAATATCAGAGTAAGTTTAATTTCAATAGAGTCACAGTTTTACACAGTGGTTTAGCAAAACTTAAAATTCTATTATAGGAGGCCCAAAGAGTGGCAAGGTTTAATGTGTAATTAATATTAATGATAAACTACGATGAGTGGTAGATCCCTTTTCTAGACTCACAATTGTGTTCAGAGTAAAACAGTTCACATAGCACATGGCTATTTGATAGCATGAATCATCTTCCATGAATGATGATGCCCTACATACAGAATTCAGCTACATGTTCACATAATGTTTATGACCTCAATAAAGCTTCAGCATGTGTCATTTATCTTCTTGCCCTGTACTTACTTCACTGCTCTACCCTAAATAATCTTGACTTTTAGTAAATTAGGCTGTGATGAGGCTTGGCCTCTTCCCTGATATTTTTAATCCAAACTTCCTTCCTTCCTTCCTTCCTTCCTTCCTTCCTTCCTTCCTTCCTTCCTTCCTTCCTTCCCTCCCTCCCTCCCTCCCTCCCTCCCTCCCTCCCTCCTCCCTCCTCCCTCCTCCCTCCCTCCCTCCCTCCCTCCTTCCCACCCTTCCTCCCTCCCTCCCTCTCTTCCTTCCTTCCTTCCTTTCTTTTTGTCTGCGTTGGGTCTTCGTTGCTAAATGCGGACTTTCTCTAGTTGCAGCGAGCAGGGGCTACTCTTCATTGTGGTGCGCAGGCTTCTCATTGCGGTGGCTTCTCTTGTTGCAGAGCACAGGCTCTAGACATGTAGGCTTCAGTAGCTGTGGCACGTGGGCTCAGTAGTTGTGACTCACGGGCTCTAGAGCACAGGCTCAGTAGTTGTGGTGCATGGGCTTAGTTGCTCTGTGGCATGTGGGATCTTCTCAGACCAGGGCTTGAACCCATTCTGCCTGCATTGGCAGGCGGAATCTTAACCACTGTGCCACCAGGGAAGCCCTGATCCGAACATTTTATGGAGAGAAAATAATCAAGTTCCTTGTGATGTAGGGTACAGTGTAGATTTACTTAATTTAGATTCCAACAACCCCTTAGGAATGGGATTTGGGCATCTGTAAAGCCACTGAAAATATATGCAACATTTTGTGTACACGTGGATATATTTATTTTTCTGTGGTGTAGATCTGTATGAGTTATAGAGTGTTTTTCTCTACGTTTTGAGAATGGAAATTCTAGATTGTTTTTCAGTGAGGTCAGTTAAGGACTCTGCTAATAGAACATAGTTTGGAAATATTTGTGGCTTGGAGCCAGTTTTGTCTTAGTTGCTTGGCAGTGCAGTTAAGACTCTACCCTCAGAATGAGGAGAAGCTATTTTTTATACACTAGTGGCTAATTTTTCCCAAACCTTTGAAAGTGCTCTTTAAAGTACAGAGAACCGCATGGATTGGGACTTGCTAATATGTCTGTTTGTGATATATAATGTTTGACTTCCAGTCTGTGCCTCTCCACTCGCCCTGCCCCCAACCTTTCTTTGACATGTATGTGCCTGTTGGTGTCCATTCTCTTAAGGAAGAAGGCTTGGTTGCTTTCTGCCAATTTGCTTTAAGCAGAGACATAATGAAGCATAAGAAGAAGATGGTTATTTAAGTGGAAGGGAGGAAAACTGATATAAACTAATAGACCCCAAATGCCCTTTTGTCTGCTGCCAATATTATTCATTGCCAAAAGCAAATAGTAAATGTGTTATGTTGGAGCAGTTTCCCATGCTTATTGGCTCTACATTTCTAAGCCCTAAAATCTGAGTTATGTCTGTGCTATGCCTGTCACTCTGAATCTGATTTCATTCCAAGCCATTTTCTAAAAGCCATTTTGTTACTTTCCTATAAGTCAGGTAAAACGTATGTATTTTTCCAGTTAGAGAAAAGTTCACAGGACAATGATTTTTGCATAATTAGTGACCTTGATGCTGGGTATTCAGAGATCTAGAAATGGGACTATAATTTAGTCATGGCTCAGCTGCACCAAAGAGAAGTACAAATATTAACCCATAGACAGTAGCAGGGGGGCAGGTGGCAGTGGTTTCAGGCTATTTTTACAGTTCATTTACCGTCCTGGGGCAGTGGGGTAGTAACTAAAAACTAACGATCCCTACACAGTGTTACAATTTCCAGTTTTCTGTTTAAATAGCTTCGGGCAATAAAAATATTAATGAAGACACTTATTCATTAACATTGGCAGCAAGTGATGGAAGTCAGAGCTCTCCCTGTTATGATTTACTGCTCTAGGTCTCCAGCATGGTGGTGATGTATGAATATAGTGTGTGATTTGAGAACTCATCAAGAAAGATAGCTTTATGACACCTTTGTCTGCCTCTGTGAAGGAGGGTTTAAGCAGAGGAATCAAATTGGACTTTGTGTCATGTATAGCTTCCCTTAATTCTTGGATTTTATAACTCTTTGAAAGTCAAGGCATAGGACATCATCTTTAAGCTTCTAAACCAAAAAGGCTTACCAAGTACTGAAAACCACATTAAGAGAAGTGCAAATGTGAAAAGGAGCTTATCTGTGTAGTTCCTCCCTTGTCAAGGAGTTCTGCTCTAGCTGTCGAGGTCATTGCTCTTAAATAAGCCTTATATTCCTTTATAGAAGCTCATAAATATGTTTAGAATGGCATTTGTTTTCTAAAGCAGAAGGTCACTTGGGATTATTTTAAGGGATTAATTTTTAGCATAGTGACTAAATTAATCTGTAGCTAATAAATATCTCATCATCATGGTGCTTTGGGGGGGGCACAATATATAGTGATACCACCTTGTGTCAGTTCCAGTGCTCCCCAACATGGTGTGTAAAGAATGATAGCATGTCAGTCTCTCCCTTTCATCATCTTTTTCAAAGCTAATTAACATATTAACTATGCTTGTCAAAATGTGGGGCAAATCATTTATAAATAAACCTGTCAAATGTAATGAGATTGCATATTAAATCACCCTTTTCTCTATAGCATTTCTGATTTAGGATTAAAATTAATTTATTTAACATTGTAGCAGCTGGGTGGTTAGAAAAAAATTTCCATACCGATCTTGATATATAGAAAAACGTCTGCATCAAAATTGATTTTGCATATATCAGAAAAGAAATTGCCTATTTATTGAGTATTATAAGGCCATTTAGCATTCATTTTATTAAATAAGCCTAATCACCATACATACTGGCAATATAGAGTTCTGCCATCATCCTTAATGATCTCTCCTGAACCAAGGAAATTTATGTAATAACATAAAGTTTCCTAAGGACTCAGGCTTGTTTACCAGTGTTTTAAGAGAAAGAACCATAAATTGTCTTAAGCAATAGTAATAATGGTAACAATAATAGATACTTTTACTGAACACAAACTGTATTCTAAGTCCTCTTATGCATTTTAATTACTTACCTACTGTTCTATGATACAGTGAAAGAAAACAAAACCCAGGGAGACTAAATAAGAGAGTAAGGGTCATAGTTAGTAAATAGAGCTGACATTCAAACTCAGAGCTAACCTACTCCAAAGCCCTTTCTCCTTATAACATATTACATAATCTCTTAAGATGATTTATAAGCAGTTGTTTTTTATTTTACTAGTAAAGTGATTCCAAAACACAAGTAAGTAAAATACTTCTTTGAGAATTTAGGTTATGATCTGAGTCACGTTGGATCCTTTGCATATTTCAAACAAAGTAGATGGCTTTCCCTCTCACACAACAGCCTTGCAGACTGCTTTCTCTCCTAACATCAATAGTCTATATTATATAATTTTATTCAGGGTGGAGTTTTTTTGAAATAAACTTAAGACATGAATCATTGGATTGAATACATTTTCATGAGACCAATATCTATACTGGCAAGTATTTTCACAATTTCTAACCATTACTCATTTACCGCTTCTGCTAAAACGAATGTGTCCATTTAAAAAAGAATGCTAGTAAAAACTGAGAATTTGAGTTCATGGGCTACATAAAATCATCTATCAACATTATTTACACATTTTCTAATTAATCAGGTCATGAGACCAAGGGGGATTCAGATTAGTCACTCTCAAAAGTAACAACTCTTTAAGAGATCTTGAGAGCTGCTCAAATAATACATGATCCAAATGACTTGCCAGTGTAGCCACTGACAATGCAATGGAACATGACAAAAGAACAGGGATAGTCAGAAGGGTGTCTGGGGGACAAAAGCTGAGCTCCTGGTGGCAGCCGTACTTTCTGAGCCACTCCCACTACTGAAGTCCCTTAAAATTGCGATGACCATAGAGTATATTGTCCATACCAGGATACTTTTTAGAGTTAATAGTAATTCTGCTAGGACAATAGGTGTAAAACAGGGATATAACTGTGACGTGTGGTCCTCTTACTCATAAAGCACTGGAGCAATAATTTGCTAAATACTAGTAGTCAGAAGAGACAATGCATTTGAGTGCTCAATTCACACTGAAGGAGTGCTGGCTACAAACTATTCCTTGTGGAAAACTTCTGTTACATTGCTTTATAACAAATTGTCTCCAAAAGTACAGTTCTCTAATATTAGATTATTATGACATTATGGAGTGGCTGCCACAGTGCTGCATTTAGTGATGGCTTTGGAATGCTGAAGGGAACCTGTTCTCTTATCCTATCAGAAGCTTAGCGTGGTTATGGTTATTACATCCCATGTTGTTTATCAGTGTGTGTTTGTGAGAGAGAGTGTATGTGTGTTTTCAATGGATGTGTTTGGTCACTTGTTAATGATGGGCTGGCTGAATCATAACATATAAAATGAGACATTGTATATGTAGTTTTCACTACTAAATATTTTTAAAACAAATAAAAATCCCCCCATTTGTATCAAAGTTGGCAAAGTAATTGGTCACCCACAACTGGTTTTTGGATAATTTTTTTTTTTTTTTTTGTGATACGCGGGCCTCTCACTGTTGTGGCCTCTCCCGTTGCGGAGCACAGACTCCGGATGTGCAGGCTCAGTGGCCATGGCTCACAGGCCCAGCCACTCCGCGGCATGTGGGATCTTCCCGGACCGGGGCACCAACCCGTGTCCCCTGCTTCGGCAGGCGGACTCTCAACCACTGCGCCACCAGGGAAACCCTGGATAATATTTAAATAGCCAATCACAATGACTAAGTTTCATGATACTAAGATAGCCCTTGGTATACTTAGCTGCCTCGCTGGTTCATAGCTGCAAGAGATGGATAAATGCGGAAATTCTTTAAGAAATATATGACTCCATAAATGTTGAAAATAGTGTTCTTATTCAGCTTTTGGAACATCAACCAGCCAAGCTAAATATTTTGTATTTCTATTAAAGTATACAATCCAAGGGTGCTATAGAATATATCAAAGAAATAGAAGCTGTTGTATTTGGTTTTAGGGAGATTCACATACTGTCTATGTCTGGAGAATTAGAAATTTTGGCCCAGGATGTTCTCATCTTATGCGTGTGTGTGTGTGCACGTGCGTTTAATTCGGAAATATATGTTAGTACTCCAAGTTTGGAGAGCATTGGATGTTCACTAGTGCCTTTTATGTTTTACAAGTTGTGTGTTTTTTCATGTAGCTATTGATTCTCTGATCAAGGTAACTAACAGTGGTTTGCTGTATAAAGGAGGCCATGTTATCGTAGAAAATACGTTGAAAGCCTAAATTAGGCTCTGCCACTCCGTATCTGTGTGAATTTAGTTGATCAGATCGCTTAACTATCCTTATCTTCAGTTTCCAAATCAGAAAATTTTAATAATTAAACCTATTTCAGATATAACTAGTTACTAATAGCTGCCACAGTAGTAACAATAACAAAAGTAGTAATCTCCTGCTTCACTCATTCTCATCCTCTAATCCTATTTCTCAGAAGTAACTACTACTTTCAACTCTTTTAGGATCTATCTCCACATGTCTTAAATAATTGTTTATATTGCCATCTCTAAGTTACTATTTTAGACATTGCTACTAAGTAGGTGTATAGTAGACAAAGATTTAACTTTCTTACATCAACCTTCCCCCAACTCCACCTTCATCTCATTCTCCCAATATAGAATCTATATTACATTTTGAAATATTAATATGTAAATATTAATATTATTCATGGTGAAGTCAAGTAGTATTCATGATTATGTATTCTTTCTTGTATAACCTTTGGTTTTTCCTAGACTTTATAATTGTCTCTGCTTTTTATTAGTTTAGTTGTCCTTGTCCCTACTGTTATTTATAGTCATAAAAGATCTGTCGATTATATATGGAAAATATTTTCCAAATGCTCAAACACATCAGCAGATCTGTCAATTCCATTTAATTTTCTTGACATCTCCCTCCCTCAACCTTTTCCTTGAAACTTTCCTCTCTCGGCTCTCTGATTTCTTGCCTTAGCACAGCTGAACATCTGTCATCTTAGGACTTCCGTTTCCCCCCTCTCCTGTTGTTGTAGGTCCTAAGCTAGTTGTTCTCTGTTTCCCTCCAAATCTGTTCTCTACCCTCTTCTTCCCTGCCCTATGTCCTGGATGACTAACCCCTAGGGAATACATCCTCCAAGCTGCCTTGGCTACTGGTTCCCAATTGAGTTCAGGCAATGGAAAAGTATGAGGATTGAATATATTCATCCCTACTTCTTCCCTGCTTTAACCTGTATTTCTCGGAATGGCTAACGACAGCTTCTGTGCGGAAGCACTTTTTCATGGCTCTAGCTGTCAGTAGATTTCCATAACATTTGGCCTTTATGATCCTAGGGCCAATAATGGCTTTTAGGTTTTTTTTGTGGGGGGGGTGGGTTTGGCTGTGCCACATGGCAACCTGGGTCCTCGGCAGTGAGAGTATGGAGTCCTATCCACTGGACCTCCAGGGAATTCCCGGCTTTTAATTCTAAGGCAAGTAATGACTTCCTGCTGTTGCTAGCCTCTTAGTGTTTCAGTATGTCTTATTAGTTCTGTTACACCTCTGTAAGTAGTAAATTCATCAGAGTCTGTTCTGGGTTGGATTCATTTTCCTTCTGACCTTTACTGATTATAGATTCCTTTTTTCCTGGATTCCTTGTCTTCCTCCTTTAGTTTCCTAAGAAAGAATGTGTTAGAAATACAAGTTTCAAACTCTTAGTTTTCTCAAAATGTCTTTATGCTGCTCCCACACATGATTGATAAACTTTGGTTGAGTATATAATGAGGGTTTTTTTTCCCCTCAGAATTTTGAATGTATTGCTTACTTTCTTTAGAGCTTCTAGTATTGCTACTGAAAAGTCTGATTCCGTTCAGATTTGCAAGCATTTGTGTGCCTCATCATACTTTCTCCCTGGCAAGTATTAGCTTCTTATATCTGTCCCTGGTATTCTGAAATTGCTTGATAATGAGCTTTGATTGTATCTTTTTCTGTTGGTGCCAATTAGATACACAGACCAATTAAACACATTTTTTACTTAATTTCCCTTTTTTCAGCTCTGTGCCTCACTCTGCTCTCACGTTTTATCCTCAATTTGAGGACTTTTGGATTTAATTTCTCCAGAGGATAAACACTCAGTGTCCTGCTGGTGGGTTGGGGTGAGAGATGGTCAGAGAAGGCCTATGGGTCAATTGGTTTGTACAAACATTCAATCCTCCACCCTATTTCCAGTTGTCAGACTCACCTTTACACTTTCTAGAACTTACGTATCCAAGCTGTGTGCCTTTTCTAAGTTGTTGTAGGTAAATACTCAGTCTATAACTTGAGAAGTTGTAGCTGCCTATGGTCTGCCTAGATTGCTACACCTTCATCCACAACTTATGAAAAAAATTCTCTCTCATCTTCTTGTGTGTCCTCATCTATCTATTTTATCCTTGTTTAAAATGTTATTCCTTAACTGACACTTCAGTCACTTTTGGGAGGGAGGGGGAGTTTGTGTACATTTTACCGAATGTCCTACTCTTGTTGATAATTTAATATTCGTGGCTTTACTTATGGACAGTTGACTGCTAAGGTTCTTGTCCTAGAGAAAATTGTGACTTTGCTTGGCCACAGATTTGAGTTGCAAGTCCTGATGGGTGGGAGCCAATCAACAGCATGGTGCAGGCAGGAGCATCTTGACTGCCAGCTTCTTAGTGTGGTTGTGGAAATTTATAATCCTTACCATTTAACTGTTAATGTAGTGATGACAACTTTATTTATGAAAACAAATGTGAAAAGAAAGCCGAGCACTTTCTGATAAGCTAGTGATGGAAAGGAATAGAATGTGAAATGATAGTTTTTTAAAAGATAAAAATTTTACATGAATTGAAAGAAGTGATTGCAGAAGGTAGTTCTCTGATCAATGGCAATGCGTGAATCCACCATGAGCTTACTATTAAAACAAGCAAAAGCAATCAGTGAAACTCTTTCAACAAATGTTCCAGTCAATATGAAGTTTCTAATCCAATGAAGGTGAAAAAGTAGATTGTTATCTTGCATGCACAGGGAAGATATGATTGAATGACAGTGTGATTGGAGAGAAGCTAGGGGCTTATATAAACATTGTTGGTAAAGGGACTTGGGTGTCTACTTCATACTGTTCATTGAAGGATGAAAGTGGGGACCTCTGTGCTATTGTGACGTTTGTGATTTAATTCCTCAGGACACTGCATTATCTAGCATGTACTTTAATTAGGAATCACATTTTCATTTACTGGTATTCTGCTCTATGAATTAATGTAACTTAAATATACTAGTAGCTTTCTTGGTTTTAGATACTATATTATGTAATCAATAAACTTAGATATTTGGGGTTTTTCTTGTTTTCCAGTTTTGGTCTTCAAATTGAATGTCCTTAGATTCCTATTGGTAAAGATGACATTGGGCAAAAAAAGAAATAGTACAATAATTGAAAAAGAAAGTCAAACTTAACTAAACTAGCCTATCAGTGGCCAAGAAACAGCCTGCTTTAAATTCCATTAAAATATAAAACAAAACTTAATTATAGTCTGTGACAGGCACTTAGTAATTACTAAGGACAGAATCTGAGTAGCTTCCTGTTTTCCTGTACACATGTGGATTGTTCATCTTTGGTATGGCATTTATATTTCTCTGTATTTCCATGTGAGACAGTAGATTCTAAGAATGAGATACATAATTGCATTTTCTGTAGAGCCTAGCAAGGCATTTCTATTCTTTCTCATTGAAAATTCAGTGGTTCTTCCTTGACAGCTAGCTTTCACCATGTTTGCTTCTGAAGACAGAATAAATATATTCATAGCCTAATGTAGACTCAACAAATTGAAAAACTTTATTATATCAACTATAAAAATTTTCATGTTTGTTATTTTTAATCCTAACATGTTAAATTTAGAAACTGTTTCAGAATTTTAGTAACCCAGTGAAATCAATTCATAATTTTCTTTTATTAGGTTTTATGGCCATTTTATACCCCGACCTCCCAAATCTGAAGATTCTTGGTTATGCTGTTCACACTAGCTGGTTGGTGGTGGCACAGAGGGAAAAAGAACCTCTAGAGACTCAGGGCCAGCCCCCTTCCCACTAAGATCTCCCTTACACAACATGATTATGTTCAGCCATTCATTCATTCATTCAACAACACCCTACAGAATGTCCAGAGGTTCAAGAGTGAAAAAGACCTGGTCCCTGTCCTTCAGCAGCACCCACTAGTGTTACAGCATCACACAACTCCGGGGGCGTCATTCACATTGTAGTCTGTATGCATTGTCTAATCTATACAGCCACATTCCAGGGCAAGCCCTTGAGTATATTCCAAGAAGGCCACAGACTTCACCAAAAAATGGACAATGAGGATTTACGGTGGGAAGGTTTTTGCCTTCAGGTCTTCCATGTGTTATCTAAGAGGGTTGTCATAGCAGATGGGTGTCAAACATTTCCCTGTCAAGTATCATCCATCTAGTCGTATACCTTAGTGGTGTTCATTCCAGCATTCTTAACCACAGACCATCTAAGTACAGCTATGCCATTTGATGACTGGAACTAAATGTATCAATTTACCACTCTGTAAACTGAAGTTCAGAATTCTTCTTTCAGGAGAGTAATTTACATGATTTCAGCAGTGATTTGTCTTTGTGATATGCTAGATATGTTTCTCTAAAAAGATTGCTTGAATGTGTCATTTGCTCTGATCTTTAAGATAATTACCCATAAACGATTTTTTCCTAATTCCCCACATTATTGCAGGACGATTAATAAATTTGCAGGGAGGAATCTTATAATATGACTTCCTTGTTTTGCATCAGCTGTCATATAAACAGAAATTAAAGATGTGCAAAGCTTATTAATTTGTTTTTTCCTGTCCTGCCTGGTCTGCAGTTATTCCTTGGAGAAGTGCTTTCTGTGGTAGCATTTTAAATGACTAACCGAATGGAACCTCTCTCTTCCTTTGTTGTTCCATAGTGCAAGAAATAATATTTCTCGGCTATTCAATGCAATATGTTGAGTTTTATATTTTTTCCTTATTGTAGTCCTCAGTAAGGGCCTTTCCTATTTAAATTTTTGTATCAATTGTTAATGGTTTCTGGATGTTCCTGTCTGAATATTCCCAGGTATCTATATAATATGTGGCTGTTACTTTTATTTATTTATTTATTGGCTGCGTTGGGTGTTCGTTGCTGCGCACGAGCTTTCTCTAGTTATGGCAAGTGGGGGCTACTCTTCTTTGTGGTGTGTGGGCTTCTCATTGTGGTGGCTTCTCTTGTTGAGGAGCACGGGCTCTAGAGCATACGGGCTTCAGTAGTTGCAGCGCATGGGCTCAGTAGTTGTGGTTTGCAGGCTCAGTAGTTGTGGTGCACGGGCTTAGTTGCTCCGTGGCATGTGGGATCTTCCTGGACCAGGGATCGAACCCGTGTCCCCTGCATTGGCAGGCGGATTCTTAACCACTGCACCACCAGGGAAGTCCTGTGCGGCTGTTATTTTAAGACTTTATCTCTGGGGTTTTCATTATCTATGGAAGTCTGTTTTAAATTTTCAAGCATCTTTAAACACCCATCCTTCTTTCAGTACACTATCAATGGTGATAGACTTCAGTCTTTAGGGATAGTTTTATTGGTTTTTTTCTGCCCAAACCTTAATTTTATAGACTTTCTTTTGATATTTTTATCCTTGTTAGCATTTGTGTCACAAGGAATGAGAACGAATTCGCCATATCCGTTTCTTCTTTTTTAATCTGACCAGACTGATCAAATAAAGACGCGTCATTCTAACTGGGGAGGCGGCATGGCATAACGAAGGCTCACTGGCCCAGGATTCTGAGTCACAGCTTCAGGTTCTGGGGCTGACATTTAAACATGTAATATGGTTTCTTTACATGTAAAAATCAAGGCATTGTCTTAGGCACTCTCTAAAATCCCTCTATCTCTAAATTTTAACAATCGAGTAAATTGTACTGCTGAACCAGAGGTTTCCATGGAGACTATTGGAATTCCTTCAGAGTGACATAAATGAAGTTAGGGTTTAGATATTTTGATGTAATGACTGAACTGATTTTTTCTAGTGTTTAATTTTATATGATGATATTAGTTCTAAATCAAATTCCTTTCTCTACTTCAGTTTCTTGTGTACACTCCTCAGAATAGTTTGTATAATTCATTCATTCATTCATTCATTCTTTTATTTGAAAGATATTTATTGAACACCTATTTTGTACCAGGTGCCAGGTTAGATCCTGGGGCTTATAAAGATGAGAAAGATCCTTCCATGCCTTCAAGATCAGAAGGAAAAACAGTGTAATAAGCTGTAACACAGATATACAGTCAGTACAGTGGTGGCTCAGAGGGGAAGGTGATAAATTTATCCTTGGTGGATAGTTGAGGATAGGTTGGGGGGGTGGTCACGGAAGGTGTCACCAAGTGGTAATTAGTTGGCCTGACTGGTCAGAGCCATCTTTCAAAGTTAACAAAGCTAGAGTTGAGGACACATTGGCCAGGCCATGGACAAAAGTACCCCACCAAGGGGTGAAACAGCTGATATTTGTGGATAGGGAAGAGGGACAGAGTTTAAGAACAGGTAGAGAAAAAGGAAAAAATGGAGAGTGGGGGAAAGTGGTTGGAAGCCAGAATGGAGAAATATTTAGGAATAGTTAGGATGTGACAACTCGATTGAATGAGAGTGATAGGGGAAGGGCAAGGGTTTCAGATGATTCCTGGATTTCTGGCTCAGGTAACTGCACCAGAAACCAAAAATACAGCTTTGCAATGTGATTTAAAAAAAAAAAAATATATATATATATATATATATATATATATATATATATATATATACACACACACACACACACGCACACACATATATATACATATTTTAAGTATACATTTTTTATATTATATATTTATGCATAAATATATATAAAGTATATATGTACACACATGCACATACACTAAAATATATATGTACCAAAATATATGTATACTGAAATATATACACTAAAATATATCAACATAGATGTCTGCATATTAAAATGTATGAGCAAGAGTTATCATTGTAACTTAATGAGCATTGTTGCCAGTTGGTACTTTAAGGTGGTTAGGCTTCGAGATCTTTCTGGTCAGTGTTATTTCAGATGTGGATGCTGGTAAGGGGCTCCCTCTCACTGCCTGGTCCCTCCTCTCCAGTCAGCAGCGGGCCACCCTGGGCCTTGGCTTTATGGAACTACGTTAGGTTCCTGTACTTCATTCTTTGCTTTTGTTTAGGTTTTGTTCTGACATGCCTCATTTGTAAGTACAATTCTTAGAGATACAATTCTGTTTCATAGTTTGAAAAATAAATGTTAACGTATCGCCATATATAAAAAGTTTATTGTTTTGAACTGAATGTTCTCTGAGATGGGCTTTCACCCACAGTCTAGTGTTTGGATTGGTTTTGTTTTCATTCCTTGAGAGCTGCGTGCTCCATAGACGTATCTGACTAAGATATATTGTGCCTATCTGTGCCTAATGAAGCACTAACCACAGTAAATGGTGAGTGACAGTTGAATCAGTTCAGTCCCTTCAGTAGCTACCAAGGACATGTGAAATGTAATTTTTTAATCTTTCACTTTCCAAATACTGCAGATGCCAAAATGAAAAGATCACGTTTGTTATGTGTAATACATTTTCATACAAGTTTAACAAAAAAACCCACTTTTTAAAAAACTTTGATCTTTTAGAAGCTAAACTAGGGGAAAAAAACCCTCTTTGTTCTATTTTACAAATGTATATATTCCAACAGAGAAAAGATAAATAAATGGCCACCTTGTGCATCAAATTGCACTACCTTTAATTACATAATGATGTATTTCAGTGAAGCATGGCTAAATAAAATTACCTATTAGGTTAATTAACATGAAACCTTTCTGAGTTAGTATTGCATCCCTATGTGTTAAATTCAGATTGTGTTTAGCATTTAATCTAACTTATTTTATTAGTCTTCTGTTTCTTTGTGGTTCCCTTGGATGGAGCCTGAATACATATTTAGAGAATTAATCTGAGTTATAAAATTCCTTTCAACACAGACTTAACCTAGATTCCTTTAGATTCTTGCTCTTCAGTTTCTGGTCTTCTGAACAGCAATATCGGCATTGCTGAGATGGTTGTTAAAAATGCAAGATCTCAGGCTTCAACCCAGACCTAGGTGACTAGAATCTGCATTCTGACAAGATCCCCATGTGATTGGTGTATACATTAAAAGGTGAGAAACACTACTTCAGATGCCTTTTTTCAATGAACACATAGGCTTTGAGGAGATTTCTGGTGCCATCATAGTGCTGAAGAAGAGAAAGGCAAAAGTACTGACTTGTGGCGAGTTATGGTTCTGTTCATCTGCTGTCCTCTTGTCAGATGCAGCCCGACACTGGCTTTATCTGCAGCCCTCTTTCCAAATGTTTTGACAGTGCAGATGGTTCTGAATGGCTCTAAATGATAACTTGATTGAAGCCTCATAACTTTCAATTAGAGAAGTCTGCAGGAGATGGGGCTGGTCTCCCTCATGGTCATACTGTGAGCTGGGTGGGTCGCTGTCCCCTCTGCACCCTCTCCAGTGCATGGGCTGTGCTGTGTCGTGATCCCTCCCGGTCTCTGTGGCTAAATGCTGCCACTTGAGGGTGAAACTGTTACTCTCTGCCTAAAGCTCTCTATCCTAATCTCAAGCCTTTGCTAATAAATGGATGAAATTGGAAGCTAAAATTTAGGAGGTTTTTTTTTCTTTTTGAGATTTTAATCGCACCGTATTTTAAAATATTAAAGTCTTTCTGCATTATCTATTGAGGTTCAACCAAACTGTTGCCCTGAGACTTAGGGAAGAAGGAGAGCAATGTTTTATTTTTTGATGACCAAAATAAGGTTCATGTCAAGTAGATAAATAATAACCTCTAGGTTCTGTTTGTACTTCTTCATGTGGGTTAATTGCTTATTGGGTTATTTAGCATCTTGTAACAATGTTTTTTGGGAAAATTGAGTATACTCCACTTGCAATGTCATGTGTCAAATGCAGGTATTATTTGAATATGGGAGGTAATGGATCTAATTAATACCTATTTTAGTTGAAAGATGTAAAGTTATCTTGCACCATATCATCCCAACAGGACTTTAATAATCAGATGCATTACACTGCATCTGAGCTGGGGACTGTAGTGACCAACTCTGTTTGATTCAGGTCTGGGAGGGCTGCTGTATTGCAAAAACCTCTCTGATTCATTTAAACTGTATCTTTAAAAGTGAAAGACCAAATTCTTGTTCTGAGAAAGATGATAGTGCCCATTATATTTACAAGTAAATAAATTACAGTTGGAGGAAGTCATATGAGAAGTATGGAGTTAAGAGACCTAAGCTAGTGGTTGATCAGGAAACCTTCCCAAGGAAGTGACATTAAACTTGATGTTTCCTACTCTGATGGAGAGAAGTTCTTGCCCCCTCCTTGGGAATTTGTTTTTTTTCTCTCTGCGTTCCACTCTCCTCACCATTGCCCCAAATTTAGTAGTTTAGATAAATGTTTTCATTTTGAATTCTTTTGCCATAGAGCTTGTGCATCAGTTTTCAAATACCTTCATATCTAGCTTACTTAATCTTTAATTAGTTTGCTGCCCAAGTTATTTAAGATCGAACTTTGACATTTCGCATTCTAGCCTGCAGTTCTAGACAGCTCGTGTTGATTCCAAGAAAAAGTTTATAAAAATGTACACAGGTTCTTTTTTTCTCATATAGGGAAAACTCAAAATGCCATGGCTCTTCCACTTAAAATGACTGATTCTATATATGGTCCCAAGGAGATGGCTGCCTTCCTTCATTTCGCCTTTTTTAAAATAAACTTTTAATTTTAGAGGAGTTTTATATTTATAGAAAACTTGCAAAGACAGGAGTTCCTACATACTCCTCACCTGGTTTCCCTATTGATAATATCTTACATTACTATGGTACATTTGTCACAACTAAGAAACCCACAATGGTACATTACTATTAATCAAACTTTATTTTTATTTTACTAGTTTCTCCTAATTTCCTTTTCCTGTTTTAGGATCCCGTTTAGGATACCACATTACATGTAGTTGCCATGTGTCCTTAGCCTCCTCTGGGTTATGATAGTTTCTCAGACTTCCCTGTTTTTCTTAACCTTGACAGTTCTGAGGTGTATTAGTCAGGTATTTTGTAGAACGTCCCTCAGTTTGGGTTTGTCTCATGTTTTGGGAAGGAAGACCATAGAGGTGAAGTGACATGAGTCTCATCACATCATGTCAAGACTCTATGCTATCAACATGACTTATCATTGATGATGTTAACCTTGAACACATGGTTAAGGTACTGTTTTTCTGGTTCCTCCATTATAATGTTACTCTCCATCCCCCACCTGACTCTTTGGAAACAGGTCACTAAGCTCAGCTGTCACTCTGGTGGCTTTACAACTAGTGGTTGTAATTGCTTCTGCCCTCAAAGCTAGTAAAACAACTGGGTTCTCCACGGTTATGTCCAACTTTATTCACCACGAATATTGGGATATTGACAAAAATCGAGAACTTCTAGCCTAGGAATAAGACACAAACCTCTTAGAGTAGAATATGGTCTATGGCTCTCTTTTTAACTTTTTCTTCCATTTTCCATGCAGAGCCATAACACTAGCACTTGGCTCTCTCAATATTCCTCAGTTATCGGCTCCTGTTTTCTCTACCTGGATTGCACGGGTCCCATTCCTGGCTCCATCACCTCATTATCCAATATCGTGGGAATTGTGTAGAATGTTTTAGAATTATTGTGTTTATAGCATACATACTTGAGAGACACGTGATAGACGTTTTGCCCAAATTGACAACAGTCCTAAACGTTTACATGACTGTACCAATAATAAGTGAAGATGGGAGAAAAAAAACACACACACACTTTTTCCATACTATCAGGAAAAGATAAAAGTTATCATTATGCTAGAGGAATGACTAAATTATCTCTGTGCTCTCTTTATAGAAAAATATATTATAGAATTATCATAGAATAGGTAATTGAACATTATACAGCCAAAACTGTAAAAAGAAAAGTATTAGGGAGGTGTGTCAGATAGTTCATAAGTATGTTATATTATTTTTCCAAGTTATGTATTATTGCCATATTCGTTAGCCTTAAAAACTTTATGGTTTCTATTATTTTTTCTCACCCTAAATTCACTTTTGTACCTAATTTTTTATTCATAATGAGAACTCCCAAATTGTATGACCTTCGGGACTAAAAAAATTATCTGTCTCTGCTCATAATGACAAAGCGTTATCAATTCTGCCTAAAATCTTGATTTGAATTATAATGAAAAAAATATTTACACAGCTGTGGCATAAATTAAATTAGGAAATTTTGAGCTCAAAAGAATTAAACATGTGTGAGCATGGGTGGGTGTTTTATGTATTACCTTGCCTGGTAAGTAATCCTAAAATGAGACTTTTGACACACTGCATCCTGTGACACCTTTAATTGTAAGCTTTGGTGACCAGTTCTTTTTCTTGAAAAATTTAGTCTGAGCACTTGATAATTACACAGTGATTCAAATTCCCAATAGAAGCAAATTAAAGGAGACATTTATTTTATTTATACATAAATTTTATTTCCTGAAATAAAATTATATATCATAAGTATAGAGCTTACATGGATGAATTCTTTCTCAGTAAACCACTCAGGGCAGTCAACTTAATCCATCGAGAGAGGTAGCACAGGGTTAATGGAGGGTAGCAAAAGAAAAGGGGGGGGGGAAGAAAAGCAGGCAATACTCCCTCCATATTAAATTGAATGGCTTTTTATTGCTGTTTAGCAATAAAGAAGCTCCAGTAATAAAGTATTCTGCTATGTTAAGATGTTGATATGTTTTATACTTCTACTTTTTTATTTTTTGTGCTTTCTATCTCTTTTTGTAAATCCTTTAAATATAATTCTGTCAGCTTCATTAGTATACCCTCAAGCATCTTTGAAAAATGACAGCATAGGAAACATCCATGAGAAATGAAAGTCCAAATCCCTTAGCCAGCTAAGCAGATAAGTGCCTGTAGAAATGCTATATCATCTCATTCCAACTGAGTAGAATTGCAGCATAGATTTATCTTTTGTTTTAAGTATCATATTATGGAGATGTTATGGACCAAGGACAAGTAGTGGTAAAAGAATTTCCATAAGTGGTTCTGACAGTGTAAAGGTTACCTCACCAGCCAGCTTAGCAGATACACCATGGGGGTGGATGTGGGTTCTGCTGAGGGTCTTCACACTCAGAGTTGCAGCTTGTGGTGGGAAAGACTAAGGCCGATAGGTGGAGAATAGAGGGTATATTCTGAATAGAGAAAAGGAAGGTGCCAGTAGCTATTAAAGATTCAAGATATTTTATGTAAACTGAAATAATAAAACAATAGAAATGTAGCTCAGTAGTCTTAGAAAAGAATTCTTGGTATAAAAAATGTAAAAACCCATCAAATTGAAATTTTAGATCTAACTGGATGTCTGAAGCCCCAACATCTATAAGAATATCATTGCATTTTAATACACAAATAAAATAAATAAATACACAAATAAAATACATACATAAATACACAAATAAAATAGTTCTTGTCTCTCAAATCTTTTTAACGTTTTATTATTATTATTACTATCATTATTTTTTATATATTTTCTAAAGTGTACTTGATGTACAATATTGTTCTACAGATGTACAACATAGTGATTTAGTATTTTTATATATTATACTCCATTACAAAATAATGGCTATATGTCGCTTTGTTGTACAATATATCTTTGTTTCTAGTTTATTTTATACATTGTAGTTTGTATCTCTTAATCCCATACCATTATCCTGCCTCTCCCCCACTTCCCTCTCCACACTGGAAAACACTAGTTTGTTCTCTGTGTCTGTGAGTCTGTTTCTGTTTTGTTATATACATTTATTTGCTTTATTTTTTAGATTCCACACGTAAGTGATAACATAGGGTATTTGTTTTTCTCTGACTTATTTCACTAAGCATAATACCCATTATGCTTAGTGATCCATCCATGTTGTTGCAAATGGCAGAATTTCATTCTTTATATGGTTATTTCATAGTATGTGTACATACATACTGTGAAATATATATATATCCCTTTTATCCATTCATCTGTTGACGGACACTTAGGTTGCTTCCATATCTTGGCTATTGTAAATAATGCTGCTATAAACATTGAGTGCATGTATCTTTTCCAATAAGAGTTTTTGTTTTCTTCAGATATATACCTGGGAATGGAATTGTTGGATCATAGGGTAGTTCTATTTTTAGTGTTTTGAGGAACTTCCATAATGTTTTCCATAGTGACTGCACCAATTTACATTTTCACCAACAGTGCGCTAGGTTCTCTTTTTTCCACATCCTCACCAACATTTGTTGTTTGTAGACTTTTCAATAATAGGCACTCTGACAGGTGTGAGGTGATATCTCATTGTGGTTTTGATTTGCATTTCTCTGATGATTAGTGATGTTGAACATCTTTTCATGTGCCTGTTGGTGATCTGTATATCTTCTTTGGAAAAATGTCTATTCAGCTCTTCTGCCAATTTTTAACCAGGTTGTTTGGGGTTTTTTTGATATTGAGTTGTATGAGCTGTTTATGTATTTTGGATATTAACCCCATATCAGTCATACCATTTGCAAATATTTTCTCCCATTCCATAGTTGCCTTTTTGTTTTGTTGATTTTCTTTGCTGTGCAAAAGCTTTTAACTTTAATTAGGTCCCATTTGTTTATTTTTATTTCTGTTTACTTTCCCTGAGAAGTCTGATCCAAAAAAAATTGCTATAATTTATGTTAAAGAGTGTTGTGCTTATGTTCCCTTCTAGGAGTTTCATGGTTTCAGGTTTTACATTTAGGTCTTTAAACCATTTTGAGGTGTTTTCTTTTGTTTTCATATACGGTTCTAATTTCCTTCTTTTACATGCAGCTGTCCACTTATTGAAGAGACTGTCTTTTTCTCTATTGTATATTCTTGCCTCCTTTGTCATAGATTATTTCAAACTGAGGCTCCAGTTCTTTAATAACCTTGGTTTCAGTCAATTTGGTCAAAAACAGTGAAATTAAAGCATGTGATAGATATTCTGGTGAAGATGCAAATGTATTAATATTAGTCAGGAAGGATATCTTTAAATATATTTTTAAAGAAAACTGAATTTTTCCTCATTAACCACTCATTAATAAAGATTCAAAATACAAAAAAAAAAAAGACCCCACTGTAAGTGCATGGGTTTATTTCTGGACTCTCTATTCAGTTCCATTGATCTAGTGACTGTTTTTGTGCCAGTACCATGCTGCTTTGATTACTGTAGCTTTATAGTATAGTCTTATATCAGGGAGCTTTGTTATTTTTTTCTCCTTTTCAATTTTTTGGAATAGTTTGAGAAGAATATATATTAGCTCTTCTTTATATGTTCGGTAGAATTCTCCTGTGAAGCTATCCAGTCCTGGAGTTTTGTTTGCTGGGAGTTTGTTTTGTTTTGTTTTTTAATTACAAATTCATTTTCACTACTAGTGATCTGTTCAGATTCTCTCTTTATTTGGTTCAGTCTTGGAAGCTTGTATGTTCCTAGAAATTTGTTCATTTCTTCTATGTTGTCCAATTTGTTGGCATATGACTGTAATATTCTCTTATTATTTTTTTGTATCTCTGTGATATCAGTTGTTATTTCTCCTCTTTTATTTCTTATTTTGCTTATTTGGATCCTCTCTCTTTTTTTCTTGATGAGCCTTTCTAAAGGTTTATCAATTTTAT
The DNA here is from genome assembly GCF_951394435.1 of Stenella coeruleoalba. Taxonomy (NCBI): domain Eukaryota; kingdom Metazoa; phylum Chordata; class Mammalia; order Artiodactyla; family Delphinidae; genus Stenella; species Stenella coeruleoalba. Next base: position 50,889,159 of record NC_137155.1, on the reverse strand, counting down.
TTATCTTTTCAAAAAACCAGGTCTTGGCTTCATTGATCTTCTCTATTGTGTGTTGTGTTTCTATTTTATTTCCTCTCTGATCTTTATTATTTCCTTCCTTCTGCTGACTCTAGGCTTTGTATGTTCTTCTTTTCTAATTCTTTAGATAGTAGGTTAGGTGGTTTATTTGAGATTTTTCTTTTATTTCTTGAGTTAGACCAGTATCACTATAAACTTCCCTCTTAGAACTGCTTTTACTGCATCCCATAGATTTTGGAAAGTTGTGTTTTTATTTTCATTTGTCTTGAGGTATTTTCTGATTTTCTCTTTGATTTCTTCATTGACCCATTGGTTTTTAGTAGCATGTTATTTAATCTCCACGTGTTTGTGTTTTTTTCACTTTTCTCCCTGTTATTGATTTCTAGTTTCATACTGCAGTCAGAAAAAGTGTTTTATATAATTCCCTTAAATTTGTTGAGACTTGTTTTATGGCCTAGCATGTGATCTATCTTGGAGAATAGTCCATGTGCACTTGAAAATAATGTGTATTCTGCTGGTTTCAGTTGTAATGTCCTGTAGATATCTATTAAGTTCAACTTGTCTAATGTGTCACTTAGGACCACTGTTTCCTTATTGATTTTCTGTCTAGATGATGATCTGTCCATTGATGTAAGTGGGGTCTAAAAGTCCCCTACTAATATTGTATTACTGTCAATTTCTCCATTTATGTCTGTTAATATTTGCTTTATATATTTAGGTGGTCCTGTATTAGGTGCATATATATTAACAAGTGTTATAAACTCTTCTTTTATTGATCCTTTTATCATTATATAATGCCCTTCTTTGTATTTCATTTTAGCCTTTGTTAAAGGCTAAAGTTTATTTTGTCTCATATGAGTATTACTACCCCTGCTTTCTTGTCATTTCTATTTGTATGAAATATCTTTTTCCATCCCCTTACTTTCAGTCTGTGTGTGTCTTTAGCTCTGAAGTGAGTCTCTTGGAAGCAGCATATAGATGGGTCTTGTTTTTTTATCCAGTTAGCCACTCTATGTCTTTTGATCAAAACACTTAATCCATTGACATTTAAAGTGATTATTGATAGATATGTACTTATTGCCATTTTGTTACTTGTTTTTTTGGTTGTTTATGTAGTTCTCTGTTCTTTTTTTCTTCTTTTAGTGTCTTCCTGGTAGTTTGATGATTTTCTTTAGTGGAATGCCTATGTTCCTTTCTCTCTGTTTTTCATGTATCTATTGTAGGTTTTGGTTTGTGATTGCCATGGGGTTCATATATGTTGATCTATAACTATATCTGCTTTTTTTTTTTAAAGGATCTTGCCATGGAAATGCAAATGTTATTTTTTAAATTAATTTATTTTTATAATTTATTTTTTAAAAATTTTGGGCTGCGTTGGGTCTTTGTTGCTGTGCGCGGACTTTATCTAGTTGCACCGAGCGGGAGCTACCTTTGTTGCGGTGCATGGGCTTCTCATTGTGGTGAGTTCTCTTGTTGCGTAGTACGGGCTCTAGGCATGCAGGCTTCAGTAGTTGTGGCACATGGGCTTAGTTGCTCCATGGCATGTGGATCTTCCCGGACCAGGGCTCGAACCCATGTCCCCTGCATTGGCAGGTGGATTCTTAACCACTGGACCACCAGAGAAGTCCCTATCTACTTGTTTTTAACTGGTAGTCATTTAAGTTCAAACACCTTTCAAAAGATCTACATCTTTTTACCCCATTCCCTCACATTTTGTGTTTTTGATGTCATAATTTGCATCTTCATGTTTATCCCTTTACTGTTTATTGTAGTTATACTTGATTTTACAATTATTTTTGTCTTTTAATCTTCCTACTAGCTTATTTAAGTGGTTGATCCCCAGTCTTTACAGTATTTGCTTTTACTACTGGGATTTTTCCTTTCCTGGATACTTACTTGTTGACGTAGCCTTTTATTTTCCACTTAGAGAAGACCCTTTAACTTTTTTTTGGATAGTTTTAGTATTGATGAACTCTTTTAGTTTTTGCTTGTCTGAGAATTTTTTTTTTAATCTCTCTTTTGATTCTGAATGGTAATCTTGCTGGGTAGAGTTGCAGGTTTTTCTCTTTCATCACTTTAAATATATCATGCCACTCCCTTTTGGCCTGCAAAGTTTCTGCAGAAAAATCACCTGATCACCTTATGAGGGTTCCCTTGTATAGGACTCTTTATTTTTCTCTTGCTGCCTTTAGAATTCCCTCTTTGTCTTTTGCCATTTTAATTATGATATGTCTTGGTGTGGGTCTGTTTGGGTTCATCTTGTTTGTGATTCTCTGTGCTTCCTGTACCTGGATAGCTGTTTTCCTTCTTCAGGTTTGGGAATTTTTCAGCCATAATTTCATCAAATACATTTTCAGCCCTTTTCTCTCTCTCTCTACTCCTTCTAGTCCTCCTATAATGTGTATGTTGGTATGCTTGACGTCTCAGAGGTCCCTTAAACTATTCTCATTTAAGAAAAAAAATTTTTTTTTGCTGTTCTGATTAGATTATTTCCATTATTCTATATTGCAGATCACTTATGTGTTCTTCTGTATCACCTAGTCTGCTGTTACTTCCTTCTAGTGTGTTTTTCATTTCAGTTATTGTATTCTTCATTTCTGACTGGTTATTTTTATATTTTCTACTTGTTAAAATGCTCACTGTGTTCATCTATTCTTTTCCCTAGTTCTATTAGCAGTCTTATACTAATCTTTGAACTATTTATCTGATAAATCATTTATTTCTGTTTCATTATTGTTTTCTTCAGGGGTTTTCTCTTGTTCTTTTAATTAAGACAAATTCCACTGTCTTCTCATTTTACTTATCTTTCTCCATCTCTTTGAAATTAGGTGAAACCATTACCTATTGTGATCTTGAAGGGGTGTCCTTATGTGGAAGCATCCTTATATAGTCTGTCTGTGCCCATTGGCTTTGGTGGGAGAACTGGATCTGATGTAAACATGAGTCTTCTCTTTCCCCAGAGCGTACTGGCAGCTATCACCTTGGTAGGAAGTGGGACTAGAGATGGAGTGGCTAGAGCAAGAGCTAGGTGTGAGCTGGGGCTTCCCCTATTCTTAGTGGCAAACTCCAGTCTACTGGGGGCAAGGTCAGGTCCCAAGCTGCTGGAGCAGAAGTTGTGAGGGTCAGGTCTGAGCTGGGTCAACTCCATCTGACTGTGTTCTCCCCTCTTCCAGCACTAGCACCCTTGCCCCAGAAGGGCATAGTGCTGGATCAAGAGGGGCTGGCTAGATTCTTTGTGTGGATCTGGATGTGGGTTGTGGCAGAGTACTGAACTGCTTCTGGTGCATTGCCCCCTTAGGTGCCAGAAGTGGCCACTGTTACCCCATTCAGGTGCCATTTGGGATCTGAGCTGACTGGCTCTGAGCTGGCTCCATCCTTCACAACAATTCACTCTGCTTGTCCGTAGCAGCCCTCACCTAGTGTGGAGCTGCACTGCAAAGCAAGTGGGGCCAGAATGAACACTTGGCTCAGCTGGGTCGCATGCCAGAGTGGTCATGGGAAACTGGCCAGAGTCTGGTGTAGTTTCAATTTGCTTTCTCCACCTTGTTTTGTGAGTAAGCAAGTGTGTGTTCACACTTCACAAGTGGAGTCCAGGTTTCTTACAGCCCCTGTGTGAGTCATACTGGTTTTCTAACCAGCTGAGGGGAGTCTTTCTTCCCACTGTTGGAACTCAGGGCTTGGCGGCCCAATATGTGGCTCTAACAGCTCACTCCCCAGGGAAGATCTCCCTCCTCTTCTGAGTCCCCTCCCAAGAGCACAGGTCCCGACCTGACTGCTTCTCTTCCCTTCCTATCTGATTACATATCTGTCTCTCTTATGGGTTGTATAAGTCTTTCTGCGAGTTTTCAGTTAGTTTTCAGTGAGAATTGCTCCACATGTATATATATTTTTGATGTGTTTGTTGGGTTCCACATCTTCCTGGTATACCTTCTTGCTCTTAATCTCCTTCAAATTTGATGAAAACAATGTGTTAAAACTCATCTGCCAAGGGGGACCTTCAAGATGGCGGAGGAATAAGACGTGGAGATCACCTTCCTCCCCACAAATACACCAAATATACATAAACATGTGGAGCAACTGCTACAGAGCACCTACTGAACACTGGCAGAAGACCTCAGACTTCTGAAAAGGCAAGAAAATCCCCTCGTACCTGGGTAGGGCAAAAGAAAAAAGAAAAAACAGAGACAAAAGCATAGGGTTAGGACCTGCACCTCTGGGAGGGAGCTGTGAAGGAGGAAAGGTTTCCACACACTAGGAAGCCCCTTCGCGGTTGGAGACTGTGGGTGGCAGAGGGGGGAAGCTTCGGAGCCACGGAGGAGAGCGCAGCAACAGAGTTGCAGAGGGCAAAGTGGAGAGATTCCTGCACAGAGGATCAGTGCTGACCAGCACTCACCAGTCTGAGAGGCTTGTCTGCTCACCCGGTGGGGCGGGTGGGGGCTAGGAGCTGCGGCTCGGGCTTCGGAGGTCAGATCCCAGGGAGAGGACTGGGGTTGGCTGCATGAACACAGCCTGAACGGGGCTAGTGCGCCACAGCTAGCCATGAGGGAGTCCGGGAAAAACTCTGGAATTGCCTAAGAGTCAAGAGACCATTGTTTCAGGGTGTGCAAGGAGAGGGGATTCCTCCCCTGTCTGCCCACAGAAGGCACAGCACTGCCTTATTGAGCTCCAGAGCTGGGCGCGAGCCACGGCTATCAGCTTGGACACCACAGACAGGCATGAAATGCTAATGCTGCTGCTGCAGCCACCAAGAATCCTGTGTGCGAGCACAGGTCACTATCCACAGCCCCCCGGGAGCCTGTGCAGCCCGCCACTGCCAGGGTCCCCTGATCCAGAGACAACTTCCCTGGGAGAACTCACGGTGCGCCTCAAGCTGTTGCAATGTCACACCAACCTCTGCTGTGGCAGTCTTGCCCTGCATTCCACTTATAACTACCATACCCCTCCCCACCCCCGCGTGAGTGAGCCAGGGCCCCCTAATCAGCCGCTGCTTTAACCTCATCCTGTCTGGGTAGGAACATAAGCCTGAGGGCACCCTACATGCACAGGTGGGGCCAAAACCAAAGCTGAACCCCGGGAGCTGTGCAAACAAAGAAGAGAAAGGGAAATTTCTCCGTGCAGCCTCAAGAGCAGTGGATTAAATCTCCACAATCAACTTGATGTACCCTGCATCTGTGGAATACCTGAATAGAAAATGAATCAACCCAAAACTAAGGCGGTAGACTTTGGGAGCAACTGTAGGCTTGGGGTTTGCTGTCTGTGACTGACTTGTTTCTGATTTTTATGTTTATCTTAGTATAGTTTTTAGTGCTTGTTATTGTTGGAGGATTTGCTTATTGCTTTGGTTGCTCTCTCCTTTTTTTAAATTACTTTCGAATTTTTTAAATTTTAATAATTTTTAAATTTTATTTAGTTTTTACTTTTTATTTTTTTATTTTTTTCTCCCTTTTCTTCTGAGCCGTGTGGCTGACAGGGTCTTGGTGCTCCAGCCTGGTGTCAGGCCTGAGCCTCTGAGATGGGAGAGTAGAGTTAAGGACATCAATCGGTGAAAGCTCTCCCAGAGCTCTCTGTCTCAGCTCTAAGACCCAGCTACACCCAACGGTCAGCAAGCTCCAGTGCTGGACGCTCCATGCCAAACAACTAGCAAGACAGGAACACAGACCCACCCATTAGCAGAGAGGCTGCCTGAAATCATAATGAGTTCACAGAAACCCCAAAACACACCACCAGGTGCAGCCCTGCCCACCAGAAAGACAAGATCCAGCCCCACCCACCAGAACACAGGCACCAGTCCCCTCCACCAGGAAACCTACACAACCCACTGAACCAACCTGACCCACTGGGGACAGACACCAAAAACAATGGGAACTACAAACCTGTAGCCTGCGAAAAGGAGACCCCAAACACAGTAAGTTAAGTTAATGGGAAGACAGAGAAATATGTGGCAGATGAAGAAGCAAGGTAAAAACCCACCAGACCAAACAAATGAAGAGGAAATAGACAGTCTACCTGAAAAAGAATTCAGAGTAATAATAGTAAAGAGGATCCAAAATCTTGGAAGTAGAATGGAGAAAATAGAAGAAATGTTTAACAAGGACCTAGAAAAGCTAACGAGCAAACAAACAATGATGAACAACACAATACATGAAATTAAAAATTCTCTAGAAGGAATCAATAGCAGAAAAACTGAGGTAGAAGAACGGATAAGTGACCTGAAATATAAAATAGTGGGAAAAACTACTGCAGGACAGAATAAAGAAAAAAAATGAAAAGAATTGAGGACAGTCTCAGAGTCCACTGGGACAACATTAAACACACCAACATTTGAATTATAGGGGTTCCAGAAGAAGAGAAAAACAAAGGGTCTGAGATAATACTTGAAGAGATTATAGTCGAAAACTTCCCCAATATAAGAAAGGAAATAGGCAAGTCCAGGAAGCACAGAGAGTCCCATACAGGATAAATCCAAGGAGAAACACGCCAAGACACATATTGATCAAACTATCAAAAATTAAATACAAAGAAAAAATATTAAAAGCAGCAGGGAAAAGGAACAAATAAATACAAGGGAATCCCCATAAGGTTAACAGCTGATCTTTCAACAGAAACTCTGCAAGCCAGAAGGGAGTGGCAGGACATATTTAAAGTGATGAAAGGGAAAAACCTATAACCAAGATTATTCTACCAGCAAGGATCTCATTCATATTCGATGGAGCAATCAAAACCTTTATAGACAAGCAAAAGTTAAGAGAATTCAGCGCCACCAAACCAGCTTTACAACAAATGCTAAAGGAACTTCTCTAGGCAGGAAACACAAGAGAAGGAAAAGACCTCCAAAAACAAACCCGAAACAATTAAGAAAATGGTAATAGGAACATACATATTGATAATTACCTTAAATGTACATGGATTAAATGCCCCAATCAAAAGACATAGACTGGGTGAATGGATACAAAAACAAGACTCATAAATATGCTGTCTACAAGAGACCCACTTCAGACCCAGGGACACATACAGACTGAAAGTGAGGGGATGGAAAAAGAGATTCCATGCAAATGGAAATCAAAAGAAAGCTGGAGTAGCAATTCTCATATCAGACAAAATAGACTTTAAAGCAAAGACTATTACAAGAGAGAAGAACAGTACATAATAATCAAGGGATCAATCCAAGAAGAAGATATAATAATTGTAAATATTTATTCACCAACATAGGAGCACCTCAATACATAAGGCAGATGCTAACAGCCACAAAAGGGGAAAACGACAGTAACACAATCATGGTAGGGGACTTTAATACACCAATGAAAATAAATAAGGAAACACAAGCTCTAAATGACGCATTAAACAAGATAGCCTTAATTGATATTTATAGGGCAGTCTGTCCAAAAACAACAGAATACACTTTCTTCTCAAGTGCTCATGGACCATTCTCCAGGCTATATCATATCTTGGGTCACAACTTGAGCCTGGAAAATTAGAGAAAATTGAAATCATATCAAGTGTCTTTTCCCACCACAACACTATGAGACTAGATATCAATTACAGGAAAAAAAACTGTGAAAAATGCAAACACATGGAGGCTAAACAATATGCTACTAAATAACCAAAAGATCACTGAAGAAATCAAAGAGGAAATCCAAAAATACCTAGAAACAATTGACAATGAAAACACGAAGACCCAAAACCTATGGGATGCAGCAAAAGCATTTCTAAGAGGGAAGTTTATAGCAATACAGTTGTACCTCAAGAAACAAGAAACACCTCAAATAAACAATCTAAACTTACACCTAAAGCATTTAGAGAAAGAAGAACAAAAAAACCCCCAAAGTTAGCAGAAGGAAAGAAATCATCAAAGATCAGATCAGAAATAAATGAAAAAGAAATTACGGAAACAATAGCAAAGATCAATGAAACTAAAAGCTGGTTCTTTCAGAAGATAAACAAAATTCATAAACCATTAGCCAGACTCATCAAGAAAGAAAAAAAAGGAGAAGACTCAAATTAATAAGATTAGAAATGAAAAAGGAGAAGTTACAACTGACCCTGCATAAATACAAAGAATCATAGGGGATTGCTACAAGCAACTATATGCCAATAAAATGCACAACCTGGAAGAAATGGACAAATTCTTAGAAAAGCCCAACCTTCTGAGACTGAACCAGGAAGAAATAGAAAATTTAAACAGACCAATCACAAGAACTGAAATTGAGACTGTGATTAAAAATCTTCCAAAAAACAAAATCCCAGGACTAGATGGCTTCATAGCGAATTCTATCAAACATTTAGAGAAGAGCTAACAGCTATCGTTCTCAAACTCTTCCAGAATATAACAGAGGAAGGAACACTCCCAAACTCATTCTACGAGGCCACCATCAACCTGATACCAAAGGCAGAGATGTCACAAAAAAAGAAAACTACAGACCAATATAACTGATGAACATAGATGCAATAATCCTCAACAAAATACTAGCAAACAGAATCCAACAGCACATTATACGGATCATACACCATGATCAAATGGGGTTTATTCCAGGAATGCAAGGATTCTTCAATATACGCAAATCAATCAACGTGATACACCATATTAACAAATTGAAGGAGAAAAACCATATGATCATCTCAATAGATGCAGAGAAAGATTTCGACAAAATTCAACACCCATTTATGATAAAAACCCTGCAGAAAGTAGGCATAGAGGGAACTTTCCTCAACATAATAAAGGCCATATATGACAAACCCACAGCCAACATCGTCCTCAATGGTGAAAAATGAAAGCATTTCCACTAAGATCAGGAACAAGACAAGGTTGCCCACTCTCACCACTCTTATTCAACATAGTTTTGGAAGTTTTAGCCACAGCAATCAGAGAAGAAAAGGAAATAAAAGGAATCCAAATCGGAAAAGAAGAAGTAAAGCTGTCACTGTTTGCAGATGACATGATACTATACATAGAGAATCCTAAAGATGCTATCAGAAAACTACTAGAGCTAATCAATGAATTTGGTAAAGTAGCAGGATACAAAATTAATGCACAGAAATCTCTTATACACTAATGATGAAAAATCTGAAAAGAGTAATTAAGGAAACACTCCCATTTACCATTGCAGGAACAACAACAAAAAAACCTAGTAATAAACCTACCTAAGGAGACAAAAGACCTATATGCAGAAAACTATAAGACACTGATGAAAGAAATTAAAGATGATACAAGCAGATGGAGAGATATACCATGTTCTTAGATTGGAAGAATCAACATTGTGAAAATGATTCTACTTCCCAAAGCAATCTACAGATTCAGTGCAATCCCTATCTAACTACCAATGGCATTTTTCACAGAACTAGAACAAAAACTGCACAATTTGTATGGAAATACAAAGACACCAAATAGCCAAAAGAATCTTGAGCAAGAAAAACGGAGCTGGAGGAATCAGGCTCCCTGACTTCAGACTATACTACAGAGCTACAGTAAACAGGACAGTATGGTACTGGCACAAAAACAGAAATATAGATCAATGGAACAGGATAGAAAGCCCAGAGATAAACCCACGCACATATGGTCACCTTATCTTTGATAAAGGAGGCAAGAATGTACAATGGAGAAAAGACAGCCTCTTCCATAAGTGGTGCTGGGAAAACTTGACAAGTACATGTAAAGAATGAAATTAGAGCACTCCCTAACACCATACACAAAAATAAACTCAAAATGGATTAATGACCTAAATGTAAGTCCAGACACTCTAAAACTCTTAGAGGAAAACATAGGCAGGACACTCTATGACATAAATCACAGCAAGATCCTTTTCGACCCACCTCCTAGAGAAATGGAATTAAAATAAAAAAAAAAATGGGGCTTCCCTGGTGGCGCAGTGGTTGAGAGTCCGCCTGCCGATGCAGGGGACACGGGTTCATGCCCCGGTCCAGGAAGATCTCACATGCCATGGAGCGACTGGGCCCGTGAGCCGTGGCCGCTGAGCCTGCGCGTTTGGAGCCTGTGCTCTGCAACGGGAAAGGCCACAACAGTGAGAGGCCTGCACACCACAAAAAAAATAATAAAATAAATAAATAAGTAAACAAATGGGACCACATGAAACGTAAAAGCTTTATAACAGCAATGGAAACCATAAACAAGACGAAACGACAACGCTCTTTGTCTTTTGAATGGGAGAAAATATTTGCAAGCGAAGCAACTGACAAAGGATTAATCTCCAAAATTTACAAGCAGCTCATACGACTCAATATCAAAAAATCAACAACCCACTCCAGAAATGGGCAGAAGACCTAAATAGACATTTCTCCAAAGAAGATATACAGATTGCCAACAAACACATGAAAAGATGCTCAACATCACTGATCATTAGAGAAATGCAAGTCAAAACTACAATGAGGTATCACCTCACACTGGTCAGAATGGCCAACTTCAAAAAATCTACAAACAGTGCTGGGAGGGTGTGGAGAAGATGGAACCCTCTTGCACTGTTGGTGGGAATGTAAATTGATACAGCCACTATGAAGAACTGTATGGAGGTTGCTTAAAAAACTAAAAATAGAACTACCATATGACCCAGCAATCCCACTACTGGGCATATACCCTGAGAAAACCGTATTTCAAGAAGAGTCATGTACCACAGTGTTCATTGCAGCTCTGTTTACAGTAGCCAGGTAATGGAAGCAACCTAAATGGCCATCGGCCGATGAATGGATAAAGAAAATGTGGCCCGTATATACAATGGAATATTACTCAGCCATAAAAAGAAAGGAAATTGAGTTATTTGTAGTGAGGTGGATGGACCTAGAGACTGTCTTACAGAATGAAGTAAGTCAGAAAGAGAAAAGCAAATACCGTATGCTAACACATACATATAGAATCTAAAAAAAAAAAAATGGTTCTGAAGAGCCTAGGGGCAGGACAGGAATAACGATGCAGACATAGAGAATGGACTTGAGGACACGGGGAGGGAGGAGGGGTAAGCTGGGATCAAGTGAGAGAGTGGCATGGATATATATACACTGTCAAGTGTAAAATAGGTAGCTAGTGGGAAGCAGCCACATAGCACAAGGAGATCAGCTCAGTGCTTTGTGACCACCTGGATGGGTGGGGTAGGAAGAGTGGGAGGGAGACCCAAGAAGGAGGGTATATCGGGATATATGTATATGTGTAGCTGATTTCCTTTGTTATACAGCAGAAACTAACACAACTTTGTAAAGCAATTATACTCCAATAAAGATGTTAAAATAAATAAGAATAAAAACTCATCTCCCTAGAATACTGACTTTGAAATTAATTCATTATTAAATGGAATTTTTTAATGATATAAAGTACCATTTGTTTTCAGTCATTTTCACTGTATATACTATTGGTGTTTAATTTGGATAAAAATTATGTGGTGTAATAGAGAAGAGATTTCTGCTAATGGATTACTTCTTTAATTCAAAGTATTGTTTACATACAACTGGGGCAGGTATAGAGAAGTAAGGCATTGTCTTTAACCTCTAGAGGATCTGAAATAAATACACAAGGGACTGCTCACTCTAAATTGAATACGAGTGCAGCAATTGATGAAGTGTCCCAATATGTTGATGATTTTATTAGTATCCTTTCAGGCAACATAAACCCATTAAAGGTAGAACCATTAAAAAAAAAATCCTAGAGAATTGCTAGAAGTTAGAGAGATGTAGCAAAAACACTGGTTTATCAGAATATCCAGGCCTTAAGAAGGTGGGAACCAGGTCAATTCAGGGAACTTCATCTGCAGGAAGGTGGCCATTCTTGCAAGTTCTTTGCCTTTAATGTGACTTATTTCATCAACATATGCTAATTTCTTTCCATCCTGGTCCCAGGTGACTTTATCTCCAAACTTTCAGTAGAAGTATCTGATTGGCTGTCTGCCTGTACTGTGGATTCGGTGTTCCTGTTGGGTTCTGTGGTCTGGGAGGCAAGGTCTCCTGGTATGCTCGACTGCCTTACCAGATAGGAACTGTGAGCCTGGCAGAAGAATTGGACCATAGTAGATGACTGATAATGAATAAGAGCTTAAGAAATAAACTCATAAAGGGAGCTGTCCTGTCTGGCAGAATGTTCATGGAAGGCTTTGTAGAAGAGATTACATTTAAATTATATTATATAGGTTGGGTTGGATTTACATGTCAAGAGCAAACAAATGAAGAAAAATGGAGTTCTAAGTATTAGAGTAACTTGAGCCAAGTTGTATAGGTTTATGCTTGGCCTGTGGACAGATCAGTATGGCTCAGAGATCCTCAGTGTAGCTGCCCTAAATCACCTGAGAAGCCCGAGTCAATGCGTTGCCTCTAACTGACTGAAACAGAGTCTCTGGGGTTTGTGTTCAGATCATTTGCATTTTTTAAAAGTTCCCCAAATGATTTTGATGCAAAGAGAGCTTTGAGCCCTGGACAGCTATAGCGGATAATACATTGTGAATTTGTGAAATAGAGTTGGAAAAGGATGTTAGAACAAGACTATGGAGGCTTTCTATATCAAGCTAAGGAGTTTCTTCGCCATATCCTGTGAGTAACGTAGTCAGTGAGGCTTATATTGTATTGGTTTGCACCATTTTCTGAGCCTATGTAGTTGCATCTACTTGGAGTCCTTTCTGGGCAGTAGACAGAGAAGGGAAAGGAAAGTTAAGGGATCTAGGTACATGTGGCACAGCCCTTTATACTTATTTAGAATATTATTTGTTCATTGTTTCTCCTTTGTAGGAGTAGATGTTCTAATTTCAGATTTAGATGTTCTAATTAGATGTTCTAATTCCAGATTTAGTATTCTTAGCAGAGTATATTGATGTTTTAGTAACAGTTCTTTCTTCTCTCTTTAGGGGAGTCGGCTGCATCTTTGTTGAAATGATCCAAGGAGTTGCTGCTTTTCCAGGAATGAAAGACATTCAGGATCAACTTGAACGAATATTTCTGGTAAGTTATTTACAGAATACTTCTGAAAAAAATTGGACTTGAATGCATCCCTCAGTGACAAATCCTACAGTGGTAGTGGAAAATAATTTCAAACAAATTTGTTGGTTGTCACATTTAATTCTAACATATTTTTGGATCTTTGCAAAAGCAGGAAATTAGTGAAGAATTGTGTTTTTAAACTACTGCACATGAATAGTATGCCAAAATGGTAAGAAAGGGTAGGATGTCAGAGGCAATATAGAAGAGTGGGTTAAAAACGAAGGCTCTGACAAAAATTCCAAATAATTTATTTAGATATCCCCCCTTCAAGTAGGTGTATCTTATTCCCTCCCACTCCTACCCACTTAAATGTGGGCTTTGATTGGTAACTTTTTTTCTAAAAAGTAGAGCATGGAAAGAAGGGGAGGGAAGATAGTAACTTCAAAATGGAGAAACCAGGCAAATGGTACTTTAGCCCGGTCTTCAAGGTTAAGATCATCAAAGATAAGTCACATTGGTAGTATGTACCCTTTGTATAATGTATTGAGAATGGTACTTCTCCTCTGTAGTCTTCCTCCGCAAACCATAACCCCAGCCTAATCTGGAAAGCCACATCGCACAAACCCAAACTGAGGGACATTTACAAAATACCTGACTAGTACTTTTCAAAGCTGTCAAGGTCATGAAAAACAGGGAAAGTCTGAAAAACTGTCACAGCCCAGAGGAGGCTAGGGAGACATGACAGCATAATGTAATGTGGTATCCTCCATGGAATCCTGAGACAGAAGAAGAACATTAGGGAAAAATGAGTTAAATACAAGTGAAGTGTGCAGTTTAGTTAGTATCAGCATAGCAGTGTGTGCTCCTTAGGTGTGATGGAAGTTCCCTGTAATGTAAGATTTCATCAATCAGGGAAACTGGTGAGGAGTATATAGGAACTGTCTGTATTACTGTTCACAACTTTTCTATAAATCTAAAACTATTCTAAAATTTTAAATTAAAAAAATTTTGTAAATCTGTGAAAAATAAATATAAAATTTGTTCTGTAGCCAGATGAGCTGGTTTTGTCACCTGCTCTGGTCACTTTGGGCAAGGGACTTAGTTCTCTGAACTTTAGTTTTCCTGTGGGTAAAATAAGGGATAATGATAACATCTACCTCATAGATTGTTTTGAGGAATAATTAACTTAATTACATAAAGTGCTTTTAGAACTATGCCTGACACATAATAAATACCCAATAGATGTGTTGTTATTATTTTAATCAAATCATTTTTATACCAGATATTTTCATTCAGTGGAACTTCCACACTAGCTAATATTCATATAAACTTATTTAAAACATGGAATAAGAGCTAGACAAATTAATTTTTTTGTTAAAAGGAGTCAGACTATATACATTGTAGCAGTTAACCACATTATCATACTTTTTAAAAATAAATCTCCCATGTGAAATCACTGGGGCACATTTTAGAATGGACCTTGTGAAGACATGCACTTATTGGATTATGCAAGTACACCCTTAAAATGTAGCTTTCATATTAAGTATAAGGACCACAGAAGGGTATAGTGATATGAATTGAGGCTCCATCACTGCTGTGTTCACCTTGATGTCAGCATTAAATGATAAGAAAAGGAATAAGAAAACTAGAAAATCAAAGCACACGTGATTCCACCATGCAGTATCCTATACCCCAGGCATCCCTGTGTATTCACAGTGGGTGGACAAACAGCAGAGTCTCTAATATTATAGAAACTTTCTTCAAAGTCTTATCTTATTGGTTTCTTCTCTCAGAGGCTGTCTGTATCCACTTCCTTTCAGTTTTACTTAATTATTATTATCCATAAATTCCCACACAGAGTGTTAAAATAATGTCTTATGATTATAATAATGCAGCCTTATAATGGAAAATTCCCACAATGTCAAAAAGTATAAAAGTTGAAAAACCCCTTTGTCCTACTACCCAGAGAAAATTACTTTTAGTATTTTGGTATATATCTTCCATTTCAACACATGTTAAAAAAATTAAATTGTATCTTGTATACTATTTTGTAACTTTCTTTTTTCACTTAACAATAGGTAGTTAACACCTTTCATTGGAAAATAAATCCAGAAACTTATCATCATTCTTAGTGATGAGTATTTCATCGTATGGATGAGAATTATTTGCTTAATCAGCCTGATATTGTTTATAGTCTTTAACTATTATAAAGCGCTGTCAGAAATATTCTTTGCACAGTTATCCTATTAGTTAAGAAAAATTATTAGAATTGAAAGTCCTGAATTGAATACAGTTTAATTTTCATAAGTCTATTGACCATTCTTATACTTCATTCCCTCCATCTAAACTCATGAAACACTTCCTTCTCTCTGTTGTCAAGAAAGTCGCTTACTGATTTCATTGAGATTGTATTGAGCCTATAGATTATATTACAAAGAAATGATATAAAATGAACTTTCCCAGCTAAGAAAAAATAATATCTCTTTATTCATATTTCATGGCCCTTAGCATAAATTTAACATAAACATATTTCTCTTTTCCTTTTTTCTAATCAAGCCTTTATTTTCATTCAGCTATTTTAAGTAACTTTCCACAGTTATTTTCCCCAAAATACAATAAACTTGTTCACATATTGTGAAAAACATGACAGGAGAGGGAATTTTAATGGGCTATACTTTGCATCATATAGATCTTTATGCCAAAACATATCTTTAAATATTTAGCTTTTTAATTTATTTAAAGCTTAAATATAATAATACCACTTAATTATATTCTGATAATAATTTCCTAAACTTTAGATTCCACTTAACTATTCACTGTGATAGCTATTGAACAATACTTATATAACCTTGTCAAATTACCTATTTTTTATGCTAAAATCATTAATTTACTATATTTGAAATCAGAAAACTTCAAAGCGAAATTATATAGAAAGAAATATCCCTACATACACATTATTTCAGGGTAAATTTAAAAGAAAAAGAAATGGTTGTATAAATGAGGTATATTCTATAGCAGTTGTACCAAAAATTTTGTTTCATGAAAACATAGTTTATTGATATAGCTTAGTCAAAGTTATAATTTTCAATATTATTTTTATAATGTAAGTCATTTCCAATAGGTACTATCTTGTTGAATTGCTTCTTGTATGGAGATTTTGTTATTATTTCTTAATTTTATGACAATTATTTCCTAATTTTATGGGTATTCAGAGACCTTTGAGCCATGACTAGGCTTTTAATAAATCAGAGAAATACATCATTGTAAATTGTCTATGGGAATATTGATACACCAAGCTACTGTTTGCTCTTATTAGACCACAGAGACGCTTAAATGCGGATAAGCATCATGATTTATGATAATAACTCCTTCATTTACTGTAGTTTATTTTACACGTGTAATGATTTTTACAAGTAAAATGTCCTTTGGTAATTAGGAGATAAAGATCCTCATCTATATAAAATTGCTGCTTTAGAATTAAATAATGTTATATTTTACCCTGAAGAATTAGACATGACCAAAAAAGAAAAGAGAGAGAGAAATCTGCAAACTTCTTTTGACAGTAAATGTTATCATCTTAAATATTTTATTTCCTCCCCTGAATTGTTTAAATTTGCAAATGTTAGCCATATGACACATTAAACAAGCAGACTCTCTCAGGAGTTGTGCGATCATTGGAAGTAGAAATTTTACTAACCCAATGTGGTTGAATCACTGGGAAAAAATGCTTTTTCTTGGTGACCTTTTATGTCTGGTCTGAAGAGGAATAACTTTTAAATGTGATTAAATCCACTTTCACGGGCTTCTCATGTAAACTGCCAGAGACTCTTTTCTAAAGCAGCAGTTGTGTATCTGGCCTCTTGTAAAGCAATACCAAGAAGATAATCAACTTTGAAAAGTCACGAAACATGGAATTGTTCGTTTTGTTTTGTGTTTTAATACAGGGATTAAGTCCATTCATTTGCCTGTGAACTGTATATAGAAAGGTGGTTGATTAATAACTTTGAAGCACAGAATTCAAGCTTGTTACCCAAGATAACTAATATAATTAACTCCTACACACTGAGTCTTTATGTGAAAAGCAACAAAGATCAGTCACTAGAGCCTTTATATCTTTCTTTTGAAGGTTTTCTTTTTCTTGTTTTTTCTTTTTCCTTCCTTTGGTGGGAAGGAGCAGTTCACATTCTTAACAAGTCCAGTGCATTCACTTCCACAACATAGTAACTGTGTTGCTCTATGTAAGGTGAGGTGGCTATACTGCAGTCTGAGATTTCACCATTAAATCATTTTCCTTGAAATTGTGATGCTCATATACAAGAAAGGAAGGAAAGTGATAGAATTTTGACAAATTATATTCAAGACATTTTGAATTGCCAGGTGAACGGGCACCTACTTCTCTAAGCAGTAACTCTGCTATTACAGTAAAAGAGTGATTTATATCATTTCTTCAGCGTTACTCATTTTTTAATGTGTCACGATGTTTTCTATTCACCTTTGTTAGCTGCGAAAATAAGCAGTAGATGTATTCACCCAGGTAAATATATATATTCAGAGTGACAAAATCAGAACTAATATTCTAATCATATTCTAATCATATTGTTCTGAATTGAAAAAGAACTCTACTTGATGGAACCCTGGGAGCATTCTTCTGCCACTTCAGAACAGCTGAACAAATGGCAGAGAGTGCTTGCACAGCTGTCTGAAACCTTTGGCAGACGCTTCTGGGTTTGTATGGCTCATGGCCCCAGAGTACAGCAGCCACGACAGAGGGGCTGGCAGGATTGTGTTCCGGGGGCCTGTTCTAGTTCTCCCTGCCTTTGAATGTTGATTAACCCCAAGAGGCTCACTTTTCCCTGTCTCCTGGTCTTCTGGTTTGCAATGGAGTTTCATCCACCAGTTATTTGTTAACATATTGTACATTATTTGATTGGTACAGTTGTTAGAATGTTTCTCTTCCGTGTATATGTCATTCAGAGTTTAAAAGAGAGTGTGTGTGTGTATTTGTGTGTGTGTGAAAAGAGCCTCTGGCAACTTTGAAATCTACTACTCAGCCTGGCTTTTGAGTCAGATCCTTCCTTAAGCCTCTGTGTTTTACAATTGAACTGACTGCCGAGACGTAACCTGTAGACCCAGTTCCAGTCCTTGTTTCCCCATCTTGGCTCTCTTTCCAGGATATTAATGCGAACCATAACCCTGAGGTTTCATGATTGGCTAGAACGGCCATATAGAATGTAAAAGAAAGTTGACACCACCTTCTTTGATGGTCATTACCATCCAATTGGATGTAGCAGCCACATTGTTAAGATGGAATATTGCTGTCACAGATTTGTATCTTCACTTCCATCATTGGGTTGCTTGAGGTGGACGTCCGCCATACTTCTTCAGCACTCTCTCTGCAACACTAGGTACAATGGAGATGGAAAGGAATTCTGTGCCAGGGTATCTGCCCTGGAGCAAATGAGGGCAATCAAGATAGGCAGGCAAGACATACCATTAGGAATGGAGTCATGAAAAATTGCTGAGCAATTGATCAGCAGATGGGAGATCCAGTAATATAGTAGATCCTGTATTCGTTAAAATACTACACTCTAAGCATTCAATATTGAATTCTAATCCTAGATTGTTTTTTTTCCCTGAACAAGCCACCTTTTCTAATTGGATTGTAGTTTCTGCATCTGTAAAGGGAGGAATTGAACTAAATGATTTCAATAGTGTCTTGCGGCTCTAACCTTTTTTAATTCTAAAAATGCATATTACAGGATTATGCATAAGGGCTGTGGGTGTTCAAAGGAAATTTCTAAGAACATTTTTGTTAAGCATGGAAGGAAGTATAAGATTTGAAGTGGAGTAAAGGATATGGGGAACATCAGGCAACGGTCCAGGAGTGGAGTAGGCACAGTAGGAGTCTGTCCTGTATGCATGGAAGGTGAGATAGGATGTTGAAGTTTGGACTTTGATAGATTGAGGACTTTTAATTTTATTTTGTCTATATAAGTAATAAGGAGACAGTACAATTTTTAACGAAAGAATAATAAAGTGGCATTTCAGCAAAATCAATGTAATATGATATAATGATAAACTCAACTATATAAAGGCTGACAGAAGGAGAGAACTAAGCAATACATGTTGGAGTGAAGGATACTGAAAATATTAAGCAATGTTTTTTAAAGCTGATTTTAGAAAAACAAAGTCGGGGAGATGGATTATAATACCACCCACCCTGAAATAAATGCCTCTTTTAATACATGTTTCTTTTAAATCTCATCAATAGTCCTGGTTATTTCCATGGTGGCAAATCTTTTTCAAGTCTTAAGCTTATAAAAAATAAGGCAGCTAGAAAAATTTTAAAGCCGTATGAAAAGAAATTAAAACCACCATTTAGAGATAACCAGTGTTAAATATTTTTGTATTTTCTTTTCTAGATTTTCACCATTGGGTTAATAATAGATTTATGGGTTTTGTATTCAGCTTCTCTTTATTTTCACATTTAATAGGGAGCAGGGGCTTCCCTGGTGGCGCAGTGGTTGAGAGTCTGCCTGCCGATGCAGGGGACACGGGTTCGTGCCCCGGTCTGTGAAGATCCCACATGCCGCGGAGCGGCTGGGCCCGTGAACCATGGCTGCTGAGCCTGCGCGTCCGGAGCCTGTGCTCCGCGATGGGAGAGGCCACAACAGTGAGAGGCCCACGTACCGCCAAAAAAAAAGCATAATAGGGAGCAATTTCCAAGCCATTAATATGTGCTTGAAAATATCATTTTAATTATGCTATAATATCTTATTAATGTTCCCAAGTGTACTAACACATTACCCTATTACAGTACTAGGTAATTTGCTTACGGTTTTTATGCTACAGTAAATTTTATCCCATTCAGTTATACTTTCAACAAGAATTTTTAGGGATCTATTCCGTGCCAGGCTCTGTGCCTACAGGCAGTGGAAAACCAACAGACACGGTCCCTGCTCACCTCAAATGTACTGTTAGCTGTGCTACATTAGAACAGCTTCCAGACAGTCAGGTCAGGAGGATGTTGTTGCAAAACTGTTGTAATACATCTTGTACATAAATGATTTGGAAGAGAAAGGAGTCAAAGATAACTTCAGAGTTTCAAGCTTGGGGAACTAAGTGCTCCATGAAGTCATGGAAAATAATGGGGACATTGAAAAGGAGTGCCACTGGGACTTCCCTCGTGCTGCAGTGGTTGAGAATCCGCCTGCCAGTGCAGGGGACATGGGTTTGATCCCTGGTCCGGGAAGATCCCACATGCCACGGAGCAACTAAGCCTGTGCACCACAACTACTGAGCCTGCAGTCTAGAGCCCCTGAGCCACAGCTACTGAGCCCATGTGCCACAACTACTGAGCCTGTGCTCTAGAGCCCACAAGACACAACTACTGAGCCTGCGCTCTAGAGCCCACGAGACACAACTACTGAGCCCCTGTGCCTAGAGCCCATGCTCTGCAACAAGAGAAGCCACTGCAATGAGAAGCCCGTGCTCTGCAATGAAGAGTAGCCCCCGCTCACAGCAACTAGAGAAAGCCTGTGCGCAGCAGTGAAGACCCAACATAGCCATAAAATTAATAAAAAAATACAATAAAAATTAATGGAAGTGATGGCATAATTATCAAAAAAAAGAAAGAAAGGAAAGAAAGAAAGAAGAAAGAAAGAAAAAGAGGAAAGAAAGAAAAGAAAGAAAGAAAAGGAGTGCCAGTGGAGGGAGAGGAAGAAGAGAGCTCAGGGTCTGGACTTTATATGATAGCAGGTGACCCCAGGTGGAGACGTCCAGTACACAACTCTTACTGAACAGAATTAGGAGAAAAATGAGGATCAAGGGATTGTTGACCCAAAGCAGACAATGTTGGGACCTAAACTGTACTGGTTCTTAAATAATGAGAAAGTGGGGGAGGAGCAGAGGAACACTGCCTAGGCTTTAGGGATGCTCATAGTTTGTGGGGGTGGAATGGGGGTAGGGAGGTAAAGTAGGAGAGAATCAGGACAATTACACAAAGGTCAAGGTAAGGGCAGGCAACAGAGAAGTGAGGATAAAATAGGAGAAAAATAATCACTCCCTCGAGGGAGGTTGTGGATCAGCTCAGGTCTGGTTAGCTGGTGGGTGAGGAATTTGGGGTCAGGGCCCTTCCTTTCTGTGCTCCCTCAGCGTGTGCCTCCACTGCCTGTATAGTATGTGGCACACATCCTGTACTTTTGCAGCTAATGCTTTTAGCCCAGAGGATGAGAAGGGTTTCCTTCTGGAGAAATGGAGGGGTCGACACAGAACATGCCTCTCAGTTTAATTAGGGAAATTTAGACTATCCATGAATTTTCAAAGGAGGCTTACGATCCTCCTCAGTGTCTCAGGGATGCTGGAGTCAAGGTGAGTGTAGCCTCAAGGGAGGCCAGCTCCGACCCCTCCACTCCTGGCTCTGCTTTCATCAAGATTTTGTATGTGAGATAGATCTCGCTGCTGAAAGAAAGGTTCGAAACCCCTGGACTAACGCTGTCTTAGGGTCTTCCCAGGTCAAGTGTTCTATGAAAAACACGGTCCCTGCTTGTTTGAGGAAGAAAATGATGCAGAGCCAGTGGAGGAAGAAAAATGATGCAGAGCCAGTGAAAATGAAGATGTTAGAGAAATAAAAATCGGGTGATTCATATATGGAGACATTAGGTGTGTATTCTAATAAAGAAAGTTCTGTGCCAGTAAGCTATCGAAATTTTTGTAGTAAACTTCAGTAAGGTCATTTGTCTTGAGAAGAAAACAAAGAGGGATATTTCACTACAGAATAGGTAGTCACATTACTTTTTACAAAGAAACATTTATTTGAAGATTAGCTGGCTGTTACCTACAGGTTTGAATAGGCTCACATGGTGAAAAAATATTTTTTTACCTTGAGGATTCTTACATTCACTTTATAGTGTTACAAACTTTCTGTAAATGGAAAATGAGAAGATTTTCATTAAATCATTCACTTTCTCGTTGTTATTCATTTTTCAGCAAATATTTATTATGTGGTTACTATGGGCTCAATACTCTTCCATGTTCTGGGGAGACAGCATTGCACAAAACAAAGTCCCTGCTCTTGTGGAACCTATATTCCTGTGAGGGAAGATAGACAATGAGCAAATAAATATATAATGTATCTCATGAGTGTTGCATGAGGAATGCCACTTTACATATGGCGTACTGGGGAAGTCTCTCTCAAGGATCCTGATACTTGTGCATTGAGTGAAGTTAGTCAAGCCACAAGACGTGAAGATTTAGGGCTCAGAGCATTTAGGTGGAGAGGA
The DNA here is from genome assembly GCF_951394435.1 of Stenella coeruleoalba. NCBI lineage: Eukaryota > Metazoa > Chordata > Mammalia > Artiodactyla > Delphinidae > Stenella > Stenella coeruleoalba. The sequence goes on along the minus strand of NC_137155.1, from coordinate 50,866,957 downwards.
TAGCAACCTGTTTGTGCTTAATGATAAGAGTATTAAAATCAGAGTTCTCAGGCCTGAATTTGTCAAATTAAGGATCACTCTTCCCACTGCATCAAAGAGATTTCTAATACTCTTATTACTTTGACCTCCTTTATAGAAAGCATTTTCTTATATGAGAAGTCCTTGCTTTTTGTAAAGCATTAAATTCCTGTATGGGTTAATATTCAAACATCAGATTGAGCAAATCAGTAAGAGAGTTTGAAGTCCACCTGTGTGCATGTTGCAAGTTGGAATTATGCTGCAGCAAGAGATTTGGGCTTCCTGATTTAGTTCATCAGAAATGTTGGTGTAGATACAAGAAAGTGGGAAATGTTTCAGATTTGGAAGGTAGACAGTACTTTGGAGGAGAGAACAGAGAAAGAATATCTAGAATTCAAGGGGAGCCAGAGAACACTTTTTTTTTTAAGTCAAAAGTAGAAGAATTTCAAAAAGGAAAGCTTTATCAACTGCACCAAATAGTACAGTGAAGTCAGTGGAGGATGGTGCTGAAAAAAGGCCACAGGTGGTAACTTCTGAGGGAATAGTTCCAGTAGGGTTGGATATTTAAAGTCAGGTTACAATGGGTTTAAAGAGTAAGTGCGCAGTGAAAAAATGAAAACATTGAGTATAGACAATCTGAGTATTGGCTGAGTACATAGGATTAGATGTCACCTTAAGGGTATTTTTTAAGTCAAGATTTATAAATTTTATGTGTCATAAATATTGTTTTAAATAGTGAAGCCCAGGATGTTTGGAAGGTAAAGGACACCAAAGATATAAGAAAGCATATTTGACAGATCAAGGTATTGGGAGGCAAGAGTGGATGGGTGGAAGAGACGGTGCCTTGAAAATGTGAATGAAAAGATTTTCTCGAAGATAAGAAAGAAGAAAGGAAGGAGAGGAAGATTTAAATAAATGTTGTAGAGGAGAAAAAAAGGAATTTGAAGCTATCATGATCTGCATGATTCTTAAATGAAAGGGAGGGGATGTGGCTGACAGTAATGTGCATCTGCGGGGGTAGATGTTGAAGGAAATGGATAATATATGCAAAGCTGATGTAATACCAAATGGTATTATGATATGTGATATGACAAGAGAAGGAGGTCATTGCTGACCACATTTGTTAATCAGCTGTTGATCTGAGACCTTATTATAGAAATAGAAATGCTTTGTTTCCAATTTCTATGATGTATAATAGTTTACTTTCCTATTAACATAAGATTACTTTTAGGCATATCCATCCTAGCTATAAATGTTTCCCAATTGTAATAGTTTTTACGAAGACTTTTCTGGAGGCAGTGGTTCATATCTGTAGTCTAACAGTCTTAAATGTTTTGAGAATGTTTTAACCTATTGTCAGTATGGGATTACTTACTGGCCTTTGCAGTTATCTCTTGTTATGTAACCACCTTAAAACTCTGGGTTAAATCAACAACAGTCATATTTTAAAATTATTTGTCATAGTTTTAGGGTCAAGAATTCAGTAAGGGATGGGCCAGGCAGTTATGGACTTGGGGGTCTCTCACATGGTTGCAGATATATGGTTGAAGACAGATGGTGGCTGGAGCAGAAGCAATCAGAAGCTGGAGCAGTTGGGGACTAGCCAAATATCTCTCTCTTCGTAGTCTTTGAGGCCCTACGTGAGTTTTCTCCATGTGGGCTAGTTTGGGCTTCCTCATGGGATGGTGTTGTGTTTCAAGAGTGGGTGTCCTAAGAGGACCAGATAGAAGCTGCATGGTTTCTCTTAACTTAGCTTCAGAATTCATACAGTGACTGTGTCAGCCAAAGCAGTCACAAACCCTCACCTAGAGTCAAGAGGAAGGGACATAGACCCCAGTTCTAGATGGAAAGAGCGTCAAGAATGCTGGGGCCATGTTTTAAAACTGCCACATTGATTACGTATTGATACAGTTCCATTAGGGCATATCACCATTTTGAGCTGATAAACAGCTTTGTAGGAAAAAACAGTCTGGGAAACAGTTTTATCAAACTTCTAAAATTTTTGTTGTTTTTCCCATACTCTTTATAGCCATTACCATACTGCTTCCCATGATAAATATGAAAGTGTGAATTGTCACAGAGTGTTAATTGGTGGGTCATGAGGTCCCTTATTTGCTCACTCTCCTTTTCTTCCTTTTTTGACTAACAAGTTCACAGATGTGTCAGACTGAAAAAAAAATGGTGAAATACTGCCATAGTGTGACACATGTGAGGTGAGTGAGGTGATGACACTTCTTAGCAAATTCTCAGAATGTTATCCATAAAGTAGACTTCTATAACTCAGATTCTAGCTTAATTTTTTTTTCATTTGGAACGTGTTTCCACATATAAGTCTTTCATTGCTCAGAACATCACATGTCAGCTCTTGTGGTAGACAGCATCTAAGATGGCTCCCAGTGACCCCCACCTGCTGGTATTTATGCCCTTGTGTAATGCCCTCCCCTTGAGTGTGGGCTGGACCTAAAGACTTGCTTCTAATGAACAGACTGTGACAAAAGAGATTGGGATATTACTTCCGCGACTAAGTTACAGAAAGGTTGCTACTTCCTTCTTGCTCACCCTCTCTTACAGTCTCACTGGCTCACTCTGAGAGAAGCCAGCTGCCATGTTGTAAGTTGTTCTGTGGAGGGACCTTTGTGTCAAGGAACTGATGTTTCTAGCCGGCAGCCGCTGAAGACCTGAGACTTGGCAACAGCCGTGTGAGTGAGCATGGAAGTGGGTCCCTCTCTTGGTTGAACTTTTTATATGTGAGACCACAGCCATAGTTAACACCTTAATTGCTGCCTTATGAGAGACTCCGAGCCAGAGGCACACAGTTAAGGTGTTACCGCCAAAATGGCAATTTCCTTGGTCCTTGTCCCCCAAAGGAAAGAATTCAATCAAGAGACAGAGCAGTTTTAAGTAGCAAGAGTTTTATTAAGCAAAGCAAAAGTGTGCTTCTGAGAGAGAGAAGGAGAGCAAGCTCTCTGGAAACCAGAAGCAGCCCCACAGTGAGGGTCGGGTTGGTGTTTCAGAGTGGTGGAAAGTCCCTCCCTGTGTCCTGCATCATTTAAATGACAAGTTGATTGACAGCTTTAGGTTATATAACTGTTCTCCTAGTGTGCAGGCACTTACCCACAAGCACCAAAGTGAAATCCACTGGGGATGGGGGGCAAAAACCACAATGCTAATTTATTACAAGTACAGCATAGTGAACCCTGGGTTACTTTGAGTCACCTTTTAGGTCTTGGTGCGTCTGCGCCAACCTGTGCTGGTGGGTTTTATTTTGTTTGGTCCTGATAAGGCTGGAAACTTTTCGGTCCTTGAGTACAAAAAGGGAGGATCTCTGGGCGTGTTCTGATCACCAGTGTGCAGGGGTGGGGCCGGGGAAGAGAAAGAGGACCTGGTCCAGGATGGGGTGGGGATCAGCTTATGTCTGCCTAACAACCCAACAAAGGTACACCTGGATTCCTACCAACAGAAAGTATGGAGATAGTAAGTGTTTGTTATTTAAAGGCACTAAGTTCTGGAGTAACTTGTTCCACAGCGATCGATAACTAATACATCTCCTTTGATCCCAGGACCAAGAAAGAGTAGGTGCTATACCTGTTGTTTTATAGCTGAGAAAACTGTCTTCAGAGATTATATGAACTTGCCTAAGAAGATATGTTCAGTAAGTGCCAGAACTGAGACTATATCCTAAGTCTGCTGACTCTTCCACCAAAATACTCTTGTTTTGTAGTTGTTTGTTTGGTTGTTTTTGCTCTGATTCATAACCATGAGTGTGCAGGAGGTTGACATGGGAATCATTTCTTTTTTTAATTTTTATTTATATTTTTAATTTATTTTTTAAACAGTATAAAAATTTATTTTTTCTCATGTCATGAGAAATCTGGGGTAGGCAAATGCTGGCATTGGTTTAGTGTCTCAGTAATATCACAGCAAAGTCTCCATGTTGGGAATCATTTCTTGAATACACATTCTTAGGCCCCACTCAGGGCCTTTAGAATCAGGTTTCCAGGGATGGGACTCTGTGCGTTCAGACAAACGAGCAGACCCTGGTTGATGAGTCCTTCTGGTGAAGAAACTCTTACTTTAAAAGATGCATGTCATACTTTGAAATGTTATGCATGTTTTAAATTTTCTGGCCTCATGTGGCAACCTAAAAACCTAGGTCGTATGGGCTTACTATCCAGAATATAGAAATTCAGTCCAACCAAGTCCTGTGTTTCTTACAGGGATACTTTTGATATGATTCTCAAGCGGCATGTCTTATAATGAGGATATTTCGCGGCTTCTTTCACATGGCTTTATATTAATAATGTTATGTAACTATTATTAGAATTGTGTACACAAGCAAATATCTGTAATCATCACATGTAATCATCATATTCCAGCTGCTATAACTTCTTATCTGGCCTGATTACTTGATAAACATTCTGGTTTCCTCCCTCATTTTGCAGCCTATGTTTTCTTATGCCTCAGAAGACTTTACCCAAAAGGATAAATCTGTCCGGGCTGTTAATCTTTTTGTGAGGTGTGAATTCGTTTAAAACCTGACCTTGTATCATCTCCTGCAAAACCCCCTTCAAGGAAAAAGAGCATCCTCAAAACATTCTATTTTAAATCGATCTCATGTCTCATTATTTTATATCTTGATAGAAAGCTATGGCTAGTTGATTAAAATTTATCACATAAAATAATACACCTAAGTCATTGGAGCATGTCCCCTAGAGAATGGTTTTCTCCTAAGTCAGGTTAACAGATTATCTGACCTTGGAGCTGAATTTGTTCTTTATTTCACTCACCTCTTTTGAAAATGACAGGCATACATTTTCCAGGTAGTGTGTAGACTATGGCATTTTTTTTTTAATTCTTCCTAAAATCTCTTTATCTGTGAGTTTAGTTGTACTGGAAAAGGGTTGAGAACTGTCTTTTATTTTGTTTTTTATCCATTTATTTATTTTATATCCCTAGTTTATTATATAACTAGAAGTTTGTACAGTTTGACCCCCTTCACCCATTTTGCCCATCCCTCCCCCACTACACCCCCCCCTCCATTTCTGGTAACCACCGATCTGTTCTCTGTGTCTGTGAGCTTGGTTTGTGGTTTTGTTTTTTAGATTCCACATATAAGTGAGATCATACAATATTTGTCTTTCTCTGTCTGATTTACTTCACTTAGTATAATGCCCTCAAGATCCAAGATTGTCACAAATGGCCAGATTTCATTCATTTTTATGGCTGAATAATGTTTTGTTGTATATATTACCGCATTATCTTGAGAATTGTCTATTTTAAATGTACCATTCAATGAATTTTATTCTTGTGTTGTGTCTAATATAAACTAGGCTTCTGTTAGTTTTGAATAACTTTACATATTAAAATTATCAGTGAACTTGAGTCTCTGCTTGGGAGGATATTATTCTCTGTGACCAGAGCAAATGGCAGTCTTGTCATACTTTGCCTTTCATCTTGTCCAGTCTTTTGTAAAGATGCAAGAATTGGTAGAAGGATACATCCTGTGCTCTCAAACTTCTATGCCTTTACACCTGCCAGGAATTCCTCCAATCTCCAATGTCTAAATCTAACCCATTCTAAATATTAGAAATGTTTTCCCCTCTAATGAATTTTTCTCTGTTTTCCCAATTACAAATTATCTCTCCTTCTTTTGGACCTCTTGGTTTCTTTACCGGATCCTCTCTGCTGTCTCCCTTCAACTTCAACCTTGCCTTGCAGTTGTTTTTGCTCCTATTCCCCGATAGAGTTTAGGATTTGGGAGTAGGGATGCGGAAGAAAGGAGTACTTTGTGCAAATCAAGAATTAGTGTGTTCCCTGACGCTGCAGGAATAAACTCATGATGAGAGAACTATTGCATTTTTAAAACTTCACTGTGTTCTTGTTAAAATGCATCTTTTGAGGGAACTCTGTGGAGATGACATTAAGAACCACTTTTAAAATTAAAGGCAGTTTCCCTTCCTTCATTTGTTTGTTTGTTTTAAAATAGATCTGAGTTCATATTTTCCTTTAATTTCTTCTTTTGCAGTTCATTGTTCTAATAATATGTAAATCACTCACAGCAGATATTTAACATTCAAATGCAGAGTTCATTTTATTGAAGCTCAGTAGAACAAATTACTATCAATTTGCTCTAAGTAAAATTCAATATTAAAAATGTTTCATGTTTGCCAAGTGAAAAGTAAATAGCTGAAAGTTGTTAATAAAACCTTTTTTGGAGAGTAATATTAGGCTCATTTTTGGATCCCATCCTATTCCCAATAAAAGGAAATACTGTTTGTCTCTCACACAAAATGGTGATGTCTGCACATTTTAATCTGATTATTGACTCTTGGAATGTGATTCAATTCATTCAGCAGTTGTGAGTGCCTACTATATGCCCGGAAGTGGGCTTCAGTAAATTTCTATTTTGAAGAAGTTTGACAAAATTTTCACTGAATCTTCTTTTTAGTACTTTGCACTGGGAGTACCACTCTGAGGAAATCAGGAAGCTAAAATCATAAGAGAACTAAATTTGATTGCCCATTCCTTATTAATTTTCTTCCTTATAGTGAAAATTGTTTTTAGACAAATAATCAAGTAGTATGTACAGTGACTCTTCTCGTAACTGTGATCTTCCTGATATACCATGATGTCAAATTGGATGTGAAATGGAAAAGGCATTAACTTTAGTGAAATTATAACCTTCTATCTGGCCAAAAAATATATATATATTAACAAATGTAATACAGTATTTGTTCATCTTTCCAAATATTAAGCTCAATTTTTGCAGATCATAAAAGATGCTATTATATGGGAAATCTCTGTACCTTCCGCTCAGTTTTGCTTTGAACCTGAAACTGCTCCATAAAATAAAATCTATCAGGAAAAAAAAAAGATGTTGTAGATGAATCAAAGCAGAATACTGGGGACTTCCCTGGCGGTGCAGTGGTTAAGCATCCGCCTGCCAATGCAGGGGACACGGGTTTGAGCCCTGGTCCAGGAAGATCCCACATGCCACAGAGCAACTAAGCCCATGCACCACAACTACTGAGTCTGTGCTCTAGAGCCCGCGAGTCACAACTACTGAAGCTCGCGCACCTAGAGCCCGTGCTCTACAACAAGAGAAGCCACCGCAATGAGAAGCCTGCATACCACAATGAAGAGTAGCCCCTGCTTGCTGCAGCTAGAGAAAGCCCTCATGCAGCAACAAAGACCCAATGCAGCCCAAAATAAATAAATAAATTTATTTTAAAATAAAGCAGAATACTGTTCTCAAAATCTGTTCACCTCTTTTGAGTCAATAGTAAGATTCCCCTTCTAGGAATTATACCTTTTTTTCTGTCAATGAGCCACTATGTGGAAGAGAGTAGACAGGCAATAAAAATATTTATTTCCTGGCAATTTAATGGAAGCTGTGGTAGGTGGAGCAGGGAGATGGAAAGATAAGTAAGTATCAGGTCCTGAAGTAGAGTGGCTAGCAGGATAGTAACAAGGTCAAGGTGAGGCATTAAAAACCTATAATCAGTTTGTTACTAGTTTACATCAGCTAGCTATATGTGTTTAGGCTAAAAAGGAAATAAAAGTTCTTAGTAACATTAAAAAAAAACCTATAATCGGTACTTTGGGAGTAGAGAGTATGGTTGGGGAACATTGCTGGTGATCAGTCCTCTTCCTGTGTATTTAAGGTGGTATGAGTTAGTTACAATGGGAGCATTCATTCATTTGAATAAACCTGTGTCAACATTACTTTAAAAAAAAAAAGGTAAGAGGTGCTACAGAATATTGTCTAACACACAAAATGCCGTGACATTAATAGCAATTAATGAAACTTTTACCTTTGAGCTTTAAGATAGAGAATGGCCTATTGGTTAAAACATACATATTTCTGACTTACAAATATTGAATTATTACTTACTAGCAAACTATTGTCTCAACCACCACTTTAGCATTTCTTTAATACCAATTTGAGAAAAAATAATGACTCAGGCATACGATGCGATGGTTTCATTTTCTGTACTGATATATGTGTTTCTTTGTCTTGGAGTTTCCAAAGTGATGATTTTATTCATGAAAATGCTTCAGGAAGCAAGCTGTGATTTTTAAATAAGCCAACTGCTTGCTATTCCTTTGCTCAGAAAGTTAGGGAACTGAATGAACCACAACAGAACGCTCATTTCCTCTTGCCTTTTGACTTACCATCCACTGGTAGGCCTACAGCCCATGAGTTTGACAAATGTCAAGAATCTAGCCTATAATTTGAATTTAGTGTTCAAAAGCCTATATTAAAGTAAAAAGAACTACAAATATGTCCACTATAGGCTACTTCCATTTCACTGCTCGATATTTTACTGTCCTTTCTCATGCCTGCCTCCAAAGCATCTGTGCTTTCCTTCTTGCTGATGTGCACACTTTTTCCAGATTGTTTCCACTGATGTCAGCCAGGCCTGACAAGCCAAGCCTTATGTTTATTGCAGTGGGATAGGATCCAAGAAAGTCTTAGAAGGACGTGGCTACCCCTGCAGGTACAGAAAAAGATGCTGAGATTCCCATTGGTGTAAGTAGTTCATTAAGGTGTTGCTCCAGTGACAAAGAAGGATACCCTGACTTTTTTCCTCCCACATACCCCAGGCCTGCTCTTTGATAATTTTTCACGCTTCAGGGCTGCCTATGACAATATTTAGGACAAGTTTTAGAAAGCAGAAAAAGACAAAGATAAGAACTCATTTTAAGAGGCTTTTCCCCAAAACCCTAAAAAAGGAGATATTCTAAGTGGGAATCTGCACATTTACTGACAACTTCAAAAGAGCAGCTTGTAGAGGGAATGATTCAGAATGCTTCTGTGAGCTTCAGGAAACTCTTCAAGACATCAACATAGTAACTAAGAGGATTATGCATTTTAAAAAGCAAGGCGTTTCTAAATCTTTTTATTCATATTTGTTTGGTCTTCACTGGAATAAAGTTTATGGCAGCAGCAAGGTAGTCATATGGCAGATTCGTTTTCAGAAATATGTAACTAAATGCAGAAATAGCAAGTAAAAATAAGCAGGCAAAAATATTGCTTTTGTTTGTTATTGTTGTTATTGGTTTTGGTTTTTAGTCTTAGAATTCCTAAAAGTTCAGTACTTACCTTTATGCTCTTCAGCAGCTTTTGGTTAAAAATGTTTCCTTTTCTTTTGTTCTGGTTCATCTGTTTATGATAACATTTCATCCCTAAGAAATAGGCTTTTAAATATTGTGAAGGACCAGTACACTGTCTAAGATGACAGATTAATTACCTTCTTTTACCCTTAAGGGAGCCTAGTAAGAATTTGAAGACATATCGGCACTGATAGCTTACCCCTAAGGTCTGTGTGTTCTGCCAAAAGTAATGAAAAAAGGAAATGCAGTCCTGCTACTGACTCTCAGGATACACAGCTTTGATAATACCAGCCTGTCGTTTCAGATAAGATAAAAAAAAATCACTCAGAAAAGAAAGAAGAAAGCAGATGAAGAGATTTTATCCACAGTGTGTTGCAGCATAACCTGCTGGAGAAATAATATAGTGATAATGAAAACAAAACATGAAGGTACCTTCAGTAGTACCCTTGCTTTCTGTTTTTTCCTTTCTTGGAAAAGGTAATACCTTTTTCAAATGTAAATATAAAAAGATTTTCTTTTTGTCCTGTTGCTTTGTCCTTTACTTCTGATTAGTATTTAATTAATTCCATTGAAACCTCAGGGGGAAAGTTAGGATATGTTGCAGTAATTTGCGTATTCACCTCCTAGTAATGTTTGAGCAACAAAGTTAGTTGACCTGAATGCTCCGTACTGCGTCCATTAAAATAACTCGCACATAAGTCTTTCCTGTAACTGTAGCCAGCAGAGCTTAAACCCAGCTGTTGTCCTCAAAGCTCTTTCTCTTTGCATTATACTGTGTTTAAGCACAGTGTAAGTGATATAACCATCAGTAATAGATTTATGAAACTTATGACTGTACCAGGCGATAGATAGTAAATATAAAAGTATGTCAAGTATATTCTTAGATGAATTCTGGAATGAAAACTCACGATCTCTGGATTGGTTCGTGGAATACCCAACTTCTAGTCCTGTCTCTATTTGAATTTTGACATGCTTAAGTAGGATTCAGTTTCTTCACCTATGGAATGAGGCTAGAGTACTCATAACTTTCCAAAAAAATTTTTAGTAAAATAATTTCTTTTTTGAAGTGAAATGTCACCTATAATCCTGAAATCCCAAATCCCACCTGCTTGACCTCCTTGCTCTGTCCCCAAGATAGCCCTGGTGTGCCTCCAAGAAATTGTACAACTCCAAGGAACAATAGTATGAGAACTACTGGACTAGATGATCTTTATGGTATCGCCACAAATTTTCAGTTTTCTCCACTGTAGTTATTTTTGTTGTATAATATCTCTCATACATTTTAACATTAATGTCATAAAGGGTCCCTTTGTGCCTCAATAGTTTTAAGTGTCTTGCCTTCATTAAAATATTTGTTCTTGTCTTCTGATTTCCTTTAGTTATTTAGTTAATTATTTTGATCAGTGTGAAGTATAGATAAGTATTATAATCCCATAGCAATTTTTTGTATAGCTCATAGTATGAATTGCCTTTCACTAAAGCAAAGGATTCATGGACTAATTTAACCAGTATTTATTGAATGTGAACCTTATGAAAGGTACTGTGTTAGAACCCAGGATGTAAAAATAAGTAAGACATTGTCCCCACCTTCAAGGAACTCACAGTCTGGCCAGGGAGAAAAACAAGGAAACAGATAGTATGATACTGTGTGGTAAGCGCTGAGTGCCAGCCTGTGTCCAGTTTCCTGATCAATCCATGCACTTGGATGACTAATAAGAAAATCAGATATAATCCATCTAAATCATGGCTCTTGACATATCACAAGCAAAATCATTCAAATCTTTTCCTCCCCAAGTTTTCCGATGTCAGTAAATGGTAGTATCCGTGATCCAGTGGTTCAAGCCAGCAGTTTAGAAGTCATTCTTTTTTTTTTTTTTTTAAAGAAGATCTTGGGGGTAGGATTTTATTTATTGATTTTTTGCTGTGTTGGGTCTTCGTTTCTGTGCGAGGGCTTTCTCTAGTTGTGGCAAGCAGGGGCCACTCTTCATCGCAGTGCGCGGGCCTCTCACTATCGCGGCCTCTCCTGTTGTGGAGCGCAGGCTCAGTAGTTGTGGCTCACGGGCCTAGTTGCTCCGTGGCATGTGGGATCCTCCCAGACCAGGGCTCGAACCCGTGTCCCCTGCATTAGCAGGCAGATTCTCAACCACTGTGCCACCAGGGAAGCCCTAGAAGTCATTCTTAATTTCTACCCTTTCCTCATCCCATGCATCAAATTTATCAGCTAATTTTATTACTTCTATTCTAAAATAGATCTTCAGTTGATCCATGATTCTCTACCATGCTAGTCCAAGTCACCATTATGTTTCACCTGGTCAATGCAGTAGTCTCCGTCTGGCCTCTATCTTGCCCCCAACCCTTGACAATACTCCTCCAACTTTCAAATGGCAATGAAAGTGTTTTAGTTAGCATGTTAGTTTGGCTGCTTCAAAAGAGGCAAAAATAGCATGTCTTAGAGAAAAATATATGGTTTTCTTTTTCATGTATAGTATAAGCTGGTGGGTCCGTGAGGTCATCATACTAGACGGAGAAAAAGAATTAGTCAAAATTCCACACCCATTCATGGTCAAAACTCTCAGAAAACTAGAAATACAAGAAAACCTCCTTAACCTGATTATAGATATCTACAAAAAACTATTGTACTTAACGGTAACATTCTCAGTGTTTTAACTGTAAGGTTCAGAACAAAGCAAGTATGTCATCCACTCCTTCTAGTCCTATTCAGCATGTGACTGGAGGCAAGTTCCATAAGACAAAAAGGAAAGGAGAGGGGAGGAGAGGCGAGAAGGGAAGAGGAGGGGAGGGGAGAGGAATAAATGCCATAAAGGTTAGAAATAAGTAAAACTCTCCTTATTCACAGACATGATCACCTATGTAGAAAACCCTAAGGAAGCTACAAAAAGCTACTAGAAAAACCAATGTACAAAATCAACTGTATTTTTGTGTACTAGTAACAAACAATTTGAAATTTTTTAAATTTTAAATACTATTTATAATAGCATCCAAATAATGAAATACCTATATCCAATAAAATGTGTTCAACATTTGTATTCTGCAAATTATAAAATACTACTGAATGAAATTTTAAAAGATTTGCATAGAGAGATATACTATGTTCATCAACTAGTAGACTCAATATTGTTGTGGAGTCTTCCAAAATTGATCTCCAGGTTTCATGTGTTGAGAGAAAGAAAAGATAGGGCAATTAACTGTAAGGAAGGTCCTGACTGATAAAATCTGGAATACAAAACAAGCATGTTATATATCAAGTTGGAGGGTATGGTATTGGTGAGGGCCAATTTCAACTTTTTCTTTTAAGTGGAAAAGAATGTGAGCAAAATCAATAGGAGGACAGTACAGGGATTATAAAGTTTGGATTCTGAAGGAAGCTCCCACTTTTTCTTAAAGAATATTAATTGATGTCATCTTCTACTAGTAATTTATTGGTAAGTTGAATGAATTGGAATCTAAAGAACACAAGAGAAGGTCTGAAGTAACCTGGTCAGTGATGTGCCAGACCACCAGTGAGAAATGAATGCTGAAATTAACAAACAGCATTGAGGCAACTTGAGGTTTAAAGTCGCTATCTTCTTCAATTGATAGTTATCAATTAGGATCAAGTCTGGAGTCACAAACCACACTGTAATTTGAGCAGGAGTGGTTTAATATAGAGAGTTATTAACTATTTACAAGGGATTTGCTTTTAAAAGGGTAGAAAAGAGAATTCTAAAGAATGTTTTAAGACTGAGGGAGAGAACTCAAGAAAGGAACAAACTTGGAAAGGGTCTCCTTCCCCAAGTTTGGGGCTCAGACCTCATTGGAAAAGGTGTGTCTGCAACCCATTGGATTGCGGAGAAGCCCACTGGGTTGCCCCAGGCCAGAGCTGGTCCATGGCCATAGGACAGAGGTTGGTTATATGGAACTGCCAGCCAAGACTAGCTAGTTGGGAGGCCCCCCTCCAGGGTGCCAGCGGGCCTAGTCTGGTGGGCAGGGCATTGTGAGGAGGAGATCCCTCCTGGTTTCTGAGGGGCAAGCAGGAAACTTCTGGCTAGGGCTGGAAAGCTGGAAGGTGAGCACCATTAGGTGGCAGAGAGGGTATATGTCTGGGGGTCATGTGCCACTGAATCACGCTAAGATCCTTCCTCCTCCGAGGTCCCTCCAGCTCTATCTACTGACAAAATTTACATTGTGCCAGCTGGCAAGGGAGAAATATTCCAGTATCACAGGTGGGCAATGGAAAGTGCATTTGGAGCTGAGTGGCATTACGTTGATAAAGGAAGCAGTTCTTGACTTCTGTACTGAGTACGTATTAACAATTTCAGGGATTTTATATCCTTCTAAGTCACATGTGCTAATACATATGCCAATTTTATTATTAAATGGTAGTTTTATTATTAAATACAGGAGAAAAACATCTTGCACATTGTGAGTCAAAGGAAGAACAAGATGATGACTCCAGTCCAGTTATAACTCGTGGTCAGCGAGCCTTAGAACATATAAAACTGCGTTTGCTACGCTTGGAGAAGATGGCACATTTTGGCAGAATTTTACAGTTTACATTTTCACATTCCAGGGTGTGGCCACTGTACCATTCTGACACAGAATTAGCATCCCTAGTTAATGTTATGTAAAACAGAGGCCCGTGAGGCATGAGCCCTAGGAGATGGTTCCTGGTGAAGCAAATAGTATTTTTAGGACCAGACCGGATTTTTCTTTTAGGGTCCACATGGCACTAAGCAGATGGTGCTGTGGGCGGCTGTGGTTTAAGATCTGAGGCAGTTCATGAAGACACCCAGTCTTGTCCTTGTCCCGCCCTAGAGGCAGTGATGGCTACAGGCTGGTCCAGGCAACAAGGTTGTGTCTGCTGTCCCTGTAGGCAGACACTGCTGGACCCTGCAGACTGGCAGCACCCTAGACTAGACTGCAGGGCAGCTGGGAACTCAGCCTGCTGGTAATGTTCAGAATTAGCATAACCTTACCTATTGTAATGTGGAAAGGAACTTGGAACTTTTTTCTCCCCATAGCGCTCTTTAGTTCTTAAAAGTATAACTTAATGTTGAAACTCCCCTTCCCCAGAGGTCCTCTCTTTTAATTGTTCTTTAATATTCCATGGTCTGCGATTAGACTGCATTTATCCAGAAACTTGGATGCTGGCTAGTTGATGGGGTTAGGGAGGAGAGAGAAAGTCATTTAACATGTGCTCGTTTTTTCCAGAAAAAAGCATTGTATATTCTCCTTGATAGAAATGTCTTACTCCCAACATCTGTATTACCAAAATCATTGTCTTAATTTGATCCCATCCCCTTTTTTTCCATTTATTCTCTTTGTCAGTCTCCTGTCGCATTTATTTTAAATTTATTTGATCTTGTCATCTTTTTTGATTTATTAAATTATGAAGCACTCCAGATTCCTATATTATGAAAGCATGTACATGTAAAAGTTAAAATTCTCTCCAGCATCATAATCCCCTCCCTGGTAAGTTTTATTAAAAACTTCATGTACATTCTTTTTTCTGTTCCTATGCAGTCATTCACATAAATAGTATGAATTTGTGAGTGATGTGTTTCACCAAAACATGTTACAAACATTGTTTTCAACTTGCTCCATTTTGTTTTAACCACTGCATGATGATCCTCTGTGGCTTATACACGTTTATCTCACCAGTCCTGAAACTTCCCAGTTTTTTATTGTCATGGGGGAAAGAACCTGCTTTATGCATTTTATGCACTCAGACATTAGCTCTGCAGAAACGATTCCTAGAAGAAGACTGCTGAGTGTCCTTTGAACATTTTTATAGATTTTGACCAACCATCCCCCAAAAATGTTGAACTAGTTTGCACTCCATTAGCAACGGTGCATGTGCTCTCCTGTCCCACTTTTAATGCTGATATCACTGATTCCCCCTCTAGAAGCTGCCCTTCCCTTCACTGGGACTGGTTGGCACTTGAGTCAACAACTTGTCATTGTTCAGCCCATGATTTGCTTTTCTGAGATAGGATTGTACAGGAGGAAAAATAATTTTCTGTCTACCCTTCTGAGTTCTAAGCTGAGACCCCTGCAATAAAAGACAGATTAACAAGAGAAAAAGAAAAGTTTATTAACATATATACCTCATGTATACGGGGAGATAACCAGGGGAAAGTGAATAACTCCCTGATATGGCTTTGAATTCAGACCTAAATACCTTCTTAGTAGGAGAAGGGGAGAGGAGATGTAAGGCTCCTAGGGGAGAGTGGATGATTTTTAGGAAAGATGAATGGGCCCTTAGAAGAGTAGGTGGGAGGTACGATAGTTTGTGACAAAGTTTGTCAGTGTTTGGTGTCCACTTCTAATCTCCCCTCCTGTGATAAGAGTCACTCTCCCCTGGTTGATGAAACTTCTTTCCGGGGAAGGGATTTATGACAGTTGAGTTCCTTTTAGAAGATCTGTCTTTAGGCCATGAGTTCAGACAAAGCCTCCCCCTGCATTTGCTGTTTTTCAAGTGCCTACAGCTCAAAAAATAATCCATGTGCCAAAGTGGCATGTTTTGGAGCGGCATGTTCTGCACCCTTCTGAATAAACCCAACAAAAGCGTATTTCCTATCTCAGATAATTGCCACAGTAGCATCCTTCCTTGGAGACCATATTCAGACCAGACCTTCCTGGGAGTTATTATAACATACACCGTGCTTGTAGTGAGGCCTCGGCCATCTGACTAAATTAAGCAGGGTCAGTTTTCTTCATCCTGTGGAATGGGAGATAAAGTTATAATAGCTTTTTTTTTCCTAAACGGTATACATTTCCAGACAGAACACTGCTAGACACATTTATAAAATGTATAACAATCAGATAACTGTTACCAGTAATTGGCAGTCAAGCAAATCCAAGCTATAACCACCCACCACAGGAGCAAAATAAATGTGTTATTTTTCCTTTTTTTCCCAGATGAATAGAAGCCTCAGATTCATTTCAGCTGGATAGAATGAAAAAAGCCTTCAAGCCAGCAGCTGTCAATAAACCATTTTTTTCCTCTATAAGGACAGTATAACATCAGTAAAGATAGTGAAAACAAGAAGGAGGGGACAAAACCCTAACGACTACTTTATTTTCATTTTTACACGTGTCCTTCTAATTTTTATCCATCTGTCAATATTTTTCATGGTTGAAATTCTTTCATATATACAACTTTACATTCTGATTTTGTTTTCACTTTAAAGCTGACTTTTTGTTAGATATTCCAATAGCTGCAGCCTTTGTGGTCGTTGTGTGTTAGTTCAGGTAAGGGTGATGGTGGCCTCCCCAGAAAAGACCTAGGCTTCTCCACATGTCCTACTACTGAACTAGAATTGCTCATTCTGGGCACAGCAGAGCCTTACAGAGAGTCTGGGAATGTGAGCCAGGGGAGGGAGAAGGCCAGAAAACAGGGCTGGTGGCAGCAGCATTAGTTGCAACAGTTCCACTCAGGAATTTGTTGTCTGACACTTCACAAAGCTCTGCACCTCAAGGTGAAGCCAGCTAGCAACTGAAATTGTAAATTTAGTGTAGCTGGAGGGATAATCAGAGTAATATAGGGTGAGAGAAGGACAGGCGGGTGAGGAAAAATGAACAAACAGCTACCTAAACAAGCATTGCAGCTTTTGATTCAAGTTTAGAATAAAGCCCAAAACGAAACTTTTAAATGGAAACTACATTTGAGGTCATCCTTTAAAGTTTCTTGTGTGTTTGGTGTTAGTTGTTAATTTTCTCCTTCCCTCCCACCCTCCCTTCCTCCCTTCCTTGTATCTGCATTATATCTTCCAATGCCCATTTGGCAGTAATTCTTTTCTCAAAAACTTAAAAATTATAATCTCAAAGGGACTGGATCATATCAAAGTGAGTGAAGGAGAATTTGCAGTTTGGAAAAGCATGTTCAGTTACCTATTCTTTGTTCCTGTTAGAATACTTGATTACTTCTGAAATGTTAAATAACATTTATGGAAGGCATGAGGATTTTGTCTTTTTAGGAGGATACTGAGTGAACTAAAGTTTTAGAAACACTACCCTAGAACAAAAGTGCAAAGTTTCACTTTATGCTAAATTTTCGCCTTTTGAGGCTCTTTTAAAAGAATTTTAATTGCTTTTGAGGGATAATTGATATACTACGTTTAAAGTATACAATATGATAAGCTTTTCCATATGTATACACACATGAAACCATCACCACAATCAAGATAGTGAACATATGCATCATCCCTGCAAGTTTCTTTATACCTCCTTGTAATTCCTCCATCCCTTTTCTCTTTAACCCCTCCATCTCCAAGCAACCACTGATCTGCTTTTTGTCATTACAGACAAAAAGTTTACATGTTATTAAATTTCATATAAGTGGAAATATATGTGAGGGGGGTCTGGTTTTTTTCAGTGAGCATAACTATTTTTAGATTCCTCTGTGTTGTTAGTGTCGGTAGTTCATTCTTTTATATTGCTGAATGGTATTCCATTGTGTGAATATACCACATTTTGTTTTCCATTCACCTGTTGATTGACATTTTGGTTGTTTCCAGTTTTGTTGTTTCTGGTTATTACAAGTTAAGCTGCTGTGAATAAATCTTTGTATTGGCAAAGGTTATCTATTCCCTTGTGTTAGTACCTGGGAGTGGAAAGCCTGGATCATATGGTGAGTGCATGTTTATCTTTTTTTAAAAAGTTGATATATCATTTTACATTGTTATCAGCAGTTTATGACAGTTCCAGCTTCACATCTTTAATTTTAGACATTTTAGTTGGAGTGTAATGATATCTCACAGTGGTTTTAATTTGTGTTTTTCTAATGACTGACTATATTGGACATTTTTTCATGCCATCCGTATGTCTTCTTTGAGAAAGTGTCTGTTCAAATCTTCTGTTCATTTTTTATTGGGTTACTTTTTTTCCCAATCATTGAGATTTCAGAGTTCTTTATATATTCTAGATATGGACTTTATCAAATGTGTGATTTGCAAATATTTCTTAACCGTTTCTTCTGAGGAGCAGAAGTACATAATTTTGATGAAGTCCAAAGAAATCTTGATCTATCCTGTGGTCACAAAGATATTTTTCTGTGTTTTCTTCTAGAAGTTATAGCTTTAGGTGGGTCTCTGATTCATTTTTTGTTGTATGTGGTGCCAGGAATAGATCAAAGTTCCTTATATAGCTATCCAGTTGTCCCAGCACAATTTATAGAAAAGTTTATCCGTTCTCCACTGAATTGCCTTTGAAACTTTACTGAAAGTCAACAATCCTTCTTAGTACTCTAAACTTAGTGCCTTATAAATTATGAGGTTTTCCACTCTGGCTATTGGGAATATGCACTATTCTCCCAGTGTGAACTCTGGGCATTGTTCCCTCTAATCATCTGGGTGGTTCTTTCCCTAGCATTGGGTAGTTCTCCTTAACTTTATGCACTGATCACTAATTAACTGAGTCATCAGTTAAGATCTTTAGAGTTTTCTCTTAGTACGAATTTCTCCTCTCTGAGAGTCTGCTCTGCAAATTCTAGCAGCCTGTGCTTCCCGGGACTCCCAGCTGCATATTTTAAACTGTGAGAGGTTACTAAGCTCTCCCTGGTTTTCCTTTCTCTACATTATGACCTAGAAATTTTCTCCAGACAGTCAATTAGAGCAGTCGTAGATTTCACCTTGTTTGTTTCCTGTTTCTCAGCAATCACTGTCCTTCATTGCCTGATATTTAAATACTTGAGAGCCGTTATTTCATATATTTTCTTTATTCAGCCTTTATTACTTGATCTTGGCTGGAAGTTGTGACTGTTTCTTCATGCCCCCGAGCATTCAGCATGCTGGTACATAGTAAATATTCTTCAAAGACTGACTATAGTCACTTACATAGATCCACATAGAAATAACTGGCTGGTGTGTAAGTGAAAAAAAAAAAATGTAACTTGTAGAAAGGGTATGACAGTAAGTAAAAAATGTCAGATGCCAGAGCATTTCTGAACCAGGCCCTCCTGGACTGCACCATGCCCTGGCCAGTCACTCAGGACACCAGTGCCTCTGAACTTTACCTGCTTCCAGCACTGCCAAATAGCAGAAATAACACGGGCATGTAACTACTTAATTTATTGCCTAACGTGATTGATCAGAGCCAACAGGAGAGGCATCAAGTCATCCCAGCCCCAGAAAAGTCCCAAACACAAGCTCAGATTTCCATAGTAAACAAAATTCAAATTCATTGCTACCTTCTTTGTTCCCTTCCTGTCCTCTTCCCAGCTTCCTGTCCAGTGCCTCCCTCAGGGAGGTCTTATGACCTTCTGATTTGTTCTTCTATGAGAGACATCAGCTACTGCTGAATTAATCTATTTTCATTGTCCTCCTACTTTTGAGTTTTGCTTTCAGGCAGTGGATTGTTCTTTGCTTATGTCCACTTGCTTCTACCAATTATTAGAACTTCTTTGTATTTTATTACCTGTGCCTCTCAAAATTTTATAAGCCCAGAAACTGAGTCAAGATTTACGGAAAGACATTCTAGAAATCGTCAAAGGAACCTACCAGGTTGTTTCCGACATGAGACCTTTCTTCCTCTTTCTTTTAAAATGTCCCTCTGGCATTGAGACTATTTGAACTTTTCTTCATAAATAACTCCAGTCTGGTGAAAGCCTAGGTTCCTATCCTATCAATTTAGCAGTGTTTTTAAGGGAAGATCTTTCTGTAGACCACACGGTCTCATTATCTTTGTGGTTTTTACTCTTGCTTCTTCTCCTTAACTTACCTTGAGGTAAGAAAAGGCACTTCTAAGATAGGAGAATCTTTGTGTCTGACTATAATAATCACAAACTTTATGTAACAGGATTAATTTGAGGTAACATGTAATTAAGACTCAATCTGAAGGGGGTCAGCTCTGCACAGCTGAAAATGCTAGAGAGTGTTTCCAGCCCTGCATGAATCTGTGTGACTAGTGAACTGGATCTTCAGAGTTGGAAAATTGGACTGGAAAGTAGGTGACCTAATTTTATTTTCTTTTATAGTTACAGAAACTATAACTGAGATTATCTCACAGAAACTCTTTTAGTGTTTAAGCTGATGACATTTTTGTTAGTTGTCAAGATATTAGAACTTTAAAACATTGCATTAAACAACATGTCTTTCTGCTGGTTCTATTACCAAACTTCACCTTCGGTTTAAGTATAATCCAATGCTGACTTTTATTATAGACACGGGAAAACTGAAACACAAAGGTCATCCAGAACAGAAGTGGAAATTACTTTGTGAATTCCTCCTTCTTTTCTTGGAGTCAAAACATGCATGTTTAGAATGATGGGCTACCCCATGTTTTTTCTTTTTCCCCAAGATTTAAAATAATTGTTGCCAACTCTATGGCATTAAATATGCCATCACATACAACAATGGTGATTTTTTTCCTCATCATTATTAGAATATTGTCACCAGGTTACATGTGATGGAGAGACGGCAGTAGACTACCCAAGCATAGGGATTTTGTGAGCACTAAACAAACTAATATTTTAAAGAAACTTGCCAGTGGTTAACTGTCATTAAACCGGATTAGCTGCCAGTAAAGGTTAGTGGTCATTATTGTTACTAATAGAGGCTTGTTTGATATGAGATATAGGTATCCAATTCCATTATGGTATGTGCCCCCAAATGTGTGAGGGGACAACCTAGCTCAGGTTCCACCGCCCGAGTGCCCACTTGCCTGGCTATGCAGACCAGCCCTTTATGAAGATTCACTGTTGACTGGGACAACTGTGAAAGCCCCTTTCAGTTCTCAAAGTCTTTGAGTTTCTTATTCATATTAAAACATCCTTGAAACTAAGTTTTAAAAAGTTCTTTCCACTGTCACTGAGATTTATTAATATGCTTAGTAATTTTCCTTCTAGCGTGTTATCTCAATCTGACAGAATGTTCTCTTCATGTGTTCTTTGACTTTGCCTTAGTCTGTTTGTGCTTTTGCTTGTCTTGCTGCATTAGGTGAAGTCCAGACACCTTAATCTCTTCTTATCTGACTCAAGCTCACTTGCCCATTGTTCCTTTACGTCAAATATGGTTGGTCTCCTTATTGAACCTCCTTATTTACCAAGCTCATTCTTATCTCTTGTTTTCTCCAACCATCACCCCTTCCTCCAGCCATTCCCTGATTTTTACTCCCTTATCCATGTTCTGTACATTCTTCACGGCTATGCTGTCTGCAGCCTCAGGATGCTCTTCCATCACTAATTCCTCATTACTCACCATTCAGATCACACAGGTTGTATCCCATATGCCATCTGCAGCCAGCATTGCTCACGATAATTACAGATACATCAGCAGCATTTCTGTTCCCAATGAACAGGGTTGCTTTTTTATTTTGTTTTGTTTTATTTTGTTTTATCCCAGTAGAACATGTATTGGCTTTTCATACTCTACTTCCTGGAATATAGGTAAGACTATGTATATGAGCATCTGTAAAACATTTGTTTGCCTTTACAGGAAGTATCCTAAAATGATAGTTGGTGACATGTATTAGTAGACTCCAGTGTTGTAATAACATTTGGGGAAATTGGGGGGTTGGGGTTTTGACATGTAGCATGTCAAAATTCCTCTCACTCTCACTTATATTAATGGGAAATAGGCTCTCAATAGCATTTTCATGCAGAAATGGATGCAGAATTTCATGCAGAACTTTTCAGAAATGGATTACCAACCTAGCATGAGCAATTCTTATACTAACCACTACTAAACAGATTCCTACTACTGTTGCCCTGCATGGTGCTATGTGGAACTAGAGAGCTGCCTATGGGAAAAGCAGCCCTCCAGCCAATCTCCACCTACAGACCTGTGCCTGCAGGTTAGAGCCTCTGCCCTGGTGAATTTTGATTTGGGTATATTTGAAATCTGACATGTTTTCTCTGCTGGCAAAAACATTATGCTTGAGGGCTTCCCTGGTGGCGCAGTGGTTGGGAGTCCGCCTGCCGATGCAGGGGACACAGGTTCGTGCCCCGGTCCGGGAAGATTCCACATGCCGCGGAGCGGCTGGGCCCGTGAGCCATGGCCGCTGAGCCTGCACGTCCAGAGCCTGTGCTCCACAACGGGAGAGGCCACAACAGTGAGAGGCCTGTGTATCGCAAAAAAAGAAAATTATACTCAGCATGTTTCTACCAGCCACCCTCTACACATTCCTCTCATTTTACCATGATTTCTGCTGGCCCTTCAGGCCTCGAGGACTGAATTTGGTATATCCCTGAATTTTAAGGAAGACTATTCCAAACATGCTCTCAAGCGTTAATGAAAATCCATCAAGCCATTAGCATACCTGGTGCCGTCAACTGGGTGGATAGTTTATACGTGTTAATTTGTACTCTTTATAGGTTATACTCTAATTGTTCAGTGTGTGGTCTGTGGCTCCATCTGGACTAACAAGTTCTGCTGAAATGTGAGTTGTGCATTTTTACTGCTCCTCCTCAGCCCACCCAACCCAGGCTCCAATCATGTATATTTAGTAAGGACTTCTGGGGAGATTTTCAGTCTAGGTCAGAAGCAGAATTGCAGGGTGCGTTTGAAATCTAAGTAGCATATAGTTTATCTCAGGCCTTGCTGTGATAAATCCAGTGGTACTATATGTAAGATGCCTTTTACATTCATCATTTATGGCAGGTTTTAAGGTTTTGGAGGCTGGATTCTATAGGAGGAGTGGAGGGTGGGGAGGGCATGTATGTGAATGAATTTTTTTTTTTTTTCTTTTTTTTCGGTACACGGGCCTCTCACTGTTGTGGGCTCTGCCATTGCAGAGCACGGGCTCCAGACACGCAGGCTCAGCGGCCATGGCTCACGGGCCCAGCCGCTCCGCGGCATGTGGGATCTTCCCGGACTGGGGCACGAACCCGTGTCCTCTGCGTCGGCAGGTGGACTCTCAACCACTGCGCCACCAGGGAAGCCCTGTGTGAATGAATTTTTATTCGTCAGTCAAACTTTCAAACAAAACTAACAAAGCCTTGTCTACAGTAACTCCATATGCACCAGTACTGTAGAGGCACAGACCGTGACCTAGAAGGGACCTTTGTTTAAGCTTCCCACAGATGTCAATATGACTATTGTTCCTGTTGAGAAAAAGAGGAAAAGGAAATAAGAAGCAAAATCCCAATATCGAGAAGGAAGGCAGGCTGAATCCCTACAGGGCTCTTGTTTGTCTACTCGTGGGTCCTGTGATGTTTCTTTTCTTCACTTTATCTGCTGGAATCCATTTGTAATGAGCAAAAATTGTTTAAGGACACAGGTCTGTTTTCTCTGAAGTTAATGCTTCTTAGTGAGAAACATTTCACTTTCAATAGAGATTGACCTAAGATTTTATTCCCCACTGTTTTCTCTCATATGGAAAGATTTTCAAGATAATGTAAAAGAAAAGTATGAAACAGTTCTTAGTGCCCGTTAGTGGAAGGAAAAGAGAACGTTCTGCTGATAAGATGGACATAATATGATGTCCAGGGCGTGCAGGGAGCATTTCCAGATGGTAGTTTCCTGCAAGGTTTAGGACTGGGCCTCTGCTAGCACACTCACTTTTTGTCAAATATGGTCCAATACTGTTAATTATTATTATTATTTGTTTATTTGCATATGATCGTCCATAATAACTTTTTTTACAGTTGAAAGTTAGAAATAAAGATTTTAGAGAGGCAAGTCCTTTGAAACAAGATATCTCCTGGTGAGCTTTCATAGAAACTTTCAGCTCAGCAGTACTGGCTGCTTGGTGATGTTCCCTCAAATGCTGGACTTTGGGTGTGTGTTGCTGTTATTGATGACTTCATCTGCCTGAATGGGTGTTCGTGTTTGACATAAGTGGGGCAAATAGGCAATGCTCTATGATGGATGAGTATCAGTGCTTCTGGAAGGGCTCTGCATTCAAAGAGCTCTGGGAGGAAGGGCCAACACTGGTGTATTCTGTTATTCCTTGTGTTCTGTGAGTAGGTGAATCTGTGCAGAAAGATAACAGAGCATTTTGAATTACAGGGCCACCAGAGTGCAGAAGCTAGCCAGCCTTCCAGATTATTTCCATAAGTAAAGAATGGTGCTGCTAACCAGCTTCATCCAATTTCAGGGCTTGGATGAAATCAAATTAGATTGGCTTTGCATCAGCCAGGGGTTGTGCTGGCAAACAATAGACAAATAAATGTGGCACTGTTTCCTGAACAGAGGCATGGGGACAGTGGTATTGCTGAGTAAATTTATTCTATAAGTCATGATATTAATGATGACTAGATACAAACTGGATAAACTCAAAAGAAGCAAGAAAAAACAGAAAGGAAAGGAAGCCACCTTATTTAGAAACCTGAGGAGCAGGTGATGGTGCAGAAAGGATCTAGACCTTGAGGTCAGGGCTCTGTTTTCTTTTTCCTCACCTCCACTTACTACCAGTTTGCCCTCTTACAGCGAACTTCACTTCCTGAGCCTTGTCTGTATCATGAACACAAGAGTACCTAACTTGCTGGGATCACTGTGATGATTGAAGATCGTATATATATGATATATATATATATCTTATATATATATGATATATATATTCTAGCAGAGGGAGCCTGGCATAGAGTAGGTCCCAATAAGTAAGAATAACTCGGCTGTTCTTATTGGCAGAGATGTAGCAGCCTGGTGCTAAGCCTGCTTCCACTCCTATCATCTGCATCACCGCCCGTGGGCTAGCTCAGCCCTGTGAAAGGACAGCTCCATCCAGCTAACAGCTTCCTGGTACTTCTGCTTTTATGTCTGTAATATTAAGCTTTGACACTCCTTCTACACCCTTATCCAGGGAAAATTACACCAAATAGACTTATCTTTGATCTATTTTCCATTTTGACTAAATTATGGACAATAATACTATATTTTAAAGTATAGACAGAGACTGCAGGCTACAAAAATCCAAACCCTTTTTAGTCTTTTCAGATCTTGAAACTGGATGATTAACCATTGTCAGCTCTACATTGACTTGGGCTTTCTTAGCTATTGAACTCCTGGCTCCAATTCACACCTTCACTCTCCCTTTAATCTAAAACGACTTTTTTTGTAATGCCTTAATTTCAGAAGTGCATTTATGTATTGGTTTTGTTATTTTAGTAGAATTATGATCTTTGATGTGTTCTAGCCTAAAAATCTGCTTTTAACATAATGGTTACAAAGTATCCTATAGCCAACAAAAGGACTATTAAAGCATCAATTTTGTCTTCCTTTACTGCTAGGGCTTTCTTCCCCAGAATGCCAATGCTGTAAAATTCCACATTAATAAGACCTCAGGTAGGCTAAAAGTGCAAAAGAACTCTTTCTGTTCCATGATAATGCTGCATAACAAACTGCCTCAGAATTCAGCAGCTTAAAACAATTATTCTTGTTCAAATGCTCATATGGGTTAGTTAGGTTGGCTGATCCAAGATCAGCTCATCGAAGTCCAGGTTTGCTCCGCATATTTTTTATCCTCCTTGGACCAGTGGGCTAATCAAGGTGTGCTTTTCTGTGGCAATGGCAGAAGGGCGTGAAGGGCGAATGGAAACAGGTGCTACCTCCTAAGTTGGTAACTGCCCCTTTCACTTCCAGCTCCATCCCATTAACCAGACAAGTTAGAGTGCCATGGAGGAACTGCAGAGTCACATGACAGAGGGTGCAGTTATAGGAAGGGGTGAGGAATCAAGATCAGTAACACAATTGATCACATCTGGCTTTGCTGCTAACCATTGAGGGACTTTGAGCAAGTCTCTAAGCCTCAACTTCTCAATGATTTCATTCATTCACGGAATTCAACAAATAATTCTGCCATATACTTAGTGCTGGGCATTGTTCTAGGTGATGGGAATACAACAGTGAACAAAAAAATCAGAAATCTTGCCCACATGGGTCTCATATTCTAATCAGAGAAACAGACAGTAAATTGTGTATTTGTGCATGTGTTCATGAGTGTGTTATAGGTCAGAGAGTAAAAAGTGCAATGAAGAAAAATTAAATAGGGAAAGTAAAATAATTCACCTCTCCCTGCCCCCTGCCCCAGAGATGGCCACTGTTAACAGTTTGGTGTTTGTGGTTAGGGGGATGGATAGTGGAGCCTTACCACTAGGGTTTGAATCCTTGCTCTTCCTTTGACTTGCTTTGTGATCTTGGACATGGCTGTTATTTTTCCATTGATTCCTAATAAATTCCAATAAACTTAGTGTCTGAAAGCAATATGTATTTTTGCCTCATAGCTTGTGTGAGTCAAGAGTCCAGACACAGCATAACTGGATCCTCTGATCAAGGTGTCACAAGGCTGCAGTCTAGGTGTTGACTAGACTGCGTTTCTTTCTGGACCTTGGGATCTTTTTTCAATTTCACGTGGTGATTGGCAGAATTCAGTTCCTTATGGTTGTAGGGATGATGTCCTTGTTTTATTGCTGTCAGTCAGGGGCTTCTCTTGGCTCCTAGAGGCCCCCCAGTTCCTTGCCGTGTGGCTGTCTTGTAGTACCTCTCACAACATGGCAGCTTGCTTCTTCAAGGCCAGTGGGAGAATCTCTCTCCAGTCTACTGAGTCTACTAAGACAGAGTCTTATAATCATAGGAGTGACCCTCCTATCACCATTGCCATATACTATTAGCTAGAAGCAAGTCATAGCTTCTTCAGCATTCAGTGGGAGGGGGTTATACAAGGGCATGACTAACTGAAGGTCATTTTAGAATTCTGACAACATGTTACTTAACCTCTCTGTGTCTCATTTTCCCATCAGTAAAATGGGAATGATAATAATAATATCTAACTCACCAAGTAGTTTTGAGGACTAAAGGAATTAATAGAAGTAAATCACTGAAAAAAATGCTGGGTACATAAAAATCCCTATACGTGTCAGCTACTTTTGTTATCTATAAAATGTGAGGATTTTGTTGGGTGATTTTTAAGGTCCCTTTCAGCTCAAACATGTGGTCTTATTACAATATACTGTAATGCAAAACTGAGCAAGGATAGGACATCTACTGAGAGAGAGAGGGAGGGAAGGCACAATATTAGGATAAGTTGAAATGAACCTAAATAAACGATATGTTTCAAGGAGGCAAGAGTCATCCATTCCTCTTTTATTTTGCCATCAGTGAAACCTCCCTAAGTATTGCCTATTTGAAGTTTTTTGGTTGTCTTGTCAAGGGATCTTTTTGGGGACCAGTGTCCCTCTAAGCAAATAGTGCTGTGTAAGAAACTTTCCTCCTTTAGTTACCATACTGTCCCTAAGTTAATTGAAGCCTATGAGTCTCAAATAGACCATTGGTTGATGCCACTGGATTATCATTGAATATAGGTGCTAGTGATATATTTAAAATGTAAAAGTGTGAATGGCTTTTATCCAAACTTGCTTAAACAAGAATAATTGGAGTAGGACACCCCCTAATTGCCTCTCCACCCACACAGGCCCATGAGGAGAGGACGTTATGGTCATCTCTCCAAGGTGTCTTGAGGCAACAGGAAAGGTCCCGATCTTGCTGTTAATGCTTCCTCTGCTAAGAGCCACTGATGGAAGCTGTTCCTCCTCAGTCAGGCAGGAAACTGCTTGGGCATGGGGGAGGTGTGCCACCTGTAGGATCAGCCCCATTCCCTGTCTCTTTGGATGATATCCTCTGTCTGGAGTAGTGATGAGCCAAGAAGCAGCTTCAGTAGTTGTTTGTAGAATTCATACTCTGTGTGTTTATGTTCTCTATGTAAAGGCCCATCATTTAGAGAGAGGCTTTCTCAACAGCAACACTGTTAACATTTTGAGCTGGATATTCTTCATCTTAGCAGACGGTCCTATGCATTGTAGGATGTTTAACAGTGGGCCTGGTCTCTAAATGCCAGTGGCAATCCCTACCCCTACGTGTGACAACCAAAAATGTCTACAGGTGTTGCCAAATGTCCCAGTACATTTTATATATTTATTTATTTACATAGTTATCCATGAGTTTCTTTAAAATAATTAAAACATGCATAATTTTAAAAAATTCAAACAGTACAAAATAGTAAACAGTAAAAAACATGTCTCTTACCCCAGGACCACAGTACCAGGTTTCTACTCCAGAGGCAAACATGTTACCATAATTTAGGTCACAAGAGATCTCCACTGAAATTTATATAAATGCAGATTGGGTGTCTAGTTATTGTAAGATACACGGGCGAGTGTATTATATTTTTATTAGCAACTTTTGTTTTCATTTGTGTTCAAGAGGAAAAGAAAATGACCGGAATGAATCTCTTTTAGTTTGTTTCTGATGTATCTTTTAAAAAGCTTCTCAGCTCCTTCTGGACTGATATATGGCCTCTTAAGAAGAATTATTTCCTGCACAGTGAGAAGCTGCATCCCCTTAACTTATTCCCGTGGCCTTGGGAGCCTCTCACCATGATCTCGTCTAAGACCGATGCCATGTGGCAGTAAGGAAGAACTCTTTGGGGCGTCGATATTTTAAGCCCTCGAAGTAGACATTTTTCATCTAATGAAACAACTGAATACTTCAAAAGTACTAACCCTGGTTTTTTGTTGCAAGTATGTGAGCTGTGCTCTTTATTGATTTCCTTGTCCTGTTGAGGACACAGTGTACTTCGTGAGGGTGTAGTTTTCACATCACAGCACCACCTTCTCACACAGGGGAAGATGATGTTCTCATCAGGCTTGTTCATTTATCAGCATGTGTGATGTACAGTCTTCATAACAAAGGCCTTGTAGCTCCTGCTTCTCCATCATCGATTTTCTGTATCATAGTGACACAAAATTTCAATTTGATTTTTCTTGGTCCTAGTCGTGATTGTGGAGATCACCACATAATGTTGACTTCCACAGCTTCAGCAAGATATATAATCCTTCAGGGAAGATTTTTCAAAATAATCCTACTCTTGGCAAGATGTACTCTCGTACTCTTGATGGAATTATAAATTGACGCATGATTCTACAGAATAAGTTAGAAAAAATGTTAAATATTCATATTATTTGGCTTAGAAACGAGACTTCCTGGAGTTGCTAAATAGTCACAAGGACACAAAGATTTCCGAATAGAAAAGTCCGACAGTGAGGAAATAGATAAATATTTTCATCACTACTAATACTACCACTATTACTGTTAGCTACACAAAGTGACATGGTAAGCATTTTTATGCATTATCTCACTAACTCTCACAATGCTGTGAAATCGTGTTATTATTATCCCATAACTGTAAAAGGAAAGTGTGTCTTAAAGAAGCTAATCAACCCGTATAAATGATAATGGTGATGATAGTGATGGCCCCTGACATTCACTGAGTGCCAGTGTGTGTCACATGGGACTCTAAGGACTTTACATGGATTACCTTAGTTAGTCTTCTTACCAAGAACCCAATGAGGTAGGTACTCTTTGTTATCACCATTTTACCAAAGAAGAAACTGAGGCACAGGGAAGTTAACTAACTAGAATAAAAGAAGTTAAGTTACAGCATTCAAAATATTTAAGTAGAGATTTGAGTACAGATAGACTGATTTTGGAGGTCCTAGTACCTACCAAGACCATGTGGTTGGTAAGTAAATGGTACACCAAGACCTAAACTCAGATCTGGTAGACAGTCTCTTAATCACTGAGCAGTATAGCTGATTAGTTAAGGTAATTCCATTTGATGGATTGTCTGGTAGAATGTGACGTGGTTATATACTTTTTTCAGAGCTAAATGGGGAAAAATAGAAAGCACGCAGAGGTTATCAAGGATAAGGAAGAAATGAGTTCACTCATCCTGTTAGGATTGCCCCCCGATAATTCCCCGAGCCACCTCCAGGATGTGATGGTGGCTTCCCAACCAGAAGAATGACTGAGTGGGGGTGGACAGTTTCATCCCAGAAGGAAGGATACAGCCTGAGCCTAGAACCTCGAAACAGGGTCATATTAAGTAAGGAGTGTAGACTTTGGATCCGGATACCCCTTTTAAATCCTGCCTCTTCTGTCTGCATGGTGAGGCCTTAGTCAAGTCTCTCGGTATCTCTAAGCCTCCGTTTCCTCATCTGTAACATGGAGGAATATGACCCACGTGGAGGCTTTGTTGAGAGGATTAAATAAGGTGATTTCCAACATGTCCTGCACAAGAGGAGCACTTGACAATGGGACAGAGACCCTCCTTTCCCTCAGCCTTCAGCGGGCACTCTCCAAACACCTCTTCCTAGTAGCAGCCCCTGAATACTTCATGCTCTCATCTTGCATTCATACCCTCTGAAGTCTACAACCATGAACATTCCTTGTACTCAACCAACTAAGAGTTTTCTACCCTACCCTTACTTCAAACAAAGTCCAGCCTGGCCTCAAATGCAAATACTGTTGGATAATTTTAAAGTAACTTAAGAATTGGGAATATGTGTTTTGAGGTATTTTGTTTGTCCACCTGTATCACCCCTGGCATCATCTAAAATAAGCGAGGTCTTGGTTGAGTCTGAGTATTTTCAAAGTGTTTGTTTCTAATCTAGTAATAGAACTTTTCATAGTACATGTGAATAAGAGAATCAAAGTCTGTTTTATGTTATGAATACACCATAACAAAACTGAATTGCTTGGCACTGTTTGGATCTTTTAATTATGAAATCAATGACAGAAGAGCCAATTAAGGAAGAGATGTGTTTCTTCCAGGGGATTGTCTAAAGATGGAAGAGTATATTTTCAAAGGCATCTTGGGGAAACCTAGCTTGTCAGTTCAAGTAGGAGGTAGTTTAAGCCTTAGGCAGTGAATAAGCTAGTAGAGGACAGTGAGTTTTATGACTTACGTCTCATTAAATTGCACTCATGTAAGCATGGTACATGGAATGAGAAAGTGCTGAAAATGATGGTGATTTGACTTGGATTCAAGTCCGGTGCTTTAAGGGACTGTAGATGACCTTGATCATACGGCTGCTGCCTTCTTTTGACAAGGCTAGCAGGAGAAAGAAAGGCACAAATGGCTCTGTTTGTAAAGTACAGTGTAGTCTGAAAACGCATGTGCTGAGGACAATCTTGTGCAAGTAAGACTCTGAGCCAATGGCGTGTGCACTGTCTCTAAAGCAACGTAGGAAAATAAGAGCGGCAGTGAGTGTTTCCTTCCGCTTTTAATTTAATTTCACTTATACTAAAAGAATGAGTCCCTAGGACTCTTAGGCAGCAGCGCCATTGGCCAACATCCTCACTTTTTATCTTTCAAAAATGCCTATCCACCCTCAATCTCTGTTCCTCAGCTTGTTGCGCTGTGAGCCTATTTTAATCATAAGACAAAGACAGAGGTGGCTGAATATTAGAAAATCTAGGTGAGCTCTTTGAAAGAACTAAGTTCCCTGCCTTTTTAGTGACTGTGATCATTAGAAGGCTTTGTGCTTTATTTGGACTGGCCCTTTGCTCCTTTTGTTGACAGGCAGTCTTGCAAGGCTGTCCTTTGTCCCCTGTAACCTGTCAGCAGGAGGATGGGGCACAGCGGAGAGGGAATGATGAGAAGCTGCCTTCTTGAGAGAGGAGAGCTAAAGCAGCTGCTGACAGCTTCCCCTGTGTGAGGAGGCCACACATGTCAACATCGAGATCCCAAACTTTGGGGAAACTTTATCCTTTACTGAAAATAATAAACCATGATGGCAATATTTTATGATGTGTTGATCATCCAGAGTGAAAACAACTTCTCAAGAAATAACAAAACAGGATGGTCTTAGAGAAGCGTGGTGGAGGAGAGGAAGAGATACCATTGTTAGCCCAACCCCTGATTTATCTGGGTATCTTTAATCTCTGCTTTGTCCTTCACATGAGGATAAAATTTGTGGTCAGAGGTCATCATGAGTGTTTAAATTATTTTTACAGTATAATTTAATGGGAGGGAGCCCATTAGATCTCTAGAGTTCAGAGACCATCCCGTCTCCCCTCCCCACACCTATCACCATTGGCTGTTTGGCCGTTGCAAATCACTCAACCTGTTTCACACACCATTTGTATGTCTTTGTATAAATCATGGATCCCCGTTTAGGGCTTTTATTCATTATACCACATTTCATATTCATAGGTGCTGAAGCCCCTCCCCCCAACCCCTCTGACCCCTGTAAACTCTTGGCCTACCAACCCCATCCTTTCCTGTTTAACTGTGGAGAAAACAGTAAATGTCAGTGTCTTAGTCACTACTGACTGCTGTGACAGAATACCATAGACTGGGGGACTTACACAACAAAGGTTTACTTCTCAGTTCTGGAGGCTGGAGGTCCAAGATCAGGATGCCAGCATGGTCAGGTCTTGGTGAGGGCCCTTTTCCTGTTTATGTCTTTACATGGCCTTCCTTGGAGTGTGCGCATGGAGAGATCCTTTGTCTCCTCCTCTTTTTATAAGGACCTTAATCCCATCATGAAGCCCTCATCCTCCTGACCTAATATAATTCTAATTATCTCCCAAAGACTCAATCTCCAAATACCATCACATTGGGGGTTAGGGTTTCAACCTCTGAGTTTTGGGGGACACAAAGATTCAGTCCATAGCAATGAGTATTTGAAGAACACAGATTAAGGGGTGAAGAAGAATTAGGTGTATCTGCTTTAGCCTTAGTCTCTTGGCTGATTCATATATAACCCATAATGCACAACTGTCATAATTTCTAGTTATTGGAAAATAATAGGCTACGTATGTCCTTGATGCAGAAATGCGTTAAATATAATGTGAAGTTAATAAGATAGCTCACAATAATCTGGTACTAATGAAGCTAAATTAATACCAGTTTAGAATTTAAAATCAAGAATAACAGCGACTGAAAATTTACAACTAAGTCATTGTAACACTGATGAACCTTTAGCTCAGCGTTGTCCAGAGAATTGCAGAATCCCACCTCTCTTGATGTGCCAGTGGTTGTCAGGGGCATCCAGAGTTGTCAGGACTTCATTGGCAGCCATACTTCCTGATAGAATACCTCATTGTCAACTCTAAGTAATTTACTGATTTTAGGTTATGAATACTAAAGTTTAACATTGGTATTCTAAATACCAGTTCTTGACCCACTGAATCTGTTAGGAATAAGTAACCCCTTTTGTAGGAGAAAGTCTGTGGTATTTCATATCAATTGCCAGGAGAACGTTGCTTTGGGATTGGGAATCTATTCTTTTTTTTTTTGAGGAACAATTTCTCTTTTATTTTACTGTTCTTTTTCAACATCATTGTTTTGTCTGTGTATGTGTGTGTTAGTTTCTACTTTATAACGAAGTGAATCTATTCTTGATCAGGAAGGAGCAGGCCCGTGGGGCCCTGGAGGACCTAGAGTTTATCATGAAGATTACCTTTATCAAGGACTATCTTTTCCATAATTGCATCCTAACTTCTAGCACGGTCGGTCCTTGGCAATAACAAGTTCACAATAACTTTTTATGAATAATATGTAATAACATACATATCTGTTGAAACTGTAACTGTATATATCTGAATAGTATATACACAGCTGCCAAAACTATAATAAAATACTGCATATGTAGGACATTCTATAGAACTATCTTGACCTAAATTTTTTAACAGGCTCTTTTTTTTGCCAGTAAACTTAACCAGAGGTTTAGCTGTAACTCATACATTCCTGCATAGCCCATTCAAAGATCTAAAAATAATAGCCTCTTTTTTTAGAACAGGTAAATGTATGGATTTCCTTTTGATAGGCAGGACCTGACCTACATATTCTCGATACAGACACAGCCCTTGCTCCTGCTACAGCTCGGGAGGCTCTAATGCTCTCCTTCCCCCACCGCTCCAGCACTGCAGACATAACACAGCGGAGGTGGCACCTCCTTTCAGTTTTCTCCACCTCCTCCAGGAGCTCCCCCTGCCCCGCCCCCAGTTCTGCCTCTCCGAAGTCCCATCCTCAGTGCAAGTAGGTGCCTCTGTGAAAGAAGAGATACAAAGGTTGTGAAGAGGAGAAAGAAAAGCCAAGCCTTTTCACCCACTGGAGACACCGTGAGGGCAACCTCTGGACCCCACCTTACTGTTGTGTTGCCCACCACCACCCCCATTAACCAGTGCAAAAGACACAGAGAAAACGATTCCCGTTTTTTTTGTTTTTTGGGTTTTCTTTTGCGGTACGCGGGCCTCTCACTGTTGTGGCCTGTCCCGTTGCGGAGCACAGGCTCCGGACGCGCAGGCTCAGCGGCCATGGCTCACGGGCCCAGCCGCTCCGCGGCACGTGGGATCTTCCCGGACCGGGGCACGAACCCGTGTTCCTTGCATTGGCAGGCGGACTCTCAACCACTGCGCCACCAGGGAAGCCCACGATTCCCTTTTTGACGACCCCTCACCTCTTCTGCTAGAGTGCTTGTCACTCCTCCCAAGTCAGAGCTCCCTTCCTCTTGGTTTCAGTCCCCATCCCAGCCTCTCCGTGGGCCTGGAAGCCTCGGACCAGCCTGGTCTTCCTCCTCTGGGCTGGCCTTGCTGCCCCACGCTAGAGCTTGGTGAGTCTTGGGGACAGGAGCCCTGTCCTGCTCCCTGGCCACCTCCATAGGAAGTGTTGTGATTTCCATGGTGGCTGCATTTTTATCGGAAGCCCCGTTGTGCAGAGTGGTTTGGCTCCGTAGTGCTATTTGGTTTGTTATGAATTCAACAGGCTTTTGTGCAGCAGCCAGGGGACTAACCACCATGTAGAGAATTGTTTCTTTGGGGAAATATATTGTGAGTCCCAAACAGTTCTCAAACTGTTGGAACACAACTCCATTGTAGGTGCCAGTGTTTTATTTTTGTATTATGGAATTTTATGGTGGTGAAAGGATAATGAGATCACTGCTGAGCTTTCAACTTGCCATTTGTACGTAATGCAGTTTTCCTTCCTGAATCCTGGGCAGAAACTGATAACAACACAAATGTCTATCAATAAGAGAGTGGATGAATAATATTCTATTCACATAATAGTCACACAAGAGTTTGGATGAATCTTAGCAATATAACGTTAAGTGGGGAAAAAAATCTCAAAAGATTAGCTACAGCCCTATATCTTGTATAGAAATTTTTAAATAATTAAAATTAAAATGTTTTATAATCTTTATAAGGACAATAAAATTATATTTAAAAGGAAGGTAGAGTAATGAACATGGTTCAGAATGGAGCTTACGGCAGGTGGGGAGCAGGAGATGCTGGGTGATTGTATGGGGCCTGAGGATTTGACGTTGTTGTTTTTAAATAATCTAGCTCTTGTCTGGGGTGGTGAGCTCATGGGTGCTTATTATGCTAATATAAACAAAATTCTGTACACTACATCCAAAGAAAGAAAAAAATAATACATTATTTTTTTCTTTTTGGTTTGAGGGATAAGCACTTCCATTACTATTGTCGGATAGAATCGAATAAGAATAAATGACAATATCCGTTTTCTTAGTAAATAGCTCTGTGAGAGAATCATTCCTTGACTTTGCAACCAATCTCAGTACATCCAGTAGGTCAGCAGAAGCATAGCAGCACCTGCTGTGGGGAGAGGGGTCACGTAGCTAGTGAGATGGCCTGGCTGACCGCTGGGCTTCGGTCTTTGCTGGTCCTGCGTACGGAAGTTGTTTTAGGAGTCACCTGAGAGGAATTAACAGTCCTGTTAATTGCTCTGGCATCCAAGTGACAAGGTAGGAAGGGCACCAGACACAAATCCGGGTTGTGTCCTGGCTCTGTTCCTCTCTTCAAGGGCACCTAAGCAAGTGCCTTGCTTTGCAGTATGGTTTTCTCACCTGCAGAGTAGCCAATATTGCCCTATTTTACTGTGTTGATCACAACTCGTATGAAATAATAGGTGTAACATTACAAACTGTCAGGCAGCTTATGTGAAGTTATTGCTGCAAGTAGACTTACTTTCACAGTTTTTTTCTGTTTCCTTCATGTTTTATATGTATAAAATATCCACTTTGAGTGTCATTTAGAAATAATATTTTGTAAATGGTCATTTTACTCTGTAGTAGGCTGAATAACAAACATGAAAGACATTAGACCTTAATCCCTGAACCTGTAATTATACCTTATTTAGAAAATGGGTAGTTTTTGCAGATGGGATTAAGTTAAGGACCTTGAAATGGGGAGATTATCCAGGAGGACCCTAAATGCAGTCATCAGTGTCCTTATAAGAGTGAGCCAGAAGGAGATTTGATGCAGAAGAGGAGAAGACAGCATGAAGACAGAGGCAGAAATGAGAGTGAAAAATGCCTTTAGCCACCAGAAGCTGGAAGGGGCAAGAAAGGGATTCTCCCCTAGAGCCTCCAGAGGGAGGTTAACCCTGCTGACAGTAACTTCAACCCAATGAATCTGATTTCTGACTTCTGACTTAAGACTCTCAAAAGGATTAAACTTCTGTTGTTTTAAGCCACCTAGTTTGGGGTTATTTGTTACAGCATCCACAGGAATCTAATACATTCACATTAACATGTTTTTGAAAATTATATAATTTTCTAAAACACTCTGAAGGATGTCCAAGTTTCATAATGTTATGAATTAGTTCAATAGTTTTGTCCTTTTTAATTTTAATGTAATAAAAATGAATATTTAAAATACTACATTTTTGAGGGCAGAAGTTACAGTTACACATTTTTCTGTCTCCCAATGATCAGTGCACTGCCTTGCACAGAGTCAATGCTCAGTAAATAGGAAAACTACTTTCATGCAAGAAAAAGAAGATGGCGATCAATCTGGGCATGTGTTATATGTCATATATGACACATATATTTGTCATCGAGTTTTAATTGGCCTCAAGTTTGCAGCCCAAGTAAAGAACATCAGTGGATGAATGGAGTATTTCTTTTATGATTATTATTATTCACATCCTGCCAGTTTTGAGAAATGATTTGAAGCCTCTTGCTGTAAGAGACAC
The DNA here is from genome assembly GCF_951394435.1 of Stenella coeruleoalba. Classification (NCBI taxonomy): domain Eukaryota; kingdom Metazoa; phylum Chordata; class Mammalia; order Artiodactyla; family Delphinidae; genus Stenella; species Stenella coeruleoalba. Next base: position 50,830,105 of record NC_137155.1, on the reverse strand, counting down.
CTGGGGTATAAGACTGTAAAAGTAAGGACAGGAAAGCAGGTGCTGGTGGGCGAACTCTGACTTATAGAACGCTGAGGCAGTCCTCCACGCAAATCATTGTCATCTGTACTAGCTCCCGATATGAGATGCCCACCTCTCTTCCAAATGCTATCTGAACAAATAATCTTCCACAGGTACTCTGAATGAAGGTGTACCTGTAGTGATTACTTCCCACCTACTGCTTGCTCTTTTTTGGTTGAAAAATCCAGTTAGAATGACTTCTTTAAATGCAGTGCTTCTGAAACTTAAGTATGTGTATGAATCACCCAGGGTTTGTGTTGAATTATAAATTCTGATTCATCAGGTTGGGAGTGGGCCCTGAGCTTCTTTCTGTAGGTGATACTGATGCTGCTAGTTTATGGACCACACTTCGAACAGCAAGGTTCCATCCAGCATCTAGTGTTCCTACCTCCAAGTGCCTCTCCCTGGGTGTCCTTCTTTTTTTGCTTTTTATACCACTGCTTCAGGCAGCCAGTCTAGTTCTGCTGCATTTGCTTGGCAACATCGCCCCCTCCAGCCTCAGCAGCCTCCACCCTCAGGCTCCTGAACAACGTGCAGGGACATTTCCATCCCTGTGGCTCCCACAGCGGGGAGCTGGCAGTCTGAAGCCCTGTCAGAATAACATCACTCAGTGAAAAGAAGAGAGAAGCCGTTGAGATGCGAGTGAAATCAATGAGGGAGTCAGTGTTTAGAGAGACAGGGAATAGAAACGGTAGGAGGAAAGGGAGAGGGAAAAGAAGGAAAATTTTGTTGGAGGGAAACATTTTAAATGAGCTGCTTTCACTGCAGAATTTTCCAGTTAAGAGCGTTTCGTGGAGTAGTTTCCAATATAGTTTCTAGGTATCCTCTAATTTCTGTAACAGCCAACTGCTTGTTTTGTTCATTCATCTACTGAAAATCTTTTGTAGCCCTCTGGACCCAGGCTGAAGACTTAAAAAAAAAAAAAATCTATATACCGTCTAACTAAACTGAGGGCCTCTGAGAGATGGCCTAGTTAGATGGGGCCAGTCAGCGAGCCCAACCCTTGCTGTGACATTAGAATCACTGGGAGGTTTGGAAAATTCCGCATACCTAGCCTGCACCTTGAACCAATTAAATCAGAACTTTGAGGTGGGTCCCAGTCTTTAGTATTCTTTTTTATCTGTATTTTTTTCATGCTTCCCAAATGCTTCCCACTTGGCAGCCAAGCACCACTCAGCCAGACCTTTATCTTCTAGCTGGTGAACTGATCTCACTTTAAATAAAACGCTTAAGAGCTGTCCTTTATGTATTTGGGTTCCTTCTCATCTAAACCTTTGTCATGTTGAAAACTCTGCAGGATATTTTGGAAACACCATCTTTTTCAATCCAGCAACTTCAGTTGAGCAGCTGATTAAATAGTCAAGCAGCTTTCTGAAGCCCCAGCAGCTTTTCATTTTCTTGGTCCAGTGGCTCCTCCTGCTGGCCTGTCCTAGGTAAAGCTCCCTGCTCTGCAGAATCTCACTGCAGGTTATGCTGCTCTAACCCAGAATCACACAGCATGTTAAAGCAGCTTTTCTAATCGCACATTCAACTTGTATGTCGTTGGCCTTTGCCAAAAATGAAGTCCTAACACGCTAACCCCTTATCCGGTGGCACTTTAGGTAAGGCCTAAGGCGTGATGGAGGAAAGGAACTGTATATACGTGTGTGTGTGTATGCACAGACATACACACATAATACACACACACCATATACATGCATATATTTTGCTTACCTTGCTACTAGAAAATATTCTGATATCAGCCATTGATTGTGCTGGTTCCCTGCAAAATAACTGCCATTGATATATACTTTGGATAGAAAATGGGGAAGGAAAGCTTTCATCCATACCTTCTCTACCCCCTTTCATATATATACCCTTTTCCTTATCAACTCATTTCTCCCTATCTGCCCCATAAGTTATAATTACGGCCAAATACAAATGAAGGTAGATGTAAATGCATGACCTCATCTTATGGCCCAAACTCTTGGTCATAGTGTTACATCAGACTTTCACTGCACACGACCCTTGTGTATAGGGAGACAGAAGTTGATTCTTATTATATCTGGATGCAAAATGTGGTGCAGCCCAGCCTTTCATCTGATGAAGCCTCATGAGTCTGTCTACTCCATTTTATACAGCTCTTGTCATTAGTATGCCCTTCTTTGTCTTTCACTAGTATCTTACCCCATTGGCCCTCAGCACAGCGTAAACCAGCCCCCCTCAGCATTGCAGTTACTTGATCTATGACGTCCCAAACTGTTTCTTTCTCAAGGGTGAACATTTCCAGTCCACCTCATGGGACACGGGTCCACCACTTCCTGACCTTTCTGGGTACATCCCTTATTTATTTTTGTTCCTCTTCACAGGTAGCACCTGGTGCTGGTGCAACAATCCAGATGGGCTCTGACTAGTGTATAGTATGATTCAAGGGTGAAATTGGTATTCGTTGTGTACTGCTGCATAACAATATTAACGCAAACTTAGTGACTGAATGCACACTTAGCATCTCACAATTGCTGTGGGTCAGGAGTCCAGGCCTGGCTTAGCTGGGTGCTCTGCTTCAGGGTCTTCCAGGGCTCCAGTCAAGGTGTCAGCTGGGCCTGCAGTCTTATGTGAGGGTCTCCTGGGGAAGGCTTTGCTCCCATGCTCATGTGGTTGTGGACAACATTCAGCTTCTGGCAGGCTGCTGGACAGAGGGCCTCAGGTCCCCGCTGGCTGTTGGCTGAGGCCGCCTTGAGTTCGATGTCCTGCATCCCTCCTCATGTGACTGCTTGCTTCCTCAAAGCCAGCGAGGGAGAGAGTCTCCTAGCAAAATGGGAGTCAGCATCTCACACAATGTAATCACAGAAGTGGCATCTCATCACTTTGTCTGTATTCTGTTGGTGAGAAGCAAGTCACTGGTCCCATCCACGCTCAAGGGGAAGGGCATGAACACCAGGAGTCAGGGATTAAGGGGCCACCTTCAAGTCAGCCCACCCCCATCTTTCATTTCCACTGGATGGTCTCATGGAATTTGTACTCAGCTAAAAGCCTTGGATCTTTTTTTATACAAATTGTTGCCTTCCAGGTCTTCGCATCTTGAACAATTAATTAGTAGAACCTAAATACTGGACTTTATGTTTATTGCTATTGGGTTTCCCTGTTAGGTTCAGCCAGTTGTTCCTACCTGATTAAATATTTTTTAATAGAAGAGATATTACATATCACTTCTATTTTGTGTCACCTGAGAATGTAAGATATTTTTCTATGTCTTCCTTTCAGTCCCTGATGAAAATGCCAGAGAGGTTGGAATTGGCACTGTGTGTGTGTGTGTCTGTGTGCGTGTGTGCACGCGCGCGCACGCGTTGGACTAGAGAGAGAGAATTAAAAAAAAAAAAAAAAGCCTTGCTCCTAATGCTTAGAATCTCCTTCTAGAGACTGGTTAGTTGGCTGTGAATCATTTAACACCATCTGAGCCACATTCTCTGATCCTCCTGGGAGCATAACAGCACAGCACTTAAGAACGTAGTCTCTCCAATCAAACCAACCTGATTTTGAATTCCAGCTCCACCCACTTGATAAATTATTTTTCTACAGGGCGCACAAGCAGGGTAAGAGTTAGGAAGTTCTGCTTTCTCCCTGGCTCATCTTTGAAGTTTACACCAGAGCAGAGTGTGTAACATCCAAGCTGAGTTCTGCTGAGCTTCTTCACAAGTTTCATATAGGACTTCTCACTGAGGAACCAGAAAAAAATCTTCAAGAACCTAAAGTAGTACAGCTGTGAAGCAATCATGATTTGAGAGACGTTGTATGTGTGGACTTTCAGAGTGTCAGTTTCAAAATCATGGAAGTTACTTGGTTGTTCTCCATTTCCTTAGAGCCATTGCTAAGTCACTTTGAAATCATCAACACTACAGTAGAGCTCCCAGCTCAGAAAACAGAAAACTCCAAGCTGGGAACCCAGCACGTTCCATCCCCATCATTTCATTAGTATAGATGTGTGTGAGCTGGGTTTATCCACACTCGATAGGCCAGAATCCCCCTGCGCTAGAGTCTCTGTTAGAGACCTCCCTGACTTCTGGATGCAGGAAAGCTATTAGGATTCCTTGTTCTACTTCAACCACAGGCGTTGTTCAAGGAAAGCCCAGGGACTCATTTTTAGCAGCCCTGGGGCCTGTGCAAAAGCAAAGACTAGCAAATGTGAGAATTAGTGGAACTATTAATAATTTGGAAGGGCAAGTCAATGTTTCTGACAGACACTAATTCTTGAACTCTGAGCTCTGGAAGTTTAGAATTCACTTTTCTTCTGTTATTTGCTGTCTCAGCAGAGAGGCCCTCTTTTTCTCAGCATCTTCCTCTGCCCATCATAGGGGCTGAAATGATGGGTGGGATTTATGCTGTACCTGTGAGCACATAGGTAAGACCAGAAGAGTAAGTTTGAGATCATTAAATTATAGTTCCTCAGAGTCAGATAGTATAAACCTCTACTGAGAAGGTGAGATAGTCCCTTGTTTTTCTTTTTTTTTTCTTTTTTTTGGTCACACTGTACACTTTTTATTTTTTTTTAGAGAAACAAAGTGAACAGTTTTATTTACGACACTATTTACAGTCACCTTTCAGCATCTTAATATTCTAAGGTAGTATATAATGATTTACATAATTTCTCTCTATAACATCATAATTTGCTTCAAAAATCTTGATTCGAGAAGAAAATTCTTATTACTTAACATGAATCCCTATAATATTTATTATAAAACTGCCAATTCTACTATTAATAATAGAGTAATAAAGTCAGTAATATGTCTGTGTAATAATATGCAGTGAATAACAGTTTATCTTGTCATCAACTTAATAAAGTCCGAACATTCCCAAAGCAACCAGAATTTTGAGAATTACAGAGTCTGGATATCAATGCTTGCAATTGCCCAGGTGTTCGCTAGAAAGCTAGTACAAACTGGCACTAACATTTTTAAGTGACTTTGGGAATCACTTTTACATATAAAAAATTCAATTAAAAAAATAAAAGAAAAATATATGGTATTCCAAGCATTGTTCCTTATAATATTTCAACTTGTTGCATTGATTAAAATATAACCTGAGACAGAGTAAAACTGTGTTCAGCAATTTCCAGAAATACATATAGTATCCATACATATGAAAAGACCCACCTCAATAAAACAAAATAATATTTAATATTTCAACATTCAGAAGTATATGAATGCATTAGAAAATGTCTTTAAAAGCTACATAATAAACTAGTAATTAACTCAGGAGAGGGATCTAGCTTTGATTAAGGTCAAAGGTGAATTTTTAATTTCTGTTGATTTTTTTTTCAGAGATCAAATATATATACATATTTTTTAGACAGTAAATATGCTCTATGTTTGCTTCTTTCCAATAGAATACATTTGATCACTTTTTTTTTTATACAGCAGGTTCTTATTAGTCATCCATTTTATACACATCAGTATATACATGTCAATCCCAATCGCCCAATTCATCACACCACCACCACCACCCCCCGCCGCTTCCCCCCTTGGTGTCCATATGTTTGTCCTCTACATCTGTGTCTCAACTTCTGCCCTGAAAACTGGTTCGTCTGTACCATTTTTCTAGGTTCCATGTATATGCGTTAATATACGATATTTGTTTTTCTCTTTCTGATTTACTTCACTCTGTATGACAGTCTGTAGATCCATCCACGTCTCAACAAATGACCCAATTTCGTTCCTTTTTATGACTGAGTAATATTCGATTGTATATATAAACCATAACTTCTTTATCCATGCGTCTGTCGATGGGCATTTAGGTTGCTTCCATGACCTGCCTATTGTAAATAGTGCTGCAATGAACATTGGGGTGCATGTGTCTTTTGGAATTGTGGTTTTCTCTGGGTATATGCCCAGTAGTGGGATTGCTGGGTCATATGGTAATTCTATTTTTAGTTTTTTAAGGAACCTCCATGCTGTTCTCCATAGTGGCTGTATCAGTTTACATTCCCACCAACAGTGCAAGAGGGTTCCCTTTTCTCCACACCCTCTCCAGCATTTGTTGCTTGTAGATTTTCTGATGAAGCCCATTCTAACTGGTGTGACGTGATACCTCATTGTAGTTTTGATTTGCATTTCTCTAATTAGTGATGTTGAGCATTCTTTCATGTGTTTGTTGGCAGTCTGTATATCTTCTTTGGAGAAATGTCTATTTAGGTCTTCTGCCCATTTTTGGATTGGGTAATATGTTTTTTTAATATTGAGCTGCATGAGCTGTTTATATATTTTGGAGATTAATCCTTTGTTCATTGATTCGTTTGGAAATGTTTTTTCCCATTCCGAAGGTTGTCTTTTCATCTTCTTTATGGTTTCCTTTGCTGTGCAAAAGCTTTTAAGTTTCATTAAGTCCCATTTGTTTATTTTTGTTTTTATTTCCATTACTCTAGGAGATGGATCAAAAAAGATGTTGCTGTGATTTATGTCAAAGAGTGTTCTTCCTATGTCTTCCTCTAAGAGTTTATAGTGCCCGGTCTTACATTTAGGTCTTTAATACATTTTGAGTTTATTTTTGTGTATGGTGTTAGGGAGTGTTCTAATGTCATTCTTTTTTTTTTTTGCGGTACGCGGGCCTCTCACCACTGTGGCCTCTCCCGTTGTGCAGCACAGGCTCTGGACGCGCAGGCTCAGTGGCCATGGCTCACGGGCCCAGCCACTCTGTGGCATGCAGGATCCTCCTGGACGAGGGCACGAACCCGTGTCCCCTGCATCGGCAGGTGGACTCTTAAAAACTGCGCCACCAGGGAAGCCCTAATTTCATTCTTTTACATGTAGCTGTCCAGTTTTTCCAGGACCACTTATTGAAGAGACTGTCTTTTCTCCATTGCATATCCTTGCCTCGTTTATCATAGATTAGTTGACCATAGGTGCATGGGTTTACCTCTGGGCTTTCTATCTTGTTCAGTTGATACATGTTTCTGTTTCTGTGCCAGTACCATATTGTATTGATTACTGTAGCTTTGTAGTATAGTCTTAAGTCAGGGAGTCTGATTCCTCCAGCTCCTTTTTTTTCCCTCAAGACTGCTTTGGCTATTCGGGGTCTTTTGTGTCTCCATACAAATTTTAAGATTTTTTGTTCTAGTTCCATAAAAAATGCCATTGGTAATTTGATAGGGATTGCACTGAATCTGTGGATTGCTTTGAGTAGTATAGTCATTTTCACAATATTGATTCTTCCAATCCAAGAATATGGTATATCTCTCCATCTGTTGGTATCCTCTTTAATTTCTTTCATCAATGTCTTATAGTTTTCTGCATAAAGGTCTTTTGTCTCCCTAGGTAGGTTTATTCCTAGGTACTTTATTCTTTTTGTTGCAATGGTAAATGGGAGTGTTTCCTTAATTTGTCTTTCAGATATTTCATCATTAGTTTATAGGAATGCAAGAGATTTCTGTGCATTAATTTTGTATCCTGCAACTTTACCAAATTCATTGATTAGCTCTAGTAGTTTTCTGGTGGCATCTTTAGGATTCTCTAGTATAGTATCATGTCATCTGCAAACAGTGACAGTTTTACTTCTTCTTTTCCAATTTGTATTCCTTTTCTTTCTTTTTCTTCTCTGATTGCTGTGGCTAGGACTTCCAAAACTATGTTGAATAATAGTAGTGAGAGTGGACGTCCTTGTCTTGTTCCTGATCTTAGAGGAAATGCTTTCAGTTTTTCACCCTTGAGAATGATGTTTGCTGTGGGTTTGTCATATATGGCCTTTATTATGTTGAGGTACGTTCCCTCTATGCCCACTTTCTGGAGAGTTTTTATCATAAATGGGTGTTGAATTTGTCAAAAGCTTTTTCTGCATCTATTGAGATAATCATATGGATTTTATTCTTCAATTTGTTAATATGGTGTATCACGTTGATTGAATTGTGTATACTGAAGAATCCTTGCATCCTTGGGTTAAATCCCACTTGATCATGGTGTATGGTCCTTTTAATGTGTTGTTGTATTCCATTTGCTAGTATTTTGTTGAGGATTTTTGAGTCTATATTCATCAGTGATATTGGTCTGTAATTTTCTTTTTTTGTAGTATCTTTGTCTGGTTTTGGTGTCAGGGTGATGGTGGCCTCATAGAATGACTTTGGGAGTGTTCCTTCCTCCGCAAGATTTTGGATGAGTTTGAGAAGGATGGGTGTTAGCTCTTCTCTAAATGTTTCATACAATTCACCTGTGAAGCCATCTGATCCTTGACCTTTGTTTTTTGGAAGATTTTTAATCACAGTTTCAATTTCATTACTTGTGATGGGTCTGTTCATATTTTCTATTTCTTCCTGGTTCAGTCTTGGAGGGTTATACCTTTCTAAGAATTCCATTTCTTCCAGGTTGTCCATTTTATTGGCATAGAGTTGCTTGTAGTAGTCTCTTAGGATGTTTTGCATTTCTGCAGTGTCTGTTGTAGCTTCTCCTTTTTCATTTCTAATTTTATTGATTTGAGTCCTCTCCCTCTTTTTCTTGATGAGTCTGGCTAATGGTTTATCAATTTTGTTTATCTTCTCAAACAACCAGCTTTTAGTTTTACTGTTCTTTGCTATTGTTTTCTTTGTTTCTATATTTCATTTATTTCTGCTCGGATCTTTATGATTTCTTTCCTTCTACTAACTTTTGGTTTTGTTTGTTCTTCTTTCTCTAGTTCCTTTAGGTGTAAGATTAGATTATTTATTTGAGATTTTTCTTGTTTCTTGAGGTAGGCTTCTATAGCTATAAACTTCCTTCTTAGAACTGCTTTTGCTGCATCCCATAGGTTTTGGATTGTCATGTTTTCATTGTCATTTGTCTCTAGGTATTTTTTGGTTTCCTCTTTGATTTCTTCAGTGATCTCTTGGTTATTCAGTAACGTAGTGTTTAGGCACCATGTGTTTGTGTTTTTTACATTTTTTCTCCTCAAATTCATTTCTGATTCATAGCATTGCGGTCAGAAAAGATGCTTGATATGAGTTCAATTTTCTTAAATTTACTGAGGCTTCATTTGTGACCTAAGATGTGATCTATCCTGGAGAATGTTCCGTGCGCCCTTGAGAAGAAAGTGTAATCTGCTGTTTTTGGATGGAATGTCCTATAAATATCAATTAAATCTTTTGGTCTATTGTGTCATTTAAAGCTTCTGTTTCCTTATTTATTTTCATTTTGGATGATCTGTCCATTGGTGTATGTGAGGTGTTAAAGTCTGCCACTATTATTGTGTTACCGTTGATTTCCTCTTTTATAGCTGTTAGCAGTTGCCTTATGTATTGAGGTGCTCCTATGTTGGGTGTATATATATTTGTAATTGTTTTATCTTCTTCTTGGATTGATCCCTTGATCATTATGTAGTGTCCTTCCTTGTCTCTTGTAACATTCTTTTTTTTAAAGTCCATTTTATCTGATATGAGTATTGCTACTCCAGCTCTCTTTTGATTTCCATATGCATGGAATATCTTTTTCCATCCCCTCACTTTCAGTCTGTATGTGTCCCTAGGTCTGAAATAGGTCTCTTGTAGGCAGCATATATATGGGTCTTGTTTTTGTATCCCGTTCAGCAAGGCTGTGTCTTTTGGTTGGAGTATTTAATCCATTCACTTTTTAGGTAATTATCGATATGTATGTTCCTATGACCATTTTCTTAATTGTTTTGGGTTTGTTTTTGTAAGTCCTTTTCTTCTCTTGTGTTTCCCACTTAGAGAAGTTCCTTTAGTATTTGCTGTAGAGCTGGTTTGGTGGTGCTGAATTCTCTTAGCTTTTGCTTGTCTGTAAAGCTTTTGATTTCTCCATCGAATCTGAATGAGATCCTTGCCTGGTAAAGTAATCTTGGTTGTAGGTTCTTCCCTTTCATCATTTTAAGTATATCATGCCACTCCCTTCTGACTTGTAGAGTTTCTGCTGAGAAATCAACTGTTAACCTTATGGGAGTTCCCTTGTATGTTATTTGTCGTTTTTCCCTTGTTGCTTTCAATAATTTTTCTTTGTCTTTAATTTTTGCCAGTTTGATTACTATGTGTCTCAGCATGTTTCTCCTTGGGTTTATCCTGTATGGGACCCGCTGTGCTTCCTGGACTTGAGTGGCTATTTCCTTTCCCATGTTAGGGAAGTTTTTGACTATAATCTCTTCAAATATTTTCTCTGGTCCTTTCTCTCTTTCTTCACCTTCTGGGACCCCTATAATGCGAATGTTGTTGCGTTTAATGTTGTCCCCAAGGTCTCTTAGGCTCTCTTCATTTCTTTTCATTCTTTTTTCTTTATTCTGTTCTGCAGCAGTGAATTCCACCATTCTGTCTTCCAGGTCACTTATCCGTTCTTCTGCCGCAGTTATTCTGCTATTGATTCCTTCTAGTGTAGTTTTCATTTCAGTTATTATATTGTTCATCTATGTTTGTTTGTTCCTTAATTCTTCTAGGTCTTTGTTAAACATTTCTTGAATCTTCTCGGTCTTTGCCTCCGTTCTTTTTCCGAGGTCCTGGGTCATCTTCATTATCATTATTCTGAATTCTTTTTCTGGAAGGTTGCCTATCTCCATTTCATTTAGTTGTTTTTCTGGGGTTTTATCTCGTTCCTTCATCTGGTACATAGCCCTCTGCCTTTTCATCTTGTCTATCTATCTGTGAATGTGGTTTTTGTTCCACAGGCTGCAGGATTGTAATTCTTCTTGCTTCTGCTGTCTGTCTTCTGGTGGATTAGGCTATCTAAGAGGCTTGTGCAGGTTTCCTGATGGGAAGGACTGGTGGCAAGTAGAGCTGGGTGTTGCTCTGGTGGGCAGAGCTCAGTAAAACTTTAATCCGCTTGACTGCTGATGAGTGGGGCTGGGTTCTCTCCCTGTTGGTTGTTTGGCCTGTGGGCTCTTTGGTGGGGCTAACGGCAGATTCTGGGAGGGCTCACGCCAAGGAGTACTTCCCAGAACTTCTGCTGCCAGTGTCCTTGTCTCCATGGTGAGCCACAGCCACCCCCCCCCCCGCCTCTGCAGAAGACCCTCCAACACTAGCAGGTAGGTCTGGTTCAGTCTCCCCTGGGTTCACTGCTCCTACCTCTGGGTCCCATGCGCACACTGCTTTGTGTGTGCCTTCAAGAGTGGAGTCTCTGTTTCCCCCAGTCCTTTCCAAGTCCTGCAGTCAAATCCCTCTAGCCTTCAAAGTCTGATTCTCTTGAAATTCCTCCTCCCATTGCTGAACCCCCAGGTTGGGAAGCCTGATGTAGGGCTCCGAACCTTCACACTAGTGGGTGGACTTCTGTGGTATAAGTGTTCTCCAGTCTGTGCATCACCCACCCAGCAGTTATGGGATTTGATTTTGCTGTGATTGCACCCCTCCTACCATCTCATTGAGGCTTCTCCTTTGTCTTTGGATGTGGGGTATCTTTTTTGGTGAGTTCCAGTGTCTTCCTGTCAGTGATTTCCAGCAGCTAGTTGTGATTCTGGTGTTCTCACAAGAGGGAATGAAATCACGTCCTTCTACTCTGCCATCTTGGTTCAGGCTCCCCTTGTTTTTCTTAACAGATGCTAAAAGTTCAGGAAATCACAGAGACACCCTTTGGGAACTGTATACATGTCAATATAGGGAAGGGAGACCATTTTGGAGCTGCTGTTTTGGTATTTGCTTTCTACAAATGTATATACGCTAAATGTTTTTCTTGATGTGAAATCCCTCTCCCAGGATCCATATCTGTATTTCCATCTGTCCTTTAAAGGCCCTTTGTCTTGACCTGCAGGTATTTCTAACATTTAATAGGCCCAGAACTAAACTCATTGCCCTCAGCTCCCGAACGTGCATTCTTGATTTCAGCTTTCTTGTTCCCTATCGACTGGCTCTTAAACAGTAAGAAATGCATTTTACATCATGACTCACAATGCACACATACATATATACATGCACAGATATAACATGAAGAAAAGTTGAATAAAATGTTGCTTCATAAAAACAACATGCATCTTTACTGTGTCTGTTACCCTCTGACATCTTCTCTTGGATTTCATCTTTTGAAAAATGCTGATCTGAACACTCTAAATGAAATTTACTGTCCTCCAGTGGGTCATGTGACCTGCAGTTTGTGACAACTTGAAAGAGAGATAAAATGCAGTCAGTCTTCATGCATTCAGTATCTGGCCCTAGCCTCCCATCCCATAACCCAGCCAACAATAAAGCCCACGAAACTTCGCGCTGTTACCCAGACACACCATTCATTCGTTCCTTCATTCATTCAACATTTACTGTGTGCATGTTTGGTACCAGGCACATGGTAGGCGCTAGGGATCCAGAGATAAATGTCATGGTCTCTACTTGGAGGTCCATGGTCCGGTGGAGAGACAGATGAGTGATCTAACGCTTATGAGGCAGTGAGTGGTCCTATAATGGAAGTCTGCACAAAGCCCTCAAAGAACACAGAGATCATAGCAGGTAACTTGGACCAGAGTCCAGGAAGTCTTTCAGGAAAAGGTGACCCATGAAGCTAGAAACAGAGGTAGGAGTTAACCTGGCCAGTGGAGACAGGGCATTCCAGAAGAGGAAACCACCTTGGGAAGGCATGGGGTCAGGAGCATCATGACAACTTAAACAATGGAGTTTTTTGTTTTTGCGGTACGCGGGCCTCTCAGTGTTGTGGCCTCTCCCGTTGCGGAGCACAGGCTCTGGACACGCAGGCCCAGCGTCCATGGCTCACGGGCCCAGCCGCTCCGTGGCATGTGGGATCCTCCCAGACTGGGGCACGAACTCGTGTCCCCTACGTCGGCAGGCAGACTCCCAACCACCGTGCCACCAGGGAAGCCCGGAAAGCTCTTTTGATCGGAGAATGGCGAGGGATAAGCTCCGCGGGCAGGGTTGCTTTATAGGGTGGGGCAGCGGGGGGGGGGGGGGGAGGCGGAGCTCTCGAGGGGTGGGCGGGGCTGCACGGCTCAGGCTCCAGATCGTCGCGGTGCTGGGTGCAGCCTCTCTGCACACAGCCCGCCACCGCCATCTTGAATCGCGTCATTCCATGCTCGGCGCTTCTGCGCACGGTCCCTAGCCGAGGTGTCGGCAGGGCGGTTCTGCACCAGGAACTTTGGGCCGAAGGGCTGGTGTGAGGCCTCTGCCCGTGGCTCCCGGTGAGCAAGTGAAACTAGACGAAGCGCCAAGGCGAAGAAAAAAGGTTAGACTTTATTTCATTACCTAGATACTATTTTTATTCCCTGGGAATTGTTAATGGGCTCTGCCGGTGACAGTTACATCTTTAGGGCACTTTACAATTTACTGTTACATTTATTTTATTTTTATTTTTTTTGCGGTATGCGGGCGTCTCTCTGCTGTGGCCTCTCCCGTTGCGGAGCACAGGCTCCAGACGCGCAGGCTCAGCGGCCATGGCTCACGGGCCCAGCCGCTCCGTGGCACGTGGGATCTTCCCGGACCGGGGCACGAACCCGTGTCCCCTGCATCGGCAGGCAGACTCTCAACCACTGCGCCACCAGGGAAGCCCAAGATTATTTTAATATAGCCTTTCCTTATAACCAGAATACTCAGCTGTCCCTCCCCTTGGGGGCCCCCCCCCCACTTTCTTTACTTGGCCAACCATCACTCTGTGTTCCGTCTCCCACTGAAAGATCCTCTCCTTGGCAGCTTTTCCCCACCCCAGGTAGCCTCAAGCACACCCTGCTTTGGGCTCTTGCCCCCTTCTCCTCACACTTCTGAGAGAGCTCTTCTTATGTCGAAGGCAGCTCATCACTGTCCCACTCCTCTGTCTCACCAGAGTAGGAGCGAGCGCCTCAAGGCAGAGCCCAGTCTCATCCTTCTGTCTTCTGTGATGAACACAGTAAATGTTAACTGAGTGCAGAGATGAACCAGCAAAGGGACAGGGAGACATACAAGCCACGGGCACAGGTTTAAGGCGAAGCAGCTTAAATGAACACATAGAGGACTTTTTTGCATATCACAGCATGTTGTTTCAAGACTGAGGGTGACCTCAGATATTAAAAGCCTGCTTATTTACAGATATGGGGACCACACTTTAAATGTTGAGGCACACATTTTACATGTTGAGATGTAATTATCTTCTGCACTGTTTTTTTGTTTTTTGGGGTTTTTTTTGCAAAAGATTATTTTTGACTTTTAGAGAGTACCTCTTTTTCCTTCTAACTTCAAAGTATCTTGGTAGTGGAATTTCTTAGTTATTAATACAAAGGAAAATCTGACATCAGAGGCAATACACACCCACTTTCCCTAGTGCACAAGTAGCCTATCCTCTCTAAGCATACATTTAACTCAAATTGCCTTTCCCAAAAAGGCTTTTACAGGAAGCAACATTGACTTCTAATTTTTCTTTTCCTTTGCCTACTTTGTTTCCTGTGCAAATGGCCTAGGAGTTGTTGACAGGAGAATAATTTGAGGTGTGGAATCTCATCAGTCAATGCTATAATAACTCAAAAAAAGTCTGATGTATTTTTTCTTTGTAGGTAATTTTTATGGGATGGCCGTAGTATTTGATAATTACTTTGAAACAGAACACTGGATCTGGATGAGGGTAGTGCCTTTGAAAAAGCTTTGTTAACATAAACATTGTAGAAACAGGTACAGTCAGGGTATCAATCATACTTTTACTAGGAGTGAGAGAACAAGTTTCACGTTCTGGCTGGACTTTTCATTGTTTATAAAACCTTAGAGGGTCTGTTTCATATGTGATGGATTTGTCATGATCAAGATGTGATTTTGAGCTGAGAGTTTCTCCCTTTAGTTGCTAAAGTTTAATACTGTCAAATTCCTTTGTCCTTCATGCAGAATTCAGTGGGAGCTCAAAAGAGGAGCATCCCCCAGATGAGCTGTGTGCTGCCCGCACACCTGACTGTCTCCCTCTCTTGAAATAATGATCAGAATTAGTGGAAAGAAAGGAGGACATGCCTTTTGCAGAGACACTGTTGTCACAGTTGTTTATATCAGGCTTGTCTTTGTCTCTTTTCCTATCTTACAACTCTTGGAGCCCTCTCTCACCTATCGCCTTGCATCCCTACCTAGCCCATCAATAGTGTGACCTTGTTTATGTACATCTGCCTGTTAATGTTAATTAGTGCTTGCAAGAACTGTATTGTCTGATCCCCTGAACACTGTGTTCACACCCAGTGTTTCAGTGAATTCCGTGTCTCAGTGAGGAACGTAATACATGTGTTTATTAACCCCGATTCGCAGGAGCAGGAAACAGTGAGTGAGTCACTTGCTGTATGTGTGCCCCGCCTTGCCTTCACAGCCCTGTACCCGCTAGGAAGTCTATGCATAAAGAGCCAGAGCTCTGTATTTCCTTATTGCCTAGTAGTATCTGCTAATCCTCAGAGATGAGTGAATAGGTGTCATTTCCCCCCATGATGTCTGCCATTCCTCCAGCTTTGCCAGCTTCTGGCTTTATCTCTTCCCCTTTCTAACTCATTTGACTGTCATATTGGTCCATCGTAGTCTGAGTTACAGCATTTGGCACTGACCCCCAGATCAGGGAATCCCTATGGAAAAAGTGGGTGGGCTGGATTCTCCTCCATTGCCGGCACCTCCTTGACCTGACCCCATTTTCTGTGGGTGCTTTGAATAGTATCTGATCCTTACATAGTGCTTACTGCATACCAGGTAGTATTCTCACACAGATGAAAAAGGTGCTGTTATCATCATCCCTAGTTTACAAAGGAGGAAATTGAAGCTCGATGAAGTCCCATGGCTAGTAAGTAGGGGATCAGAGGAGTCTGTCTCCATGATCTGGGCTCTTAAACCTTTCATCTCCACTGTTCTCCATCAGTGATTTACCATGATCATTGAGTATAATAGCAATAGATGATGGAACTGAAAATTCGAATAAAGTGTGCTCGTTATACGTGAATCGAAATTGCCTTTTAATGCCTTTGACCAGATCAAACATTGTGGGGATAGAAAAGTAGATGCGGAAAGAAGCTGGAAGTATGGATAGAGAGAGACAGTGTAGGGAGAACAGTATTTGGGGATGAGGAAACTATATATCATGTGACTAGAGATGTTAACTCTAACAAATAGTATGGCCAGTGAAGAATGTGAGCATCCCAAGCTGTCTGTTCTGCTTCTTTGAAACATTCTGATGCCCAGACAGAGGATGTGGGGGAAGAAATGACAGAATTCTTAGAACTGTTAAATGATGACACGTCTGATACTAGAGTGAAGGATAAAAGCTCATGAAAGAATCATGAGGGACACATACATACTTTATTCAGTTCCATGAAGATGACAGCTCATTCTTTGAGTCGTAAGCCTGCTTACTAAGTTTGGAGTTGATAAAATGCAGCAGATTTAACTTGTCTTACCGCATTCAGCTGCATTTGTTAAAAGAGACATTCAACTTGGGTGGCTCTTTAGCTGGGTTTGTTTTACTGAAATAAAATCCCTGGCACACGATAATGGGGAAAAAAATCCAGAGTTTCATCATATGCAGTGTACTGTTTTCTGCACTGGAGAATCTTGAGTGCTTTGGAAATAATAAGTCTGTTTCCACAATTTCCTGCTCTCCACTAGGTTCTTGGAACGCCAAATGAGGACACGTGGCCTGGAGTTCATTCTTTACCACATTTTAAGCCAGGTATGTTTCACTAATTACAAATGACTAAGTGCTTCTGCTATGAAAAGGGTGAATATATAAATATTCCCCCTCGAGCTAATATATTACCTGGGAAAATTCTGGTTACTTTTGCCATTGTGTATTCAACCTCTTATTGGAGTTGTCCTTTGGTTTTCACAGTTTATTTGTTGGCAAAGATAGACTGAATGACAACCCTCGTGAGAGTTTTCCACCCTATGTTCTTAGTTTGATTTGACTGGCTAATCTTGAAGTAACCTTTCATTTCATCATCAGTTAGACTAGCATCCATGTCTATAAAGACAAACTTTAAATCAAGCTACTATAATCCATCTGTGTGACTTCTAGTAATAATACTAGGGAAAGTATTACATTGTAAAAAGGAAAAATCATATTTTTATTTATTTTTTAAAACTCTAGTAATACATGATCAATTAATTTGAGTTTAAACATATAAAATGTTCTGTATGTTCAACATTCCATCTTTTTTAATGTTAAATATTTAAACCCCTAAACCAGAAAATCTGAGGGAAAATGCAGAACTTTTATATAAAATAAGTTGTCACTTTTTTCTTACCAGTAGGTGGCAGTCAAGAAACTCTCAGTTTTAATAATTATGCTTAATGGAAGAAGAATCTCAAAATGGGCTATTTAATTTTTATAGGAGGGATGAAAGGTTTGGAATTTAATAAAAATTAGTGGAATGAATTATTGTAAAATAATCTTTTTGTTTTTTCTTCTTTTCTTGTTCACAAAACATGGATTATAAAATGCAGACCTACCATTAAATTACTGAAACGGATTTTATGGAAGATCTAATAGTCCATTATTTTATGAGGGAAAAGAGCTATGAATAATTACTGTTACAGGATCCAAGTATATTCTTTTTCTCCCCTTCCTGTCTTTTGGGGGACCATCAGGAATAAGTTATCAATCCCAAAGAATGACTGGGTTTAGAAACTATTGTTACTCTTAATATTTTTCTTCTGAAAGTACACCATGTGCTGAGAATTCTTTTATTTTCTTTGGCTGCCCCAAGGACCCTTTGCACTTTTACTGAAAATTCTAAATAACTTCTATGTTATGAAAGACTATAGATACTTAATTTAAGATGGATTTTTTTTCTTTTTCTTTTTTTTTAACTAAACAAGAAGCATCCTCTAAGTGCTCTCACTAATGGATTTTAAGTGAGAACACAGCTCTTTATAAACGTTCCAGGTGTGGGTTCATAAAGAAGCCTAACTTCCTCATGTTAATATCTAAAATCTTAAGTCCTAGGGAAATAAAGCAGAGGAGCATGTGAAAAGGGTGTAAATGAATAAAGTTGATGCAGAAAGGAACAATTAAGATAGTCATTTGGCCCACCAAGTTTCTAGAGAAGAAAACATGGAGTATTTGGTTTATTTTGGTGTGAATAGAATTTATCTTAATAAGCAACACACAAAAGCATTTTTTAAATGTGTCTGGAAAGTACTATGATGTAATGCAAATTGAACTAACAGATTGGGAACTTCATGAGATCAGAGGCTGTGACTAGTATGTATTTTGGTTCAATGAATGTCTGCTGCTCTGAATTTTATTGAATGTTTAAAACACATTATTTATGTGACTCTTCTGGCAGGCATATATAAATTAGGGTGTGTATATATATATATATATATATAAGTTATTAATATTATGTACAAGTGCAACCACAGACACATAACATATAAAAGGTAATGGGGGTCCAAAAGAATAACGTGTTTAGATGAATGTAAGGCATGGGTGCTGACTAGCAAAAAAGATACTCCAGGCAGTGCTTGGTGCTTGTGGATGAGAGTAGATGTGGTAAATGCTTCCTGAGTTGCCCTGAGAGGAGTCAAGGAGAGACAAGATAATAGACTGAGGCAAAGGGAGCAAATCTACGAGCCTTTTCATGCAGCACTTAAGCAGACCCATCAGGGGAGTGCTGGGGAAGAAGATACACGTTCCCAGAGGAGAAATATTAGTGCCAGGGTCCACCTGTCCCACCCCACTTTCCACCTCCTTATTCTACCCCCAAAGAGTGCCTTAGAAAGTCTGAGGGAAAAGAAGAAAGTCTGAGCCATGAGGACATACTTTTTTTGCTTTGCTTGATAGACTTCATTTTTTAAGAGCAGTTTTAGGTTCATAGCAAAACTGAGCAGAAGGTGCAGAGATTTCCCATACATCCCCTGCCCTGACACATGTGCAGCCTCCCCCCTTATCAACATCCGCCACCAGAGTGGTACATTCGTTACAGTTTGATGAACTTAAGCTGACACATCATTATCACCCAAAGTCCATAGTTTACATTAGGATTCGTTCTTGGTGTCGCACATTCTATGGTCTGTACAAAGTATAATGACATTTATCCACCATTACAGTATCACACAGAGTAGCATCACTGCCCTAAAAATCCTCTGTGTTCTGCCTGTTTATCCCTCCCTCTTCCCTAAGCCCTGGCAACCACTAATCTTTTTACTGTCTCCATAGTTTTGCCTTTTCCAGAATGTCATATAATTGGAATCATCTGAAAAGGATGTTGCCTTTTCAGATTGGCTTCCTTCATTTACTAATATGCATTTAAGGTTCCTCCAGGTCTTTTCATGGCTTGATAGCTCATTTCTTTTTACCACTGAATAATATTCCATTGTCTGGATGCGCCACTGTTTATGTATCCATTCACGTACTGAAGGACATCTTGATTGTTCCAGGTTTGGGCATTTATGGATAAAAATGCTCTAAACATCACTGGCAGTGGGTTTCAACTCTTTTGGGTAAATACCAAGGAGTGTGATTGATAGATGGGAAAAATTATACTTTGTCCAATTTTTGAATAGATAATAAATTTAAGCAATTCAAAGTATCAAACCATATAAAAAAGGAGCACAGTACTAAGTCTCCCCACCCTGTCTGCCACCTGCCTACTTCCCCAGAACGATTGCCCCAACCACAGGCCCCCACTTATTAGTTTCTGTTATGTTTCTTTCCTTTATGTAAATATAAGAAATTATGAATATATATTTTCATAGTTCCCATATTAAAAACAATTTTGGGTCTTGCTTTTCTCATTAATGCATCCTGTAGGTCCTCTCATGTCACTGTATAGAGGAGGCCAGTGTGGCTTCCCTCTTTTCCTGCAGCCACATTGTTTTACATTGTATGGATTTAACCTGTTCCTACTTATGGACATTTGGGTTGTTTCCAGTGTTTTTGCCATTATAAATATTATAACCCATATACACACACATAAATAGGCGCATCACATCTGTACAAGTATATCTGAAGGATAAATTACCAGAAGTAGGGTTGAAGAATTAATAAGTATACAGTGACCCTTGAACAGCACGGGTTGAGCTGTATGGATCCATCATACGTGGACTTTTTTCATTAATACCCACTACAGTACTCCATGGCGGTTGATTGAATCAGGGATGTGGAACCACAGATACCAAGTACAGACTATAAATTATAGGCAGATTTTCGACTGCAGAAGAGTCAACGCCCCTACCTCCTGTGTTGTTCAGGGGTCAACTGTATACAATTATACTTTTGAACACTTCTGTCAAATTGTTGTCCAAAAGGATGGTACCAGTTGGCTCTGTTACCAGCAATACATGAGGACGCTGATTCTCCACTCCACGCTTCTTCTCCACTCCAAACTTTTCAATTTTGCCTGTTAGGTGACAAAAAAAATCTTAATATAATTTAAATTTACATGCTTCTTTTATGACGAGGCTGAGCATCTTTTCATATGTTTCAGGATCACTTGTATTTCCTTTTCTGTGAGCAACTAATATCTTTTGCCAATTTACAGTAGAGTTACGTGTCATTTGTCATATTCTTACTAATTTCTAGGGGTTCTTTATATATTAGAGAAAGTATCATTTTTCTATAAACAAGTTTTGCTTCTCTGGAATTTTAAAAAATGACTCTTTCTAATTTTTAAGGAATTTTGAAAGTAATCCTCTCATATCTTACTAGTCTTGTTTAACTTGTTTTGCCTCAAGAGAAAAAAATTCTGTGTTGGCTTAGAACAATTGTTAAGATTTTAAAAGAACAACTAGATAACAACTGGGATTGATTCTTTAGAATTTAGCCTGTATGTGTCCTCTTCTGCACTTATATTTATGCTAACACAAAATTCCTTAACTTCAGCTTATTCCCATAGCAACCAGGCAGCTGGAACAGGCCACAGCTGCATAAAATAAATAAATATATGTGTAACACACACATGCGCACGTACACACACACGTGTGTGTTACATATAATAAGAAATCTAACCTTGGGAGCTGCCACTTCCCCATCATTTACTTCTATTTAAATTTCTCTCAAAAGAAGTGGGAAATGGGTCTGTGTCTTCTTTGAACCTGATTGCCTTCTCACTTTTTTCCTCACCCTCAGTTTCTGTGGTTTATGGTCTCAAAATTAGGGGTCTCTCCCTCTCTCCCTCTCCCCCTCTCTAGTCCCTCTCTGTCTTTCCTTCCCCCTCTTTCCCCCTTCTCCCCACCTCTCATACTAGAGTGTCTCCTTCTATCTCTATCCTCAGGATGCTTGCTGTGGGCCAGCCTCGGAGGTGAAAGGTGACACCGTGGTATTCTTAGCACTTCAGTAATTCTGTCACCTTCGATGAGATTCATCACAGGCCAAACCCCATTCTCTATCAAAAAGTAAGAGTCTACTGCAAAATTACTACATTTTCCCTTTCACTTGTTTCATAATGACTCACTACTGGGATGCTTTTGCGTAATGCCCTCTGCTCCATTTCCTTCTGGGATGGGAAGAGCCTTCCCTGTGTGACTCCCAGGACCACTTTGCCCTGCCTGCTTTGCCCTCGGCTACTTTATGTCAACAGAGACCACATGGCTCATACACCTCTGGTGAAGTGGTGCTTGGAATTCTTTGTTATAAGACAGACTTAGCTTTAATATTTTTTAAAAACACATCTTGGGTATGTATTGGAGGGGTTGTTTGGGATTTGTAGAATTGTGGTAGCCCCAGATCAGGGCAGAATATAGGTAGGCATTTGAGGTTCTCCAGACTAGTAGAATCAGGGTGAGGGACTGAGAATTCTGAGAAGATTTTGCAGTTTCCTACTGTCAAGGAAAACCGTTGGGCTGCTTGAGCTGGGAGTAAGAGCGGTGTTTCGGTTGTGCGGTAACTATTTAAGCAAATTGAACATTAGAGCCGGAAGAAGTTCCAGGGGGCATATAGCCCTGCTTAGTTCTTTGTAAGGCTAGGAACCTGAGGTCACAGATGTTAAAGGACTTCCCCAAAGTCAGTGTCAGAGATGAAAGTAGATCCCAGGAGGTCTCCCTGGGTTTCAGTTCAGTGCCCTTTTTTTGCAGCATGAATCGTGGATGATCATGCTACTGCATCTGTATTACCATTTCTCGTTGACCTTCTTCTAATGAACAGTTTACTGACAATTAGTCTATCAAGAAAGTAGCAAAAAAGTAGGAAGGATCTGAGCTCTGTACTTAGTAAAACATGGACCCATAAACATCACTTTGTATGAAATACTTTGGCCCCGAAATAACATGTGGAGTCCATGTATGAAACTTTTTTCATCTCTTAAATGCTTCCAACAAAAGGGGCATTCAACAACTATTTAATGACCAGTTGTTACTCAGGAGTTCAGAAAAGGAAGGCACTGTAAAATTCAGGGAGAGAAAAATGTTGCTAGACAGGAAGCAATTAAAAGTAATGAAATTTAGACTGAAATAATTCTATTTTTCCCAAATCAAGCAAGGGAACAGAGTATTTCTAAAGTGATTATATTATTCTGAAGAGAAAGTATCTAATCCAAAAAGCAGTTTGATTAAGGAAAGTTTGTTAAAGTCAGAATTTCTTGCAACAAATTTGCCGTTGGAGGCAAATTGCAAAAAGGGAGTATTTTAAACATTCTATGCCCCAAACTAAGCTCACAGACACACTGATCTTGAAGGCAACATATAAATATGGATGTAGTTGTACTCAGACTCTGTAATGAGGTGAAAAACTTCTCCTCAATTCCAGCTATTCACAGGCCTAACTGAGACCCCCAAACTAAGTAGATTCAGACTTCTTAATTCCAGAGGGAAGATGTAAATTTTTTCAGAATACCATGATGGGACTTCCCTGGTGGCACAGTGGTTAAGAATCCACCTGACAATGCAGGGGACACGGGCTCGAGCCCTGGTCCAGGAAGATCTCACATGCTGCGGAGCAACTAAGCCCATGCGCCACAACTACTGAGCCTGTGCTCTAGGGCCCGTGAGCCACAACTACTGAACCCACGAGCCACAACTACTGAACCCGTGTGCCACAACTGCTGAAGCCCACGTGCCCTAGAGCCCATGCTCCACAACAAGAGAAGCCACTGCAATGAGAAGCCCACACACCACAACTAAGAGTAGCCCCCGCTTGCCGCAGCTAGAGAAAGTCCACGCACAGCAACAAAGACCCAACGCAGCCAAAAGAATTTAAAAAAAAATTTTTTTAATTAAAAAGAAACAGAATACCATGATGATAACACCTTACGTTTTATGTTGTATTTTATTTTATTTTTTTTATTTTTTTTTTTTTTGCTGTACGCGGGCCTCTCACCGCTGTGGTCTCTCCCGTTGCGGAGCACAGGCTCCGGACGCGCAGGCTCAGCGGCCATGGCTCACGGGCCCAGCCGCTCCGCGGCATGTGGGATCCTCCCGGACCGGGACACGAACCCGTGTCCCCTGCGTCGGCAGGCGGGCTCCCAACCACTGCGCCACCAGGGAAGCCCTGTATTTTATTATTTACAAAGCATTTCAACATATTATCTCAGTTGGTATTTAGAATAACTCCTGAGTTATTATAATGTTATTGTCCTAATACTGTTATCCCAATTTACGGACAAGGAAACTGGGAGACTGAGGCTTGGAGAGATTGTGTGGCTTGTCCAAGGCCACATCTGCAGTATGTAGCGGAGCCCAAACGCAAACCCAGGCCTGCAGTCCCTGGCCTGCCATTCTTACGGATGCCTGCCAGTCTCTTTAAGAGAGCTTCCCTGTCTGCAAACATAGGAGTATGATGAGGGAGAATTGTCAGCCTCTTCTCAGCCCTGCCTGGTGGCATCTTGGAAAAGATCTCTATATATCTTCTTGTAGGTACCAGAACCCACCCTCCACCTGCTAAATATGGGTATCTTCTTTGAAACTTGTGCTTCCAATAAATTGTCCACTCCAAACACCATCTGTGGGTGTTTAGTTTTAAATGTACAGTCCTTGGTACATATTATGGGAATTGCCCAGTTCCATGATTTGCACACCAGAGGAGATCTGAACCTGTAGCCTTTGTTCACACTCTGGACTTCCCCTAGTCTGATAGAAGGTGATGGAAAAACTGCGGAAGCAGTAGAAATTGTTTGGTGGGATATTCAGTGCAGGGCGGTTGAGAGGAGGGTGGTTTTGTGCCATGATGTTGCCCTGCACAGACCACGCCTGCTGTCAGGAGACACCTGTGGACATGCAGGGCCATCTTCCTTCCTCTTCCAGAAGCATCCCGTCTGCTCCCTCCAGCTCATGGAACTCCTATGGACGTTAAATGAGATAATCCATTTTTACGTCCTCTTCATTACTTTTTACATACTTATACTTTACCTATTTTTAAGAAGATTTGAGCTGGCTGTGTAATTGGTGTAAAAGTGCTTTTAAACTGTTAGGGGCATGTAACATACAAAGTAATATTTTGTACCATTTATACTGTGTCCTCTGCCCGGTGTTTTCTTTCCCACTTTATGCTTTACCTCAAGAATCTTTTTATATGTCTTTTTTTTTTTTTTTGAGCGATTGATAGCAAATGTAACGGTCATGGGTAACATCTGAATGTACAAGGGTGTAACTATGTGATGGTTATAAAAATCGACTTGAAAAATTAATCTGCAAATATATGGCCCTTATCTCAGATTTTATTGCTAAAAACCTATGGGTCTGCCTGTCCCAAGGCTCAGGACATTTAGAGCTCTCTCCCCCAAGCATCAACCACCACCTTCTTCAACTCTGCCGTTCTTCATCCTACCAGTAAATACCACTCCGGTCACATAGTGAAAAAGCCAGTTAATTAGTAAATTTATAAAATAAGTGAACTTTATAGAGCAGAGGAAGTTAAAACAACGTTAAGTGTGACAAGAAGGTCAGGCTGTCTTGACTTTCATACTTTCTGATTGTGGCAATCATGCTGGGGGTCACTGCTGGCTGAGAGCAGGGGAGAAAATGCTGGAGTTGAGTGGCCACGTTTCAAGCAGCAGGAACCATGCGCCAGATACTCTCATGAGCTCAGATTCTTAATAAGTACTCGCTAGGTGGCAGGCAGCATTGTAGTTGCTGAAGACACAGTCGTGAACAAAGCAGATAAACCCGTTGCTTATGGGGCTTCCGTGCTAGAGGGGAGACAAATAGTAGACAAATTACAAATCAGTGTGGCTGGAGAAGCTGACCACGGACAGAGCAGCAGGGGTGGGTCACTGAAAGTCAAGGTGAAGAGCTAGGATTTTATTTGAAGTGCGAAAGGAATCAATGGAGGGTTTTTGAGCGGGGGAGGAAATTGATGTTTTGTTTGCAAAGGGACCTACTGTCTACAAAAAGTCACAGACCTATTTCAGAGATGGTAAGGGGCTTCATCTCAAGTGTGAACTCCTCTTGATTGGTAATTTCTGCCCACAGCTCTGGGCTGAGAATGGTCTGTAATAGCAAGTCCTGGCTCAGGGGAAATTATTCTCACACCAGTTAACAGTGATGCCATAGACATGGGGCATAGGTTTTTCCCAACAGGTCCATAACCGACCAAGGATTTGATATGCAAAAAGTCATACGTATAGCCAACGCTATAAAATAAAAATTTTAAATGGCCAAAAATCATGATAATTACTGAAAAATGTAAAATAATAATTCAGCTCTTCCCCAGTGGGCAGACCTATGGGGGGAGATATCTTTATAAATTGTAGATATTCATTTCAGTGCAAAGCAGGGACTATCTGTACTGACTTTCTCTGTATCTGCTTGAAGAATTTCCCATTTATTTTCACTAGAGGGCATCACAAATGATGGAGACTAACAGTGTCCAGAAAATGCCAGAGAAAATGTAGTGAGATTAAATTTTCAAAGAGAAATGAAGTTCTTCTGATTGCAGCTTTATTGAAAACAAAAGCAAAAACAAAAAAATCCTTAGGTATACTGGTTTCATTACTTCTACTCTTGCAATTTTGAAAAATTCAGTTTGGGAGTTATCCACACCTCATCGCGCCAAAGTTTATATAGAATGCCAGTCACCAAACAAACACTTCTTCAGTAATTATGCTCCCTCCCACCCCAAGAGGATTAAAATCCTTGTAATAGTGTCCAATTTGTGTGATTTGGTTACAATCATATCTAAGAAAAGAATTAGAATTTCAACCTATGAGTGGAAATCAGAATAAATGAAGATACAGATCATTTTCAAGGTACTGAAAGAACTGTTACCAAAGAGCTTGGGTAACCCAGCTTTTTGGTAACAAGTGATAAACCGGGAATAGAGTCCTGATTCAGCCTCTGCCACTAGCCTGGATCATGGGCTCGTCAACTCAACCTTTCTAACCTTAGCTTAGTCATTAGTAGAATTTGTAGAATTTGTAGAATGAAGTGGTCAGACTACCTGATTGCTCACATTTCCCCTAGAAGGTGCTGAGTGCTGTCTTCCTGATCTCTTTCTCCCTGTGGAGAGTTTGGATGGAGGGATGGGTCAGGATGCATGGAGAGTGAGACACAAAATCATTCTTCTCCTTTCTTTTCTGGGAGCCGTAAAGCTTCAGTCTCATTTGTGAATAGTACACTTTAGACTGTGATAAATGCCTAACTGATTAAACTTTACTTCTCTAAAGAAAAACATCTTACCGAAAGAGAAGTGTTCCATGACTTTTAGGTTGAGAAAGGTGTGGTTGGTTTGAAGACCTCAGCTGGGAATATGCGCTCACAAACCCATTTGTATGTCTGTTGGAAAAACCAAATGCCATAGGAAGTAAGAACGTTTAACGTACAGAGTAGACGTTTGTTTCTAGAAGTTGCTCAGAGATTGCTCATTTTAAAACACACACCGTTGGTAATCGAAGGATGATTTGCTGCAGCCAGGGCAGGGCAGGATGCTGCAGTCTCCTATTTTCAGGACTGAAGATGGCTACTCAGCATTTTAAGGAAACCCCTCTGCGTGACAGCAACAGGGCAGTGAGATTCTGTTACATGTTAGCACGTCACGTCAGAGCCTCTCGCTGGTAACGCTGGAGCTGTGTGAAATCACAGCCGTTATATATATGAGGGACAGCAAGAGTTTTAAAGCTGTGAATTACAGTTGTGCAGACATACATCTTATTTCTAAAATGCCTGTTTGGATCCCTATGCTTTTTTGGAATTGACATATCTAAAATCCCCATATTTTGGAACAAGTCTAGCCCTCTCTGTTTGGGATAAACTGTCGTCTACTGTGCATGAATTCTGCTTTACTCTGGTCTGAGAACCATAGATGGTTTAAATCCACCTTTTCTATGTCTTGGTCAGAATATCAGCTGAAATGTTGACTGCTGGCTTGGTTTTCCTTATAACCATAAGAAAGTCACATTTGCATAAAAATTCTTGTGAATACTTGTAAATAGATTTTCTTCCATTGCTGGCCCCTTAGTATTGGATCCCATGATTCATTGTAGGCTACAGATGACCTTGTATGTTTTGTGCACTGCTGGGTCCACAGTGCCTGGCAAACAGGCACACAAGAAATATTTGTAGAATGAGAGAGAATGTGAGAGAATGAATGAATGCTCATGTCTTCTAACCTTAAAAGATTGAAGGCTATTATCTGTTACATAAACAAGTAACTAAAGTGATTGTTGGAAGCATCACCAGAGTGATTCGTGACTGTGTTTATTGTTCATCCTCATAAAGGACCGGACTCTTTTCCCTCCACTGAAGCAATCCTGAGAAAGGCTTCAGGTTTAACACCTCCACCAGATGATAGTCTGGTCACAGCTCTTGACTTAAGTCATTACTACTTTCTTACAAACTCAGGAGAAAAGAGTAAATGCATTTGTTAAAATGCAAAATAATCCTAAAGAATTTAAATAGTGAGTAGTTGAATATATAGTTTAGAGGTGTTCATTATAAAATAATCAAACATTTACTGTGGCATTTTGGACATTACTCTTTCTTTTAATTTATTTTTTGGCTGTGTTGGGTCTTCGTTGCTGTGCGTGGGCTTTCTCTAGTTGTGGCAAGCCGGGGCTACTCTTCGCTGCAGTGCACGCGCTTCTCACTGTGGTGGCTTTTCTTGTTGCAAAGCACAAGAGAAGCTCTAGGCGCATGGGCTTCAGTAGCTGAGGCACTTAGGCTCAGTAGTTGTGGCTCACGGGCTTAGTTGCTCCACGGCATGTGGGATCTTCCCAGACCAGGGCTGGAACCCGTCCCTGCATTGGCAGGCGGGTTCTTAACCACTGCACCACCAGGGAAGTCCTTGGACATTACTCATTTTTGTATTGACTTATAGTTATTCCATGATATTATTTAAAAATCAGATGCTATTAAATCCATTTGTAAAAGATGTACTAAAGTTTGAGACTTTTAAAAAAATTTTTATGATAGTTGCTTTACAAGTTTGAGACTTTTAAAGATCTTGTCTCTGTTGCCACCCCTCCTTTCCATGCACCCCTCCCCCCTAAAAAAAGAAAGAAAAGTGTTCTTACAAATCCTGCTTTAGCCTTTCAAGTCCTTTGAACATATTGGGTTAGGCAAGAAGTTCGTTTGTTTTTTTCCGTAAGATGTTACAGAAAAACCCGAACGAACTTTTTGGCCAATCCAGTACTTGGGGGTTTTAATTGATTGCTTGATTTGACTACTTACTCATATGTTTCCTTGTTATTGACGTTAAAAACACAGCAGTATCTTATAAGATCCAAAAAACATTGGTGAGAAGGGGATAAGGGTATTAAAAATTAAAGTTACTTTCCTAGAGTATACAGTACATATATATAAGCAAATGAGTAAATTCCAATTTAGGTTTTATCTGTTTTCACACTGCCTCAAGCCATTTCAGGTTTAGCTCTTTTAAGCTAGGAAACTTTAGAATATATAGCATTGTTCTCCAGTGTTTTCCTGTGGAATCTCAACGAATTGCTGTGTATAAGCATGGCAGTTTGAGCAAAACCCTTCCAGCCTCTGTCCCCTGCCCCACCATGTTACAGAGTTAGTGATTTCTTCTTCTCTACCAGCTCTCCTCCCTGGCCGCCCACTGTGTGTGACCATCCTCTGCAGTGTCCCTGCAATAAGAGGAGAAGGGGAAAATCAGCCTGCAGGTTTAAATTAATTGCCCTTCTGTTATGCTGTGAGTTAGTCTATGCTTTAAATCACGGCATTCTAAACTTCTAGTTTAAACATAATTGGAAAGAGAAAGCTGAAATTAAAATAGTGACAAAATAAACCTAACTGGAGGAGAACAGTATAAAACACTCCTAATCAAATACTCGAATAATCTGTTAAAATTATTCATAAACAGTTGACTATTTTATTAAATACACCTGTTACTGTTTTGGGGCACTAATTTAAGCACCTTTTTGTTTCCAAAACTTACCTAGTGAAATTAGGTTGCTTACATTCTAATGGAACATTGCTTTTACTCATGATGGAAATCGTTTTAAAAATAGAATTTAAAAAATCTAATTATAAACGTTACGCATGCTCATTGCAGAAAATGTTAGAAATGGCTCCATTTGAAATTGTGTACTTGGACAGTTAAGATCTGAAAGATGTTGTATACAAGAGATCAGGTCCTGTGTGTTACTGGAGCCAGCTTCAGATATTTGAGTTTATCCTGTCTTCATTTGGAAAAGAAAACAGATGGGGTTAGTGGCTCTGCCTCTGTGCTTCCAGGGGACTGCGTCCATATCCACATTGTAGCATTTTCACCCTGTGTTGGTAATTCTGTATTTACATTTCTGGGCCACTGAACTGTAACCGGGACGTCCTCATTTTTGTGTGCCCATCGCCCAGTGCAGTGCCTGGCATACAAGCAGGTGCCCAGGTGACATCTGCTAAAAGAATTAAGAGTTTATGTGAGTAGTGACAGAAGGTAAAGGTAGGAAGACTTTGTTCTTCCTTATTTTTTCTATTTTCATATGGCATGTTTCTCTATCAATTTTGGCTCTTTTATGCGTAGCTAAAACTGACATATTGTATTTCTGAAAAAAAAAAATTTCTATTAGCATATCCTGTCAAGCTCTAAATAGAGGCAATTCTTAGAACTCATATTTATGTGCAGTCATTAATTGCTAAGAATAATAATTTACTTGTAAATCCAAGATTGTATTAATTTTATCTGTAATGGAATTCTTGTTCTTTCCTGAAATCATAGCAAATTATTAAAATTGCTTTGTGGGGAGTACAAAGTTAAGGAGATCAAATTTGTTTTACAAGGACATTTGATGTAATTATTTTTAAAATATATCTTGCTTTTTATACCAGACTTTTAGATAAAAATAATTTCTTAAACCTCTATAAAAAACTATTCTTCCCATTTCTCCTTTCTTTGTTAGTTAATTCTCAAACCTAGAATATGCCTTTACATTTCTGTTCTACACCAACTGACTGAATTATGTTGGGTCTTATATAATGCAATCTAGTAGAGAATAAATTCAAATGTTAGGCATTCTTTTGAAACAAATAAATACATAATTGTTGGTGAGCACTTTTGCCTGTAGCTGTAGAACAATGGATATTTGTAATCAGGCCTGCTCTTCAGCTAATGTACACTATTTCCCCTGGTAGTATACTCTCCAAACAGAAGCCAGAGTGATCCTTAAAAAAAAAAATTCTAAATCGTATCTTAAAGGCCACAAAGTCTGTGTGAGCTGGTCTTCTGCCCATCTCTCCTGGGCTGTCTGTCTGCTCCAGACACCCCATCATCCAGGCTCACTCTAGCCCTGCACATGCCCTACTGGAATGAGAGCTCCCTACAGGCAGGAAGGTCTTCTGTTTGGTTCTTTCTCTGTATCTTCAGCTCCAAGAGGTGTACCTGGCTCACAGTAGTTGCTCAGTAAATAGTTGAATGAATGAATCATTGCAGAGATTTCTTTTGAATAAACTTTGTAATTAGAGATAGGAACCTGAGTGTGTTCTTAAATTTCTTTTTGTTCTTTTTATCTAATGGTATTTTTATACGTGAAACATACCATAACAAAAGCAATATAAATCACTTTCTTTTCTTTAAAAGCTTATAAATCAAAGCAGACAACACTAACAAAAGGCACCAACTAATACTAAGAAGAATTAAGCCTATTAAGTATTAAATGATTAAGAAGAAATGAGATCAATATGAAAAGGAGATCATTTAATTTTACTGGAGGATGTACACACAAATCCTTTCTAAATGGAAAGACACAACATATTGTTATGTACAAAGATTTTATATCAGCCTTTTCGGATAAATATACATTTTAATGAAACTCCAACCAGATTTCCAGTAGGAACTTTGTTTATTGTGTTGGTTGACTTTTATTTGCAACTCATGTTCCTTCATCACCCAACCTGAAGTGTCCCTCTCACACTAGTCACTCAACATCATACCTCCGTGTTTTATTTTGCTAGAACACTGTCTTGTCCCTCAGCTTTATTGAGTTATAATTGACATAAAGCACTGTGTAAGTCTAAGTTGTACAGCACAGTGATTTTATATGTGTATATATTACAAAATGATTGCCACGATAAGTTTAGTTAACACATCCATTACTTCACATAGTTTCAATTTTTTTTTTTTTTTTTGAGTGAGAACTTTTAAAATCTACTCTCTTGGCAACTTGCAAATATTCAGTGCAGTATTGTTAACTATAGTCACCGTGCTTACACGGTGACTATAGTTACATCCCCAGATGTAACTATAGTTACATCCCCAGATGTATACATTACATCCCCAGAACTTATTCATCTTATAACTGGCAGTTTGTACCCTTTGACTACTTTCACCTATTGCCCCACCTCCAACCCTGTGCCCCACCTCTGGCAACCACTTCTGTTGCCTGTCCTCTGCTTCTATGAGTTTAAGTATTCTTTAGATTCCACCTAGAAGAGAGACCATACAGTATCTGTCTTTCTCTGTCTGATTTATTTCTCTTAGCATAATGCCCTCAGGGTCCATCCATGTTGTGGCAAAATTTCCTTCCTTTCTATGGCTGAGTAACATTCTGGTGTGTACATGCTCCACATCTTCTTTATCCATTCATCCATCAGGGGACACTTAGGTTGCTTCCATGTCTTGGCTATTGTAAATAATGCTGCAGTGAACACAGGGGTGCAGAAATCTCTTTAGTTCCCTTCAGATATATACCCAATTGCTGGGTCATGTGGTAATTCTAGTTTTACTTTTTTTGAGAAAACTCCATACTCTTTTCCATAATGGCTGTACCAGTTTAAGTTCCCACCAGCAGCGCCCAAGGGTTCCCTTTTCTCCTCATTCTCACAAGCACTTGTTATCTCATCCCTTCAATAACAGCCATTCTAACAGGTGTGAGATGATATCTTATTGTGGTTTTGATTTGCATTTCCCTGATGATTAGTGAGATCAAGCACCTTTTCATGTACTTGGACATGTGAATATCTTCCTTGGAAAAATGTCTCTTCAGGTCCTTTGCCCATTTTTTAATTGGATTATTTGTTCTCTTGCTAATGAGTTATATGAGTCCCTTCTGTATTTTAGATATTAGCTATTTTTCAGATATGTGGTTTGCAAATATTTTCTCCCATTCTGTACCTTGCCTGTTCATTTTGTTTATTGTTTCTTTTGCTGTGCAGAAGCTTTTTAGATTGATGTAGTTCCACTTATTTATTTTTGCTTTTGTTGCCTGTGTTTTGTGTGTTGTATCCATAAAATCATTATGAAGACGAAAGTCAAAGAGATTTTTCCTGGTTTTCTTCTGTGGTTTCAGGTCTTACGTAAGTCTTTAATCCTCTTCCAGGTTTTGTGAGTGATAGAGGTCCAGTTTCATTCTTTTGCATGTGAGTATCATTATTTTCCCAGCACCGTTTATTAAAGAGTCTATCTTTTCTCCACTGAGTATTTTGGTTCCCTTGTCAAACGTTGACCATATATATGCATGAGTTTATTTCTGGGCTCTCAATTCTGTTCCATTAGTCTATGTGTCTGTTTTTATGCCAGTATCATACTGGCATATATATGTACCATAGTATGTATATTACTATAGCTTTGTGATACAGTTTGAAATCAGGAAGTGTAATACCTCCAACTTCGTTCTTCTTATTATTGCCTTGGCTATTCGGGGTCTTTTGTGGTTCCATATGAATTTTATGATTGCTTTTTTCTGTTTCTGTAAAAAAATAAATGCCATTGGAATCTTGATAGGGATTGAGTTAAATCTATAGATGCCTTTGGGTAGTATGAACATTTTACCAATGTATTAATTCTTCCAGTGATGAGTATGGACTATCTTTCCACTTATTTGTGTCTTCTTCAATTTCTTTCATCAATGTCTACAGTTTTCAGTGTACAGATCTTTTACCTACTTTGCTGAACTTATTCCTAGGTATTTTATATTTTTTGATGGTATTGTAAATAGGATTGTTTATTTCCTTTTCAGATTAATCATTATTAGTATATAGAAATGCAACCGATTTTTGTATATTGAATTTATGTCCTGCAACTTCCCTGAATTTGTTGATTAGGTCTAACAAGTTTTTGGTGGAGTCTTTATTAAGATCTTCTATATATAAAAAAATCATGTCTGCAAACAGCAACAGTTTTACTTTTTCATTTCCAATTAAGATGTGTTTTTTTTTGTTTGTTTGGTTGGTTGGGGTTTGGGTTTTTTTGTTTATTTCTTGCTTGATTGTTCTGACTAGGACTTCCAATAGTGTGTTAAACAGGAATGGTGAGAGTAGCCACCTTGTCTTTTCCACTAAGAGTTCTGCCTTTCACCATCCAGTATGATGTTAGCTGTGGGCTTGTCATATATGGACTTTATTGTGTTGAGGTATGTTCCATCTATACCCAAAATATTGAGAGTTTATATCATGAATGGATGTTGAATTTTGTCAAATGTTTTTTCTGCATCTATTGAGATGATCATGTGATTTTTATCTTTCATTCTGTTAACATAATGTATCACATTTATTGATTTGCATATATTGAACCATCCTTGCATCCCAGGGATGCATAATATAAAAGAGACATTATTTTTTTATTGCTGGTGGGAAAATGAAAAGTAATCTGTCAGCAGCTATTAAAATGTGAAATATGCATGCCATTTGCCAGGCAGTTCTATATTGGGGAATCTATTTGACAGAAAAGAAAGCATCAGTATATAGACATAGATGTGCAAGGATTATTTATTGAAAAATTGCTTTTAAGAAAAAAAGGGGCTGGAAACTACCTAAATTTTCATCAGTAGGAGAATGGTCCAATAATTTATGTACTTCTACCCTATGGAATATTACACAGATTTAAAACAATTGTTACATATTATTTTATTCGAAGGACTATTCACTATATATTATTAGATGCCTAAAAAATTTCAGAGAATGTTTATTGTACAATGCATTTAAAAATTAAAATAGCATATATATATATTTGTATATATGGATAGATTTGTATTTATAAACATAAATATGTGGAAAGAGACATACCAAGCCATTAACAATTGCTATATCATCAGGAGTGAAAAATGGGGAGCAGGAGAAGAGATTATTAATGTATATTCTATGCCACTTTATTGTCTAACTTGGTAAAACAAACATGTTGTGTTTTCATTTTAAAAATATAAAGATTGTTCAATGGTAAATGTAAGTATACACTATAGGACGTTGGTGGTTTGGCTTTGAGTATGTGTAAATGCCATATAGTATAAGCAAGGAGAACCAGCACTACTGTGTTTGGTCAGAGATGTCTTCATAGAAAAAACAGCAGGTTTCACTGGACCAATGTGGCAATATTCTTCTATAAATCTACCTACAGTTTGCATATTTGGAATTTGCATTTCTTTTTTCAACCCATTTAAAACTTAGTTATTCTAAGAAATAATTACTAGGAAACCAAATTATGAAACAAATCACCCTAGACAAAAGAAAACAATGCTTCATTGTTTAAAATGTTTAGCTCTTCGTGTTTTACTCTTTTGTTTAATCTAAGGTGAAGACATAGCATGTCTAGCATAGCTATGGCTAAATCGAACAGTAGCTTTTTAAAAGTTTTTTTTTTAACATACTGGCAATATAGACTTTGGAAACAAAGATTGTTTATCATTTTTCTTTTTCATTTCAGAACGCTTTACCCTGTACAGCTCTAAAAACCTCAGACAAGCATGGAATAAGTAAGTTTTTTTATACAGCTTATACTCGTTCTCTTTTTCTCTCTCTTAATTTTTAAAACTCTCTTGATAAATTTGTCATGACATTCTTTCATTTGTTCACCCAGTTGTCTATTCATCCATTCGTTTAACCATTAAACAGTTATTAAGCCCTAACTGTGTACCAGCCCCCATGTTCCACCTGAGCCAACACTCTGTGAATTTGGGTTCCCAGAGTTGTTAATCCTGAAATTCACTGTGCTCACTCTTCTTCTAACTAGATTCCAAGAAATGTTTTAGCATCAGCAAAATAACATTTCTTAAGTACAATATATCAACTGACTTTCTAATCTAAA
The DNA here is from genome assembly GCF_951394435.1 of Stenella coeruleoalba. Taxonomy (NCBI): domain Eukaryota; kingdom Metazoa; phylum Chordata; class Mammalia; order Artiodactyla; family Delphinidae; genus Stenella; species Stenella coeruleoalba. Next base: position 50,794,859 of record NC_137155.1, on the reverse strand, counting down.
TAATGTTGGTGACAACCTTTGAGCGAGATAAAACTGATCTTTCAAATGTTTTTAGTTTACCTATTTTTCCCGTGAGCCTTATTGGGAAGCTAAGCACACGTATCACTTGGAATACATGGACTCTGTTTATTTAATCTCTCATCTGACCTTGTTGAAATAGCTTTATTTATTGGTTTCTAAATTTGATGACATCTGAAGATCTGGGTGTCTCAAGTTATTCAGAGGTCTTTTATAGCAAGCCAAACTGCTAGTAAATCATTGAAAGTTGGGAAGCAGAGTAATTGAGTCACTCTGACTGTATCACATTTCAAGCATTATATTAGAGAAAAGGTAACTAGATCTGCTTTGATTAAGTAAACTATAATTTGTCATAACAAAATTTTGTCTATGGGGAATTTAGTGTTATTGTCTCCCTTTTTACCGTTATGACATGTTTAATTTTAGATGCCATCAATTATGGAACAAATAAGAAAAACTTTTTTTTTTTTTTTTTTTGGCTGTACGCGGTCCTCTCATTGTTGTGGCCTTTCCCGTTGCGGAGCACAGGCTCCGGACGCACAGGCTCCGTGGCTGTGGCTCACGGGCATAGCCGCTCTGCGGTATGTGGGATCTTCCTGGACCGGGGCACGAACCCGTGTCCCCTGCATCAGCAGGCGGACTCTCAACCACTGCTCCACCAGGGAAGCCTAAGAAAAACTTTTGATAATAAAAATGCCTTTAATCAATGCTGTCAGTAGGTAACAGCAGATAGCTTACTGTGAGGAACTCATGGAATGAATACATTAAAATCTTCCATGGATTATTTGAAAGATTTGGCAGTTTATTTTGATTAAATTCATACTAAGAAGAACACACCAGTATAATTATTTTTGTCTAACACAAGACTTCGTATTTTCCATTTGAAGGGTCAGTTCTTAATATCTAGAATCTCCCACAGGAAGCATGCCCTCGGCTGGGAGGGAACATTCTCTATGTGTTCCTCACCCTTTTATCCTCCTTCACCCTAACTTCACTGATCAGTGGTAACACATTTTAATTAAGTGCTTTCATATACCAGGTAATATATACATATAACAGTTCCTGTCTTCGTTAAATGATCAAACACATTTCTCACAATTGCTCAAAAAGTTTTGTGCCACTAACCACTTTATGAAACAATTCTTGACAAAGCCATTGAATCTCTAACCCTTTCTCTGAAGTAACAGGAAAATCTGGCAAATCCACGCAGAGTGACGTTTGTGGAGAATAGCCTCCAATTTAGCTAACCCTCTTGTTTCCTTCCTTCAGAGGGACAGGACTAGAATGATGTCCAAATCACCCAGAAAAATAAATGGCAATTTTTATCCACTTAGAGTAGTCTACAAAAGACAGGATGGGGGAGGGGGAGGTCTGTAGACGATGCTGAGTGATAGTTCATCCACTGTCCCCTTGTGGATGTGACCCCAACAGCATTTACACCTGGCCCACTCCAGCTGTTCATTTTCGCAACTTGTATTCAGCACCTGTCATCTGTATGCCCAGACGAATGGCCTTTCTTGTTCAACCATTGGAAGTGACTGGTGGGATGCCTCTCAGAGAAGATGCTTTTGTCCATTTACATTACTCTATATCAGGAGAAACTAGGTTATCTCATGTCTTTCCAAAAAAAAAGACAACTGAAGTAGTATTCAAGCTTTGCGTTGCTTTGCTTCATTCTGACCACCTAAGACCTGATGCTTTCCTTTCTGTGAGAGGTACTGTTCGTGTCACAACAGAAGTAGTTAACTTCATTGACAAAAATCAGGCTGTGTGATCCTCTGGTGTTGCTGCTTTAGAAATTTTAAAAGCTGTGTGCATTGTGCTCCATCTCTGAATTTTCTTAAAAGACGCTAGGTTCAGTAAATACGCTTTTACTTTTGAGGGCAGATAGTTCTTCAGAATATGATTTTTCACAAAATAAGAACACGGTTTCTCTTTAAGATATCACTTCAGAGATATTTATTATTTGCATTTTCCATGAACATAGGATTTATATTTTTTCTACCAAAAACAAGGTAAAATACTGAAGGAAATATTTCATTTTAATGTAAAGTCTTTTAAATCCATTGATAGAATTGTAGTTAATATCTTTCTTTTAATTTCTACCATCACATATGCTTTTTAAAAGCCCGAGAATTAATTCAAAGTCATTTAAGAGAGTCCCACCCTTCGATTTCTTTAAAAATATTTTAGAGAAAATATTAAATGCTGAGCTTGAAGTAAGGTTTTAAAATTATAAACATGACTTGTTTAGAACCATGCTATTTTCAAGTCCCCATAAGTCTTATTCTTTTGTTGCCTTAAGGATTTATTTCAGAAAAAGCTAAGTAATAAAATCATCACTAAAAATATTATAAAAATATGACTTTCTAGTATCTGTTTTGTACTGAACCCTTAAAGCGAAGCTATAGCCTCCAGCCAGTTCTAACCCAATGCAATTTAGGGAGAAGTGAGAATTCAGACATTAATTATATTATTGATTCTTCCTACAGACCGACTTGTGACCTTGTAACCATCATTGACATTTCAACAACTGTCACTTCAGAGTGGGGTCTAGATTCGGAAGAATTGCATTTAAAGACTATTAAGCAAGTGCTAGCTTTCTTCCTACTGCTAACTAATTTGTTTGTCAACAGCACAATTACGAAACCAAAGTGATTGGTAAATTCTCTTGTACAGCAGTAATAGGTTCAAAATAAAGGCAACTAATTTGCAAGGACTAATTTGAATTCAATTTAGATAGGTTAATATAAGATGGGCAGGTTAATATACACATGTAAATTGCTGTTCAAAATTAAGTAACAATGTTAAAAATATGTATTAACACAGCTGTTGAAGCTAGTGGATAGATGAACCTGCCTAAGAGAGTAAAATTTCTTTTTTTTTTTTTAATAACTTTATTTATTTATTTTTGGCTGCTTTGGGTCTTCGTTGCTGCGCGCGGGCTTTCTCTAGTTGTGACGATCGGGGGCTACTCTTCATTGCGGTGCGCGGGCTTCTCATTGCGGTGGCTTCTCTTGTTGCGGAGCATGGGCTCTAGGCGCTTGGGCTTCAGTAGTTGTGGCTCGCGGGCTCTAGAGCGCAGGCTCAGTAGTCGTGGTGCATGGGCTTAGTCGCTCCACGGCATGTGGCATCTTCCCCGACCAGGGCTCGAACCCGTGTCCCCTGCATTGGCAGGCTGATTCTTAACCACTGTGCCGCCAGGGAAGCCCGAGAGTAAAATTTCTTGCGAAATGAATCCTCAAGTCTCTTTGAACAGCTGTAACAAGTGACCCAGTTTATTTTGGGACCAAGTCTGCCCTAAGTAACACCCATGCAATTCCCTGCTGACTTCATTTATACCAGTAACCATGGGGCATAATTTTATCCTTTGAAGGATGTTTTAGTATTCTGGGGAAGCAAAGCAGTGATAGGAGAAAAATATCAGAAGATCCAGCAGATATCTAAACTCGAAAGGATAATATAAAGAAGTCTTAATTATAGGATTGAGAATAATAAATACATATTCAAAAAGAAAAGAAGGTCCTTTTATTTCCTCTTACTGGAAGTGCATGATCCATGTGGGTTCTCTCCTGCTTGAAGAGGATTTTAGACTAAAGGGAGACAAATCTTAATTTTATAAATGTGTTCTTTCTGATGGCCTTCAAAACATTCCATTTTATTTCCTTGGAGTTATAAAGACTCTCCCTATTTTTCTTCCTGATCTCTCTATTTATAGTTGTCTGACATTGGCATGCATGTGCAATCAACCAAGTATTTCAGCCAGTTAAAAGATCTTTCATTATTTTGGCTGGAGAAGAAGCCTTAGTGTATGCTCTCCAGCAAAGTTAAGGGTAGGATTCCAGGAATGCATTTGCTTGTTTTGGAACTTTTTAGCAGCTGAACAATTTTGGAGGTTTGAAAGTAGCAAAAAGAGAACTAAGGATAAACCACCAAGTCACAGAAGACAGATTTGGAAAACACAGGTCATAGCTGATAAAGCAAAGCACATCTGTAGACTTTGAACAGGTGTAGGCCAGCTTGTCCTGCCCCCTCCACCCAGTGCTCTAGTTCTGCTTATAAGCCCTCTGGTTAGCAAGTCCAACTGGATTGCTCCTAAGAATTAAAAACAGACGATACTTTAAGATGTGCAGTAAATTCAGAGACATTATAATGAGGCTACCCTTATGGAAATGCAAAAAGAGAGAAGACGTTTGCCTGCATGTATTGGAAGGTACCAGCAGGGTCACAAACCTTAATTTAGGAGCTTTAGAAGTGTTTTCCAGCTTGGCGTACTTGAGCTTTCCTTGAATGTTTTATCTAATTCGATGATTAACTTCCAAAACATATTTTAAAGATGACTTGGGCTTCCCTGGTGGCACAGTGGTTGAGAATCTGCCTGCCAATGCAGGGAACATGGGTTCAAGCCCTGGTCTAGAAAGATCCCACATGCCGTGCAGTAACTAAGCCCGCGAGCCACAACTACTGAGCCCATGTGCCACAACTACTGAAGCTGTGCGCCTAGAGCCCGTGTTCCCCAACAAGAGAAACCACCGCAATGAGAAGCCCGCGCACCGCAAAGAAGAGTAGCGCCCGCTCGCCGCAACTAGAGAAAACCCATGTGCAGCAACGAAGACCCAACACAGCCAAAAATAAAAACAAATAAATTAATTTTTAAAAAAGATGACTTGCTAGAAAGTCATGCTACATGTGCATAAAGCATAATGTATTTAAAATAATATTTAGAGAAACAACATAAATTTTACTCTGTATACTAATATTGGTGGTTCTCTATTGTATTTTTCTTGTCATGTCTGATTGCATTCCATTAAGATTTAAATAGGTGCCTTCTCAAGAAAGAAAAGCCCTGTTTCCTACTCTGCCTTATTGTTCTAAGTTGATCAAAAATTTTGTAAAGTAATAATATATTGCAAAGTAAGTTCAAGCTTTCAGTTTCTCTACAGTTGCTTAGAAATGTTAGAGGAAGGTAAGTACAGTTACTGACGCTAGGAGGAGCCGTTGAGTTGAGCCAGATCTTTAAATCCTCTTTCTCCAGTTTCACGTTTTTTTCATTGTTGATCATTTTTGTTATAATTCTGTTTACTTCAAAGTAACAGTTTCAATTTATTTAGTGCCTGAAGATTTCTTCTCACCATATTTTCAAAGAAATTATTCTTTACATCATCCATGCACTTTTTTAGGGGTGGATTTATGAGGGTGACAAGCTCTAAAGCAGACAGTAAAGCAGACATTTTGGAATTCCTTTCTTTTCACTCAGAGGATGAGCTGGAGCTGCAATTGTCGACTGCCCAGCTCTGGGGACTTGAGTTCAGCATTGGGAGGCTACGTGGGGTGTAGCTCCTTACCACACCCCTGAAAATATAGTTTTCAACACTTGGACAATCAGATCCAAGCCAGTCTCTTGTCCTGACCTTGGACACCCACACAGGGTATTGTTTGGAAGCCCCTAAGTCTCACCTGCCTGCTTAAAAGTCGCAGTTCAGAGCAATTTCTTGGATCATTCAGTTTCACAAGAATGAATCATTAGTTCAGTCACTGAAAGCATTGGGTAGGTGTGATGTTTATCTGATCTATTAAACCCCTTGCCACTGAACAGAGAGCAATTCTAGAAAATTGAAGAGTGGATTCTTGAAGGGGAAAAAGAGGAGGTCCTCAAACAGGAGATGCTTTCCAGGCTTTGGTGGGAGTCAAAGAAGACAGCATAAAGGTCTGTCCAGAGACACAGGTTGGAGGCAGATGCCAGGAGGACAAAGAGAAAGCTGTCCAAGAGAGAGATGGACAATCTGCCAGAGCTCTAACCCTGATCACTAACAGTAGCAACAGCATAAATGTGATAACACGCGAGACGTACCTAGTCAAAGGCCTGACGTATACTTGTTAATCCATAGTCCTGGCTTGACAGGGGTGTAGTAAACCATCGGATGGCCTTCTGCTCTATAGGATTCACATATGTTGTCACATCTTCATATCTTTATACCAATCTTGGGAGGTAGTCAGGGCAGATATTATTGTCTCCATTTTAGAGCTTGAAATAAGAAACCTGCTGAGGTCGAATGATTAGTGCTATTGAGAATTACAACGTGGAGAGCATGCCCCAGAGTGAATCTTGTGAAAGAAATATCATTTAAAAAACCCTGATCTTCAAGTGGGCTTATCATTACCTGACTTTATTTTGTTCTCACTGTGACTTTGGGTCGGGAGATCTCTTCTGGGACCTGACGTCATTCATTGCTGGGCTAGAGTACAAACCTATTTCCTCTCTCCTGGGGAACAGTGTTTGCAGCAGGCTGGCCACCCACACCATCAACTAGGGCCTGTCCTAGGTAATTGCTGGGTAATGTGCCATTGGGATAGAGGCAGGTTTGTGACAAGCTAAGTACTGGAGATGACAGGCCTGCCAGCCACCCACACAGACCCTGATAGTGGGATCTGTTGCCCATTCCACACAGTTCCCACTGCCCCAGGAAATTATGCTCTGTCGTTTTGTGTCATTGCCAGATTTCTTGTCCATGTTTTTCTTTTCGTAGCAAAGAATTCGCTGACATTAATAACCCCTGGTGATGGCCAAGGGCAGGCCCCATGCTGTTTGCTATCTTTCAGGCATGAGTTTTTTGTTCCCCTTCTGATAGGCAGAAACTATCCATCTTCTCGCTTACTAATTGGCAGTACGTGCCAGGCTTGGGAGTTGGCAACAGCCATTGTTTTTCATCCTTTCAGATTATGTGTTGGACTCCTCATCCAAAAGTACACACTTCTGGTGCAGCTAAAACCTTCCTTCTGCTATCCAGCTCATTAAGGGATAAAACCCAACCATGTTTCTGAAGCGGCACAGAGTTTCCAGGAGCAGCTGGGCTGCTCGTTTCCCTGAAAGAAGGACGATAGAATTAGGTTTTCTCAGACTGTTCCCCAGAACAGATGCTAGATATGTGAACTGAGGAAGTTCTCTGCTTCTCCACAATATAAAATGGTACATTTGTATTCTGTGGCTGCCATAACAAATTGCCACAATTTATCATCTCCTATTGGGCAGGAGCCGACATGGGCTTAGCTGGTTTCTTTGATTTGGGTCTGACAAGGCCAAAATCAAGGTATTGGTAGCCTGGGCCCTGTCTGGAGGCTCTTGGGGGAATCTGCTGACAGGCTTATTCAGATAGTTTGCAGAATTCAGTTCCTTATGGCTGTCGGGCTGAGGTCCTGTTTCCTTTCTGGTTGTCGGCTGAGAGCCTCCCCTAGCTCCTGAAGGGCACGTGTATTCCACATCACCCTGCCACCTCCGTCTTTAAAGCAGCATCAGTTCAACAAGTGTTTCTCATCCTTCGAGTCTCTCTCTTCCCCTTCTGCCCCATCTCTTCTGCCTCCAGTAGGAGAAAGTTCTCTGCTTCTAAATTCTATAATCCAAGTTCACCTTTCTATTTTAAGATCTGTAACCTTAATTACATCTGCCAAGTCCCTTTTGCCTTGGAAAGTAACATATTCACAGGCTTCAGGGATGGGTGAGAGGACATCTTTGGGGCCATTCTGCTTTTCACGAGTTGTAGTGGGGTTTCCTACTCAGTGAGGAGGCATGGGGTGAGGCAGAGCAGAGGGGGTGAACCCAGCCCTCATCAGGTCAGACACAGCCCGTTTTGCCTGATCTCTGGCCCATCAGGTGACAAGCATAGGCCCCTGATTCTGATGGTTCCACGTTGCCTGGTTCACATTAGCTACGCTCAAAATTATGTATGAGGAAGAAATCATTTTCCACCTCTGTAGAGAGAAACAAAGAGATTATTCTCAGGAAAGCTCATAGTCTCTGAGATGGTAAAAGTTTGGCCTGATATTTATGTCCCCTCTAGATCAGTGCTGTCCAGCAGAACCTTCTCTGTTGATGAAAATCTGTATCTTCACCACCCAGGGCAGCAGCCACTAGCCCCCTGTGGCTATTGAGCACTAGAAATGTGGCTTAGGAACTGAATCTTAAATTTCATTTAAATTTAATTAATTTAAATGTAAATAGTCGCCGTGGGTGGCTACCAAATTGGGCAGCACAACTGTAGATCAACAGGTAAACTATCCATTTATTTTAGGTGCCCAACAGTGTAACACAAGTGTGGGTGTCCGATGCTTTGGAAATTCTATGCTCAAGAGTCCTTGCATTTTGCACTCAAGTGTCTGGGGATCTTGCTTGATGTGTTTGCTTCTCACCTCTGTCTTTTATTTGTAAACACTCTGAGAAGATAATAGCTCTGGAGGACCCAGTAAGAGATAAATCTGAGGAGGGAATAGTGGAGGTATCAGAGAACACCTAGCAGACATGCCTTCCCCTCCCCCTCGCTTCCAAGAGCCATGGTGTTCCTTCTTGAGGGGCACTGCCTATTTCAGGCGACTCCATTCCTTTCTCCTTCTCCTGTTCTCTCTCTCTCTCTCTCTCTCTCTCTCCCTCCCTCCCTCTCTCTCTCTCTCCTCTCTCTCTCTCTCTCTCTCTCTCTCTCTCTCTCTCTCTCTCTCTCTCTCTCTCTCTCTCTCTCTCTCTCTCTCTCTCTCTCTCTCTCTCGTTTCGCGGGGAACTGCTAGGAGTTAGACACACAGCTGTCTACCCTTTTTCAACTCCCTGAAGAATTCACCTCTTTGCTGTTGTTCCCGGCCCCCTTGATCTCCCCTAACTCTGCTCAGAAAATACTAAAAGTCTCAGCTTCCCCTTCACCACATACAAGATGCTACCAAGAGGAGCTCCATTTCATAAATAAGCCTCTCATGGGCCCCTTGGGTACATATGTTAACTCTTCAGCTTCCAGACATTGAAATTTTCCACATTTAAAAAAACTGAAGCATGAACAGAAATGAAGAAATTTTTACTGCTCTTTATTTATTAAAATAACACTGGCTGTGAGATCCCTTTCCTCAACATTTATTTTTATCATTTCCTTTTGATTAAGAAAATGTTTATGAATCTGGTGAATTGTCAGCCTCAGAATTAAGACAAGCATAAGTCGTCACTGGAGAGAGATGATTTGAACAACAATGTCATCTTTTGTATCCATTGTCACCCACTCCACACTTTACCTTGGTTGATTTTCATGAAAATTAGGATAGGATAAGGGGCCCAATCATTTGTGGGGACAGGGGGTCCTCCTTATACTTTGGGGAGACTTTCTATAAAACTGGGGCTCAACTTCCACTCATTGTGAAGATACAGTTAATAAACTATTCATGTTGACAAGTGCATCTGACTTCTGCTGTATAGACACTGGTCCTACTGACCCTGTAAAAATACACGGTCAATAAATATTGTTGATAAAAACCAAGAAAGAATAGAAAAGAGGAAAGATGCCCGAGAAAGCTCATTATTACTACAAATGGCAAGAAAACACCTGAAAGTAACATAAGCTTTGGTATGATAGGGGCCAAGTTCCAATCACAGATCCAGTACTGAACCATATAATACTCAGGAAGCTCACTAGCCAATCTGAGCCCAGATTTTCCGTCTTTAAGACCCTTGGCAGGATTATTGTGAGGAATGTTAGCTTATCCCCCTTCTGGTTTTTGGCATGCCCTGCCCTCTCCTGCCAGTCCAGCTATTTCATTCATTTTGAGATAAGTAATTGTCCTTGAACATGAATACCGCTGTGACACAGGGCCCCCAAACATCTGGAATATTCCTTCTACCTTTCTAGGAGCATGTGCTGAATTTCTCGGTCACCAGATGATTTTTAAAAAATATTTCATGTGTAGAAACAAGATTCCTCTTCCAGCAGTTCCTTCCTAAGAGTGATGTGTTAGCAAATAGCATTGTACATAATTCATGTAAAAGTGTGGTTTACCCTAAGTCTTGAAACACATCTATTAGACAGTTTTCCTAATTAAATTGAAAGAAGCCCTTAGACAAACACTGTTACCAAGTTCAAAGCATCTTTTAGACCTCTTCCATACATGTACACGAACTCTGTACCTGAACTGATGGGTAAGCCTAAACCAGGTGCATAGAGCTTGGGTGTCCACTTGACCCCGAGGGTTTCATTCGTGATACTAAAGGTAATTATCCTTGTTGGTTATGGCTCCTAAATGGGGAAGGTAGATGACTTATCTCTAGAATCACAGAGAATAAAGGCTGGGAGCATAGCCTTACTCTGGTTCACATATCATCACTGACAAGCAGGTGGGTAGGGGACACCAAAGGAAACTGCTTTTTTCTTTCAGGCACTGAGCCAAGTCCATACCCTAAGGCACAAGTCCCATGTTACTTTGTATTGTTAAAGTCACTCCCATGTTATATTCGTCATGGGAGTGACTTTAACAATAGATTTTATTTTGTCTTTGACAAAAACAACAAAATACATTAAAATGCCTTAAACACACACATATACAGTCCTGCAAATCAGTTATTTTTTGTCTTACCTAAAAGAGCATTTTTAGATCATTTGGGGATATTAGAAAAATCAAGTGGTGGTTTACAGTTGAAGTCTCATAGTGAGTGTATATGTGTGTGGATGTTATTACCCAGACCATAAATGAGATATAAATGAATAGAAATATTAACACAAAGAGATCAATATTCTGGCCCTCACTGCATTATTATACAGCGCATCTTTGTATATCTGTATGTGAATTCTCATCTAGTCCTCAGCTGAATTTAATCCCTCAAGACCTGATATACAAACATAATGCCAAATAGAGAACTTCCCTTAAATTATTCAAATTCCCCATAAGTGATTTCCCACTCTTCCTGCAATGGAAAACATTTGATCATAAATTCAATTAAATCAGCCATCATCTTTGTGATGTTTGTCCAGCTAAATCCTTTAGTGACTAAACCAATAAACATACCAACTGTGTGTGTGTGTTTATGGCATGACTGTTGGGAAAGAATTGATTTGAAGTAAAGACTAAGGGTAGTTCTCATTTCTTAGGCCAGATTTTGACCACTTTACTGCAGCCAAGGTTTAAAAGATTAAACTCTTAGCGGGGACAAAATCATGTATATTCCTTAAATTCATTGGCTTTTATTCTCCAACTCAGGGCCAAGTTTTAATATATTGTTTCAGATCAAAACTGATAAGCTTTGGAGATGTTAGTAAAAGCGGTCAAACCACATCAACCATTTTTCCTCCTCTTTCTTTCACACCCTCTCCTCCCTAGTTGAAACAAAGGAAAAATGACTGTTGACATACTTTTAAGTTTCTCCAGGAAAATTCAATTATAGGACTACAGAACTATTTATGATTTCTCATATTTATGTCAGCTGAAGAGGTAAAGCTTACTAGAGGCTTATAAATGTTTATTGTTTCTCATCTTTATCCTAAAGCCTTTCAGACAATAGATATAATCAACCACCTCCCCTCTTTTTCACCATATCTTTATTAATAGGATCATCATATCCTATTAATTTGGATGTAACTGAACCTTATTTATACGTTATCTTTCAATATGTGTATATTCATGTGGCCTCTAGAGAGCAGCATGTTCAGGGTGGGGGGGAAGGTTAGAGGCCAGCTACTTATCTCCATAACATATGTGAGATAACCAACTGATTTTTTTTTTTTTTTTTTTTTTCCCCTTTAGCAAAGCAAGTAAGCTATCTCAAGTAGAAAAATCAGTGCTGCCCCATGGTTTGTTTGGCTGCCCCATCTGCCATTTTGGGCATCTACTTGGATGGCCAACAATTTTTATGAATTGGCCCAGCTACCTTGGAGGCTATTTAATTAAGGATTATACCAGGTTCCATGCCTTTGCCTCCAAATGGAACTAAGCACATCATTATATTTATAAAGATGAATACAAATGGGATTTTTCTATTTATCTCTCATTTCTTGTCACCCTTGACTGAAGGTTAAATTGTACCCACAGTTCTAATTTTATTTGGCAGTCAAATCAGGCTTTACTCTCCTTTCTTAGAATTCAGCTACATGTCTCTAACGTTTAGGTTGTAATGCTGAAAGAATTCTAATGTCTCTTATTTTTCCCAAGGAAGTGAAACACATTTCCACGGGGACATCTTCCACCCATCGTGATTTTAGGCTCTTTCTCCTACCAGCCGGCAAACTTTTGGAGTAATCCCTGACCTAGCCCTCTTCTCTATAGCTACATTCACTGATTTTCTCAATCCAATCTCTATGCTTCATCTGAAGAATAAATTCTCCCAGTGTATAAACTACACAGTTCTTTTTCTTTAATTTTAGAATTTCTGGAAGCTGCAGCAGATCTTTGAAAGATATAGAGCAGTACTGTCCAATAGATCTTTATGCATTGATAGGAATGTTTTATATCTGCACTGTCCGATATGGGGCCATTGAGTAACTTAAAATTGTGGTTAGTGCAATTGAGGAACTGAATTTTTATCTTATTTAATTTTAATTAATTTAAATTTAAATAGTCATCTGTGGTTTGTGGCTGCCAAATTGAACAGTGCAGAATAGAGCATAACTTCTGATCAGTTTATAACAAATGTTTTACCAGAATATATTGTGAGGGGGATTAGATTTTGCAGCTAAAAACCTACTGCCCAGGCTTTTATTCTCTCGCTTATTTCTTTCTCATATAGCTATAGGCTTAAATCCAAATCCTCTGACTCTGACCAAGGATTTTCTCTCTCTGAGAACATCTGAGACATTTTCAATTTTCAAATTCTTCAATTTTGTTGAATATTGAACATATCTCTCCTGGGTATCCAGAATGGAGTTTCAAAGCATGGCATTTGGACAGCACTGATTCTGGGGGCACTGGCCATTTTACCATCTAAGCTCTGTTACCTCTAGATCTGGTTTTTCCTAAATATAGAAATAAAACTTGAGAACGTGCTAAAATGTGTCAAACTGCATACAAGCTTGGCACAAGTTAGCATATTTCTTAAATTGGAATGTTCCCCCATATACATATGCAACAGTTATTTACACTGACTACAAAGAAAGCCTATGTTTGTTCCATCCACTCTAAAGTGACCTCAATATTCTTTTTAAATTTTCTTATAAGTTCCCAAGTAATCATTTTTTAAATGCTTCCATATTTTTACACATGATCAGCAAATGCATGTTTTAGTTTTCCACAGTATGCTGATATTGTTGGTTTTAAGACATGGCAGACTTTTTTTCTAATGGTTTGTGTCATGCCACTAGCTTCTACCTCATGTTAGAGACATGACTGAAAACACCCTCCATATACCTGGCACATATAAGTAGTTGGACCCCAGATGATAATAAATATGCAGCTTTTTAATTCTGTTCCTTTACCTTAGTTTTATTTCAGCTGAAAAGATAGAATTAGTGCTCAAGAAGATAAACAGCTCAGCAATTATGCCGATTTGGGGGACCTCTAAGCCCAAATGGATATGGAATGGCACCCTTCATTTTAAATCATTTTCTATAAAGAGGCAAATGTAGAGTTAAAGGCAAGAATAAAGGAATGTGCAACCCAAAAGCTGTGCTCACTTTCAATAAAGACAGCCTCAGCGTATTGTATGCTCACCATCAAACCAGTCTTTATAGCACCCGTGCCCCCAGATCCACAACCTCTTCACATGATGAGAGAGGAAAGCAAGGATGATTGGTAGCCACATTATTCTTTAAGAGACCAGCCTCTTGGAAAAGGCTAGGCAGCCCCACACCACAGGGCACAAGAGAGCAAAATAGGAAGGGATCATGAAGTTCTTGTCAACACTCTGTTAGTAATGAGCTTTAAGACTGGACTCCTGTGCACAAAGCCAGTTCCCTGCCATTTTAAGACTTGGTCAGCTTCCTGTTAATGGACATGTGAGTTATCTGCAGGGAAGTCATTAGACTAAAGTCTCTCTAATTTAGTAACTATGCTGAGAACAGCCATTTGCAACCTCCAGAAGCACTTTAGACTATTTGATAATAGTGATGCAATCATGTGCAGGTTCATATAGGTATAGAGAGAGAAAATGAAGGGTAAAAGGCAAGAGCATGGAACTAGGAGAAGAATGTAAGGTACCAGTTCTTAACTCTTCTCAAGTTGGAATTCACTCTGCAGGTTCATTACTAAAAAAATCACTCCTTAAATTGCATTCTAATGTAGGAGGAAATGCTGTCTTTGGATGGAAATATAGAAATATTTTTTCTAAAAATTTAAAAAATCTCTCCTCTGATGGCTCTCATATATGTAGCACACGTTACATCACAGAGTAGGATAAATCATTTTCCAGGTCTTGAACCTCAAAATGAAAACAAGCACACCAAAAAAATGTTTTCTTCATACTAACCTTAGCATCAGCCCTGGCCACGTAAATAATTACAGTAATCCCTCTCCAAACACGCGTTGTAGTTACTCAGTATTTTAGTACATGTCAGCTTGATGTTCTACAGCTCTGAGGGCCCTGGTTCAGATGTTGGTGAGTCACTCTACTTGGAGATCATTTGAACAGTAGGGTTGGGAAGAGGAAAGGAGAATGAGGATGGTAGAGAAGCAGAAATGTTTTCACTATGTTGTCTTGATAAATCTGAAATTGAGGTCAGCACCCTAGGGCTGCTAGGCAGAAGGAAATCAAGACATATAAGACAGGCCATATGGTGAGCCATAAAACAAGGAAGACGTTGGGCATTTAGAAAGAGGACACATATAGTCAGTAAGGGGGAGACTGGCAAAGAAGGCAGTATGCCTTGGTATGTAACACAGCAAAACACATTTACAAAGAGGCAGATCCTGCAATGTTATCTAACAGGAAAACGTTTCCATCTTAAGGTATGTAACATAATACTGAAAATATTTTTACTTAAGGTGCTCTTCGTTGTTTTATTTTAGTGAGCATTTAAAAATTATGAGATCTTTTATGTATAAATTTACTCATAACTTTGATTCTCCTCTTTTTTCCATTAGTTGTAAGTCTCCCAATGAGGTGTTTCCTACCAAAGGAGTTTTAGGGATATACTCTGATTTGGGAAAGAATATTATAGTCTTAATAGACTCCTTTTATGCATTTAGTAGGGTTAGTTTAATTTTTTACATGCATAGAAGTGGTAGAGCAGCAGCAGTAATATTTATTATAAATATCAACAGCTGCACTTGCTCATGGTACACATAGATGTGCCTCTACCATGCTAAATGCTCTGTCCACATTATCTCGTTTAATCCTGAAAATAGCTCTCAGATAGTTCTCTACATTTTCTGATAGTAACATTTCAGCTTATTTTAGAAAGTCTATTTCCCTGTCCTCAATTATATTGTAGTCTCAAGAGCAAATCTGTAAATATATCCCTCATTTGCCATTTTATTCACAGAAGGACTGAGGCTAGGATGAGGCAACTAAGGTACTCAGCTTGGGTTCAGAATTTAAGGTGATGCCCCCCTCCAAAAAAAACATAGTAATCAAGATAAATTACATTTTAATGCAATATTTTAAAAAGCCAAAAGATAGCTTCAATGTTTTCTATG
Organism: Stenella coeruleoalba; assembly: GCF_951394435.1. NCBI lineage: Eukaryota > Metazoa > Chordata > Mammalia > Artiodactyla > Delphinidae > Stenella > Stenella coeruleoalba. The sequence goes on along the minus strand of NC_137155.1, from coordinate 50,779,481 downwards.
CTGTCCATCGAACAACCCTTCGTTAGCACCCGTTCCCCCAGATCCATAACCTCCTCCTTCCTAAACCCCAGTGCTGGTCAGGTTATAGAGAAATGGATGCATTTATTTACTGCTAATGGCACTGTAAACTGATAAACAATGTAGAAAACTTCATGGAAACGTTAAAAGCTGTAAAGATACTCATTTGTGGCACATTCAAGAAATATGATTTGGCATCATCTAAAAGTTCTGGGTGCTTGGGAATGCACAGATGAGGTTCCCATTCTCACGGGCTTTACCTTCTAGAGTATCTAGGAAAATAAACAAGTAATAAAATAAGCAATCTCAGAGAGTGATAAGTACATGAAGACATGGCAGTATGATTTCTTTTTAAAAAGAGGAATAGCATTGGAAAATTGTAAGCCATATGAAGGCTGGGACTTTGACTATGTTGTTTACCTTTATATCCTTTGTACCTATGACAGAGCCCATCACATAGTAGGTGCTCAAGAAATATGTGTTGAAGAATGAAGGTGGTAAGAGTGTAGTGAGTGTAAGGAGAGTGAGAGGAGATGAGATTGGAGACTGGAGGCAAAGGGGGTGAGGAAAGGCCTTGTAGGCTACAGTTGCGATGTTACTTCCGATATAGGAAGCCTGGGGAATTAAGTTTATGACCTAGTTATCTGACTCTTTAGTGTTTCTCCCAAGAAAACAAATCAATGGAGTAAAAACCTAGTTGCCCAAAGATGTTCATTACTGTGTTGTATATTAAACTATTTAAAAAGACTTGGCACCAACTTAACCAAGATTAAGGGAATGGGGAAATATTTAGTATATCATGGTTCATGAACCCCAGTGGAATATTACACAACAATGTTAGGACAGTATTATGAAGACTTTGAAAACATAGGGAATGCTTCGTATGTTCTCTGAAAAAAGCAGAATAAAAAATTTTATGCATACTAGCATATTAACTCTAAAATTGTCTGTGAACTGTGATCGAAATGTAATATAAGAGATAAAAATAGTTGTGTTAGGGTAACAGAATTTTGGGTGATTGTTTTTCTACTTTACAAAAATTATCTTTAGTATTATTGTCACATTATTTTAATAAAAATATGTTGCTAAATTAGTATAGAGTTTCTTTTTGGGGTTATGAAAGGATTTTGAAATGGATATTGGTGATGGTTGAACAATATTGTGAATGCTGTTAATGCCACTGAATTGTACACTTGAACATGCTTAAAATGGCAAATTTTAGGTTACAGATATTTTACCACAGTTTAAAAAAAAACCAAGATCTCTTCTATAATCATCATTATGGTTTAGCAGCCTCCAAGATGGCCCCCCAGTGGTCCCTGTCTTCTGGTCTTCATACCGTTGGGTAGTCCCTCCCACATTCTACTAGGATTGGTCTTGGTGACCAATATATGGCAGAAATGATGGCACATTATTTCCAAGGTTAGATTCTAAAAGATTGAGGTTCCCATCTTAGCTGTCTCCCTATTTCTTGGTTCACTGACTCTGGGGAAGCTAGCTGCCATGTCATGTGAATAGTTCCTCCATCTGGGAGAGGCCCCCATGGTGAGGAACTAAGGTCTCCTGCCAACAGCCATGTGAGGGAGCCACCTAGGAGTGGATTCACCAGGCCCAGTCAAGTTTCAAATGACTGTAGCCCTGGACGTCACCTTGACTGCAACCCTGTGAGAGACCTTGAGCCAGAACTACCCAGTTCAGCTGTTTCAGGATTCCTGAACCCCAGAAACTAATATGACCTCAATATGGGCTTGACTTTTAGGAATTTAAAGAGAGCTTTTTAAATGCAGGTTTTGAAAGGAAATTTTATGTGGAAAAAATGTACACCGTGATAAAAATTACAAAGAAATAAAATGATGTGTTTGCTCAGACCTATACACATAGAAGTAAACATCGAGTTGATAAAAAAATCATTTATCTGAATTATAGACTTATGAGATGTTTTTATTTTCTCTTATATGTTTCAGGATTTCTCTTATATGTTTCTAAATTCTCTAGAATGATCATGTCATACTTTTATAATGAGGAAAAAAAAGATATAAACAGAGCTTTAAGAACGATGATACAGAGAAGAGAGCATCTACATCTGAAGCACATAACATGCTCTACCCTCATTTGCTGTGTGACTCTGGCTGTATGGCTTCTCCTCTCTGAGCCTCAGTTCCCTCATCTATAAGGAGGGATAATGATGTTCATCTCATAGCTGGGGATGCAGAATAAGGGAGACGACTTGTGAAAAGTCTCTAGCACACAGTAAATCCTCAATAGATGCTTCATCTCCTTTGTATACCTTCTCATAGTATTTAGAACAAGGGTGTCATTTGCTGGCTGATCATGTCCTTTGTGATAATCAAGGGAAATCAGATAGTTCAACAGGTAGTTGGTTCAGTGTGCAGCCTACAAGAAAGTCTGTGACGGGGAAGATAGGAGGCTCCTTTGTAGGAGCAGTAAGTATTAAAAGCTATTTGACTTTTCTTCCTAAAGATCATCAGGCCCTTGTAGAGGACACCCAACTCTTCAGTCTTAATCCAAGTCTTGTTTTACACATAAACACACAGACCGGTTCTTCTTGTATCATAATGAAATCATATTTTCAAATTCCAGATGCAATGTCACAAGATAAAGAAGCTGAAATGGTAGTCCACAGAAAATATATTTTTCATTTGCCCAGAACCAAACTTTAATAACCCATAAGCTCTGATCTAAGTGAATTTTCGTTCATATTTATTTAAATGGGAGAACTGGTTTTGGTGATTTTCTCCAATCCTAACCATCTAATATCTTTAACCTACAAGACAACAATTCTTTTATTTATTTATTTATTTTTAAGGGGTAAGGAAACATTCTCCCTTCTATATCAGCTCAGGATGCTAAACTGTGTGTTGTTTGCCTTAAAAAATAAACTTTCCTTTTTACATTTTTCTTGTTATCTTGGATCATGTCCAGTCTCTAAGGAAATAAACATGTGAAGAAAGAGTTCTGTGGAATGTTAACTGCACTGGTATTTTTCTTCCTTTTATCATGCCTCAAGATTTGCCAAAGTTGATATAAATTCACCATGCCTTCTTTAAAAAGCATAACAGCAAGGCATTCTTCCTGTAGGAGTCGGACTGTAAAAGGTGATTTCCTTTTAGTCCATTTTGTTTAAGCCTGTAAAAAGCATTAAGTGAAAAATCTGATATATTTGTTAGGGCATTTATTGCATTACTAAGTTATATTTTCAGTTCTCAGTGAAAGGTTTATTGAGAGGTTTTGAAGAGGTAAACTTTGAAGAGGTTTTGTTCAGAATTAAAGAATATTTTTTCTTCTCTTTTGGTGAAATAATATCACACAAAATTACACCTTTCAGGAGCTATTCTTAGCATTGTTTACAGTCAAAGGACACACCCGTTCCATTATGGTGAAGCAGATATCACCTTCCAAAACCAGCCTCTGTTGATGAGATTTGTAACTTCTCTAGGGTTTCAGAGGCATGAAAGGCTGTGAAGTTACCATTTTCCATTAACCCAAGTCACCCTAATATTGATGCACCAGTAAGGTAAACTACTTTGCAGGAGTCTTTTAGAGTGAAAATGTTTTTCATATTGGACTAAATATTTGTAAGTGATTCATCTTAAATGTAAAAATATAAGCCATTGCTAAACTTTAATGTGGATTGATTTCTTTTTTGGTAGATGAAGATTTTAATTTAAATTCTTGACACAATCTTTTATCATCAAAAAATGAGTGTTGTCTTTTTCAGATGAAACAGTGCTATAATCAACCACTTTGAATTCAGGAAAATTGGATAATCACTCTTCTCTAAATAACATAAATATCAAAAACATCACAAGGGTAGAAAACTCATTAACAGTTTACTCTGCTTCACTCTTGATTTACTAAAAATGTTTTGAAAACTTGTGAAATTATATGATCCTTTTAATTGATTTAAACAGCTTATGGTAAGAAAAGGTCAATCTTTACAGCAGTCCTGTGGAGGAGAGGGCTACTAATTTTATCCTGATCTGTATCCAGAAGTCAGAAAGTATGAGTTGTTGATGTCCTTTAGTTAACAATGGAATTCCATATGGGGGAAGGTCATGTCGTTAGGAAGGTCTAGTGTTTATGATCGGATATAACAGTTAACAAAGTAACTGGGAAGTTGGAAATCAATTCTGTTGAATGTACATCCTTTGGGTTTTGAAGATGTTATACACTGATTTTGTTTTAAATATTCTGTAAGTTTTATCCTGATTACAAGGATTAATTGTTATTTCTGTATTTTATTTATTTATTTTACTGAAATAAGATACATCATTTTTTACCATGTCCTTCAGTCAGAGGATTGAAAAGTAATTATTTTTGCCTCTTCTGCTGTTAACCACATTATTAAAGTAAAATACTAAACAAAAATATAGAATCATATGATCACTAGTCAACAAAATCTGGGAACCTTTTCCAAAATATAGGTATAATGCCTGATAGGTTTGTGCTATTCCTATATATAAAAAATGTCAGTGATTGGCAGCTTGTAACAAATCTTAGAGAAATTTTTTTTAATTACATTATATAGTTGTGTAGAATTATAAGTGATTAGATTTATATAAGCTACTAAAAAACACAATTTTTACAACTCAAAAAAATCACTGCTACTAGGTACTGGAGAAGAATTGAAAAGGAGGTTAAAGTGGAGTCTGCAAAAACAATGTAGTGAAACAGTTAACTGTTTCTTTCCTATAAGCAAGTTGCATGCAAGCATGATCCACCTTTGTGGAAAATAAGTTTAAATACACAGGGCTTTTGTTGAAAAGAATATAACAAGAAGTTCACTTATATTAGCTTTTCTTTGTGAATATTTTATGATAATATCTGCATCTATAGATTTATGAGATGTAAATATGAAAATCTATAGCTCCGTATTAGCACATGGAAAAGGCTAGTATAATTGCATAAGTTAGCCAATTTTTTAAAAGCCAGACCACTCTTCATTTGATTTCAGACTGAACTTAAACATTCAAAGACATGTCTTTTTTGGGGGGAGGGTAGAAAATTATAATAAATAAAATCAAAGCTAGAAAATTATAATAAATAAAATCAAAGCTAGGAAATTTATCTAGCTAAGCTCTGAAATCCAAAGCAAGAATTTAGTGTTTTCCTTTTTCTGCTCACCTTTTGGCAGTTTATAATACTCTTAAGAGTGTCAGTGCTAGCGTTTTCAAAAGCTCAATTCATTTACACCCTGCTGAGGGCTCTACAGCACTTTCTGTACTTTTCCACCAGATAGAGTTTTCTGCAAGGGCAACTATGTGTTGAGTAAGGGTTAGATCTGAAGGAAAGACCCAGCAGTGCAGATTAGTATGACTGGCTTTGGGGATTATTCATCTTGTTCACATTAAGGCTGGACTCTCCCTGTTGTCTTTATTTAATATAGGGCACTGGAGGTGTTAAAAAGAATATAGAAAGAATAGTCTCTATAACAATAGAGTTCAGAATTAAAGGAAGAGAGAGAAATACAGAAACATGTAAGGTATCTTTAAAAACAACTTTAAAGTAATCCAATAATCCCTTTACAAACTGAGTAACATACGGCTTTGTGTGTGTGTGTGTGTAATCTATCTCTATATGTATGTACACATATATACATACAATAAATCTTTGGCATGACATGTAATCGGCACTAAAGAGTCAGAAATTTCTGTATGTTCCATTTTGTAAGTATGGCCCTTTGATTATCTGGATCAAATAAAATAATATGTGTGAAAACACTTTGTAGACTGTAGAACACTCTACAAGTAGCACTATGATATAGAATTTTAACAATCAAGTAAGCTGACCGTTATGGGAATGAGTGTCTTCCAGGGAGATTGTGTTATTAAACAGTTTAGCTAGAATAAATGAATGAGAACTGAACAATTTTCTGTGCACAACAAAACACAACCTATTTTTGGAAGCTAATATAAAAATGTTACCTGTTTACCTTGAGGGGAGGACTCTCAATTTTTTTTTTTTAACAGCAGTGTGTTGACAAAGAAAGTCTCAGTGTAAAACAACTCTGTCTTCATTATTAACATACCCAAGAGTCTTGCCTCTCATTTCATTGCACAGCCCAGCTCCTGGACTTGAGATTCACTGCACAGACCTAAATCTTTCCTTATATTAGTCTTTATTTTCCCCAGGAGTTTATTCCAGTGTCAGGGATTCCCTTCATCTTCTGCTTGACCAATTACTGGCCCCTCTTTGCAAAATGAATAAATTCAAGCCTGTTTTTTAAAAATAAGTCACTTTTTGAAAAATCAGAGTGGTTTTATGACTGCAGTCTTCCCTCTAAGTTAGAACTTTGACAAGAAGGTGATTAAATGCACATTTAGCTTTTCATATATATATATACAAGAGTGCTGTATCTGACAGTTCTAGTCGGTACAGTTGAGGAAACAGTCAGACTTGTTTTTATTGGTGGGTGGACTTCTTCACAAATCATTTTCAAGAGATCAATTGTTGTCTAACCCAGTGGCCAGTGCCCATGTTGGCATCCTTGGCACAGAGACAAAATGTGCACTGTCAAATAAAAGGACCCAGTCCATTTGTCTTTGCTCTGTGATGAGTGTGACAGTGAGTAAAGCATGAATATAGAGACCCTCCCCATCTTTCACTCCAGGTCGCTCTATTTCCAACTCTGTGAGACAAAGCACACTCTTATGCTTCAGACATAGGCCCACAGTGTATGTCGTTTTTTCCCATCATAAATTGCAAGTGAGGAGTATTCTAGAACGTTTTGTTGTTTTTATTAATTTCCTTTTAAGCCTTTATATGGAAGTCAGTATCTCCATTGAATGCTTTAATAAGTAGATTGAACCTGCTACACCTCTACCCTTTATGTCCAGCTTTCATGAGCTAAAATATTAATAAATTGCAGCGAAGATTTTTATAGACATATTTACAAGTCAACTTTTAGGAACAAAATGTAACTTGTTTTAGTTCTACAAGCAGATGTATCATCAGTTTTAGAGGGAGTCTTTTGGCACTACAACGTGAAAAAACAAACAAAAAAACCTTGCAGTCCCAGTTTATAAAGTAACTTTAAAAAGACAAGGATGAATTTCCTTCCCACTTCAAAAAAAAAAGTCATCCTCTGAGACATGTATACTTTGAAGATGTTCCTTAGGGACCAGAATTTAACCTTAAGATGTTTTTACCCCAAAATGATTGTTTACTTTTAAATTCATGTGTCGCAGGTAAAGTAAAACCTCTTGTAAGTATAAAAACTAATATAGTCAGTTCTCAATCAAAAATTCAGCCATTCATCAAATGCCATGTCCCCACTCTGTACCAGGAACCGTGCCTCATAGGAAATGCCCTTTTTGGCTTGCCATTGCCCAGTTTTTCCTCTTTCTCGTGCCACCATTTTCATCCTCTACTTTCAGTTTTCTCTACCCAACGTTGACAGTCTTCCTTAGTGTGGCAACAGACTTTGGCTTTGCTTTGCTCTTTATTTTCAAGATGGCTTAGAAACTTAGGTGACCTTTTAAAGCATTTAGTTGACAGGTTGAGTGAAGACAAGTGAGAGGTACTGTTGGATCACTGCCTTGATGGCAGAGAGGGGAGCTGTGTTGGGTGAGCGATGGCAGGCCAGTGTGGCTCTGCTCACCCTCCCTGCCTCCAGTTCACACTCAGGTTCTTCCTAGATCAGAGGACATGTAATGTTAGAGCTAGACAACCCTTAATGACCATATGTTCCATCTTCCTCATTTCTGAGGTACAAAAATCTGACCTGCACAAGGAATAAAGAAAATATCCTGCTCTATAGTCATGGTTTAAAGCTGTTTTTGCTATTCATGTTACATTCTTTCATATTTTTTTTTAAAAAACTCAGGTAAAGTGTATGTGTGTGTGTGTGTGTGTGTGTGTGTGTTACATAGATAAGGACTAGGAAAACGATGAAATTTGTTATGATTAGAATAGCAGAATACTATTATTTTCAACTATATTAAAAGCATTTGTTTGAAAGTTACTGATAAGATTCTCTCCACAAACATACTCTGAATTCAGTAGAGATTGTTTCTCTTCATTTTCATACAGATTTATAATTTTTAAATTCCTTAAGGTTTTTCCCAGGGAGTTTCCACAAACAGCAAACAACATCTTTTAAAAGCAATGAATATGGGGCTTCCCTGGTGGCGCAGTGGTTGAGAGTCCTCCTGCCGATGCAGGGGACACAGGTTCGTGCCCTGGTCCAGGAAGATCCCACATGCCGCAGAGCGGCTGGGCCCGTGAGCCATGGCCACTGAGCCTGCGCGTCCAGAGCCTGTGCTCCGCAACGGGAGAGGCCACAACAGCTAGAGGCCCGCATACCACACACACACAAAAAAACAATGAATATGGAATGAACGTGAAGGTTTCTGTCCCACGTACCCTTCCCCAGGAACGTAGAGCTGGCTGAACTCACCCTGTGAGCTGACAGGCACAGTTCTGACCACCTGAGGCCAACCCCCACTCGGTGACCTGGCATCCAGCACTGAAATCCATAGGAGAGCCTCACCATTAGCAGTTGCATCTCCTCATTTGCTGGGACATCCCTTGAGGCTCCCCTGGGACACAGAAGTCCCAGTGACAGTCACTCACAGAGGGCCAGCCTCCACCCCTGATGTCTGAATGTTCCTTGTGAAAAACCTGCAACACCCCATCTCTCCAGACTGCTCCCTGTGCTGAATTTCCTTGACCAGTCCCCCTGCCCTTTCACATGTCTAGATGGCCTCATCTCCATTCCTATTGATCAAGATGTAGAGCCATTTGAAAAAATTCTCTGGACCCCTTTCTTAACCCCTCCCACCCCCAGCCTCAGACAATCACTGATCACTTTTCTGTTTCTATAATTTTGCGTTTTTCAGAATGTCATCTAAATGAAAGTATATAGTGTGTAGCCTTTGGCTTCTTTCACTTAGGATAATGCATTTGAGAGTCATCTATAAAGTAAGTGGTGAAGGAAGGAACATTAGCCTGAAATAACTTCAGTTATCTAGTTTTTGAGACTTAATAGAGGTAACCTAAAAGAATTAGTTTTAAAAAAAAGAGGCAAGACAACAACACCAATTTAGTGCTTATTCCAGGGAGAAAGACCTAAAAACTGTAAGTGTGGATGATTTTATAGTAACTAATTAGATTATAGAGATTATAAATATTTATCTGTAGGGGGAAAAACAGTCTCTTCTGCTACTGCTAAAAATCACCTAAAATGTTGGATAAAATACAAGCATATCCGTTCAAATGCATATGCATAGCTGAACCAAGAAGAAATTAACTGAAATTTCCAGGGGCCAAGAATGAAAAAAACAGAATGATAAGTAAGTGCTGAAGTTGCAGCTGCCCTCGAGGTATTGCTAAAACAGAAACGTGGAGCTGCTTGACTGTCGGGAATCAAGGCTTTGGGCCTGAGAAAGTTAGGAGGGTATAGGAGTAGAGATTCCCCACAGAGAGTCAAGACCCTCAAAGCACTTCAGCCAGTAATGGGCTGGCTAAAAGAAAAAAAAGAAAAAAATCTGCTTCCAGCAAAGAGAGACTTCAAGGACAATTGTTTGTGTTGCCCTTGGCTCTGAATGGGGATGAAAAAGACTCCCCTGAGAATTCTACAAGTTTAGGTTTAAATTTACATAACTCACTTGGTCTCAGAAGCCAACAGAAAGAATTTGGAGTACATAGGTGTTGAGAGAGCTCCAGCGCTCCTAGCAGAAGCAAAAGAAAATCGCTATAGAGAACATAGTCTCAACCCAGGTGCTTCAAGACTCCCACAGATTATCAAAGCCAAGCATGAGCCCAAAATCCAGAATTATAAAACGTGAAAAAGTCATTGTGAGTGAGAGTCAGTAGCAAAAGCAACAAAACTGGACTCCTCCACCTCACCCAGAACTTCAGCTATTGGGAATTATCAGACATAGAACAAAACTGTATTTAAAATATTGTAAAGAAATAAAAGATCAAATTAAAAACTTAAATAGGAAACCATTAAAGTTGAAAATGAAAATTTGTCAGAGATTTTAAAAGAACTTATAAGAACAAAATGAATAAGGAAAACAGCATATTAGATGCACCTGATTAGAGAGTTAGTTGAGTTAGAAGATGGCTCTGAAGTAATTACTCAGAATGGAGAACAGAGAGACTAACAGATGGAAAATATGAAAGAACAAGTGAAGACATGGAAAATTTAATAAAATGGTATTACATTGGAGTTATAAAACGACGGAAGAGAGAGAATTGAGCAAAGGCAATATTCGGAAAGTAGTGGCTGAGATCTTCTTCCAGAATTGATGAAAGACATGAAACCTCAAATTCAGGAAACACTATGAATACCAAGCAGGTTAAATCAAAAGAACCCCATACATCGCAAGATATAGCAAACTTTCTAAATTAAAATTTTGTGTGATAATTCAGATGTTTATGTATAAACCAGATAGCACAAATAAGCATTTGATTATTTTATTGACTTTATTAACAAGTTTAGTCAGTTTGGGGGAGGGGAAATGTCTTCTTGGTAATTCCTTATATTTAGGTCTATATGTGTTAAATCTAAATGTGATCAACAATCAACTGCAAAAACAAATACAACTTTAAATATTTATAATTCTTCAAAATAGTGAAACCATGCTTCAAGGATGACTTACGGCTTGTTGGAGCTGGAAGGACTGCAGACATAATGTGGTTCATCACTCTTTAACAGAGTCAGACCTAAAACTTAGATCTAGTCTCAGTCTGGCTGGCACTGTCATTGTGTTTTATCAAAGCTGTATAAAATGGATACCAATGTGTTCACCATGGTTACATACAAACTGTATGTTCAATATAAGTGCAGTTTTTGCCATGAAGTCTACTTATCTCAAACTTTGCATTTGATATTTAGAAACATATTAATGAAAAAAATTTAATAGCAAAAGAGTCTTAGGAAGAGGAAGGAATAATTTGGATGGCCCTGGACCCTATTAAAAGAAAGAAAGAAGAAAAAAAAGAAAACAGAATTTTAAGAATGCCTCCGTTTCCTGTAGACAAATTTCTCTTTGCCAGGTAGAGACATTTAAAACCAAGATACTGATCAGTTTTTTAAAAAACAGCATTACAGCAGCCAGACACTGAACCAATGGGTGAGACCTTCACCTATGAAGATTTAGGGAGAAGGTCTCTTAGATTGGATCTTTGGAGTAATATTTTTCTTTGCTCTTCTCCCTTTTTCTTCCTCTGCCCAAATTCATGACCTACTTTCCTCTTCCTCACTCCCAATCCATCCCCCTCCCCCCACACCATAACAATTTTAAATCAATGCTAAAGAGTAGCTTGAGGAGGGGAAGGGAGAGAATTGTTGGTCACTAGAAAAGATGTTTATTGGCTCATGGCTTGTTTTGTAGCTTCAAGGCTTTTGAAAGAATACCCACTAGCAGGTGCAACGTTTCTTCACATTCTTCTGGGTGCTTAAGAGTCACTGTACTTACTTCATCTTGTAGAAACTCAGGAATCTGTGGGTAAAAGCCTTTAGGAATGACCTGAGAGCTTTGCACATGCAAAACCACTGGGTGGGTTTGAATCTGCTCAACCTGCTAACTGAGCAAACCATTACCTTCTCTGACTTCCACTTCGCTCCCCCTGCTGTTAGACAGAAACAGAGTTATCTTGTCCGAATAGTAAATAGGAGAGTGTGTGAAAAGCGCCTAGGAGAGCGCTTGACACATGTTCACCTACTCATAAATGGTAATCATTATTAGGAAGACTTTAATTATCATTTTTATGTTAACTATTTGGGTTTGATTGCCCTGAGCAGTGAAGTAGAGTTTCCATGGAAAACAAGGCTGGGCTGGACAGTGTGGTCTGCTACCCATTTGAAAGTAGTACCACATGAAAGATTTTACTCCTCTGCTTTTTTGGTAATCTTGAGACACATATTTTCTCTCTGCTGTCGTTTTAAAGGTCATCTTGAATTGATTCAGTCCCATATGGTTTAAGCCTATCCCCTTTGTTAACCTGCGTGTTAATATTATGATTAATATTTGAAAGAGTACTTATTCCAATAATTTTTTGTTCAATGTAAGAAAATGTAAATTCTTAAAGGAAAAAGTAACTTTAGTAACTAGAGAATTTAATAGTAGATTTATTTTAATTCTCCTGGTTATTTTGTATTAATTTTCCTGTAAATGTATCCAGATGTGTATGCAGTACCTATATTCTATGAACAAATTCTGGCAACTATTTGATAAATTATCTTCTGAAATTTTCTACCTTGGGACCTAATTCTATCCTGAAAATATCAATCCTTTGCTTATAGTAAAATATGTTACATCAATGAGGAAAGTGAGAGTAAAAGCTGGTTTACAGTAACGGATACTCTAGGAACTAATGTGAATTCTGCTGCTTTTTATTTTCAACAGGCAACTTGTTTTCTTGGCCAGGAATAAATAAATACTGAAAAATTAGGTGAGCCTTATGTCTTACTTAGGGGATTTTCTTGTTTGTTCTGATTTCTGTCTTTTTTGCTTGTGTTTTCAGGCTCAGCTATGTGAATCATGCAGAGGATCTGGCCTCCAAACTCCTACAGTGTTCCCCAAAGAACAGACTGTCAGCACAGGCCGCCTTGAGCCACGAGTATTTTAGTGACCTGCCCCCACGGCTATGGGAACTGACTGATAGTGAGTATGACAAATTCAAAACATCCAATCGAAGCAGGGACATGATTTTAGCATCTATGTGTAATACACATGTAGAGAGGTCCACATGTTTATATGTGCATCTCTCTAATATTACGTATGCTTGTATATGCATTGCGCGCGCGCGCGCGTGTGTGTATAGAGAGAGCGAGAGAGAATGGGGGAGGGGGGTAGTGTGTGTGTATATATTTAGTGGAATCCTGCCATTCAATTGCTAGCTTACCAGACACAGGAAGAAAATGGATTCCTTTTTTGCTATCTCTGCTCTGCAGTCAGCAGCTGCATGTCTTTGTATTTGATTATGTGTGTGTCCAAAAAAATGATATGAGCAGTCATAAAGGAAAAGGAAAATATGATTTACATATTTAGTGCCTTATGCATATAGTATTTTTTAGCTGGCTGCAGTACACAGAGTAGGAATGATTCATTTCTATTTGATTCTCAGAGACAATCTTGGTTGTAACAATAACCTTAAAAAGGGCTGCTATGCAGTGAGCTGACGAACAGAGTTGGCAATTGGCTAATGCGCTGAATTGACATGTAAGAACTGAAGACATGTAATTCATTTCAACTACAGATGCTCTTGGTATTCATACAGAGCTCTTCTCTGGATCTTTTAAAACAAAACACATTCCTGGGTGGGTTTTTGTTTTGTTTTTACAAAAGTGTTCATATTTACACAGCCTTTTTCAATTACATTTTAAATATTTGGGGGAGGATTTATGACTGGGAGGATCTCATCTTTCTTCCAAAGTGTGAAACAAAATTCTTGTGAAATTTTGCAAAACACTACTGCAGTAAGAACACTTTTGTTCAATGGTGATACATTCTTTCCAAATGCCAGTGAAAGATATTTCTCCTCATACTCTTTTCTTTTTGCCTTAAAAATTAATATACTGCATATATGGATGGATATATCATTTTTAATCCTTGTGTACACATCACTTACCATAGACATACATAAAATTTATTTCTTTATTCCCTTAGACTTTTTCCACCCATGATAGCATTGGAGTCTCCTCGACAACAATAACCTTTTACTTTGGAACTAAGTCCCAAGTAACAACTCTTGGGTATTCCTACACTAAATCTTTTCTGATACCTCATATTTAATTCTAATTACTTTTTTTTTTTTACTCTAAAGTAACTATAGATATATTAACCCACTACTCCCCCATGCTTTGAAATCTTCTTCAGTATTTCATATATTCCAAGCCCATATTTATCCCATATTCTGCACTACTTCCTTTCTGAAAGTCTACCCACTGACCATTACTACAACTATCCCCATTAAAAAAAAAATTAAAGTTGAAATCCCTATAGAAAAATAATGAATTGGTAACACATCTTCCCATACTGAAAAAAAAAAAAAAAATGATGCCAGTGGACTCATTAGTTTATTGCTCGTCAGACTCAAACATATGGCTTGTTTTCCCATTCAGTATAACTTGCAACTTGATATCACTCCTCCTTGGTGACATCTCAATCCCATCTGACTTGATGATTTAGTTTAAGCCGGGATTTTGATGGTCTATGAATTCTGAATTCTGTAGTAGTACTTTTCTGTTAATATGGACTTATTACCCACTTGGCACTTAGTTTATCAGCCAGTGGTTAAATCCAGTTTCTATCAGTAAGTAAATGCCTACACATTATCACTCGGCAGCAGGCTGCCAATGGAGACAGCCTTGTCCCTGTCATTAACAAGCACAATGTATGCAGAACACCAGAGGGGAATTAAAACCACAAAAAATACCTCAGGGTGGTATTTTTAATATGAGAATTTAATTTGTAATTTCACAGATTAAGAATTTTGGCTGCATTAATCCCTTTATCAGCTCACAGCAGGCTATTTGCAGAAGCATAACCATAAGGCGATATTCATTGGCAGAAACACGTCTTTGCATAACGTTAAACATCAGGAGCAGTGAAACCTTTTGAAGGGGGGAGAATAAAGATGAAAAATCATTATATTTTTAAAGCAAGATTCTGCTGAACGCCTCCGGTAACAATTTTGAGTTACAGAAATGCTATTTCTGTGTCTAGTAGATAATCATTATGAAGCATAAATCCAGTTGCAAGAAAGGACAATCCCAGTATTAAATACCACAGTCATTTCCATTTCGAACAACATGGTAGTTCTTGTAAACATGTTTACACAACAAAGAATTCCTAGGCTTTGGAGACTTTGGGAACTAGTTCTTTTAAGTGAAATGACTGGTTTTGGTGACTCTGTTATCTAGGTTAATATTCTGCAAACTATATTTAAAAGTTCTTGAAATTCTTAAAATTAAATTTTACATTAGTGTGGAGTCTTGTAAAAGTTCACCACCTGGCAAATGGCAGCAGCAGCAGCAGTGCCAGTATCCTCATATGCTTCCTTTTCAAGGAGATTTGGAAAGAGATCCATCTGAAAAGAAGTGTTGCAGAACCAATAAATGGGTTGTCTTATCAACCAAGTCATGGTTTCTGTTAATCAGTTTTAGGAGCCTCACATTAATACATAGTCTATTCAGGATGCAGTAACAAAATAACTTAGACCGGGGCTTAAACAACAAACATTTATTTCTCACAGTTCTGAAGGCTGGGAAGTCAAAGATCAAGGTGTCGGCAAATCAAGTTTCCTGATGAGACAGCCACCTCCCTGTATCTTCACATGGCAGAGAGAGAGAAACAGTGACACCTCTCTCTCCCTCTTTCTCTCTCTCTCTCTCTCTCTCTCTCTCTCTCTCTCATTTTTTTCATATAAAGCCACTAATTTCATCCTAAGGGCCTCACCTTCATGACTTCATCTAACCCTAAATACTACCCAAAGGCCTCATCTCCAAAAACTATCACATGGGGGGTTAAGGCTTCAGCATATGAATTTTGGAGGGACACAGTTAAGTCCATAGCAGTCACATTCTTAAAGATGGGTCATGGCATTTTTTTTTTTAAAGAATGTCCACAAAGGGAAAATCTTATGCAAGCAGAAAGCAAACCCAGGTAAAAGGAGAAGATTGTAACAAAAGTAAGTTCAAAGTGGGCTCCAGTCTTCTTGGCTACTTTAATATATCAGACCTTTTGAGAAGAGTATCAAGTGTTATTAGAACCTTGGTTACACAGAGCACTGCAGTCATTCCATGAATTCTTATAAAAATGAAGTTGTATGCTGATGCCAGACTGTTATTTGCTTTGGAAGAACATATAACAATATAATATCTTTCTTAATTGTACTAGTCCTTAAAACCTCACCAGTTTACAAAATGCCAAAATTTAGAAGCAATGTATTAGTGTGCCACTGAAGCAGGAATTATAAATTCATCAAGCAAGAATTATGGTACAGTTACCTGGAGATCTGGCGGTTAAAGCTGGCTAATTCTAGTGGCACCCTGTCATTCTCCCTCTATCCCAAAACCCGAACAGCCTTGCCCCACTTCTTCACAAAGATTTAATTGCAGGGAAGTAAATGGAGGGCTGATTTAGAAGAAATTCATTATTTTTCCCAAATACACCAAAGGGCATTCTCCTGTGTATACTATCAAGTTACATAAATTATTGAAGCTGAACCACCCTTGTCAAAGTAAATGAACAAAATACACTTCATAGCGTAGAGTCCTTGATTTTATTACATTCATTTGCTAATTCACAAAACTCAGATCTGCAGTGAAAGAAGGCCAACAAATTGGTGCAGTGTGAAGAGCACTGAACTGGGAATCAGACCACCTGGATTCCAGCTTCAGCTCCGCTGTTAACTAGCTGGGCAGCTTTGGAGAAGTGCCTTAGTTTCTGTGGGTTCCCAATTTCTCATATAGAGACACAGTGATCCCTAAGGACCTTTCAGCTCTAATGTTGGTAGGGTTTCTTATTCCTATATATGTCCTATATATTATCCTAAAGCAACATTATGCCATTAATGGAGCTCCGTGCCATCTTTTTAAAAAGAAAACACACCCTGTTCTAACATATTTGCTGCTCTGGTTTCTAGACTTCCATTCTCTCTTGAATCCTTTTGAGCCGAGCTTTTATACCCAAGATTCCACAACTGCTGGTTTTAGTCTCTATCCATTGGTCTTTCCCCAGCCCTCATCTTGATCCATCAGCATAATTCAACACACTTGACCACTGTCTCCTCGTAGTAACATTTCCTTCACTTGGATTCCAGGACAGGACATTTTCCTTTTGCCTCCCTAAACATTCCTTTTCATACTCCTTTGCAGATTTCTCATCTGCCAGACCTCTCACTCTTAGAGTGCCCTGGGGCTTAATCCTCAGATCTTCCTATCTACATATGCTCCCTAGAGCCTAGATGATCTCATTTAATCTAATGATTTAGATATCATCTGTGTACACTGACAGCTTCCAAATTTCAATCTCCAGTCCCATCTTCCCTGACTCCAGACTTGCATATACCAGCTGACTACTTAACATCTCCATTTGGATGTCTAGTAGGCGTTTCTAACTTCATATTACCAGAACTGAGTTCCTTATCTTTTCCCTTAGACTTGCTCATTTTATAGTCTTCACCTCGTTAATAAGGGGCAATGTCATTCTTCCAGTTGTTGGAAGTTACCCTTGACTCCTCTTCTTTTGTCGTACCCAAACCCGGTTCTTCTGTAGACCCTGTTGATGCTACCTTCAAAATAGATCAATAGACCATCATCACTTCTCCACTGCCATCACTGCCCCATGTCACTCACCATCTTCCTTCACCTGTGTTTCTACAATAGCCGTCTAACTGTTTTGCCTGCTCCTTCTCTTGCTCCTTAGAGAGGCTTTGCTGTTTCTTCTTTCTTCAGTTCGTGCTTGCTCTTGCTCTAGATATATGCATGACTTGCCCTCTCACCTTTTTGGCTCTCTGCTCAAAGGTACCTTTACCTGGGAAGCCTTCACTGACCTGCTTCCACCCCGGCACTTCCTGTTTCTCTTCCTGCTTTATTATTCTTCAGAACACTTACAACTAGTTGATATATTCATCTGAGTGTTTATCATCTGTCTCCCCTAAGTGGAATCTACAAAAACCAGGATTTCTTTTCATTCTGATTGATACACTACAGGATTCTGAAAACCTAGAACAGTGTGGGGCTCAATAAATATTTCTTCAAAGAATGAATGAAAGAATGCACAAAGAAAGGGCAAAATATGTTGTTTCCAAATTCAGGCTTATTGTTCTAGATCAGAGAAGTATGAGAGATCAGCTGAGCTGTGGCTTGGAGGGGAAGGCAGACTACCCTGTCGTATGTGTGTGTAAATCTGTGTGAGTGTGTGTGTGTGTGGCTGTGACGACTTGACATTTCAAAGACCAACGCATACCATGATGTTTTATGTGCGGGACATCAGCATTGCATCTCAGCCTCCAATTTTGAAAGAAAAGATTCTAAATACACCTATAAATATGTAAATGAAAACTTTTCATTCTGTCCACAGTGTCTTCTATTTTTACCGTCCCAAATGTAAGATTGCAACCAGAAGCTGGAGAAAGTATGCGGGCCTTTGGGAAAAACAATAGTTATGGCAAAAGTCTATCAAATAGCAAGCACTGATGCGCACAGCAGTCTCAAGAGAGCACAGGTAAGATGACCTACTTTACTTGGAAAGTAATTGTGAAAAGACATTGAGTCAATCTTTCAAATGAAATATTTCAGACTTATTTTTTCCTAAGTATCTTATGAATCTCTTATGTTTGTTATGGCATTCATTACAGATTCTAGTGAGGCAGAGTGCTGTCAGTCATTTCTGTATTTTTAGGCACTTGCTGGAGTCTAACCACAATGGTCCTTTATTTATGTAGTCATAAGCAAACCATTTTAGTCATAAGCAGATCATTTCACTACTCACCCATCCTTCATAGAGGCTAGAAAATGGTTAACCTCGGAGGATATTTAAGCCACAGACCTGCTTTGTGTGGCCCACACAATTTTTTTCCTTGGTTGCTCCCATTTTAAAATGAGGAGATTTTACACAAAGTCTGGGTTTCCGGCTTTTCTCGAGAAATCAGCAGCTTTGGCAACACTAAACTCACATTCCTGCCAGAAGTTTGTGTATGTAACTGAACTGTGGCTGCCTCCTTTGGAAAGGACATGGGCTCCCTAGTTTAGTTTAGTGGCCATTTGGGCCACTTCACTCATTTCTGATTCCTGGGTGGCCCCTAGTACAGACCTTGTTGTGGTGAAGCATTTATTTTATTTTTTTCCTATTCGATTCTTTGGCCTCTGCTATTCTGCAGATGTAAAGCAGAACCTAAACGAGATAGTCTCTGAGCCTGTCGGCCTGTCCCGGTCATCACACAGGCTTTACAGAAAAAAGCATAAGATGGCAACTTCTGAAAAGGCTGTGTCTTTAGTGCCAGTTGGAAATGTCTGGGTTTTTTGGAAGTTTACGCCTATATGTATCTTTTCATTTAATGCAACATAACTCTGAAGCAAACAGAGAACCAACTTTTTTGTGAGGAAGGCTTTTTATTTGGAGCCCATATTGTTACTTGCTTGTGTGGCTGTTCAGGAATTAAATGTTCCAGTGAATTGAAAGATACAGACAGCATCGCAAGGGCTCCTCTTCCTTCCTCTCTCTCTTAATGTGAAATGTTAACAGGCTGAACTGTCAGCAGATTACATGTCCACATTGTCTTGTGGGTGATTAGTCAATACATTTGGACTTAGCTTTTGTGTATGCTCAATGTGGAGGTCAATTTTGACCTCTCAGGAGTATGGTGGTGATTTATGAATGATTGGAGAAAAGATTCCCAGATTGATAAAAGATGGTGTATAAATGCCAGTCGGGAAGTGTTACTAGTAGACTTGCTATTTCATACGTAAGATTCTTCATTCTTCTGGTTATTTCTCCCTATTGGATAAAAAGTTACCCGGAAGCACAACTTTATTCACCCAGTAGCATTTGTACTCTCACTTCAATTGGTCAGACAAAGAGTGGGGCTGAGTTTTTGACCAGTTACCTCCTGGTTCTGAGAATGGTTTAAATTCATGAGGGTTGCAGCAGATGCTATTGAGAGTATTTGACCTGCATTACAATAATGAGAGCCCCTGACTTTATAAATCCCTTAGCCAATTCAGTAGAACAAAACAAAAATTGGACCTTATTTGTGCTGCTGCCTCATACACACATACACACATACACACAAGCAAGCTTGAATTTCCATCGCAGGGCTGTGCCCTTTCTTCTCTGCTCTTTTGAGATCTCTCTGACCTGAGCCTGGCCAGTCAAAACGGCTAGAATGTGTTTCAGGTCAGCTTTTCCGTGTAAATCAAATCATGCTCACTGGATAGAAGCATTGCCCATAAGGTCTGAAAAACTGCTAAGTGAAAAGAGATTTTAAAGAGCTGCTCGGAACTACAGTCATCAGTATTTAAAAGCCTTTACAAAGATGTTTTTTCTTTGTAGTATGTTTTTAAAACTAGATTCAAGGGTATTATCTAGAACCTCTTCCTCTAGAATTATCTAATAATACTAGAAATATGTTCTCTATGAATTTTGTCTTTTTCACATCAACTTTTAAAGCTTTAATATTATTACTGCCTTTGTTGTTTTCTTCAAAATCCAGATACCTCAGTTTGATTCAACATTATATTGAGGAAACATCTAAATTTCTTTTTCTTAGAAAAGCTGCATGGAAGCTGGATTTTAAGAGTTTTCTGTCAGTCAGCAAAAAAGGAAATCATTTTAATTTTTCACCTTTGTAGGGTTTTCTTTTAATCAAATGGGTTCATCTTAGAGATGAAATAGCATAGCCTATATATTGGCCTAATACATCCTGCACAGTGGAGCTGATTCTAATCAATAGCTGAATACCAGTGTCTATATTGTAGACATTATAGAGTCAAAAGTCTACATAGGGCTTCCCTGGTGGTGCAGTGGTTGAGAGTCCGCCTGCCAATGCAGGGGACACGGGTTCGTGCCCCGGTCCGGGAAGATCCCACATGCCGTGGAGCAGCTGGGCCCGTGAGCCATGGCCGCTGAGCCTGCGCATCCAGAGCCTGTGCTCCGCAACAGGAGAGGCCACAACAATGAGAGGCCTGCGTACTGCAAACAAACAAACAAACAAACAAAAAGTCTACATAAATAAGGGTATTCATAAAGAAAATATGTAATTCCCTAGATTTTGATTTTGTTGTTGATGAATTAATTAACAGTTTAGAACAAGCTGAGGCATCTTAAATTTTCCTCAAATGCCCCAGTTCTTTGTAAAGCAGAGAGATTGGGAAGGAGAGGAAGGGGCAAGAGGTTGAGGGCTCAGAGAGCCTAAGACTGTAACCTAGCATTTTAGCCACCTCTCTCTGGGGAGTTACAGAGGTAAATGTGGAAAATGCATTGTATCACTTCTGGTTTTGAAATGACAGAGGACTGAGGAGAGAGGAGCGTTTCAAGTCCTAAGTTTTCTCTTATACCACAATGCCAAATTGTTTCTAAACTTGAATATACTAAGGTCACTTCAGTTATTTAGTTAATAATCCTGGATTTACATAAACTGGCCTTACTGGAAAAGCTAATGAGAAGCATTTTTCTTTGCAACAGAGAGCAATTTTGGTTTCAGAGTCTTGTAACCAAATGAAACGAAAAGAAAACCACATGCACCTAAGTTTAAAAATGCAGCCAATGGATGATCAAGATGCTGTGCTTCCTACAGTTTGTTATCCTCTAAAGATATGAATAGACTACAGATTGCATAGATTGTCCCCACCCTTTTTATCAGCATTAAAGGATAGGACTTTCCTAAAGTCTGAGAGCGCCTTAAATACGCATACAAATTTTCCCTAAGGGAAAGACCGGAAACTATATTGAATATCACATCCATTAGTATCACTTATATTTGTGCACAGTGATACTGAATACACCCCCAGGCTGAGCTTAATTTTCCAGTTATTCTAAATTGAGAGAGGAAGTGCACAGTCACTCTTGTCTGCTCTCCTTTTGCTGAATACAGGGGATAAGAGTGGCCTCTAATCTTTTAGACAGATGTTTTATAATTTTCCTGAAATGGTATATGCTCATTATGGAACATCTCTTTTTAATGAATCAATTGGTCTTCAAACCCTATTAAATTCATAATAAATATAGAAATACCTGTCTGGTGCATGCAAAAACTGTATTTGGTTCAAGTGCAAGAAGTTAACTGCATGCATATTTTGGTGACCCTCTCCTTGCTTTCTAGTATATTATCTTTGCTAATCAATGTTATTTAAGTATCATATGAAAATGAAAAAAAAATGTGGTAGACTCTTTCTGTCTGACTCAGTCATCAAGCAATAATTTCCTAAAAGTAGGCTGCCAGGTAAACAGTAGGATGCATAAATTGCTCAAGAATTTTAATTAAATAAGAGAAAGATTTTTTAAAAAACCGAACTCCAGGCAAAATATAATTCATTGGTGCTTAAGACTCTCTGGCATCGCTAACTGAACGTTCATTAGAGAGGTGTTCACACACCCTGGGGAAGTGGGGGGCAGTGCCAAAACCCCTGGTGAGTTTTTAAAAATCCAGGGTCCTGGGGTCTTCCGCATTTTAAAGAACCCCAAAGGATGTTGATGTAGGTAACCTTTGAACCACATATTATGACCTGTTCGGTAACTATTTAAGAATTGTACATTTATGAAGTAAAATAATCAACTTATTTGGGCTAGGACTGGATAAAGACAAAATAGGAAAAGCCATCCCTTCTTTTCCCTTCCCTTTTTTTTAAGGAAGATTAATATAAAGTTGTGCTGTCCAACAGGGTAACCACTAGCCACGTGTAGCTATTTTAAGTTCATTTTTAATTAATTAAAATTAAACTAGGGCTTCCCTGGTGGCGCAGTGGTTGAGAGTCTGCCTGCCGATGCAGGGGACATGGGTTCGTGCCCCAGTCCGGGAATATCCCACATGCCGCGGAGCAGCTGGGCCTGTGAGCCATGGCTGCTGAGCCTGCGCGTCCGGAGCCTGTGCTCCACAACGGGAGAGGCCACAACAGTGAGAGACCCGCGTACCGCAAAAAAAAAAAAAAAAAAAAAAAAAAAAAATTAAACTAAATTACAACCTTGTTCCCCCAGTAGCAGTACACGTTTCAAGTGCTCATTACCCACCATGACTAGTGGCCACCATAGAGACAGGGCAGAGCGAGGACCTTTCCAGCATCACAGAACGTTCTACTGGACAGCACGGGTGAAGAGCGTTTCTCCTGCCTGCCTTTGAGGAATCAGGAAAATTGAACTGAATTCAATCAGTAAAAATATGTTTCAGTTCTAGAATATAGCCACTTCAGAGAAGCTCAAAACGTTTGCGGAAGAGAGACACTCAAGTGAGGAAAGAGGCAGGTGGCAAAGTGAGAGGGACAGAGACGGTTGACTGAGAGCCATAGAAAGCGCTGTGTCACAGGGACAGGAGCCATCACGAGGAAGCGGGCATGGGGATCTTTCGGGGGAAGGAAACATGGTGCGGTTTCCTCAGGGATGGTGGTCTGTGTTGAGATTGCTCAGGGAAGTAAGGAAGAACAGGTGGACAGTCCTTAGACTTCTTAAAGCTGCATGGCAGGCCTCACAAATCCTGAATGGCCGTCAGGATCCACAGGAGCTTTGGTTTGTCTGCTGTCAAACTCAACCGCCATCTCAACTCTGGTACCTGCCCCTGGAGAAACAGCGCCCTCTAGCTCTCCGTCATGCTGTGACCTCTTCTGTCCCTGCATTGACTAACAGTACTTTTATCTTCTCTTCATCTCGTGGCTTTTGCTGACTTGTTTCTGCTTATTCATGAATCCTGCTTATCATTGCTTCTCTTGTCCCTCTATTCCTGGGGCAGTCTATAGCCAAGCTCTTTTCTTCAGATTCAGACCCTCCTCCAGTCCAGAGCAGCTCTGATTGGTGTAGCCATCATCATGGAGAGAGAACAAGGCTTTGAGCAAGGCTGTTGGGTGTGTCCAGTCAGCTGAGCTGTGAACTGTGTGGCCAACCTTTCCTTAAGGAACCCCTCAGAAGAGGGCTCTGGGCTTAGCAGTCTCTGAAGCTTCTAGGAAAGCAAGCAGTATAGATGGAAGGCACTCGCTTGGCCTGTACACTACCAAGGGAAAAATCAGACAAGTATAGAGGGAAACTCCAGTTTTCATGGAGTAACAACATCCTCAATGTGTGCTATTTTTGACTAACGGTCTTTTTAAGCCATGTTGCGTCTTCTCAACTGTAGACACAAAAGGAGATAACACCCATTAGTACTTATCACAGTATAAGAAATTCAAGTGTTGGATCTAGTTTTCTTTCAGTAGCAGAAAGATTTATTATTTTTCTCCTGCTAGAACTGTTATTTTCTGCATGACTCTGCAAATTTTTTTCCTATCAAACTACAGTTTTATCTCTGTTTATTATCTCTGTTGTCTCATGTAGTTGACAGCAGTAGTTGTGGAAATAACAACAGGCAGAGGGGGAAACAAACCTTAGTGTTCCTCGCAGGTTTTATTTAAAGAATCCCTGGTTTTTGTCGTTACCTCTACGTTGCTGCAGATTAAGAAATATATATTATTCAGGAACTTGACAGTGCTTCGAACCATACACATGCAGACTACATTTGTGAACATTTGATTGAGAAAAGGCTGGAATGTGGTTTAGTTTCTCCACCCCCCTTTCCTTAGCTTCCCCTTTGCCCAAGAGAGTCTATTACGTCCTCTAAATCCACTACTTAGCAAAATAATGGGCCAAGGAAGTTTGACTCTTCTCCCAGTCCCTTCTCTGCCCCTCTGGCCTTCCCTTCCTTTGGGTCTCCTCTGATCTGTACCCCACACCCCGTCCACCAGCCCTGTGAAGGGGTTCGCCAAAGACTAAGTCCTTTACTATCTAATTTGCTTAATTCTGTCCTGGGTTGTCACAAAGCAGAATGAAAAGGAAGTTTAATATATCATGCTTCATTCATCCAGAGTGCATTTTTTAAAGTATTTACTTTTCTCTATATTGACGTAATTTCAGATTTACAGAAAAGTTGCAGGAGTAGTACAAAGAATGGCTGATAAACAACATCCACTTCCCCCAAATGTTAGCATTTTACTACATTTGCTCTATCATATTCTTTCTCCCTCTCTCTCTCTTTCTCACACAGACACACAAATGTGTGCACATAACACAGTTTTTCCTCACACGATGCTCCATTACCTTTAAATATTTCAGTGTGTTTTTCTTAAAAACAAAGAATTCAGAGTGATATTTTTTACATTAAAAATAGAGGGGTTTTTGTCCTTGCTTTTCCTTTACCCTTCTCTGAGAGTTTTTAAAAGCAAAACGGCTAAAAGAGAAGAAACTTGTTTGATGCTCCACAAATTGGTTCATCAGCCTACAGATGCTCAAAAATCGGCTATGTTTTTGAGATTCAATGTTTCCAGGTCAGATGAGCTTTCAAACTGAGGATGATGGGCCGGTGTGGGGGGCAGGGGGTGAGAATAGCACTGCAACTTGCATCTTCCGTCTTTTTAAAACCGAAATTAATTTCTTAGGGACTATTTAGCCAGCAGCATAACACGAGTGAAGCTTTCTTATAAGTAGTGGGCATAGATGTGATAGGGCTACTAGCAAGATATCTATTAGAATGCTTGGCCAAACTATTATGAAGTTAACAATCACATATAGCTATAATCAGTTCAGGTGCTCTATTTTTCCTTTTCATTTAATGTTGATTCTTATGAATTTGGGATACAGAGGGAATCGTCTATGCCCTAAGTGCACTGTATTGTATTATTAATACCAGGATAGCAGCTGAGTCCCACTAGACAGTCTTTGTGGTCTGCGGATACTCTAAGAAGTGTCTGAGCATAAAAGGAGGCTGTTTGAGTTGAAGTGGGCTGATGGTCTGGGATGACATTTGAATGCATAGAGGACAATGTCTAAATGACAATGTCGAGAAGAGAAGGCAAAAACTTGAAACTATTGCCATTGTCCCACAAATGCTCATCACTCCTGAGATGCTCCTCACAGACAAGCTTTGTCTGGGTAGAAATAGGGGAGTGGGATTGAGGAGAGATAGACACTGGGGCCCTGGGACAAAAGCCAGGGATTCGGTCCTTAGACACATTAAAATTCTAGACAGATAGCAAATGTGATGAAAACCACAACCCGAATGTATTTCAAGTCTAACAAAGTTAAACATTTTAGCTAAATTATTACAAGTATATTTAACAAAATGTTTGCAATACTCTGAGATGCTTCAATGAATAAAGCTTTTAAGAACATCAAATTGGTTGTGCAAATGAATAATTTAGTGGGTCTCCTTTGGAATTTAGGATAGCTGTTTCCTCTACCCCACACACACACACGTAGACACACACACACACTGTACACTCACACAGCCAAATAGAATAATTTTTCAACAGTCCTAGAGTTGTTAGAATAATGTCAGATTAAACAAAGGATAACTTCTCCAGCTGATGAAATAGTGTACAAGATCTAGAAAAGAAACAATACACAAGTTTGAGAAATTGATCTCATAAAAAATATTAGCGGGCATGCCAAGCATGGAATCTAATACTGTACACTTAAATTCCATACTTGGCTGAATTTTTTCCCTTTAAATTACCACCATTCTTTTAATGTAGTTTGCATTATGTATAGTGCCCTTGGATTTTTAATTGCTCTGGATTATCATTTTCAATGCAATTAGTAAAATGCCCTCAATTACATATAATAATTACTGTAAATGGGGCTATTGGCCTAATTACTATAAATGGGGAAAGATGTGTGATTATCATGTGCAATTAAATCATGTACAGTATTTATTTTACATTATTATATAAATGGTGTAATGATCACATGTAATTATATTGTATCATTCCTTGGTCAACAAATCTACTTCATGTTAAGATATCTAGAATTGTGATCCATTGCCAAAGGTCCATGTAGTAGATCTTTTTTCCTAAAGTATTGGGTTATTCTGTGGGCTGGGAACCCACTAAATAAACTGATTGTGCATAGGCAAGAAAAATCTGGAAGGAACAAAAATTATTTTACCTTCATTAAAATCAAGAATGTCCAGATTATCCTATGTTGTCAGTGTTAAATCCTCCCTGAGCCCAATGCCAACTTTCACCATACCTATTTGTTTTTATGTAAACATGTGAAAATCAACACCCCCTAAATGGTGGCAACATTTAAAATATGCCTGGGGAAAAAAAAAGAGGTCCTTTCTTCACTGTGGCCAACATGATAATCATCCCTAGTTTACAAATGCACACTTAACAAGCTTACAGCACATAATTAATTCTGCAAAGGATGCTGTTTGACAGAGTGGGATTATGAGAATTGCATATTGATAGTGGCAGGAGAAATAAATCTATTTTCTCTACATAAGGTAGGGTGTGCTTGTGTGTTCTTTAGAAACTGGCACATCTCAGAGGTGTTGCTCTCAAAATGATCTCAGGATGGAAAGAAGTCAGTAATTACAGAGCCAGGCATTCAGTTGTGTCCTAATTTTCCCACCAGTTTTTCAGTGTTTCCGCTGCCTCAGAGACTTAAAGCATTCTCATTAGGTAGCTGCAGAGGCAGCCGCTTGCCTACTCCCTCATTCTCTCACTCGCATTTCCTTTTTTTTTTCCATTCCTGCCTTGGGAGTGACTGTGAAGATCATTTGCTGGAATGATTGGCAGGTTAGAGGATTCGATCAGATGAGTTCCTCTTAGTGCAGGTCAAAAAGGCTAGTTAGCAGGAGCTGTCGAAAAATGCCAGCAGCATTCGAAATGGGAAATGTCATGACTTCGAGGCAGGGGGTGCCACCTGGAACAGAAAGCCCCCAGCTCATTAGCAAGTTACAGGATGCGGGCTTAACTGGAGGGAGCAGAGAAGGAAAGATAATACCCAATAGGGAAAATGATTGTGAAGTGGAATTGATTTCATGTATAATTTGTTTATCACTAGAGGGGACAAATGCTGTCCTTCTGACACGAGCAGAGGAGTGTGGACTATGAATGAAGCAATTTAGCATAATCTCCAGGTTGCGCTTTGGATTTAAAGAATGCAAACTTCTTTATTCTTAACTGTGGAAATGATCAGGTCATGTTACATTAATTAAAGCTGACATACTCTCAAATGTTTTATCTGGGCAATTGTGGCAGCTCGACAAACGGATAGAGATGGGCAACTTTAGAAAATAACGGGATTTTTTTTTTTTCTTTTTCCTCTGCTGGTGTGGAAGACTAGCTCAGTTGCATACTGAATTATAACAGGCTTGGTGTTTATCTTCAGTGCTTAGCTAGGCTACACAATCAAACCAGGGTTCCAGATTCTCATGAAATCTCATTTATAGAGGAGAGCGTTTGCCCTTTGGGAGATTTAGATTGAATCCATGTTAAAATATACATGTATATTTTAGAATATGACTATATCATATTTTGGTACAATGTGAAAACTTTAATCTTTTTTTTAAAGGAGCAGCTCTCCAGTAATGAAACTGGAGCCTAGTTGTCAGTTCATCTGGATAGAATTTGATATTTTATCATAAAGTCAGCAACTTACAGTAGCATAGTTACAAACAAAACTAAAATAAAAAAGTGTCCTTACAGGAAGAATTAATCTGCAATTTGTAAAAAGAGAATGTAGTGGCAAAACAGAAAATAATATTGCCTAGCATGTACTCGAACCAAACTCCAAATTTAAAGGTTTCAGTATTTTTTACAATGCATTAAATGGGCTTTAGTGTAAAGCTTTTTCCTACATAAATTCCATCAGAAAATGTATTTTCTTTTGATAAGAAACTTTTACGATATCATTTATCTTTTACATGGAGATCTTTATTCTGTTATTTTAAGTCACAGATGCCACAGCTGCAAGTCTTTCTGGCTGAACACTAAAGGATGTTTACTTAGCATCCAGATTTTGATTACAACATATATTTTCAAAATGTTTTTGTCTTGAGTTTTCTTTTCTCTTAAATACTGAGACATTTTATGAGGCAGTTATGAAATAACCAGTGCTTGTTTTATCAAGCGGCCTCAGATTGCTGTCTTAAGTGAATAGGAATCCTAAAATCTCCTAGTGGAAACACTGGTGGAAAATTCATTCTGTTCTGTATTCAGCATGAGAAGCTTAGCATTAAGCTACTGAATATAGCTGTCAAGATATACTGCATTACTTTTGTCAAATCTAAAAATTTAAACATCAGTGTGAATCCACTCATCCCCTTATTTGGGAGCTTTATTGTGTGGTCCAGGAGCTGGCCTTTAAAAAAAAATTATGAAAGACTTTTGAAATAGCTCATCTAAAGTTAAGATGTTTTATTCTTCCACAGTAACTCAATTTGGTAATAACTGACAGATTTATTCGAAAAATGAATAAGTCAACTATTTTGAAAGAAAACACTGTCAATAAAATTTTTAATAAGAGGATTGGGTCTAGTTGTCTTCCCAAGGACTTCACAGTCTCAGAAGCTTGAAGTAAGATGCCCTTACCTGTCAAGATGGGCCAGATGAAGGAGTCCAGCCATGCAGAGCCGGAGGTGACTAGTGGCCTTTGTTCATACCTGGTCTCATTTCTCACTCTTTCCTCCATGCTCTGCCCTCACCTTGGCTTTCCATAGTCAGCTCTGCATTCACAGACATTGTAGACTCTCCGCTATTTTGCCTTCTTCTCAGTTAATCTCCTCTCCATCAACTAAAATAATATCTGATACATACTGACATTATATTTATCATTCCCTTTGTTGAATCTTTCCACAGCTCTATGGATTGAGTGACCTTGTTGTTGAAAGTTTCACAGTCAGATTTATGGGTTCCCCTTAGATAAGTTCCCTAGTTCCAAAGAAAAGAAATGGCATCCTTATAATTGTCCTCTTTATCAGTAGTTCTCAACGTGTGGTCCATATACCCTGGGGATCCCCAGAAGTTCCATGGGGGTCAAAACTGTTTCCTTAATAATATTAAACTGGTCTTTGCCTTTTGGACTGTGTTGACATTTGCACTAATGGCGCAAAAGCAATGGAAGTAAAACCGCTGGCTCCTTAGCATGAATCAAGGCAGTGGCACCAAACTGTCGTCCTAGGCACTGTTTTCTCTACCGCCACACAATGGTAATTGTTTTTAAAACACAGTTTCACTTAATAATGTTCTTGATGAAGCAGTTAAGATTATTAATTTTATTAAAGCTCACCCTTTGAGTAAATGTCTTTTTAATATTCAGTGTGACTAAATGGGAAGTTTACATAAACCATCTCCACTGTGTACCTAATTACTCTGGATTTCTCAAGGGAAAGCTGTGGGCAGGTGTTTGAGTTGCAAGGGGAACTGGCTGTTTTTCCCTGAAACATGGTCTTTAAGGGATGACTGACAGTGGTTATCGGTTATGGTTTTTCAGACTTGGGTATTTGGCAGACGTTTCTTAAAAATGAACAAAAAGTGAGTCTGTCACCCCAGGAAAACAACCAATAGCATTTGCTGCCTAAGATAAAATTAAAGCTTTCAGTAGAAAATTAGAATTTGGGGAAACCATAGAAAACTTTTATTTGCCACTGTGGGCTTGACAACTTTCCAAATATTTTTCAAGTGAGATGGGTAGTGACATAAGCAAATGTGATTTTTTTGAAATTGTATAGTGAAATGTGTCAACGTTCAAAAGAGCTGTATAACCCATTGAATCAATACTTTCCAAATGACCAGTGCGTGATTGTAGAAAATCATTGCATGGGTAAAATACTCACTGAAAGTGCAAAATAAACCAATAAATTTTAAAGTAACAGAGTACAAAGAATTCATGGATACGGTTTCTAATTTCCCAGTGCAACTAATCTTTAAGAAACTACCACTTGTTGAGTTCTGTTATAATATAAAAGAATATATATCCACAATTATCTGAAAGGGCTATTAAAATACTTCTTTCTTTTCCAACTACATATCTGTGAGAGACGGTATTTTCTTCAGTTGCATCAACCATAATAACATATCGTAGAACAGACTGAATGCAGAAACAGATAGGAGAACCCATCTGTCTGCTATTCAGCCAGATATTTAAAAGTTTTGCATAATTGTAAAGCAGTGCCACCCCTCTTGCTAATTCTGTTTGGAAAATATGGTTATTTTATTAAAATAGTGCTTTTATGTTAACATGCCATTGGGTTATTTTTAATGAATTAATAAATATTTTAAATTATCAATTTTAATATCAAATATGGTAAACACCAACAGCTGTAATCCATATAAACGAACGCTCTGGGGGTGTCCTTTATAATTTTCAAGTGTATAAAGAGTCCTTAAGACCCAAAAGTGTGAGAGCTGCTGCTCTATACCCATAGTGTCATGCATTAACTCTAATATGCTAATTTTGCTGGTAACATTTTCCCCCTTGAATAAATTACTCTTCATTGCAATTTTTTTGTTTTGCTCAACAGAGTTATTCCCGTTCTGTCTGTCTAATTGACTATCTCAGTTTTTCTGGAGTACAGTGAATAAAATCCCAATTCTTGTTCACACAGATGTCATCTGAAAATTACAGTTGAGTGCCATTTAAATCTGTGTCCTTGATGATTAGAAGGCTAACTCTTAAAAGAGTTTTGCTGTATATTACTTTGGGGGGCTGTAACTTTCCCTTTTTTATATGCATCAGGTTTGACCTTACCTAATGGTGACGCTCTGATCCTACAGTACTGAATCATCAGGCTGTTTTACATAGCTTGTTTATAGGACTCGGGAGGACTTTCTGTACAGCGTGCTGACTCAGTGTACGTTCAACTTCTTTCAGGAGAATGGACTCAGGTCTTTTCCCTCCCTGCCCACTACCTTGAGATAGCTCATGGAAATCTGAGTGCATTATGGGGTTCAGAATTGAAAGTAACTACTCAGCATGAGTAGAAGTCAGATTAGGGTTGTATTTTTTTAACTCTTTTTTTTTAAATAAATAAATTTATTTATTTATCTATCTATTTTTTGGCTATGTTGGGTCTTCGTTGCTGTGCGCAGGCTTCCTCTATTTGCGGCGAGCAAGGGCTACTCTTCGTTGCAGTGCGCGGGCTTCTCACTGCGATGGCTTCTGTTGTTGCGGAGCACGGGCTCTAGGCATGCGGGCTTCAGTAGTCGTGGCTTGTGGGCTGTGGAGTGCAGGCTTAGTAGTTGTGGCAGACAGGCTTAGTTCTTCTGCAGCATGTGGGATCTTCCTGAACCAGGGATCAAACCCATGTTCCCTGCACTGGCAGGCAGATTCTTAACCACTGCACCACCAGGGAAGGCCCTGTTATCTCTTTTTGATGCTAGTCATTCTAACAGGTATGAAGTGATGTCTCATTGTGATTTTGGTTTGCATTTCCCTGATGATTAGTAATGTCGAGCACATTTTCACATACCTTTATTCCACAAATAAATGTATGGCTATTTTACACATGTTGAGAACAAAGCTAGAGTTTCAGCCCCTCTGTATTGAAGACCCCTGGTATTTGTCCATCTTACCCATTAGCATCTAGGTCTCAGAATACAGGCATTTGTTTACTGATTTATCCTTATTTCCCAATTATGTCTCCATCACCTAGTATTGCACATAATTTATGTCCCTTAAATATTTTTAAATGGAGTGAATGTCTGCCTTACTCACCATAACATAATCTTCTGTTCTTTCAACAAGTATTTTTTCAGTAGCCATTATCTTGGTGCTGTTCTAAGTAGTAGTAAATAAAACTGTTTTTTAGCTTTAAGACAATCACAATTGAGAGACATAGATACAAACATTTAAATTGAAGGGTGATAAAGGCTACAGTATATTTTCATAAAGCTACATGGGAGGACAAATAAGGTAAAAATTAATTCTGCGAGAGGGGCTTGAGAAAATTTCACAAAAGAAGAGGTTTGGGGGACTTCCCTGGTGGCACAGTGGTTAAGAATCCACCTGCCAATGCAGGGGACGCGGGTTCGATCCCTGGTCCAGGAAGATCCCACATGCTGCAGAGCAACTAAGCCTGTGCGCCACAACTACTGAGCCTGCGCTCTAGAGCCCGCGAGCCACACCTACTGAGCCTGCGTGCAACAACTACTGTAGTCGGCGTGCCTAGAGCCTGTGCTCCGCAACAAGAGAAGCCACCACAATGAGAAGCCTGCGCACTGCAACAAAGAGTAGCCACCACTCACTGCAACCAGAGAAAGCCTGTGCACAGCAACAAAGACCCAACCCAACCAAATGTCCCTTTAAAAAAAAAAGAAAAAAGAGGTTGAACAAAAGGAGGGACTAGAGAAACACTTTGAGCAAAGCCATGTCACAAAGTGCAGCATCCTAAGGAAGGGTCTGATAAAGCTGAAAGATGTGGGGATGGTGGAGTGAGAAGAGATGGGACTGAAAAGTGATTTGAAGCTAGATTGTGACAGGGCTGGAATGACATGCTAAAGAGTTTGGATTTTAATGTGATTGCCCAGGGGGCGGGCGATATATATGACTTCCTGGTCAGACATAGGAGAGTCAAAATATCTTAAAGCTGGTAGATCCTTTAGGGATCATATAATAACCTTGAAAGAAGACGTGGTATTTTTCCTTTTCTTTGAACTTCTTATTATGTAGATCATGTCTTGAAAACAAGTAAAGAAATGTGTAAAACTCCATTCATACTTATATTAACATAATATTAGAATATTAGAAATTGTACCAACAGTTACCCTTCTCTTTGGTGAAAACCTATTCATTCTCCAGCCCTGAAATTCTGTGAATCTATTATGGGTATGGCTCCTTTAGTATACATTTTTCAACATGTACATAAATGTGTTTCTTGAAAAATTATGCATAAATTCATTATTTTATTTGAAAGAATATGCCTTCTTTGTTAGCATATTTCTTGTAAAATGAATAATGACCCCCTTAATTTAACTTCTGTGGATATGTAAAATTCCATATATTAAGACACATTGACAACATTTAGGGGAAATGGAAAAACTAAAGAATGAGATAACAGATTTTCCAAGGATAAAAATTTAAGACAATTTTTGAAGTTGAAAGAAATGTTTAAGAATTTAGTATCTTGGGACTAAATTCTTAACCACTGGTGGTCCAGTGGTTAAGACTCTGCTCTCCCAGTGCAGGGGACCTGGGTTCAATACCTGGTCAGGGAACTAGATCCCGCATGCCGCAACTGAAAAAAAAAAAAGATCCCACATGTTGCAACTAAAAAGATCCTGCATGCTGCAGCTAAGACCCAGTGCAGCCAAATAAGTGAATAAATATTTTAAAAAATTTAGTATCATCATGGTCTAACTTGTAATATGCTTAGCACTCTGTAGGTGTGCAAAAGTGTTTTCATGAATATATTCATACTGATGTTTATGAACTTTAAGAGTTAACTCTAGTTTTCATGTCCATTTTTGCCGAAATCCAAACAAACTGTTAATTATTTGAAGATCTTAAAGTGAGTCTAACCAAGTTCTTAAAACCACCTAATGTTTAGTAATTCAGTAACTTTTTTTGATGATGATGATGATAATGGCAAAGAAAAAATGTTAAGACAGCTAAAATAAGACAGATTGAACATAAGTTTTTTAGAATAGACCACTTAAATATTTTTAAAAAGGAATTACTAAGTAGATTAAAGTATACCAAACTGGATGGAATGTTATGCGGTCTGAATTGGGAGATTGGGATTGACATATATACACTAATGTGTATAAAATAGATAACTAATACGAACCTGCTGTGTAAAAATAAATAAATAAAATTCAAGGATAAAAAAATGATGGTCATAAAGGCAAATAACATGGAGAAATACATGTGATAATGTGAAAAAAGTAGACTAATTCTTCTTGTATGTGTAAAATTTATGTGTAAGGGGAAATGACAAAGGAAATACATTAAACTGATATTCCCCGGTGTAGCAGAGAAAACATCTCCTGATCACGGTAGCCTTGGTCAGCCTGAAAGAACATAATACAGTCCTCATTGGCCCACTGCCCACTTGCCAGGACTTGAAATGTTTGCAAGAGGTCAGAAATTAAGATTTTTGACCTTCTCTCTCTCGTCTGCGACTTAAAGATAAAGAAGAGAGGCTGGTGCGACAAAGACAAAATCATTACCTTTTATTTGTACCTTTTATTTGCAACGCAGGGTGAAAATCAATTTTGAGAAGAAAATGTATGTGTCCAAAAATGAATTTGTAAGATTTTTATATTTTGTGTGTACACAACATATTTGGGACCTGAAACCAGCTTATGATGTGGTCATTTTACATAAATAATATTCAAATATATGTATTTGCATATATTTACATATTTGTGTCAACAAAAACAATCTTTCATTTTTAACTCTCTTTCAGTTTCTTTGTGACTTCTCATGCGCTCCTTCACCATTTAGTCAGCTTTGCTTTTTGAACTGTTTTCCTGTAGTTTCTAATTTCCACCTTCATTCCATCTCTTTACTTGAAATGTTACCAGAGAGGAATAGAAAAAAGAAAAGTGTGTGTGTGGCGAGGGGTTTGTGGTGGTGTGAGGTAAAAAGAAGGCAGAGGGAGGGAGACTGCTGAGGGGGAAAAAAGATTTAAATGAGAAGGAGAATGAATGCTTCACTTGTTGGCGTTTAGCACAATTACCATACCTTAGGAAATATGCAGGGAATCGTTAATTACGACTAAATGAGCCCCTTTTAGAGGCAGTGGCAGGCCCAGGGAGCTGACTGTCAGAGCAGTGAAAGGTGTTGAATTGGAAGGCTGGACTCCATGTCAGGGGGTAGATGGTCTGCTGGAGAGCCAGACACAGAAAAGATAGCCGGTGAGAGTAGCCTTTGACAGGGGAGCCACAGATAGCATTTGCATACTTTTCCTGCCAAGGGGGTTTAATCCAAAGAAAGAAAGAGATTTCAGTATTGTCAGGCAGGCTTTGTTCAGGGTGAAGAGCAGAAGGAAATCTGCTGAAGGAGCCTTTCTCAAAGCCTTGGTCTCAGCCTTGAGGTTGTTCTCGTAAAGTTATGTTCTCGAGCGTTGTTTGCACACTATTGTCTGTTTGAAGATCTTCTAAACCCAAAGGGCTCAAAGTATCCCCCTTCGCCAGCACAAAAGAAGGGAATTTGTGTGGTAAAAATGACTCGTGTTGCAGACTGAACCCAAGCACCCTTTGTTCTTGCACAGAATACTCTGAAGTTCCAAGGGTGTCTTTTCGAGCCACACTGAGTGAGTCACACCATAAAAGCGTTTGCACACTAGCAAAAATGAGGTAAAACCAACCCGTACTTGTGTCTTTCTTTGCCACCTCAACGAAGGCCTTAATGTAATTCCCAGAAAAGCTGGTTCAAAGAAAAAAAAAGTGGCAGATACAGTTTGTGATTGCCATGCATCATTTTTGCCCTGTTTCCTTACAAAATGTTCTGAGGTTGAAGTGTTTAACGTTAAGACAAGTTATTTAGACCACTAAGCAGAGCAAGTTTTCTCACCACCCAACCAACGTTATCCTTTATCTGGCAACATGAGTTTATGATTATGGTCTGTGTCCAGTTTTCAAAAAGATGCCTTCTTTCCTAACCCAAGAAGGACTAGATAGTATGCAATGGTCTACTCTTCACCGTAAGTTTTTCTAATAGTCTACACGTCTGTAGTGAGGAGTGTGTATCTGTAATACCTGCTTATATATTAAATCATCACAGTATTCATGGGTCAGAAATCAGGGCTCATTTCAACTTCACTAGTTGGTTTGTAGTTAAATACCCATAATCCTTATAGTTCAGGAAAGTATGTACTCAAAACACAGAATGGGAGTTTTAAAAATTAGCAATGTATTTGCTTATAAGGATAATGTGGCCAGTTGTGAGTGCCTTTTAAATTTATGGTCTTCTATGTGGAGCTTAAAGCTTCAAAAAATGTGGTATCTTACCACATTATATGTATAATTGAAAACATACAAACTAAACATTGCTTGTAGCTGATCAAGCAGGATATACAATAAAACTTGACCTTAGAAATTAGGAAACATACGTGTATTTACACATAGCAACGAATTTAGCTTCAGATTTTTTTTAAATTAAGGATATTGCTTTATGGATTTTTTTTTTATTGTTGTTGATCCTTTTGCTGGATTTTTGGCTCACTTGGAGACCTGCGTAGAAGACCCTGCACACATTCAAAATAAAAATGAGTAATGAAAAGTCTGTTTATCTAAGGGTCTAAAAGACAAGGAAATATCCATCTGAGTTTCAAAATAAAGGCAAAACCTGTGACGTGCTTACTTTGAAACTAGCATGAGCCAGCTTCTAAGAGAAAATTTGTGCTGTCTTAATGGGTAGAGTAATTAAGAAAACCTTTATCAGGATAATCATATTTGGGAGTTCCAATTGATGTGATAATGCCAGTGAGCTTGGATCACAGGTGAGGTTGAAAGCTAAGACATTGACAATGGCCAGATAAGAGCTTTCTGAAGTTAAAAATGAGTGAATAAAATGGTGCTTGCTACTTTCCTAAATACGTTATTTTTTGTTGTGGTGAGTTGCTGGTCTCTGATCTGAGTAAACTCTGCTTTGCTGGAAGTGGTGCATTTCTTTCTCCTGCTTTGCATTTTTCCCTGTGAGAAGCGTGTCTGAACTGGGGGGACCTGAATATACCTCTTTGTTGCTGAGCTTGTCAAGCACAGCACTATGTTCTCTTTCCCACCAGGAAGGTCAGGCCGCTGGGGGCCAATCTGTTCTCTGAAATGAACCCTACTGTCTGTCCCTGGTGTCTGACAGATTGAAACAGTTGTCTGTGTTATTGCGCTTTCAATGCTTTTTAAATGCCTCGTTTTCCGAGAAAAAGATAATATATGTAGACTCCATTGAAAAGATAAAATTTTTCAAAAGGACTGGACTTTGGGTGTTAATATTTATCTAAAAGGAAAATTTAATTAACTTTCTAAAAACATATTTACACATTCAGGAAGTTAACTGTATGCACTGTGTGGGCACAGGCGCGCGCACAAACACACATACACTCTTGCACCAAGATAAGCCTTCACTTACGAGTTCTACTTCTAAAGACTTATATTGTGGTTTTTTTTTAATTGGAGTAATAAAATTATGAAGTATGGAACTGTTTCAATAGTAGAATTGTTGAAGTTAGAGTCTTTTGTACACTGAGATTTCAGTTTCATGTATTTTGATCAGAGGTATGTATAAAGCCTGAAGAAATTTGTACTGTGCTGAGCCTCAATTCAATATTCTCCAGATAATTGAGCTAATTAAATCTTTACCAACATTAACACAACTGCAGCGTTCCTTGGACAGTGGATAATTATTGCATGAACATGGCAAGCTTAAACTAAACAGATGAAAATAGAGTTCTGTGGAATGGGTATTGAGTTTATTCTTTATTCATCTTTTGATAAGGTTTAATTAAAACTGCCTCTCTCCATTGTGGTGAGAATGAATGTGCTTGTTTTCCTAGTGAAAAGCAAATTATTCACTTCAGCCATGGTTCAATAATCAAAGCCTTTGCAAACTTTTGGGTTATAGTGTAGCTGTGGGGATATAATTGCTGCAATTCTGTATGAAGGCTTTATCTTTTTTTATTACTTTCTCTTATTTATTTTTGGAGAAAGAAACTTATAAAAGCCCATTTGGTGATTTGGTGTGGAGAAGTACATATGTTTGAAGTCTTGTTATAGGTTTGCCATGGCCAGATTTTTTTGTAAGGTGTATTTCTTACAACCTCTTGCTAAAATGCAACGTAAAAAGGGGCACACATTTAAATAGATGGCGTTTGAGATTTATCTTTTAAGTTAGTGAAGAAAGTTCAATAAAACCTTTAAATCCTGTGGCTGCCACTGGATTGACATAGTGAGTTGACAATCCTAAGGGTAGAAAAGTAGTAGACATTGGGAATTCTTTCCGTAAATGCATATATTTGTATTCTCTTTCACTTTCTTTAAACCCACCAAAAATACTGTCTGTACTGTTCTTTTAAAGAGGTTTTTTTTTCTTATGTTAGTGATACTTTTGTAGCATGAACAGATTTTATGTATATTAATGACATCTTATTTTCAAACTTATTGCCATGACTGTGCTAGATTTCTTTTTTTTTCTTTTTGATAGGTAAGAAGTAGAATTATTTAGAGAGTAGAATTATTTACATATTCCATAGACAGAATGTGCTCTGTCTCAAAAGGCAAGAGGCTGTGCTACGTTTCTTGTCCTTTCTTTCTTCATTTTAATAAAATGGGAGAGTAAAAGGATACAAGATGCTTATGGAACCAAGAACAAAAATAAAACTGGGCCTTGGGCATAAACTAGAAGCCCATAGGAGGGACTGAAGTACAAACACACTCTCTCTCCTTCTCCATCTTTTACTTGCCTTGATTCTGACTTTCCCTGCTTCTCTGGTCCATGCAGTGGAAACGAAGTTGACTTGTCCCTTGATTTGTCATAAGAAAAAAGACCAGACGTCACTCTTGGTCAGCATTCCCAATTCCCTGAAAAGGGAATCTGCCCTTCTTAGATCAAGTGAATCAGCCCGACATCCAAATTTTAGTGTCTCCACTTGCCACTTCTTACCATACTTTTTCTCCATCAGTTTCTTGGAGAGGGAGGAAATTCAGATGTGAGCAAAAGTTTCTTCATCTTTAGAATTCTTTTGAGGATGAAGTCGTTTAATGCAGTGTTTTTCAACTGCCCACATGGGTGGTGACATCAATCTAGTGGACTGAAAAATAGTATTTCTTAAATGGAATAGACTAGATGAGAAAAAAATATGTCAGAAATGATGACATGTAGTAAGAATAAATATTATTTCATGCAAGTTTTGTTTCAGCGACTCATGTGTGTTGGTGTGTGTGCAAGTGCCCCTATACTGAGTCATTTAATAAAATGTGTTTTGACAGTGAGTTGTGCCCAAAACAAGTTTGCAAGCCAGTGACTGCTCCTCGGATCCCCTTCAGGGTTTCTCTTGAGAGGTGGAGGAAGGGAGGGAGGGAGAGAAACACTGGGCAGGGCTCCAAGCCCATCACTCTCCCCATCAAAGCAACTCCACTTTAATCTGCTTTATACTTTATGTTTCCACCTAAGGTATCTTTTAAACAAAGGATGCAGCGGCAAGAAGTTTGAATAAGTGATTTCCCAGGTCCCTTCTTGGGATTTTTAGAGCTAAGTCCAATAGTCGCCAGGACCAGATCAGGAATTATTTTGGTTTTCTGTATGAAGGACGGTCTGGGAAGCCATCCAGCCCTCAGTTGTTTTCCATGTTCTTTTTTTCCTGTCTTTCTAACGCTGAAATGCAGTTTCCCTACTTAATCCCATAGAAGACTTTGAGACTTAGCATATGACCAGGACAACACTAAACCCGAATGGACTTTAAGCAGCCTTATAATTTTAAAAAGGGAAAATCAGCAAGTCCTTCTCCCTGCACTTTTCCCTGTCCAGTTCTTTAGGGAGGGATGAAAGGCAGAAGTGAGCAGTGGTGACACGAGGGAGGAGGAGGTGGCAGCCCCCTCACATGGTCCTCAG
The DNA here is from genome assembly GCF_951394435.1 of Stenella coeruleoalba. Taxonomy (NCBI): domain Eukaryota; kingdom Metazoa; phylum Chordata; class Mammalia; order Artiodactyla; family Delphinidae; genus Stenella; species Stenella coeruleoalba. The sequence continues at coordinate 50,739,477 of NC_137155.1, read as the reverse complement.
AGAACTGAGCATCCTGGGGAGAGTCAGTCTCTTTAATAGAAATCAGTAGTAAGAGAACAAGGGCTTCCCTGGTGGCACAGTGGTTGAGAGTCCGCCTGCCGATGCAGGGGATGCAGGCTCGTGCCCTGGTCTGGGAAGATCCCCAGCGGAGCGGCTGGGCCCGTGAGCCATGGCCGCTGGAGCCTGCGCGTCCAGAGCCTGTGCTCCGCAACAGGAGAGGCCACAACAGTGAGAGGCCCGCGTACTGCAAAAAAAAAAAAAAAAGGTAAGAAAACAAGACTAAATTAGAAAAAAAGCTGACTTCCTTAAAGGGGTGTTTTATAGAACTTCCTTTGGCAAGTTGAAATAGGTTTAGCAATCACTTTTTTTCTGCCCTTGACACTGTTGAGGGGATCTCTATGGTGACACAGACTGTCCTGAAAATTGGGATCTAATGTTAAGCTCTTTTGTTTAATTATGAGTTCTGTTTTGCCTATTTGCATACACACCAAAAATGTGACCTTATGTTGGTGAACATTTTATTAGTCATTCATTGCATTAACACCTGTCCTGTTAGCAGTGGTCTTCACTTGTGGTCTACAGGCAGCTCTCTTTAACTCAGGGAAGCTGTGGAGGGTAGGGATGAAGATCTCTGACTTGGACCAGCCACCTGGGCCTTGAGACTGCAGTCTTTAAGGAAAATTATTTAAGTTTTGTGGTCCCAGTAGGGGTCGTTGAAAACCATTGCAAAGAAATCAGTACTGTGATGTAGTCATGTGGTTGAAGCAGGAGGAGATAGGCCAGAGAAGAGTTAAAATTGCCTTCCACGTTGCGGAACTAACGAATTGGCCAAAAGGCACCTTCCCTGGTGGCCTGGAAGAGCTCTGAAGGGGTAAGCCATGGGTGAGGAGGGCTAGGCCAAGTCTGGGGTTGCAAAGAAGTGCCCTGTAGTCTAGGTTGCTGTATCATTAGAGAGGGAGTGAGGAATCAAAAGCAGAACTGAATATTTGGTCTTCTCCAGCCCGATAACACTCTGATGAGATCCACATAAATGTTCCAAAGCTGGATCACTGTTCCTGAACTGCTGTGGGTAAAGATCAGCAGTGACAGCAGAGAGAGAAAGGTCAGAAGAAAGACAGAAGTAAGCTGGAGGTGCACCCCAGTTACCATCTTCTCCATGATGCCCAGCCAGCGCTTTCCAGGCTGCGACTGTATTGCCTTTCTCTGATTTTCCAAAGCACTTGTGGAGGCTGTCAGTTGGAAACCTTTAATAGATACTACCCGTACACATTGTATTTGCCTAAAACAGTAGTTTTAAATCTTGATAAGAGTCAACATTTAAAACTATGCAGATCTTATATAAAAATCCCTATTTTTCTGCATCTCATTAAAAAAATAAAAGGATGATTGAGCCATTCTGATCATTCTCTAATCACAGTGATGGGTCAGGGGTGAGCAGAGGCTGCCTTTTTAGAAAAGGCTGTGCTCTGAAATTTGCTACAGCCCCTGCCACTCACAACTTGCCCTCCTGCCTCTGAGGCTCAGCGGCAGTTGCTATGTACCTTCACCTTTTGTCTGTTGTTTATCTTATGGCAGAGGGAAAAGAAAAGTGAAATATTTCTTGTAACTGTATCTCTGTCCTAAATGACAAATGTAAAAATAGCCCGAAGGAGGCTTTTGTTGCAAGAAGAATTGGCAAGAACATATTTCTTTATGTAAATAACATAGCCCACTTCATTCACTTGTTGCCTTCTTGGCCCTTATTGGGCCTTAGAATCTTTTCTAATTGTTTAGCAATTAATCAGGTTTACTATTATATGTGTTTATGTTTGCATATAGTTTCTGGGGAACCAGAAGCAAAATGAAAAGAATATAACAGTTTTCCAGGGAAGAAAGATATTTGTGGAAATAAATAGCCAAGATGAACGAGAAGACAACTGGCAAACATTTATTAAGTGCCAACAAATCCCACAGATGGATTTGTGAGAGATATCAGGACATGGTTGTACTAGTCAGCTCAGGCTCCCATAACAAAAGACCATGACTGGGTGTGTTTAAGTGACTGATTTGATTCCTCTCTTCCTGGCTTATAGACAGCCACCTTCTCACTGTGTTCTCACATGGCAGAGAGAGAGCAGGGAGAGCGCTGACTCTTCTTATAAGAAGAATCCCATCATGGGGGCCCCACCCCTGTGAATTCTTCTAAACCTAATTATCTCCCAAAGGCTCCAACTCCAAATACCACCACACTGGGGCTGAGGGCTTCAGCATGAATTTTGAGGTGACATATTCAGTCCATTACAGTGGTCAGTCTTGTCAAGCAGTTTACAGTGCAATAAATGACATATGATACAGATGATTAACTCAAGGTAAAATGTGAAAAGTACTATTATACAAGCATAAATAAAATGCAATCAAAACAGAGGAGGGACAGACCTCACTGAGTCAGGGGATGCTTCATGGAGAAAATAGCATCTGAGCTAAAGCTTGAAGCCGAGGTGGGATATTTACAGTCAAGAATAGGCTTCCAGAGAGGGGGCATCAAAAGGCACAGAAAGGCTGGAGAGTCCAGGGCATGTTTGCAGCCAGACAAGAAATGTGATGACCTTGACAGCAGGGTAGATGAGTAGGTACAGGAGTGCCTGGGGAGGAGCAGGAAAGAAAATCTAACTGAAGATCATTCACTATAATGTCTGAACAGCCACAAACTTATCTTTTCCTTAACCTTTTCTCTTTTTTATTTCTAGAAAATTCTGCTATACCATAAAGCACATTAGTCAGATATATAATAATAATAGTGACAACATCTCACTTATTGAGTTACTGTGTGCCAGGCATTGTGTTGAGCACTTTACATGAATACTCTCATTTAGTCCTCATAACAACCCTCTACGTGTTCTTATCACCATTTTGCAGACCAGGAGACTGAGGCAGCCCCACCATCCCGCAGCTGAGTGGAAGCTGCATTCCTAGCCCAATGCAACAATGTGCTAGAAATATAAACAAGTCATGGGCCCTCCCATTGCACTTGTCACTGGTCTTATTCTGATTTCTGACAAGCCTGCTTTATTTTGGATGTTTCAATCACAGTCAGTCCAAGCCTAGGCAAGTATTTAGTTGCTAATGTCTAGAGGAACTTTGACTACCTCTGGAGATAAAATTAGAGCTGCAAGAACTACAGTGCTCCCAAAACCCTGTCTAAGTTGAGTTAATTAATCTGTAACTCGGACACCCTAAAGGCCCTATTTAAATACAATTTCACTGTTAGTGAGAAGCTCCAGGAACCTTGATTAAAACTGAGTGCAGTCAGAAATAAAAAGTATAAATCTGTCTTTTATCTAAAATTCTCGACATGAAAATGTGGCATAAGTTTCATATTGTTTCAGTTGGCTTTTAAAATACATATCACAGTTATTAATAAAATGATAATATTCTGTATAAACTTCATGAAGACACAGTTGGTCTGAAAACATGTGAGATTTCCACATAAGCACTTGTTTTAAAAAACATATACTTAAGATACTATCATTATGGGCCATATTCAGATGGTATTGTTGTTTCATAAATATTTCTTTCAGAATTAAAAATGCAGTAGGTATTGTAGAATTCAGCTGCAGCTTTAGTCTCTGACCAGTTTTCATAGATTCAGGCAGCTTTCCCTTATTTATGTCAATACAAGGGAGAAGTGACACAGATAGTTCAGAAATCATTTAGTTTGAGGATGCATTGTTTGAAATGCAGCTGTACTATCACAGTAATTTTTGTCATAGCCTAATAGTAAAATTAGTTTATACTTCTTAAAATGGTAACCATTTTGAAGCAGGAATTCCAGAATGTCTTGTTACCTGGAACAAGTCCACAAAAGGAATAATCCACTGACACATATTTGAGGGCTTTTAAAAATGTATAATTGAAAGCAAAGTGCAGTATCAAATATAAGAAAAGAAGCACAGGAGAGATGACTGAAAGAAAAAACATAAGCTATTTCTAGCTTTTCATTTCTACTCTCAGACTTTCAGGTTATATCCTTATAGTTAAATAGGTGTTGGGTACAGAGGGGCAAGGAAAAGAGAAAGAAAGGGAGGAATTCCCTGGTGGTCCAACAGTTAGGACTCTGTGCTTCCACTGCACGGGGCCTGGGATTGATCCTTGGTCAGGGAACTAAGATCCCGTAAGCCAAGTGGAGCAACCACGGCAGACAGTCCTTCGAACATGGAGATTGAATTTGAGATAGAGTTACTGTCCTTTTGTTTACACCCTTTTTATTCTTAATTAACTAGTTGCTGAAGCTTGCCTGAGGAAAGCCATAGGTTTTTGCTGCTCAGATATCAAGTACTCTTAAAAACAAAAAGGAATGGGTCCTAAGAAAAACACTAACTGAATGAGACGGAAGGAGGGGTGACCTCTTCTCTTTAGTGTTTTAAGATTTCCCACTGATGTTAATAACCAATAAATGTGAAGACCTGTTCTGATTGAGCAATCTCACTGCGATCTATATAGTGCTTTATTTCTTTAGACATATCTTTTTAGAGGGCTGAAATTTAAATTAATAAACCAGCGGGGTCTGCACGCCAACGTGACTTGAAAGTTAGGTGGAATTTATTGATCTGCAGCCTGCAAGATGTTCTATGCCGCACTGCACGTAAGAAAGTCAGTCTTTAAAGTCAGCCAAAAATTTTTTTAATCACCTCAGAAAAGATCGTTTACATCTTTAGATAGTACCATTGTTTGGCTGGTACCTTCTCTCCTCTACCCCTCTTCCCCACAGATTGAGGCATTAGTGGTTAATGTTGACAACAGCAATAGGTAGTGCAGCATTCATAATTCATGCTCCATTTTCTGGTTAATAGAGGCGAAAGGAAGCAATGGCTCACCAGGCTGGCTACTTTTCAACCCCTGTCTGTGATGGGTGTAGGGGAGGGAAAGTTCAAAAGGTGGGGATGCAACAAGAAGCTCCTCATTTCCTTTATTAACGTGTTAAGAATCTAGCCTCCCTGGATGTCCCGAAAGTCTTAAGCCTATTTCAGTTTTTCACTAGATGCTTTCTCTTGAAAAGCCACCTGTTGTGTGAATCTAAGCCCTTCCTATCAGGTGTCCTGAAAGAGCCTTTTAAACTTCAAAGGGGTTTACCTGGCTTTACTGTTCAGACAATGAGTATAATAGCTACCCCCACTTGAGTCCTTTGTGATTTTATAAACTTTTCCAGTCGCTCCTCTCAACTTCTGTTTTTCCAAGCTGAACAACCGAACAACCTCCATTTTTCTGTTGTCTTCTGTCTGCCTGTTTTTCTTTGATCTCTCTCTCTCTCTCTCTCTCTCTCTCTCACTCACACACACACACACACACACATATATATACATATATGTATATATATAATATTGAGATTTTTTTCCCTCCATTTTCCAAGATAATACCTAGAATATTTTATTTCCTCAGTTTCACTGGACTTTCTTAATCAAGTATGTTGTGGGACATAGTAATCAAACCGGTGCATATTGGGTAGGTGCAGATAAGCCAGTTTGGTATAAAAAGCATCATTTACTTATCACTTTTCTGGTCCCCCAACAGGCCCACCTCCACCAGCACCTCTCTTTCTCAGCCTCTGTCTGTCTCTCTCTCACACACACATACAGATAGACACACACACACACACACACACACAGATTTTCCCACGGTTTTAAGCATTTTATCACCTGAAAGAGGATAAAATGGATTCTGCAGATTAGCTTTTTTTTTTTTTTGAGTGTGCTCTCTCTTCTCAAGATAATTTTTAATATTAAAAAGAAAATGCAGCTGATGCTGGCTACTAGTTTTTTTTTTTTTTTTTTTTTTTTTTTTTTCCAGTATGCGGGCCTCTCACTGTTGTGGCCTCTCCTGTTGCAGAGCAACAGGCTCCAGACGCGCAGGCTCAGCGGCCATGGCTCACGGGCCCAGCCGCTCCGCTGCATGTGGGATCTTCCCGGACCGGGGCACGAACCTGTGTCCCCTGCATTGGCAGGCGGATTCTCAACCACTGCGCCACCAGGGAAGCCCACTAGTTACTTTTAACACTTGTGTGATGGAAAATGTTGGTTCTACTTATTATTTCCCATCTTTAATCAAGTCCTCTCTCCATGAGAAAACACTTTCCCCAATCCCATGTTAACTTCGTTTTTATAAACTGTCTTTGATGTGGAACCTTGTCAAAGAGTTTTGAAAGTTTACATAAATTATGTGCTCTGCTTATTTACCCTGTCAAATAACTCAAAATGATTGGAGAGACATGCCCCCTCTGTATATAAACCATGTTGCCTTTCCCCTAATGGATTATGTTTGCATATATGATAAATATCTTATACTTTATTGTAGATGTTACCAACTTGCCATATATGAAGTGAGGCTATGAGTCTCAGGCTCCAAACCGAACTCTCTTTTTTCCCCTAAAGATCTGGATAATGGATAAATAATCCAGGAAAACAGCCAACTCTGAAATTATTTCTCTTTTGGTATGATAATACTTCATAGAATTCTTTATTCTTCTAATCTACGTTTCTAATTATGTCTAACCTTAAAATGAGCATGTTTAACATTAAAATCACCATCAGGAAATCAGTCAAGAAGTAAAAAGAGACCTAAGGGTTAAATTTTCTGTATCTGTTAAATTTTCTATATCAGTCTATCTGTCTACAGATATATATGTGTATACATATGTTCATATATAACTAATAATTGTCTCCAGGTTCTGAATAACTTGTGAATGATAAAATTAAGTTGTATGATGCAAAATAATTCATTTTAAGAGAGAATTTGCAAATCACATAGTGATGTGCACATAATTACATTTTACTCATATAGGAATTCTGCATTTCCAGTCCCTTTACTAAGATACGATGGCAGCTTCTTTGGTGAATATGAAGTTTGTGAGGTAATAATTAGCTTTGGTGCCTTAGGGTAGAAAGCAGAGTGCCCCCTATACGTACAGTCCTGTTCTGGATATTTAGACTACAATGTCAAGTAAGCCTTGGTGCTGGTGCAGTCTTGTGGGGAAGACAGACAACAGTCATTGAGTCTGGCCAGAGTCATGAGGACTGCGGTCGGTCAGGGACACCCTGGAGTCCCAGAGGAGCAATGAAGCGGGGAGTGTAAACATGGCTGCTGGTGGGATTCCTGCTTAGAAGTATTATGTTATGCTGTCCATTTCCTTTATAGCAATACAAGTCAACAAATGTTTATTCAATTCTTGCTATTTGCCAGGCATTGTGGGAGACAAGATATAGCTGCTGTCTATAAGGAGTCTGCAGACTAACAGCAAAAGTTGTTGAAATTTTATATAAAGACATAACACACCATATATGAAAATTTACTCTTAGGGAGACTGCGCTGTATTAATGGCCTAATGATTTTCAAGTACTCTGGATGGACCCAATAGTCCTAATTCATTTTTAACAGTAATATTCTTTCAACACTCTGACTTTTGCCATACAACAATTTTGCACTCTTGAAAAAGAATCTTCGAGAATATAAGTGAAAGGGATATTAAAGGATATTGAGTAAGTAGCCCTGCAACTAGAGAAGTAGTACTAGATAAGAGATGTTATTTAGGTGGGATGAAAAGTTGAAAAGAGTTTTATTTCAAAACATTCCTTCCCTCTTCTGAAACCTTCTTTTGAACATGCCCCTCGCATTGGGAGCTTCTTCAAGAAAAAAGCACTGCGTTCAGCACACATTACAGCCTGTTTCTTCGTGTTCACTCCTTTTTGACTTTCCTCCTCTTGTGCCAAGCTTCCTTGCATCTTCAGTCCTCGGGCACATGCACACACAGGATTCCAAGCGGCGAGAAGACCTGTTGATTATTGCATATGACGTTCCGATAGTTCTTAACGGTTCAAGGTCTTGTGCCCTCTGGGTCAGCATGTAGCTAATGCATAAAATGTTAAAACTCCTTCAAAACAACGTATGTTACAATCTCAGTGCCTTGTCAAACACACTCTAATCTGTTAGCAATTGTAGACCTGACAAAAGCTTGTTCTTGGCTGCGTATCTCTCTTTACTTTTCTCCATTATATATCCTGCGCAAGTTCTAAGCACAGTGATGGCATTTAGTATTAACAACATTAAGTAACCATGTTGACATTAAGGAACCATGTTTTGGTTTTGTTAGCTAGATCTTTTCTAAAAATTATTATTTATTTATTTTATTTATTGTTGTCTGCGTCGGGTCTTTGTTGAGATGTGCGGGATCTTTTGTTGCAGCACGCAGGCTCTTCGTTGTGGTGCACAGGCTTCTCTCTAGTTGTGACCTGCGGGTTTTCTCTCTCTAGTTGTGGTGTGCAGGCTCCAGAGCGCATGGGCTCTGTAGTTTGCAGCATGCAGGCTTTCAGGTTGAGGCGCACGAGCTCAGTAGTTGTGGCGCGCGGGCTTAGTGACCCCGTGGCATGTGGGATCTTAGTTCCCTGACCAGGGATCAAACCCTCATCCCCTGCATTGTAAGGCGTTTTCTTTACCACTGGGCCACCACAGAAGTCTCTTGTTAGCTAGTTCTTAACTGTTTTATATGAATGCACTAACTAATTTCACTATATGTCATTTGAGTGTGTTCCCATTGCCCTGAAACATTCATTTTATTCAACTCCATTTTTCCCCATCTCTTTATTGACCCAATGCATCCAGATCTATAATGGGCAAAAAAATTTTGATTGACTCAGGAAGTAGGGAATTGCAATGTAGTGATTTCACACTCAGTTGCTGGTTAACGAGGCACTATAGTCTTTATTTAGTGAGGCCCTGGTAGCAGGAGATGAAGAACTGTGTAGGGCCCAGCTGCCACGGTTACAGAGCAGGCAGCTTAAAGGGCTTCAGGGTTCCAGGTGTGAGGGGACTTGTCTCTTCCCAGCAGGTAAGGTATAGATCTAGACAGAGTCTGTTGTGTTCAAGATGCTGATTGGCCTGGCCAATTCATAAATCCAAAAAATTACAACACCTTCTGGTTGGGAGGAAGTGGAAGAGACATTTAGTGGAGTCTTAACCCTCTAATGCCAGGGATGTAAGACCTCCTGATTGCTGGTTGTTTACAAGGGGACAGTTTGTGTTTAAAGCATTTTAAAAAATGTATTTCCCTTTTCCAAGTCTCCTTTTAGATTAAAATATATTAGGTCAGCTAATGAGTTATCTATTTAGGTGAAGTCTTGTCATTCCATTTACTTTTGCTGTTGTAGCAAAATAATGTAATCTTTTTATATTATTTTTCAGACAGCTGGTGATTTTTTTGCATGTTGGTCTAAGATAACTAGAAAGGCCTAAGGTGCTAGTTTTGTTACGTGGGTGCGTTTGTGTGTGCACACACACACTTATGGAACTACTAAATTTATACAACTTTTAAGACATTTAAATTTTAGTATATAATAATTTTTGGTAAGGCAGACGGCCTGGTGAATTTGGCCTTTCCTCCATCTATGGAAAGTAGTTTGCTAAGGCAATAAAGGTTCTGAAGAGGAACACAAAGGACAGTGTTTATCCTATTAAGAAAACTGTTTTCAAGCACGTTAAAGTTACTGTTAATATGCTAAGTCCAGGTGAGCCCATGAAAGACCCCTACTTGACAAATTTAGCCCTCTTCTGGTTTATTTAAAGATAATACAATTGTATCTATTTAAAGAGTGTTGCAGCTTAGATATTGACTCAGATATGTCTTTCAGGCCATTCATCCAAATTAGGTTTTATTATAATGAACACAAGAGTTATATTTCTTGATTTTTTTGCCTCATTAATACATAACGTATTTTTATTTTATGTGGAAAGCTCTCCACTAAAGGACACAGGTATCATTATTAATATTTCCTATTCAGTGCCTGAATGTCCTGAGGATCATATATCCCATGAAGCATAATTTGTTCTTAAGACTGGAGTTCCCTTGTGGAGACTCCTCCATTTGCTTCTGCTATACTGTTCAGCCCTTATTCTCACCCCCATCTTGCTCGTACCCCAATCTTCAGGCTGATAATTTGGGACAGAACTCAAATTCCCAGTTCCAAAGTGAGTCTGATTTGCTAACATAGTAACAGGTCCAGGGGGAGCATCCTCATCCCAGAGTCCATTCACTGCACATCATATTCTCCATACAGAATGGCCATACTCACAGTGGCTCGTTGTTACTCAAATCCAGGTAACTATGGATCTCATCGTGCTCTCATTCATGCAAAACATAAGTTCACCTGTGAAAAGCCTGAGGGAATGAGGTTAGTCTATAAAGTGGGGGACTGGACCTGAGTTTCCCTGACTCTAGAGTTATGTTATGATAGGGTTTCATTTTAAACTATACCTTTTTAATTTCCTGGTTTTTATTTCTCTGGTTTCTTAGGAGTTGTATTTTAAATAATGTTTGCTATGCTTTTGCCACAGTCTAAATAAAAACTGGTTTGAATGGCTTCTCTCTTGGAGTTACCCATTGGGTTCCAAAAGGGTACTTTTGTTTATTATTCACAGGTGAAGAGGAAAAATGCTTCCCTTTTCTCTCTGCATATTCTCCCTTTGATTCAGGTTCATGTTTAGCTGGATGACGGAATCCACTGGTAGCTAAATATCTACATTTCATGGTCGTAGCTAAGATGGAAAGAGGAGTCTCAGTTTTGCCCACTTAGGATGTAATGTTAGGACCCATAGAGCTCAAAGAGAGGAGTGAAGTACTCGAAAGAAATGGAAATTAGGGCCAACATGAGATGGAAAAATCCTTGCAGTGTGCAGACTCATTGGAGTTATACCCATGCATTATATAAAACCAAGTCTGTGTGTTTGGGGTTACAGTGTTCTTAAATGCAAGCAATGGTTTGACTGGCTATATTAACCAGTCAGACTTTCCTCATGTGGTTACAGCTTCTCCAAAGCCCCACAAGAAAATTATAGCTCCCCATCTAGACCACTTATTCATATAGCATTGTGTCTTGTGAATCGTGGTATGATCTTTTGGTTTCTGCAGATACATAGCAACTTAACAGTAATTAAGGATATAGTGGGGGGAAAGTAGCAACTAGAGTTACCATTTGGGAATTTTCACAACCAGTAAAAATTCTTCTTTTCTCTTCCTCCTCCCCTCACCTATTTTATCACTAAATCTCTAGGTAGTAACAATCATGTAATATAAGAAATTAATATGATGGGTACATTTTCAGGTTAACTTTTATGCATCTCTTAGATATCTGGCAAAGCTAAGTGGGCATAGGACATATTTTTAGTTTTAACAGTATCACTCATGGAGATTTTAATCATTTCTGGTGTTTGGTGTTGCATTCTGGTCATCAGTTATGTGAAAGTTGCTTCCTGGATTTTCCTCAAGCAACTTAGATACAGATTCACCCATTTCCTCTAATCTGTAATTCATCCAATAAATATTTATTGAGTAACTACTATGTGCTATGTGCCACAGCTGTAAAGCTTACTTAGATATTATTACTGAGCTCAAGGAACTGACGATTGAGCAAGAGAAACATACATGTAAATATATCTGTTTAATTGAGGTGGGAAGTGTTGTAGCCCAAGTGTGAACAATGTGATGTAGGAGACACTGAAGAGCAACTAAGGCCAGCATGTAAATAATAAAACTGCAGCACATAAATGTGGGAAATGTTATTAATAGCACTGGCCTGGCTTGTATATGGTAATGATGACTTTTTATAATAACTGTATGGCTGCCAGGTTGAGTGTCATTTTCCACACATGGTAAAACTAGAAAGAAGTACCAAATGTTTCTAAATAAATCCAAGTTATACTGTAAGAATCCAACGGAGGAACTGATGCACCTGTAGCAGTGAGGTGTGAGTGATAGAGCAGTGCTATGGCTCGGCCTTACCCATCACGGAGCTAGCTGGTGGGTGATGGGTAAGAGAAGCATACTGAAGAGATCAATTTGGCTATGGTCTCCTAGAAGGACTCAGAGGTTGGGACTGAAGAACCAACAAGAAGCCTTAGACAAAGGAACTTCAATTGTAGGCAGAGAAACTTTCAACCTAGGGTAACAGACATTAAGTATTTATTTTCATGTCCTTGAGCAGGGAAACGATACTACAGAAATAGTGGGATTTGAATATTATTTTTAAAATAACGTTTATCGTAAGATGGGGCTCTGATAACAAGGTATCATATATTCATTATAAAATTTTGGAAAAGCATGAAAATAACTCCCTTAGGGTCCCAATACCTTAGAAACAATTTTGGTTAACATTTTGGTATATTTTGGATTTTTTGGTTTTGCTTTGGTTTGGGGTTTGGGCTTTTTCCTTTTTTAACAAAATTGGATCCATACTCTATATGGCTCTATATAACTTATAATCTGCTTCCCCCCGACCCCCCACTTAGTAAATCTTGAACATTTTCCCATGTCATCAAATACTCTTCTGCAGTGGCACTGTTAACGGTGTATAGTCCCTCATGTGAATGTGCCACAGTTCTCTGTAGTCAACCATTGAACATTAAAGTTGTCTCCAGTTTTGAACTACTATAAATCATGTTGTAATGAAGATCCCTATATATACATCTTTCCATATGTTACTAATTATTTTCTTAGGATAAAATTCCAGAAATTTTTACTCAAATTTTGAGCCAACACGTATGGGTAATTGAGGTTGCTAGTACATACTGTCACATTTAAAACACTATTTTAGAAAAATAAAGTGGCTGTAGTGTGCAGCATGGCTTGGATGAGAGATTCTCTGAGGAGCAATTTAATCTAGCGCTGAAGAACTTTGGTTCATATCCTGGTTCTGCTTGCTGTGTGACCTCAGTCAGATAAATTCACTTCTGTGCCTTGATTTCTTCCTGTGTAATGAGATAATTCATATAAAGCAATTAAAGCAATGCTTGGCACATAATAGCTGACATTACTGAGCTGTTGTTAATGTTATTATGGTAATAACTTAGGTATGATGTGATGAGAGCCTGCATTGTACTGAGAGGAAAAATACAGAGAGAGACAAATCAGTAGGACTCAATGACTGATGGCTATATTGGCCAAAGGAGAGAAAAAAGTTCAAAAAATTGAAGAGTCAAAGTTTTTAAGCCTGGAGGAGTGGATCTCTCAGTGGTAAGGTGGCTATGACCATACTGAAGTTGACACAGTGGGAGAGGGACATAGGCTGGTGTCTGTCAGTTACAGTGTGGAGACTGAGGGAAGGATATGTTGATTTGGGAATGATCAGAAGCGACCTGTCAACATACGTGAGAGGGCCCCCAGGAGAGAGCAAAGCTTAGGATCTTGGACTGCTGGAGGTAAGTGGAGAGAGAGAGTGGGCAGGAAGGAAGACAGACCAGCCCAGCCAAGGAGAGTGAAAAGATGGCATTGCAGGAGTGGACAGAGAATCAGATTTTGGACGCCATAGAAGGGTAACTGTCACCAAGGAACAGGTACTCATCAGTGTCAAAATGGCAGAGAGTTCAGAGATTGACAGGAAATAAAAACCATTACTAATTCTAGTTAGTAAATTGAAGGTAGGAAAGTTTGAATTTTCTTGGTGTGTTCTATGATGGTCTTTTTGTTGGTTTTTCTCCTAACATCTTAAAACTTTCTTTGTGAGTTTTAGTCACTATGTGTTCTTGGTCATTTTCAAACACTACTTAGAATTCTTTTTTACCCTACAAGTTACATTTCATGAAAACTTGCAAAGCAGTTAGTCTTCCAGCTTGCCCTCTAAGATATCTTTGTTTCTCATTCATAATCATCTTCGGCACAGTTGCCTAAGCATTTGGTTCATGTAACCATTAAAACGGCATGAACAAAAATGCTATAAAATAAACAAGACTGAGTATTTTATGCAGTAATCACTTGCCATGTCTCCCCTTTGAAACTGAAGCCATTTTTATGTCATTGAAGTATAGTAGAATGATCTATAAACAAGATTTCTATTGCGTTTATATATTAAAACAGATGAAATCATTTTAAGTAAAATGCTAAAAGCATTTACTTCCTAATTCAGACCAAGCCTGATCCAAAAAATATTCATCATTCATCCAAAATTTTTAAAAACGAAACGAAACTGAGTTTTGATTCCCAATTCATTTGCTTTGTTGTAAACCTGGAAAGACTTTTCAGATATAAAAACTCAATCACTAATGTAAGAACATTTCTTATTTCTTTCCACTTTGTGCAAGTTGTTTTCTCATGATCATTTCATTCTTCTTCTATTTTAAGGCTTAGCTTATTGGTACTCACTTACCACCTTTTAACTTTATACGTAACTCTTACTAGATGTGGCTACCAGACCACTCCTTACTAGTTACCTGCCTAGTAACAAGACATTTGATTGGTGTTTCCCGTCAGCATTAAAGTACACTTTGTTTTGTTTGGGTTTTGAATTTAATTTGAAGTATAATTTTCCTTTAGTCTTGGTCTACCTGACTTTGCATTAAATCATTTCTGAGTTTGATTTTGCCTGAAAACATGTGTTTGGGTAATTTTTAAATCTCTTTGTTAGAGTCAACTTAAACTGTTTTTTCTCCTGTTTTCTATTATTTCGTGGGTGCTCAGCACAGCACTGAGCCCAGATGGATTCTTTATAATGGCTGTTTGACAGTGATTTGAAGGAGGGAGTGAGGAGATCCTTTTTATTTTCCTCCTGCCCACAGCTGCTCTCAATATGGCTTATCATGACTGAAAGGAAATGAATAAAGATGAGTTATCTGAACTGAAAATCAGCCACAGAGCAGAAGCAATTCATACTCCCCAACCTGTCCACGAATCCAGTAGAGGAAAGGAAGTTGTTGCCATCATTTATTTATTCATATATTTTTAATGGTGGCAGGATTATTTTTTAAATCTTGTACCTTTGAGTAGTGGCCATTTGGAGCATTTGTGAAAGGCCATATGGTTTCAAATGAGATTCCCATCACATTCTGTGCATTTGAAACCGTTTATGCCGAGCCTCTTGGCACGACCTGCACTTGGAGCATTGAGCAGACGCACGAAAGAGCTGTAGACAAGACGAGAGAACATGCAAATAGCATTTAAGGAAATGTTAGTGGTTTGACTTGCCATTTTTGGATCGCCTTCATTTGGATGAGACAACCTATATTTTATTTTAAGCAGCTATTATCTCCATATTTTGTGCATTACATGTCTCCAGTGATTAATATCTACCCTCGTGACTTAGGGACCATAAGTGCTCAAAAACATTTCAAACAGGGAAACATGTGGAAAGAGAGTTTCGAATTTGAGTCCACATTAGGATGGAGGATAAGGTTCATCCAGGAACTTGCTGAATCACACGTTTCATGTTTTCTCTGTAAGAAGAAAAGATGTAAGTATGAAAGGCAGTGTCTAACTAAAAATGATCTCATGTCCCGTGGGATTTGGGGATATGAGCACCTAAACTCTGGCCATGATCAGCTTTTATTCGTGACAAGCAAGAGACTCACTGTCAGAAGCCACACAGTGGGTTCGCTTGTACTTCAGATTCACTCAGACCAGGTTCAAATCCCAGTAGCGTCATTTCTTGCTTTGTGTCCATGGGCAAGTCCCTAAATCTCTCAGAGGCTTGTTTTCTTCATTTCCAGGTATGCATAGTAACACTGATCCTACAAAGCTGTTGGAGAATTAGTTGAGAGAGGACCAATGTCAAGTGCCTCATGTTACCTGAGAAGCATCAGGGCACTGTGCCATGGCCATTAGGAGTTCAGGTTTCAGAGTCAGCCATCTGAGTTCTGACACTTACTAACTCTGTGGCCTTGGAAGCATAGCCTACTAATCACATTCACATCTCACAGAGCTGTGATGAGAAGTGACAGAGATGATCCATGTAAGACACTTAGACCAGTACTGGCCCAGTATTTGGAAGGTGCTCAATACTCTCATATGCTGACCTTGCAGAATGGTCAGGTAGATGGGCGTTAATGCCTGTGATTCCTGGCACATCATGAACAAACAGTAAGTAGAGGCTACTGTCCCTGTCATGTAAAAGTAATCCAGCGTGGAGTCCCACCTCGCGAGGAGCATGCTTGATTAGACACCTCTGGCTCTCCACTCTGGAGTTCATCGTGGCCACAGAAGCATCTAGTCTGGTACTTAAATTAACATCTGTGATGCTACGATCCTTCTCCAAAGCCATTATGAGTTACACAGCTCCCAGGAAACTTTCTTTTTCTCTTTTGATAGCCATTTGCCAAACACAGAAGTTTTTGACACCCAGTTAGGCTATGGCACTCCAGACTTGTTACATTGGAGATATGGAATTGATCACAATTTACATGTTAATGAAATATGAGATATTCTGTAATCTCTGAGTAGTTTTGTCTGCAAAGTAATGTGTTCTTTCCACGATAGGTTACATTATAATGAACATTGCCTTGGAAAAGGAGGAGAGGCCATTCCAGGGCAGATGTATGCATGAGTGATCCTTCTGACATGACAGATGGAAAGAACTGATGGCCAAAGGGTTGACATCTTTCTCCAGTTCTGATGTAGTCAGGTCATGGGGCGGGGAGCGGGGGGATCAGGGCAGGGGGAGGGAGCATTCAGTGTCCTGGTTATCTTGAAGCAACTCAGAAAATTATGCTCTTATACTTCAAGGGCTCCAAAAGAGAATGGAAATTACGTTGCATTTTCAATGATGTGCCTTTCCCAAGGAGGAGAAAAACGTTTAATATCTGTGAACATTTTCTTTAATACCCAGCAAATGGGATGTGCTGTTGATAGAAAAAACAAAAAACCCCACCTATTTCAATTCTGTGCTTCAGTTCTGTGCTAGAACAGTACGGACTTGATATTGTAGTAACTAGGTTCTAAAAGTACCCTTCTAATGAAAACCAGCACAGTTTGGGCAGATATTTTCTGGCATCTTTATATTTCCTTTAACTGGAAACAGAGAAAATGCTGTCTTGGTGTCATAACTATAGGATACTGTGTTTTCTAATTAAAAACGAAATGTGGAGACAGTTTTGCCAAGAAAAATGAAGGTGGTTAGAAGGTATGGAATGGGGTACTTCTGGTGCTCATATCCATAGGTTGGTTTATTAACTAAAGGACTTAGCATGATAACACTGTGGTCCGCTTACTTAACCCTCCTGCCTGTTGCCTCAGTGGTGAAAAAGAGAGCATTCTGTAGAGATAAATAACTTAGCATCATGAGGATCATGAACACTTGGACATTCAGAAATGATACCTGAACTATTAAGTAGATCTAATTACCCATTACCGATAGGCCAGCTATCCAAATTCCATATCATCTAAAGCACTGTCCCAAGCCTGCTGTCTGGACAGATGTGAGCTGAGGCTGTGCTGAGAGCAAAGAGAATGAAACTGGCCCATGGGTGGAAGATCATGATGGTCTCAAGAAGAGAGAAAAGGAAACAAAACTGGGCATAAGTCTGTGCATCAGAATTCAGAGTATTATGGAAAAACGGAAGAATCCAGAGACAGGCAGTGGGATTGATACTGGGGTTGCCAGCCTGGAACAGAAGTTTCCCAGGGCAGCTTGTTGTGGAGTGTGGAATATGCCCATGGTGGTGTTTATAGGACGCTTGCAGCTTCAGTCACGGGTAGTGAGGGAGCTGTAGAGGCAGAGCAGTAGGTCAGATGAGCTCCTGGCTTTCCTCTAGTTTCCAGTTTTTTGACCACGTACTGTTTTTTTGTTTGCTTTTTGTTTTTTTTTGTTTAATGCATGAGTGTAATGGGAAGACATTTTTACAGTATTTAACAGCTGGGATCAGAATTAGTCTCAAGAAGGATACTACTTTTGTCTGAAGAAATAATGATTATAGAGATTACATTTAGATGAAATCCATTTAGGTTGGGGAACTGAGATGGGGCCAAGATTTCCTCTAGAAAATCTGAATGACTTTATCCAGGACAGAGAGAATGAAAAGGGAAAAAAGCAGAAGATAATAGGAGGAAGGAGCCATCTGGCTGGTATAAGGCCATGTGCTCTTGACCCTGCCTTCCTCAAATGTTCAACAAACTCCACTAAGGGCATCTGTCTCGAGCTGAGTTTCAGCATGCATTTCAGTGCGTGTGTCCTAGTAGGTGGGGAGCGTGCCAGAGCCCAGGGCCTTGAAAGCATAAGTATCACCCACATCCCTGGAGTTTTCAGAAATCTTGAAGGCTGTGGACTCCCATGGCTTGAGAAATTGGCAGGGTCCCTACCTGTTCTACCCAGACTTAAAGGACAGAAATGTCCTCAGCCACCATGTGGGTGTTATACATATAAAGGTTGTGCTATGACAGGCAGTGGGAATAAATCCAAATAATCAACTTGTGGCCTATAAATACTTGTATGAAAATGTTTAGTTTAACAGGTGATGGAACCCTATAGCCTGCATTTAGCTTCTCATTATCTATTGATTTTATTTGTCCAGGTTTATAGGTAATCACATCTTCACTATACACGGTATATATTTTTAAAGATTTTCTTTGTCTATTTCAAACTCCTTTTACTATATTCCACTCTTGGTATTTCCTTTTTTCATTTCCATTATTATATTTATCAACTCCACTTAGGTACGGAGATGCTATGGATTTTACAGAGTAGAAGGTATCACTACACAATAATGCAATTGCTTTTATAAGCCATACATAACATACCCACACTTCTTTATTTCATAATCCTATCATAAGCATGATACACTTATGCCACAGTTCATTTGTCATGTGATTGAGGGCAACTCATAAATGTATATATGATACAAAAGATAAAATAAATTATTGACTGTCTCCAGAATCCCCAGTCTCCAGGAGTTAACAGTCTAGTTGGGGACAGAGATATGGAGACCCACGTAAACCACGGAAAGACAATTCAAAAAAAGTAACATGAAGACATACGAACAATCAGTGTCTATATTTTCAGCAGGCAAACACTGCTTCTGGCTTGGGAGGCTCATAATGGAGGTGGAATTTGATCTGGACGAGTCGGCAGGATTATGGATACTGTGGGTTAAAAGTGGGTGGTGGTATATGTAAGTCCAGGCTATTGTACTACCAAATGGAAAATAGCTAGCGGGAAGCAGCTGCATAGCACAGGGAGATCAGCTCGGTGCTTTGTGACCACCTAGAGGGGTGGGATAGGGAGGGTGGGAGAGAGACGCAAGAGGGAAGAGATATGGGAACATATGTATATGTATAGCTGATTCACTTTATTATACAGCAGAAACTAACACACCATAGTAAAGTAATTATACTCCAATAAAGATGTTAAAAAAAAAAAGTGGATGGGTGGACAGAGAGGATTCAGCCAGGAGCTGCAGACATAGGATCAGTGGTGGGATGGCCAGGGTGTGCTTTGAGGGCAGCACAGGCAGGTGGCTAAGGGGTGGGTTTCTTCGAAAGAGTGGAAGGTAAAACTGAAAAACTGAATTCACTTCTTTTAGAAATCAAGACATTCACTGTATAAGTTACCGTATTTCCTGAGAAAAACCTGACTGGTGAGGTTCCTGAAATGCAAGGTTTCTTGCTCAGAGCAGTGCATTTTTCTTTAATACCAGAGCTGAGTGAGGAATGAGTTTATATTTTGATTCTAGGTAACAGCACAAGCTGTTTCTGTGATAGGCTAATCCTGAAACAGCTATGGAGTGAAGGTACCAAAATCATGCTTTTACAATTGAGTCACTCAACCTCTTCATTATTTTAATTATACTCCTGTTAATAAATCCTTACCTTTACTGTTTCAAAAGAGTTTGAGCAAGACAACTTCTATTTAATAAATAAAACCAAATGAGCCTAAAATGGCTTTTTAAATCTAAGATGTGATTACAAAATAAACAGTTAAGCTGAATATTAAAACAACAAAGCTGTAGATACTGCTAAATTCTTCTTGGCGTTCAGCACTTGGCTAGAACATAATAAATAAAATATTAGTCTTAGTTTTTCCTTCAATTTGTGAGTCAGTAATTTCTATTAACAGCTCATAAAATGGCACGACAACATGAAATGTAAGTACATTTTTTTATAAAACACTGAAGTAATAAAATCTCCACAGAAGTCGACAAAGCAAATTAGCTATTCTCCCTTCTCCAACCTTGATACTTAAGAAAGATTAACTTTTCTCTTGGTATCGCAAATGTTTGTTATTTTTAAAAAACTTGTGAAAGAGGCACATGAAAGAGAACAGTCACTGCCTTCTTTGGTAGGCGTGTGGCATTAGCATAACAGACTTGTTCGAAAACCCTCAACGGAGGACTTTATAACACGTGACAACATTAGATTGTACATATTCTGACAAAATGGTCTTTCTTGCAGAAGAGCATCTTCTTAAAGCAATCCAACAAAAACATCCAAGTGTCAGTTTTCAAAAGCCTCTGTTGAAATTCCATAGTCCCAAGTTAACTTCATTCATTCAGTCACTCAATATGTATTTATTTATCGCCTCTTATATGTACAAGAAATTGCACTGGGTGCAACAGTCTCCTTAAGCACTGATTTCTCTAAAAATATGTATTTGTATTGATGAGTACTTTTTCATTTTTATATTAACTATTTCTTCTCTGTGTATTTCTAGTAATCATTTAAGCCTTGTGTTGAAGGGAAGTGATTTTTTTGTGTGTGGTTGTTTCAGTGATACCTCTGCATTCCTGGGGAAAGCTTCATGGAACAGGTAGAGAGACTTTGGAAAGGGAGGGAAGAAGTAGGAGGCAGGAGACTGGGGAGTACAGGCTTGAGGGTGGCCCTGTGAAGGTCCCCATTGAGGACAAATGGGACAAATGGACTGCTGTGAACTGGGCTGGGAGGGCAGAGGGCAAGGGAGCCAAGGACCAAGGACACCTATAGGCATAGGGTAGTGACAAAGAGCAAAGGCCCCAGGATCAGAGGGTCAAATCACAGCCTTACCACTTACTGACTCTAACTGGGAGAAGATACTTACCCTCTCTACACCTCTGGTTCCTCATGTATAAAATGGAGAAAATAATGATAATAATAATAATTGTATCTACCTCATAGGGTTGTTGGGAGGATTAAATGGAGTCAATATACATAAAGTTCTTAGAATAGTGTTAGGCACATAGTAAGCGATCGATAAATTTTAGCTGTTATTATGGTCATAGGTCCCTTAGAGAAGGGACATGCAGTCAGAGAGGACAGCCTCAGCTGGGATGGTGGTGTTGCCAAAGCCATCTCTAGACCCCTTTCTCTAGGAAATGTACATACAGGGTGTGCATTTATTATACCTACATCATTGTCCCTCAGTTATCATCTCTGTCTTCCAAAAAACAAATTTATCGGTATCAACAGATACAGAGTTGAGGACATACATCTCATAATCATGTGCTGACACAAACTGTAAGGAATCGGTGTTATTTACCTGTCTTCCATCACATTTAAGGTGATAGGGTAAATGAGCACCATGTTAGGAGTCCAAAGACGTGGGTTTGGGAGTAAATTTAACCTTGTCACCAGCTAGCTGTGACCTTGAGCATGTCACTTCATCTCTGTGAGGCCTCTGGTTCCCTTTCTGTAGAATAGTGATAGAGTTTTGGGCCCGCAGAAGCCTTTCAACTCTAGTGTTCTGTGTTAAGGCATCAGTGGCAAATAACAGTTTCAGACAGGAATGGTGTTCATCTGATTCCACTGAGTAAAATCAGAGAGCAGGAAGACCAAGAAAGTGGACATCCTAAAAGTAGCACCTGTGTGCTTCATTCCCAGTGCTCACAGTAGTGAGGACAGGAATTTCACCCCTGACCAACAAGGTGTTTAGTCACATTTTATGAAATGTGTTGTACAATAAGTCTGTAGCAGGTGAAAGCAGCAAAGAAGATCTTCCTGCTGAAATGTAATTATGTTGTCTCCTTGGGCCCCTGAAATTGCTCTTCATGTCCACTCTGTGTCTTGCTGGCCCAGGCAGTCTGGACTGAATTGGTGCAAGGATGTGTCCGGGTCCTTTAGAAGCCAGTGCAGTGCTTTGTGAAGCTGCTGGGGGGGTTGCAGTGTAACCATTTTTAACAGCAGGTGAAGGGTTTTAAATTGAGGAGTTTGGGCCCAAGGGGAAAATAACACGGCAGTTATTCTGAATTGTTGAAGAATTAGATGGTCCACACTGTAAGAAAAATTTTAGATAAATGGAGTTTGCAACTTTAGGTGCACAAACTTGTTGTTATTGTATCCATTGTGTAGGGAATAGATTCAGGCTTTGGGATCCAAATCATGGGCTTAGGTCTTGCATATAACACTTAACTAGTTGTGTGAGCATATCGTATTTATATTGTCTAAGTCTTTGTTTCCCCACTTGGGAAATGGCAATATTAAACACTACCTCACAGGGAAGCTGTAAGGATAGATTTCTAGAAATGGCAGATGACATACAGCATTATCTGCATAGCAGAACTTTGGAAACTCACTAAATATCGAATAATAGGTGAATGGTTGAACCAATTATGGTATAGCCATATGATGTTCATTAGTTTCACAAGCCATTCCTTCACTGATGTAAAAGTAATTACAGCCAGCTGAGGTCCAAAACTAGGAGGAAGTCTTAGCTTTGTGGAATGGAAATAATAATTATAATAACTAATATTTATATAGTGCTGGTATGCCAGATCCTATGTAAGTCTTGCACTTATAACTACTCATGAAATCCTCAGAACAACCCATAAGAAAGAGCTACTATTATTATCTATACCCATTTTTTACATGAGGCTACTGGGGCAAAGTAATATTAAAAAACATATCCGGCCAGTAAATGGCCAGGTCAGAGTTCATATAAAGGAATTGGGGAATGTGTGTGCAGTTAAGAGTGGATTAAAGATGGCTCCTCCACACCTCATCTAGCTCTGTGATTTCCTGGATAAATGTAGAAAGACTTGGCCGTGTTGCCAATGAATGAAACACACCATCATTGCAGTGTTGGCATAGCAGCATAGCAGCCGCCCAAAATATAGATGGAAACTGCCATACTCTTGAGTGGAAAGCCCTTCAGGTATCCAGATTGGCAGCTAATGATTCTGCAAGCTTAATATCCAATTGCAGACCATGTTTTTTGCCTGCCTGCTCTACACTGCCTGCCTTTATTGAACACAAACTGTGATGTACTGAAGGAATCCAAGATACATTTGTAAAACATCATGTCAGGCCCTTTCTAGTCCCAGTATCCCCTGGTGATCCAAGGTTGGGGTCTAAAAAAATAGAACAGAACAGAGAAAAGGAAGCAAACACCAACTTGCCACAGATACATGTAGAGTGAAGGAGATATTTTTTGTTTAAGAGACAGACAGCTGAGAAACAGTTATTTGATCCCTGCTGCTTGAGGGACAGTAGGGAAAGAAAGGTATTTTTGTGATCACTCTTCTGCGTTCCCTATGCGGCTTGGTTCATACAGTCACAACAAAAACCCGAGCTCTAATAATACATTGCCACCGACCACAGATATGTTGCGAGCATCATGCACAGTAGTAACTAACATTCGGCTTCCTTGTGATTACTTCCAGGCCTGTGACATTTAGATGGCTGCACATTTCTTCTAACCTCAGAAAACTCAGGGTCCACAGCATACATCTCATAATCATGTGCTGACATAGAAACTGTAAGGAATCAGTGTCATTTATCTCTGTCTTTCATCACATTTAGGTGATAGGATGAATGAGCACCGTATTAGGAGTCCAAAGACATGGGTTTGGGAGTAAATCTAACCTTGTCACTGACTAGCTGTGACCTTGAGCATGTCACTTCATCTCTACGAGGCCTCTGGTTCCCTTTATGTAAAATAATGATAGAGTTTTGGGCCCCCAGAAGCCCTTTCAACTCTAATATTCTGTGATAAGGCATCACTGAGTTCCAGCTAATAACAGTTTCAAACAGGAATGGTGTTCATTCATCACATTCCACTGAGTAAAATCAGAGAACAGGAAGACCAAGAAAGTGTACATCTTAGATGCTTGTAATCTTCACCCATCAACTGGCGATGGCTCAGGTAGTTCTCCAAGTAAGCCATGCATCCCCTTTTCTAAAAGGAGAAATGAGAATGCTAATGTGCATTTGAACATTTTAAATGTCAAATGCCTCTGCATTGTTTTTATTTTTTAAATTCTCTCTAAGGAATCATTCTCAAAGTTAGTTAATCACAGCATTCTTGGGAAATATAAACATGATTTTTTTTTTTATCTCACCTAAGTCTTTACTATACTAAATTTTATTCTATTGCAACATGCTTGAAAATCTGTGGTTTGTAGGTTTGGTCAGCAAGTGCGTACTTTTTGAGCAAACTAATGTAACGTGAAAGAACAGTTTTCAGTGTTTCCCTCTACTTGTATTTGTGGGTACCCTTTACTGGTAACTACACCAAGCCCCACAAGCCATCCCAAATGGACTGTTTGCCAAGCCTGTTTGCCTAATAAGGAAGCCACGTGTTAATGACAGCCTTATGTGTAGAACGTCTCATGCAGAAAGACTCATGAAAGGCAAATCTCGATTTATAGATAGATTTTTTTTTTCACAAAAGTCTAACGAATTCATGTAGTCAAATCTTAGGAACAGAAGTGTGTTTGGTAGCTTGAGCCTGCTGCCCAGACAGGCTCTGTGTGTCTGCTCTGAAAGACCAAATATCATCCCAACGGACCTGACCTAGTTGAACATAAATACACCATTGAGGAGTGACTGGCTTCAGAATTAATAAAATTTATAAATAAATAGGATGGCCTTGCAAAGAGGCTAAACTGGAAATGCCTCTTAATTTTTTTAAAGCAGTGCATAGCTGCCCTACTGATGACAAAATCTATGAAATGAAATTGTTTGGTAGAAGGCAGTTGGATTGTTCACATTTTGCAAGATTAGAAAATGAATATAACCCATAATAGGATCATAATACAGAGCCTTATATTTTTTGGTAAGATGCTGATCCAGCCTAGAAGGTAATGATTTGGGCTGTTTTCACACTTAAGCAATTTGGCATTTTCCCTTTCAATCTGTAAGTTCTCTGAGTAGGTGTGAATGGGTTTGTAAAAGCATCTCGATTTCAGTTTTTGTTGTTCATAAAGTATACTCACTGGTTTCTTTAACCTGTCTTAACGACACAGCTCAGTCTGCGTCTGAATTGATCAGTTATTAAAATTTAGAGCGGTGGGCAGCCTCTGTGCTCCTGGGCCTGCCAGTGAAGCCCATTAAAGAATCACCAGAGAAGGCATCCATTATAAGGGCTGGAAAGGAAGCACCAAGATCCCTACTTCACTTGAGGATATTATTCAGAAAAGAGGAGTATTTTTCACTTCTTGCCACCTAAGCTGAATTTTGAGAACTAACCATAAAAGATGAAGCTGAGAATTATAATTGGGTCTTTCATATAGACAAATTATACTGTGTCTTTTGAGTTTGATTTTAAATTCCCCCTAAAAGGTCACTGGATACAAAGACAATCTCTGAATTTATTGAAAGGAAAGCTACAAAGCTGTTATATGCAGCTCTGTATATGCCTATTTGTATTTCACACTGTCTTTTGTCAGCCAGTAACAAACAAAATGGAATTCAGTCTAAGAATTTCTTTACCATCTTTTAAAGATTTTCTTCAAGGACTTATTTCCAAACAGGAAAAATATTTCTAATTTAAAAACAGAAAAGACAAAGCCCCCCACATTTGTCCTATTACATAGTATCTTCTCAGCATTCGGAGTGGCAGATGTTAGGAGTTCACCTGGATGAATGTGGACAGAAGGCCATTAGGTATCTTTTCACCTCCCTCACCTGGGAAGTGCACTTTTGACCTGGCAGCCATTGCTGCATTTACACTGAAATGACTAACTGCCCAGCCGATTGCTATAATGTAAGCAGGGCTGTGCCTCGAATGTGAACCCAGTCTCAATGCAGTGATGCATTTTGAGTTATTTTCTGGGTGACTAATTAGGTCTCAACCTGGTGTCTCAGTTTTGGATTCCAAATCGGCCAAGTGGGCATCATGACATTGCCCCCAAGTAACAAGGTCTTTGGGCCCCTCTGATGCAAAGAGGAAGTACAGTGTGGTAGGAGCCAGGCTACTTGGGTGTGAATCCTGGGTCTGATACTTGGTTGCTTTGGAAATCACTTAACTTCTTGGGGTGTAGTATTTTCATCTAAAAAAAAAAATTTGGAAAGAGTAGTATCTATATCATAGGGTATAAAATGATGTTGTTTTGCAGAAGGTAGTTGACTTGTTCACATTTTACAAGATTAGAAAATAGATTTATCTCAAAAGGAGATCATAATGCAGAGCCTGATATTTTTTGTAAGATGGTGATTGAGCCTAAAAACTAATAATTGGGGCCACTTTATATATGGTCATGTGAATTAAATAAATTAACTTATAAAGCGGTTAGAACGTGCCTGGCACATAGTAAATATTTTGTTAGTGTCAGCTATTGTTATTAGTGTAAATTCAGGGGTATGCTTATTACAGTTAAGGAGTACCTTGCAGAAGTCATAATTGAGAAGTAAAATATTAAACAAAATGTTTAAGCTTTTTAAAATTTCACTTTACTCGTCAGGCATGGTGCTAACCATATTATATCCATTACCTTGTTAAAGACTGCAAGATTCCTTGGGGAACATACATTTTACTCTGTTGAAAAGAAAATTTTAAATATATATATATTAAAAAAAGAAAAAAATTGAACAATAAGCATTGAAGGAGTATTTTCTATTTTTATATGTAGACCAAAAATATCCATTAATAAAACTTACATTTCATTTCTTAAATATTTCTTAAATACCACATATTATACCATCATGCTGCATTCCTTTCAACTTTTTAAAAGTCTTTTCTCAGCTAGGAAATTTTGTTTGTTGACCCATTTGGGGAGGTAGACAAGACAGGTCTTATTATTTTAAATTTACAAAAGAGGACACTGAAGTTTTGTATAACCGAGGTGAAGTGACCATCCAAGATCATAAAACAAGTTCATGGTCCAGGGCCACAACCATAACCTAGTTCTGGGTCGTGCTGGGCCTTGATTTCAGCCCCTTGACTGTGCTGGGCCAGAGACTCTATCTGCCTCATCTTCCATCTGCCCAACAGTCATTTCCAAGAACTGAATAAAACCACCAGCTTTGCATGATTTCCAAAGCTATTGATTGTGCCCCTATTCTTCATTCATCTTGTGGATAATAAATCCATCCATTTAAAGACAAGAAGAATTCAGTGTTCAGCTGTGGTCTGCTACACACATGTCCACTTTCCTTACATTTTCTTTGAACAGAACACAGTAAAATCTATTGTACGGCTCACCGGCATGATATCGCTTTGATAGACACTGAGTGACCTAATATACACACTCCAGTGTACTCTAATCTGTGGTCTCCCAGCTCCTACTCGGCAGGAATTCTGAGATGTTGATGGAACCCCGTGATTTAACAGAGCAGCCGGGCTGCCCTTTCACCCTTCACACTGGTTCTGACAGCTGCCTGCCATGTGTAGAGAAAACCTCACAGGCTGAAACCCTGTCGCAGAGTAAAGGTCCTTGAATAAACATACAAGCATGATCATGCTACTATTCTAAAATTAAATTGCTTTTTTTAAACTGAATTTGCAGTGGGGAAATTTTACAGCTGAAGATCCAAGTCATCCCAAAGTGCACCAAGTACCTTCTCCTTTTAAAAATAAAACAACAGACACAGTGAGCCTGGTCCCATCCACACATATTTGAGTTACCTATCTTTTTCAAATGGATTAAGCCAGTTCATCAATGCCCAGGTTTGTCTACTCTGAGACATTAACAAGCATGCCAGAAATGATGTGCAGCATCTCCTGGGTTTGTTGGGAAACTTGATTTGTGTTTAAGCTATCAGTTTAATCCACACTGCCTTTTTACTTTTATCAGGGTATTCTTCAGGTAGAAAGAAATGGAAGGAGCTTTTAGGCATGACTACTGTCCTAAATATAAAGTTGGTTTAAAAAAAAAAAAATCCCTACTCGGCCCAAATAGCATTGTGCTTTTATAATTCATTCTCTTCACATACAGTACCCTGTGTTATCATGGCTAATGTTTTCCTGCTGAGCTGCCATCATCTTTTGTCAAGCTGTCAGGGTATTAAACTGATGTACCTTCCACATTTGGATAGAGGTCATTATCCTGTTGCCTGGTTGCATTGCCTCTGCTGAGCAGGTTAACTGCTTGAGGTCTTTCATCTAGATAAATGTTCGCCAGCACTTTTGCTCTGTGATGACATGAGCTGTTCCTTAGAGGTCAAATAGTGGTGCTATGATAAGTTGTTCCCTTTGAGTTCACAGATTCAGAAAGGACCAGAGTCCAAATTTCATCATCGGCCTAAAAATAATGATAAATGCTCATTTTGGCATATTTCTTCCCAAAGTGCTGGACTGGGGACTCTTTAAAAAATACATACTTATGTTTTAATTTTACATAGAAAAATTTTGCTTTTAAGTATTTTATTGTTTCAGTATCGTAAGTGATTCCACTGTGTCAGAACTGACCCCTTAGTTCTGATGATGGCAGAAATAAATTGTGTGTGTGTGTATGCATGCATAATAGATAAAATACATTGTAAGTTTTCAGGCTTGCTAATCTTAAAATAATATTTTAAGCGTAGTTTAAAGACTCCAATATTAGACACCTTGGTACCATCCAAATAGCAAGATAGTTTTTTGTTTGTTTTTTCGGTTTTTTTTGCGGTATGCGGGCCTCTCACTGTTGTGGCCTCTCCCGTTGCGGAGCACAGGCTCCGGACGCGCAGGCTCAGCGGCCATGGCTCACGGGCCTAGCCGCTCCGTGGCACGTGGGATCTTCCCAGACCAGGGCACGAACCCGTGTCCCCTGCATCGGCAGGCGGACTCTCAGCCACTGCGCCACCAGGGAAGCCCAAAAGTCTTTTGTTTTTTAAAGTGGTTTTTCAACTGAAGCAGGCCTTACCTCTCTATTTACCATGACTACTGTTGTTATATGAGCTAAAAGATGCTTCTACAAGTAAATAGAACACATTTTTTAATAAAATCTTTTTTTAGAATGCCACTTTAAACTATAGTCTCTTTTAAAGTGTTACACATGGAATCAACTTTCTTGACATTGTATAATTTTAGGCCAAACTGCTTAATTTTAACTGCCTCATTTGATATACTTAGTCTTCTAAAAATATATTTAGGTGTTTTTTTAATGTGTACTATTATTTTCAACAACTGGACTAGATTTTAGATTATTGTTTTATTATTAAGGGTCAGTTATATGTAGTCCACAAATTTTATCATAAAACAAAATTTAAAACCTGCCTAGAAGTACCATCTTACAGAACTTGGAATTAGTGAGGTCAAATGCACTGATAGTTTTATTCATGTATTCATTAATACCTGTTAGGTGGTGTAGAAACAAACATGAGTGAAACAGTGAGAACCGTCTTCAAAGGAAGATTCTGTATTCCCTTTCCTATCCATTAATTATATCAGCAGCAGCACAGTTGCCCAGACTATAAAGTTCAGCATCCTCCATGATGTGCCCTGTTTCTTAACCACATGTTGAGTGAATGACCAAGACCTGTCAGTCCCTCCTAAATATTATCTTAAAATCCATTCTCTCTTCGACACTCCACACTGTCTTCTAGCCTTAGCTGAGACCCTCTTTATCCCTCATCCTAAGTTGTTCCTCTGCCTCTAGTTACTCCCCATGCTGTCCCTCACCGCCATCCATCTTCCTTACTGCCAAGAGAGTTTTCTTTCCAAAAAACCAATCTGATCAGTCACTCCCTGCTTAGAGAGCATCCTCTCATCCATCCCAACCTTACTGCGTAGAATTGTTGTGAGCTGTACAGATCTCCAGGTAACAAACAAAGCGATGGACCCACTTCAGGTACCCAGAAAGCCTCCTCTAATTAAAGCACCCAGACTCATTCTAATAATAAATGCTGTGCTTCTAGGGACATATCAACTAACTTGGGGAGAAGGGAGGCCACCCTCATCTACCTTATTAAGAGATGCATTTCCAATAAAAAGTTTAGTCTTATGTTTAATACTTATTTTCAATTTTGTAGTATTTTGGCACTTTGACCAATTTGTCTTGGGAAATTTTTTAAATTTAAATTACTGTATATATTTATGCTATGGGGTATTGTACAACAATAAATAAATTCCATGATAAGAATGTATTATATTAGGATATAATTCTATTTAGGGAAGTGGGATGGAAGTACTAAAGGAGAAAAAAGTATGATATAAAATTTCCAACTGTTAAAGAATAATCATGTACTTTTAAAAATGGACGATGAGATCAAATATATTTACATTACAATGGACCAAGTTTAAAGAATGATACAAAATCTTTATTTTAAAATGTCAATATTTTCAATAAGCCAAACATTACATTCTTTGCTACTATTAAATTTATGATCAAAATATCCTATTTCAGCTTTAAAATGTGCAGAAAAGTACATAGTTTAACAAAAACATTTATGGAGTAGTCAAGCAAAAAACATTGAAGACTATTCAGTTAGACTGATCGGATTCCAGTCCTAGAAACGCTGAGCAAATGTATGGAATGTTTATCCCCTATACCTTTAAAAGGGATGTTTTTTACAATTATTTTACTTTAGTGTTACTAATAGACAAGTAGGCGAGATAACTTTCCTCCTAATTATGCTAAACAATAAGTATTATCCAAAGGCTACTCAGTAGCCACCAAGGACCCAGGGCTTTTGCACATCTCTGTAGCTGGGCCTATGCCAAAGGGCCCCACTAATCTCCAGTGGGTACAGAACTTACTGGATTTCTTCAGTAAGCATATGACTACTCTTTCCCAACTTTATTAATTCCTGTCCTTGCTGCTGATGTAGCATGAAAGAAGCTGGGGCAAGAGTTCAGTGTTCTTATTGGGATTTAGAATTACACAGTTGAGAAATTAATGACATCCAACATTGTCATTAAACATACAACTTTCTAGCCTTGAATTTTTTTATTGCGCTCACGTACCAGGAGCTCATGGACAGTGGGTTAAATGTGTAACAGGATCATTTTTAATGGATCCACAGTTTTCAGATTCCCCCTGTCAGCTGAGATACCAAAAGCACAGCCACATGATTACCTCAGAGTTAACATCAACATTTATCATGAAAGAATCTTTGCTAGATGCTTGGGATGCAAAATGCATCACAAATGCACATCATTCCTGCCTTCAAGGAGTTTACTTTCTAGTTTTGATGAAAAGTTTAAATAATAATGCAGTCCATGCCAGGGCTATTAAATAGTCATTAAAGTAATATTTAATGACATATTTAAGTATGGTCTATGCCTATCACTAAGTGAAAACAGCAGGTTGCAAAACAGCTGTGCATAGTACAATCCCATTTCAGTAACTGAAGTATACACATATATGCATGAAAAAAAGGAAGTAAAATTATAAGCAAAATGTTAACAGTCTGTCTTTCTTGATCAAGTAGAACTGTGCGGTAGTTTAACTGCCTTTTTGCGCAGTTTAACTTGTACAATGAGGAGATCCCTTTGGTAATAAAGCTGTTGTCATTGGGCCTGGGGTGACTCTAGGTTTTAGGTGTGAGGCTATGGGCTGTGAACAGGACAACAGACTATTAAGACAAACAGGAAAACCTGCATCCCTTAAGATCATTTTTGGAGGTCAGAGCGGAGGTAATCGTACCTGAAGAGAGGGCCAGCCACCCATCCACTCACTCTCATCAGATCCACTTCCATTAGGTGTTCTCTGGCAACAGGTTCCAACCTTGCTGGCAAGTCAGGAAAGATTGGAGACAGAAGTGAACCATCCCATGAAGCTCTTATGCGGCATACACTTTAGGCCTTGACCTCTGTAGCCTCCAGACTCACCTGCCTGAAGGAGGGCGAGTCAAGGTCTACATATATGGTCTAGTGCCCCATTTTCTGGAGCCTCTGTCCCATATTTCTCTCAACTTTTCCAACGATGGAAAAGTATTTTGACATTTTGCCCTCAGGAGTTTAGGGGGAGGGAGCTTGTGGAGAGAACTTTGTCTTGCCATCGAGGCCTGGCTCCAGCCCTTACAAGCTAGGTCATCTGGAAAGTTCCTTAATGTCTCAGTTATATCAGAAAATATCTTTCAAATGGGGATTGTACCACCTGCCATGCCTCCTTTAAATGACAATTTGACAGAAAAAGAACGAAGCACTTTTTTCTTTTTAAGAAAAGACCTATCCAAATACAAGAGATTCATATTAGAAAACCTAACTTTACACTGAGAGATTATCCAGAGACTTGGTTTTTTGTTTTTTGGGTTTTTTTTTAAACACCTTTATTGGAGTATAATTGCTTTAAAATGGTGTGTTAGTTTCTGCTTTATAACAAAGTGAATCAGTTACACATATACATATATCCCCGTATCTCTTCCCTCTTGCATCTCCCTCCCTCCCACCCTCCCTATCCCACCCCTCTAGGTGGTCACAAAGCACTGAGCTGATCTCCCTGTGCTATGTGGCTGCTTCCCACTAGCTAGCTATTTTACATTTGGTAGTGTATATATGTCCATGCCACTCTCTCACTTTGTCCCAGCTTACCCTTCCCCCTCCCCATATTCTCAAGTCCATTCTCTAGTAGGTCTGCGTCTTTATTCCTGTCTTGTGCCTAGGTTCTTCATGACCTTTTTTTTTTTTTTCCTTAGATTCCATATATATGTGTTAGCATACGGTATTTGTTTTTCTCTTTCTAACTTCACTCTGTATGACAGACTCTAGGTCCATCCACCTCACTACAAATAACTCAACTTCGTTTCTTTTTATGGCTGAGTAATATTCCATTGTATATATTCCATCTTCTTTATCCATTCATCTGTTGATGGGCACTTAGGTTGCTTCCATGCCCTGGCTATTGTAAGGAGAGCTGCAGTGAACTTTGTGGTACATGACTCTTTTTGACTTATGGTTTTCTCAGGGTATATGCCCAGTAGTGGGATTGCTGGTTGTATGGTAGTTCTATTTTTAGTTTTTGAAGGAACCTCCATACTGTTCTCCACAGTGGCTGTATCAATTTACATTCCCACCAACAGTGTAAGAGGGTTCCCTTTTCTCCACACCCTCTCCAGCATTTATTGTTTCTAGAGTTTTTGATGATGGCCATTCTGACTGGTGTGAGATGATATCTCATTGTAGTTTTGATTTGCATTTCTCTAATGATTAATGATGTTGAGCATTCTTTCATGTGTTTGTTGGCAATCTGTATATCTTCTTTGGAGAAATGTCTATTTAGGTGTTCTGCCCATTCTTGGATTGGGTTGTTTGTTTTTTGATATTGAGCTACATGAGCTGCTTGTAAATTTTGGAGATTAATCCTTTGTCAGTTGCTTCATTTGCAAATATTTTCTCCCATTCTGAGGGTTGTCTTTTTGTCTTATTTATGGTTTCCTTTGCTGTGCAAAAGCTTTTACGTTTCATTAGGTCCCATTTGTTTATTTTTGTTTTTATTTCCATTTCTCTAGGAGGTGGGTCAAAAAGGATCTTGCTGTGATGTATGTCATAGAGTGTTCTGCCTATGTTTTCCTCTAAGAGTTTGATGATGTCTGGCTTTACATTTAGGTCTTTAATCCCCTTTGAGTTTATTTTTGTTTATGGTGTTAGGGAGTGTTCTAATTTCATTCTTTTACATGTAGCTGTCCAGTTTTCCCAGCACCACTTATTGAAGAGGCTGTCTTTTCTCCACTGTATATTCTTACCTCCTTTATCAAAGGTAAGGTGACCATATGTGCGTGGCTTTATCTCTGGGCTTTCTATCCTGTTCCATTGATCTATATTTCTGTTTTTGTGCCAGTACCATACTGCGGAGACTTGGTTTTTACTGACATTTTAACCAGATTCCATTTCCTTGAAAATGTTGAGGAATTGGGCCTCCCTGGTGGCACAGTGGTTAGGAATCCGCCTGTCAATGCAGGGGACACGGGTTTGAGCCCTGTTCCTGGAAGATCCCACATGCCGCAGAGCAACTAAGCCCCTGTGCCACAACTACTGAGCCTGCTCTCTAGAGCCCACGAGCCACAAGTACTGAAGCCTGAGTGCCTAGAGCCCATGCTCTGCAACAAGAGAAGCCACCACAATGAGAAGCCTGCAAACCACAACGAAGAGTAGCCCCCCGCTCACCCCAACTAGAGAAAGCCCACGTGCAGCAATGAAGACCCAGTGCAGCCAAAAATAAATAAATTAAATGAATAAAGAATTTAACTAGATGCTGTCTTTAAAAAATATATATTGAGGAATAAATTTTGCACTAGAGAGGGAAAGCATGCCCTCACATTACCATAGCTGAAGTTCTGCTTTCCAAGGCAGATCTGTTTCCAGGAATTAAGTAAACACCAGCTCGGAGATTCACGCTGCAAACCTCTAATGCCTAGGTGACGTCTAAGGGATTTAATCAAGCTACAGGATATATGATTCAAAGGACAAAAAATAAAGTGATTAAGAAAAATCTTCTCTATGGCAAGGAAACAGCAGATTGTTTCCATTAATCTTATGAGTAATTTTGTTTTTGTTGGCAGAAAGCTAAACCCGGGGCAAGTGTGGTGCACAGTGGGAGGGAGGACTTACTGGAACAGCACAAGGATTGTGTCACAGCCACTGCAACGCAGTACATTCGAAGCTGAGTTCTTCTCCCCGTACAAGTTGGCTTCCCCTCCCAGCTTTTCTCTTCTCATCCTTGGTCCCACTGCTCACTGGAGCTCTAGCTCTCCTTTCGTCTGCATCTCCTATCGGCCTCCAGGGCCTGCCCATCTTTGCCTTGAACCGTATCTTGAATGTCTGTGCTTTTCTCCATTCTCTCACCTCACACCTGTGTCCCTGTAAGAGATCCTCTGGGCTCAGCCAATCACACAGCAAACATTTATAGAGTGCTTGCTGTGACTACAAGTTCCCCCTTGTTCCCCTCCACCCAGAATGGTGACATATAATAAGTCGTCCGAAATGTTGTTTTCATCACGGCATTTCCCTTCTCAGAGATCTGAAGGGACTCTTTATTTCTTTGCACCACAAGTCTAGCCTCTTCTGTTTAGATTTCAAGGCCTTTCACAATCTGACTCCATCCTACTAGAATCTACCCCCAAAGTCCCACTTCTCTACTCAGATCGGATGCTGTCTCCATGTTTCATTTATTCATTTTCTCCATACTGATGTGCTGTATACCTGCTATATATATGCCAGGCACAGCGCTAAGTGCCTAAGAATATGATATGGTTCTTTCTGTGAGAAGCTCCAGAAGTCTAAAGGTGGAAATATGTAAGGAAACAACATAATATGATATGATCAAGGTTCCTTCAGGGGTTGTATAGTGCGCTGGTTAAGTTCAAAGAGGAAAGTGCTGATTCCACCTGAGGAATCAGGCTGACAATTTTGTCTAGAGGGACCAGGGAAGTTGTCCAAAGGGAGCCAAGTCAAGACCAGAGGAAGGGAAACCTGAGAGTCAAAAGCTGGTGTGCCTACCTCATACGAAAATCCAGATCTGGGCTTCCCTGGTGGCGCAGTGGTTTAGAGTCCATCTGCCGATGCAGGGGACACGGGTTTGTGTCCCGGTCCGGGAAGATCCCACATGCCGCGGAGCAGCTGGGCCCGTGAGCCATGGCCGCTGAGCCTGCGCGTCCGGAGCCTGTGCTCCGCAACAGGAGAGGCCACAACAGTGAGAGGCCCGCGTACCACAAAAAACAAACAAACAAACAAAAATATGTATATATAAATGTACAGTGGAGAAAGGACAGCCTATTCAGTGAGTGGTGCTGGGAAAACTGGACAGGTACATGTAAAAGTATGAGATTAGATCACTCCCTAACACCATACACAAAAATAAGCTCAAAATGGATTAAAGACCTAAATGTAAGGCCAGAAACTATCAAACTCTTAGAGGAAAACATAGGCAGAACACTCTATGACATAAATCACAGCAAGGTCCTTTTTGACCCACCTCCTAGAGAAATGGAAATAAAAAAAAAAGTAAACAAATGGGACCTAATGAAACTTTAAAAGCTTTTGCGCAGCAAAGGAAACCATAAAGAAGACCAAAAGACAACCCTCAGAATGGGAGAAAATATTTGCAAATGAAGCAACTGACAAAGGATTAATCTCCAAAATTTATAAGCAGCTCATGCAGCTTAATAACAAAAAAACAAACAACCCAATCCAAAAATGGGCAGAAGACCTAAATAGACATTTCTCCAAAGAAGATATACAGACTGCCAACAAACACATGAAAGAATGCTCAACATCATTAATCATTAGAGAAATGCAAATCAAAACTACAATGAGATATCATCTCACACCAGTCAGAATGGCCATCATCAAAAACTCTAGAAACAATAAATGCTGGAGAGGGTGTGGAGAAAAGGGAACCCTCTTACACTGTTGGTGGGAATGTAAATTGATACAGCCACTGTGGAGAACAGTATGGAGGTTCCTTAAAAAGCTACAAATAGAACTACCATATGACCCAGCAATCCCACTACTGGGCATATACCCTGAGAAAACCATAATTCAAAAAGAGTCATGTACCAAAATGTTCATTGCAGCTCTATTTACAATAGCCCAGAGATGGAAACAACCTAAGTGTCCATCATCGGATGAATGGATAAAGAAGATGTGGC
Source organism: Stenella coeruleoalba (assembly GCF_951394435.1). Classification (NCBI taxonomy): domain Eukaryota; kingdom Metazoa; phylum Chordata; class Mammalia; order Artiodactyla; family Delphinidae; genus Stenella; species Stenella coeruleoalba. The sequence goes on along the minus strand of NC_137155.1, from coordinate 50,703,062 downwards.
ACATATATACAATGGAATATTACTCAGCCATAAAAAGAGACGAAATTGAGCTATTTGTAATGAGGTGGATAGACCTAGAGTCTGTCATACAGAGTGAAGTAAGTCAGAAAGAGAGAGACAAATACCGTATGCTAACACATATATATGGAATTTAAAAAAAAAAAATGTCATGAAAAACCTAGGGGTGAAACAGGAATAAAGACACAGACTTACTAGAGAATGGACTTGAGGCTATGGGGAGGGGGAAGGGTAAACTGTGACAAAGCGATAAAGAGGCATGGACATATATACACTACCAAACGTAAGGTAGTTAGCTAGTGGGAAGCAGCCGCGTAGCACAGGGAGATCAGCTCGGTGCTTTGTGACCGCCTGGAGGGGTGGGATAGGGAGGGTGGGAGGGAGGGAGACGCAAGCGGGAAGAGATATGGGAACATATGTATATATATAACTGATTCATTTTGTTGTAAAGCAGAAACTAACACACCATTGTAAAGCAATTATACTCCAATAAAGATGTTAAAAAAAAAGGGATATTAAAATTCAGGCCAGGGATTGGACAATAAAAAGCCTAAAAAAAAAAAAAAATAAATAAATATATGTATTAAGTCAAAAAAAATATATGTATATATAGTTAAGTACTCTGGTAAGCTCTTTGCCACAATTAAGACATCCCTCTCTTTTTCATATTGTAGTCAAAACACATGAGAATCAATAAACAACCACTTCAGCATTAGGTTTACATCCATACTTCAGTGAGGGCAAGTATCACAGGGAGTACGTGGAAATCTCTTAGGACAGATGGTCAGTAACTTCTTCCAAACATATTTCTGAACAAGGTAATGTTCCCTTCCCCACTAATCTGGTAATTTTCTTCCTTTTTACTATGAAGTATTACTTTCATTTGTTGAGGATGGTAATAATTTTCAAATCAGGAAGAGTGAGGGAACCAGTGTCTATTGAGTAATCCCTGAGTGCTGAGACTTATTCTGTGATTCATTGTAATTCTTTTAAAAAAGAAATTTGATTTCCAGTAGTTAAATAAATATTTTTAGGAATATCACTTAAACATTCCTCATGTATTTTAACTCATACCCTTTATTACTGATGAACAAACAGTGAGACAAAATGCAAGTGTTGATCAACCCTCAATGGAATTGAGAGGAAAGAAGTAGTAGAGGGAATATATTGTTTATCCCCTCCCACACTAAGCAATTGGAACCACTATCCAGACGAAACAGAGCCCTCCGTGGTAGTGGAATATCTATCTGGGGATAGAGTTGTAATCAGTTGTCAGTTTCTCCCCTTGGATTCTGAATTCACCAGCTAAGAGCTAGACGCTCAGGACCAAGGTGTAGTGTGTGTGCAGATAGATAAATAGGTAGTTTAGATATATATAAGATAATCAGATGATAGACAAATAATCATAAGAAACATGCTGCTGTTATGTTTAGAGTAAGATTTTCAAAATCTGTAGTTAAAATTTTAGATAAAAATTACCAAGTCCAAATCTTTTGTCTCAGTGCTCAGTATAAAATATGATTGTAAAAAAAAATAGCCATTGGATGAAGAAGGTAATTCCATTGCCTTATTGTCAACATTATATCATACCTTAAAATCAGATGTGACTGTGGAACAAGTTTATCCACATGTTGTATAATTGTTGATCAATTTAGAAATAAGAAAATAAGAGATTCAAACCTTGTTTCCTTTCTGTAAATAAGAGGATAAAATTAAAGCATTTTAAATTTGAAGGGTTTATCTTTAATTTAGTAATAACCAAATTTTAGTGCCTAAAAGTGTGTACCTATTTGATTTTTTCTTCATACATGTGTCTTATGTGTTTGTAGTTAAAGTGGTTGAGCAACATTTGACATTCGTGATTATTTTCTATTTAGATATCGTAGCTCTCTGTTTCCTCTTTATCATTTCACTTATTAATGCATTGAAAAGATATTACCCAAAAAAACAAAATAATTCAATTTCGATATAGAATGTGAAGCAGGAAATATACTTTACTTCTTCCTTCCTTTTCTGAACAATTTTCTCTTAAACACAAGTATATTTAGCGAGGCTTTAAACAGTGCTGAGCAAGTTTAGTTTTTCATTGCAGTTGCCAAATACTAACCATCTCACGAACTCACAGTTATGCAGCAGTTATGCATCACATTGTGTGTATGTTCGTTATACAAATAGTAAGTTATTTATTCCAATAATTAAATTTCAATAATAAAACTTTCTTACTGGAAAGTATTCAAGTAACACAAAGGAATATCTAGTAAAACTTTAAAATTCCCAACCTGCAGAAGATCTTGATCTCCTTCCAGAGGTAGCCACTATTAATAGCTGGTATATTATCTTTCCAGATGCTTTTTGATATACATAACATTTCATGCTTATAATTTCAAAGAATACCATTACTTAAATTTTACTCAGATTCAAATTATGTGAAATTCAAGTTACCCAACCTGAGAGTGATATTCATATGAGAATTCCAATTTTTGCACCAGGTATCTGGCAACTTTCCTATTGCTAGCAGGAAGAAATACAAGCAAAAATAGAATACTGTAAAGCTTGACAGACGTATCCCGTACTACTATTCATTTTTTAATATAAAAGCATGGATTTTCTTGTATGGCTTGTGGTATTCTTCTCTTTACCTTATCAAATTCTGTTCTATTGCTTTTCAGAATTGAGTCTTCTCTCCTGCCCACATCATTTAAGAGTTACTACCGTTACAATACAGTAGAAAGAGTATGGGATTTGGAGTAATAAAATCTGGTACAGGTTCCAGCTTTGCCACTTACTAGCTGTGAGTCCTTAAGTAAATTATGTGTATTCTCTACCCCTCATTTTCCTCATTGGAATAAGGAATGGCAAACCCAACTACCTCACTAGGATTGTTTTGAAGAGTAGAGACTTGTAATCCAAACTAGACATGATAAGCATTGTGTCATTCAGGATGGACTAAGTTTTGCTGTGGCTTAATATAACAAACATTTATTTCTTGTTGACACGGTCTGTCCATATGAGTCATGAGAGGCTCTGCTCAGGGATGCAGGGTAACAGAGGCTGCATCTCTATACAGTCTTCCTCAGCCACCTTGGCAGGGGGAAGAGACCTGGCAAGAGGAATACTGGCCCTTAAGGCAACCACATGGATATGTACATCTCATTGGTCCGAGCAGGTGGAATGGCCATGCCTAACTTCCAAGGGAGACGTAAAGGGCATTCCACCCAGGATCCAGAAGACAGAGAGCTGGAACTTAGTGAAGAGCACTAATGACCACTAATGTTTGCAAACATTAGAGATAATGTAAAGCATTTCAAGGGAAGGGTGAAAAGTCATTCCTTGTTATTTTCTTTGATCCCAAAGGTATTCAAGAAAGATTTCCAAGGAAGGAAAACAAGTCTGGGGACAAAAATGGGAGCCTTGTGTGGGAGTCAGGCATGGTGGAAAGGAACATAGGGTGAGGAATTCAACAAGAAAAGAAAGTGAGGGAAGGGACAGCATCAAAGTGAAGCAAGCTGGGTCTCGTGTGACTAGAGACTGAGCCCCACGCTTCTAGATCTGCAGAGGGTTGCAAACTGCAGCCTAGGTGAACTCTTCCTCAATCCCCTCCATATATCATTAGATGTAGGATGCCTGCCTCACACAGAAGACCTCAAAGCCACTTCACTCCACCTTTGAGCTCAGTTCCTGGTATTGCCTCTACTATCTGGTCTCACTGTTAGCGTTGTGTTCTTGTTTTGGCCTTTGCACAGCTCCTGGGGGCTCTTTATCATGGAAGATCACTACCCAATCCAGGGGTGGCAACACCATGGCCACCAGGCTTCACAAGCCACTGAAACAGTTACAGCAAGGTTTTCTTTCTATCCCCTCAGAACCTCTGAAGAGCATCCTATTTTCTTGGTGCTTTAAAGTAAAGGAAGAAGTCTCCCTTATTGTGTATAAGGAAGGCATGTCAACATAAGTGGAAATAGTTTAGATTTCATTATTCCAAGTCCAGTTTTTCCTAAAATTCCTCTACTTTGGCTTAATTGTAGAAGGGTTACAAATCTATAAGAGGGTTAGGATCCCGTATCTATATGTTTAGAATTTCTCTGGTCAGAATATTCCTTCAAAAATATCACCACCAGGCATCGGACGGTGTGGGTGTGTATTTTCGTGTGTGTGAGTGCACTGAGGGAAGGGTGCATGAGGGAAGAGGAAATGCGAAGCTTCAAAAAAGGAAATGGGGAATGGTCTTGTTGCATTTAATCAGTGGAAAACCGTGGTCAAAAAAATGTGTTGTTTTTTTTTTTGAAACTTAGTCTCTTTATCTTATGCTCAAAGGAATAAATTTTATAAAATTAAGCTGTATAAAAGTAAAATTATGTGGATCAGAGAACTGAAGCAATTCTGTGCAGATTCCCTTGATCACCCAAACCAGCACGCAGATCCGTGGGAGGAGCAAGGTAGAGGGACGGTTAGGTGTGGTTGCTATGGCAACCATGTGCTGATTGGAATAAGACTGAGGAATCGTGATTCATCCCTGGCTCCACATTTTCCTTTTCTCTTCTTAACTGGCCCCTAAAGATTTGCAGTCCTTGGGGTCTCGGTGCTACCAAGGCAGGTCACAGAGAGACACCGTGCAGCCAGAGGTTGCTGTCCCCTAGCAATGGCAAGGAAGGCACAAGTTATTCATGTGCCTGAGATAAGCGGGGTACAAGTGTAAATAAGGTTTAACCAGAGAGATGAAAGTGAGCAAGAATCATCAGAATGCCAAGCTTCCAGGCCAAGTCCTGGAATGCCACAACTCTGAAATGACAGAACCAAAGTGAGGCCATAGAAGCCAGATCAGCCTGTGAAGTGCAGATATAAAAGACCATGAGTTCGTTTTCTGATGTTAAGAAGAAACACTGGTATTGACAAGAGAGACAAAGGTTTGTCCAGAGGGTTGGAGTGGGATGTACTTTTCCAACACATGTTTCTGAGCTTCAGCTTTCTCATCCATAAGATGAAATGCTGCCTTGAAGGTTGCTGCGGGGACCAGAGGCATAATAAATCCTCCTCAGCTGCTCAAATGAGTTGTCTGTGACCCTTTCTGAGGGGGAAAATATGAGTGGCCATATTAAGAACAATTGCAAAATCTTGGCTGATATTGTTTTTACCTCAATAGGGAAGATAAGAGTTCGGCATCATTGGCAAAGCTGTGAGAAGAGACTCTGAAGGTCATCTCTTTAGATCCCTACTTAGGGATCTAAAGAATGCCCATTTGTGCTTCTCCTGTTGGCTGTTGCCTTCATCAAATAGAGTGGGCTAGGTTCTACCTCTCTTGATGAAACATGATGCATGGACTAGGTGACATTTTTATTTTGTTTTTGTTTGGTTGGTTGTATTCTTGTCATCTAGGGAGGGTGTAGGAAATCACATAAGCCTCTAACCACTCTTAACAGGAGTGTCCATAGTCTGTGTCCCTTGTTCAAAAGGAATTACCTTCAAGGACTTAACTTTCAGGGAAGGTTATTTCCTCTGCAGTATGCTCTAGAATTGTGGCTAGATGATGGAAATGCTGCTTGATGCTTCAGCATTCTGACTCTCCAATCCTGAGGTTCTTGACCTGCGGTCCATGGGTCTATGAATGGAATTCAGAAGATCTGTGAGCCAACTGAAATTGTATGAAAAAAGCTGCCTGTAGTTATATGTGTAGATGGAGTTTTCTGGAGAGGATTCCTTGGTGTTCATCTGGTTCTCAGATTTGGCAGTGACTCGGTTTAAGAATGATCATAATCTGAGTGCTCTGTGTCTGTTCTCTTGTTGGCAGTTGTATTTATCAGTGTTTTGTCCACTGAGGAGTTGGTAAGAGTAGAAAAATAGGGAGGACATTAAAGAAATTTTTTTCGTAAGAAAAATCATAATCTCAGATTCTGACTTAAAACTGATCTCTCCATTACATAGCAATGCAACAGTTCCTATGCAGTACCATTAAAAACATTAAATAATGTACGCAAAATGTGTACATTTTACTGTAAGTAAAATTTACCTGAACACCATAAATACATATTGCACTCAAATTAACAATATGTATATTTAGGGGTGAAGTATACTGATATCAGCAACTTAGTTTGAAAAGCATCAAAATAATAGGATTGATTAATGGATGAATAGAAGCATAGGCAGATGAATAGCTATGTTACAAAGCAAACACATCAAAATGTTAATTGTAGAATCTTTGTAGCGGGTATATGGATGTTCGCTGTACAATTCTTTTGTTTTACTGTATACTTGAAAAGTTTAATAAAATGTTGGAAAAATATATAATCATAATATTTAGAGTGCATACAACTGTATATGATACAGAAGACAGAATAAGGATCGAAAGGAATGAATGGAAGTTGATTTTATAACTTTGATATTTATTGATTCAATTTAGAGGTAATTCTTTAGTACACAGAAGTAAATCTACAAATGTTCAAATTTCAAGTGCAGAGAATTTATGGTCAAGAGGAATTACTGTGATGTATCTGTGTGCTTAGCAAGACAGCCCTCTGAACAGTGACCATGATTGCATATTTTCCCCAGATTTGGTAGGGTTTGCATAGTTTTATTTGGAGCTTGTTCTAACACAAAGCTCTTCTTGCCTTCAATTATTTTCTAGTCTATTTCTTTGCTTGATTGCACACCATGAATCTTAGTAATTTTCCTCTACCTGTCTGCTTCAGATACATCTTATCTGAATCACCCATCTCTAGTAATGTAGACAGGCTTAACACACTACACCCCAGCGAGTGAAAGAAAGAGGTGCAGTGTTCTTCTTTACATTTTACCAGGCATATATCAGTCTCTAAAAATCAACCTGTTAGAATTTTTCTTAATAAGAGAGTACTAAACGAGATGAGATTTAACTTTACCATGTTAATCCAGGCATGAGTAGTTTTACATCCTGCTTGGACCAACGTGCTTAATAATTGATCATGAGAACCATATAAACTCTGGCACTAAAACTTGGGAGGTTACTAATTAAAAAACAAAAGAGTTTTTCCATTTTAGCATCGCAGGCCCGGCTCATTGTAGGTGACAGCTCATTCGAGCCACTGAATCCAAGAGTTGCAAAAGGAGCAAAACCAAGCAGCTTATTGGAGCTGATGAGCTGTTTTGTTTTGTTTTCACACTTGTATACTTCATGCAGTATACATTATAGTTAATTATTATGTTTCAAGCAAAACTGGTGATTTTTCCCCCCCATGACAATGAAGCAACTAAGTCACTAGATCTGTTTTGGGGTTTTCTTCTTTCTTTCTTTCTAATGACCCCCGTGTTCAAAGTCAGATCTTTTGAAAAGGACTTAACAGAGCATCATGAGACGTGATAGGTGCTTAGGGTGCAATTTTAATGCCAACAGACTGGAAAACAAACAGCATAAACCCAGACAAGACATAACTTTGTTCTTTAGCATCTGTGTGAAGAGGAAATCAGATCTTTCTGGGATGTGCTTCCACTCACAGGTGTGGAAGAGAAGATGTCAGTTCCCAACTCACCACATTGTGGGTGGGATTCTGATTTGGGGCAAGGCGACAGGGTATTGCATTGTCTCTCACAGTAAGAGCTCGATTCACTTAACTCCATGCTTTTGTTTCAGTCGTCCACAAACGGACGTTAAAAAAGCGTGAAGCATCCCTTAATCCCATGAGCCTGGTGTGTGCTGGCTCCTGTCACTGCATTCTCCAGCTCTGTTGCCAGTGGAAGTGAGAGATGGACCCCAGGCTTGCAACCACTGTTCTTTGCTCTGCCACCAAACCACTGAGCTGTTGGCACTTTAATCGTTTTATACCAGGAGGAAACCAATTGTGTTGATGTGAATGTCTTATTCATCGGACATTACAGGCTTCACATTTTTAAGGAGCTGAAACTCCAAGTCCCCAGCATGCACCCGCAGTGAATCAAGACAAGAGTGCCGTGATGACGTTTTCGAATTTATTGCAGTTGCTCTTTAAAAGATTTGACAGTATTTTAGAATTCTAAACGCCACAATTTGAAAGCCTGTCTGAGGTTGTGTGCTAATCAAAAACAGTAAATCATGTTTGACTTATAAAGGTCAGCAGAGTAGTAGAACTCAGAGTTAGTGCATATTCTTTTCCTTTTCCTTTTAAATGTGTAGACAAATATAGAGACTCAAGTGAACAGGCAATTTATCAAGGACCTAAGGCATCTTTCTGGTGCATGAAAATGTCCAAATTCTCCCCACGGGCTACGTTTTGAAAATTGCAGTCCTGGGGAAGAAGCTTAGTTTCTGTGTCATCCTGAGTCCAGGACACTCTAGATATTTCTCACGGGCAGAATAAGACCTTTCCACATTAAGTGCTGCAAAATCTGGTGCTTTGTGAGCAGTCACAAGACATTCGAAGAACCTGCTGCATTATCTCATTTGATGTCATCCTGAAAAAAACAACTATTTACCCACAGATTTCACAGAGGCAGCTGTGACTTCATCTGTGTGGAAAGCACACAACTGCCCTTGGTTGGGGATTGCCCTGGCGACTCCCCTGCTTAAAAGCCTCGAAGACCTCCTCACTACATACAGAATAAAGCCCCAAACCCTAAGCAGGGCACGTAAGGCCCTCCACTCCACCAGCCTCCCCTACCTGTCAGCTTCCCCTGCACTTTGTTTCCTGACCTCCAAATATGTGCCTGCCCCACTGGCCACTCACTGCTTCCCAGAGCCCTAGGCTATTCGAGAATGCCCTCCTTCCTCCTTTCTACACATTGCACTTTTATTTATCTTTCAAAGCCCAGTTCTTCCTCACTGCATTGGTACCTCTAGAATAACACTTCCATTCTCCATTTTGACTTAGAGGTTGCTGTTGTCCTGTGGTCCCCTTCCAAACTCTTGAGGCTCCTGAGGACGGCAGTGGTGCGCTGGTAAATATTTAGCAGCCATCTCTCCAGAAAGAGCAGGAAAGCCCTGATTGGTCAATTGTCTGTATCCCATGGTGTAAATATACCTCCTTCCATTGCCAATTTCAAGGGTGGCTGTGTTTAATAACAGCTTGCAAAATTCCTGAAAATTTTAGCATCGGGCTCTCACAAGCCAGTTCAAGCTAGCTTCAGACCACCACTGGGAGGGACCTTGCTTTAACAGTCTTTGGAATAGTCTCCTCTTCCCTGCTAAATGCTGTGCTTTCCTTAAAAAAGAGATGTTCAGTGTTTTCCTGGATTGAAATAGGCAAGCCAGCTGATAGTTTGGCTCTGCCACAGCTCATTGAGTGGGGTGTCATTTGCACAGAGATTCGGGGGATATTTGCACCTCTTGTCATTTGAGAGTGGTGGCCTTAGCCGTCTCCCTCATGCCACGGTGCGCAGGCACGTGTGAATTTAAACAGATGGATTTATTGGAAGTGCAACTGAGAACTGCAGTGAGGAGCAAGTTGATGGTCTTGAATCCAGCAGCCTCATTAGAATAGAATGTGATCCACCATGGCGTCAATAAAACACTTACAGAGGAAAGCCTAAGGCACAGATTTGGGAAGATCAGTGACAAATTCTTTGAGGGAGGAGAGAATGCTATAGGCTCAGATCTCAACATCGTTTCAACAAATCTTTTGTCATTTTATTTATTTTAAATATTTATCTATTTATTTATTTTTGGCTGCATTGGGTCTTCGTTGCTGCGCATGGGCTTTCTCTAGTTGGGGCAAGCGGGGGCTACTCTTCGTTGTGGTGCACGGGCTTCTCATTGCGGTGGCTTCTCTTGTGGAGCACGGGCTCTAGGCGCATGGGCTTCAGTAGTTGTGGCACACGGGCTCAGTAGTTGTGGCTCGCGGGCTCTAGAGCGCAGGCTCAGTAGCTGTTGCACATGGGCTTAGTTGCTCCACGGCATATGGGATCTTCCCAGCGCAGGGCTCGAACCCGTGTCCCGTGCACTGGAAGGCAGATTCTTAACCACTGCGCCACCAGGGAAGCCTTCTTTTGCCGTTCCTGATGTGAGCCTTTGTCTTACTTTTGTGACTCACAATTTGAGACTGGAACGTCAGCATATTTTAGTTCATGTAGTAAAGTGCCAAGCTGGCTAGCTCTGTTTTTATAATCAACTTGGAAAGAACAGCATATCGACCCTGTTGTTCCTGTAAGGGTGACCAACTCCTTTTGGTTTACCCAGGTTTTAAAATTGAAAGTCCCACACCCTGGAAACCCCCTCAGTCAAACTGGGACAGTTGGCCAACCCAGTTGCTGTAAAGGTGTGGTTCCTGTAGTGAATGCTATGGGTACTTACACTTGGAATATACCTCGCACAGCTGCTATGCCAGCAGACATTGAACAAGTGACTGAAAGGATCATAACTTCTTTAAAAGCCCGGTTTATAAAATCTGTTCTCCTCTTAAGGTTATGGTCCTGTCTTTCAGGCACATTATTTATTTATTTTATTTTGTTTTTTTGGCCACACCTCTCAGCATGCGGGATCTTAGTTCCCCAACCAGGGATCGAACCCACGCCCTCTGCAGTGGAAGAGCGGATTCTTAACCACTGGACCTCCAGGGAAGTCCCCCAGGCACATTCTTTAAATGAGAGGCTAGGGCTTCCCTGGTGGCCCCTGGTGGCGCAGTGGTTGAGAGTCCGCCTGCCGATGCAGGGGACACGGGTTCGTGCCCCGGTCCGGGAAGATCCCACCTGCCGCGGAGCCATGGCTGCTGAGCCTGCGCGTCTGGAGCCTGTGCTCCACAACGGAGAGGCCACAGTGGTGAGAGGCCCGTGTACCGCAAGAAAAAAAAAAAAAAATGAGAGGGTAAATGAAATGTACTTGGGATAGGAGAAAATGCTACATGTGCACAAAAGGTTGCTATTTATTTCTCATAATGATACGTGTTCCATAACTATCCCATATTTTCGTACTTATCTTGGGTATAAGAGAAATATAGCAACTTGCTATGATGGGATAACCAGTATCAAAATACTTTAAAATAGCCTATTAGGATTTTGTGGGGAGTACATTTCAGATAACTTTACACGCAGATAGAGTCTTAACTTCCATGAATCAGCCCTCAGTGATTTGTTGTTCATTGGCGCTGTTCATATTGTGAAGCTGCTACACGGGAAAGAGTTGGTGGGGAGCTTAGCTGGGTGTCCAATGTCTTGAATCCCTCAGCATGACCTTGTTGGACCTTCCTCGCTGTCAGCAGACATTTCCTGGTAGAAACGATGTGCTATGGTAGTGTCCACAATGTGTCACTTTGTGACAGTGTTAAATTGTGCCCCATAAGAATCAGTGTTTCTGCTATAATATGACATATGTGTTCCTACATGTGTTTGGCAAACTACCACAGTAAAAATTGTAGTTTATGGGAAGAAATAGAGTAAGGGGCAGACCACTCAAATTGTATTCAACATAGTATTTTAGTATGTTTGAGCTGCTCTAACAGAATACCGTAGATGGGGTGACTTATAAACAATAGAAATTTATTTCTCACAGTTCTTGAGGCTTGGAAGTCCAAGACCAAGGCACCAGGAGATCTACTGCCTAGTGAGGACCCTCTTCCTCTTCTTGCTGTGTCCTCAACATGAAAGAAGGAGCAAGAGACCTCTCTGGGGTCTCTTATATAAGGGCACTAATCCCATTCACATGGGCTCCACCCTTATGAACTAATCTTCTCCCAAAGGTTCCACCTCAGAATACCATCACATTAGGTTTAGTTTTCAACATATGAATTTGAGGGGGGACATAAACATTCAGTCTGTAGCACATGGCACCCACAAGAGCAGTAAAAACACTACTAAAAATACTAGCACAGTTTACAGGTGAAATAAGTTTGGTGGAAGGGTTGAGGCTACCGAATTTTGGCTGAAACAGCAAAATGTGCAGAGCTCTAGGAGAACCTTACAATAAACAATTCCAAGACAGAGCATCATGTGGCCGAACTAAGCCAAGATGAAATATGTGAGGTAAGTGGGCAGCATGTACAGTACTGCAGACCCCTTCAGCTTGCACATGACTGTGCTTATGTCTCATGCACATGGCTGCTGTGACTTAGTGGCTCAAAACTAACATTAGCATGAATTCTCTCATGTGAACCAACACGACTTCTGGTTTATGCTGACGCTGTTCTCTGTTTACCAATCATATGTGATCTAGTTTTCACTACAGAAAGTCATCTTAGCTTTGCAAATTTCTGCTGAATCTTAGCTTTGCAAATTTCTGTCTCATGGTTCATGAGACAGATTAAAGTTGTAGATGATCATATGTATTGAATTCAAAACCCTTAGCATGAAATTTTCTTGCGCTTCAACACTTTGGACAGTAATAGTAGACAACTTTTAATTTGAAAGAAAAAAATCCACCCAAAATGAAGTCACATCTGCTCTCAGATCTTTTAATTAAAGTCAGACATGAACCCTCGTGTTTCTCTGACTGCTAAATACTTAGAAGTGGTTTTATGAGATTTGTGTGTGTTTTAAGTTGTAAAAAATGCACACACTGCTGAGTTACATGACTTTGGTTTATTTAAATATAGTTTAGTAGGACTGTAATATATAAGGAAGGTGAAAGGGCAGAATTCTATTTAATTAACTTATACCCACTTGGGAACCAGTCAATTATAAAGGTATGCTGAGCAAATAAAGCTTCACATAAGAAATCCTTGAAAAAAATAAGCCACTTTGGTGAAGGCTTTCCTATTCTTAACTTTGTCATTAAAATTATTTCTATGAGCTATTTCAAACCTTAGATTATATGTGTGTATATGATATGTGTGATTTTTATATATTATGTATGATTATATATAAGTGATTATATGTGTGATTGAATATATATATACATATGATTTTTTAAAAGATTAAAAAATATGTCTTGGTGGCTCTTAGAAGACCTAGATCAGTACTTTCCCTGCACACTTTTGCCTTTATTGAGATAGGACATACTCCCAGGCTTGCCATCCTTTAAACTACATGTGGATTAAAATACGACCAGTGTTTTATATTTACATAAATCTGATTTAATAAACAGTCATACCATTAAAATAGAGGATTCTTTTCAATCACAGCTAATTATACATCATATAATGCCTGGTCTTTAACGAGGATTTCAATAAATGTTTGTTGATAACGATGATTATTAAAATGATATGTTAAGTTGGTCTCCTTGTATAAGAAATGCTTTGTTTTGAAATGTTAGACTTAAAGCTTTGCCTAAAAATTTTTAATTATGATCACCACTTTGGCAAGAAGCTTAAAATGTGCAGAGTTGCTGCAATTAGTGCATTGTGCACCCATATGGATGTTACCAAACAGCTTTCAATTTAAAGGATTTGGGCTATTTGAGTGATGGACCTTCTGTTAAGCTTAAAACAAAGCCCGACTATTTCTGCATTCATTTTAATTAATATTCTCTTGCTGGTCTCAAAGTATTCTCTTCTGGGGGGGGAGAAGCATGATTATCATAAATCAGAAATAAGTAACAGAAGTAGGTTTAACTAATTTTCTACTTCGTTCTGTTTCATCCCATTTCTCCCCACCCCCCGAGGAGCTTCAATGCAATGTCAGAACAACTGGAAAACACTGATTTCAGATGTTCTCAAAGAAAACCTATATTTCTAGCCAAATCATAACATAATTAAACTCACAGAAAAATGAAGAAATAAAGCCGTCCCCAGATTTTTGAAAATCATTATGAAGTTTAAAACGTATCATTTTCAGTCCAACATTCATGTCAAATCTACAGTATAAAATTTGATTATATATACAAATGAGTACATGTGTCATATATGTATATATTTGTATATATACATGATATTTTTACTTCAGAGAGGTTTGTAGTTGCCTAGGTGCTTGGGGTTTAGCAGTCTTTTATATGTGGACTTAATTTTCTACAGTAGCAAATTCTGCCTGAAGATTGATTAGTATTTTAAGCAAACTCAAACTCACACAGTCTGGTAGTTCTTTTTTCCTGGATACTTTTAAGTGAAGTCTTATTAATATGATACTTGGGGAAAAGAAGCTTTCTGGACTTTTTCTTTCACCAACTCAGAATAAATTCTGTAAACGGTTATGTGTGTTAGTTAAGGCCCTGATTTTTTAACTATTTTCAAACATCTCCCCTGCAACCACTCTTTATACACCTTCAGAAAGACAGTCACTCCAGTGGCCACTGGAATCCTGACTACCTGAACGCCCAATTTAGGACAACTGTGAATGCTGATTTCAAAAGTAGACAGCTAAAATGAGCCCCCAGAATCTTCACCGAATTCTTAAGAATAAGATAAACATGAAGATTACAAAGCAGAATTGTAATTTACCAGAACACGTGGGTAAAATAATTCATCCAATATGGGAGTGGAAAGGCATAAAATCATTAAGTCCACTCTAAAACACACCATAGCAGCAGGTCCTATTTTTTTTTCCTTTTCCAGCATTAAGGAAATTCATTCCCCCTAGCCACTAGATTTGGCACAGAGATACTCTAGTTTTTCCATATTGTCTGGATTTTTCATTTTTATTTCCTTTTTTTCTTAAAGCATGTGATTAATTATACACCTGTCTTTAAATTCCTCCTTATATACCGGTCTTTTGGGGTCCACATTTGAAAAGAAGGAAATGTGGAGTTAATTTTATTCTAGGTTAGAAACAGATAAAAGCTAAAGGTGGTCAAATAATATACATTGTTTTTCTTGAAGAGAGGTTAACTATTTTATAATTCTATACTGTCTTTGCTACTGGGCGGTAGCTTTATTTACATCAAATTGCTTCCCTTTCTGTTAGGTTTACACAGAAGTCCCTCAAACAGAAATGAGCGGATTACCCAACACTACCCTATGTGTAGCTTCACATACATCCTGGTGAATATCCTGTTCACAATCTAGGCCATGAAAGAAAACCTACAGTTGTTTTAATTTGGAAGCAAAATAATCACTTCTCTCCAGTGAGGCTTAGAGAGAGAAAAAAAAGGGGGGGGGCCAGAGTCTTCCTGTAGAAAAAAGAATACTTTGTGGAGGGGCAGTGCTGCAGCAGGGTTAAAAAAGTAAAAAGTAAACACAAAACCTGAGAGTGGGTATGTAGGCCAGCAAAAGAGAGACCATCTGATTACATGGAAGCACCCTGAGCTGGGGTACTGGGCTGTGTTGTCCCACTGGCGTGTAAACTGCGTGTGTTTGTGTATGTGTAAGGGTGTGTGTGTGTATGTGTACACATAGAGATTTAACAGGGAGCACAGAGGGAATTAGAAAGAGCCTGGCCCATTTTTAATTTGGGTCTGTTTGCTTGCATTTAGCACTTAAGGGCTTCTACATTCAGTTTGCTCAAAAGAGTGATGAAGCACTCCTTGCTTATGCCTCAAATCAGAAATGCATGAAGTGCAGCTGCAGAGAT
The DNA here is from genome assembly GCF_951394435.1 of Stenella coeruleoalba. NCBI lineage: Eukaryota > Metazoa > Chordata > Mammalia > Artiodactyla > Delphinidae > Stenella > Stenella coeruleoalba. The sequence goes on along the minus strand of NC_137155.1, from coordinate 50,687,732 downwards.
AATACATTTTCCCCAAAGGCTTTGGCTGAGCAAATTAGGTGTCAATGGGGTGCCTGCGCAGGCAGTACTCTCTCTAATTAGTCTCTTGAGCCTAGTTGGTGGCGGGTATGAGATGATCTAATCAATTGGTCTGTGTCTGATGGTTCGTGTAAAAATCCTACCAGGCAGACTCTCTCCCACAGGTCACCCACCTGCACAGCGGGGCTGCTCATTTTCATTTTTCATCTCCTCCATCACATGATGCTGACAGTTGGTTTTAAGAAAATTGAATCCAAAAAATATCTAGTTCATAGGGCACATGGGTCAGAACAAAGTTGCATTATGGGTACTAGCAATCCAATTAATTAATATTTATAGCTGAGAAGCTCTATGTAGATATTTCTGAATAAGGATTTTATCAATAAAAATCCAATTTCTTCTTTAAAACATTCATTTCTAGAGAAAGAACATTGTAAAAACAGAAAGCAAGATATAAATGGCATGAGTTGACGTGCACACAGTTTATAATTTATATTCAGTTTCATTTGTATTGTGTGTGGTGCATTTTAATAATCAATTAAATGTAAGGAAGGATTTTGCTATTATACTTGTGCTTCCCTATGAATGTTGTGTGCCCTCTCCTTCCACCTATATCCCCACCTGTCAAATGCATGCTTACATTTAGATTTTAAAGAATTTTTCTAGCAGTAAACTCACCTACCTCATATGCAGTCCTTGAAAACTGAAACAGATGCTGATGCCACCCAAGGAGGAAGAAAGGACATCCCATGCTGCCGGTGAACAATATTAGGCAGGGTAGTGGGCACAGTTTGGGCTCAGTTGCTCACAGAGATGGGAAAGGGTCTAGCTCTCACTCGCATCTCCCTTCTTTTCGTATTATTGGCTCCTTTCATTAAATGTCTGAACCTAAACCTAAGTAATAGACATCTCATAATCACTCTGTTCACCTTTTATTATCGATTACTGTTATTTTGTATTATCCTTTATTATCCAACTCTGCTTATGCCCTGGGTAGGTACATGATTCTCCTAGAGATTACACCCAAAGAATCAGCGCAAAGGCAAGGACAAACACCAGGAATGACTAAAAGAAAGTCTTAAATCAACCCAATAGGAGAGTAACATGCCATGGATGATGGTGCGCACATATGGTTACGTAAAATCAGATATATTGAAAATCAAATCAGTTTTTTCAAATAGAATGTCATGGAGTTAAAACAAAAATGTTTGACCTACAGGAAGGTGTTAATCTTACCCACCTTTCTCAGCCTGTAGTGTATCTGTGGATGGCCACCTCTGTTCCCAGCACTGTGCTCTTTCAGCAAGAGCATAGGCACAGCATTTGCCCTTGGTCACCATGCCAGGAGGGAATAACATCTGAGAACATGCTCCACTCCCAAGTTCTCAGATTCTACCTTTCCCCTTCCTGTTCATTCCACAACTGTCTACTGACTACCTGAGCTAGGTCTGGGCTATGCTCTAGAGACACAATGGCGAACAAAACCAAGATTAATCAAGAATATAATCACCTGCCACCCTACATGCTCCCTCACAGCAAACGCCCTCAGACCACAGGGACTACATGAAGTCTGTAGTTCAGAAAGGTCAGGCTTGGGTGCCAGGTCTGCATCCTACTGATTAAAGTGGTGGAGTGGAGGAGAGCCAGGCAATGACTAGTTCATGCGGGCGTGGCTGTAGGAACTCTGTGTCTAGGCAAGCAGATGTCAGGACAAACCCTGACTCCTGTTTGGCCAGGGTGGGCAGGCTTCCTGGAAAAGCTGGCATCTCTTAGAAGAAAACAATAGGGGAAAATCTTCATAACTTTGTGACACAAAACCCACAAGAAACAAAAGAAAAATATGGATAAATTGGACGTCATCAAAATTAAAATTGTGCATCAAAGGACACTATCAATACAGTGAAAAGGCAGCCCACAGAATGGGAGTAAATATTTGCAAATCAAGGGATTAATATCCAAAATATATTTTTAAAAGAAACTCCTACAACTCAACAACAGACAATCCAATTTAAAACTGGGCAAAGGACTTGGATAGATATTTCTTCAAGTAAAATATACAAATGGCCAACAAGCTCAAACATCACTAATTATTAGGGGAATGTGAATCAAAATCACAGTGCCATACCAGTTCATACCCACTAGGCTATCTATGATCAAGAAAAAACAAAAACAAAAAACCAGAAAATAACAAACGTTTGCAAAGGTGTAGAGAAATTAGAACATTTGTATATTGCTGGGGGGATTATAAAATGGTGCAGCCACTGTGGAAAATGGATTGCTAGTTCCTCAGAAAATTAAACAATCACCATATGACCCAGCAATTCCACTACCAAGTGTTACCCAAAAGAATTAAAAACAGGTACTCAGACAAATATTTGTACATTAATGTTCATAGCAGCACTATTCACAATAGCCAAAAGGTGAAAATAACCCAAATATACATCAACTCATGAATGGATATTTCATACACAGAGACAAGAAAGCAGATTCACTGTTGCCAAGGAGCCTGGAGCAAGAGAAGAATGAGAATGAAGGATATAAGATATGTAAATAAAGGATATAAGGTCTCCTTTGGGGATGATAGAAATGTTTTGGAATTAGACAGAAGTGATGGTTGCACAACACTGTGAATGCACTAAATGCCAGTTAATTATATGCTTTAAAATGGTTAATTTTGTGTTATATGAATTTAGCCTCAATTTTTTAAAAAAGGGTGGAAGGTTAGCCTTCCAAAAATCATCATAGTAAGTGGGGGAAATGAGTTAGAGGGTGGAGAGGATGCTGTTTTAATGGTTCTTAACTGTAAGATTGGAACTTGTTGCTCCCTTGGTCAAGGTAGTGCCATTCAGGGGTGATGTGCTTGGTACCCTAGCCTTCAAGGGCAGCAGTAGGGCAACTGCACTGCAAAGTCTTGACAAAAGACCACTGTTCCCTGTCTGCCAGAGAAGATGCCTGTGTGGCAGTGTGGAAGGGGACAAGCAGGCCTGACCAGGCCTCAGTGACCTCAAGCTTCTAAACTGAGATAATGAGTTGGTTCTGGGATTCAGTGGAGCTGATGGATCGAATCTCTGGGCTGTGCGACTTGACCCTGACAGTGTTTCTTTTCACCCTTCCTGGCAAGACATTATTTTCCCATCCTAGAAACTCAATGAAAATGCTTAAGGGCCAAAAAAGAAACGGAGAGAGAAGCAGAGTGAACATTCCTTCTTTCTTCTTGAACCGTTCACATGGAAGTAGTTACCGAATTTAAGCAGGCATCATCGGAAATGCACAGTTGTATGCAGGATGTTGGGAAGAGGTTGGCAATTCAGGTCACGCGGGCCAATTTTCATTCTGCTGAAACTAGGTCTGATAATCGGCACTGTGGAATGATATACAGCTGGATTTTTTTAAAAACATGTATGTGATCCGTTTTTCTATTTCATGTTCATAAAAATGAACACGATACATCCTTTTAATGGTCTGTATGATGCTACAGGCATTTAATTAAGACCAGTATTAGTGCTAATGATTTGGGGAAGGAAATTTGCTGAATTTCTTTTTCTCTAAATAATCCAAGAGGAGGTTAGACCATTTAAATTCATGGAGTTAAATTATTTTAACAGTAGAAAATGCAATCAGAGCATTTGTTTATCGTATTATAAGGACTGTTTTGGTTAAGGAGACTGCTCTGCTTCCAACATGTGTGCTCGAGGCCACTGTGGAAAGAATGGATAGGCTCACTTTGGCCTGACCAATTCTGATGTCTCATGTAATTTAGGAAAAATGAATGATGTAAGGTTTTTCTGGTTGTTTTGTTTTTAACATATAACAATTTTCTCTTTTCCTCCTTCCAGGATTAAGTTGTCATCATTCTGGGAAGGAAAAAAACCATTAATGAAGTGGCCAATAATACGAAGGGAATCACGGATCAGTCTCCTTTCACTCCCTGTGGTGGATTTCACTTACAAGAAAATTGAAGCTGGCAAGACCTGTTTTCTCTGCAATTTATTTAAAACCTTGCACGCATTTGGATACCTTGTGATTTCCAAGGACTATGTGAAGATTACGTTTTGCTTACTGATACATGGCATGTATTCTTCTCAGTCTTTTGTGTTTGCTTTTTTTGATTTCCCTCTGCACCACGGCGTCTCTGTAAAGGTTTTTATGCTTTCACCAGCCATGTCTTAAATACATTAAGACAACACACTCAGTGTTCACACTTCTTCAGTAATGTCTGTACTTGAAAGCCACATAGTGGCATAAAACAATGTGTGTTTTCTTTGAGAGCAATGCACATTTTGCAACCACCAGGAAGGAAAACTATAGCTAAAAAAACACCCATGTTCTCTGACTGACTTGACACCTTGGTCCCTGGCCATGGGACCCCACTTGTCTCTTTAAGGACATTGGCAAATGTGTGTTTTTGTTCTGTTTTTTTTCTTGGAAATAACTGCACACTTATATAGGATATCAGAATCTGCTTAGCATTTTCAAGCCACATAGCATGACTGTTCTCCGAGCAGGTTGGAAGTGAAGAAACAAATATGAAGCATTAAGAACAAAGACAGGGATAAATCACTTCCTTTTGAACCTCTAGAAATTGAGGGAGCTTTTTAAATGCTTTCTGGGTCTTGTCAACATCTTATTTTTTTCCATCCACTTTGTTACGCTTTGTGAGTATTTTCTAAATGGTGAAAAGAGTGAGGAACAGAATGTTTGTTTAAAGCACGGGTGCAAAAGAATTGTATCTGCTAGATGAGCCCTGAATGCTGTCTTTACTACTCAACATTTAAAAAGCAAATTACAAAGCTATCCGGAGTTTGAAATTTGCTCATTTACACCAAAACACCTTTGAACTACATTTTTCTAAACATTCCAGGCTAATTGGAAGGCATCATTGGGTACCCTAACTTTAAGCAGTCTCCAGGAATAACTGTTCGGACGCAGGTTTTAGAAACAAGGCAGGAGTCTTGCTTTAAAGATGGAAAAGGGAAAAAGGAAAGGCCCGGCTTCCCTTGTTTAGGAGAGAGAGACCTTGGAGGATGAAGGCGAGTATGTGACGTGGAGGGGAAGGTGGATTAGGCATGCGCGTGCTTTGATCCAGAGGGAGAGCTGCCTGGCGCAGGTCTGTTCCCGGTGGGGCAGGCCTCACTGCAGACCCCAAATAACACTGGGGCAGCTAGGAAACTTCATCTCGAGCATGAAACCTAGCTCCTGAGGACACCAGTTCTTACGGAAATACCTTCGTGTATATTGTTTTACATTTCCTAGTACAGAGGAGGAGAGGCTGAGAACTTGAAACGTGTCGCACTTTCTAGGATCAAGAGTAGGAATTATGAGCCAGTTTGACAAAAACTTTCCCTGAGAGTCAGGTGAAGGAAAGGCTTTTCTATAGTCACCCAGTATACCTAGGAAATTGGACCCAGAATTTCTAAACATTAAAACAGTACTTCCCCTGGAGTGGCGTGTGAGTATAGATGTCAGGTCACAATCCATCTTGTCCCAAGTAGTATTCATTGTAAGCTTCTAAGTGCTAAGCGAGGAATTATTTACTGATTGATTTTAAAGAGTGGAAAAGTTATCCAAGGCCAGAATGCTTACTGTTCACTACCTAGAAATACTTCCCATTCTCCTTTCATACATTCCAACTCTTTGGCAGTCTTTAGAGGTATTTTGATTTAACATGTATTTACATTAGGATTTCTTAAAGTAAATGTGGAGAGAAAACTTTACGTGCAATCAAAAAACAGCCTTTCCTGTGATTTATTTTGAATTATTCATTTGGGGGAGAGGCATAACTTTTGTACTTAATGAAGTTTAAACCAAGGGCTGATGATGATTCAGTCTTGCTATGTAATAAGCTTTCTAACTTGAAATTTTGAAAATATTTAATGTTTAAAGACTTCAATTAGAAATGTTAGAGTTATTCAGAGATATATGCCCCCGTCATTGGCAGCTTCTCTTGGGAAATGAAACGTAATACTTCTTAGTGGGGGGGTAAATCTGTTTTATTACAGAGACATATGTCTCAGAAGGGTCTCATTTAGGAGGTTTTAGGTTCCCCATGCTTGCCATTGGTGCAGAACATCAAAGTTTACTTTGTCTCTCTCTTTCCTCTCCCATTTGCGAACACCTTCTTTTTTTTTCCCTCCTCTCGCTGAGGACAGCCATGAAAATCACTACAGACTGTGTTCATGAACAGATTTACTATTCTATTGAGAAAGCACTGGAATGTTTTGTGAGATTATTTTTATATGAAGGAGTAGCTTGAATTCAAACAGCTGGAATAGTTAGAACACGTTAGCATGGTAGCTGCATCCGTGTGACGTCACTGCACACATAGTATTTTGAAAGGCAACTTGGGACTTCATGTCCATTTTCTTAAAGGAAGAGTTCGGTTGACTTAAAAATAAATACAAGATACATAGGACATGAAAAAAAAATGTTTGCAGTGCTCAGATAAAAAAAACGGGGGCATAAGGCGGGAGTGGCTGTCCGTCCCCTGACACAAGGATGAGAAGCTATTTCTACCTCCCAAGGGTGACGAGAAGAGTTTCCAGAGGAGCCTCCAGGCTTGTGGAGAAAGCAAGGTCTCTTGGTATCCTTTCCTCAGTGTGTACATGATAGCCAGTGTAATCAATACCCTAGGTAATGCGTCTATACAAGATAATCATCTGTGAATATTACTGGTTTTGTAATCTTTGTTATATAAGAGGATGTTTAGGCTGTACATACTGGGGTAGATTATTGCCTGCCCCTATACATAGGAATATGCTGCATAATTGCATATAACTCTTATCTCCCTTACCAGCTTGTAGGCAGAGGAAACCATATAAGTTACTGCCTTGCAATTTTCTCATACACCAAAAACCAAACCAAACAAAATTCAAATAAAATAAGCAATCTCCTATTCTCATTCCCTTCCTACAGCAGCATATTTTAGAGGCACATACAAAATCTACATTCTCTCTAGTTGGGAGTGGATTTAAAAAATTTTTCTTTTATCTTTTTTTTGTATGATACACTGAGATGTGTACTTTCTAACAGGGGGTTGGTACCTAAGAAATGAGCTAGCATTATTCAGAAAATTATTATACTTCAAAATGACACATAGTAAGGAGAATGGAATAATACATGTTGCATATTTGTTACCAATTGTAATTTGTCTGTATTATGAAAGACGTAATGGTTTGTCAGCTGTCACTGTCGTTTTCTTGTAACATGATATGGAATAAAGTATAGCAGAATCTCTGTACATTTTCTTGTTACATCTTCTTGGTGGGTACCAAATAACACCATACACTCCATCAAAGAAACACTGTCTTAAAAACTCTTAGACACAACCATTCTTAAAGAATGCAAACAAGAGGGGCTTACCTGGTGGCGCAGTGGTTGAGAGTCCGCCTGCCAATGCAGGGGACACGGGTTCGTGCCCTGGTCCGGGAAGACCCCACATGCCGCGGAGCGGCTGGGCCCGTGAGCCGTGGCCGCTGAGCCTGCGCGTCCGGAGCCTGTTGCTCTGCAAAGGGAGAGGCCACAACAGTGAGAAGCGCGTATACCGCAAAAAAAAAAAAAAAAAAAAAAAGAATGCAAACAAGAGACCAAACACACAATGCTCTTGGATGTGGGAAGGAGTGAGTTAGCTGGCATGTTCCAGAAATTTGTTAAACCCTCCCTCTGCTTGATTTGCTATGCCGAATGCAGGTAAAGGACTAGAGGTTGTGCAAAACAAATCTTGTGAGCTCCAAGATCTTCACAATTCCCCCAGGTCCTTACTGACATTCACCACATGTTCTGTGCATTGGAGCCAATCTGGTTTTGTTTAATGACAATCTTACTAGTATCTTTTATTGCCTCTTCCTCTCTTTTTTTTTTTTTTTTTGCACATATACTAAGATGAGGTGAGTAGGTTACCCTCCATTGAACACAAATCAAAGCCTGAGCACGCTGACATTCTGCCAGAAGCGTTAGTGTTCTCGGAGCTGAGCACATTTCCCTGAACACGGCCTAGTGGGCGCCTGCACCTGACCCAGCACTGCTGGGAGCCGCGCTGGGATGGACAGTGCCACTTGGGGAGGCCAGTTTCATTTCTATCATCACCTCTTCTTGTCGGATCTGTCAGCTTCATAACCCCAAATAAAGCCCCATCAATGGATAATAAAGTTCATACCAGATACAGTCATCAACTTCTAGATATGCTATTTGGTGATTTTAAAATGTTTCTCCTTGAAGGTAAAAATCAAAATTCATATCTCATGTTAAGAAGACCTACGACCCCCTGCACAGACCCTCACCCCAGCAGCACCCACCTCAGGTTTCCCTTCCCTTGCTCCTTTCCTATAACCTCTGTGATTTCCTAGTTTGGAAGCCCTCACAAGCTGACACTCACAGAACCGAATGTAAGTGTTCTCAGTTGATGTATATTGCATTCCACAAAAGCTCGTGAGAGCCACCGCATCTCCAGCCTCCACCAGCCCCTGCTGTCTCCCCTAAAGCAGCAAGTCACCTATGCCAAAGGCACGTGCACTTCCACACAGCCCTGCCACCACCAGTGGATTCTGAGATAGGAGATGGCGTAGAGGCAGACGTCGTGGTAGCCAAGGTAGAGATAACAGGCACATTTCTTAAATGGGAGCCACAAGTGACCCTGGAAACTGATTAGAACTAGAAAGATGTCAAAAGCATAACTTGTTCCTTGGAGCTGTTTCAAGGGAGCAAAATGTATGCCATCGTCCCACTTCAGTGACAGTAGCACAGATGCCCATTGCTGACATCATTTCCAGCAGCCTCGGCGGTGGGCTTGACCGCATCCCTGGGTTGATTTAATCCCACTAGCTCTTGAGAAAAGAGAGGAGGTGGAGGGCTGGTATCTACCAGAGGCCAAAGAAATAGCTTGAAGAAATAGTCCTAACTTTTTTAATGTGGAAGTAGAGATGACAGTCAACTCTCAGCTCCATAATTGCCCAGGGTCGCCTTGCTCTTTTTCAGCAGGGCCGTTGTTCCAGCTCTGCCAGCTTGGAGCATGTGGTGTGTGCTCGCAGAGGCAAGCAGTTAGAGTCAGGAGGGCGGTACTCCCAGCCTTGCCATTGGCCCCCAGAGGAAAGAGAAACCAGAGGGGAAGGTGTCGGAGCAACCCGGTGCCACTAGGTTAACGCGTACCGTCGCTGAAGAATGGCGGGCATTGTAAAGCTCCGCCATGAGGACCCCGCCGTGGCCCAGCAGCCTGCTGCTACCAGTGGGTGGTGGCGTTATGGGCATTAGCTTTGAGAAGCTTATACAGCAGAGGGGGCTAGGATAAAGGACACAAATCAGGAGAAAACTGACAAGATTAAAAAAAAATCCAAGGCTTCGTATTTACTGTTCATCCCCCATGCTCTCGGTGTGCTATATTGTCTGCGTTGAGTCATGCTGAGAGAGAGCCAGGCACAATAATAGCTCGGAGCAGCCTTGCAGCCCCAGAGCCAGCCTCTGCCAATGGTGCTGACTGTGCCGGTGGAGAATGGGATTCTGATAGAGTCGTCTTTTTTCTCCTTCCCTGTGAGACCACCAATAATTACGGAGGGCATGCTGCAAAGATGGGGTAAGGGTTCCCAGTTGGAGTGTATCCTGAGAAGTGACCCAGCGGGGGTCCTGGCGAAGGTGTGCCTGCCTGACAGATGCAGACAATGCTGGGGACATCCAGGGACATATGTTTGAAGCAGCGGTTCAAGGATTTAGGTTCAAATGCAACTTAGCTTATACATCCTACTACAGTGTGAAACAATGACTCTCTTCCCTCTCGCCATCTTCAAACAAATCGAATAACTGGGTACCTTGCGGATCCCTGGGGCAAGCAGGCACAAAGTCCCTTATTCTGCCCAACATTGGGGAAATCCAAACCCTCTGGTATCCAATCCCCTTAGCCCAGCAGCTAGCAGCCCCGGCTCTCATTAGAATCATGGGGAAGTTTTGAAAACACCTCCACCCCAGACCAATTCCTTCGAGAAATACTGAGGGTGGGTCCCTGGCACCGGTCTGTTTGGGAGCTCAACAGGTGTTTCTCTCGTGCACCTCGCGTGAGAACTGCTAGCCTCTTGCCTTCCTCCTGTCTGTCTGCTCCTCCAGGGAGCAGGCACGCAAACTTGCTGTAAGAGCCAGACAGTAAATAGATCCAGCTTTCTGAGCCATACAGTCTCTGTCAAAACGACTCACTCTACTGTCAGAGTGTGAAAGCAGCCATGCCCAATATATAAATGAATGAGCATGGCTGTGTTCCAATTAAACAATTTCTGGGGCACTGAAGCTTGAATTTCATAATTTTCACAGGTCATGAAATATTTTGCTCTTGATTTTTAAAAGCTATTTTAAAAGTAAAACCTATTTGTAGCTCGCAGCCTGTATAAAAACGGGCAGTGGGCAGGGATTTGCCCGGGGGCTGTTGTTTGCTTACCTTGGCTTAGAATGCGCCCTGGTAATGGGGTTAGGCCAGGACCACCCCTGAGAGCTGCCAGGCCCAGGACAGAGCCAAAATGGAAGCCCATGTACCACATAGCTAAATATTTCAAACTATAAATCCAGCTGACAAAATGTTAAATAAATTCTATTATTTTACCTTGACAAATATGTCTTCATAATGACCTAGAAAAGCCAGGGTTGCACTTAGAACTCTCAGACTCCTCTAAGTTCACCAAAACTTGGCGGCGTGTAGCATACATATGTGTGGGCACCCCGCCCTGCCCTCCGCATCCACACTCTGTCCGAACCTGTGGCAAACAGCCCCTCCTTGGCCAGCCCGCGGGTATCAGCTGCATATACTTATGGAGGGGGTTTTGGGGGAAGACTCCAATTGCAGAGAGGATTCCAGGGTCCCAGGTATCTGGAGACTGAATAGAAGTGGGGGAGATTGGCTCCTGTTGGGCATGGCACCATGGATTCCTCATTCTCTGGAGGAGGGCTATGCCTGCCGAGGATCAGAGCCAGGCCCTTTAAACATGGGAACCAAAACAGAGCTCCCTCTTGCCTGGGTCTAAGGGCACTGCCGGTGGGCAATAGGAGGCTGAGAATTAGCCACTGTGAGTTTTCAGGTCCATGGGGCATTTCATCTGCCCACTCTACTCTGATCCTGTGGAAACAGACATCGTAAGGGGAAGGGCAAAAAATTGTTTCAGCACATCTCTTGGAATTAAAGGATCTGCCTCCTGTTAGTCATGTGCTGGAACTAGCTGATACCAGGCCACCAGAACCAACTGTATACCTAGGAATTTTGTGAGCCAGTTCTTAAATCGTTAATAACTTGAAATCAGATGGGAGTATTTACACCACAGAAATTGACAAACTCTACATATCAGGGTTTTTTTTTTTCCTTTGTGGTTTTGATTTTGGTTTTGGTTTGGGGTTTGTTTTGTTTTGTTTTTTGTTGCTGTTTTTTGTTTTGTTTTTGAAAGAGAGCCTGTTTTCCAGCACAGCATTGCTTCTTGACCTCTTTCTCCCCAGGCTCATCCCGTACCTCTCCACGCACAAGTCCTAAACTTCCCATTGATCCCTGGATATCCCAGACCTCTACGTGCCCCTGTTCTTTTGCACACACTGTTCCATCTGATTGGAATGCCCTTTCCCATTTTTCGAGCAAACAAGTTCCCAGTAATCCTTTTAAAGCCCTGTTCCAAAACTACCTCTGTTGCGAAACATCCCAGAATTCCCCCTCAAAACAGTTTCTCCTTCTTCCATGTTCCCACATCACTTTGGAAATCGTAACAATACAGGCCTTTTTACAATCTCTATCTCCTCAAGCCTGAAAATGGTGACCGAGGCACAGACGTTTAACAGTGGGTTTTTTTAGATAAATCAATGATTAAAGGATAAATACAGATTAAACAAGTTTACCATCCTAAGAAAGGGTTTAGAAGCCTGCAAACAATGTGAATATACTACACGTATACTAAATGCTATGACATGCAATTATATACAAGGTATGGCCCGGCTCTATGGGAGAAAGGGAAACCACAGAGGAAAAGATCTCCTCAAGGAGTTCACTGAAGCAGTTCCTACACTTGGCTGACTACCAAAATCACCTGGGGAGCTTTCTGAACATTTCTCCTGAATCGCAGCCACAGGGGTGGCAGTCCAGGTGTGTGTACTTTTTTTTTTTTTCTTTTCTGTACACGGGCCACTCACTGTTGTGGCCTCTACCGTTGCGGAGTACAGGCTCTGGACACGTAGGCTCAGCAGCCATGGCTCACGGGCCCAGCCGCTCTGCGGCATGTGGGATCTTCCCAGACTGGGGCATGAACCCGTCTCCCCTGCATCGGCAGGCAGACTCTCAACCACTGCGCCACCAGGGAAGCCCCAGGTATGTGTACTTTTAAAAATCTCCTGAAGTGATTCTGACGGTCATCCATGGTGATGATCGCTCTAGGGAAGTTTAGATGCATAACCTCTTAACCAGTCTATTTTCCTCCCTCTCAAGTCTTCCCTCTACCCTCTGCTCCGCTTGGTCGGGCAGAGGATTTGTTGGGAAGCCTGGGGTCATGCCCCACCTTCTGAGCCCACACTAGAGAATAGGCAAGAGGCAGCTGTTTGCATGGGGTAGAAACGGAGCTTGGATGTGTCTCCCATATCCCCACAATGCAGAGACGATCTGGGATGGGAAGGGAAGGGGCCTCTGTTTGCTATCTTGGGCACAAGATATATAGCTGTGTAGTTTTCTCAGTCTGCTTCTTTCCCATAGAATTTTGGGATTCCAAAAACCTCTGTTCATTTTATACCCTCTGTCCCTCTTAGTCTGAGCTGACAATGTTTTTGTTAGTACAAGTCTCCTTAATATTTTGTTTCTCATCAATCTTGTTAGGATTCACTCCATTAAACAAACATCGAATCCATCCAAAGCTTATCTCAAATCTCAAGATAAGCTTTTCTCTACCTTAGACTTCCTCTAAGGCTACTGCAGGACTGTGCCCTTAAGATTTCTATAAGCACTTCTGTTTAACGGAGACATCTAAAAGGCATGCCTTTCATATCTTTCGAGGGACTTTTGATGGTCTGAAAGAATCTATGCAGCACTACCTCAAATCTGGCTGAGGTCTTAAAGGGTTCTTCACCTTCATCTTTAGATAGAAATTACATATTTTAATTTTAGCTGCATTTGCCATCTGGAGAAGATGAAACTGAGGAATAGTTTTATTTTTTGAACACCCAAAGTCTTGGCTCTTTTATAGTTAACAATTCTTTCTTTAGCTCGTCTTTTTCCTCTCGTATTTCCTGTGGGCAGCTGGAAGAATCAGGTCGCCTTGAACATTCTTCCTGGAAATCCTACTGGATCATGAGTTTATTACGTACATTTTCTATTTTCCATGTTACCACTGGTGAAAGTATTCCTAGACTTTCTACCATTTCATAACCAGGGAATCCTTTCCTCCAGCTTCCAACACACCTTCCTCGCTTTCCTTTAATTCCTCTCTAACAGCCTCTTCAAAGCTCTTCCAATGTCCACCCTCTACCCAGGCCCTGAACCGCTGCTGCATGTTTTTAAGTTTTGTTATGGCAGTGGCTCACTTCTAGGTACCAAAATATTTCTACTTATCTATTGTGAAACAAATCACCCCCCAAACTGGTAGCCTAAAAACAGTATTCAGTTGTGTTCTCTTTCTTGGTTTCTGTGGATCCAGCATTCGGGATCAGCCTGTTTGGGTAGTTCTGGCTCGAGATCTCGGCGGTCGCTGGGCTTGGAGCCAAATCAAGGGCTCCTGTGCTCCTGTATCTGGCTCATGGGCTGGGAAGACCTGAATGGCTGGCGGCCGGAACTGCTGGCTCTCCACAGGCATCTCCTGTTTGTCTCTACATGCTCTCTCTCTGGGGTTTCCCTGGCATGGTGGTTTCCACGCTCCAAAGGAATACACCTCAAAAGAGACAGCCAGGTAGAAGCTGTATCACCTTTGATGAATTAGCCTCGAAAGCCACACAGAATCATTTCTGCTACCTACTCTTACTTAGAAGCAAGTCACTAAGACCAGCCCAATATTTAAAGGGAGGGGAATTAGGCCTATTGATGGGAGGTGTTTCAAATCATATGCAGCCTTGTGTTAAAACCACCGCACCTCTTACAGGCACCGGCCTAGCATGCGTTTGCTTACTGATCTGGATGAGTTTGGTACAATGGGAGAAAATCCAAGGCTGCAGTCTTCTTGAAATTCTGGGAGTTAGGTCTCTTTTTAAAAATTATCTCCGATTACTGGGGAAGATGGCGGAAGAGTAAAACGCGGAGATCACCCTCCTCCCCACAGATACACCAGAAATACATCCACACGTGGAACAACTCCTACAGAACACCTACTGAACGCTGACAGAAGACCTCAGACCTCCCAAAAGGCAAGAAACCCCCCACGTACCTGGGTAGGGCAAAAGAAAACAGAATAAACAGAGACAAAAGAATAGGGATGGGACCTGCACCAGTGGGAGGGAGCTGTGAAGGAGGAAAGCTTTCCACACACTAGAAGCCCCTTCGCGGGCGGAGACTGCGGGTGGCGGAGGGGGAAAGCTTCGGAGCCGCGGAGGAGAGCACAGCAACAGGGGTGCGGAGGGCAAAGCGGAGAGATTCCCGCACAGAGGGTCGGTGCCGACCACCACTCACCAGGCCGAGAGGCTTGTCTGCTCACCCGCTGGGGCGGGCGGGACTGGGAGTTGAGGCTCGGGCTTCGGTGGAGCGCCGGGAGACGACTGGGGTTGGCGGCGTGAACACAGCCTGCAGGGGTTTGGTGCCTCGCGGCTAGCCGGGAGGGAGTCCGGAAAAAGGTCTGGACCTGCCGAAGAGGTAAGAGACTTTTTCTTCCCTCTTTGTTTCCTGGTGCGCGAGGAGAGGGGATTAAGAACGCTGCTTAAAGGAGCTCCAGAGACGGGCGCGAGCCGCGGCTAAAAGCGCGGACCCCAGAGACGGGCATGAGATGCTAAGGCTGCTGCTGCCGCCACCAAGGGGCCTCTGTGCGAGCACAGGTCACTATCCACACCCCCCTTCCGGGGAGCCTGTGCAGCCCTCAACTGCCAGGGTCCCGGGATCCAGGGACAACTTCCCCGGGAGAACGCACGGCGCGCCTCACGCTGGTGCAACGTCACGCCGGCCTCTGCCGAGGCAGGTCCGCCCCGCACTCCGTGCCCCTCCCTCGCAGGCTCGCCCCGCGCACCACGTGACCCTCCCTCCCCGCCCCCTGGCCTGAGTGAGCCAGAGCCCCCAGTCAGCGGCTCCTTTAACCCCGTCCTGTCTGAGCGAAAAACAGACGCCCTCCGGCGACCTACACGCACAGGCGGGGCCAAATCCAAAACTAAGCACCTGGGAGCTGTGAGAACAAAGAAGAGAAAGGGAAAGCTCTCCCAGCAGCCTCAGGTGCAGCGGATTAGCGCTCCACAATCAACTTGATGTGCCCTGCATCTGTGGAATACATGAATACACAACGAATCATCCCAAATTAAGGAGGTGGACTCCGAGAGGAAGATTTATGATTTTTTTCCCCATTTACTCTTTTTGTGAGTGTGTATGTGTATGCTTCTGTGTGAGATTTTGTCTGTATAGCTTTGCTTCCACCATTTGTCGTAGGGTTCTATCCGTCCGTTTTTCTTTTTTAATTTTTTTCTCTTAAAAATTCTTTTATTTTAATAACTTTATTATATTTTATCTTACTTTATTTTATTTCACTTTATCTTCCTTCTTTCTTTATTTCCTTCCTCCCTCCCTCCCTCTTTTCTTTCTTTCTCTCTTTCTTTCTTTCTACTTCTACTAATTCTTTCTTTCTACTTTATCTCCCTTTTATTCTGAGCCGTGTGGATGAAAGGCTCTTGGTGCTGCAGCCAGGAGTCAGTGCTGTGCCTCTGAGGTGGGAGAGCCAACTTCAGGACACTGGTCCACAACAGACCTCCCAGCTCCACATAATATCAAACGGCAAAAATCTCCCAGAGATCTCCATCTCAACACCAGCACCCAGTTTCACTCAACGACCAGCAAGCTACAGTGCTGGACACCCTATGCCAAACAACTAGCAAGACAGGAACACAATCCCACCCATTAGCACAAAGGCGGCCTAAAATCATAATAAGGCCACAGACACCCCAAAACACACCACCAGACATGGACCTGCCCACCAGAAAGACAAGATCCAGCCTCATCCACAGGAACACAGGCACTAGTCCCCTCCACCCGGAAGCCTACAAAACCCACTGAACCAACCTTGCTTAGCCACTGGGGACAGACACCAAAAACAACGGGAACTACGAACCTGCAGCCTGCAAAAAGGAGACCCCAAACACAGTAAGATAAGCAAAATGAGAAGACAGAAAAACACACAGCAGCTGAAAGAGCAAGATAAAAACCCACAAGACCTAACAAATGAACAGGGAATAGGCAGTCTACCTGAAAAAGAATTCAGAATAATGACAGTAAAGATGATCCAGAATCTTGGAAATAGAATAGACAAAATGCAAAAAACATTTAACAAGGACCTAGAAGAACTAAAGATGAAACAAACAACGATGAACAACACAATAAATGACATTAAAAATACTCTAGATAGGATCAATAGCAGAATAACTGAGAAAGAAGAACGGATAAGTGACCTGGAAGATAAAATAGTGGAAAAAACTACTGCAGAGCAGAATAAAGAAAAAAGAATGAAAAGAACTGAGGACAGTCTCAGAGACCTCTGGGACAACATTAAATGCACCAACATTCGAATTATAGGGGTTCCAGAAGAAGAGAAAAAGAAAGGGACTGAGAAAATATTTGAAGAGATTATAGTTGAAAACTTCCCTAATATGGGAAAGGAAATAGTTAATCAAGTCCAGGAAGCACAGAGGGTCCCATACAAGATAAATCCAAGGAGAAATATGTCAAGACACATATTAAACTGTCAAATATTAAATACAAAGAAAACATATTAAAAGCAGCAAGGGAAAAACAACAAATAACACACAAGGGAATCCCCATAAGGTTAACAGCTGATCTTTCAGCAGAAACTCTGCAAGCCAGAAGGGACTGGCAGGACATATTTAAAGTGATGGAGAAAAATCTGCAACCAAGATTACTCTAGCCAGCAAGGATCTCATTCAGATTTGATGGAGAAATTAAAACCTTTACAAACAAGCAAAAGCTGAGAGTTTAGCACCACCAAACCAGCTTTACAAGAACTGCTAAAGGAACTTCTCTAGGCAAGAAACACAAGAGAAGGAAAAGGCTTACAATAACGAACCCAAAAGAATTAAGAAAATGGAAATAGGAACATACATATCGATAATTACCTTAAATGTAAATGGACTAAATGCTCCCACCAAAAGACACAGACTGGCTGAATGGATACAAAAACAAGACCCATATATATGCTGTCTACAAGAGACCCACTTCAGACCTAGAGACACATACAGACTGAAAGTAAGGGGATGGAAAAAGATATTTCATGCAAATGGAAACCAAAAGAAAGCTGGAGTAGCAATTCTCATATCAGACAAAATAGACTTTAAAATAAAGACTATTAGAAGAGACAAAGAAGGACACTACATAATGATCAAGGGATCAATCCAAGAAGATACAACAATTGTAAATATTTATGCACCCAACATAGGAGCACCTCAATACATAAGGCAAATACTAACAGCCATAAAAGGGGAAATCGACAGTAACACATTCATAGTAGGGGACTTTAACACCCCACTTTCACCAATGGACAGATGATCCAAAATGAAAATAAATAAGGAAACACAAGCTTTAAATGATACATTAAACAAGATGGACTTAATTGATATTTATAGGACATTCCATCCAAAAACAACAGAATACACATTCTTCTCAAGTGCTCATGGAACATTCTCCAGGATAGATCATAACTTGGGTCACAAATCAAGCCTTGGTAAATTTAAGAAAATTGAAATTGTATCAAGTATCTTTTCCGACCACAATGCTATGAGACTAGATATCAATTACAGGAAAGGATCTGTAAAAAATACAAACACATGGAGACTAAACGATACACTGCTTAATAACGAAGTGATCACTGAAGAAATCAAAGAGGAAATTAAAAAATACCTAGAAACAAATAACAATGGAGACACGACGACCCAAAATCTATGGGATGCAGCAAAAGCAGTTCTAAGAGGGAAGTTTATAGCAATACAATCCTACCTTAAGAAACAGGAAACATCTCGAATAAACAACCTAACCTTGCACCTAAAGCAATTAGAAAAAGAAGAACCAAAAAAACTGCAAAGTTAGCAGAAGGAAAGAAATCATAAAAATCAGATCAGAAATAAATGAAAAAGAAATGAAGGAAATGATAGCAAAGATCAATAAAACTAAAAGCTGGTTCTTTGAGAAGATAAACAAAAATGATAAACCATTAGCCAGACTCATCAAAAAGGGAGAAGACTCAAATCAATAGAATTAGAAATGAGAAAGAAGAAGTAACAACTGACACTGTAGAAATACAAAAGATCGTGAGACATTACTACAAACAACTCTATGCCAATAAAATGGACAACCTGGAAGAAATGGACAAATTCTTAGAAATGCACAACCTGCCAACACTGAATCAGGAAGAAACAGAAAATATGAACAGAACAATCACAAGCACTGTGAAACTGTGATTAAAAATCTTCCAACAAACAAAAGCCCAGGCCCAGATGGCTTCACAGGCGAATTCTATCAAACATTTAGAGAAGAGCTAACACCTCTCCTTCTCAAACTCTTCCAGAATATAACAGAGGGAGAAACACTCCCAAACTCATTCTACGAGGCCACAATCACCCTGATACCAAAACCAGACAAGGATGTCACAAAGAAAGAAAACTACAGGCCAATATCACTGATGAACATAGATGCAAAAATCCTCAACAAAATACTAGCAAACAGAATCCAACAGCACATTAACGGATCATACATCATGATCAAGTGGGGTTTATTCCAGGAGTGCAAGGATTCTTCAATATACACAAATCAATCAACGTGATATACCATATTAACAAATTGAAGGAGAAAAACCATATGATCATCTCAGTAGATGCAGAGAAAGCTTTCAACACCCATCTATGATAAAAACCCTGAAGAAAGTAGGCATAGAGGGAACTTTCCTCAACATAATAAAGGCCATATATGACAAACCCACAGCCAACATCGTCCTCAATGGTGAAAAAATGAAAGCATTTCCACTAACATCAGGAACAAGACAAGGTTGCCTACTCTCACACCACTCTTATTCAACATAGTTTTGGAAGTTTTAGCCACAGAATCACAGAAGAAAAGGAAATAAAAGGAATCCAAATCGGAAAAGAAGAAGTAAAGCTGTCACTGTTTGCAGATGACATGATACTATACAAAGAGAATTCTAAAGATGCTACTACCAGAAAACTATTAGAGCTAATCAATGAATTTGGTAAAGCAGCAGGATACAAAATTAATGCACAGAAATCTCTGGCATTCCTATACACTAATGATGAAAAATCTGAAAGTGAAATCAAGAAAATGCTCCCATTTACCATTGCAACAAAAAGAATAAAATATCTAGGAATAAACCTACCTAAGGAGACAAAAGACCTGTATGCAGAAAATTATAAGACACTGATGAAAGAAATTAAAGATGATACAAATAGATGGAGAGATATACCACGTTCTTGGATTGGAAGAATCAACATTGTGAAAATGACTCTACTACCCAAAGCAATCTACAGATTCAATGCAATCCCTATCAAACTACCACTGGCATTTTTCACAGAACTAGAACACAAAATTTCACAATTTGCATGGAAACACAAAAGGCCCCGAATAGCCAAAGCAATCTTGAGAACAAAAAAAGGAGCTGGAGGAATGAGGCTCCCTGACTTCAGACTATACTACAAAGCTACAGTAATCAAGACAGTATGGTACTGGCACAAAAACAGAAAGATAGATCAATGGAACAGGATAGAAAGCCCAGAGATAAACCCACACACATATGGTCACCTTATCTTTGATAAAGGAGGCAGGAATGTACAGTGGAGAAAGGACAGCCTTTTCAATAAGTGGTGCTGGGAAAACTGGACAGGTACATGTAAAAGTATGAGATTAGATCACTCCCTAACACCATACACAAAAATAAGCTCAAAATGGATTAAAGACCTAAATGTAAGGCCAGAAACTATCAAACTCTTAGAGGAAAACATACGCAGGACACTCTATGACATAAATCACAGCAAGATCCTTTTTGACCTACCTCCTAGAGAAATGCAAATAAAAACAAAAATAAACAAATGGGACCCAATGAAACTTCAGAGGTTTTGCACAGCAAAGGAAACCATAAACAAGACCAAAAGACAACCCTCAGAATGGGAGAAAATATTTGCAAATGAAGCAACTGACAAAGGATTAATCTCCAAAATTTATAAGCAGCTCATGCAGATCAATAACAAAAAACCAAACAACCCAATCCAAAGATGGGCAGAAGACCTAAATAGACATTTCTCCAAAGAAGATATACAGTCTGCCAACAAACACATGAAAGAATGCTCAACATCATTAATCATTAGAGAAATGCAAATCAAAACTACAATGAGATATCATCTCACACCAGTCAGAATGGCCATCATCAAAAAATCTAGAAACAATAAATGCTGGAGAGGGTGTGGAGAAAAGGGAACCCTCTTGCACTGTTGGTGGGAATGTAAATTGATACAGCCACTGTGGAGAACAGTATGGAGGTTCCTTAAAAAACTACAAATAGAACTACCATATGACCCAGCAATCCCACTACTGGGCATATACCCTGAGAAATCCATAATTCAAAAAGAGTCATGTACCAAAATGTTCATTGCAGCTCTATTTACAATAGCCCGGAGATGGAAACAACCTAAGTGTCCATCATCGGATGAATGGATAAAGAAGATGTGGCACATATATACAATGGAATATTACTCAGCCATAAAAAGAAACGAAATGAGCTATTTGTAATGAGGTGGATAGACCTAGAGTCTGTCATACAGAGTGAAGTAAGTCAGAAAGAGAGAGACAAATACCGTATGCTAACACATATATATGGAATTTAAGGGAAAAAAAATGTCATGAAGAACTAGGGGTAAGACAGGAATAAAGACACAGACCTACTAGAGAATGGACTTGAGGATATGGGGGGGGGGAAGGGTAAGCTGTGACAAAGCGAGAGAGAGGCATGGACATATACACACTACCAAACGTAAGGTAGATAGCTAGTGGGAAGCAGTGGCATAGCACAGGGAGATCAGCTCGGTGCTTTGTGACCGCCTGGAAGGGTGGGATAGGGAGGATGGGAGGGAGGGAGATACAAGAGGGAAGAGATACGGGAACATATGTATATGTATAACTGATTCACTTTGTTATAAAGCAGAAACTAACACACCATTGTAAAGCAAGTATACCCCAATAAAGATGTAAAAAAAAAAAAAATATCTCCAACTGCGTGTTATCCCCCTTAAGCACTTGGGAAACCTTTGCTTTTGAATCTGGAGGTGATAACTGCCTGGCGTCCCACTTTCCTCACAGGAAACCATGTGTTATACAGAGGAGTTTTGTTCTTTGTCCCTCATTAGTTTCCTCCGTCCCCAAGCCAGGCAGCCACTGTCCCAAAGGAAAAAGAACCCTCCTCAAGTAGCCAACAATCAGCACGCCCTCCATCTCTAGTCTCTAAGACTTATTAATGCGTGGATTTGACTTAGCCTGAGTAAGTAGTTTTTTAATACTAATTTTTTTAAAACCCTGCTATGCCAAAGAATCAAATAAACACTTGTCTAGCTTTAAATGTTTTGCAGGGGACTAAAATAACATCTTCTAGGACAGATGTTCAAGTTTTCAACCCCACTCATTCAAGGCAAGAAAATCTCTTTCCTACAAGGTTTTGATTCTGTGGCCATAGCTATAAGATGGTGTGCCATCAATTTTCCAAGTGTAGAGAAATTCTAGGGGTGCAGAGATTTTTCTTTGCAGGCTGACAAATGAAAGTGTATTTCAGTGTAGGGGGTGGTGCAAGGGAGTGATGCTCACCCCTCAGAGATGACTAGAGTCTCCGCTTCTATATTTAGACCATGTCTTGCAACTCGTGAAAATGAGTTGCTTGTTCTTTTTCCCCTAAGTCATTCTCTCTCTGCCCCCTACTCTCCCCAGGCTTTATTTATTTATTTTTAGAACTAACTGAGTCACACGTGATTCCTTCCTAAAGCTTAAGACTTATTTTTAACAACGTGCTCAAACACAAATCCTATTGTTCACATCCTTAGGGAGAGTGAGTTACTCCAGAGGAAAAAAAAGGAGAGATTTCATATACATTTTTTATGCAGTGAATAATTTATATGAAAAGAAATTGTACAGAAAATGTGAAAAATCTTTGAATAATCCAGAGATTACTGTACTGGGACCAGAAGAGAAACGACTGAAATCCATAAAGCTTTGGAGGGAGCTAAGAGGGGGAGTTTTCATTCAAAGTTTTTCAGTGGCGTCCTTATGTTGTTTTGAACGCTGAGGTTCTATTGTTCCAGGGGGGGCTCATTCCACACCACCTGGCTCACTTTCTCTTTCCCACAGTTAACAAGTGTTGTTTGGACTCTAGGAAGTTTTGATAGAGACTCAGCTAAGGTAAATCACCGAGATCATTGATTTTGTCTAGATGAGTGGGAAAAAAAGTCAACAGTGGAGCAGAAAGAAAGAGAAAGAGAAGCAGTAAGCTATGCTGACAAAATATCATATTGGATCAGATAAACTTCCCGCTCTTAGTCCCTTAATTTTAATCACATCTTTTCTTCTTGGGTATCAACAATATTGCTGCCCAAACCCTATGGCTATGGAGACATAAACATTTAAATCTACCAGAGACAGATGGTAACATAAATCTCCACTGTTGCTTCCTTAGAGGATTCCCAGCTCTGTTGCCCTCTGCGGTAAATGGGACATCAGAGGTGACTATTTCCCAGAAGGGCTCCTTTTGGATTCACCTGCAGGAAATAAAGATGCTTCATTGTTTTAGGGGGAATTTTGTTGGCTGCGATTGTGGGAATTACAACAGCAACAGAATGCTGAGGCTGGAATGAAATTTACCAATTAGCAACTCTACAGCTTCCTTTCTGCTCAGCCTCCCAGGGCAATAGATGTGGTTGTTACACCTGGCCACCTCTATCCAAAAGGTTTGGCTGTGATCATACAGAGTGGCCAGGCTAACAGACAGCCTTAATTATAGCAAGGGAAAGCCCGATGGTCAGCCCTGTTTTTGATCAGAGAATCTCAAAAATTGTATTTGAATTTATGATCCTGCACTTAACCAGAATATGGCCTTTTGCTGAATTGTCTTAATTTTTTTAATGTCCCATTTTTCTGTTCTGTGACAACTTTTGGTTGCTTGAGCTTCACTAAATACTTTATAACATTAACACTTTTTTAGATATAGCTAGGATTTAGTCTGTTCTATGTAAAAACATTTTTTGTGGTTGATTTTAAAAATCCAAATCTGCATATCTTCTGTGATTATTAATAGCTTTTACTGCATTTGACGTGTCAGGAAGAGTTACAGAGCTATGTCAGTACTCTGAATGGGCTTCATGATATTTCCTGGTGCCCGGGATGTTGACAGCTGTTTTGAGTGCCAGTGGGGGAGCAAAAGTGACCCATGTCTGTCTCAGGAGATAGAACAGAGGAAACATGAGGCAGTCAATTCAAAAATCATACTGCAAACATTAAAAGCCAGAGCAGAGATTCCTGACACTATTCAAGGAGGCATGTGGGAGTGAGAAAAAGATCTAGATTCAGAAGAGATGAAGTTCCATAATCTTTGATTAAAACCTCTTCCTCCGGGACTTCCCTGGTTGCGCAGTCGTTAAGAATCCACCTGCCAATGCAGGGGACACGGGCTCTAGCCCTGATCCGGGAAGATCCCACATGTCGCGGAGCAACTAAGCCCGTGTGCCACAACTACTGAGACTGCGCTCTAGAGCCCGTGCTCCGCAACAAGAGAAGCCACCGCAGTGAGAAGCCCGCGCACCACAATGAAGAGTGGCCCCCGCTCACCACAACTAGAGAAAGCCCGCGAGCAGCAACGAAGACCCAACGCAGCCAAAAATAAATAAATTAATTAAATTAAAAAAAAAAAAAAAAAACCTCTTCCTCCATGAACATAAATGTTAAAACAAGCAACCTCTAACTGCCAAGAACCCCAACTGAATTTAAACATACCCAAAGAGGGATTTTAAGGAGAGGAGCTAGCACAAAGAGCCCTCTGGCATGCAGAATCCTTTGTGTAGAAAGATAGTGGAGCCTTTCTAGAGATTTAAACCAATTGAATCAGAACACCTGTGTCTCACAGACTACCTAGAGCAATTGATAATTCTCAGGGTTTACTCAGCTCTAAACTTCACTGGACTTGACCATCCGTATTTCTGCTTCCTCTTTGAGCCTCAGGCTCTCAATATTTCCACCCAAAGAGCTTTTTTTTTTTTTTTTTTTTTTTTTTTGCCCTACGCGGGCCTCTCACTGTTGTGGCCTCTCCTGTTGCGGAGCACAGGCTCCGGACGCGCAGGCTCAGCAGCCATGGCTCACGGGCCCAGCCGCCTCGCGGCATGTGGGTTCTTCCCAGTCCGGGGCACGAACCCGTGTCCCCTGCATCGGCAGGAGGACTCTCAACCACTGCGCCACCAGGGAAGCCCCACCCAAAGAGCTTTAAGTGCGCTTCCTTCCTCCCATTCATCCCCCTCCAAACACTCCACCATGCTGTAGCCAAGGGAATGTTCTGGAGCCCTCTTCTGGCACACACCCTCCACTGGTTTCTCCTGCGTTCTGTGTCCAGTTCATGCCAGGCATCAGGGCCCTTCCTAATGGCATCCACTTGCCCTCATCTTGCTCCCCAGGCTGGTATGCTTTGCTCCCATGGGTCTCAACCACTATCCTCCTGTTCTTGGTCTCTCTCACATCTGGGCCTTTGTTGTGTATTCTCAGGGCATTTTACTAGAGCTAATAAATACGCCCATTTTATTATAACTGTCCTCCCTGCACGACTCCATGCTCTGCTTCCTCTTTGCGTGAGACCTGGCGCATGGTGAGCCCATGAGGAAGATGGGTTGAGTGAGGGGGTGGGTCAGTACCCATGCTGTGCCCCTCCTTCCACCTAAAACGCCAATTCATCCCTGGCCATCCTGCAAGGCTGGCCCCAGGAAGCCACCCCTGACCCCTCCCCTGCTTTGCTTCCCCAGTGCCTTATATATAACCTTTCCTTTATTTTATTTTACTTACTTATATTAGGTTATAAGTGCTTATGCTACTTATCTACTTATACGTTTGCTATTTCTGTAGGTCAAAAGGACCAAATATCAGCAATTTCATATGGTCCAACCTAACAGAAAAGCAGGAGCCCATGGTGGGTATATGTGAGACAGACCAAGGTTGAAGACTGGCTCTGTCACTTCGCTTGCTGTGTGTCCTAGTCAAGCTCCTAGGCTTCTCCATGTCTCAGTTTCCGCATGTGTAAAATGGAAATAATCATAGAAAGTACATCCTAGTGGTGTTATGAGGATTAAATGAGGCACTGCATTCTAACATGCAGAACTTAGGGCTTGGCTCCTATGATAAACATTAGCTACGCTTAGTCAGTAGTTAAATATTTACTAAGGTCCACTATGTTCCAGGGATAGTGCCAGTTGCTGGAGGTACAAAGATGGATAAGATAAAATGAGGCTTGCCTTTGCGGAGCTCATAGCCACTAAAAGTGCAAAAACGAGTCTGATCGATGCTACAGATGAGGAAGTACTAGTGCTAAAGGCATCTGTTTCTCAACTCTCATGCTAGGGTGGAATCAACTTTTTACAGCTCTAGTTTCCCAAGTAAACCATGAGAGGCTTTAACTATCTTTTTTCCTGGTAAGAGGTAGATACCCATAGTTCAGAAACTAGCATATGGTGGATACTCAAGAAACGTGTGTTGAGTGAATCAATGAAGGAGTCAACTAATAAATGAATAAATGAACTGTAGCTCCAGGTCTAAGCACATATGAAACAGAAACCTCTCAAGTCAGCATTCACAGCCAATGCAGCCAGGAGTTCTTCCTTAGAACACTGAAGTTGTCCATAACCCACGATCTGGCTGAGTGACCCCTTTCTGCCATTTCCATCAAAAGTAGACTCTGGCCCATAAACCTCTGCTTTACTACAGGAACGGCCAAAAGGGGTCACTCAGCCAGATCCTGGGTTATTTATTTTTTAACTATCTTTCCACATGTTTGTGGCATACACAAAAATGTGTTTTTGAACATTGCTATTTACGTAAAATATAATCATGTAAGCAAACAAACAAAGAAAAGAAAATGAGAGATGGCTTTTCCCAGCTCACAATTCATTCACTCATTCATTTCATTCATCCCACAAGCATCCTATGTGCAGGGCACTGTGTACATAGCAAATGTTTGGGGGAGAAACAACCAGCCCCCAGCCACACCGTTTAATGGCCCTCTGCCTCAGGATCTTGTTTCTCTTATCTTCAAACTTACTTCATTGTGCACATCTGTTCATAAATTTAAATAATTTATTTACTTAAGAAACATTTGTCAAGAGCCAGCTCTATACCAGGCTCTGTGATGGGCCCTGAGGACTCTGTGATGAGCCCACCCTGCCTCAGCCTCTGCCTCCCTTAAACTTGGAGTCTAACACAGAGAAGCGCAGACAGTATCAAACAGTCACATAAATACATAATCAAACTGCAATTACTGCAGGAAAGGAACAAAAGGAGGTACGCAAGAAAATATGGCAGGGGGCCTGACCTGGGGAATCAGGAAAACTTCCTTGAGGGAGTGACTTTTGAATTGAGCTCTGAACTTTGAGAGGAGGAGATAGGAGCCGGGGAACTGAGGAAGCCGGTGTGGGAGTACAGGGGATGCGGAGCCCACAGAGATGAAGGGGGGCAGTTGCACAGGGCCGGGGAAACTCACGACACATAACGAAGTTTTAAAATCCTTAAGGAGGATTGTGATCAGCTCAGGTTGATGCTTTTCACTCTGATTACCGTCAACGAGATTGTGGGTTCTTTGAGTTATGAGGCTGCATCATACTCCTTTTTACATCTCTGACCGCATCCAGCAGAGGGCTTTGAATGCAGTAATCTGGTGCTCAATTAATGGTGATTGAACATGTGAAAAGGATGCCAGTGACATAACCTTGCACTGGGAGGTTAACGAGATCTAGTTAATGGATACTTTTATCCTCAAACCAAGAGACGCTCCTAGAATCCCCAGTGTTTTCCCCTCGGCAGTGCAGGTGAAAGAGAAGGGGCGGGACACTCTGTGTTGAACTTAAATGTTTCCGTTTATACTATTTCTCTATGAGAGAAAGAGTTCTTAGCGATCCCCTTGCTCGGATTCGCATCATGAGAATTACTAGTTGGCCACAGTCTCAGCTGCAAAATTCACTGATCATCATTCTGATGACTGGAGCAAGTAGGGATTTGAAGTGGATTGTCTCTCCCTAGTTCTAGCTCTTCTCTTTCACTCTATCTGATCAGCAATACAGGGTTCCATATTCCCTGACTTGGCTCTTTAATATTCTGAAGGCTTTTGCCACCCACAGGCCCACCCGCAGGATTACGAGTGTCCTTTTGGGACTGTGACTTCTGTGGGATTGACTTCTCTTAGATTTGGGAACTGATGCTCAGCTATGGTGAATGCTCTCATCCTCTGCTAGAGAAAATGTTGCCTTTGTGCTCATTAACGATACACTTGCCACCTCCAACTTCAGATACTAAGGGAAAGGCGTTTTGCAATAGGGACAAAAGATGGAGATAAATTTCAGATGCCCTTTTCACACAAAGATGATTTTCTCAAAATGGAACGAGATTTCAAGGATCTTTGTCCCCTTCAGAGAGGCATTTACAGTGCATGGATACTATGGGAATATGATTATACAAATGCAGCAGGAAAACGTACTCCTGATCACTATATAAATCACTTGGCGCTAGCAGTGATCTCATTTTTAAAGCCATTAGTAATCACGAATGATGGCTAAATTAGGAACATAGTCTTAAAGAGCTTCCATATTGATTGGCTGTTTTCATCCCTTCTTCTCCCTCGTGCTATTCTGTGATATCGCCTCAGCCTCAGAGATTCAGAGCAACAATCTGCCGAACACATGAATACTAAAGAATTGGTTTCCTTAGTAACAATAATCATAAAGCAGCTCTCAGAACTTCCTGCTTTTCTGTCTGTCTGTTTTCTGTTGGTCACATAGAAAAAGACGGCCAAACCGAGCCTGCCCAGAAAAGATGCACATATATATCATGACCCCTAAGTGGAAGGGAGGCTTGTCTCTGCTGACATCACATTCCTTTTCTCAACCGGCTGCCTTATTCTGTGTGGTTAGGGCTAAACCAGAGCACCTGCAAAGGTCCATGACCACCTCAGAACTCTTTTCCTTTCGAGTCAAAATCTGGAACCACAAAACCATAATGCAGGACACATCACCAAAATGGTTCCTTCTCTGTGGGAAACATGGAACTTCCCTAAAAAGAAGACCTTCTTTCTTTCCACAATATTTCTAATAACAAAAAGAAAATGGGGACTTCCTGGTGGTCTAGTGGTTAAGACTCCAAGCCTCCAATGCAGGGGGCCCGGGTTCGATCCCTGGTCAGGGAACTAGACCCCGCATGAAACAACTAAAAGAGCTCTCATGCCGCAATGAAGATCTCACACATGGCAATGAAGATCCTGCGTGCCGCAACTAAGACCCAGCACAGCCAAATAAATAAATATATTAAAAAAAAAAAAAAACTATAGCTAAAATCTTATTTACAAAAAACAAAAAAGAAAAGAAAGAAAGAAAATGGTCATCAAGTAGAGAAAGCTTTGCTGATTTTCCAGGATATCTTTTTTTCCGTGTCTGTTGTGAGAAATTGCCCTGCTTCCTGCCCCTCTTCCTAACTCTAGCCAGGATGAATTCAAGCAACCGCCCTCCATAGGAGCAGAAAGGATGTGCGTCAGGAAGCCTTGGGCCCACCGTCCTGCCCCCGGGTCCTGAGCCCATTACCCAGACGTTTTTGATGGATTCTGCCATTTCACTTCCTGGATGCATACCGGGGTGCCTGACCCTTTGTGGCTCCACCTCCTGGCCTGGATTCCCAGCTGTGGCTACAGAGGCATCGCTCTGCCTGGCAAAGCACATACTGGCTCCTTCTTGCCTCAGTTGGCTCCTTAGGGCTTCTTGATGGGCAAATACAAACGAAGCACCGCTTGGCACTAGGCACGATGTCAAACACTGTGGGTCTGGGAATGACTGTGAAGTGACAGTCCCTACCCTTATGAGGTTCACGGTCTGAAACAATAATTTGGGTGCAGGACAATAATTATAGTACACTGCAATAGGAGCTACACCCAGGGTAATGAGGACCCCGTAAAAGAAGGGTCTAATACAGCCTGTGAAACCGGAGGCAGAATAGGAAAAAGTTCCTGGAGAAGGTTAAGCCTAACTGTCTTAAAAGTTAAAAAAAAGATAGTAGGAATAATGTAAAGTATGTTGAACACTTACTATGGACTAGGAACTTGACATGTGATATACATTCATTATTTAATTTAATTCCCACAGCAGTGTCCTATGAAGCAGATTCCATTATCATCCCCACTTTACAAACTGAGGCTCATGGGTCAAAATTTCTCACACCTGGTCACAGAGCTAGGAAGCAGCAGAGCCCACAGTCAGACCCAGAGCCGTGTGACAGTAAAATCCAGGATCTTAAGCACAGGCCGAGTGGAAGGAGGGAATCCCAAGTGCTCTAGTGTGACAGGCACACAAGCGGTTGCTTTGCCAGAACCTGAGTGTGGGGTGAAGCGTGGTCAGAAGCAGGATGGCCAGCTCATGGAGGCCCTTGCTGATGAGCTTGGCCTTGGTCTGCAAGGTGAGGGCAAGATGCTTAAGGGTTGTAAGTAATGCTGGGAAATGGTCTGATATGCATTTGGGGAAGACTTCTGGTAGCAGTGAGGAGGGTGGATTTAAGGAGCTAGAACTGGTGGCCGAGATCAGGTAAAAGCCCCTCACAGTGAGTAGTCCTGGTAAGAAGTGATGTTGGCCTGAATTTGGGCATTGACAATAGGGATGGAAAAGAAGGGACCTCCCACTGCTTTTCCCACAAAGCTCCATCTGCTGGATGCCTACTTCTGACATCGCACCTATAGCTCAGGCTCTAGGGCTGCTTGTGACCTGGTATCTTCACATCTGTCTGCAGTTACCTTACCCTCCCCAACCCTACACTGCATCTCATGTTGTTTTCAACTCCCAGAGCCTAGTACCGGGATGGGTACCTAGCAAAGGAATGTTGACGGGAGGAATGAATGAACTGGAACAGTTTCCAATTTCCTGTTTAATAAAACTCATGGTCCTGACCATTGCAGTCTTGTTGCTATCTTTATTCAAAGGTGATACAGAAGCTGGATGGATGTTCTGATTAAGCATGAAGTGTGAGTGATCCGGTTGTCACAGTGCAGATGCTCCTTGATTAATATATAGTATCATTTCCTCTGTCTTGGATTTGACTCTGGAAAAAAAGATGTCAAACAGTGTGTGTACCTCAGACCCCTTAGCAAGAAGAGAAAGAAGTGGAACTCAGTGCCAATTCCTATTTACCTAGATATAGAGGCAGGGATGAGCCCTCTCTTCACATTTTTCCCAATTAAAAGTTGGGCCAAGTCTGGTGGAATGGTGACAAGTTGAACTGGGTGCGCATGCACGTGTGCACACACACACACACACAGATGGCTGAGACATTCCAATGAGTTGAGGACCTACTGTGCAGCATTTTGAAGGCAACACAATTCATAGCTAAAAATTTGAATAGCTTCTCCCATCTGACAGTCTTAATTTGTCCTTGTCCTAGAAGGAGTAAAAAACTGAAAAAGAAAACAACCTGTACATGGATGTTTATA
Organism: Stenella coeruleoalba; assembly: GCF_951394435.1. NCBI lineage: Eukaryota > Metazoa > Chordata > Mammalia > Artiodactyla > Delphinidae > Stenella > Stenella coeruleoalba. The sequence goes on along the minus strand of NC_137155.1, from coordinate 50,656,848 downwards.
GCAACTTAAATCATAAATGCCAAAACTTGGAAGCAACCGAGATGCCCTCCAGTAGGTGAATGGATAAATACACTGTAGTACATCCAGACAACAGAACAGTATTCAGTGTTAAAAAGAAAGGAGTTACCAAGGGATGAAAAGACATGGAGGAAACTCAAACGTATATTACTAAGTAAAAGAAGCCAATCTGAAACGGCTAATTACTGTATGACTTCAGCTATCTAACATTCAGAAAAGGCAAAACTGTGGAGACAGTAAGAAAAGAAAAAAATCAGTGGTTGTGGAGTCAGGGAGTGAACAGGCAGAACACGGAGGGCTTTTAGGGCAGTAAAAATAGTCTGTATGATATCATCACGGTGCATATATGTCATTATACATTTGTCCAACCCATAGAGTGAACTGTAATGTAAACTGTGGACTCAGGGTAATTGTGATGTATCCATGTAGCTTCACCCTTATTAAAAACTGTACCAACTGGTGAGTGATGTTGATAATGGGGGAGGCTACGCTTGTGTGGTGTAGGAGCTAGATGGGAAGTCTCTGAACTTCCCTCTCGATTTTTTAATGAATCTAAACTGCTCTAAAGAAGTACATCACAATTTAAAAACACAAAATCAGAACAAACAACGGTAGCGTGAACTTGATGACATCAGCTGCAATGGAGGGAAATGCACATAATATTCTCTGGCCCAGCATTCAAACAAATAACTCAAGGCTTTCTACTTTTTGTACATGTTCCCAAAAAAAGAATCTTGAGAACCTATGTACATCCCATGCACATTTTTAGATAGCTTCACAAGATCAAGCCTGAGATGGACAAAGGATTCAGGCACCCAACTTGTGTGGGACCCTATCCTCTTTTGTATGACGAGATGTACTGCTGTTAAAGAATGAAAATCTACAAATAAATGCAAAGGGGGGAATTAATGTAATTCTCCTATTCTGTGGTAAAGTAGAATCCTATGGCCTCTGACTCACTAGCCGGAGGCAACAAATCAGCAACAACAACTCAAACAGACATAGGAAAATACAACTAGTTCTTCAAAAACCATAAAATAGCAATTACCATATTTTAGCATATGGTTTTACACTGAATTATTTCACAGTTATAATTAGGTTGCTAATGCAGTGCAGAATTAGACGATACACTAATTTGGTATATATTTTATCTAATCTGATGGAAATGTAACATTTAGAGGGCTTGATTCTTTTTTTCACAAGCAATTAAAAAGGACTTTAATATCACATTTTAAAAAATTGTGTTGGCCTTTATGATGTGATGTGTATGTGTATGTGTGTGTATGTGTGTGTGTGGTGGATGTGAGAGAGAGAGAGAGACAGAGAGAGAGAGAGGAATTCCATCCCAACTACAGGCACAAGCCATGCCCTTTAGTCTCTGATTTATTTCCATCATGTAAGATTCTTTTCTTGCTTGCTTGCTTATTTTTTTAATCTGTTTTTCTTTTTGCCTTTGGTAAATTAAAACTGAATTTTCTTCTCCAGGACAATTCTCTGTTCCAGTCATAGTAAATACCAATTTCATTTCCATCCCATTATTTTTCTAATTAAGCATTTGTCATGCAAAAGGAGATCTGAGGTGCCTGTGCTTTCCATTATGCAAAATATTCAGTTATGATAATAGCTTTGGGATGGCACCTTGAAGGTGTTATGGAAAAAAATCAGAGAAGAAAAATAATAAAATAAAATATATTTTACCTCGGACTTTTGCCAGTTTATTTTCTCCCTGATTTGCCACAGTTGTGGGTATTGACAACGTCCCATCAGTTGTGAAGGATGGACACATAATTCACATCCTTTAATAAGGAGAATTCTATTAAATCTTTATCTAAACATTTTAGAGGTTAAAAATGTAACCCTGCATCTCATTTTTTTTCTCTTCTGTTCACACTTAGCAAAACCTACAACTTCTATACTTGATGAAACGTGCTTCTGACTCAAATTGTTTCAGAACAAAGTACGAATATGCCAGAAGGACAACCTGATATTTCTTGGAAATTCTTTCTTCCTTCTTATGACAAATCCCAAGGGGCTAGGCTCTGTCAAAGGATAATTTATTTTCTAAACCCTTTGAACACAAAGCTTTTCCATATTCTGTGGCAAGATATTTTTTCCAAACATTAACCATCACATCTTATAGCTATATTTATAGCCATACATACACTATATATCCATATGCATATATTCTGTATATGTATATCTATATGTATATTTTAATCTATTGATTTATAAACTCTAAGACTTCATTTTTCAATCATTTCCACAGTTTACACAGAATAAGCTGTGAAACTGGATTTTTTAGAAGTGGGACCCATTTCCTCTCAATTTCTCAAAAAATGTAGACTGAGAACTTTCCGGTTTTGGAAGGAACCCTGGTGTATTTTCTGAAACACACTGTGCATGGTATGTGTGTGTGTGCACTGCCTGAGTAGATAGTGCTGTTAGTTGAACTCACTGTGATTCTGCGTGTTCAGTATTTTCAAAGATGCTGTTGCGGTACCCCCTCCCAGATCCTGTTTACTGGGGTCCCTTGCTGCTCTGAGTGCTGGCTGCTGAAGGCTCACAGGTGCCCCCATTTCTGGGAAGGTTGTCCTGGGCTAAAAAGAGGAGCCACCTCACTCAGGAGGTTGGTGGGGGGAGGTCACAGCCAATGACTGATTGGGAAGTGGTACAAAATGCTGGCACCGCAGACCCAGGAAGGAACAATTCTGTGGGTGGTTAAATCTCCAGAGCCCTCCCCCACGTTGCAGGTCCTGGTGGTCTGGATCTGAGACCACATCGCCTCCCTGCCTCTCCTGCTTCACTCCTTCCCCCACAGGATTTTCCTGAAGAGCACTTGCTAAGAGATCACAGCACCCAAATCCCTGTCTCAGGTTCTGTTTCTGGGAAACTTCTTTCAATTTTAGACATTCAATTTCCTAATCAATAAAATGTGGATAATAATTCCCGCCTAGTCTATTTCTCAAAGTTGGGGTGTGAATGGCAAATTGTGTGGAAGAATTCTGGAAACAGCCAAAGCAGTAAAAATATTTTGCAGGCACCATGATATATCATTTGTTTTAATATTCAACCTTAGGTTCCATGAAAATATGGCTGATTTCTCCCAACTTGTGTTTTTTACACTTTAGGCTAATGTCCACTGTGCTCATTTTGCTGCTCCCTGGCGAGGGATCATTTGTTAAGAATTGCTGACTTGTCTGTACCGCTCTTTGCACCTGGGCTCTCCAAGGTAAAGGAGGGAAAGAAACGTGAGTCCAGCAAGTGACTATGTTGACCCAGAGAGCACAGAGTCCCTGCCCAAGGCCAACTAAGCAAGAACCCGAGACCTGGTCTTGCCAGATCTTCACATGGTTTTAAGCAACGCCGGGCACCAGATATTTATGTAAAATCTCCAGCTTCTTAAATACTAACACCACATTTTTTAAAAACTGTAACACTCTACTATTCAAGCAAAACATAACTGGAGGCCCAATTGGGCTAGTAGTGGGTAACCTACGACCAGATTTAAGCCCCTGAAGTAAGAGACCAGGTAATGCCCACTGAGGCCTCAGCTCTAGCACAGCGCTCAGCACATGATCCATGAAAGATCCCAGAAGAACAGGACCACCATTAGCAGTGTCGGTTTCCAAGGAGTGAAATGAATGACCGCTAGCTTTAGTAACTAGTTTTCTACTTTGTAAAAACCATTTAGCATATGATTCTTTTCCCTAAACAGTATTATAACATGTGCAGATTTTTATTCACTTGCCAGCTTGCTCCTGCACAACTTTTCAAGGACACTGTCTGTTTCCTTGTCTATGAAACAGAAATAATTATGCCTGATCTGAAAATAAGCAAAAGCATGTAAAAGGACTTTGCAGACAGTGGCCATCAATCCAGAGAAATCACTGTTCTCTAGATTCTGCCCTGAGATCTAAATCCCGCACTCAGAAATCTGAAACGAACAGGGGCTCTCTCATCTTTCTTCTAAGATGGAGTTTCCTTAACGTTAGTCATGATTTTTGCTATAAAAACTGCATTATTATTTCCTATTACTATTAATTACCTAATTTTTTCCTTTAAGTCAAATAGATTTTTTTAGTTACTACCAACCATCTTTTTCAATTACCAACTTTATCTTTGCCTAAGCAAAGCAATAATATCCATGAATGCACAGGTTTTATGTCCTAGTATTTAATTTTTATACAGACACACATGTAGAAGTGTATATGTGTCTATATATGTGTTTGTGCATATATACATATATATAATATTCATCTGTGTACCACCTAAAATCACCTTGCCTGTTACCAATTATATGTCTCCCATTTTGGAATATTCTGCCCCCCAGGGATAGCGGAATTTTACAGAAAGATTTTCCGGCTCTATCAGTTTTTATTAATTTACTCAATAAGCATTTGTCACCTATCTGTCTATCTCATGTAAACCTGGAACAGGCAGGAGAAGATTGATATCACTGGTTCCACAAAATTTTAAACCACTCTAAAAAGCTTTGTGAGCCCACGTGGCTAATGAATTTCAGGAAGGAAACTCACGCTCCAAATCTTCCCGCTCCAGATTCCTGTGGACTTGGGACCACTCAGGAATGACAGAGGGTAACCCAGAGAGAGCCATATTTGCAAACTGGTGAAGCTCTCAGAGTCTGCCCCAGGGGAATCCAGATAGCGCTGCTAGTGAGTTTTAACACAGTAAAGCGGCGGTGCCTTCTCGACAGCCTTCATGCAGGAAGCTGTCTGATGCTATGTTCCTAACTATCCAACCACCCAACACTGTAATTTCTGAGATTGGCTTTAGTCATTTAGTAAGATAATGGCACTTAAGCCAGTCACCATTAGGATATCAGATGATGTTAATAATTACAGTCTGCATTTAGGTGGCGCCTCTCCAGGCAAGCACTAAGAGTTTTACAAACATTATCTCATTTTCATCTTCATGACACCCTTGTGAAGCAAGCATTTTTTATAGCATTACTACAGAGAGAGCAGCTGAGGCGTGAAGGTTAAACACATTGCCCAATCTGAGAGCACATGTGCAATCACGGTTCTCAAACCTGGTTTGAGGTCTTAAGAAAGTCTCTGTAATGTGTTCGTGTAAAGGTTTCACACCAAATACAGGGGATGTCTCTGAAAATATTTACATTTAGGTCTGTAAACACACAGGCTCTTTAAAATTTGTATTCAGTGTATCTAATTAGCAAACAAACATAGAGGTCTAAGTGGAGTCTGATGTACGAAATACCATCTGCCCCATAACTTATTTAATAAATTGTTAATGTAGCACTTGCATGTGGCCGGCATTGTTCCAAGTGTTTTATAAATATTAACTCCTTGACTCCTCCCAATAACCCCATGAAGGAGGCGCCATTATGTTCCTCATTGTACAGGGAGGAAACCCAAAGAAGTTAGACAACTTGCCTAAGGTCCCACAGCTGGTAAGTGACAGAGCTGAGATTCAAATGCACATGATCTGGTCCCTGAGTTTATGTCTTTAAACCAGAACACTGTGCAGCTATCAAACTTATAATAGTTATTTGTCTGAAAATGTACTATTTCTTTCTCATGCCACTCAAAGGCTTTTTTCCTATGTCAGTGGTCATCCACTTAACCCTATTCCAGAAAGAATCTTCCCATGTAGCCAATCATCCTGACCCCAACCCCACTGCGCTTATAATCTAGGTGGATGACTCACTGGTACTTTAGCAGAGTGACTGGAAAAGAAGGTTTCAGAAGCTCAGCAAATCACAAATCCGTTCCATGCAGAGTCCAACAAGGTATCGCCCGAAAGTATTAAAAAATCCTTTCTTCATTTGTGCTTTGGGGAAGGAAGAGTAAAATTCTCCTACTAGTTTGTCTCAGGATTCGGATGAGTTTCTACAGTAAGCAAAGGTATTTTTCACAAGTGACTTATGCAATATACCTTATATTTGGAGAGTGCTTTCAAAGTGTCCTATATATTCATTATCTCATTTGATCCTTACACAACAGCCAGTGAGATAATCGGAGAAGCTATTTTCATAACCACCATTTTACAGATGATAAAACTGAGGCTCAGCATCATTAAATAAACTTGTCCAAAGTCACCCAGCTAATGAGCTACAGAAGCAGAATACATCCAGTGTCATGTGTTACTAAACCCTATAAATTATCTCATCTCATATTTAGCTTAACACTTCTGGTGATACCATTGCTAAAATCACACACTTAAATAAGAGTGATTCCTCCTCAGGGGTGCAGACAGGACACTTGAGAAGATTTAATGATTTCCACGTTCAGCTCCCTTCTCCTTTTTCGAGAGAACATGAAATAGACTTTCCAGGGTCATCAAAAAAGAGAAGAGCTTCCATGTGGCCACTTCTACCAAACATGGGACTCATACCCGCTGATTTGCCCAGATGCTGCCCACTTCCTGAGTGAGGGGAATCTCTAGGTCTCAGAAGAGCCATCTCCCTTGTTGCAGGAACGTGTCCCTTCTCCCCTGGTTGTGGACACTGTGCTAAGGATTAGTTCCACTGAAGAAGGAATGAAAAGGCAATTCATTCGGATGAGTTACGTACGGGAAAGGCATTGGGCCCTGGAGGTCAAATCTGCCAGCTTTTACTTTCTCTATTAAATGTTTACTTTTCTCTTCTAACTGCTAGAACAATTGCAGTGAACCATCACCTGTGATTTAAGATTTTTCATACTTAGTCTGCCTACTTACTATTTATTTATTATTGGTATTCTTCCAAACAGGTCATTATTGCAATCATTGGCTTCCCTCCTCCTCTGCATATGATCTTTACCTCTGCTTGACTGGGATCCCATCCTCTGATGTTAGCTTCTTCAGTTTTTCTCCCTGCCACCTCAAGATTTCCTGGATTTTCTTCCCCAGTTAGTCCCACTTTCATGGGAAGAGGTGACCTCCTCCCTCCCAAGGCTAAATCAACCCCTTCTTCTGCTAGAAACCCCTCCCTTACCACCTTTTGAGAATTTCACTCCATCAATTACAAACATCTCTCCCTGACATTCCCATCCTACTGTGTACCTCAGCCTTTCTCTCTTTCCTGGAATACTTCCCTTTAACCACTAAGAGGTTTAAGTCTTTTCAGTTCCTCTAAGGCTGTTCCATTCTTCATGGCACACTCTCTTTGCTGGCTTCTATGACATTAGAGTCATAGAAAAAAATCCACTACCTCCCAAAAAAATGGAAAAGCAATCCACATGGAACCTCTTCAGTGGCTATTGCTGTGTAACAAACCACCCCAAAGCTGAATGGCTTAAAACACAAAAATTTATGATATATTAATTCTGTGGGTTGAGCTGGGCAGTTCTCCAGCTCACAGGGTATAACTTAGATCAACCAGGAGCTGCACTCAGTTGGGAGCATGGCTGGTGCTGGAATCTCGACCTCTGGGACCTGTCTGTGTTCTCTCGCACCATTCAGTAGTCCTGGAGCTTCCTGACAGCATGGCAGCTGGCTTCCAAGAGCACAAAGCAGAAACTGCCTGCCTTTTGAAGGCTTAGGCCTGAAGCTAGCACAGTAGCGCTTCCCCTCCATTACACTACTGGTCAAAGCAACTCTCCAGGCCAACCCAGGTTCAGGAGAGGGGAAATAGACTCCATCTCTTAATGAGAGGAACGGCAAGGAATCTGTGGCTCACTTTAATCCACCACAGACTTCCACATTTGCTCAGCTCAGATCACCACTGTTATCACAATAGCTACTTGGAATTATTCCCTAAAGTGTTAATAAATCTTGGTCAGATCATCTTATGTAACTCCTAGGGTTATTATTTCTCCAAAAAAACAAAACAGCTCAATTTCTGGCCTTAGGTTAATAGGAAAGTAATTTTATAGACTCTTAAAATTCAAGAGCTGCTTTAAGAACTATTTAAAATTCAGCTAGAATTTATATAGGTCTGTTTTATAGATACAAAGATCAGGTAGCATATCTATAAAATCTAGAGAAAGTAGGTGAAGTGAATTTTAATCTTTTCTTTTTTTTAAAAAAAAAAGCCAATATATTTCTGTTGATGACTAAAAAAATGCACAATGTGAGAGTTGCGAGTTAAGTTTTATCTGGGGCAAAATGAGGACTATATCCCGGGAGACAGCATTTCAGATAGCTCTGAGAAACTGCTCCACAGAGGTAGGGGGGAAGGTCAGAATATATGTGATTTTGGTGAAGGGGGAGTACATGCAATCAAGCACATATTTTTGCAGAAGGTCTCTGCTAGTCACGAGGAGCAGACGCCACCATGAAGGAATTTAGTGCTTTTCTAGATATGAGGAGATACAAGAATTGCACTCATAAAATCAGCTCCTAAAAATATCTAACTATCTGAAGACCTGTTCTGCCAGTTTTTCCAGAGCACAGAGTGCCTCATTCCTGCTCTCCACCCTGAATTCCCTTCAGGGGGTGTTGAAGGTCAGCAGCTGCAGAATCACGTGACTTAACCTTGTAGAGGTAGATGGCAACTGCCCATGGCAAGTGCCAATTTGTAGTTGACACTGTAAAGAAGATGAGTATTTTTCTGAAAGGCAAGGATAGTCATAAATCAGAGGTGTCAACTAGGTCTATTACTAAACAGTAGCAAAGAGACTGCTCTCGATGCCCTGTCCAGGTACTCAGCAGTGCCCTTACTGGCCACCCGGTGTCCCACTGGCTTCCTGGGAGGGCTGATCAAAGGTATGTGAGGCTGAAGATAAGACCTCCAGTCCACCAGTTCAGATTTGCTGTTGGCTATAATCCAGCCTTCTCATGGGTCCTCAGATGTGTCTTACTCCTTCTTACCTCTGAGTTACAGATACCATTCCTGTTTATCATTATGCCCCACTCTCTCTCCTTCCCACACTTTTCCTTTTGCCTTAGCTAAATCCTCTTCATCCTTTCGGTGATGGGATTATATTTGTCATCCACAATGAAATTTTCTTTGAACCCACCCCCTTCCCCAAATTAGGTCAGATGCTCTTGGGGCCGTTCCAACTTCTGTTGTATAAATAATTTTGCAGAGGCTGCCTTACCTCTTCTCTGGGGTCTTAACCCATTATTCAGGGGTGCCCCTCAACAGTGTCTGTACACTAAGACCAGCTTCCCTGGCTCTGATCCATTAGTCCAGGAGCAGACACTAACCTTAAGATGGACCAAAGACATTCCCTTTTGAACTGAAAGACTCGAAGCTTTGCTGATTAAGTCACATTAATGAAGCACATCAGAAGGAAGACCCATTAACTCTTGCCAAAGAGGTAGAGCTAATTTGACTCTTGCACTAGTTTATCTCCTCCTTGTATTCCGTTAGACACGTCTATGACTTTCCCATGGATTCTGTTCTTTCCTGAAACTATCCAGAATTGTCTATAACTCCCAACCAAAGACTTAAAATAATTTATACCAACTGGAATGAACTCAGGTATGCATGTATAATGAATGGTGTATTTGTTTTGTGTCCTTTTCAGTGCTAGAATGAAGGCTCTGTGAAGACAGGAGGATGCCTGCCTTGCTTGGTGCTGTATTTTGAACACCAAGTGAAGTAGTTGGCACATGGTAAGTGGTCCATAAATAATTACTGAATGAATGAATAAATGGAAATATAAGACTGATGCAGCTCTTTGGGAAGTGCCTGGGAAAGAATGAGACTTTACTATGGTTGGGCGGGAGGGTTAAGGGACCATGGTGGGTTTGGATTCCATGTTGGTGAGAAATGCTTTGAGTGGAGACTCTTGGTTGAATTGCTCAGGTTTTGGAAAACATCCTATATTACCTGATGGTAGAAAGAGTCAAGTACAAAGACCCTGTTTACCTTTGGATGCCAAGATTAGATGAAGGCTCTTTCTTACCATAGTCGAAAAAAATCTCTTTATACTTGGGCAGTGCAGGAGAGGAGGACGGTAGCTCTGTGAAGCAGTGGACCCTGCAGGGCTGTGTGTCCCATCAGAGACTGACTGGTGGGAGGGCAGCTCTGCAGCAGGAACAATGCCAGAAGTCTCTGGTGGTCAGGGTGTGGACAGAGAAGCCATGACAGCCATTTGCAGCAGGGAGAGTGGCTGGGGGTGGATGGAAATGAAAGGCTAGAGGAGATCCCATTTCCAGTCTACACCAATTCCCTGGAAACAGGGCAGGCAGGGTTGAAATTTCAGTATCCACATTGGTTCTAAAGCCACAGAACTCTGGGGTTGCTCACTACACCCCAAGCTCTTAGCATTTCCAGGCTGGTGTCACAAGGGTTACACTGTCTGACCTGCATGCTGAGGTATTCTAGTAAGAAGCAGGGTTCCTGCAGGACACAGATTTTTAATTCATTACAGAGGTGGGTCTCTCTGCAATTTTACATTTTTTGGAGGACATGAACCTGCCAGATTACTTGGTCTGATGTGTAAAAACTGAAGTCAAAAACGGGAGCTTTGTATCTCTGTGCTTTAGCTATCAACTTTCTAATTGCCCTGAAAGATGAAATAACTTTGTGTCAGAATATGTCTTGATAACAGCCAAATTCTGGATGCAAAACTATCTCTGAACTTTGTAATGATATCCAACTACGAGTAAAAGACAAAAGCCTGATTTCCCAGCAGTCACAATACAGTAACCTTCAAACTCCATGACTCATCTCATTCTTCCTGGGGAAGTTTCCAGCTCTACCAGTTTAAGCTTGTCCAATCCTGCCAGGAAAATACTCTGCCAATGTACAGGTGTCTATGTAGAGGTGAGACATTTTGTTCAATTGCTATTGGTCCAAGACCACCACATCTTAGTAACAATTGTCTTAGTAACAATTGTATGCAAAACATTTCTTAATATTTGGTGAGGGCCCATAGCTTTATTTTTTTTGTTTAACAGTTCTTAAAGGGCTTTGCTCTAATTAGCTAAGAAGGAATGATATAGCCCAGTGGTGAAGCTCCTGTAGTCTATAGCCAGATAATCTCAGTTCAACCTCCATTCTCCTGTTCAGTAGGGTGTGGCCAGTTCCTTATCCTCCCTAAGCCTCATTTTTCTCCTCTGTGAAATGGAGATAATAATAGGACATCCCTCAAAGAATGAATATGAGAATTAACTAGCACAGAGTAAGCACTCAGCAAATGTTATTATTATAGCTATCTTTAACCCTCATAACATAAAATTATTTTATAAATTCAGATTTCTTAGTGTGGCAGTTTTAAAAATTGTTATAAATTCTTTGACACTGCTCCCACTGAAGTGGTGTCTAGGTCTCCTCCACTTGAATCTGATCAGGCTTGTGACTGCTTTGGCTCTAGAATACGTTGGAAGTGACCCTATGTGGCTTCCAAAGCTAGTCATGAAAGAACATGCAGCTTCTGTGTTGTTGGCTGGAACAACAGTTCCAGTACAGTCTGACTACAGTCTGTACAGTCTGACTACCCCAAGACTTCCATGCTGGAGAGGCCACGTCAGCACTCTGGCTGATGGTCCCATCAGAGTCCAGCGTCCCTGCCTAGGGGCCAAGCGCTTTGAAAGCAGATCCTCCAGCTTCAACTGTTCCAGCCCTCAACTGCCTGAGTCACCTCTAGCTGCTGGAGTCCTCCCAGCTGAGTTCCCAGACCTCATGGCATGCAGACAAGTCATTCTCTCTGTCCCTGTCCAAATTTCTGACTCCATGAACATAATAATTCTGACTCGTGAACATGTAAAATGGCCATTATTTTATGCCACTAAATTTGAGGTGGTTTGTTATATAGCAATAAGTACATGGAACATTCATAAAATAATGGATCTGGGGGGAAACAATGGAGTAAAAGGGAAAATTAACCATATCAAAATCATCAGATCCAACCTTGATCTGTGTGCATAATTTTCAAATATCTATCAGTTTTTAATGATGGCAAAGTTTACTTTCTTCTTTCTAAGCTAAGTCTGTGTTAATCTGAAGGGCCTGCAGCAAACAGAATGACATACAAACTCCACACACTGCAGAGCCCCAAGGGGAAGCTCATGAGCCCACGTAAACATGGACTTCTCTTACTTCTGTTCTTGAGAGAACTGAGGGAAAATGAAAGCTGAAAAGAAAAGCCCTTGGTTTAAATGGACCCCGATTGCATTCCAACCTATCAGATCAATAATGCAGAGATTCCTAAAATCAATGTGCTAAGGCAGTTTTACCAAATGCATCTGCCTATTGATTAATACTCTGACTTTTAAATATAAACATGCATACTTCTTTGTTGTGATCAGAATTACAGTATGCAAAAGCCAGCAAGATACCCAATCTAATGGGTATTCATTAGATTATCATCCTAATTTTATAAATGAGGAAACTGAGTCTCGGGAAAGCAAGAAAACTCACCATGATAAAAGAAATGACAGTGCCTTTTGCTGAGCACAAAGAATACCCCAGTGTCCGGGCTTTTCTTCTGATGCAAAATAGATGTAAGAATGGCGAGTATATCCCCTAAAGGTCTACCCATGGATCAGATCAGATCACAGGAAAGCTACATTTTGAATCTATTTTTCTGCCGCCTTACACACACCTTCCCCCATCTAAAATGTACCATTATTTCTCGGGTTTTATCATGGGTGGCCATCTGACAGTGACCTGTGGTGTTCGATATCCTTTATACTAAAACATCCAAATAACTGTCTTAGAGGTAGATTCTTGGCAGAGTTTTGGATTTTCTAATGAACTTAATTAGGTTACAGAAGCTATGGGATCTATCTTGTTTCCCTGGGTGTGCTGCCATGGTAATGCATGTAGTAGCTGCATTTGAATTCTAGTTCCCGCCATGGCCAGCTGGGTGAGCAAGGCAACACCTTAGCCTCCATTTCTGCATCCGAACTGCGAGTCATCATCTAACTACCTGCATCAGCGTTGTTGTGAAGATTAAGTCAGGTACATGATATGACGACAACGTGCATGGAAGAAAATGATCTTTTTTTCTTTTTCCACTTTTTTTCAAGTATTAGGATCTCTTTCGCCTTAGATGTCTAATAGAGTACAAATAGCCAAGTGCTTTTCTTTACTCTGTCCAAAGAAATGTCGGATCTCAATGAAAATGTCTGGTTGCCTGTTCCATTTGTTCTTAATCATAATTCCAAAGATGTTATTTTAAGAAGCATTTTTACTAATACTTTAGACACCATGGATTGACTTACATGTTGTATCTTCAGCCAGAGGATTTCAGGTTAAAGCAAGAAGCAAGTAAACAAACAAAAAAAACCACAATTTGATCAGACTATGATGTTAAAAGATGTATAATATTATCTCTCCCCCTCACACACAAAATGTCAAGTCATCCAGAAGGGAGAGCAGACATGCTCACTTCCAGAGGCAGAAGTTTTACTTGAACTCTTAAAAAACCTCTTTCGGCACCAAAATGACTCCAAACTATGCTCCCCACATCTTAGCCAATCAGAGAGGCCTCTTTAAGAAACATAACATTTTAATTTACAAGGGATCATCTATATTTCTTTCCCAGGGCCTCAGAGAAGGACTGCATTTTAGATCGAATACAAATGTGTACATGTTTTGCAGAAGTTTTCCCAGATAGTATACACTATTTCCAATTGCATAATGACAACAGAACTCATTAAAGCAGAGTCATGAGATAGCTCTTTGTATTTTAAACTAAGATTTAAGTAATATATTTAGCAAAATCTTCTTTTACAGTTTAATCTTTGAACTATAAGAAGATTTGGGGGTAATAACTACCCTACCTTATTGATGATAATTCAGTGATGGTGATCTCCCTTTCATACTTCTATTTTTTTAAAATGTGTTCTGTGAGATTTGTGTATAAGTAATCCATGATAAGAACCTAGACCTACTGAATATACCCATCTATATTCAACCTTTGAGTCTTAACCATGTTTCAAATGTAAATTCTAACAAATTACGGCTGACTCACAAAAGCTAAGTTAGTTTAGGATCTTAATATTAATCGGCTATAAGTGCCCTGTAAGATAAAAGTCAGGATAGTCAAACTGATAGTCTCCTTTGATAAGCTGTTTTAGGGAAAGCAATATATGTTCTCAAAAGATGGACCTTTCAAAGAGCGCCTATGAATTGAGGTTCTGTGTATAAATGAATCCAAGAACAATCTCACCAATGTCAAGAACAGATTTGTGTAAGAGTGAAGAAAAAAATTAAGAAAGAAAAGACATTTAGTTTTAGAGTTTTTGCAAAAGAATACGGATGTTTTGTAAGTTAAGAATTAGCTTCTGCCATAATTCCTGGGTTAGAAATTCAAGAAGAAAGAAGTAGAAATCTATGCTGAAAGCTTAGATAAAGTGTCTCTACAAAGACAATATAACAGACCTCAGGTGATGCCTCCGAGGAAGGTGGGAATAGCATAGCCCAGCCTTTCTTAATCACTACCAGCTCCTGAACCAATCAATATCTCTTCACTAGGAATTCAAAGATAAGCATCAGACACTCAAAGCATAGTAAACCAAGTTCTCACTTTCCATTCCTAACATACAAAAGTGATACAGAGGTGTGAGCCCAACCTTATAAAGTTGAGTTTTAAACTATCTTAGATCTGCCAGGTTGCACCTGGAACAGTCACCTAACTCCAGGCGAGTCTATGTGCACCCAATTGTACGTAATTGGAACTGGTAATTATCCATATTCAACCTGACATAAGCAGTCTGGAGAAACTTCAGAAGATTTGGGCAAGGGCTGATAAAACAAGATCTTCGATATAAGAAAACTTGACTGATGCTTGAAGAATCAGTATCAAGGAGGAATTGGGTTATGCTTATAGCTTTTACCTAATTAAAATATTTTTATTACCAAGTTCATAATAGTTCATACTTACTTAGTAATTTTTATCTGTGGATCTCAACCCCTTCTACCATATATGAGAAAATAATATATTTTAGATTAATGTCAAAATATGCTGCTCATATTTTCCTTCTTACATTTTGTTACCACTGCTATTATCATCTCCCCAAAAGACCTTCCATAACACTAATTTTTATTGGTTACCACCCTGAACTGTTCCTGATTTTAATACCTTCCTCTGTATCACGTAGGTTTGATAAATGAAGTAACGTATTGGTATAAAAAATAGATAAGACAACCTAGGTTTTTTTTTTTTTTTTTTAACTTTGGAAAATAACTCTCAGGAAACACTTTTTTGACAAGGTCATTTTTTACACAATCCATTGAGAGAAAACTTCTACAGAAAACTGATTTTTTTAAAAAATAAAAAGAACGATAGCTACTCAAAAGAATATAGAAAGGACTAAAATAAGCATTTAACAAAATTCATGCCAAACAAGGCCATTTAACCTGTATCTCTTCCTTTAACATTTTTGGATCTAGCATTCTTAATTATAAACTGGAGAAAATTAACTAGTCCTTAGATGATATTTTGGGTTCCTTCTGGTTCCATGATCTGGCAAAAATGACTTTCTTTTTCTTTTTAGCTCTGACTGCACTTCTGAGCCTCCTCCCTAGTAAACTTCACTGTCCAGTGGAAGATAAAACAAGCTCACGTATTTCAAGAGAACAACTTTTGAAGCAGGACAGACCTACTCTGGGGAACAGAACTGCATTCTGCTAAACTCCCTGTGCCCTACCCCCTTGGGGGAGAAGAGGAAGCATCTGAAGTGATGGTGATGGTGGATGCTTAATACACTGGATGTTTCTTGGTAATTAATACACTAGAATAAATTGACTTTTCACCGAGCCCAGTCACCAAGAATGACCTTGAGAGAATGGAACACAAGACAGAGTAGTCTTTACACAAGAGGAGTGGCAGAAGAAACATGGTAAAGTTTCTAAGCATGGGACGTTATCAGCAGAAGAAAGAGCATCAGGGTGAGAGGCTAGAGAAAGGTGTCCCTGGGAGACTTGTGGGCCAGGATGCTGAAGGATAAAATGAATAGTTATGAATGGTGAGTGCTCTAAGGACCTCAGGGAGCACCTGTGCTTCCCAACCTCCTTTTCAATACCAAAATCTTTCATGAATTATTGTCAACACACACACACACACACACACACACACACACACACACACACACTCATTCACATATGATACCTGTTGTACATTATGATATCTGTTGCATTTTCTTTAAAAAAATAGGAATCCAGAAATGCTTTAAAACAAATATGAATTTTATGAATTTACTACATCCATGAATATTTGAAAAATGATAATATATGTATCTGAAACAAATAGATGTCATTTCATTTCAACAGGTAAAGATATGACTGCACAATCTTTAGAGACACCAACATGCACGGTGATGAAATTTACAGTGACCTTTTAGTATGTAGGACAAGTGACACTCACCTAAAGTAGTACATGTAGACTAATGTTTAAGCTTCCCAATGACATTGTGCCCCAGCTTCCCTTTTTCCCAGTCATCCTGAAGCCACCTGCTGAACCACTGCAAAGCTCTGAAAAACTCTGGGGCTCTTAAGAGAGTATCTGCGAATATTGATAAACTGAACTTTTTTTAGTGGGTACATTATCCAGCTGGAATTGTCTTTTAAAATCCATCCTATGAATTATGTGAGAATGAAGAATTTTACTTCCAGTTGACTTTCCTGTTTCATGATTTAAATGATTTATGAATGAGGGCTCTATGTTCAGTCATTGTGGCCTTAGGCAGTTCGGTGGTCTGATTCATTCTCAGGAATTAGATGATCAATTCAATTTTGTAGATCTGATGACCAGACTGATTAGACAGTAAATGATCAGGCCCAATATAAAATACCATTTGGTATCCACTAATATGACAATTTCAAGATAGAATTAACCTCAAAATGATTAATATAGTGCTCAGTGTAGAAAAGGATACAACAGTTATTCTCTAGAGCAATGGTCCTTAAACTTTGAGTGCATCACACTCACCTGGATGTCTGACTCAGTAGGTATGGATGGGGCTGGAGAATCTGCATTTCTAACAAGTTCCCAGGTGCTGCTGCTGGTTCAGAGATCACAGTTTGAGGAGCATTGCTCTTTAAAAAAAGACCAAAAAAGCTGCATTTTAGTTGAGTTTACCATACCAAACAGATATAAATTATAACAATATTGTTCAGCCACCCCCTGCTTATGTGGGAAAAAGTGACCCTCAACATCGCCCTGTTGTCTATATAATTTAACCCAGACTTTTTAGCATGGATTAAAATTTTTCTCCTGCCTTCCTCATAATATCTCAGCCACACCCAGCCCCCTCCCCCTGCAGCAATTTAAGCACTTCAGAGCTCCTGTCTTTTGCACCTTCCACCCACTTCTCCACCAGAACCCTCCCTACCCATTTCCACTGGCTGGCTGCTTTCCAGTGCTCCTTTAGCTTTGGGATGGGCACCAAGAGAACTGATCTACATCTCTGTGCCCCACTGCACTATGCCTTCCTGTAAGGCCAGCCCATGTCTTGCTTATCTTTGTATTCTACTACCTAACAGTGCTTATAGCATAATATGAGCTTGGTAAGTATTTATTAAACAAATGAATGGATAAACAAAAGATAGAAAATAACTGTAGAAAAGTATCCCAAGAGAGTCTAATCATAGGTCAACCAATCCTAGGTAGAATTAATAATACAGTGGCATTTTATTGATAAAACTGAGTCACGTAGTCAAAGCATCACTTTAAAAAAATCTTACACGAAAACAACAAGAATGTAAGTCGGCTGAGATGAATTGTGTTGTTTTGTTTGTTTTGTGAACCGGCATCCGCAGTTCTGCGTCTGAGTGGAAGACCACTCTGCAGCCCGGCCTGTGGCACCCAGCTGGCCCGGGTCTGACCCTCCCAGGATTTCCCACAGGTCCGTGGGCGTCTCCGGGCTTTGGAAGGCTCCCAGGAGCTCCCCCAGGGCCCAGGCTGCCCCCAGGTGCAGTTCCGGCCCCGAACCACCTCTGGGGTCTCAGGCAGCGCGGGCTTCCTCTGCTCCCTCAGAGAGGTCGTCGGGTTCTCAAGTTTTTCTCTCTAAATATTTAACGGGCAGTTTCTCTTTGCTTCTGTTTCTGGATTGATAAAGAGGAGAAAAAGGAGTTCGACCACAGAAAAGATAGTAATAGCGGACTGCATATCTGACTTTACTTTTTAAATTCCATCAAAGTTTGTGTTTGGTTGTTGTTTTTCTTCCTTTGATAGCGATCCCGTGAACTTCTCCTTGGGGGAAATGGCGCGTCCAAAGCCCGCCAAGCCCAGCCTGAGAGCTCTAGATTTGAGAGTAACATTTAAAGCAAAACCTCGACAGATATAAACTCAAAGGAAGCCTTGCGTTCCTTAAGTCAAAGGTATCTGTTCTGATCGAAGCACTTGGTTTGCTGTTTGTAACCAGCACTAAGAGCAGAATTTTTAAACACAAAAATGGATAAAAGAAAAGCTAAATCGCGCGGTCCGCCGACTCCTATTCATTATCTCCAGCAGCATATGGGACCATTCTCCTACTTGTCCTCGCCCTTTCTTCCGCAGAAGCAAAAGCAACCAAGCCTGTCCCGCTTCATAGCAAACCCACTCTTTGTGCCGAGAGGTGCCTCTGCACCAATACTACTTCCTCCCTCTCCCGCCTCCTCCTTCACCCGCCCGCCTCCGACTTTCGCTCTGGGAACACCGCGGCTGGCGCCCTTTGCGCCGGCAAGTCAGTACAGAGATTGGGCGACGGTCCCTGAGCCTCCAGTTCCGCGTCTGTTTCAAGGCTCCTCCCTCCCGGTGAAAGACAGACTGCGGGGCGCCTGGAAACCGGTCCGAGGGCGCGCGAGGGAGAGGAGAGCTAGCGAGTTGAGGGATTGACACAAATGGTCTGGCGGCGGCGGAGGAGGAGGAGGCGGAGGCGCAGGGGGGAGCCGAGGCTGCTGGGCTGCCGAGAGTTGCGCGCTCTACCCGGCCGCCGCCACTAGCGCGGCGCCGCCAGCCGGGAGCCAGCTAGCCGAGGGCCAGGAAGGCGGGACGCGACCCCGGCGCGCCCGAGCCACCCGGGCTCTCCCCGCAGCCCGCGCTTCATGAATCGCAAGTTTCCGCGGCGGCGGCGGCTGCGGGACGCAGAGCGGGAGCCGGTGGAGAGGGCCGAGCACTGCTCGGGCTCGACGGAGGGCACCGGCGGGGAGGAGATCACCCCGGCCTCAGGGGAAGCAGCCGCCGGCCGCGCCACAGCCAGCCCCAGCCGAGAGGCGCCAAGAAAGGAGCCGAGAAAGTATGGCTGAGGAGGAGGCGCCTAAGAAGTCTCGGGCCGCCGCCGCCAGCGGCGCAAGCTGGGAACTTTGTGCCGGGACGCTCCGCACTGGACCGGTGGCGGAGGGGAGCGGGGACGTGGGCAGCCGCCGCCGTCCCCCCCGAGTTGACTCCGGGCGCTTGGCGCGCGGAGTGCTACTACTGATTTGGCTGCTGGAGGCTCCGCTGCTGCTGGGGGTCCGGGCGCAGGCGGCCGGCCAGGGGCCCGGGCCGGGGCAGCAGCCCCCGCCGCCTCAGCAGCAGCAGAGCGGGCAGCAGTACAACGGCGAGCGGGGCATCTCCATACCGGACCACGGCTACTGCCAGCCCATCTCCATCCCGCTGTGCACGGACATCGCGTACAACCAGACCATCATGCCCAACCTGCTGGGCCACACGAACCAGGAGGATGCGGG
This sequence comes from Stenella coeruleoalba, assembly GCF_951394435.1. Lineage (NCBI taxonomy): Eukaryota > Metazoa > Chordata > Mammalia > Artiodactyla > Delphinidae > Stenella > Stenella coeruleoalba. The sequence goes on along the minus strand of NC_137155.1, from coordinate 50,637,320 downwards.
CCTCGAGGTGCACCAGTTCTACCCGCTAGTGAAGGTGCAGTGCTCCGCGGAGCTCAAGTTCTTCCTGTGCTCCATGTACGCGCCCGTGTGCACCGTGCTGGAGCAGGCTCTGCCGCCTTGCCGCTCCTTGTGCGAGCGCGCGCGCCAGGGCTGCGAGGCGCTCATGAACAAGTTCGGCTTCCAGTGGCCTGACACGCTCAAGTGCGAGAAGTTCCCGGTGCACGGCGCTGGCGAGCTGTGCGTGGGCCAGAACACGTCGGACAAGGGCACCCCGACGCCCTCGCTGCTGCCTGAGTTCTGGACCAGCAACCCACAGCACGGCGGCGGAGGGTACCGGGGGGGCGGCTTCGCGGGGGGCGCCGGCGCGTCGGAACGAGGCAAGTTCTCGTGCCCGCGCGCCCTCAAGGTGCCCTCCTACCTCAACTACCACTTCCTGGGGGAGAAGGACTGCGGCGCGCCCTGCGAGCCGACCAAGGTATACGGGCTTATGTATTTTGGGCCGGAGGAGCTGCGCTTCTCGCGCACCTGGATCGGCATCTGGTCAGTGCTATGCTGCGCCTCCACGCTCTTCACGGTGCTCACGTACCTGGTGGACATGCGGCGCTTCAGCTACCCGGAGCGGCCCATCATCTTCCTGTCGGGCTGCTACACGGCAGTGGCCGTGGCCTACATCGCCGGCTTCCTGCTGGAGGACCGGGTGGTGTGTAACGACAAATTCGCGGAGGACGGGGCGCGCACAGTGGCGCAGGGCACCAAGAAGGAGGGCTGCACCATCCTCTTCATGATGCTCTACTTCTTCAGCATGGCCAGCTCCATCTGGTGGGTGATCCTTTCGCTCACCTGGTTCCTGGCGGCCGGCATGAAGTGGGGCCACGAGGCCATCGAGGCCAACTCGCAGTATTTTCACCTGGCCGCCTGGGCCGTGCCGGCCATTAAGACCATCACCATCCTGGCGCTGGGCCAGGTGGACGGCGATGTGCTGAGCGGGGTGTGCTTCGTGGGGCTCAACAACGTGGACGCACTGCGCGGCTTCGTGCTGGCGCCACTCTTCGTGTACCTGTTCATCGGCACGTCCTTCCTACTGGCCGGCTTCGTGTCCCTCTTCCGCATTCGCACTATCATGAAACACGACGGCACCAAGACCGAGAAGCTGGAGAAGCTCATGGTGCGCATCGGCGTCTTCAGCGTGCTCTACACGGTGCCAGCCACTATCGTCATTGCCTGCTACTTCTACGAGCAGGCCTTCCGGGACCAGTGGGAGCGCAGCTGGGTGGCCCAGAGCTGCAAGAGCTATGCTATCCCCTGCCCCCACCTCCAGGCGGGCGGCGCCCCGCCGCACCCGCCCATGAGCCCTGACTTCACAGTCTTCATGATCAAGTATCTTATGACGCTGATCGTGGGCATCACGTCAGGCTTCTGGATCTGGTCCGGCAAGACCCTCAACTCCTGGAGGAAGTTCTACACTAGGCTCACCAATAGCAAACAGGGGGAGACCACCGTCTGAGACTGGGGACTCAGCCCATTCCCAGCCCTCAGCCTGGTCCCAGCCACCCCAAAATGCTGGCCCTATGGAATCCTTGCCAAGTCTGGCTACTCGAAGCTTTCTCAGTAGCCATTCACTTTCGCGGGCTCCTTTTAACAACAAGGCTCCTGCAAAAGCTCTGTCCCTGGGGGCAAAGGGACTCGAGGGCCCAACTGCCAGAGCAGGATGGACAGACCTCTCTTGCTCTGGTACCGGGACTGTACGCTTTTATGATTGTAAATAGCCTGTGTAAGATTTTTGTAAGTATATTTGTATTTAAATGACGACCGTTCACGGGTTTTTCTTTTACTTTCCTTTTTTGTTTTTGGTTTAAATTGTAATTATTTAGGGCGGTTTAACCATTTGAGACTTTTTCTTCTTGCCCTTTGCAGAGTACCGCAGAGAGAAAACCAGAGCTCACTGCTCGTTGCTTCTGTTGGTGCTGGCGCGCCCCTCCCTGAGGCGGGGTGGGGAGTGCTTGGGTTTGCACCGCCCGGATCACTTTCCTGCTCCTCTGTCTGCTCCCTCCCTCCCCATGCTTGCTGGGGTCTGGGCTCTTAAGGTACAGAACTCCACAAAGCTTGCAAGTCCGAGAGTGGAACCCCGCCCATCCCAAGTCAGCCCTTGTCCGGGGCCAGATTGCAAAGGCCTGTCCCTTAGACTATCCGAAGCTGAAATTTTCACTGTCCAGAACCTTACCCCTAGCTTCGAGGAGGCCCACGGATGTGGGCACTGGCAGCTGCAGCCTCCCTCGCTCTGGCCTCAAACGCCCAGACACTCCCTTCTTCCACCTAAGTTGGTTAGAGGGTGAGTGGGATAACCAATGCCAAACTTTTCTTAAGTCTAATTTTTGGTGGATGAGCTCATTTCATTCTCCAGCGTCTAAAACCTGGTATGGGTTCGCCCAGCGTCATGGAAAGATGTGGTTACTGAGATTTGGGAAGAGGCATGAATCTTTGTGTGGGTTGGGAGAGACTGAAGATGGGAGTTATAAAATGTTAATTCTAATTGCATACGGATGCCTGGCAACGTGCCTCTAGGATTGAGACAGCCTGCATAAAGATTTACCGTTCTGTAAAATGGAAATGTTAGGTCACCTGGAAAGCTTTGTTAAGGAGCTGATCTTTGCTTTCCTTAACAGGACAGCAAAACGGTAAACTGAATATGAAAACTTGAAGGAGATTTCAGTGTAATGGACGTCCTCAAAATGAAGTGCTACTTTCTTATTTTCAATCAAATAATAATTAGACATATATCAGAAACTTTAAAATGTAAAACTTGTACACTTTCAACATATTACTACGATTATTATTCAACAACACATTCTGAGGGAGAAACAATCCACATCACTAATAATAACCTGGTAAGATTCCAGGAGGTAAAGGAGGTGGAATAATTGATGGGATTAGCTCCTGAAATAAACAAAATATGGGCATGCATGCTAAAGGGAGAATGTGTGCAGGTCTGCTGCACTAAATCCTGTGTGCTCCTTTTTGGATTTACAGAAATGTGTCAAATGTAAATCTTTCAAAGCCATTTAAAAATATTCACTTTAGTTCTCTGTGAAAAAGACGAGAAAAGCAATCCTCCTGATGTATTGTTTTAAACTTTAAGAGTTTATCAAAATGCCGGTACTTAGGACCTAAATCTATCTATGTCTGTCATACCCTAAAATGACAATGGTCTTTGAATTTGGTATGCATTTATTCTGTTCATTATCACAAAATCATCTATATTTATAGAGGAATAGAAGTTTATATATATAATACCATATTTTTAATTTCACAAATAAAAAAATCAAAGTTTTGTACAAAATTATATGGTCTTTGTGCCTGAAAATAATAGAGCTGGAACTGTATGCGCTATGAACTACCTTTACATTTTATAGTGTCTATGGCCAATCCCACAGTATATAAATTCAGGAATTTCAACGAAAAAGTCTATCTTTAAACCTTCAGATCAGTCCTTCCAAAGAATTAACCGACTTGCATTGTAGTGATTGATGTTGTGAAGTCCCTAGGAAAGATCTGTTTCCATGACAGTAACAATATAGAACAGAAGTTTGCAAATTATTTCTTTACTCAAAGAAGATTATTAAAAAGAGAACTCTAATTTTATTACAGCTTTTTTTCTTTTAAAGGGTAAATTTACGTAACTTTCTATAATATGGAGGTTTATTTTTAAATCATCAACCATCATCTTTGTCACGATTTTTATGAAGTATTATCTTATACTTTCCATAATCTTGGATATTCCAAAACCATAAATAGGCAATCAATAAATGGTTAACTGCCTGTGTGTTTATAAGCATTTTAAGCAGCAGTTGGGTGTATAAGGCTGTTTTGTTGTTTGCTTCTGAAGATCCATTTTTATATTGTTCAAGGAACCTTCCCTAGAGGAATTATCTGGTTGGTCTACTCTTAGTTAGAATTAATGTAAGTGTATAATATGTAGACTGTATATATACATATGTCTATATCTCTCTATAAAATATACACATAAGTATACACATACTAATTTTTATAAAATTACAAAGTTTACTTATATATTTTACAATATGGAAATAAGGTTATGAGAAAAGGAGAATGCCAGATGGAAAACCTCAAAAACCTTTGGAAGACAAGTCTCTTATTCCTTTATACACTAAAAATATCTATATTAAATTTTCCCATGAAAACATTTTGTGATAAAATGACAAGGGGCTAAAATGAAGACCTTTAATAAAATAGAGTTACTTTCATGGTTATAAGGCAGTTGTCTTATAAGTCATCATCATTATTTATTTTAAGGCAAATGAAAAACTTAAATCTAATTGAAAATAGAGCATTCAGTTTTAATTAGCAAGGTGCAACTTTATGTTCTTTTTTTCTTTGTTACATTAATCTAATATAGTAGATATTGGAGAAGGTTTTATTGTGTAGGCACACAAAAAATAGCAATTCTTAGGCTAAATTAAAACAGGTCTTCTCACTAGATTATTCAACAAATAGTTTCTGGAAAAAAATTTTTAAGATTATTAGTCTCTATTCTAAGAATAAATACAAAGCATTCTTATTGTGGGTGTCCTTAAAATGATGTAACTATAAAATTCGATGCAGACAGGTTTTAAAATGCTGGATTTAAGTAATTTGAAAAGACATTTTTAAGCCACCAGCAGGCTTTGTTTTTACAAAACAACTTGTTTTAAATTGTGTAGCATATAGAAAGCCAGTGTATTCTTTTGTTTCTTTCAACAGTGATGGCAAAATAAGACTTGCCTGAAAAACCATAAAGCTACTGGGAATATGGTCCCATTAATATGCTGTTTCCACGACAAACCCTATTTTCAGATTATTTGGTTTGCCTATTTTATTTTTTTAAACCAGCTATCAATTGGAGTCAATTTTCCCCCTTACTGTGTGTGTGCTTGGTTCAGCTTTTGTAGTAAATATATACATAGTATGAAAGCTTTCTGATGCTCTTTAAAAAAAAAAAAAAAAAAAAAGCCATTTTTTACTTAAACTTTCTGCGGGGGCAGAAAGTCATATTTTTAATCTAAAAGCCAGTTAGTGTCAAACATATGCAAAACAGCTGGACCGGATTTTTCAGTTAGTCTGAGGCACTCACTTGTTAGCCTGAGTTAACTGTCTTGGTTCTTTTGTCTCCACGGAGCACTGAAGCCTTCCGCTGTAGTTGCATCATTCCCAAACTCCAGCGTTGAACTAGGAAAGGAGAAGACAGTGAAGAGTTGATGGCCAATTAAAAAAAAAATTGCCTAAACCACAAACCATTTCAGGACTTGGGTGGCTTCAGATCACTTTCCCTGGTATCATGTTTCGATCTTGGTACATATTTTTTTTTTTAAAGATGCCATATTTTCAGTGTGTGTGTTTGTGTTCAACTTCAGCTACTCTTGCTTTTATTGCTTTATAATCCATCTTTTGGCTATAAACGATTTTACGCAATGTACATGCAATTAATTGAAACCAGTGTCATGACACTGGACGTCTCTGATACATTTCTGATTATAATGTTCTGTGTAACTGGAGCCTGAGAGATAATCAAAATGTGACTATTACATACATCTTGAGGTGGACACTGTAATATTGTCATTAAATACTTCACAGAAAAAAAAAATACTTCATGGAATATACTAACATCAAAGTCTTGCAGGATTAACCTGTAGGTGCCAAACTAAGATGTGGACTACATATAAGAGTTCTCCAGTTACATTACTAAAAAGGAATTGTGCTACCACCTTAAATTCAAGACTTTTAAGACCCTTACATTTGAAATGGGGTCTTACAAGGGAAGTGCCAAACAAGGTAAAATTAATTTTGGTGATTCCTAAGATTTATATCTATATTTTTGAACTGTTGGCAGATACCAAGAGCCCCTAGAATTTGAGAAACATTACTTGAGCTTCATGACTCAGAATTCCCTAAAACTTTGGGGGCTTAAATATTTCTATTCACTTCGGTCATACCTTTGACAATGGATGTGTTAAACCATAACTATAGTGACAAAATAGCTTATTTGTAACCTGGTGATATAAAGACAGACTCTACACTAATATTCTTAAGTTTTATTGTGATCTGTAGTGACAAGTGTCTCTACTCCATTACAGAATCAACTTCCTGTTTAAATATAATAACACTTACATTGGGGATTTTTGTTTATAAGTTGATTTGGGACCCTAACAACGGATCAAGTAAAAGGATTTATCACAAATCTTTCTCATGTAATGGACAGGATTAAGTATAATCTATAAGTACATCCTACAATGAACATATAATAAATGTTCTGAAGGTTATCAGTTTTATAAGTCAAGCAGATTCTTAAAATTGTTTGAAAAAGTAAAATAACATTTTCCAATAGCAACTTCTCTAAATAAATCCTTTTATTTTAAGATAGTGATATTCTAAAGAGGTATATTTACCTCTTTAAATATTTTTGAGTGATAAAATTAAAATAATGCTGCATTTTCTAAAGGAATCATTAATACATTAGTTGAATGGCATATTTGTATAATTAATAATTCTAAAAGCGAAGTATTAGAATAACATTGATTTGCACATGTTATACATGCATGCTATTTTTTTAATGAAATTGACTTGCTGGAAAACAATAACTTAGGTTTTAAAATTTGTAGTATGCATATTTCATATAGAGACAATCTCAAGAAATTTTATTCACAATATAGACTTTCAAAACATGTTCTCAGGACTAGAGTGATTAACATGAAAATGAAACACTATTGCTGCTTTGAGATAGTTCTCTGTGGCCTGGATTTCTTTTCTTTCCTTTTTAAAATCCGAGTATCCTCTAATTTGTGGATATCTCCATGTTTCAGATCTCAAGACCTGTTTGAATTAAATTTGCAGGGGAATAACTGTAGGATCCCCCCATAGACAAAGTGTGGCCTTTATTTCCTTTCAAGTTGGCAGCGTGTCCTTGCTTAAAGGAAGCACTCAGAAAAAGATTGTTCTTTTGCCCTTGGAAATGCTCGTCTTCACAAACGCAGCAGCAAATACCTGGAAGTCATACAGGCTAGTTAAATGTATATTCCAAATGCCAAGTGCTACTTGATTGTTACAAAACAGAATTTTTTTTTCCTTTAAAAGTAGATTTAGAAACTATTCTTGACCTTATATTTCCAACTCTTGGAAAACACTTCCTAAAAGTTAACTTCAATAAATATTCTGTCAAAAACTCATAACTCAAACAGGGTAACCCACTGTTTAGGTTTGTCCAGGACTGAGGGGTTCCTTGGGATGTGGGATTTTCAGTGTAAAACCAGGGAAGTCCTGGGCAAACTGGAATGATGAATCATCCTATTCCATGGATTAAATTGAGCTTCCAAGATAGAGTAAAAGCTTTTGTAGTGGTCACTGGTCCAGCACTAAAAATATTCCACTGTAGTTTTCATCTCGTTCATTACCAGATGAAAAGCCAGTGAACAAGCCCTTTAAAACTGATTTTTTTTTTTTTTTTTTTTTTTGCGGTACGCGGGCCTCTCACTGTTGTGGCCTTTCCCATTGCGGAGCACAGGCTCCAGACGCGCAGGCTCAGTGGCCATGGCTCACGGGCCCAGCCGCTCCGCGGCATGTGGGATCTTCCCGGACCCGGGGCACGAACCTGTGTCCCCTGCATCGGCAGGCAGACTCTCAACCACTGCGCCACCAGGGAAGCCCTGTAACTGATCTTGACAGTGAGTACCAATCACCAGAAGCTGAGTGCAACATGAAGGTATAATGGAATAAATCACATTGATATCTTGGCCGTTCTGTCTTCTGCCTCCTGAAGAAATGAGGCATAGATACAGGAACCTAAGTGGCCACTGAGCCCTGTTCTTGCTGCTTATGAAACCAGGTCAAGTAGCTATTTTTATGGAAGACTCTCAAAAGTATTCCTTTGGAATAAAATGCATTTTTTTAAATTGATGTTAAGGTTTATCAGATTGTAAGGAACTGTTAGGTTTTTGCCTATGTTTAGATCTCTTTTATTTCTCTGTCAGAACAGTCCACTGTAATGAGATTACAAACTCAAGCAGGGTTTATCCCTAATGACTATACATCAGCACTTAATTGTCATACTTTTTCTCAGAGGTAAGTAGGTTTACCATGCATGTTTTCCCCAAAATGAAAAGTTGTATCTACAGGAAGGAAAAAGAAGTAAACAAACTTAAAATTCTACAGTGATTATTGGGATTTGTAGGATGTAGGGTGTGGACCAAGCAATCCATGGCATTCACATTTCTATTTGCATGAAACTCTTCAATTAGAATTGGTCCACCCCTTTTAATTAATTTATTTATTTTTTAAAAAGATTATACAATTTTATTGTAAAAAAAGTAAACTTCCATTTACAAATTCCAAGTACTTATCAAATATTACTATTTGAGTTATAGCAGAAGCCAGTTAGTTAAAGATACAGATTCTGGACTCAGTCTCAGACTTTGAAAACTGATGCTCTAGGCCATTTCATTTCCAAAATCTTATCATTGGATAAATTCTGTTGTAATCAATGACTTCTCCATTTTACTTCTTTTTCACTTATAGGTACATTTTAGTAAAGTAAAACATATAAAGAAAAGTATACTCATATAAAGTGTGTATTTGATCAAATTTCACAAAGTAACACAATTTTAAAAACATGACCCACATAAGTAAATTGAACATAACCAGTATCCTTCTCATGTACTTTCCTGAGCACTACTAACCCTCTCCAAAGACAGTCTCTATCCTTATATCATCAAGTAGTTCTGCCTATCTGGAATATCATATACATAGAATCTTGTAGTATGTGTTCTTTTTTATCTGGCTTCTTTTACTCAATATTATGTTTCTGAAAGTCATCTATACTGTTGAATTTGTCAATACTTTGTTCATTTTCATTACTGTATAATATTTCTTTGTATATATATTCCACATATTTTTCTTTTTTTTAAAACATATTTATTGGAGTATAATTGCTTTACAATGGTGTGTTAGTTTCTGCTTTATAATGAAGTGAATCCGCTATACATATATATATATATTCCCATATCTCCTCCCTCTTGCATCTCCCTCCCATCCTCCCTATTCCCACCCCTCTAGGTAGTCACAAAGCACCAAGCTGATCTCCCTGTGCTATGCAGCTGCTTCCCACTAGCTATCTATTTTACATTTGGTAGTGTATATACGTCCATATATACACTACCACTCTAACTTTGTCCCAGCTTACCCTTCCCCTTTCCCGTGTCCTCAAGTCCATTCTCTACTTCTGCATCTTTATTCCTGTCCTGCCCCTAGGTTCTTCAGAACCATTTTTTTTTTCTTTTTAGATTCCATATAGATGTGTTAGCACACGGTATTTGTTTTTCTCTTTCTGACTTATTTCACTCTGTATGGAAGACTCTAGGTCCATCCACCTCACTACAAATAACTCAATTTCGTTTCTTTTTAGGGCTGAGTAATATTCCATTGTATGCATGTGCCACATCTTCTTTATCCATTCATTTGTCGATGGACATGTAGGTTGCTTCCATGTCCTGGCTATTGTAAATAGAGCTGCAATGAACATTGTGGTACATGACTCTCTTTGAATTATGGTTTTCTCAGGGTAGGGTATATGCCCAGTAGTGGGATTGCTGGGTCATATGGTAGCTCTATTTGTAGTTTTCTAAGGCACCTCCATACTGTTCTCCATAGGGTCCACCCCTTTTTATATTGACTTCATCCTTCTTGTCATCCTTCTGATTCATTCATTCCTCTCAATCTTCTTATAAATGCACATAAAATTTCACTGCCTTTGTTGTTGAAACAAAACACTATTCTTGCTATCTTTTAATTAAACTCGAGGTAAAGAAATAAAAAAGATGGGCAGATAAAGTAGTTATTTCAGGAGATACGTACACATTAGACTCTAAAGCCTTGGTTCTCAATAGGGAGCAATTTTGGCCCCAGGAGACATGTGGCAATATCTGCACACATTTTTGGTTGTCATGACTGGGGGTGGGTGGGTTTCTACAGGCATCTAGTGAGTAGAGGCCAGGGAGGCTACAAACCATTTCACAATGCACGCAGGACAGCCCCTGACAAAGAATTATCTTATTCAAAGTGCCAGAGTTGAGAAACGCTGCTCTAAAGGAATATTTAAAATTGTGAGTACACATTTTTAAATAATGAAACATATTAAATTTATAAAATAGGATTGAGAAAAATATGGATTTACTCATGCCTACAGCATGGACTTTACTTTTGACCCGCAAAGTTTGTCTTACATTGATGAATAGCCTGATGATATTGCATTGTAGTCAATGTCTTCATCTGCTTGAGCTGCTATAACAAAAATACCATGGACTGGGTGGCTTAAACAACAGACATTTATTTCTCATAGTTCTGGGGTCTGGGAAGTCCAAGATCAAGGTGCCAGCAGATTCAGTCATAAGTATGAGACCCTACCTCCAAATACCTATACATTGGGGATTAGGATTTCAACATATGAATTTGGGGGGGAAGCAAACATTCAGCCCATAACAGTCAACAAAATAAATCTGCTTTCATTACTTAAATCTAGACAAGGACAGACAGTATCATAATTTCAGTGGAAAAAATCTGTAAATTACATTAAATAAGCTTATTGAAAAAAATCTCTTTCAAGTGTTAGCACTATGCTGTTACACTTCATATTCCACATTTCCATTTTCTTTACACATGTCCCTGCATCATTGAAGGTGTTACGATACAGAGGAAGAACTAGACCCGGAAGGCAGAAAACCTGGGCTGCAGTCTGGACTGGGCTAAGCACGTTAAGGTACCTTGGGTGAGTCCGACTCACAAGATTTCATGAGTCAAATGGAGACACTAATGAAATAATAGACATGAAAACCCTTTTGTAAACAGTGAAGCTCTGTACAAACGCGAGGGGTTTTCATTATCACTCACATTGAGCTAATTAAGGAGGAGACTGAGACATCTTGAAGGCTCTTTCTCAGCTTTGACTACTCCCCTCCCCCACTTTTGGAAAAGGATGTTCCAGTCACTGAAGGGACCCAACGTGATGTGGGCCTTTCTGCAGTTTTCCCAGCCCCTGTCCTCTGGCTTTGTCACTACACTTGGGTTCTCCCGGACATACATAGGATTTTTCCCAGTTTTTATGAGACTCTGGTTAAATTTAGGATAAACCAGTCTGCAGTGCAGCAACTGCACTATTTGACTGGGCTTGCGTCCTCATAAGGAGAAAGAGGGTCTTGTTTGAGAGGGCTGGTCTGGGGCAAGAATTCTGCTCCAGGAGTGTTTCAAGGTCAGAAGTGTAAGAGGGCTAAGAATATGTTCTAGGTCCAAATGTGACAAATTCACAGGCAGACACTCAATTGAGAGCCCTCACAGAGTGACACAAGTGCCTCAGGAACTGTCCATTTGTTCATTAATGAAGCTGGGGTAGATGTGAGAAGCAGCTTGGGATGGGATGCTTTGTGTCCTGAAGGCAGACAGATTGGGGTCATTTGGCACTGGAAGAGGTGAAAAAAGAAAGGGATATAATGAAAACCAAAGTCAGCTAATCTTTCTTGGAGCTAGCTCTCATGGGAGTCAGTAAAGTGTTAGCTGAATGGACACATCTCTCAAATAGGGCCATAATCCTGGATTGGAAATATGACCTTTCATCTTCCTCTTTTTCAAAAAAAAAAATCAATTTCAAGGTAATAGGGACTTGGACGCAAAGAAGTTTAATGTCATCTTGGAAAGAATTTTGGATTTGCAAGACGTGGTTTGAATCTCAACGAGCTCTTAGCCTCAGATCCATTCATCTGAAATGGTGATACTAACAACTTTTTACTAATTCATATGGTTGTTGGGAGGATTAAAGAAATACAGTATATAATGGCATTTTTAGCACTAGAGAGTCATCTACAGATCTTCGTCTTCCTCCCCTCACTGTATATTTCTTTTCTCTCTTCCTCTTCTACCTAACATTCTCCCCTACCCTGCTTCCTCTCCTTGCTCTTCTCACCCATATGCCCTCCCCTTCCCTTCCTCCTCCTCCAACTCACCATTATCGCTGATGGAAATTGAAAATGCAAACTAATGCCATATTGTTCCTGCATCCTCTTTTCAGGCTAAGGATGTTTTACAAGACTTATTCAGATAAAGATTAAGTTCGTGGGCAATCTTAAGGTTAAATGACACAAATAATGTTCTGTATATTAGTGATATTGCTCTTAAAGCATAAGTGCATTTCTATGCATTCATGCCCACCTTGGGATACACTGTTTCAAATTCAATTTCTTTATGGCTGCTAACAATTCTGACCTATCTGGTAGGTTGTACACTTGGGTAACATGGCAGCAGTTCTTCAAGGCTACTCTAAATCATGACCAGGAAGAGAATCATAATTTCCTTTCAGAAATAAACTCTTCTACAGACTGATAACTAACTGAAGAATTGCGAGTCCTTTGTTTGTCCTGTTGACTATATTGCCAAAGGGAGCTTGTTCAATAGTGTTATGAAAATGCTCCTTTGATACTATTGGAACATACTGAATATATTTTGATGCTTGAAGTGTAGCAGGGTTGAGGGCTTATATCAAAGCAGTTGATTGGTCATTTCTTTATTTCCTTGTATAGAAGGCAGCTAGCCATTTTGGTGCCTTGGTGACGCCTGAGGATCTAGTATATCAGTTTTTCTATTGCTGCTGTAACAAATTACCACAAACTTGAAAAACACAAATTTACTGTCTTACAATTCCGTAAGTCAGAGTATGACATCGGTGTCACTGGGCTAAAATCAAGGTCTTGCACGGCTATGTTTCCTTCAGTAGGCTCTAGGGGAAAATCGGTTTTCCTGCCTTTTCCACTTCTAGAGGCTGCTCCCCATGGCTCTTGGGCCCCTTACCCCATACTCAAACCAGCAACATGGATCAGGTCTTTTTTTCTCACTGTCTGATTCTCTCCAGCTGGGACGGGTCCCCTGCTTTCAAGGACACATGATTAGATCAATGCAGGACAGTGCTCCAAGAATTAGAGCGTGGACATTTTGAGGGGATCATTTTTCTACCTGCCACATTTATGTTTAGCTGTTGGAAATAGCTGGAGGATCTTTTTTTTTTTTTTTTTTAAGAAGTATTCCCATCACATTCTCATTCTTTACAATTCCATTTTTTAGAAACTGGCTTCCTGAATTTCTTCTGTTCTCCATTTTGTTCTCTCAAAGTATGTTTCTGTCAACGGTCAATTCCTCATTGATTTCCCCTCTCCCTTCACCCCATTTTCTGTTAAGTGGTCTGCACATCGGTCCTAATCCTCTAACTCTACCAGATTTCTTTATATTCCAGATGTCATCTTTCTTCTTCTTTCTGCTACAGATCCTCTTCTTTGCTACCCACCCTATATGTCTTTTCAATACATTTCTCTCTAGATTCATGGTGTGTGTCTGTCCCAGAAATAGGTCAGAAAGAGACAGTGATTGACTAATGTCGAACATTTTCTTCCAAGTGAAGAATAATATAATCCCACTATTTTTTAAATTACAAGTGATATAACTCTATGGTTTCCATCAGAAACACACCTGTCAAGTGACTGTATTTTTGCCCTTCGGTGAAGGGCTGGATGTGAGAAATAGTTTACCTAGTTAACCTCATCTCTGATTTATTCGATCTGTATTTCTAGCTGTGACTATAGATTTTAATTCTTTATGAAGTTATCACCATGTTCATAGAGAAAATTTTTTCTCATCATCTTTAAACACTTTGTTGAAAAAGAAAAATCTCAATTGCCTGGGTTGCATTTTATACAAATTCAGGTAATGAGTACGCCTGTCCTAGTTTAAAGTGTTATGTTGACATTTTTGGAGAAGAAATTTTTCTAGCATTACAAATGCATCCTTAAAAATGTTCTCTAAAATGTAATTTTTAGTCTATGTTAGAAACCAACTGCAAGATTTTTTTTCTGTCTAGACTGTTATGGCTAAAAGTACATATTTTCCTCCTATATATATATATATATATATATATATATATATATACACATATATATATATATACACATATATATATGCTAAAAGTACATATTTTCCTCCCATATAAATATGTCTGAAAAAATATGCCTTTTTCAGCAACTTATTTAAGAAGAAGGATTTCAAATGTTCACAGCTATCCCCAAATATGCATTATTTGCAAGCATCTGAATTTGCAGGGATTATATAGAGAGAATTTCTAGAAATCAGTAATGAGTTAGCATATACAAAGTTATCATCAAATACCTCTATTATATATTCTCTTTTAAAATTTACACCATTCATCCTCTCTATAACTTTTTTTTCCCAAGTAGGGATAATTTTCAGTAACAGACCAAAGCTCATTTGAATGCAGTAATGGTTCTATAAATAAAGATGTTTTTAATAATATACAGCTTCATTAGAGTCAAGTTGAATTTATATAGGAGGTATAGGGTGTGTTTGAAGATCTCAGATAAAGCAAGTTATAGTGAAAACTCATTCAATGCTAACTAAAAAAAAAACATATGACCCTCGAAATATATTTATCGGAGGTGGCAATGGATTACGAGGAATTCTTAAAATTGAGTGTAGAGTAGAATCACTTGAGGAGCTTATTAAGTATGAGGATTTCTGGCCTCATTTTAAGAGACTCTGATTCTGTTTGCCGGGGCGAGGATGGGGTTCAGAAAGTTCCATTCCGGTGTTTCTGACGCTGGTGGTTTTTGAGGCGTTTTTTGAAACACTGGGTTAGGTAAAGTTAAGGAAGTGAGTAAAGGACCAATAGTGCTCAGCCCAGGAAGAGAAATGGCTTAAAGAAGGAACACAATAGCAGACCCAAGTAGAGACAGTGGGACCTTGGATGGAACCGGTCACCACAAAAACAGAAGTGGCAGTGCCAGTAGGACCCTCTCTCTGGTCCACCAGCCTTTCCTCAGTTTTTGATAGGGACAACTGATGTTTCTCAAGCTTGTATGAAGGGTTTAGCAAACACAACTTCAAGACAAGCCCCTAGCCCTTCTTCCTATCTACAAACCTCCTTTTATAAAGACAGTGTGGAAACTTCACTGGACTCAGAGCCTGAAAAGTATAAGAACTAGCTTTTTAGAACTCTCAGTAGGGAGTCGACCTATCCTGCCTGTCTTTATCCCTAAAGATCTAAATTAAGAACAGCCAGGTGTCAGCCTGGTGTGCCCAATGGGCCCTTCGCCAAGGCCAGGTCTAAAATTCTTTTAAGTTTTTAAAAAAGGATAGGGCTCGGGCTTCCCTGGTGGCGCAGTGGTGGAGAGTCCACCTGCCGATGCAGGGGACACGGGTTCGTGCCCCAGTCCAGGAGGATCCCACATGCTGCGGATCGGCTGGGCCCGTGAGCCATGGCCGCTGAGCCTGCGCGTCCGGAGCCCGTGCTCCACAATGGGAGAGGCCACAACAGTGAGAGGCCCACGTACCGCAAAAAAAAAAAAAAAAAAAAAGAGGATAGGGCTCTAATTCCATAACTAGAGGTTAACTTAGAGGTATCCTTATAGTTAGAAGACTCTCAGAGTCCAATCAGTTCACTGATCACGAGGTAGGAAAGGAGAAGTGTATAGATTCTCTCTTGCTTACATACAGCATCTGACAGCGACACAAAGAAGGAAACAGTGCAGCAGGTGGAGGATTGATGGGCAGGCAGAGGAGGGATTTCAAAAGGTTCTGGTTCCCCCCAGGCTGGGCCTCTTCGCTTTCAGCAGGGCAGCCATTGGCAAAAGCTGAGCATGGAGGTCTCTCAGGCAACTCAGCTTCCCATCCGTTCTCATTTTGTTTGTTTAGGTTTTTAGTACAACTGACGTCTTAGAAGGCCCTTCCTTTCCAGGGAATTCACTAATCAAGGTAATACTCTATTCGTTTCCATAAACAAAGCCTTATGAAAGAGCAATTCATTCATTAACTAAGAAATGTGATCATTTGCACTGTTGTACTCAAGTGCTTCAAAGCACCATTGTTGTTCACATCAATTAATCTAGGTAACTGGGAAATGTGAGTAACACAGGACTAAAATATATTCCAACTGATTTTACAAGACTTAAAGAAAGACCAAAAAAAACCCTTAAGATATCTAAACTCATGTTGTCTTAAGCATGTTAAGAACTTGCTTCATAGGGAAGAATAATCACAGTTACAGAGGAGAGGACGGCCACTTCATTTTAGAATGAAGTAATTTTACTCCATAGAACTTACTGGAGCTTGGAAAGTTTCAAGTAGCTTCTTCCTTTGTGCTAGGAATATACTGGGAAGAAATACCTCCTCCAGGAAGGGTGAATGCCACGTTAGCATCGAGCTAGGGAATATGGGAAACAATATTTAAATTTTATTTACTTATTTATTTATATTTTCTTTTGGCTCACTGGGTTTGTGCCCGGACTTTTCTCTAGTTGTGACAAGCAGGGGCTACTCTTTGTTGCGGTGCGCGGGCTTCTCATTGTCATGGTTTCTCTTGTTGCGGAGCACAGGCTCTAGGCGTGTGGGCTTCAGTAGTTGTGGTGCGTGGGCTCAGTAGTTGTGGGCTTAGTTGCTCCGTGGCATATGGGATCTTCCTGGAGCAGGAATTGAACCCATGTCCCCTGCATTGGCAGGCGGATGCTTAACCACTGTGCCACCAGGGAAGCCCCCGGAAATTTTTTGATGAACATTTTTATTATTAAAATGTTTTTGTGGTCTAAGATGGATATTAAATTTCAAAAATAAATATTAGATCTAATTAATTACCTATACATAGTCTTAATACTTGATTCAAGGGACAGCTCATGACTAAGAAGAAAAAAAAGCGTCATTAAACAGCCATCCTTTCCAAATAACAAATTGTATACATTTCAAGGGTACATGTGGTTATGAGGTTTTTAAAGAAACTTACAACAGAAAGTGCCTGAATAAATAGAGATGGTTAAAGTGATCATCGATTAAAGACTTTTACAGGAAAATAAAATTGATCTGTCTCCTACACATTCCACCTGCTCCAACTAATTCTTCCAGTCTTTTTCTATTGAGATGTAATTCACATACCATAAAATTTACCCTTTTAAAAAGTATAAAGTTCAGTGGATTTTGGTATTTCTCAAAGTTATACAACCTCAATTTTGCCTCTTTCCATATTTTGAAATTGATTCAATGGTAAAAAAGGAAGGAAGTTCATGATAGTTTTCATACCTCAAAATAAACTGAAAAAGGAAAGTGACTCTAGAACTAGTTCATAGCTTACTTATTTCTTTATATATAACTCTATTAATAAAATGATGCATATAGCTTATCAAAATGTATATTAAAACATAAATGTAGAAAAATATAAAACATTACTATCCAATAATAGAACTTACTATATTGGGTGAGTAGAAACTTTTAATATGCAATGGGTGTATTATAAGGTTTTGTACACTCACCGGAGGAGGATTAAATTTTTGTCTTTGACCTTCCTAGGAGCCAGAGTAAAGTGATAAACTGTAAAATTCATAATGCTCATACAGTTAAAAACAAGATAGAATCCATTACTGACTACCATAGAGTCATTATCTATTCTCGGCATGAGCCCTCCAATGTCAAGGAGATGCTGAATCCTGATGCAGTCCCTCCCGTTGCTGACTATTCCAGATGGCAGAAGAGCTAACACCTGCCTCTAAGTTCCTTCTGCCCAGCAAGGCCTTATCTACACTCTCTCTTTGTCCTGCCCTCCTTTTCCGCTGAGGAAATTCAAACAGCAGTCTTCAAGGCCAAAGTCATATGTGATTTTTTTCTTGGTAGGTCCTTAATACCCCCAGACAGAATTAATTTTCCTTTATGGACGTGATTCGTTTCGGTGTTGGTCTTCCCCGGTGGACAGTGATGGGCTTCACAGGAGGGAAGTGTCTTCATTTTCACATCCCCAGTGCCTGGCACAAAGCAGGTACTCAGCAAAGGGTGGTGTGTCAGGTTGATTTTGTCAGTCACTCCTGACTTCTCACCCTGCCGTGGATGCACGTTGGTTTGTCACTGTCCCTCTTTAGAAGTGATCCCAGAATGAAAAAAACGTTTTCCAGATTTTAGCCCTTCGGCGTACAGAGTACCCATCAGCTCTGGAAACCAGGTTTTCCTCAGCTTTCACTTTCTAATCTAAATGCAAGCCTTTATTTGTATCCCTGATAAATGTAATCTTGTTTCCTGCAGGAAAAGATAACTTTATCTTGCCAGACCAAAACGAAAAATCTCAGTTTTAATTCTGTCATCTGTCACATCTACTCTATCAACCAGTTTGATGTCATCTGTGTATGGGAGGATAATGTGAAATATGTGCATTAGCCTTTTTAATGCAATTGTGTATTTAGTGCCAAAGAAAAAAATATCCAGTATGTCTAATTATTTATTGGGAAGTTTTTATTCTTCTAATTCAAGATTCTAAAAAACTACATTCCTCTCTCCCTCCACCCATCACCAAAGCTTTAGATAGCTCTGGAAAAATACGTCATCATTTAATATATATGTCATCATTTAATATATATGTCCTCTGCCTAATATCTCCCTGACGCCTACAGACTTTCTATGTGTCCCAGCTATGCACTCCAATAGCATCCTGTACATTCACTAACATACAGCTCATCACATCTCACATCATAGTTTGTATCACTGTCTCTATCCCTTACCAGTCTACAGTCTCAATATTTATATTTTACTCAATATATCAATTGCTTAGCACACTGCCTAAAATTTTATTTGAATCAAATCTACTTTAGATCAATTATATAATATTTACAAATACTATATTCTTTTGTGTGGTTCCATCACTGGATCAGTCACTAACAAGAGGGGGTATGCTATCTCAAAATAACAAGAGACATTATTTCAGGGAAGGTAAAGCAATCGGCAGATCAGATTATTTCTCTAATAACAGCATTTCCGGTTGCCATAAGCTAATCAAATAATGACTTACATTCAGCAAAATTTAAAACCTCCTAAAATATGGAATATAATAATTGATCAATAAACAAAATGTCAATTTGGAATTTAAGCATATTTGTTGCCCTGAAATGTCTATACAACTGTAGGCTGCAATGCTGAATTTCAAAGTTGGGGCATCTTAGGTACTATTCAAGGGGTTTTAGCTAACTGATGAGACAAACTTCTGGAACACCAAAGCAGAAAAATGTAAAATGTGGAAAACTACCCAAACTGAAGTTTTTCAGGTATGATTTACTTCTTAACATAAAGCAGCCCTAATGAAAAGTAAGCTTTCCGTTAGCAGATGCTAAAGAGACAAAAATACTGTTCTTGTCTGCTCTCTTTCCCTTTGGTCAGCTATCAGTTGTCATGAAAAAGAAAATACATCGCTATTTCCCAAACCCAATATTTTTAATATCTTGACATCTATATTCATGTTGTTAAAAAGTTAATAATATGAAGAATTTATTATAAATTCTCAGTTGCGTTTTCAGAACCAGAACCTCAATTATTAAGGATTCATATGCATTTGGTGCTGAGTCTGTGCTATGACATGATCCTGTTCTCTATTACTTTACAGTTGAAAAGAGATGTCATTTGACAAGAAAGATATTTCCCCATACTTTCTTCCACCACCATAAAAAAATTATAAAAAGTATGAGAATTAACAAAATGAACAAACGTTACACTAATAAAAAACCACAGGGCTTGGAAAACTGTCAAGAAAAGGTGGGACAGGGAGGGAAACAAATGAGAAAAAAGGTAAAGAGAAAGGGGACCAAGGGTTTAAATAGATTAAGAAATACTTGCATGTGGCAAATAAGATCACACTGCATAGCTAGGGCACCATCGGGATTTTGTTTTAATGAGAACCAAGACACCTCCTGGAAAACAGCTCACCTTAGGCTGAGCGTCAAATCCTCCAGCTTGGTGGAAAACTAGTGCCAGAGTTTTTGGAGTGGGACGTATAAGTGTACTGCCCTTGGATGGATCCCCATCTAATCCTCCCTAAAGCCTACCAAGAAGGAAGCCCGAGAATGAACACTAAGAGTGCTGTTTTCATTTAAAAGCTGTGAAAGACACTAGTATCACGTTTCCCCACTGCATTGACAGAGCATTACCATGAAGGGGGTGCCCTACGCACTGGAGATGTTCATTGCGACTTCATGTTGCTGAAAGGGTTGGCTCTTTGGCCACTTGTCAATTTGGTTCACTTAGAGCTATCATGTTACAGCAGCATCAGTGCAGGTGGAACTGACTGGTTTTGACATTAAATGGAAGTGGCCCAGTGCCAATGGGGCAGCAGAGGGGTTGTAGGAAAGTTTCATAGAAGTTCTGTGAATGCTGCAAGATTCAGAAGCACATCTCAGGAAGAGGAAAATGGTGGGCATCTTACAAGAGCAGTGAAGGTCATGGTCTTGAGTACATGTGAGACACCTTTCAGAGCTCTTGAAATTCCTGGGTGAGAGTGAATTTTGAAAATGGACTGAAAGAGTTAACATACGTAAGTCTAGAGTGTGAGTATGAATAGGTAACAGGTAATTTGTCATCCAAACAGGGATGACTTTGAGAATGAAGGGTATGTTGCTAATTATGCCAAGACAACAGATGTAAAATAAGACCATCCTGGACAAACTGCAATGTACAGTCACATGTAGTTCCTCCTAGGAACTGTCACTTCCACTCTTTTAGTTTTGTAATGTTTGTAGTTTTACCCTAAACATGTATTTTTTTAAATCAGAAAAATATATAAAATTATATAACACACATCTAAATGAAGTAAGGGGAATGAGGTCTCACAAGAGTGACAGGGCAAAGATAGAAGCATAATACTTACATTGTTATGTTGACCCCAGTACCCCGCTTCCTGACACCACATTACAGTCTAGAAAATTATGTCTGTAAAATTATTGTCTGTCAATTATTCTTCACCCCCTGGCAACCCCAAAGTGGCCTACCTTGCTTAGAATGGTCACACTGTCCCGGCAGTCATGGTATATGCCTCACTTCCGCTATTTGATTTTACTCTCTGCTTTGTCTTCTCTTTGGGAGAGTAGTCTTTTAAGGTCCAAAAGGATGTTTTTATGGGCGTCCAGTTTAGAAACACAATGCTTCTGATCATAGCTGGCCCACATCAGTCCTGTCAAGACATTAATGGTAGAAAACTTCTTTAGAGTGCCCAGGAGATCAGGATCCTAATTTACTTTGTTCCTAATTCACAAAGTTGACTTCTTTTTTTTTTAAACTAGGTTGACGTTTTCTCTTTCGTGAGTTCTAACATGTAGCTAGAAGTTTCCACTGCAAAGTGTACTTGTTTGGCTTAAGGTCTTTTCAAGTGACTTTTATAATTTTAAAAAAATTTCGGCGTTGGAAATTGAACTCTTCCTCCATCCATAGGGCCGGTACGGATAGAACTATGCAGTCTTCTGCCATTGTCCCAGCCCATTTCCTTGAACAACTGCCTTTATGAGGGAGATGAGATGTGGCGACTTAGCTCCCTACTGCTCCCAGACATGCAAATAAAGCTGGAGTTGAATCCGTATACGAGAGCATGTGGGCTGCCAGTCCACTGACTCTGAGTCTGATGTATTAACCTATCATCAGTAATCGGGATTGATATCATCTGCCCAGGGATGCTGTTCTCTTGGTGAGGAGATGGCAAAGTTCTGAGAGAAGGGGCCACAGGGCAGGTAAATTTGATAATGCGGCACAGAGAGCATCAGAGCATGGGACAGTGTCCAGGAAGGGGTAGTCCCATCCTGCCAGGGGGAGCATGGTAAGCCGACAGCCACTGGGTGGCTAAGGTTGAGGGGCTGGGGGAGCAGGATGTGAGCAGAACAGGTAGGGGGCCCCTATTACCAAAATATCTATTGTCTACCTGGGAACAAATCATGTTACAAAGATGAGAAGGTCAGCATTATTCTCAGGAGGTTTTCAACGTAAGGATACTGTTCATGGTACTCTCTGGTTAGGTTACATGTATGTAAGACTCAGGTCAGTTGTAGAAGGTTAAGTTGGGTTGGAATTTATACTATTTGTGCACTTGATAATAATAATTCTTATACTTCACATGTGTATAATGCAATGTATATATTATATATATTATGTATATAATCTATTTGGTCACAATAACTCTGTGAGCTACGTAGGGCATGTAATATTAACTCTATTTAATACATGAAGAAACTATGGCACAAAGCATTACAATGCAAGGAGAGTGGTAGAAGTCCCCGGAGATGGGGCTTCAAAACATGGTTTTCTGACTTCAGATTCAAAGATAATTTTTAAACCATACTTGGCTGCCTCTCAACCACAAATTAATTGGTAGCATCTGGCAAGCTGAAAAACAAAATTGTTTTGAGTATTTTTTTCTTTTTGCCATTAAATAGAAAAAACCTTCTGGGTTCTACCAGCTTGTTCTCTATTAAATATACTAATTGAAGTGTAAAGTAATTTTATTCTCTAAACCAGCAGTTCTAGAGGATATATACAAGGAAGAAAATATTAGGATTTTTAGTTTTATATTTTTGGATGTGTTTAAATGAACATAATATCTCCCCACAGTATACCTTAACACATATATACATAAATATACATACACATATATAGCAATAAATGTGTATAATTTATAAGTAAGTGTATTTACAAATATTGAGACAAATGTTCTTAAAGAAAAAACAACACAGAATTGCAGGCTCAAAAAAGCTTGGAAACCATTGTTCCTAACTGGTAACAACTTTCCCTAAAATGTCCACACAGTTTTTAGCTAAACACACTCCTCCTTTTGTTTCACTTAATGCTTAGTGCAACGGGGTATGGCAATGGCTGCTATACCCAGAAAAACAGAAGCTTTGAGTGAGAAGGGCCTGGAGGGATCAATTCTCCTAACTCCTTGATTTGACAGAGGAAGAAACTGAGGCTTACGGGGGTTAAGGGATTTGCCCAAGCTGACAAGTTAAGGTTGAGCCCAACAATACGGGAAACGGATGGAAAATCCAGTTAATGCTTAGCTAGCCATGGTAATGTATCATGGGGCTGGCTTGCAGAAATTAAATCCGTTAATAATCCCCAAGCCTTATTTTAGCCAGAAGTTTTAAATGCCTCACCTATCAAACCTTTTGCTAAAGATGATAATGTAAGGGCTTTGTTTCTCTGGGTGCCCAAAAATGTCACACATATACTGCTCTCTGGGTATCTGGTTATATACAAATACAAACTTGAGGAATACATATAGATATTTAATTACATACATCAATTGGTAAAAACAATTGTATTGAAACAAATATACTCCCCATCCTGACTTCAGTGAAAATGGAACCAAATTATAATATTCCCCAACAGGCAAATAACTACTCAAAATCCACTGAATTTTGAAATATTTTGTCTGCCATCATCTCCTTGGAATTTAAGACCAGACCAATGCTGGACTATTATCAGATGCTAAATTCCAGTGTGTATTTGGTTCTATTTCTACACTCTTAATTCTCTTCTGTTGATCTGGCCATGTATTTAATTACCAGTGCACAAGGGTTTTATTTACTGTAATATTATGGCAGATAAGACTAGTGTTAATTTTTTAATTAAAAAAAATATCCAGGCTATTGTTGAATGACTTCTTCCCTTCCCATGAACTTTAGAATCACTTTTCCTATTCAAAAGCAAAACGAAACAACACACCCCAAAAACACCAGCACCAACAAAAACCCCATCTTTATTCAGAAACTTGTGAAATTTAGAGATTGGTTTAGGGAGAACTGACTTATGCTGTTGAATCATTTTTTCTCCCTAAATAGGCTACTTAAATTCATTTCAATTAGGATATATCTTTTCATTTATTCAGTCATGTTATGCCCCCTTGACAAATGGGTTTTTTAAAAATTCTATTATATTTTCCAACTGATTGCACATTGTATGTAAGAAAGCTGTGAACATTTTCACAAACCTTGTAACCTGACATTTTACTGAATTTTCCTGTTATATATAGTAGTTTTTAGTTGATTCTCTTGGAGTTTTCTACATAGACATCCATCTCATTTGTGAATAATGACTATTTTGCCTCCTCCTTTCCAATTTTTATGCTTCTTATTTTGCTCTCTTGTGTAACTGTATCAACTACTATTTCTAAAGCAACTATATAACTATACCTTGATTATTGATCATTTAGAATTTCTCCCATTATAATAATGCTGAGGTGAACATTTGCAGAGAATTTGAGTAGTTTGGGTCATTTCCTTAAAATAGATTCCTACAAGTATAATTTGTTGGGTCAAAAGACACAAAAATTTTAAAGACTTTTAATAAACTTTGTCATGTTACTTTCCCCAAAGGGTCTATCAGTGACTCTAAACACCCTTTCTCCTCTGTTCACAATCCCGAGGCTCCCGGCACAGATGCCCCCTTCCCAGCCCTTCCTCTATGTGCCTTCCCTCTGCCACCCACTGAGGAGATACCCAGGAAATTCCAAATCAAGCCCCTCCCCCAAATCAAATAAAAGTAAAACACAAGAACATAAAACTGCTACCCCAGTAACCCCCAAATCAATTTGGAGATGTAATTCAAATGATTTGGAGATTATTTGCTCCCTCCTCCTGCAAATCATCCTAGATGCCTCCTTTCCCTCATCCCTCACATTCTAAAGCCACTGAGTCCAGTGGCCTTAACCTCTCTCCTACCCATTCTTTATTCTCCACGCACACTGTTACCGCTCTAGTTCAGGAACTTGTCCTCTCTCGTCTGGACCACTGTAATCCCATCTAACTGATCTTACAACCTCTGTGCAATCCTTTCTCCATCCCTGTGCAGAACACTTCAGTGGCAGGAGACACCTCAGGATGGCCACCAACTATCTGTCTGTCCAGTTTCTCATTTTAACCTCTATCTTACTAATACCTGCTAGCCAGACCAGACTATTTGCAGTTCCCTGACCATGTACATCTCCAAGCCTCTGTTCCTGCCTGTGCCATTCCAACCACAGGAATGCCCTATTCAGCACCCGACACCCCCAGCCCCATTCACCCAGGAAAATCCTTTTTCTGTTTAAGATCCAACTCAAGGGGCTCTTCTCTGGTGAAACATTTCCCATTCCACCCTTCGACCCCCCACCCTAGAACTGTTATAGGAAGGGCTGTCCACTGGATAGAGTATGGCAATATTTCCTGAGGTTCCTTTTATGCCCAGTTTCCAGGGTTCTTATATAAATGGAACAAAGATCCATAGGGACTGGCGTTCCCCCTCTTTACGGTGAATTACATTTGTTTAACATGACTTCAAAGTTATTCGATACAAATCTATTCCTGCCATCAGTATAAACACAAGAATCGGCCTTGCAAAAGGGGCCTCCATCGTGAGCTAGGGGAGGGAGGCTTAAAAGGTAAGAGCTGGCTCTGCCCCTCTCCATTTTCTTGTGCCTCGGGGCACTTGCCTTGCTGACCGTTAATGATCACCTTAGGCCCTGAAGCACAATGATGAGAGACCCCCAGTGACTGTTGCAACTTCAGACAAAGCTTTTGGTTTTTCCCTATTTTTTGGTGGAAGAGACATTCAGAAATCCTGTGAAGGGAAGGTAAAATCTTAGAGCTGGAAAGGGGGGGTCAGCGTGACATCTAATTCAGCTCTTTGCTTCCAAGAAAGACCCGAGGAGCTAACCAGTACCTCCCATTTTTAAAGGTCTGTGGAATGAAAAATCCTTTGTTCATCCAAGCCAGCACTTGTCAGCCCTCATTGGCAAGCAATTCCTGGGTCTCACTTCCTATCCTTGCCTGCCGCCCACCTCCTCATCTCCTCTAACTCCATTTCCTGCCTCTGGGTGACTGGTTTCATATCTCTAGTTTACTAGGACTGCTAGGAAGCAAGAGTGTTGCCTGAATATGCCAATTACATGCTTCGAGCTTGTGCCAGAGTCTCCCTCTGACTCCTGTTCTCAAAAGTGGGTGAAGGGGGGCACATGGAAAGCCTCAAGTGCAAACGCAGCTCTCTCTCGCAATTCATTGAGGAAACGGAAGAGGTGTTCCCATCACACACCTGGGGGATGGATTTTGCTTGGCACCGCACAGCTGCCCTTCTGCAAACTGTTCCAAAGCCGGCCACTTTATTCCAAATTCCACTGCAAGTGTCTGTTAATATCTAGTGAGATGTTCAAAGCCGGTTAACCATCTACGAGTTTTGGGGGTGCTCTTTTTTGTGGATTCATTGAGTAACACAGACAAAAAATGCTAACACATGTTTCTGTTGCTAGGCCTTAGTCTTATCACAGTTTGAAACTGTAGAAAATCAATTACGTGCTTTGAATTACTCCCTTCCCTGGCACAGAAGCATTTCTTCGTTCTTTCCGGACAGTGAACACTTTGCAACATCTACCACTAACAGCCTGTTAGGATTCTCTGCTAAATTAATGTAGTACAAATAAACCGAACAGAAGCCTGGTGGAATGCTAAACATCCCCCCTCTCCTCTGTTGTGGCCTCCTTGCAGCTTGGGACCTTTCTGCCTTGCTGCTGCAACATCTGGACGGCATTCGGGTTGTTTCTCAAGGACACAAGTGTGCACCTCCGGTGAATTTCAACTTTCAACATCTCTCTGGCTCTAATCTATATTTAATGTTTCATGACTGGTAGTCAAAGACGCTTCAGCTAAATATCAGGTTG
This sequence comes from Stenella coeruleoalba, assembly GCF_951394435.1. Classification (NCBI taxonomy): domain Eukaryota; kingdom Metazoa; phylum Chordata; class Mammalia; order Artiodactyla; family Delphinidae; genus Stenella; species Stenella coeruleoalba. The sequence continues at coordinate 50,610,763 of NC_137155.1, read as the reverse complement.
GAATGAAAATGATCCTTGGGAGAACATTTGCTTCCAGCATGCGTCAGCAAAGTGTCTGTGACAGAGGCTTTCCCCAGAGATGTGTTGCCCACTCTCTTGCAGTAATAATAATTACGCTTTATGATTGCTGTGCCCACATAATCAAAGATCGCTTCATCAACTGCGATCCCGAGGGGAAGTTGCCTCTGCTCCTAACTGGATGTCAGTCACAGAGAGCAGCACCCCTAGGGATCCCCAATTTTTCGCTTGCCCTTTTTAGTCCCGTGTTGTTAGCATTGTGTTTCTTCATATTCTTCTCAATGCAAATGATGTGTAAATCATGCCCTCCAGAAGGCACACGTGGTGAGGGGGAGAGGGTGGGGAGGGAGGTGGGGCTGGTGTATTCTTCTCCCCCAGCCCCCCTCCCCAACCTACCACAGGGATTTCTCGCATGGAACATAATTACATCTGTGCCATATGGGCTCATTTATATTCTATTACAGGTTAAGCTAATACGACTCAGAAATATGCTAAAAATACCTCAAAGTATTCTAGAGCTGTCAAAACACTTGTCATTTCTTGCTCACCCTTTTGATTGCTAGTGTTTTTGTTTTTGTTGGGAGATTCAGAGAGCTAAGAAAGCATGCTGGCGTGCTGGTGTCCAGTCTATAAATATAGCTTAATTTCCTGTATTACTGCAATCTGTGGGCTTGCAAAGAAAAGATCTTTTCTTTATAAACCTAGAATGGCCCCAAGACATGGGCACTGAAGCCCCTACACTTGTAGATTTTAATTTCCCAAGAGGTAGGAAATACAGATTTCAGATGTGTGGTTTTGTCAGCTTTAGAATTTTTCTTGTCTTTGTTTGATGTAATTATCCACTGTGATAGAGAAACACCTGCAGCGGGCTGACACCAGAAAAGTGTGATGCTAGAGTGAGACGAGTCGGTTTGAATGTCAGGCAAATCTAGCCAAGATTTTACATGTGGCATGAAAATGAGAAGTACAATCTGTAATGAGTAATGAGTTCAACAATGATTTACAAGGGTATGTTGGGTTGTTTTCATGCAGTGGTTAAAGTCCATTGACCCATTAATTTCTACCATCAGTTCAGAAAATTGGTGGGTCATGCCTGTGTAGACTCTTAACCTAATGGTTTGATTATGTTTCATTTTTTTAGTATTACTATCTTAACATGTTAGTGGAAATTAATAAAATCTGTCTTGGGAACAGAAGAGCAAGGACAAATATTTTACTTTTCCATGCTTGGCAAGCAGCATTTCCAAAGCATATATGGTGCTGATCATGCTATCGGCCAACAAATACACAGACCATTCTACTGAGAACTGAATTCACACAAACGCATACTTTTCCAATTTTCTAATAACTGTTCTATGTTATCTGGTTGAAGGAGTGGTTAAGACTGCCTGGTTCCAATCTCAAATTCTGCTACTCACTAGCTTGTTATCTTGGCAAATTCCATAATTTTCCCAGTTCCCCCATCTATAAAATGAACATGATATTAGCAGATGCAAACTATTATATGTAGAATGGATAAACAAAACGGTCCTACTGTACAACACAGGGAATTATATTCAATATCCTGTAATAAACATAATGAAAAATAATATTAAAAACAATGTATATAATATATATATAAATGTATAACTGAATCACTTTGCTGTATAGCAGAAATTAATACAACATTGTAAATCAACTATACCTCAATAAAATACATTTTTTAAAAGTGAGCATAAGAACAGTAGCTCTCTCCATGGGATTTTTGGAAGTATTAAATGAGAAAATATAAGTAAAATACTAGGCACAGTGTCTTGCATTTAGTAAATATTTGTTACTATTACTGTTGTTGATTTTAGCTTTAACATAAACAGCTTCTTTATATACCTACAGGGCTCTTTTAACAAAAAATTATGTTTTTGTCAAAATCATGTTAGTTGCTCAAACTTCCATTTATCTTAGATCATGCAGGCCAGAGGTTCTTGGTACTTTTGGACTACACAGCCAAGTTCTTACTTTAGAATCAACAGAAACTTCATAAACTGGCATGGGAAGAAACAGAAAAAGTCAACATTAATATACTGAAGAAAGTTTCTAGACTTGTATAATTTTGAAATATTTGTACGTTTACGATTGTTCAGAATACAAAGTGTCTAAACTCATGCAAATGAAATGTTCCATTTAAATAAGAAGTTATTCCAGTTTATAGTGGGCAGATGGTTGAACCAGTAACTATAACCAAGTTTTTAGTTTTTGCTTCTTTCAATCCTTAAAATAGAGCTATTTCAAGATTTCGAAGGGGTGTGTGTGTGTGTGTGTGTGTGTGTGTGTGTGTGCACGCGTGTGCTCATGCAGAGAATCTATACTGTAGACACATGCGCACAAAAGAACCTAATTTGGGGGGTCTTCATTTATGTGTTCCTATCCAGCGTCATGGCCCTGGGTAAGTCATGTGCCTTCCTAGTCTGTAAGATTGGGCTCTCGATTATCCCTCAGGTCTTTTCTCCTTTCAGGCTGCTTATACTACCATAAAAGTGGAATTTTAAAAATCAGAATTATTATAAAAAGGGCTATAAGTTGCCTAGACACCTCAAACTTATATTTTTGAATGAAGGTCGACTAAAAACTTGATGTAGAAATAGGAGTCTTCTTTTTCATTAGCCTTGACTTTGTGGTTAGGGATAGAGACAAAGACAAAACAAGATACGGGCAATATTTTACAGGAGGAGCAACCTCATCTCCTTCCCAGGCTGCAGGCACTAGGTTTTTGGACAAGGGTGCCAAAGATTTAAAAGGTGCAGTAGCCAGGGAAATAGCAGTGTGACGCTAGAGCCTCATGACTTTTGAAATTTCATGTTTAAAACTAGTATTTTTCAGCTTTCAGAAAATGTTTTCTTCCTCTCAAAATTACCCCCAGAGACTTTTCTGCAGAGAAGATTAGACACACAAATTTTGATGGTTAAAGTTCAGTCGTACTTTCTTTTTAGTTTTCTTCTGTCAACTGTATTGTAAATTGCTTTAAAGTAAAAATAAAAGTTTTCCTCTTTAACCTTACATGTTAAAAATAAAATAAATCTTTAAAATGGTAAATGGGATTTGTTTCTCAGGCTGGGTCAGTGTGAGATTAATGTGTTCCAAAATGTCATATGGTTCGACCCTAAATCTTTTCTTAGAATATCTTCCCTAACCTATTCCTCTATTGTCAACATGAGACTACACAGGGTGTTCGAGATAAGGGCTGGTAGAAATCTATTCTACTGAGAGTCAAAAGGAGGTCTTTTTCTTTTCCCATGTAGTTACCCTTAATAGGTCAGGAAAAAAATTCTCTGGGAAAAGCTGGAAGTAAAGGTGAAACAACATAAGACAACCGCTAGGTTCACAAACACTGATATTTATTTGTTCCTGGTAGGGAAGGAGTGTGTAGGTGTTAATTACTTAATTACAGATTTTAAATTAACTGCATTCTCTTTAAAAATCCCTAACCACAAGGGACAAAGACCCGCCCCCCCCCCCCAAGAAGCCTTGTTCTCCCAACTTAGCTTTGAATGGCAGCAGCCCTACAGAAGTGACCTAAGTTATAGCCATTCTGGCTCTCCACGCCAGATCTAGATGCTTAAAGCTTTAGAAATATAGCTATGTGTTCCTATATCCTCTGTAAGAGATAATTGTCCTATCTAGAAGGAAAGATCATTTCAAATGTGAACATCCATTTATAGAACTTTTGGAAGAAAAGCAAATTCCTAGAGTCCCAATTGACTAAAAAAAATCTATTGTATGAAAAAAATCCTCTGAAGATAAAAGAAAATTTAAACTTTAACCACAAAATTGTGTCACATTTCATATAACCTATGTAAACTATCATCCAGAAGACAGTGCAAAATCTGGGAGCTATGACTAAATTTTTTTTTTTTTGAAAACTACTCAGGAAGTTTAATGCACTGGAATTATAATGTTACTCTCTTTTGTTTATTCTCTTTTTAAAATGTTTTTTCTTGGCTTTTTTGTAGGAAATTTAGAAAAATCACAAATGATACAAGGAAAAAACTAAATTTCACATCGAGATAAACCCCACTGACATTTTATCTCCTTCTAGTCTTTTCTCTATGTGTAAAGATATATTTTCAAGTAATTAGATTGTACTGCATATAAAATTATATACCTTAGATTTTCCCCCTTGGCATTCTTTTATCATTTCCTCATATCTTTAAATATCTTCAAAAATTTTGTTTTTAATGATTGCATAATATTTCATTGCACAGTTATATCAACTCTGTTTACATTAATTTGCCATTTGAGATTTTACCTTCTTGATGATTTCAATACTGCAATGAATGATCCTTCCAATGTCTTGGGTTCTCAGATCCCTGATCCTTTTTCCCTTGTGGTGGTACCCTCCCTCCTGCAGTCACCCACTCCCATGGGCAGACCCTGCAAGGGCATGTCATTCTCACTCTCTCAATATCATATATCCCACCCTGACCAACATCTCTTGACTTTTTGGATCTCCCCCTTTAGTATTCTGACTGTAATTCTTTGACCCCCACCCCCACCCCAGGACCTCCAATTCTAACACCCTTTCACCATCTCTTACTCCTTTCATGTCCAGACTCCTCTTTACCCAGCTGAATTCCATCCACAACAATCACTCTCATTGTGCACACCTTCAAATTCCTTGCCCCTCTCCTGTTCTGTCATGTCTGTTTGGTGAAACCATAATGCTGCTTAAATCCAACTCTTTGCCTATGCTGTACAGGGACCTGGGTAACTTATCATGGCTGGAGAAGAACATGACTGTGCTGATTGGTCTCACTTCAAATTCAGAAGCACAAACTCGGTGAACCCTTAGTGCTCACAGTAACCATTCTATACCTCTCTAGTCCATTTGCTCACTATTCACCACCTATGTGACATCATCTCTCTCTTCAAAACCCATGTCTTTTCCCCCCATCTTTATCATCTTAGCTGATGATATTGTGTCCTACTTTACTGAGAAAACTGAAGAGATTAAAAAAGAACTTCCATCAACTCTTACAATCACATCTCCACCCTCACATCTGCCCCCTCATACATTACTGTCCCACCTGCTATCAAAGATGAGGTATCCATGCTCTTAACTAAAGCCAGCCCCTCCATCTGTGCACTAGATCCCATCCTTTCTCACTTCCTTGCTTTAGCAGTTGTTCTTTCTCTCTCCTATGTTATCAGGATGTTGATTCTCTACTGGATCATTTCCAGTAGCACACAAACATGCTGTTCTTCTGCCACCTTCATTTTATAAGCTATCATCTCATTTCTTTGGGTACTTGCAGCAAAATTTGTTGAAAGGGATGTCTTGACTTGCCATTTCTGATTCTTCTCCTTCCATTCTCTCCTGAATCCTTTCTCATCAAATTTTTGTCTCCTTCCACTACTTCACTGAAACTGCTCTTGTCAAGATCATGAATGACCTCCCTGTTGCTAAATCCAATGGTCAGTTCTCACTTCTCACTTTTTTCAACCTTTCTTCATTTGGCTTCTGGGATACCACACTCTCTTGGATTTCCTCCTACCTTACTAGTTGTTTCTTCTCCGTCTTACTTACTGGTTTTTCCTTTCCTACCTGATCTCTTAATACTGAGATCCCTGGTGTCTCAGCTCTTGGTCCTCTTTTCTTCTCCACCTACACTTACTTCCTTGGTAATCTTATCTAAACTCATGACTTTAAATACCACTTAAATGCCTAGGACTCCTAAATTCATCTCTTCATCCCAGACCTCTTCCCTGATCTCCAGGCTCACATAGAGTTACCCAACATATTGTCATTTTGTTGTCTCAAACTGAACATGCCCAAAACTGAACTCTTGACATGGCCCCTGCCCTTGCATCCTCTGCAGCTGTTCGCATCTCACTTAAGGGCAACGCAGTCTTCCTGAGGCTCAGACACAACTTTGTCAGCATCCTTGACTTTTATTTTTCTCACACCCTGTATCCAATTCATCAGAAAATTTCTTCCTCTACCTTTGTCATACATCCAGAACTTGACCATTTCTCAATTCCACTTCTGCCACCACCTTGTTCTGTACCACCATTACCAGCTTCTTAACCTATTTCCCTGTTTCCATCCTCAGACCTTCCACCTTCTATTCTCAGCACAACAGCCAGATTTATATCCAAATCTGATCAGATTACGTCTCTGCTCAGAATCTCCTAAGACTTCCCCAGTTCAGTCAGAGTGGAAGCCAGAGTCCTTACAATGGTCTTCTGGGTGCTACGTGTTCTGACCCCAGTTCCCTAGCTGAGCCTTCTTTTTCTCCTTCTCTCCCCTAAATTCACTCCCCTCCAGCCACACTGGTCTCCTTGCTGTTCCTCAAACATGCCCAGCAAACTCCCACCTCAGGACCTTTGCCGTGGCTGTGACTTTTGCCTGAAAAACCTTTCTAATCTTTATGCATATGTCACCTTCTCAATAAAGACTGCCCCCCCAGCACCCTAATTTTATACTGCACCTTCAACACCTCCTGTTCTCCTGATCCTCTTTACCATGTTTTCTCATTTTTCCCCCCATATCATGTATGGGAAAGTTTCCTGTATCACATGGGAAGCTTCTTAACAAGCTATGTAATTTATTTATTTATTACATTTGTGTTTATTCTCAGCAGTCCCATCTGAAATGTAAGTTCTCACGGTGTCAGGGGCTTCATTTTGTTCACTGAGATATGCTAAGTGCTGAGAAAAATGTCTGGCACATAATAAGTGTTTGATAAATATTTGTTCAAAACTTTAATAAGCCTACTCATATAGAAAAGGCAAACATTTTAAATGTTAATTTTCTTATTTCAGCCCACATTTGTTTTGAAAAACTTGCTCTCTGAGTTCAGGTGTAATTTTTAACTCTGGTGTAGAACACCTTACTTGAAGCTTCACCTTTACATTCTATGGAGAGGATGACTTTCAAAAATGTTTTGATGATGGATGAAATGAGAAAGAATAGCCAGGCACACTGAAAAGTCAAGTGAAGAATTATGACAACCATCTGGATATTTCAGCTACATGAACTCTAGCGGGGAACCCCTGTCATCCAGTGGAATATATAACTCCAGGCAGAAACACTTTAATTTGTGAATTGGACCATGCAGGGTGGTGGGTTAGAATGGGCATGATGGAGGGTTGGTCATGAAAAGGAAGTGGCAAGTAAAATGGAAGGAAAATAGATGTGTTAGAAAAGTCATCAAGTACCCAACCCTTGTAACTGACCACACATATGGTTACATGCTGGCAATGCCTGTGTTTTTCTGACTGACGAGATTGTGATGCACACTTACTGTACAACATCGAAAGGATGGCATTTCCCTTTTGCTCAGATCTGAACTATTTTGTTGGTTTTGAACTTACAGTGAGAATCAAACTGTACGAAGTTTGCTTAAACTTCTCCCCCACCCCACGAGCTCATGCTACTACAAACCTGTTGGGAAAACAGATTGAAAAGATTTAAAGAGATCCTTTTCAAGTATGAAGGCATTCGAATCCAGTCAAGGGGACAGGCGCGGCGACCACTAAACAAGCATGTGCATTAGTTCAGGGGCACTCAGAAACAGGGCTCAACCCACCTGGAAGGATTTTGCAAAGGAAAGGTGGTTCCTGCAGAAAAGGGAAGTAAAACTGCTCATGGAAAACCAGCCATGTGTGGGCACACTGCTCTGCAGCCATTTAAAACCTTTTCCTCCTCATCTGCTTTAATCCGTTTCCTATTAGATTTTTTTCTCCAGTTGATTTTCAGTGTTGAGAAGAATTACTCTATCCTTTAGTGGAGGGGGCGGGGGTGGAAATGGGCGGGAGTGAGGGATAGGGGAACCGAGCAGAGTAGCCATTCTCATTCCTGAACAGTACTATGGTACTTGTTTGGGAAAAAATAAAGGAAAAGAAAAGAAATATTTTACCAAGGTCCCACCAAGGATGCTTGGGCTTCAGAAGGGCAGTAGGCAGCCAGGGGAGCAGAATACAGGTTTCTTCAGGAAAACAGAGAACACTGACAGATGAGGAAAGGAAGGTAGAGAATGCTGAGATGTGTGTATGTTGGGGGAATACTGCAATTTTCAATAGAATGGTCAGACAACGGTTTATTGAGAAGGTAGCATTGAGCCAATACCTAAAGGGAGAGAGGTCTTAAGTTGTAGGAAGGAAGAACATTCCAAGCAGAGGAAAGAGCAATGTCTTTGGAATGGAAACACACATAGTGGGTTTGAAGAACATCATGGATGTGGTGTGGCTGGAGCTGAGTGACTCTGCTTTATTTCTCCTTATAACACTCATCACCATCTGCCATGCTACATGTTTTCTTACTGATTTGTTTATTGTTCGTACCCCCAGCATCTAGAATAGTGCCAGGCACATAGTAGGCACTGTGGTAGGTGCTGTGCTTTGCCACTCAGATTCGTCTTCAGGAGTGAAGACTACTGCCAAAAGACAGCTCTCATGGGAGGTTGACTATAGCTTAGAAAATTGCACGAGGTCACCTCTTCTTCCCACCCTCAAAGATTGATCAGTGCAGGGGTATAAAGGCCTGGATGTCATGCTCCGCCTTGGGACAACTCTGAAGGGCCACCTAAGTTCCAGACCTTTCCATGGGGTTGGCTGAAGCCTTCCTTGAGACTATATCAGAGCTCCGCTTTACCTTCTGCCCAGTTCTGCTTCCTTCCACTCCTTTCCACAGGTGTGGATTTCAGGAACACTCTTTATTTGACATGCTGTCTGCTAAGCTCTGTCTCACAGTCTGCTTTCTGGGGAACCCCACCTGAGATGGGGTCAGGAGTAGCACTGAGAAGACAGATGCTTAAATGGAATTTTGGAAGCAAACTATCTGCCAACCGACAGGGAATGAGGACTCCAACATGGATGGTATGTGGTACGTCTCTCACACTAGGTAGCAGTGCAATTGTTAAAACTTTTATTGATGGTGAATCAGGATGGTATACTAGTGAAAAATAAATGCATTAATTGGCACATTGTATAGGCATTTGAGAAGTATGGGAGCAATCATATCTATAAGGACTTTGGAATTGAGTGGTAATTATTGCTAAGCTCAATTAACACTCGGGAAAAGATTTTTTTTTTAAATGCTGAGGGCAATTATTCAGCAATTAAAAGTCAAGTTTGAAAGCCAAGGGGGCTCCTTGGTAGCATATAAAGAATCTCCCATTTCTTGCAGTGGAACAGTATAAAAAGCTGAGCAACAGGATTAAGACTTAATTGTAAAAGCAGACAAGCTCCAATGAATATAAACTCCCAACCAAGTGTGGTCTTCTATCCCAAGGTCAGGACTTTCACTGTTAGAGAATGGACCCTGACACATGGGATGGGACTTCTAGGTTAATGCACCTGAAATCTTAATCCTTAGCTTCAGCGTGTTCTGGTAAAGGTCTAACAATTGGCTCTCCAATGTATTTCTTGGACACACTTTTAAGCTTATTGCTCGTCATTATTATTTTCTCTATCACTTTCTCTGTCTGGACAACCAAGAAAACAATAACTTAAGCCCTGATTCTCTCATTTCTATGGGATAAATACTTCCACCATGGCCACTTTCAGTGTGACATCACTGAACATGGAGTTGAGAAAAGCTGTTCATTAGCATCCCATTACATATATTTCTGCCATACATATACAATAGATGTAAATAACCTCAAGAGCACAAATAACAGTAAAATCACTAGGAACTGATGAGTTTTGAGCATTTATCACCTTTGTTTTATGTTTAATTTAACTGTAAGTTTTTAAAATCTTGTTAATAATAATGCGTGTTTTTACAACTGGTTCACAAAATTCCTGAAAATTGGACAATCGGCTCTTGAGAGCAGGAGCAAAGTGGTGTAGAATTTTAACTCGATTGAATTGCATCAAAGGATCTGGTATTAAATCAAGTCTTCAAAACTTACTAGGGTCTAACACATTAAGACTATGCATTTTCCTTATATAGTTAATGAATCCATGAATGAGAATGGTTGATTATAAATTGACTAATCCCTTAGGCTACCATTTTGCCAACTGTAGTTGGGAAATAACTGAGTTTTAAACTGTACATACATTTTTAAGAATCTGTCATCTTTTTACATATGCAAGAATCAATTCAATTCCCTTAAACAAAAGAACACAACAATTATTCTCTTTTCACCTAAATTTTGCCAACAGCAATGACTTCTCAGCAACAGAATCCCTGCAGTTGTTTAGGGATTATTTTACAATGTGACAAAAGATTGCAATATAAAATTTGTTCCAATTAACATTCTTAAAACGTTTGCCTGCTAGAGACAGGGCTTTTCTTTAAAGTACTATGGATTTTCTTTTAACATGTTTTAGTTTAAACTTCCTGTTTCAGCTTAATGGAGCTGGCCCTAAATAGAGGGATGAAGCCAGGAAATCTGGTATAAGACAGAAACTAGTGTGACCATACCCCTAGGTTGCAAAAATAAATCTTCAACAATGAAAACTCTGAAGTTATTTATTATTGTCCTATGTTTTATTTGAACATTTCTTCACTGATCTATAGAATTGTGTAATCATTCATTCATTCATTCATTACTTTAATGAATATTTGTAGAATGCTCACTTTGTGCAAGGTACTATTATTATCCAGAGTCAACCTAAATAAAGAGGTAAACGGAGGCAAGTTCGAATAACCAGAAATCAAATTTATTTGGCAATAGCAGAGGAAATGCAATTCAGGAAATGCCAACGACAACAAGCTGCAGGTGAGTCTGTGGAAGGTTTGGGGTGGCCTCTATCTGTGAGTGAGGAGTGCAAAGAGGGTGCGTCCAGACAGAGTCCAAGTGGTAAGTTCATTCGCTTGAGGATGGGGAGAGATGCTTGGCGGATGTTCCTTGGTCAGAAGAGAAGTTCTGGTTTTCTGTCAGTCAGGCATTCACAAGAAATCAGTCTCTCAATTCCTAAGTTTCATTTTCCTGAGGGCACATGCGTGAGATTCTTCTTTTTATATCCTCTGGTTCCATTTTAGATTGAAATCCTTTCACACTAGAAATACAGTGTCTACTTTGTGGCTTTCCAGAGCAGATCTTTCAGCTCTCACAAACAGGGTAAAAACTACTGAGCTGTAGCCCATTTTCCACTTTGTAAGGAAGATGAACACCTCCTGAACGAAGCTGTTCTAGCGGCCTGTGGTCCTATCAGAGCTGGACGAGGAGGCTTGAGGTCAACCTCACCAGTGGGGTAAGTCCGCATTTCCAAATAATTTCTTTACCATCCTGCCATCCTCTTCTTCCCAGCACCGGGGAGTCTTCAAGAAGGTGCTCTGAATAGCAAGTTTAGGGAAAGAAAGTGAAGGAGGGAAGGTTCCGCTGGGGCTGTTTTTCCTGGGTGAAGAGGTGATGTTGGCTAGCCCGAGTGTGAAGTGAAAAATTATGAAACGCAAGAGTAAACAAGATGGAATAGTGAGACAGCTTCCCTAGTTTTTCAGAGGTAACATTTCATGCTACAGTTTTATTCTATTTAAAAATTTTTAATTGAGGTCCAATAATTGACATATAACGTATTCATTTCAGGTATACAATGTTATGATTCGATACTTGCATAGACTACAAAATGATCACCACAATAAGTCTAGTTAGCATCAGTTACCTTACATAGTTAAAAAAAATTTCTTGTGATGAGAACTTTTAAGATTTACACTCTTGGCAACTTTCAAATATGCAATAGAGTATTATTAACTACAGTCACCATGCTGTATGTTACATCGCCATGACTTATTTATTTTATAACTGGAAGTTTGTAGCTTTTGATCCCTTTCACCCATTTTACTCCCCCACCCCCAAGTCCACTACGACCACCGGCCTCCGGCAACCACCAATCTGTTTTCTGTGTCTATGAGTTCAGTTTTTGAGTTTTTTTTTAGATTCCACATATAAGTGAGACCATATGGTATTTGTCTTTCTCTGTCTGACTTATTTCACTTAGCATAATGCCCTCAAGGTCCATCCATGTTGGCACAAATGGAAAGATTTCATTCTTTTTTATGGCTGAATAACATTCCATTGTGTATATGTGTGTATATATAGTGTGTGTACAGATAAATATTATTTTCTTTAACCATTAATTTGTCAGTGAACGCTTAGGTTGTTTCCATATCTTAGCTATTGTAAATAATTCTGCAATGAACATGAGGGCACATATATCTTCTTGAATTAGTGTTTTTCTTTTCTTTGGATAAATACCCAGAAGTAGGAGAATTGCTGGATCATATGGTAGTTCTATTTTTAATTTTTTGAGGTATCGCCATACTGTTTTCCATAGTGACTGCAGTAATTTACATCCTCCTCAACAGTGCACAAGGGTTCTCTTTTCTCCACATCCTTGACAGCACATGTTATTTCTTGTCTTTTTGATAATAGCTGTTCTAACAGGTGTTAGGTGATATGTCATTGTGGTTTTGATTTGCATTTCCCTGATGAGTAGTGATGTAGAGCATCTTTTCATGGCCAGCTGTATGTCTTTGGAAAAATGTCTATTCAGATCTTTTGCCCATTTTTCAATCTGATTGTTTTCTTGCTATTGAGTTGTATGAATTCTTCATATATTTTGGACTTTTAAATATATATATTAAATTTACAAAATGTCAAACATCGTCTTTTTCTAGTGTTTACAAAATCTACTACAAATCTAAAAATACTAATGAATATAATGAGTCTTGGGCTAATAGAGTCATTGACTTTCTCCAGTATTATGAGTGATTAAAAACTGATTTTATTAAACTAAGCAAGAAGTGAAAGGAAAGAAATGTTAAGAGCTAATATTTCCTATTGCCAACATCACACCCAGTTAAGACCCTTTGCAGTTGCTATTCCCTCTGCCTGTAGTACTTTTGCCCCAGATCATCTTTGCACAATTAGCTCCATTTAGGTCGCAGTCCAAAGGGTACTTTTCAGAGAGGCCTTCCCTGACAACCTGATAGAAAGTAGCTTCATGCTCCATCATAGCACCCTTCTTTAATTTATTTGTAGCAATTAGGTTTTTCCAGAATGGATTTGTTCATTTTATTTGTTTGCTCGCTGATTTTTTTGTCTTTTCTCTCAACCAACTGGAAAGAAGGCAGAGCCCTTGTCTACTTTGTTCACTGTTACTTCCTTCGTGCTTGTCTGGCACATAGTAAGAGCTCTGTGATTAGTTTTTGAACAAATATATAAGTGAATGGGCATATTTAACTGCTTTGGGGTTCTGTGGTATATTCTTCATTGGGAGTCTCACGGTGGATTCTAACATCTAGATGATGTATGCTTGGCTTATGTACTTAACATTTTGAATGCTGAGCCAGCTATTTACTGATTGTCATTGTCCATTTAAAAACATTAAGGGGGCCCAGGCACGGAGCCGGGCCGCAGGGAATGTCCCGGGACAAGTTCGCAGAGACGCCGGCTGTACTCCGCCCGGCTCAGCTCCGCTGCTCCCTTTAGGGCCGGAGGCTCGCAGTGCTCCCAAATGGCCGAGGAGTCCTACAAAGCCGTGAAGTACTACAGCCTGGAAGAGATCCAGAAACACAACCACAGCAAGAGCATCTGGCTGATCCTGCATTACAAGGTGTAAGATTTGAGCAAATTTTTGAGATGCTTGAGAATTGTCCAAAATTGTCCAAAATTATCACTGGAGCTGCATCTGGATGACAGGTCAGAGATAACCAAGTCTTCGGAAACTCTTATTACTACTATGGATTCTAATTCCAGCTGGTGGACCAATTGGGTGATCCTAGCTATCTCAGCACTGGTTATAGCCCTGATGTATCACTCCTACACATCGGAACACTAAACATGTTCTCAGAAGCCAGTGAAAGAAAAGACTGCTTTGGTCCGGGGAGAAAGAAAGCCACCGTTAACTGCTTCAACTGAACCCTTCACCTGAAAATGATTTGAACACACCTGTTTTCCTTTCCTCCTACATTAGACACAAAACAAACCAAAAAGAACTATTCTTTCTACTCCTGAACTTTTAGTGTGTGCCTTTTTATCCATCAGCTTTGTTTTGATGTTCCACCACTATGTCATTTGCTTATTGTGGGCACAATCTTTTAAAACATACCACCATGTTTGGCTGTCTATTTGATATGTAATTGTTTTTAATGTTTGGAATCTGATTATTTGGCGGTCATTTAATGTGTTAATCTTTCAGATCCAAGTTGTCTGTCTGATGTGAGCAGGGACGTCCTTGGATCTCTTCTTGTGCTGCTTCATCTAATTGAATAATCAGGTATTGCATGTTTCCGGTGTCGTTTTTTTTTTTTTTTTTTTTCCCAAGGAAATTAAGGAAGGCCCAGAAATAATAGCTTAAAGATTTCTAGTAATTGTTCTACTTGAACAATCATATAGATGATCGAAAGAGAAAGTGGCCTGCAAGACCTAGAAAAGATACTCTATCTTTTCTTTGATTAAAAACACCAGCAACATCAACAAAAGCCTGTGAACCATGAGAGAACATTACCACTGTCCCTTCTCTCAGCTTAAACATGTCATTCTGAAGAGATTCTCAGTTATACAGTTTCTCAGGTTTTACAGACTCCTCCTTCAGAGCTGAAAACTGTTTACATGCTCCTATAAAGAAATGTTGATTCCCTAATTTGTAAAAACACATATTTGAAAGAGATTGTGGGACATTTGGAATCTGATTTTTGAAGAAATTTAGCTCTCGTGTTGGGCCATGAAGAACTTTGGTGTGGACTGATTCAGTGGACTGGTTCAGTCATCCCTTATTTGTTTATTATTCTCTGCCCAGTGCTTTTTTCTTTAAATGTTGAAACTTGAGAGATGAATTTATAGACTTGAAGTACTTTGTAGTTAGCTATGATTGTCCATTGGCCTGCTAGCCGACTGATGAGCCATGGAGTTATTCAGAAATAACTAAACACATTGGAAAGGAATTTGTTTAAATTACAGAGCATAGATTTTTATAATCAATGACATGTATCACCCTCTGCCTTTTTTGTCACTGGAAGTTAGAGCGAATGTAGGGGGGCAGTGAGGCAGCTGACTCTATCACATGGGAAAGTACCTTGCAGAGGAATCCTTTGTTTAGATTTTAATAAACATAAGCCTGGAACAAAAAAAAAAATTTTTTAAATAGAAAAATAAAAACATTAAGGGATTTTTACTACGATCAGGTTTGTTTTAAACTTTTATACGTCAAGATTTTCACTGAATAGTGCCTGTCTCTTCAAAATATCTATAGACTTTGTATCTTCTGTCTTATAGTGTTATCACTTTATTTGGACTGATAATTTGAAATTAGAAACTTTGTTTTACATAGCTGTTTATCTTGTATATAGCTTGGGTTTCATATGTATGGACTGCGTAAATGATAAGAGATATATAAGTGATCATGAGACATATGACTTAAGCCTACAGGGATATGTTACTTTTGCATCCAAATAAATGAGTTTGGGCTAAGAGGTCCAGTAAGTGACTAAAACTTAGTCTAATCTAAAATAGACAAGTTATAATTAATAATATCACTTGTAAAGCTGCTTGAATTAGGCATGTCTTGCTTCACAGTTATTATACCACTGTGATATCTCAAACAGCAGACTCTATACGCCCATATTAGCAGAAAGTTTAGTGTTCGCTGGGTTGCCCACATTGAATATTTCTAAAAACCCTGGAGGAAAACTCTTATTTCCCACAATTCTCTCTCATTGTTGCTTGTCTTCATGGCCAGGCATCTTATTGCAGACGAATTCTACAATCATTCCAAAACTAGATCATCTATCCAACGTTCCTGACTCTGCTTTGCTCATGGGCCTGTCTTAATTTCCCCAACCCAGTTACTATCAAGCAGTAACATTTAAGGGACTCTGCCAAGGAACTTGGGTATCACAAAATGGTCACAGCCAACTCTCTCATTAATTCCCACCTGTTCTTGCATTGTGAAGATTGTTTATCTTCTGCTCTCCTTTCCCTGGTCCAGCAAGTGGAACTCCAAATCCCAAATCCCTCACTCAGTTTCAATTGATATCTTTATGGAGATATCTGATAGATTGAAGTATTGGATCCAATTCTTCACCACCTCTTGTATCTACACCCTCTGCCTTATAGCTTTATATTCTCTCCTACTAAAGTCTCTGCCTCTTGACTTTGACTCGGACATGTGTTTTGCTTTGGGTTGTAGGATGTTAGCAGCTGCAATGCAAAAATTAGCTTGAAAAGTATTTATGTTGGGCTTCGCCCTTGTGCCTTTGCCATCACAATGAGAAGAATGTGTCCTGAAGAGCCCAATGGGACCAAGGAGGATGAAAGACATGAGGGAAAGACCCAGATTTGCAGATCTGCAATGTGAAGCAAAACCAACCCAGGTGACTCACAGATCTGTGAAAATAAAGAACTTTTGTTTCAGTCACTGTGTTTTGAGGTTGTTTGTTATGCACCATTATTGTGGCAAAAGCTAATTTATACAAGATGTAAGTCTTGCCATGGTAAAGTCAAATATTGACATCTTTGTGCAAAGTAGTTTGGCTACTTATGGCCCCTAGTGTCCCCATTCCAGAGTAGCGTTTTGGCTTTACTTTTGCATAATCAAAATGCATGTTAGAATTCTTTATCAAAATAAAAAGTTTTCCTATAAAACCAAAAACTACTTTTAAATGGCCACTTTTCCATCTCTGAAAAAAAAATTAAAAGCCTTGCTGAACTCTATGCTCCAGATGAAAACCCAGATTTGTCAAAAAGGTTCAGAAAAGAAGTGGTATTGGTGATGATTCTGAAAGACTGGATAGGATTTGAGTTGACAGATAAGAGATGGGAATATATTTTAAGTAAGGAGTGAAATGAACAAAATGTGATGACTAGAAAGCATGAAACTCATTCAGAACCATTTAAATCATAATTTACTTTACAAACATTTATAAATATAATTTTTAAAAAACCTTAAGTTGTAAAAAATGAAGGTAATCTATTATTGAACTCAAAGACCAATCAATACTAATAGAACTTCTTCAGGGTATTGAAGAAAGTACAAATTCAGTGAAGATTTGCCAAAAAAAAAAGGAGCTATTTTAATCAGTATGTTGAAGACGTTAAGTAGACACATTCCAATGCCAATTCTATTTCTACTTTAATCCTATTGTCCCCAATTCTCCTAGAAATTCCACTGAGATTTGCTTTGATTTATATCAGCATTCTGTATGTCATTATTTCTTGTTTCTCAGACTTAGCTTGAAGCATATTTGAATCACATGGGTTCAATATATTCCATCTACCATTTGTCTTTAGGCCCTAATACCTTGGTTTGCATGTAGCAGGTGCTCAAAATAGTTTCTGTTATTATTTTTAATTAATACTTATATTATTAGCAATAGCTAATCACATTGATTCATCACCTCAGTTGCTCTGTGAGGTGGGTACCAAATTTAAGTCAATATTTTTGGTTGAAGAAACTGAGTCATAAAGAGATTAAATGATTAAGAGATGAAGTATCAAGTCACACTGGGAGTGAGTGGCAACACCATGACTCAAGTTCAGATCTGCCTAACACCAACACCAAGCTATTTTGAGTTGAACTGATGCACATGGTTTGAAAGACCATATGGAAACTACTGTATACAAGCCATGGCCAAATATCATTGCAATACAAAGAGATGTGTTATACATTATATAAATGTATGTTTGTGAATGTATATATACAGGGTGATTTGCCTTTCTCACTTCCTGATGATAAAACTTGAAGAATAATTGTTTCTGTGACACATGAACTGCAAATGTATTTTTTTCATTTTGCAGACCCTGGAATGCTCATTTACCTCTCTTCAGCTTGGGAGTTACAATGCGTTCATAGCTAGCAAGAGTGAGCTACTGCTGCCTTAGACTCAGTGCTTAAAGAATCTCATAAAAAATTGAAATTCCTACCTTTATTCAAGCTTGTCAGGAAATCTCCCTATAGCCCTTTGTATTTGAAAATGCATTATAGTTTTTTTAAAGCACGTGGGAAATGGTTTTACATTTTTTCAGTTGCACATAAAATCACGTTATGAGCTGCCAAATGAAAACTGAGAAAGCTCAGTGAATGGGGATGCCTCCTTCAAAATCTCCTATGTGAACTAGAGGTGCCATGTTCTCTGCTTACATGGCTAATATGGTTACTTTATCTCTTCATTTCACCCCTAACTAGAAATTAGGAATTCTTTAAGACATACCCATTAGTTAAAGTGAGACATAACCAGTGCTTACTAGCAGAAAGGAAACAATGAATATCCCTCCAAAAGCTATTCTCACACAGGAAGGGTTGAGAACTGAAATGGAGCTGTATTGGAACCAAGGTTTTTAATGCTATTAAAATTAGTCTGGTATTAATCTAAACTAGACTATTTTAAGTTAAGATGTTTATTGTAATCCCCAGGACAACCACTAAGAAACTAACTCCAAAAATACAGTAAAATAGACAACAATGGCACACTAAAAAATATCTATTTAACACAAAAGAAAGCAGTGACAGATCAGCCAAAGAATAAAAAAGATAAGACATAGAAAACAAATAGAAAACGGCAACTCTAAATCCTACCTTGTCAGTAATTACATTAAATACAAATGGATTAAACATGTCAATTAAAAGCTAGAGGTAGGGGTGAAGTAAGTCAGAAAGAGAAAAACAAATACAGTATGCTAACAAATATATATGGAATCTAGGGGAAAAAAGTGGTTCTGAAGAACCTAGGGGCAGGACAGGAATAAAGACGCAGATGTAGAGAATGGACTTGAGGACATGGGGAGTGGGAAGGGTAAGCTGGGACGAAGTGAGAGAGTGGCATGGACATATATACACTACCAAATGTAAAATAGATAGCTAGTGGGAAGCAGCTTCAAAGCACAGGGAGATCAGCTCGGTGCTTTGTGACCACCTAGAGGGGTGAGATTGGGAGGGAGACACAAGAACGAGGAGACATGGGGATATATGTATATGTATAGCTGATTCACTTTGTTATAAAGGAGAAACTAACACACCATTGTAAAGCAATTATACTCCAATGAAGATGTAAAAGAAAAAAAAAAAGCTAGAAGTAGAACAGATTTAAAAAAATAATCCAACTGCTTGGTGCCTACAGAAGACACACTTTATACTCAAGGATACAAACAGATTGGATGGAAAAACTACACCATGCAAGCAATAACCAACAGAAAGCTGGAGTGGCTATATTAACATCAGAAAGAAAAAATAGACTTTAAGACAAAATCTGTTACCAGACATAAAAAATATTATAAAAGTTTCAATCTATGGTCAATCTGTCAGGAAGACATAACAATTATAAACATATATGCATCTGACAACAGAACCCAAAGTACATAAGCAAAAATGGACAGAACTGAAGGGAGATAGACAATTCAGCAATCATAGTTGGGGAGGCCTCAACATCCCATTTCCAGTGAAGGACAGAATAGGCAGAGGGTCAATACGAAAATGTAAGACTTGACCAACACTATAAACCAACTAACTAGACCTATCAGACATATATAGAACATTCCAATCAACAGCAGCAAAATACACATTCTTCTCAAAGTCACATGGAACAGTCTCCAGGATAGACCACATGTTAGCCATAAACAAGTCTCAGTACATTAAAGAGGACTGAAATCATACAAAGTATATTCTCTGACTGCAATGGAATTAAATTAGAAAAAAATATTAGGAGGAAATTTGGAAAATTCACAATTATATGGAAATTTTTAAAAACACACTCCTAAAAAACCAATGGGTCAAAGGTGAAATCATAAGGGAAAGTAGAAACTACTTTGATAAAGTATACATCATGTTGAAAACTATGGGATACAGCTAAGTCAGTGCTTAGAAGAAAATTTATAGCTCTAAAGACTTATATTTAGAAAGAAAGATCTCAAATCTATAGCTAAACTTCCACCTTAGGAAACAAGAAACAGAAGAGTAAACCCAAAACAAGCAGAAGGAAGAAAGAAGACGATTTTTCAAATGTAAAGAGAATTAGTGATTTTTCTATAAACTCTTAGTGAAATTTTTCATTTGAAGAGCTAACTGTAGTTTATAAGTACAGAGATTATTATAAATTTTATTTAATGATTATAAAAGTAATACTTGAAAATTGCCTAGAAGTATTTAAAATATCACAACCTAGAGTCACTCATCATTACCATTTTGGTACATTCCCTTCCAATCTTTATTCTAGGCCCAATGAATAAAACCTATATAGTGGACAGGATATATATACATGTCTCTCTATATTTTTTCA
Organism: Stenella coeruleoalba; assembly: GCF_951394435.1. Classification (NCBI taxonomy): domain Eukaryota; kingdom Metazoa; phylum Chordata; class Mammalia; order Artiodactyla; family Delphinidae; genus Stenella; species Stenella coeruleoalba. The sequence continues at coordinate 50,590,551 of NC_137155.1, read as the reverse complement.
CTCAATAGTTAATTGTAAATTTCCCTGGTTATTAATATTTCTTTGAGATATTTTCAATGGCTGTATAATAATGTCCCCTGCACATACAACTTAATTTATTGAACCATTTCTATATTTTTGGACATTTAGATTGCTTTTAATTTTTTTTCTTAGAATAAAGGTCTACATGTGGGATTACTAGGTCAAAGATCAAACTTTTTTAAAGCTTTCGACTATTGTGATTTGCTTTTTAGAAAGAACGTACCAATTTACATTACCACTAGCAGTGTACTAGAATACCTGTGGAGATAATATTGTCTGAATCCAAATTTAGTCACATAATTTGACAAGTACTAATATATTTACAGAATCAAAAATTTTAAATGTTTAAAGTCAAGGTCATTCCAGAAAATTTAGGGCATGATTTTTTATTTTTTTTTTTTCAGTACGCGGGCCTTTCACTGTTGTGGCCTCCCCCGTTGCGGAGCACAGGCTCCAGACGCGGAGGGTCAGCGGCCATGGCTCACGGGCCCAGCCGCTCCGCGGCATGTGGGATCTTCCCGGACCGGGGCACGAACCCGTGTCCCCTGCATCGACAGGCGGACTCTCAACCACTGCGCCACCAGGGAAGCCCATAGGGCATGATTTTAAAAATCAATAAAGTAATTATTGCTTTCCTTTTCCCAGATGACCAAAATACTACTAAATTGAGTTAAAATGTTTTGCTATATCTACTTATTAAATCTAGAGGTGGAATTTAGAGTCTTTGTGTTCAACCCCCTAAATTTACAGACCAGTGAACTCAAGCCTTGTGAGTAGCGTACATCTTGTAGCTATGTTCATGACTTAGCCAAAGTCCAGTGCACTTTGATTTTAAACAATATTTTTAAAAAATACAAGTAAATGTGAATACACTCCTGTGAAAATTCAAACATTACAGAGATAAATATAGATATCCCTATCGTTCATCTATCATCTATCTATCTATCATCTATCTGCTTATCAAGAAAGATAAAGTGAATATCCCCTCCATCCTCTATCCTCAATTTCACTCTACTTCTCAAAGATTTAGTGAGGATCCTTCCAGACATTTTAAAAATTCTTAAACTATAAGGTTCCATTTAAATGTTTATTTTAGTATATCTTCAACTTGTTTTGTTTTTTTTTTTTCTTTTCTTTTTTTCACTTAAGCATATGTTCTGGGGATATTTTCATATCAGCACATAGAGATCTGCCTGTATTTGTATTTTTAACTGCTAACACAGACATAATTTACTTAAAAATCCTTTTTTGAGGTGTATTTCATTTGTTTTAATCTCTTGCTTTCATAAATGATGCTGCAATGAACATCTCTGGACATACACTTCCATACAAATGTGCAAGTTTTCTGTAGGATAGATAATCAAAGGTCAAATTTCTGCGTTAGTAGGTTTGCATACACAGTTGTCCCTCAGTATCCATGGGGGATTTGCTCCAGGACCCATCAGGATACCAAAATTTGTGGATGCTCAAGACCCTTATAAAAAATGGTGTAGTATTTGAATATAACATAGGCATATCCTCCCATATACTTTAAATCACCTCTAGTTTACTTATAACACCTAATACAATGTAAATGGTATGTATATAGTTGTAAATACAATGTACATGCTATATAAATAGTTGCCAGTGTGGCAAAGTCAAATTTTGCTTTTTGGATTTTCTGAAATTAAAATTTTTTCCCGCATATTTTCAATTCGAGGTTGGTTGAACTTACAGATGCAGAAATCTGTGAATACTGAGGGCTGATTGTACTTCCAAACTCTCCTTCAAATAGATTAGACTATCACCATTAATATGATAGGCAGAATATGCCCCCTCCCAAAGATGTCCACGTCCTAATTCTGAGAACCTGGGAATATGCTACCTTATCTGGCAAAAGGGACTTTGTAGATGTGACTAAGATTAAAGACCTTGAGATGGGGAGATTATCCTGGATTATCTGATTGGGTCCAACCTAATCACATGAATCTTTAAAAGCAGAGAATCTTTCCCAGCTGTGGTCACAGAGAGATGTGACTACAGCAGAAGAATGATCAAAGAAAATGCAACATTGCTGTGTTTAAAGATGGAAGAAGGAGTCCAGGTATGCTGGTTTCCTCTAGAAGCTGGAAAAAGCAAGGAAATGGATCCTCCTCAGAGGTGCCAGAAAGGAATGCAGCCCCGTCTGACACCTTGATCTTAGCCCACTGAGACTCTTATTGGACTTCTAACCAACATAAGGTAATAAATTTGTGTTGTTTTAAGCAACTAAGTTTGTGGCAATTTGTAACTGCAGCAATAGAAAAAATATGTAATTTAAGAGAATATCCATTCCTTGAAATCCTCAACATTAGGTATTTATCATTGTTTTTAACTTTTGCAAGTCTGATAATCAAAAATGGTGAGCCACTCTTGGTTTCATTTGAATTTCTCTGATTCCTGATGAGGCTCAGCTTCTTCTCATAAATTCTTAACCTTTTGAATTTCTTTTGTGACTTGGCAGAGACTAACCTAGTATCATTCTTCTTTTGGATTGTTTGGCATTTCTGATTGATTGGTAGAGTCTCTTTTATATTTTTACATTCTGATATTAGTATTTTATAGCCTTTGCTTGTTACAAGTGTGCCAAATATTGTTTCCCAATTTGTCACTTTACTTGATCGGAGTTGCTTGACCTGCCTCACAATTTCCTAGCTCATCACTCAGTGCTGTCTGAGGGTAAACACTGCCTGCAAGTGCCCTACACTAGTTATTGAAATGGGAACCATCTGTGCTGGTGGACTCTCCCAAGGCTGAATAGATAAAAATACTGCCTAACTCTGTGGAGGAGAATTTTGCTTGTCTGTTTGTTTGTTTATTTGTTCATCTGTCTGTTAATGGAAAGGTAGAACATAATGGTGAAGGCTGCTCTCTTAAGGAAAGAATCCACAAATCCTATAAAATCAATGAACTAAAGTTGACAGATTGATTCAGATGATAGACTTTTTTCCCTTCATATACTACATGACCTATTGTACTGAACAGCTGAGCCCTTGGCCAACATGTGTTTAAAGCCAGCCCTGTTTTGTTCTCACTCTATTCTGTTCTCCCTAAATCAAAACTTTAAAAAGGAAATGTCTTGGGAACCTAGGAGAGTCAGTTACATTTAAAACACAATACATGACTAAAAAGATTAAAAACTAAAGCTAATATTTACTTATGGATTACTATGTGCTAAGCTTCTCACTGAATCCTCACAGCAATTTCATAAGAGGGGTATGGTTATCCAGTTATATAGATGAGAGAACTGAGGCTCAGAGAGGCAAGCAACTTGCCCAAGATGGCATTAAATTATAGAACCTGAACTTGAACCAGATCTGACTCAAAAGTCTTAACCACTATAACTATGCCAGAAATCACACCTGATATCAGACGTCACATCTGATATCAGACGTCACATCTGAGTCTTAACTATCCTACAATAAAAACTTTCCAGTAATCTGAATTAGTAAAACATTCTGAATTACACTTTGTTTAATTACTCGAGGATATACACAGAAATGAGGAACCAGGCTATAGTGTCCAGTAGAAGAGGATTTAAAAAAAATACTTGATTGAATACACACCAGTGATTTATCATTAGTCACTGGCTTATCAGTTGATTACCTGTTGACGGATGTTTCTGAAATAGTGAAGGGTGCTTGAAAAGTAGCTTTCCCCTTTCCTCTGCAATCTTATTTACCCTATAATTTGCAAAGTAAATCTTTTATTCAAAGGTAGTAAATACAGGAACTTCATTATAGCTCCTATCTGATTTATCTCAAATGCAGGATTTGTGAATGGTTTAACTGTTAGGTCTTGCATTCCTGATTCCTGGTTTCTCTTTGACGGACCTGCTGGGGGGGTGGCAGTGGGGGCTGATGGGGAGAAGGCAGTCAGCAGCAAGTGTGACAGACAGAGTGCACTGACTGCTTTCTGGAGAGAAAGATCCATTCTGGGGGCATTTACCGCCCGTTCAGAAGCTGTCAGAAAGCCTGGGGCTGGCCTTACCCTCCAGTCCTCCTGCCCTGAGGGGCTCCAGGATGAGCTCACACAGAGCCACTTCAGCACGCACCCCGGTCTCTATATTCCCTTCACTTATCTCACAAAATATAAGCGTCTCTGCTCCCAGAAAAGGTTGAATCAGCCTCTTCAGTAAAAATTCCTTTCCCGGTATCTTTCCAGAAGAAATTAACTACTTTGTTGCCAAGAAAGACCTATGCCACATTTTGACAAAATAATGGAAAAATGTGCCTCTGTGTGTGTGTGTCTTTGTTCTTTTAAATCTTGAAAAGGGCAGCTGATTAGAGGTGAGATACGACTCCTGGTTTGCTGTTTGTTTTTTATACCATTTTCTGGAGTCCCAACCTTTGCATTTTTCAATTACAATAATAACCCACTTCCTAATGTTATTGTTATTAAAGATATCCAGTGTGTAGTAGATACTGGTTGTTTAGTAGAAGTCCTCCCTGTGGGGAACCATTGGCCCCCAGTCTGAGCCCACACTTGTGCTCCCACTGCTCCCAGAGATGGAATCAGGAGCTTCACCTGCCGCTGAGAATGAGCCCTGGCCCCTCGACCCAAGTCATTGCTTCAGGAAAAGGCTTGATCCCTAACAGGAGTGGGACGGAAATGTCAGAGTCCTATCTGTGGTTCCTGCGGGACGTGGCAAGAAATTCTCTTACTCTGAAGTTAGATTACCAGTGGCCATATTTTTGAGCCGCATGAGGTAGGAGGCTGTCTAGGATGAAAAAGAATGAGGACGAAACATGGAGGGAGGCAGAATCAGTGGGAGACAATGAGAACATTGTCTGAGCCCCCAGATCCAGCCACCTCTTGGGCCAACTGTACCTGTGGGTTCCCAGTGATGGGAGCCAAACAATTCCTTCTGGCTTATGCTAGTTCCTCCTCATTCTGTCACTTTTAACTAAGGAGTCCGAGTAAAGCTTTCTTCCGTGCATATTCAAATACCTATTTCTCCCTTTCCCGCTTTTACAAAGTAGGATCAGCCTACACATCTTTACAATTTGCTTTTTCACTTAATGCGTCATTGACATCATTGACGCTTTTCCAGGTGGTATATATAGAGCAACTTCATTCTTCTGAGAACAGCAGAGCATGCCATACAAATGCATCATCCCTCTATTTATTTTTACACTATTCATTGGTGAGTGGACATTTTGTTGGTTTCTCAGTTTCTGATTTTCAACCCAGCCTGCAATGTATGTCTTAATAAAAATATCTTTAGGCACTTGGGTAGGTATTTTTATAAGACAAATTCATGGCAATGGCATTTCTGGGTCAATCATTTAATGGAATTTTTCATAGAAATTACCAAATTGCCCTCCAAGAAAGTTGTGTAAATACTAGGCTCACAGCAACAGCATACATGAAAGGGGCCCTTTTTCCACACCCTCACCAAGGTGTGGGGTATTATTACTCTTTTCATATTTTTGGCAATCTCTGACATAAATATGTATCTCATTTTTTCAGATATGATCTTTAAATGTTAGTCGGTTGAGACTCTTTCCTTCTGCTTAATGGTTATGTGTGTTTATCTGGGACTTGTATGTACCCCTTGCCTAAATTCTGCTGGGGTCTTCATGTTTTCCCTGGATCCGTGACAGTTCATCATATATTAAGTGTATCAATCAAGCTCTTAATATAGTTTGCCACTTTTTTCTAATTTGTCTCATTTTTTAAAATTCTAATTTATGATGTCTTCTGTCAGGCAAAATTTTTAATTTTCACATAGCCAAATATATAAATATTTTCCTTTTTTATTCATTAAAAAAACTCTCAATAATGTTGTGAATCTACTCCACTTATTCCCAAATATTTTAATAGCCACCTATAATGAATTCAATTTTGTTGGATAGAAGATTGTGTGTTAACACTTTCAGGCTATTAGATGTAATTAGTAATAATTTTGTGAGGAAATTACTATATGTTTCACACTGGCCTCTCACTGTTGTGGCCTCTCCTGTTGCGGAGCACAGGCTCTGGACGCGCAGGATCAGCGGCCATGGCTCACGGGCCCAGCCGCTCCGCGGCATGCAGGATCCTCCCGGACCCGGGGCACGAACCTGTGTCCCCTGCATTGGCAGGCAGACTCTCAACCACTGCGCCACCACAGAAGTCCTATATGTCTCTTTTAAAACTGTTCTATTTCAATGTATGTGGTGATTTTTCACTCTGAAAAATTTGTTTGTAGCCCACCTTTCAATTAAGTAATGATTAAGAGTTGAGATGAGGGCTAAGGGGTTGGGTTCTAGCCCATCTTTGCCACCATCTTGGTGAATGACCTTGGGTGAATCATGTCAGCCCTCAGGTTTCATGTTCTCCGTCTTGAAAGGACAGGGTTGGATGAAATAAGCTTTGAAAACCTTTCTAGCACCAAACTTTCAAGAGACTATTAATTCTTTGCTCGTATCTTTATTTAAATCTTGTACTAAGTGATAAATCATTTTCTAATACACAGTGAGTAGTATTCCATAGTTTTTTTTTAAGAGTTTTTTTTGGGAGGGGTATAGGAAGGAAATTATATTTATTAAGTGCCTATCAGGTCCTAGGCACTGTATATGTATTGTTTTATTTAGTTTCCACAACAAACTTTCGAGATGGAAGATGTAATCCCATTTTACAAATGAGGAAACCATAGTCCACTGAGGTTAAGTGATGGAACAACTGGGTAGCCTTATGCAAAAATGCAATAAAATATACCTTGACTCTTAACTGATATCACACATAAAATTTAACTCAACGTGGCTCATAGTCCTAAATGTCAGAGCTAAAACTATAAAACTTCTAGAAGAAAACATAGGAGAAAATCTTAGCGACCTTGAATTTGGTAAAGACTTTACAACATGACACTGAAAGCACAGCCCCGAAAGAAAAAAAATCAGTAAATGAGACTGTATCAAAAGTTAAAAGTTTTGCTCTTCAAACAGCATTGTTATGAAAGCCACAGCCTAGAAGAAAATATTTACAAGATATATATCTGACAAAGGAATTGTGTCTAAGCTATATAAAGAACTCATGACTAATTAACAAGATAAGCAACCTAGTGAAAATTGGTAAAATTTGAACAGACACTTCACTAAAGAAGAAATATTGATGCCAAATAAAAACATGAAAAGAAGTTCAACATCATTATCCATCAGGGGAATGCAAATCAAAACCACAATGAGAGGGCTTCCCTCGTGGCGCAGTGGTTGGGGGTCCGCCTGCCGATGCAGGGGACACGGGTTCGTGCCCCGGTCCGGGAAGATCCCACATGCCGCGGAGCGGCTGGGCCCATGAGCCATGGCCGCTGAGCCTGCGCGTCCGGAGCCTGTGCTCCGCAACGGGAGAGGCCACAACAGTGAGAGGCCCGCGTACCGCAGAAAAAAACCCAAAACCACAATGAGATATCACTTCACACGCATTAGAAGGGTTAAAACTGAAAGAAGCTGACTGTACCAAGTACTGGGGAGGATAAGAAGGAGCCAGAAATCTCATACACTGCTGGTGGAAGTGAGAAAGGGTACAACTGCTTTGGAAAACTGGCGGTTTCTTAAAAATTTAAATGTACACTTAACTACAACTCAAGGGAAAAGAAATCATATGTTTATACAAAGATTTGTACATAAATGTTCATAGCAGCTTTATGAATAAAAACTGTAAACATCTCAAATGAGCATCAACAGATAAATGGATAAACAAACTCTGGTATATCCATAAAAGGAAATTAAATAAATAAATAGAAATATCTGGAATAAGTAGAATAAAAAGGGATAAATAATAATAAAAAGGAATAAAATACTGATACATACAACAACACAGATGAATCTCAGAATAATTAGGCTGAGTGAAAGAAGCCAGACAAAAGAGAGTAGATATGGAATAACTCCATTTATATAAAATCTTGTAACAGAATCTATAGTGACAGAAAGCAAATTCGTGGTTGTCTGGGGAGGGACGAATTACAGAGGGGCATGAGGAAACTTTTGGGGGTGATAGATGTATTCACAATACTGATTGTGGTGATGATTTCATGGATGTTTACATCCAACAAACATTAAATTGTATACTTAAATATATGCAGCTTTATTTAGGTCTATTTTATCCACAATAAACTTGTAAAATAGATATATTCAGAGAGAATTTCTCTGATGCATCGTAACAGATAAATTAATAATGAAGACAACTAACATCAACTGCTTTTAAATCACAGATTTTGCCAAGTTTCCAGCCTTTTTTTTTTAAGTTTTTAATGGACAGCTTAGTTACTTATGTACACTTCTTAGTTAATCATGGCCTGTATATACCAGTGTTCCCATGTCATATATCCCTTGTCTTAAAATTTTTGATTAACCCCAGAATGACTTTCGCTGCTATCACCCAAAGTAGTGAGAAATTAATTTCTTAGGCATAGAGAGGAATGTTGGGTGTGTAGGATTTTTTTTTTTTAATCTAGAAAATAAAAAGCGTTCTTAGGAGTCTTTGCCTAAGATGTGATCTTAGAATAATTTCACTCTGGTATTGTTTGCAAAAAAAAAAAGTGTTTTCATTTTCTTGAAAAATGAAACTTCTTACCTTTGATAATCAGATTTTTTAAACATAAACATAACCTCTCCCATCCTGTTCTTGAACTGATGATTTGTAAGCAAACATCTCATAATCTTTAAGTTCAAATGAGAGCCGCCTCAAGGCAGTCATGCATGAGGACACATGTATTATGTCTTCCACTGGTACTGCCCTTTCTCTAAACATTTTCAAAATTTCTCTTTGGTAGAGTCGTCTCTGAGCCAAAAGAAAAATTGGTCTCTTCATTATAGTTACAAATCAACCAAAATATTATTACAAAGTTTTATAACCCACTCTATCTACCAGGCCTGGTTCCACATAATTTCAGACTATTTTCAAAAATTCTCCCAAATTAATTCCCCCAAACAAAAAGTTGCAACAATATTTTGAAAAACTTCTACTCTTACTTGACTAGTAGGTTGCTTGACCAATACCCTGATGCAGGGACATGTCTTTTTATTTTCAACAATAAAGAAATAGGGCATTTTACCTTTGACATTTAAAACTGTCATTACTACGTTAGTTCTTCATGGAGGAACCAAGACTTAAAATACATATACAATAATATAATGTTAATAAAAATAGATGCTGGCTACATACTAAGGTCATTTTAGTTAACTGTCATAATTTAAATATTAGAAAATTAATTTTTCTTGATCCAAATTAGTGAAACCTTAAAAACAATTGTCTCAGTAGAATATCATTTAAGAGGACAATGTCATTTTCAGACATGTTCTGAAATACTAACTCATTTTGTAGAATTACAGAATAACATTGATTTTTTAACATCTTTATTGGAGTATAATTGCTTTATGATGGTGTGTTAGTTTCTGCTGTATAACAAAATGAATCAGAAATACATATACATATATCCCCATATCTCCTCCCTCTTGAGTCTCCCTCCCTCCCACCCTCCTTATCCCACCCCTCTAGGTGGACAAAAAGCACCTAGCTCATCTCCCTGTGCTATGTGGCTGCTTCCCACTAGCTATCTATTTTACACTTGGTAGTATATATATCTCCAAAAATACACTACCACTCTCTCCCTTTGTCCTAGCTTACCCTTTCCCCTCCCTGTGTCCTCAAGTCCATTCGCTAGTAGGTCTGCGTCTTTATTCCCGTCTTGCACCTAGGTTCTTCATGACCTTTTTTTTTTTTTTTAGATTCCATAAATATGTGTTAGCATACGGTATTTGTTTTTCTCTTTCTGCCTTACTTCACTCCATATGACAGACTCTAGGTCCATCCGCCTCACTACAAATAACTCAATTTCATTTCCTTTTATGGCTGAGTAATATTCCATTGTATATATGTGCCACATCTTCTTTATCCATTCATCTGTCGATGGACACTTTGGTTGCTTCCATGTCCTGGCTATTGTAAATAGAGCTGCAATGAACATTGTGGTACATGACTCTTTTTGAATTATGGTTTTTTCAGGGTATATGCCCAGTAGTGGGATTGCTGGGTCATATGGTAGTTCTACTTTTAGTTTTTTAAGGAACCTCCATACTGTTCTCCATAGTGGCTGTATCAATTTACATTCCCACCAACAGTGTAAGAGGGTTCCCTTTTCTCCACACCCTCTCCAGCATTTATTGTTTGTAGATGTTTTGATGATGGCCATTCTGACTGGTGTGAGATGATTTGCATTTCTCTAATGATTAGTGATGTTGAGCATCCTTTCATGTGTTTGTTGGCAATCTGTATATTTTCTTTGGAGAAATATCTATTTAGGTCTTCTGCTCATTTTTGGATTGGGATGTTTGTTTTTTGATATTGAGCTGCGTGAGCTGCTTGTAAATTTTGGAGATTAATCCTTTGTCAGTTGCTTCATTTGCAAATATGTTCTCCCAATCAAGAGTTGTCTTTTCATCTTGTTTATGCTTTCCTTTGCTGTGCAGAAGCTTTTAAGTTTCATTAGGTCCCATTTGTTTATTTTTATTTCCGTTTCTCTCGGAGGTGGGTCAAAAAGAATCTTGCTGTGATTGATGTCATAGAGTGTTCTGCCTATGTTTTCCTCTAAGAGTTTTATAGTGTCTGGCCTTACATTTAGGTCTTTAATCCATTTTGAGTTTATTTTTGTGTATGGTGTTAGGAAGTGTTCTAATTTCATTCTTTTACATGTAGCTGTCCAGTTTTGCCAGCACCACTTATTGAAGAGACTGTCTTTTCTCCATTGTATATTCTTGCCTCCTTTATCAAAGATAAGGTGACCATATGTGTGTGGGTTTATCTCTGGGCTTTCTATCCTGTTCCATTGATCTATATTTTTGTATTTGTGCCAGTACCATAATGCCTTAATTACTGTAGCCTTGTAGTGTACTCTGAAATCAGGGAGCCTGAATCCTCCAGCTCCATTTTTCTTTCTCAAGATTGCTTTGGCTATTCAGAGTATTTTGTGTTTCCATACAAATTGTGAAACTTTTTGTTCTAGTTCTGTGAAAAATGCCAGTGGTAGTTTGATAGGGATTGCATTGAATCTGTAGATTGTTTTGCATAGTATAGTCATTTTCACAACGTTGATTCTTCCAATCTAAGAACATGGTATATCTCTCCATCTGTTTTGTATCATCTTTAACTTCTTCCATCAGTGTTTTATAGTTTTCTGCATACAGGTCTTTTGTCTCCTTATGTAGGTTTATTCCTAGGTATTTTATTCTTTTTGTTGCAGTGGTAAATAGGAGTGTTTCCTTAATTTCCCTTTCAGATTTTTCATCATTAGTGTATAGGAATGCCAGAGATTTTTGTGCATTAATTTTGTATACTGCCACTTTACCAAACTCAATGATTAGTTGTAGTACTTTTCTGGTAGCATCTTCAGGATTCTCTATGTATAGTATCATGTCATCTGCAAACAGTGACAGTTTTACTTCTTCTTTTCTGATTTGGATTCCTTTTATTTCTTTTTTTTTCTCTGATTGCTGTGGCTAAAACTTCCAAAACTGTTGAGTAATAGTGGTGAGAGTGGGCAACCTTGTCTTGTTCCTGATTGTAGTGGAAATGGTTTAAGTTTTTCACCATTGAGAAAAATGTTGGCTGTGGGTTTGTCATATATGGCCTTTATTATATTGAGGTAAGTTCCCTCTATGCCTACTTTCTGGAGTAGTATCATAAATGGGTGTTCAATTTTGTCAAAAGGTTTCTCTGCATCTATTGAGATGATCATATGATTTTTCTCCTCCAATTTGTTAATATGGTGTATCACATTGATTGATTTGCGTATATTGAAGAATCCTTGCATTCCTGGGATAAACCCCACTTGATCATGCTGTTTGATCCTTTTAATGTGCTGTTGAATCCTGTTTGCTAGTATTTTGTTGAGGATTTTTGCATCTATGTTGTTCAGTGATATTGGTCTGTAGTTTTCTTTTTTCGTGGCATCTTTGTCCAGTTTTGGTATAAGGGTGATGGTGACCTCATAAAATGAGTTTGGGAGTGTTCCTCCCTCTGCTATATTTTGGAAGAGTTTGAGACGGATAGGGGTTACCTCTTCTCTAAATGTTGATAGAATTCACCAGTGAAGCCATCTGTCCTGGGCTTTTGTTTGTTGGAAGATTTTTATCACAGTTTAAATTTCAGTGCTTGTGATTGGTCTGTTTATATTTTCTACTGGTTCCTGGTTCAGTCTCGGGTGGTTGTGTTTTTCTAAGAATTTGTCCGTTTCTTCCAGGTTGTCCATTTTATTGGGATATGGTTGGTTGTATTAATCTCTCATGATCCTTTGTATTTCTGCAGTGTCAGTTGTTACTTCTCCTTTTTCATTTCTAATTCTATTGATTTGAGTCTTCTCCCTTTTTTTCTTGATGAGTCTGGCTAATGGTTTACCAATTTTATTTATCTTCTCCAAGAACAAGCTTTTAGTTTTACTGATCTTTGCTATCATTTCCTTCATTTTGTTTTCATTTATTTCTGATCTTATCTTTATGATTTCTTTCCTTCTCCTAACTTTGGGTTTTTTTTTTTTTTTGTTCTTCTTTTCTCTAATTGCTTTAGGTGTAAGGTTAGCTTTTTTATTTGAGTTGTTTCTTGAGTTAGGATTGTATTGCTATAAACTTCCCTCCTAGAACTGCTTTTGCTCCATCCCATAGGTTTTGGGTCATTCTGTTTTCATTGTCATTTTTCTCTAGGTATTTTTGGATTTCTTCTTTGATTTCTTTAGTGATCTCTTGGTTATTTAGTAGTGTATTGTTTAGCTTCCATGTGTTTGTTTTTTTACAGATTTTTCTGGTAATTAATATCTAGTCTCATAGCATTGTGGTCGGAAAAGATACTTTTTTTTTTTTTTTTGGAAAAGATACTTGATATGATTTAAATTTTCTTAAATTTACCAAGGCTTGATTTGTGACTCAAGATATGATCTATCCTGGAGAATGCTCCTTGAGCACTTGAGAAGAACGTGTATTCTGTTGTTTCTGGATGGAATGTTCTATAAATATCAATTAAGTCCACCTTGTCTAATGTATCATTTGAAGCTTGTGTTTCCTTATTTATTTTCATTTTGGATGATCTGTCCATTGGTGAAAGTGGGGTGTTACAGTCCCCTACTATGATTGTGTTACTGTTGATTTCCCATTTTATGGCTGTTAGCATTTGCTTTATGTATTGAGGTATGCCTATGTTGGGTGCATAAATATTTACAATTGTTTTACCTTCTTCTTGGATTGATCCCTTGATCATTACGCAGTGAACTTCTTTGCCTCTTGTAATAGTCTTTATTTTAAAGTCTATTTTGTCTGATACGAGAATTGCTACTCCAGCTTTCTTTTGATTTCCATTTGCATGGAATATCTTTTTCCATCCCCTCACTTTCAGTCTGTATGTGTCCCTAGGTCTGAAGTGGGTCTAGACAGCATATATATGGGTCTTGTTTTTGGATCCATTCAGCCAGTCTATGTCTTTTGGTTGGAGCATTTAATCCATTTACATTTAAGGTAATTACTGATATGTATGCTCCTATTACCATTTTCTTAATTGTTTTAGGTTTGTTATTGTTGGTCTTTTCCTTCTCTTGTGCTTCCTGCCTAGAGAAGTTACCTTAGCATTTGTTGTAAAGCTGGTTTGGTTGTGCTGAATTTTCTTAGTTTTTGCTTGTCTATAAGGATTTTAATTTTTCTGTCGAATCTGAATGAGATCCCTGCTGGCAAGAGTAATCTTGGTTGTAGGTTTTTCCTTTTCATCGTTTAAAATATGTCCTGCCACTCCCTTCTGACTTGTATAGTTTCTGCTGAAAGATCAGCTGTTAACCTTATGGGGATTCCCTTGTATGTTATTAGTTGCTTTTCCCTTGCTGCTTTTAATATTTTTTCTATGCATTTAATATATATATATATATATATTTTTTTTTTGCGGTACACGGGCCACTCACTGTTGTGGTCTCTCCGTTGCGGAGCACAGGCTCCAGACGCGCAGGCTCAGCGGCCACGGCTCACGGGCCCAGCTGCTCCGCGGCATGTGGGATCTTCCCGGACCGGGGCACGAACCCGTGTCCCCTGCATCGGCAGGCGGACTCTCAACCACTGCGCCACCAGGGAAGCCCCATTTAATTTTTGATATTTAACTGATATTAAACTTTTTATTGAACTATTAAAAATTTTAATAGTTTGATTAATATGTGTCTTGGGGTGTTTCTCCTTGGATTTATCCTGTATGGGACTCTGTGCACTTCCTGGACTTGACTACTTCCTTTCCCATATTAGGGAAGTTTTCAACTATAATGTCTTCAAATATTTTCTCAGTCCCTTTCTTTTTCTCTTCTTCTTCTGAGACCCCTATAATTCAAATGTTGGTGTCTGTAATATTATCCTAGAGGTCTCTGAGGCTGTCCTCAGTTCTTTTCATTCCTTTTTCTTTATTCTTCTCTGTGGTATTACCACAGAGTGGTATTACCACTCTCTTATCTTCCAGGTCACTTATCCGTTCTTCTTCCTCAGTTATCCTAGCCCCCTTCAGGCTGTGTTCCCCAGCCAGCTTTGCTGTCACTGCTAGAATGAAATCGTGTCCTAGTGGCACCTTGCTCTGGGCTATGCAATAATAGAGTCAGTAGACACATATCTTGTGGTTAAAATAAACATACCATTGGCTGTAAAACTCAATTTAAAAGGAGAAGGGTTCCCATCGAGCACGTAGTGTCTCAAACTGATTACTTAAAAGGTGTCCTGAATTTGTATATTTGTGTGTATAATTCAATCGACCCAGTGAGATCTGATTTTAGTATGCTGAGGCTGGAAAACCCCAACCCAGGAGATGCTAAAGGAAGAAACATCACAGAATGCTGCCTTCTTCAAAACTGCCCTTTCAGAGTTGTAAATTTCCCATTGTGAGTATAAGGAAATAAGGGCCATTGGTTATTTTGCTTGAGTACCTATGCTCGGATAAATGGCTAGGCAAATTGTCAGCCTTTTCCTTTTCTATCTCCCTTCCCAAACTTCCTCAGGTAATACTTGGTGCCAGCACATGAAAGAAAGTTGTCTCTGAGTGATGAAACCAAAAGACCTTCATGAGAAGCTCCTCCACCCAGAAACACTTCCAAGCAGAATTTAAAGGAGATCATTTGTTTCTGCTTATTTTTCTAGTTATTTGTCTCCCCAAACCCATTCCCTTGTTTTCTGTGGTCAGCACAAGCCCTCTGTATGCTTCACAGAGGCTTGTTTCACTCTCAGACACAGCCTGAAGGGTCCACGTCCTTGAATGATGGGATAGCTCAGCATCCACACTATTGAACCCCTGGCCTTTTCTTGTCAGGGATGTGGCAGGGAACAGCTTCAGGTCCTATACCTGCATGGAAAATGGAGGGACCTTTTGCTGACACTGCTCTCTCACAGCCTGTCATTTCAAAATGAAACTTGCTGTGTTACTAATCCAGAAAGGCCTGGAATTTTCATCTATCTGCTGTCAAATGCACTGTTAATGTCATGTTGGATTATATGATAATAGTGAAATAAATCCTTTAATGACTTATCTAAACCACACGACAGATAGAAGAGTGAGCAAGGTGGGCTAGGTAACAAACCAGAGGGAAGCAAGAGGACTGGGTTCATGAGCCACATTCAGGTAAAGGATTGCATTTGGTTTGCTGCCTAGTTCATCATGTGGTCCCTGTGAAGGGACCTTGAGGAGTGTGAACCAAGCTTATTCCACCCAGTAGGATGGACTTTCTCAGTTGATTTATTTTCTAGGTAGAACATACCTATAAGGAAATAACCTTCATTACTAGGCATCACTGAGAGAGCCTGTCTCCATAATCAATTCTTTTCCCAATGTGATTCTCCAAGGCGAAGGGTGGAAGATGGGGGGTGGAGCAGGTGAAGAAGGCAATATTTTCCTCTCACTCTTTCTTTCCCATAGAACCTAGGAGAGAGACCTGAATATACTGGCTGTCCATTTAACGATGACCCATGTGGTTTGTTGCTCTTTACCCAACAGAGCTAACCTGGGTCATCACTCTCAAGAGGGAATGAGTGAGAAGGAAACAGTGCTGAGCTTGTGGATGGAAACCCTAGGTTCAAATCCAGATTCTGACTTCGCCAACCATGTGACCTCTCAGCACTTCATGTCCTCACTCATAAACTGCAGGGTTTCTACCCCGCTCAGAGAGTAAGAATCAAGTGAGATGAGGGGTATGAAAATACTTCATATTTGGGAAAAGAGGTGTGAAAACAAGGCTTTTATTACCACCCACTAGTCCAAGAGTTCCCAATCTGGCTGATCATCAGCAGTGTCTGGAGGCTTATTAAAAGTAAAGAATTCTGGGCCCCTACCCAGTCTTACTGAATTAGAATTTCTGCGGGTAAGTCCTGGAAATCTGTACTTTTAGAGCTTCCTGAGCAATTCTGATGCTCACTCAAGCTTGAGAATGCCAGTGCCAGGGTTTGAACTTCTTAAAGATGAGAACCGTGTATCTTAGTATTTTAAAACCTCCACACCTAACACATGGTATTTATGTAAGAAAATGGTGACCAAATATTCACTGTACAAATATTTCCTGAGGGCATACTGTGTACCAGGCATCGTGCTAGCCACCAGCAAGACACACAGCACAGTCCTGGCCTGTACTGAACTTAGGCCCTACATGTTGGTGGTGTGGGTGTTAGATGCAGGTACAACAGTTTCACTGTAATACACCAGCTACTATCAGAGAGCTCGAGCCATTGAAGGGTTTTCAGCAGTCCTTTGATATGGTCCAATGTTGTTGAACTTGTCAGTCTTGGCTTCATTTTCAATTCTATTTTCACTGCTTTGTTATGGGCAATATTTCCTGCAGAAAATAGTGAGAAGCTTTAAAGAAAACATTTTGTAGATTTTCCCATCAGTTGAATTTCATGTTTCTTCCTGGTCAGTTTCCTTGGACTCATGCAGAATATTTTTTTTACAAAAACAACATGTTGGGGGCAAATGCTAGTGGAAATATGAAGTCTAAACACCACAGGTGCAGAACAGGAGCTACCAAAGGACATGCCATGAAAGGGGAGAATGAGAAAAGAGATCTTCTGGGAAGTCTCACTCTAAGATGAAATGAATTTTCAAAACATAAAGAGGTTGCAAAAAGGAAAGTTAAAATTCCAATATCTGTCTTGGGATGTGAAGAACAGCAAGGTGTTCTTGATTCAACCCAAGCATGGCCAGTCGACCCCAATGTCTGGCTGACCCTAGCATAGCTGGCTGACCTGAGTTTTGCCCATCCCTTGCACCACACTTGAACCCTGTGTTAGCCCTGAAGTCATGTGGAAGATCATTTAAAAATATTTTCTTCTCTTTGTCTCCTGGCTTGGACTGAGAATGCTCTGAGGAGAGCAGTATGGAACCACAGGGGAGATGGAGCTCATTCTTTCTATATTTCCATTGCTTTTATGATGATTTCCCTGCAAGTGTTGGCCGGTGAAGGAATGATGAGCACTGAGAGACTCCTTGATTTGTGCACGGTGATGTGAGCAAACAGTTTCCCATCAGGACATTATGGTTGCAGAGCAAGCACTGGATTCAAACTTAGAAACCATGGTTCTGGTGTCCTGCTCTAAGTAAGCCATTCAAAACATGCTGCTGAAGGAAGGAAGGTGTGACTAAATGAAGGAATACCAGCTAGGTCTGATCAAGACATTTCACCAAACATGAGACTAAACTACAGCAACCACAGAAATCAAGGATCAGGAGGTTACCACATTGGGGGTGTAAATGTATCCCAGATGCTGGGCAAGAAGCGGAAACTTAAGATGTAGCCCCTGCTAGTGTTCACAATCTGAGAACCACTGAGCAATAAATTTGGAATTCCACAGGCACCTCATAGAAGGAGAGGTCTGGTATTGGATCCACATCAGGGAGAGGTCAGGACTCTGGCTGGGCCTTGAAGGGTGAAGATGGTTTTGATAGACAGAAGAGAGGGAAGGAATGCATCTTAAGTAACAGTCTGAGAAAAAGTACAGAAGTCGTTTAAATCATGATGATAACGTTTATGAGACAGCGAGCTCACCAGGATGACTAAAGAAGGCACTGGGAGGTAGTCAGGGAGCTGGTGGCCTTGCAGTGGGCAAAGGAACAAGGACCTGGAATAGTGGGAGCTCCAGAAGGAACAAGGTGCCACTAGAGGCTCCTGAGTTGAAGAGCAATGTCCTTGGGCGGCTTATCTGGCAAAGTGGGCACCTCCCACCCACCTCCTGTATGACTCTTGCTTCTTCGCTCAGCTGCTGAGGTTGGATGGAAATCCAGTGAACACTTCTGTTGCTCTCCCAGGTGAACAGATCCACAGATGTGGGGGGCAAGCTTCCTCACACACTCCCTTGTCCGACAACATGATGGAGACTAGATCACACACTTTCAAAGCAAACCAAGAGCCTCTTCCCTCTAGTATGATTTACCAGATGACAGAGGATCACAATCCCTGTAATTATTTAGATACTTTAATTGACTTTCAGTGGCAGTAATAAGTAACTGGAGTTCAGGCTTGTAGAATTTCCTTCCTAATTGTGGCTGTTAAACTCATCATTATGGGGATAAATAACACACCACTTTATTTAAACCGTTTCCCCCATACATGTAAATTCCAGCGGAAGTGCCCCAGCACTTGCAAGCCCCTAGGAGAACTGTTTGGCGGCAAGGACCCTGGTGGTACACTGTCGAGAGAGCTGCTCAGGCTGGTTGGCTGCTTCGTTTGAATGAGCAAGCCATGAGTTTCCAACACTGACACACTTCCTAGTGCTTGGGCTTTAAAAGGCTGTAGAAAGGATAATTGACCACCGCTTGTCAACACGAGAGATTTACTGTCATTAGTGCAAACTCAGATGAATTATTTTAATATCATGGAATATGAAAAATGGCCAGCTAGTTTCCTTTCTCAGTAAGTTAAGTACTTAAACAGCTTTTCACACTTCACTTCTGCATTTAGATGTAAAGGAGGAAGGAAATTATAAAGGGCCCATAAGTGGGAGTAGAAGGAAGGGGTGGGACTAACTTGGCAGAGGTAAGGAAAGGTAGATTGCAAATTCTCAGATAAGATCCAAGTGAACAGATCTCTTCAGGGTTGCTTGTTTTCAGGGTGGCATAGAAGCTAAATAGACATTCTTTTTTTTTTTTAGTTCCCAACATTGATTTCTATTTTCCAGTGTAGTATTAATTTAGAAAATTCTACTACAACTTGGTGTTCTTTGTGTTTTGACCCAGTTGTAGAGAAAAAGAACTAGAAATATAGCAAGGTAGATTTTAAAACCTTTATTACACCATAGACACAAGTTTGGGAAGCCTGAATTTTTTCACTCAGGGCCATGCAGATATGGTCCCTTACATGTTCTCTTTTGTTTTGTTTTGTTTCTGAACCATCCATTCTTCTGAGGATTGTGTAAAAAACAGCCAGTGCCTAAAAGAGTCAAAGAATGCCTCAAACTGGAGCAATTTATTTTCGTTTTGCTTCCCTATGGCTGTTTCTGCAAATATATTTGCTTCCTAATTCTCAGAACCCAAGACAAGCCGCCCCTGGCAATTATCTCATTTTGATTTTGGGGAGGAGGGCTTTATTCCTGTTTGATCATTGAATTTAGACTTTCTTTGCCATCTGTCCCCTGTCTCCACTAAGATAAAAACATGTGGGCCTGGTTCCTGTTGTTATTGTAACTGAAATGGAACTAATCTCACTCATTTCTATATGGCTTAGCACTGCAGGTGAGTATCTGTGAATGATGTTGCCAATTACTATTGCTTGATTGGCTGGTTGTAACTGCTATTTGTTCTTACCCCTTTTTTCTTTCTCAAACACACTGTAACATACCTGAGAGGTGAAAGTAACAGAATCCTTCTGAGAGAAAGTCTGTAAAATCCAACAGCCTATTTAGTTACTGCATATTTGGTTGTTTCCCTTTCACCACTGAGTGACATGGCAATAACATAGAGGGAGATGAACATTTCACTAAATAACCTTATTAGGAACTATATCGTTTAAAACACATAAACAACAGCCACAACAAACTTAAAGGCACTACAAGCCTTGGTCTCTCCTTGAACTGGCCATCATGTTCCAGGTCTGAAAGTGAGTGGGCTGCACTTCTCAGGATCAGTGAGTGATGGAAATTCCAGAGCCTTGGGGCTGCAGGTTCTTTCCCCGACTTCTGGTTTCTAACATTTAGAGTGAGTTGTTGCTTCACCTACATCCCATCAGTCTGGTGATGGCGCATCTCCAAATTGCTTTGAGAGAATCATGGTTTGAGTTTCCTAATTCCATTTTTAAAATTCAACTGTGGATGGGGCAGCAGAATCTCCAATCCCCTGGCTATTTGTGCAGAACTTGTGTGTTTGTGTGTCACAGAGAAAGACATCATATTTATATTTAAAGAAGAAAGTCATGTAAAGAGGATAGAGTTAGGATGGAGAGAGATCTGAGCAAGTATATTCAAAGTTGTTGAAACCCACTTATGAAATGCTTGCTCCCCAACCCCTACCAGACGGTTAGTAACGGAACTACCTTTATCACTGAAAAATGTGTGTGAAATGATGGCAACCTTCATATGAGAAAAAAGAAAATGGCAAGAAATAGCGGTGTACCTGACTAGGGTACATTAGCATGTTGATGTGTTGTAGTCAGGTCTCCTTTCATGTTCTCCAACACAGATTTGATCCAGACCTGACCAGGATGACAACATTTCCTCTTGAATGGATTGCCATGTATTCTTTTAAACAAAATCTACGTGCTCTGTCTCTGCTTGAGGTACAGCTTTAACTGGCCCATCATATGCCCTGGTGGAGTGTCTGAGCTCAAGGCAGGTTGGAAATAAGGCAGCACATCAGATTGGAGATGCTTGCAGAAGTGTTGCAAGAAACGGACTGGATGATGGTCAAGCCCGTGGTCAAGAGTGTGCAAAACGGACTTACTCCATCTTCAGGACCAGGATGCAAGGGGGAAAGGGAAACTTTTTTTGTTTGTTTTCACACCTATCTATCTCTATCTATCTATCTATCATCTATCTTTCAGTTTTATTGAGATATAATTGACATACTGCACTGTATAAGTTTAACATATACAACATAATGATTTGACCTACATACATCATGAAATGTTTATCACAATAAGTTAGTGAACATCTATCATCTCATATAGATACGAAATTAAAGAAATAGAAAAAAATATTCTTTTTCCTTGTGACGAGAACTCTTAGGATTTACTTTCTTAACAATTTTCATATATAACATATGGCAGTGTTAGTTATATTTATCATATTGTACATTACATCCCTAGTACTTATTTATCTTATAATTTTTAGATTTAAATATGACAGGCTGTCACTCAGAATGGTTTAACGTCTCTCTCCAGGGATGGCTTGGCCCATATGACAGGTTATAAGACATGTTTGAAACTTGAGAGAGATAAGGAGAGGAAGGGAGGAAGAGAGCGAGGGAGGCAGAGAGAAAGAGAGAGGAAAAAGAAAGAAGAAAATAAAGGCTGGATTTTTTTTCTGCACCTGTTTCACTTTTTGCGATGCATGCTAAATAACCTACATTGAACGTTTCGCCTGGTCGTGTCCTAATGAGCAAGTGCGCTTCTGGATTTGGTAGGCATGTCATCCATAGGCATGCTTTTCTGGATGTCATCTGCCTCGCAGAACATACCCCTCTTCACAGTCACTTCCACTCCCCTGACAGCTCAGCTTATCTTTCTGGCCATAGAGAGACCGTCAATCGCCAGCAGCCTGTCCATGAGTATTGGGGAAGGTAGGGGGAGGTGGCAAATATTAAATCACTAAGGAGACAAGGCTGTGTGTGCGAAAGCTCCAAGTCTTTTCTACAGTCATGGTTTCCCCTAGTCTTCACCACATATCTGGGCTTGGGTGAGCACAGAGGGGATTTTCAATAACTGTACTTAGCTTCTAAGATTCTGTGGTATACATTTTAATAATGGACTTTAACCATGTCAGTTTGGCATTAATATTGGTATGTCCCCTAATGTTATGTATTTCCTCTCCCCTCCCCAAATTTAAATAGTTTTACTTTTATTCTCTTGCAAAGCAGAGAATGTACAATGCAAAGTACAATTTGCATGTACAATTTGCATATACAATGCAAAGAGGTATAGAGAAGTAAAAATAACCTTTACCTTACCACCAATAATAACTCCTTTAATACTCTGAAAAATATCTTTCTAGATATTTTTTCTATGCGTGTGTACACACAAATACACACAAGCACAAACAAACATACATATGTTCTTTCAAAAACCTCCTTTTTTCATTTAGAAACATATCATATTCAAATTCCCATGCCCATAACTATGTTCTGCAGCATTCTCTCAAACGGTTTCTTAGTATTAATCATACGGTTTCTTTTTTCATTATTAAAAAGTACTTGTGGATACATCTTTGTATACTTTTATAACATCTTTAAGATATATTTCTAGAATTGCCGATTTGAAGATTATGAATGTTTGAAATTTGGATATGTTCTCATATTGTCTTCTAGAAAGTCATATTAGTGATAAATCCCATGGATGCATCCACAGTGGATTTCTTTTTTTTTTTTTTTTTTGCGGTACGCGGGCCTCTCACTGTTGTGGCCTTTCCCGTCGCGGAGCACAGCTTCCAGACGCGCAGGCTCAGTGGCCATGGCTCACGGGCCCAGCTGCTCCGTGGCATGTGGGATCTTCCTGGACTGGGGCACGAACCCGTGTCCCCTGCATCGGCAGGCGGACTCTCAACCACTGCACCAACCAGGGAAGCCCACAGTGGATTTCTTTAAAGGATGTTTATATATTTATTTCCTGCCTTTTCGTGATACAGAAAAAATATCTAATGACAATGTAAGACTCTTTTAGAAGGAAAAGTCAGGCTATAGTCAGATGATTATTTTGTCAAATCAGTTGTCCTTTTTACGGTTCCTGGGTTTTAGTTATTACTTGCTGCTAAAAGTAAAATTGTAAAGTTTTACAATTTCTTTAAGTTCCTTTGTGATTTTCAGTAATAATTTTGCAATTTCAAGCTAATGATGTTGTGTGGGCATGATGAATTTGGGGTAGTGTGTGGGCAGGCATATGTGTTGGATTTGCTTTGGAGTTTCAATTACCGAACAGCTAGATGATTCCTATGGCCAGTGTATTTATCGTGAATGCAAGACGAAGGCACAGCACGGCTCATCCCCATTCAGTGTGAAAATGGTACCCAACCCCTTGACCAGCAGCCTGCAGCACATCTATTCAGGTCTGTGTGTATATGAAGGCGTATCCCAGGAAGACACATGCAGATACAAAGGTTCTTAGATCACTGTTAAAGAAACTTCCACAGTCAGATGAAAAAACAGAAGATAGGTGAACTGAGAGTGTCGTGTGTGGATGGCGGGAGGAGTGGGAAAGGAGTTATGGTGACTGAAAAGTATGAGAAACCTTGGAGTAAGATGGGGGAAACTAGGGAAAGTAGCTGCTTTTCACAGAGAAAGCTACCATAGGCTTTTTGGGCATCAGCAAAATAATCAGATTAAGGACAAAAAAATGTAGTTCCAGTGAAAAACTGAAACTCAGACATAAAATAAACAGTTGTATAAATCCAGCCAGTTTGGTTTTTACTGATTTAAATATGTGTATGTGTGTATGACTGTGAGTTTGTATAGAGTTCATTGCTCAGTAGCAGGAAGACATACATCACATCTCCTGATATATCGTATCATGAAGCTCAGTTCTTTAAACATGAAGTCATAGCCAACCCCTCTGGGTGCAAGCATAAGGCATGAGAACTAGCCCAGCACCGCTGCCGTTAGCATCTGGTATCTAGACCCTTCATTAATATTTATGGAGCCATAGACTAAGCATAGAGCCCTGCATAACTCAGGGAACCAACACTGTACTCTGAAAATAGTTTGATCTTGGCTTTTAATGTAAAGGTAAAAATTTTTAATGTTTACAAACCCAAAAAAATGTGCCTCAAGATAAGCTACATGACTTTAAAAAAATACATTTTTCCTGAATTGAGAACCCGTGTCCTGTTCTAAAACAGAACCCGCAGACAATTTTGTCTCCTCTCCCTATCTAAACGATCTTTTTTGAACTGCATCTTAGAGGGATAATTTTCCTTGTCTCTCATTCTGCCTTGTTTTCTTATGAAGAAGGGAGGGTGGGGTTTAAACAAAAATCCTACAATGAGCTAAGCAGCTACTATGCACCAGGCACTGTGCTAATTACTTTCTCTATGTCAAATCATTCACTGCCACAGCCTTATAAGGTAGGTTGCATCATTCAGCTCCATTGACTAAGTTGACTGAGGTTGTACTAATATCAATACTTGGTGGAGAAGGATTCAATCTCAGGTTAGCATGACACCAAAGCTACATGCTTTTTCCTTGAGCTGCATGTGGAAGTAGAATTTGTGGGATTCCTCATAACTCCTTGCCATCATAGAAATCACCATTCGAGAGAAAATATGGCCCAGAGTCTTTGTAACGATACACATGTAATTCATACACTGTTGTAAAATGTATTTCTTACTCACCTTCTAGTGTCCATTCTGTGCTCTGTATCACACCGTGTGCAAGAAAAGTAAGATGCCTTGGTTTTCACTGTAGGAGAGCTTCTAAAATTGCATCAATCAGCTACCCCCAGTACAACACTAGATAAGGCAAGACACATTCATAGCCGAACCAGCTGAGATGACTCAAAAGAGAGGAGTCTGTGTAAATATCAACTGCGCTCATGACATGTTTTGTCATGAACAATGACTTAACACTTACACATTTACTCCAACATTTACTGAGCACCTGTTGTGAGCTCAGCAGCATGACGAGAAAATAAACAACTCATGGTGGAGAGAAATAGAATGATAATCCAAAGTAGCTGATCTTACCAAAAGTAGGAGCCAAGTACTCGAGGTGCTTATAGAGGAGATGGCTTTGGTCTAGATCTTACTGGCTGGGAGCATTTCACATGATGGAGAGGAGTCCACAGCAAGTAGCTAACAACTTGTCAGAAGAGCAGGAATTCCAGCACAATGTGAATATAAGGATGTTGAGAGAGTCAGGGCTGGAAAATAAAGAACAAGGGGTAAGGTTCTGGAGGAGCTTGGAGGCTGTGCTTGGGATTTTGGATTTTCCTAAAAGTTGCTGAAACCCTATGAAAATGTTTCAGTCAAGAAGAGACGTGGTTTGTTATTTCCAGAGCACATCTGACTTCCATGTGAAGGACTCGCTGGATGTGGAAGATATTGAGGTGGCCTCTTCCCAGGTGTAAGGGAGTATCATCTCATTGAACTTGCAAATTCAGATTGCTCTACTCCCCATTCACCCAGAAAAGACCACAAGGTCTAGACTGTCCTAGTTACCCGTGACTTTTGTTAGCAGCTGTCTGGATTATCCTTTCCCAAAGCTAACTTACGCTCTGTGGTTCTTTTCTGAGGTAAGACTCTCAATCTAAACATTAAATGGAACAGTCCCATCTGCAGATCTTCTAAACTGGTTGGAACAGAAAGGGATTAAGAAGTGGTGGGGAAAGGGAAAAACAGCCCCGCTTGAGAGGGTCATCTGCCTCCAATGATTTAAACCCTTTCAGGATCAAGGAAGGAAAATATTAAGGACCAGACATGCTTTCAAAAACACAGAACCTATAAAATCATGGAATTCTGGAGCTGAAAGAAGCCTCAGAGAGCTGATCTCTGGTTTTCAGTAGGATTCTAGAAAGAGTATAGAACTTGAAATAGAGAGCCTGGTGTACTTAGGACAGTTTATGTGACTTTAGGGAAGTGACTAACAACCTCTCAGAGCCCCAATTTTATCTATTAATTAAAGATGATAACACCTACCTCTCAACGTGTTATGAGAATTAAATATTCTATGTGAAAAGATAAAATCATGTACAACACAGCTGCTATTTCAGATGAAGAAACTGAGCCACAGAGAAGCTGAGTGGACATATAGAAAGGTGGTTGTTTCAGCGAATGAATAGATTTCTTCACAACCCTGACCTATGAAACCCAGCGTGGCTGTTCTAAGTCTGTAAGCATTACCAAGCTGACACGATGCTTTTAATGAAAATGGCAAAATCTTCTCTCAGGTCCTGTGTTCTTACATTCCCTAAATTTTTAACATTTCTTGCTTTCAGGTAGCTGATACCATTGAACCCTGCCTGTCAGTCTCAGTTTTAGCAGTGAAGGCTTAGGGTGGATTTTACCTAGCATTTCACAAGCTATCTCGGGGGTGCCTTAGCATCTCTGTGTCTCTTGAAAGCCCTTTGTGGTTGTGTCTGGAATGAGTCCCAGTGCTTACTTCATACAGGTGTGCCAGCACTCCAGCCTCCCTGATTTACCATTTCCATTTAACTGTCACCAGTTAAAGATGGCTGCCTACTTGTTGACTCATTATGAGCAATTGGGCAACAAGATAGGATGATTCTCTTTACTGTTTTGTCCCTCACACATCAACCTGGTCTACTCTTCTTACTCCTCTGCAGACCTACCCTTTCTCTTCCTCAAGCCATGACCTATTTGACATGAGACATGTTCTTCAGTAAGTCCAATGGCTTGATTGCATCAAAGTGGGAGACACCCAAGACTCCAATGAAAAGGATTATTTGCAGGAATGGGAAAGTGATCATTTACTCAGAATGACTTTTTAATAAAGACTCAGTGAAAGCAATTACTTTTTTCTTCATGATTTTATTTTCTGCCTGGACAAGATTCATGTTTTGACTGTGTTTGCAAAGCTTCTACTGCTGGCCTTGGCTGATGGACTTAGTCACTGATGGCTGCACCTTCCACACTGCAGTCCTGGTTTTGATTATCCAAGAGTGGGGATAATTATCCCCCAAATCTCCAATTGTCCAATACAGGCTCCCTTCTACCCTACTCTGCTACCTTTCCTGTCATGATGACAATAACAAACACAGTAATAATAATAGCTAATACTTACATTAGTGTTTGCTATATGCAAGGAGTTTTCCTAAGCATCATACCAATATGAATTTGTTTAATGCCTACATACAACCAACTGTATAATCTCAAGGAATCTGGGAACAGGAACTGCTGGTCAAGAGTTGTGATAGGAGCCACTGTCAGACTTTTAGGTAGGGATTTTTAGTACCAAACAATGGTTCTCAACATGGGGAGAGTTTGACAATACCTGGTAATATTTTTGATTATCTCAAGCAGGGGGTGATACTGGGGTTGATGTTATGATTAATAAACTAATACGTGTAAAATGCTTAACTCAGTGTCTGGCATATAGTAAATGCTCCCTAGGTTAGCTGCTATTTTTATTATAATATACAGAGCCTTCTGGCCTTAGGGAGACAAACTGGGCTGCTCTTTGTCTTGAGAGAACACCTTCAGTTCATGCCATCCAAGGGAGTAGTTTCCTCCATCTTAATCCTAAAAAGATGTCCTGTCTTAGCCTATTAGGAAGTTCAGGAAAAATTATCTTTGATTTGTTTCAATGATATATCTCTTTCTCATCTTTTTTTTTCTGCCTCTTGTTTTACAAAAGAAAGCCAAGTTTCTCTGTTCTGCACTTGTATTTTGTGGCTTCGCTGGCTCCATGCCTGCCTTCTGAGACCTAGGCTGTCCACCTGCTCCCCCTGCATTCTCATGCCATGTGTTATGCTTAGTGAGAAGGGAGCCTCACTAAGATGGATGTGAGACAGTCAACATCCCTCTCCAGGATGGGTGTTCTCACACATTCTCATCAGGCAAAATTATGGGCTAATATTGCTGGAATTACCTAGGCACTGAGGCTGAGAGAGGTTCACTATCTTACCTGAGTTATCCAACTAGTGAGTGAGTGAGCGAGCGAGTGAGTGAGTTAGGAATACATATAGCCTCTGACATCCCACTTCCATGTTTTTTGCATTCCCCACTAGGGGAGTGCCAGTGAACGATGCCTACATTTCAGGTCTACAGAGTCTCATGATATTATTAACTTCTTGTGTGTGTGTGGTGGAAGACCTAATTTGAATATAAGTTCAGACATGATTACAACTCAGACTGGCTGGGCATTTCTAAGCTGGTGGAGCAGGCCTGCCAAAGATTCTACCAGAAGAGGGAAAGCTTCTTCTGAAAGGAAAAGGAAGCTAGAAAAGTGTGGCTTGGTACTAAAACTTCAGGGTTATAGGGAAGGGAGTAGTCCTGAGAGCAGAATGGTGTCTGTCACTTAGTGTCCATGAAGACGAGTCCTCTCTGAGCCCAAGGAGTTTATATGTGAATTGTGTGGTAAGCAGGGAGCAGGGAGGAAATTTGGAATATTTGTTTCAGGAAAATTTTGCAAAACTTTGTGCCCAAGGAGCACAGCTATGTGTCTACCTAACAATGTGAAACAAAATGAAACACTAAATGGTTTGGCATGTGGAGGGTTCTGGTGCCTCAGCTGAGGGGGAAACATCTGTTCTGGGAGGTTATGGCAGTACCGTCAGATGTGTGGCGAAAGACGGCAGAGAAGTGGGAGCATTCACTGGAGTGGATGTGAGACCCTCACTAGAGACTTACGAGACATTCCTTGGAAATATTTCCACAGGCAAGAGCCTGCGAGTTCTAATTTATAATGTGACTGCATTGGTGTATATAGGCCTGAGGAAATGAATGGTCTTTGAAATTTCACAAAGGTTTTGGTACCTCAAAACGCTAACAAATATGGTGGTTTGTTATACTTTTCTTTAAATCCTTCAAATTGGCATTTGCCTGTGGCATGCATTGTAGACTATTACTTTCACAAGCCTGCAACCCATTGCTAGAAATAATATACTTATGGAACAGCCTGAAACCCTGGAAGAATGGTTCCAACATGTCATTTATGAATTACCTCAGTATCAGACGAGGCATTCACAGCAATCAAAACACATTAATTTCAAACAACGTTCTGTGTTTTAGACCACTATACTGTACTATATATATATATATATATATATATATATATACTAATTCCATATTGAAGTAGTTTTAATATAAATGAGGTCCACAGAAATGTCAGGCAAAATACAACTGCCAAGATTATAAGATAATTGGTAAATGTTTGAATGGAAGCCCAAGGCTGGGTTTTAAAAGGAGGGGAAGGAACGTCAAACTGTGTAAGCAAAGATACACTTTGGAATTCCATCCACTTGGAATTCATTTATTCAGTATGTTGACTGCCTACGGCTGCCTGGCAGAGACTAGGCAGTGGAGGTGAGCTGGTGTTGTGAAGCTACTAGGAAAAGATTGGTGAAGAGAGTTAGTGCCTTAGTTATCTACTAATGCTTAACAAACCATCTCAAACTTAGGAGCTTAAAACAATAATTTTATTATCTCTCTCTCTCTCTTTTTTTTTTTTTTTGGTCACGAGGCATTTGGGATCTTAGTTCCCTGACCAGGGATCGAACCCATGCCCCCTGCATTGGAGGCATGGAGTCTTAACCACTGGTACGCCAGGGAAGTCCCATTTGTTATCTCTTATAATAGCCCCAGTGGGTTAACTGGATTCTTCTCTCAGAGTCTTTCACGTGGTAAGAGAAGGTGGTATGAGCTGGATCGTTCAAGATGACTCTACTCATCTCAAGCATTGGCAGGGTTGGCTGGAAGGCTGAGACATCTTTCCTTCTATCTCAGTATGGTCTCTCTATGCAGCTAACTTGGGTTTCTTTAAATGAGCTTCTTAAATCTAAATCTCAAGAGTGGACAAGCAAAAGCTGCCAGTTCTTTTGAAGGTTTAGACCCAGACTAGCATTGTGTCACTGATGTCATATTCTATGGAAGTGGATCACAGGGCCAGCCTAGATTCAAAAGTCAGGGACTACACAAAACTATGAATTCTGGGAGGTGTGGCTCATTGGGGGCTATCTTTGGAGACTGGTTACCATAAATACCCAAGGTAACATCAGGGACAAAAATAAGGAAAGTGAGCTCTGATGAAAAAAGCTAATTTACAGATTAAAGCATGTTAACTAGCATATAAGCATCAGTTACCCCCAAAGCACAGAAAGTTATACTCATGCTTGAACAGGGATCTTCTTCAATCCTAAAAGACATATTACATGACAAAGAACTGGATGAGAGTGATCTTGGGTTTCTAATTATGTTATTATACACAAAGAGAAACACGATCTTAATCACTTAGAAGTTAAGTGGTAGAAGTCAGAGAGAGGGACACTTTAACGCAAAGAAAAGCTTGCAGGGCAAGGCTGCGGAATTCTTACTGAATGCCCTTTGTTTTCTTGGGGTAGTTAGGAAAGTGAGTGTTTACTCAGGGATGAGAAGAGCAGAGTTAAGTTTGGCATATGCTGTGGAAAATGGGAAATGGTTCCAAATCAAGGACACGGTATGCTGAGAAGCACTGGGCCCAACTGATGTTGACCTGTAACTGTGTAGTGCGGCCCAGTGGAGAACTGTGTGGTTTTCTTCTGCAGCACATTTGAAATCAGGGACAGAGAAATCAGTAGTTAGGTCTTCATGAAAGAACAGATTGTGAGTGTTGGAGGTATGTTCCTCTTTCCTTTCTTCGGGGAAGACTACAGGGAGACAGCTTAAGGATCTCGTAGACATCATCTTCTATGACCCTCCATCTCTCTGCTGCTTCCACGGGAAGCATTCTTGCCTGGCACAGCTTCCTCCCCACAGGTGACTCTTCCCAATAAACTCTACATGCAAAATAAGGCCTCTAGGACTCATTCCAGTTGAGTTCAAGATGGAAAGGATACTTCATAAGAAATTTATTTATGCAATTTTTCCAATCAATAATCTGTAAAGTTTAAAAAATCATTTTTTCTATGTAAGTAATGCATATTCATTATAAAAAATTAAAAATATAGATGAGCAAAAAGAAGAAAACCTAAAATTACCTTCTTCCCAGAAATAACTGTGTCAATAATTTGATAGAGATTCCAGCTTTTGTCTTATCTTATGTATATACAAAGTTGTCTTAAGTAAGTGGTAGGCAGTCATTATACTCAGAACCAGCTACATAATTTTGGGGGCCCAGTGTAAAATTAAAATGTGGGTCCCCTGGTTCAAATATTAAGAACTTCAAGATGTTGACAGAAGAGCATTAAATCAATTGTGGGTCGCTTCTAAGTGTTGGGCCTTGTGCAACTGTACAGGTTGCACGCCCATGAAGTCAGCCCTGCTTATCCCTTAATCTCAAGCATAAACAACTTACTGGCTGCAGGACTTTCTCCTCCTTTCCCTTCTCCTAGCTTCCGGGCCAGCTCTGGGACTGCCAGAGTGTTTGCAACTATGGATGTGGTTAAAGTCAATCCAAGGGACCCTCCTCGGGTTTCATCCTCAGCAACATGTAAAAACGAGTAGTTTGTTTTATGATATTTTCCATTTTCTCTTTTCAGTACATGCTGCCCTCATTTCCAAGGGAGCCAGGCCCTCCTACAACCCCCTGAGGGTTCAGGTCCCCAAAGGCAGCTGGCCCAACAGACAGGGCATTCATCCACGGAGGATTCTGGCCCTTGAAACTTAATGGTATTGGCCCTGCTGGGTTTCAGGCTTGTCTGGGACCTGTGACCTTTTGGAATAGGAATGCTTATCATATGCCTGTCTCATTATTGTACTGTGGAAGTAGATAACTTGCTTTCTAGGTTTCACAGGTCCACAGATAGAGAGAAATTTTGCTTGAGTATGGACCATGCCCAGAGTCTCACCCTACATGATTTAAGGTGATTTAGGAGATGAGATTTGGGATTTTTGGAGTCAAATTATATTTAGACAAGATTTTGGACTTAGAGTTGATGCTGGAATAAGTTGAGACTTTTAAGGATGTGGGAGGAGGTGAATGCATTTTTTTAACATCTTTATTGGAGTATAATTGCTTTATAATGTTCTGTTAGTTTCTGCTGTATAACAAAGTGAATCAGTTATATGCATATGTGTATCCCCTATCCCCTCCCTCTTGCGTCTCCCTCCCACCCTCCCTATCCCACCCTTCTAGGTGGTCACATAGCACAGAGCTGATCTCCCGGTGCGATGCAGCTGCATTTTACATTTGGCAGTGTATATATGTCAATGTTACTCTCTCACTTCGTCCCAGCTTCCCCTTCCCCTTCCCCGTGTCCTCAAGTCCATTCTCTATGTCTGCGTCTTTATTCCTGCTCTACCCCTAGGTTCTTCGGAACCTTTTTTTTTTTTACCCTTTCTGACTTACTTCACTCTGTATGACAGACTCTAGGTCCATCCACCTCACTACAAATAACTCAATTTCATTCCTTTTTAGGCTGAGTAATATTCCATTGTATATATGTGCCACATCTTCTTTATCCATTCATCCGATGATGGATAGTTAGGTTGTTTCCATCTCTGGGCTATTGTAAATAGAGCTGCAATGAACATTGTGGTACATGACTATTCTTGAATTATGGTTTTCTCAGGGTATATGCCCAGTAGTGGGATTGCTGGGTCATATGGTTGTTCTATTTTTAGTTTTTTATGGAATCTCCATACTGTTCTCCATAGTGGTTGTATCAATTTACATGAGGTGAATGCATTTTGCCCACGGAACAGATGTGAGTTTTGGAGAGACCAGATGATATACTGTACTGAGCTGAATTGTGTATCCCCAAAAGATACACTCAAGTCTTAACTCTTGGTACCTTTGAATGTGACCATATTTGGAAACAGGGTCATTGCAGATGTAATCAAGTTAAGATGAGGTCATACTGGCTTAGGGTGGACCCTAATCCAATGACTGGTATCCTTACAACAAGAGGGAGATTTGGACATAGAGACACATGGAAGAAGTCCATGGGATGATGGAGGCAGATATTGGAGTGATGCAGCTATAAGCCAAGGAACACCAAGATTGCTGGCATCCTCAGGAAGCTAGAAGAGAGGTATGGAACAATTCTCCCTTAGACCTTTTAGAAGGAACCAACCCTTGCCAACACTTTGATTCCAGAATCCTAGCCTTTAGAACAGTGAGAAAATAAATAGAGAAGATTTTAAGCAGATAGAGACATAGTCCCACTTATGATCATTTGAAAATGATTACTATAGCTAAGCATGAAAAAGGAATTTTAGGGGAGCAAGAGTGTTGCTAGGGAGACAAGTCATCCCCCTGTGACTTCCTTACTGCTCCACAAAAGGAGGTGCTAGTGGCTTAGACAAGGGTGGTAGTGACGGAAATGGTGACAAGTGGTTGGACTCAAATATGTTTTGAAGATAAAGCTGATAGGACTTGCTGGTAGATTGAAGTAGGGAGTGAAGGAAAGAGAGGGATCAAGAATGGCTCCAAGATTTCATATGGAGCCCTGGGTAGATGTTGGTTATTATTTGCTGAGTAGTGAGACTCAGAGAAGAGCAGGTTGGGGATGCCCAGAAGTTCCTAAGATTGAGCTACTTGTCAAAGTTCCCATGGAAATGTTACACGGTAGCATCCTCTCCTCAGCTAGTCCAGAGGGCAACCAAGTGTCCAAAACTCTCACCAGCCTCCCAATGGGAGTCACCATGTGAAAAACTGCCTGAAGACAAACGCTGTGGAGAGACAGGGAATAATCTGATGACATTCCTTGAACTCCTAGACTCCATGCCTAAAGTCCATCCACCTCTTTAAGTTTTCATTACCCCTAGTCAACAACTTCTCCCTTTTTTATGGCTTAAATGTTTTTAATTTGGGCTTCCGTTATTTCCCCCCCAAAAGAGGCCTTAGTACAATAAGAAATGTAAGTCAGCAAATAGTATAATAGAACTGATGACATAGAAAAGTACTCCATACACTGATAAAGTTTCTTAAAACAAAGCTTATAATTTATTTCCACCTGTTTTCAAGGACAGGGTGGGGGGTAAAATTTGAGGTCATATAGGATATCCTAAGCAAAATCTTTTTAAAACTCAGTTATTTCCTTCTTTAAAAAATGAGCCCCAAGCAAGCTGTTCTTTTGCTCTGCCTCGTCACCCAGACTCTCTCCCGGTGACACGGCCTCGCTCCCGCGGTCACAGGGAAGCGGTGTTCCCTGGGCAGCTGCCTCTCTTTAAAGCTGACTCTCTCATCAGTTGCAGACCACTGAGGCTTCAGAGTTAGGGCTCATCTGCCAACAGCTGGCTGGCGCTTTACACCCCAGGTCCTGCAAGCTGCGTCCTTGAGGCTTACAGCTTTTCTCTGCACAGGAAGAGCGGGTGGCACTTGTTTCTGAGGCGCTGCTGGAGAGGAAGTGCGGGGCCAGGTTGGGAGTATTGTTAGCTTTGCCTTATTAATAAAATAGGGTTAATGATTTATTCATAGCTAGGACAATGCAGCTCTGCTCTGGAGGACAGCACAGAACTGTTGCATTACAGAAGGACAGCTGCTGGGGAAGCGGGGCAAGCCTTTGAGAACTGGTCTCAGGCTGTGTCTACGAGGCAGAGAGCACGTTTATCTGACCAAGTCAGGGCTTGGAGGCAATTATTTGCATACTGCGACTGCTGCAGAATAAATGCTGGTGATAGAGGTCCCTGGAAAGATGCCCCCTTACTTTTCCACTTCTCTTCTAATGAGTGTTTGGTCACCTTCTTGCTTTATCCTCTCCTCCTCGGTACCTGGAAGATGCCTGAGTTTGTAATTCAGGATGTATTATCTGGAGAATATCAGTATAATACACATCTGAACGTGATCTCCATCAAAGGGAGCTCATCCCAGGAAGCAGAAGAGAGAAATGATATTTGGGCTTTTCTGGTGCTACCCTAAGCATACACTATTTTTAAAGATTAAATCCTTTAAAATCACATCTCTTCTTTCCCAAATGGACTGCAGAAAATGTTTTTATAAATAATTAGAAAAGAGTTTTAATATACTGCAGAATCCTGAAAAATAACTGGGAGATATAATTTTTTCAATGCCAATTACTGTCATTTGTTAAGGACAGGGTAGATTTCTGTTCAACTAATGGCTGGATGATCAGTTGGTCGGTGTGGTTCAGAGGGCAAGGTGAGGCAGGATTTGACAGTCTCCAGAAAAACAAAAGCAAGAGCACCCACTTCCCATCAAACCAAATCAGCCTTGGCTGGAATGGACAAAAATCAGATTTATTTACTGTTTTTGCTCTATTGCCCCCCTATCTGAGCCTCCATGGCCTCCCCTGAGACTTTAAGAGATTTAGATCAAATGTCAGAAAGGACAGCTGGATTTTTTTCCCCTTTGGTGCCTGACTAGAGGGGAGAATTCAAGGCCATAGAAGGTACTGAAGGTATCTCATTGTTGGTGTATATGCTTTCACACAGCAAGCCTTCCCGAGGGACTGCCCACCCCTCTGCTCAGCTTCCTCCAGAAGAGATCAAAGGTTTCAAAACATTTCCACCTTTACTAATTTTTAATGCCTCTACCAGACTGAGACTTGCCCACTGGAAAAAAAAAAAAAAAAATCCATGCTCGTTGAAACAGCCGAAAATAAAAGTGATCCTCTAACAGTAGCACATTTAACTTCCTCCATGACTACCAGCAGGAGCCAAGGCAGATATAGCTTTTGCCAGTATATTAAGCCTTAAAAATGTCTTTGGGAACTGATCACACTGGAAATCAGAATATGTTTAAACATAATTCACGAAATTCAGAGTCTCCTTACAGAAGAATCAAAGTGGCTATCACCCAGATCCTTCCCTGTAACTTCTCTGGATCATGGTCCCACCCTGCCCATTCCTTTCCTCTGCTCCTTTGCCCAGTTTCCCCCAAAAACCACCCACGAGGGTCCATGCGGGAGCCAGCAATGCAACCCCAGGATTTGGTTTCCCAGGCCAT
The DNA here is from genome assembly GCF_951394435.1 of Stenella coeruleoalba. Taxonomy (NCBI): domain Eukaryota; kingdom Metazoa; phylum Chordata; class Mammalia; order Artiodactyla; family Delphinidae; genus Stenella; species Stenella coeruleoalba. Next base: position 50,554,848 of record NC_137155.1, on the reverse strand, counting down.
CAGAAGATAACACTGCCTATCAGCCAAAATATAAAGCTTCCTGACTGCAGTTGCAGAGATTACAGCTAATTATACACTTCATGCTTCCTGCAAAAGATATATATTTTAAGCTGCTGGGCTGACTTTCTCCCTTGGCTGTATTTAAAGGTTAGTTTCTGGCCTGCTTCCTGGTTTAATGGAATAGTTTAAATATTACAAATCATTACTTGATTCTAATAAATTATGTCTCCCCTGGCACCTCACAAAATCCTTATCATGCCAGAGGAAATAGTTGGAAGGAACAGGTCAGTGTCCATGATAATAAACAGAATAGCAAACCACAGGGTTGTAGATTTGAGGATCCCCGGCTTCTTGGTGGTTGAAAGCATTTGGCCCTTGGCCTCACACTCACCCCAGCACCTGAGGTCTGTGGCTAAAGCAGCAAGAACTCCACTGCCCCACCTCACAGGATTGTTCACTCAGCTTAATTGTCAGCTCCTGCTAAGAACATGTAACATCTTATTTTCCCAGAGACTGTGGAAATGTTGAGCTTTGCTTGAGGCCAAGTAGAGTAGTTAAGTGTCTGGCGTTTCCTTCCTTGATAGGCAAATGCTGTGGATGGTCTGAACCTTCCTCTGTAGGATGTTGTAGGATAAATGAATTCCAGCTTCCAGTTCGAAGCAAAGATCTGGACTCAAACACTCTCTGTAATTGCGTGTGGGCAGAGGGTCTCATCCAACTTGGTGTATTTACAATATATTGTCAATCTTATTAAATAGAAGAAAGTAACCAAAACTCACACATATGCAACAACAAAAGTGATATTCAAGGCATGCAAGAAAAGGGCACATGAAAAGCCCTTCTCACTCCCCAGGAGCTAGAGGGAAGGGTTTCAAGTCTCTTGATTCCAGCAAAGCAAAGAGAAGCAAGATAAGACTGTTGAGAGGTCAGCCTTGACAGCTAAGTGCTGAATTTCCATGTCTCTAGCTGTTTGACTAAGACATCTATGTGGAAAGTGAAAAACCCAACCACTTTTACAGATGATTTGTTTGTGTGGTACCAAATGTCCTGATTTCCCCTTTAGCAACTAGAAGATTTGAAAACAAAGTAACCACTGAAGTATCAACCGTGGATCAGATCTCTCATTACATGGAACTTTCTTGCAGAATATTGAACTCTAAATAATGGGACTTTTGCAATAGTTGATAACCCATAATTATTTTTACAAAGGCTAAGCCTTGTGAATGTATGGGTTTAAGCTGCTGAGTTGATATGACTCAAAGGTCTACTTTATTGCATGACCTATTAAAAAAATCTCTTACACTGCCCTGTGCAGCTATTTCCACCTTAGAAACTAATTTGTTTTTTTTTTCTCAGGAGGTTCCCCTCTTAAAATCCAAAATCCTTGGTTCACCTCGGGAGGGGAAAGTTACTGATTGTTTTCTAAGATGATGGGTAAGGCAAGGGTCTTAGTGAAATGGACTCAGTATCTATGCCTTGCAGAGAGGAGATGGTAAATGCAGAAATGTCCAACAGGGGCTGAAAGAGCTCCAAAGCAAGACTGGCCGTCTTTGTGGCATGCAGTGTCAGAATCAGTTCTCTTATAGGCCATTGGCAAAAAAGGAGACATGACCTCCCACTGGACAGATATTGGTCACTCCCAAATAAAAAGGTGAATACCCAAATGGACAATGAAAGTTCTTTTGTATGTGTGTACACACTAGTGTATATACTACACTAGTAAAATTAGTATTTGGAGGATTTTATTGTTAAGGTTGTCATTTCTGAGATTGAAAGAGAGAGAGCGAGCCAAAATGGAAAAAACAGAGACCTTGGAGTCACTTTCTCTGAGGCAAGTTAAGTGAAACCAAAACTCTACTAGGGATAGATTTGCGGGTAAATACAGTAAAAGCAAAATCTAATTTTCAAGGGAGATCACATCTGAAAAAGATGAATGTCATGAAACTTGTTTTTGTTGTCACTGTTGTTTTCATTGGGGAAAAACAAAATGACTCACAAATTCCAGTTTGCTTTGAAAGGAGACATATTTGAGGGGTGCTTCAGCAACTTCACAGTGCAGAAGGAAGGTTTTAACATAATATCTCCTTCAGCAAGCTAGTTTATCATACTCAACCGAAATGACAGCAGAAGGAAAAAAAGGATGGGAAACCATTCTGGGGTGAGCAAAGGGTGACAACAGGATGGGAAAATCCAGCTTCACCAAATATTTATTCATGCTTATATAAACCTCAGTTAGCTATCTTCAAATGCTAAATCTCTGCTGAAGAAAAGAAGCATTTGGAAATGCAACTTGGAAGTTGGTTGATGTCAGTAATTTTGCTGCATTGTTGATTAATGTAATTGAAGTATATATTACAGAAACAGAAAAGGAAATGTGACTTCTTCAGTGACCCATTAATTTCTTAAGGATAAAGTGTTTGAAGGTTCAAAGGCTTTGTTGAAGCTTATTTTAAATTTAAAATTTCCATTGCCAAGGGATTGATTACCATTCTTATATTAGCTTTGTCAAACACCAAGTTGATCTTAGTTCTTTGAAAGTTTTGTGGCACTTAACTGTTTTCAGAGCATTTTTTTAAAGAGAAGCCTATCTTACAAATTCTCCCAAGGACAGACTTGTTTTCCCTTTACAAGAACAGCAAGATGAAAATTTCTAAAGTCTTAAAAAGAGCAATTCCCACCCTCCCCATCTTTGGGATCTTGAAAGTCATTTCTGCAAGTCAGGTACAGCACCTCCTCATTCAAACACTTCTGTTTGGCTTTAAAACATCAACTTATTTAAGTGGCTTTAAAACATCAATTTATTTAAGTGGCTTCGTGCATCTGAAGCTTAGTTATGTTGTTTAGGGACCCCTCAGTGAGATCTGTTAAGCTTTTCCCATCTCTCCACCCCAGTGACTACACATAGTTCCTGTTATAACTCTCTGCTCTCTTCCTCTGATCACTGTTTAAGGCACTCGCATAAACACGGCCCTTCGAAAGTAAGCCAAGATGTCCCAAGCACTCGTCTTTACTTGTACTGTCCCAACAGTGAACTCGTTAGTTCAAGAAGTCAGACAGCAGCATTTCTGGATCCTTGGAAACCCAGCCAAAGAGAAAACCGTCATTTCATACAAGAGCAAGAAGAGGAAATATGCCATTAGGAAATCAAGGTTAAGATGGCACTGCCACCCACCCAGATGAAGGTGGTCTGAGAGGACTGTGAAGCCACATTAGAAACGAAAGCATTATGACCCAGAGCTCTGCCACGGGAAATCGATAACAAGATTGCTGACATCCTAAGAGCACTTCAACAGAAAGTCTTTTTTTCTTACAACGAGAAACGTATTTTTCTCCTCATCAATTTTGCTTTTCCCTACCCTTCCAGTCCTGATGCTACTGCATGGTATTGGGAGTGTGATGTCCAGCCAGCAGAAGGCGCCCTGTTGGGCTTCGCCTCCTTCCGGGTTGTCTCCAGGTCATACACGGAGTTGCAGATACACTGGTGGGCTCAGACCTTGAGAACTGTCCCTCCACAGCAGCACCCAAGCCTCGAGTCCATGCAGTTCTGAGAACTGTTTGGCCTTGGCTAACGAGGACACATATCCTCTCATCTGGTGTGGGAGATTTTGCCCAAGAAATGCTGTCACTCACATTGACTTTATTTTCAGTGTCTTTTCTATTTGAGTCCAATTTGGGGGATGACTGTCTGGATCCTACTGCAAATATCTGGAGGGCAGCTGAGGGCCGGGTCGGGTAGAAGAAATATGACTTTGAAGATGTTCCCCTTCCCCCGATCCTCCCACAGTGGTGTATTCTAGGCCTGCTCCTTGTTCCAGATCTTTGTCTCAGCCTTCTCCCTGACAAACCACCCTCCACCCCCAGGCATAAACATACTCCAACTACCTGCTTCTGAATCCCCCAGTCCCAGAGAATTGGTAGGAGAATCTGGCCTGAAATGGCTTTAATGTGCTCCCAATCTCTAGTAACATTTGCTTATTAACTAGCTGTCTACCCCTTGGCTGAAAATAGTGAGGGTGTGTGTGTGGGTGGGTGGGTGGGTGGGTGTGTGTGTGTGTGTGTGTGTGTGTGTGTGTGTGTGTGTGTCTGTGTGTAAATAGCTAAAAATGAGTGGTGAAGACATTTGGGGACTGGGACGCATGGGGAGCAGTTTCCCACCATGTTAAAGTGGGAGTGGCGCTGATCCACTGATGTACACAGACAGCCAAACACCCACAGGTGGGCCCTTACTAAAGGCAACGGGTGATGGTGATGATGATATGAACTGGGGAGGAAGAGAAAATATGACATGGAAACACAAAACAGAGGCTACAGTTGCCCTGATGCTAAAAAATATCCCCAGTGGGTGGCTGGTGGGCAGCATGGAGAAACACTTAAGGGGGCTGGACTTTGCCTACACAGTCCAGCTAAACACCCCCTCCTGGGTATCACATTCCAGTCTGGTGAGCACTGGAGGGGGGCTAAACTGGCTCTCTCATGGGCAATTCAGAGGTGCTCGGTTTTTACATCATTTTTAAACTTTGCAGGTCAGTTTCCTCTATACCTAAGAACCTGGGGACACCCTCGGCATTCTCCACTCTCAAAGAGCTTTCCTCTGCGAGGAGCTGCAAGAATAGAGCTGGTGAGTGGCCTCTGCTCATTGTTTTTGATTAATGGTAAGAGGGCAAATGCATTGGCAGGGACTTCCCCCTCCCCATTTCTTCAGCATTCAACCAACACAGACCAACATCCTCATCCTAGGGTCAGGCACTGTCCTAGGCATTCAGGATACAGAGGAGTAAGTGGTCCCTGCCAGGAGTGGAGGATGTAGGTTGTATTATCACGATTTGGCAGATGACAAAACACAGTAGGAGAGGTTAAGTGGCTCAGAACCAGGGTTTCCTAAAATCAGAACCTAGTTTCCTAATAACTTTACTAGTTACTCAATTTGAGAATTCGAAGGCTACAAGAGACTCTTATGCTTTTCACGGTCATTTCTCCTTCAGGGGAGGAGACACAGAAACCAACCTAGGATACAACTCTCCTCCATCATTTTCTCCATTAAATGGATGGAGAATCTGAGTTGGAGTGGTTGTGACATGGCCAGTCATACTCTGCTACCAGGGCCATGCTACTGCTATGTCTCTACCAGTTTGTTCAACGCCAGTCACCTTTACAGACAGGCCTAGCTCCACCTTTCAATACCGTCCTAGACCACCGGCTGCTGCTGATGGTGAATAAGAGCATGGCTACAGTGCTATATGAATATCAACCCTGCAGATGTGGTTTTCACCACTGCAGTGTAGTAGCTGAGAGCATAAACTTGTGAGTCAAACAGACCTGGATTTGAATCACTATTACCGTATCTTAAATTTGAGGAAACGGAAGCATATAGAGTTTGTTACTTGCCCAAGACCACATAGCTTGTAAGTACAAAAACCATGCCAGAGTGTGACCTGTTCCTGTCTTACTCCAGAACCTACTCTTATTTCACTCTGGGATGCTATCTACCCACATTAATCCCAGCATTTATTGATAATAGGAACTATTCATTATGCATTTCCTATGTGTCAGAAACTATACAAAGCCCGTACATATACTGTCTCCTTGAATTATCTTCCATTTTTCTTTATAATTACCTCCATTTTATGGAAGAGGGAAGGAGGCCTAGAGAGATTTAATAATGTGCCACAGCTAGAAAGTAGTAGAACTCAAACTGGATCCCAGGATTGGGACTGTCTGACTCTGAAGCTCATTTTCTTAAGCACTATGTATGTTGTTTAGACGAGACATCTGGAAAGGACTGATGGATTGGTGTCATATTTAAAATTTCCTTTCATCACTGGGTACAAGTTTCCATCACTGCCTTCTTGGATACAGAAGAACTGAGTGTTCGGTTCAGAAATGCAGGTTAGTGATTAGCAGCACAGGAGAAACAAATCTACAGAAACACAGGCCCTCAAATCTTTGATTTAAGAGGAATGTTTCAGATCATGTAGTCCAACTTCTCTTTTAGTTCAGAAAGTGGATGTTTTCATATCCCTGCCAAATGGAGGAGATCCCATACCTAAAAAGGAGAGTTCCAGCCTGAATTATCTAAAATGTATTTTTTTCTGAAACTTGATTTACTTAAAAGAGCCAAGATACTGAATATCAGATTGGGTTTGTTAATACTGATAATTGTGGTGCTATTTTTAATTAGCCTTGACTTCCAAATGGATTTCATACTGTGCTTTTCTGTGTTTTCTACGCTTTTAAAAAATATATATATACTCATTCCCACAATTCGAAGAACTGCTATTTTTAAAGAGAAATGAACAAATCAGATTTCATTTGTATTAAATGGTGAGGTGGAAAACATCACAGGCCTCAGGGTTAAACAAACCTGGCTGTTGAATCCCTGCTCTGTTCCTTATAATTTGTGTGGCTTTAGCCTCTTTTTCACCTCTCTGAGCCTTGGTCTCCGTCTGTCAATGGTGTTTCTACCTACCTTCCAAGACTGTGTGAAAATTAAATGAGATATTGGTGTAAATCACTTGTTAGGTCTCTTCCCTCCTCTCCCCTTCTATTCTTTTCACCAGTTAAAAGTAAAGCTTGCAGAGGGCAAGGGCAGCTCGGGGTGGGGCTGGGGAAGGGGGAATGTTATACTGAAGTTCCTAAAAGTGTTTGGCAAATGATGCATCACAAAGTCCTAAGGTTCTTCCCACAGTGTCTTGGGATGATAGCTAATGAACTCAGAAACATAAAACAGATAAAAAGGAAGTTGGACAAGAAGGAGGAGGAGGTAGCTGAGATACAGTGAGAAAACATTTCAAGATTCTATAGCATTATAATTTAAGTTCTCATCTGCATCGCATTATCTTAATAATCCAAAACAACAGCCCTTCAATGTCTCCCACAGAAGGAGGATGGGAAATGATTTTTCTGGACAGGGTCCCCAGCCTCTCCATCACGTTAGATATTATTTCCAAATGTTGAGTGTCAAGGGAGTGTTTCACATTCTCCTAATCATTAAACAGTTTGGCTCTCTTTGGGGACGAGATGAGTTTAGCAACCCACAGAGCAGCCTCCTAGAATAGACTTCTCTGGAATTCCAAAACTCCAACAGGAATACAGCGTGGTATGTGGAGCCTCTGTAAGAAGTACTTTATCCAAATCTGCATCCTCCTTTTGGGGTCTACAGACAAAACTCAGTTCAATCGGCCATGTAGGATTTATTTCATTTTTTTTCTCCTGGAAAATATAATGATATTTGAGAAGTATTTATTCTGAAATATTTCAAACTTACAAAGGAGTTGCAATAATAGTGCAAGGGATCTTATATGCCCTTCACACAAACTCCTCAAATGTTAACGTTTATAGCACAGTTGTTTTAATTATTATCTCTCTAATTATATATAATTATCATTACTGTTTTCTAAAACCATTTGAGAACAAGTTACAGATATGAAGCCTCTTTACCCCTAAATATTCAATTTATTTCCTAAAAATAAGGGCACTTTCCCACATAAACATGGTACAATTATTATAATCAAGAAATTAGCGGTGCTACAACACTATTATCTAATCCTTGGACCTTATTCAAATTTCACTGTTGTCACAACAATAGACTCTATGACAAAAGGGTGCAATCCAGAATCAGACATTGCCTTTCATCTCTTTAGTCTCCTTTAATCTTGAACTCTTCCTCTGTCTTTGTCTTTCAGGACCTCGATAATTTTGAAGACTATAGGCCATTTATTATGTGGAATGCCCCTGAATTTGGATTTGTCTGATGTTTCCTCATAACTATTTTCAGATTATGTACATTTGGCAGGAATATCCTTGGAGATATGATGGCTGTTTCTCAACGGGTCATACCAGGAAGCACCTGATGTCAATTTGTCCTATTTTACCGTCCTAATTTGAGATTGTTGTTCTCTTTGTAATTAATAAAAATCTTGTAGGAAAATACCTGGAGACTATTTAAACATTGTCTTTCTCCTCAAACTTTAACTCACTAGTTTTATCCTTTAAACTAATTTAGAGCTTTCCCCTTTTTGTAACTTTTGGCTAAAAAAATAACAAAGTTGTACTATTAATTAAAGTTCATGTCCCCAGAAAGGCATATATAAGAAGGGTGCACTTTGAGATACACGAGGCTGTCCCATGACAGAGCCCAGATGCCCAGAGACCAGGCTTGAGTTCTCTGGTGTCTCTAAGGTCCCTTTGTCTTTTAACAATTCCTTCCACTCCCCCTGGGAGAGAACTCTTTCAAACAGTCCTCCAAGCTGGGGCTGGGACAAACTGGCCCCCTGCCAGCCTCCAGAGAATCTCCCATGCCTGTCTTACTCCCATGCGTGAGACTGCAGTCTGGTGGCTTGTTTTGGGGGCTTTTTGCAGAGCTTTTGTCTTTTCAACAAAAGATCTCTTTATGATGGCTTCTTATTGTTTACACTGGAAATTGTTAGCTTTTGCCTCTGGCAGGGCCCTAAGCTCCGAGCCCCATGTCTGAACTGGTAGACTAGAGTGGTGACGTGAGCTGGGGGACCTCAGAAGGGCAAGAAGAAGGCCCCACCACCCTGTGACAGCTCAGGCTCTTTATTCTTCAAAAGACCCTATGCAAATGCAAACAGCTTGAGAGAAGCTGTACCTTAAGCATGGCAAACAGGTCTCCTCAGGAGCCCTTGTCCCATTTGGGGATCTTCCTACCGCAGTCCCAGGTGTGTTCTCCCTGTCCTTTCCCCTCTACTCCCACACAGGACACAAACTTGGGGTTGGCCTTTTCCTTTCAGGTCCTGCTTTCTTATTTTGAAACAAATGGAGAAAAAATTAAAAAGAAACAAAATGTCATTCTTTTCTGTCTACCTAGGGTCCAGTGAAGATTTTAAGTGCTACAGTCTGCAGCACCTGCCATGGCCTCTTGGACGGCCAGTGCTGGAATTGCTGAGCCCAGCCTTGGTAGCCACAGCCCACTCCAGAAGAAGCCAGATGTTTGCTTGCTTCCTTCCTTCCTTCCTTCCATCCTTCCATCCTCCCCCTCCCTCCTTCTCTCGCTCCCTTTCTTTCTTTCCTCTCTCCCTTCCTCCCTCCCTTCTTTTTCTTTCTTTCCTTCTTTCTCTCTTTCTCTTTTTCTTCCTTCCTTTTTCCTTCCTTCCTTCCTTTCTTTCTTTCTTCCTTCCTTCCTCCCTCCCTCCATCTCTCTCTCTCTCTTTCTTTCTTTCTTTCTTTTCCCTTTCTTGCTCCCCTCCCCCTATCTTTCTTTCTTTTTTAAGAAATCCATGATATGGGGCTTCCCTGGTGGCGCAGTGGTTGAGAGTCCGCCTGCCGATGCAGGGGACGTGGGTTCGTGCCCCGGTCCGGGAGAATCCCACATGCCGCGGAGCAGCTGGGCCCGTGAGCCATGGCCACTGGGCCTGCGTGTCTGGAGCCTGTGCTCCACGGTGGGAGAGGCCACAGCAGTGAGAGGCCCGCGTACCGCAAAAAAAAAAAAAAAAAAAAAAAAAAAGAAATCTATGATATGAATTGAAGTACAATAGGTAGTTTTTTGGGTTTTTTTTTAGAAGATGTTGGGGATAGGAGTTTATTAATTAATTAATTTATTTTTGCTGTGTTGGGTCTTCGTTTCTGTGCGAGGGCTTTCTCTAGTTGTGGCAAGCGGGGGCCACTCTTCACTGCTGTGCACGGGCCTCTCACTATCGTGGCCTCTCTTGTTGCGGAGCACAGGCTCCAGACGCACAGGCTCAGTAGTTGTGGCTCACGGGCCCAGTTGCTCCGCGGCATGTGGGATCTTCCCAGACCAGGGCTCGAACCCTTGTCCCGTGCATTAGCAGGCAGATTCTCAACCACTGCACCACCAGGGAAGCCCCGGTAGTTTTTAAAATTGAGATATAGTTCACATACCATACCGTTTGCCCATTTAAACTATACAATTTGATGGTATTAGTATATTCGCAGAGTTGCACAACTATAACCACAATCAAATTTAGAATATTTACATCACCCCAAAAAGAAACCCAATACCCAATAGCACTGACTCCCAAGGGGCAGTTTTAAAAATGACAGACGCTGTTTCTTGAGCAATATTTGCCCATCTTTCGTTCTTTTCCTGGACTTAACTATTCAGTCACTATCTTTCAGAAGAGCTGTGCCTGCAGTGGGCTCTCTGAGAAGACTTAATTGATGGCAGCTATGCAGTTGGGTTTCCTTCCCTAGGGAGCACTAACGTGAACTTTGCTTAGTAAATTTTGATTTAGAATTTCTTCTGACTTGTTCCCTGGAGAATCATGAATGGGTTATTCTTAGGAAGTGACAGGATTATGGGAATCATCTTCTCTAGGATTTACAGTTTTAGTAGCACTTTCATATACACAATGTTATTTTATTCTCCCAAATAACAGTCAGAAGTAAAAATAACAATAGAATTCACTTATTAAGTGCTTATTCTGTGCTTGGCAACTCTAAGTAGTTCCCATACATGCATTAACTCATCTGATCCTCAAGCACCAGATGAGACAGGGCTCTGGTAAAATTAGCCAGAAATGCAGAGAGGTTAAATGATGACAAGCCCAAGATCGTAGAGCTGGTAAGGGCAGAGTTGAGACGTGTGCATATGCAATTTGATTCCTATCTGAACTCTAAATACCTCTAGTATTCCCATTTTGGAAGCAAGGACTGAGGCTTTGAGAGGTTATACTTATAAGAAGAACTAGTTAGGACCTGAATACAAGTATTTGGACCCCAAGCTTAATGTTATAATGAGGTAAGATGCCTCCTCCATCAATGACTTAATTCAGCATCTTGCCAGGTACACAGAATCAAGTCCTTCAGCTAAGCCAAACAAACAAACAAAAAGAAATAGAAAATATTTCTTGTTGAAGCTTCATCTCTTAAACTGCAGTGTCGTTGTTGTGACGTTATAATATTGGCTATACTTTTGGTGGGCCAAAAGCATTTTTCAAACCAATCTCCAAAGTCAATTTTTCCTTCCTATTTGTGCCTCCTTTTGCAACCTCTCTTAATTTCTCTTTCTCCGTGTTTCCTATTCACAAACAGGGAATGAGCCACATGGATTTAATAACCAGGGCATTGATTCATGTAGACTTTCATCTAATCAGAAAGAACAGTGGCAGGTCCAAGAACTCATTTGGTTGTATATCTTTTTAAAAGAGTTGACACACATGTCCTTTAGAGTAGAGAGAAAATAATAAAATTTAAAAAGCAAAAGCCAGCTCAGACCTGCCAGCTGCAATGATCGGTTACACAGAAGAGATCCATGGAATTCTGAAGCCATTTGGGTTTTGTTATGTTTGCTGAAGCAGCACCAACTGTGATCTCTACTTCTTTAAACGGTTTAATGACTTTTGGATAAGCCTTCAGAGTTAAACGGTTAAATCACCAAATGCTCCAAAAAATAATTATGCAAACAATTTTCTGGCTAATTATCTAACATGAACAGAAGCACACAGCTGCTGATGTGTAATTGCTGTTTCATCAGGGCTGGCTATTGTATATACATGGTTCCTTTACTGTTCTCAGTGTGGTTTGGTGGGAGGCCACTAACATAATATCTCATGAAATGAGCAAGTTAAAAGCCCCAGCAAAGTGAGTGACTAGTCCAGCTAGTCACTCACTTTGATTCTTTTTTTAAGGGAATGGATTAAATCAAATTCATCCATAGTGGACAAGCACATAACTAGTACGTACATTTGTGTGGTATATCTAAGTCTTGGGCATGTATATTTAAATGTCCAATGTGGATAAATATTTTAACTTACTGGATATAAAAGGTACATAGAGAAAACTTGCACATATCATAACTGTCCAGTTTACAAATGAGCACTGTCATGTAACCAGCCCCCAAAGCAAGAAATGGAACTTCACCAGGACCACAGAAGCCTCCTTTGTCCTTCCAATTTCTACTCCCTCCAAGGGTGGGTACTATCCTCACTTCTATCAACAGAGATTAATTGTACCTGTTTTGCACTAAATTTAAATGAAACCATACAACGTATACCGTTTTGTGCCTAGCTGCTTTCATATAATACCATGTTTGTAAAATTTATCTATATTGTTGCAATTTGTTCAATTCTCATTGCTGTATAGTATCTCATTGTGTGAACACTACAATTTATCATTCTACTGTTAATAGGTCTTTGGATAGTTTCTGGTTTGGGGATACTATGAATAAAGCTGCTATAAATATTGAGTACATCACTTGGTAAACATATCCATGCACCTGGGTCTATACCTAGGAGCAGAATTGCTGGGCTGTATGGTGTGTGTAACTTCAGCTTTAGTAGATGCTGCCTAACAGTTTCCCCAAACAGCTGTGCCAGTTTTCACCCCCACCGGCACTAGATGGAAGTTGGGATGAATGTTGTAAAGAATTCTAACTGATGCTTGCTAAAGCTTAAAGGATGGTGTGGAGTGAGGAAGAAGAGTGAATGGTAGGGCTAATGGAAAGTGTTCCAGAAATATGGCCTTGTGAGGAAAGGATAGGGTTGGAGAAAGAAGCCTGGTGGAGGAAGCAGTCACGTTCAAGGTCATTTGGTAGATAGGAGAAGACTCCATGGATGTTTATCACCCACTCTGTCGTCTTCTGTAGTATGTGACATGGTCCTAGTGAATCACCCCAGGCCTTTCTTCCTTTTCTCTTTAGTCCACGTAGCGTGTGCTCAAGGGCCGCTCAGGTCTGAAGGCCACTCTGGAGACTTGGGGATGCCCTCCCTCTCACCTGGCTGCCCATGCTGCCAGTATATGTATACTTCACACAGATATCTGGCCCTTCTGATGTTAGGGGAATGAAGGATGAGAAGTGAGGAGCAGACAAAGAGAAATCAGAGAGAACAGAATGAAAATCTGAGTTGAGTCCAGTTATCTGGTTGTGTAACTTTAAGCAAATCACTCAAATCCTCTCATGGCTTTGTTTTCCTCAGCTACAAAAAATTGAAGGCAACAATTCTTAACTCACTAGGTTTATTCTGACTCACTAGGTTTATCTGATGAAATGAATTAAAAAAGAATATATAAGGAAATGTTTTAGAAACTTTAAAAAGCAAACATTTGCTGTCTTTTCTACAGGGTATTATTATTAATACTCAAATCATCACTTTAAATAGAAATGTATCTCCAAGAAGTGGTATCAGTTCCATTTTGCTATTCAAATTTGCTATTCAAATTTATTGCGTTAACAGAATAAGAAATAATCCTTCTCAGTAACGTTAACAGGAGTTACAAACAAAAATGTCTGAAATAGTGGCATTTACCCAGGATTACCCAGAATTCATTGGGTTCAGTCATCCAGACCTCCATCCAGACTTGCATCCATCAATTAATTATTTTAACAAACATGTTTATTGAGTATGTACCCTTTTGTTTTAGGATGATTCTAAGCATAGATTCACAACAGGATTCAAAGATGGACTTCAAGGGGTTCCTGAACATTCTGATTTTATATGGAGAGGAATGTGGGGGGTGACTTCTGTCATCAGATTCTCACAGAACTCTGAAAAACCCACCCTCTCCAAAAATAAGGTTAAGAAGCAGCGTTTCAGGGATTTGTAGGATAAAGGAATATGAACTCTACATAAAATAATATGTGATTATTTATATAAGAACTTCAAATTAAGTTGACAATAGACTCCCCATTAGCAATAATAGATGCCACCGAATAACAGAATAATATCTTTAAAATGCTGAGGAAAAATAAATATTAACTTAGAATAATATATCAAGCTTGATTATTATTCAAGTGTGGGGTGAAATAAAGGCACTTTGGGAAAAAAACAAAAAACAAAGATTGAGAGAGTTTACCAACTTTAGACCCTTGTCAAAATAACTATCAATAAATATTATCCAAGAAACAGGAACTTTAAGTGCAGAGTAAAAATGTAAGATGGAATCATGAGCAAAAAAACATTGTGAACATGGTTGTAAATTTAAAGAAGCATTGTCTTAAAAAAATCAATTAGGGCATTGTTTAAACAACAAGAAACTAAAATGCTAGATGACAATGACATGGACCAAGGGAGTGGGAGAGGCTGAAATTATAAACTCCAAGTTCATTGTATTATTCAGGAGGAAGATAGAGATAGGCTTAATTTAGACTTTCAGCAAGTATGCCTTTTAAAATTTAAGAGTAATGCTCAAAGAATAAGGGAAAATGTGTAATTTCAAAACAAGAACATGCAAAGGATTAATCTCCAAAAATTTATAAGGACCTCATGCAGCTTAATAACAAAAAAACAAAAAACCCAGTCCAAAAATGGGCAGAAGACCTAAATAGACATTTCTCTAAAGAAGATATACGGACTGCCAACAAACACATGAAAGAATGCTCAACATCACTAATAATTAGAGAAATGCAAATCAAAACTACAATGAGATATCATCTCACACCAGTCAGAATGGCCATCATCAAAAAATCTAGAAACAATAAATGCTGGAGAGGGTGTGGAGAAAAGGGAACCCTCTTGCACTGTTGGTGGGAATGTAAATTGATACAGCCACTGTGGAGAACAGTATGCAGGTTCCTTAAAACACTACAAATAGAACTACCGTATGACCCAGCAATCCCACTACTGGGCATATACCCTGAGAAAACCATAATTCAAAAAGAGTCATGTACCAAAATGTTCATTGCAGCTCTATTTACAATAGCCCGGAGATGGAAACAACCTAAGTGTCCATCATCGGATAAATGGATAAAGAAGATGTGGCACATATATACAATGGAATATTACTCAGCCATAAAAAGAAACGAAATTGAGCTATTTGTAATGAGGTGGATAGACCTAGAGTCTGTCATACAGAGTGAAGGAAGTCAGAAAGAGAGAGACAAATACCATATGCTAACACATATATATGGAATTTAAGAAAAAAAAATGTCATGAAGAGCCTAGGGGTAAGACAGGAATAAAGACACAGACCTACTAGAGAATGGACTTGAGGATATGGGGAGGGGGAAGGGTAAGCTGTGACAAAGTGAGAGAGAGGCATGGACATATATACACTACCAAACGTAAGGTAGATAGCTAGTGGGAAGCAGCTGCATAGCACAGGGAGATCAGCTCGGTGCTTTGTGATCACCTAGAGGGGTGGGATAGGGAGGGTGGGAGGGAGGGAGACACAAGAGGGAAGAGATATGGAAACATATGTATATATATAACTGATTCATTTTGTTGTAAAGCAGAAACTAACACACCATTGTAAAGCAATTATACTCCAATAAAGATGTAAAAAAAAAAAAAGAACATGCAAAAGAAATGATTAAAGAATTCTAGAGTGATCTAATAAGAAACAGGAAGAAAATATATATATATATATATATGCTAAGAAAAAACAAAACATAGTAGAAAAAGTCTAGATATATTAGTAATCTCAGGAAATGTAGACAGATTAAACTGGTTTGTTCAAAAGTAGAGATCAGATCATTTTTAAGAAACACAATCCATTATGTGCTGTTTACAAGAGTTGTACCTAAAACATAATGATGCTTAAAGATTGAAAGGCATGAGAAAAGATAAAACAGTTAAAGAATAATTTTGCTAGAGAAGCAATACTAAGGCAGAAGAAGCATCATTTGGAATAAAGTCATGATATGATCATTGAAGAGCAGTTCACAGGGAAGCAATAGCAATGCTGAATCTGTATGTTCTGAGCAAAACAGGGTCCTGGCTTAGAAAATAAATTTGACAAATCTCTCTTAATGGGAAATATTTTTGCATGTCTCTTTCATAAACTGATCATAAGCAGTAAAAATTGATAAAGATATAAACATTTTGAACAACACAAGTAACTGGCCAGCCTTAAAGGAGACCTGTATAGAAGAAGCCTGTATTCCTCACATAGAGAATTCACATTGTTTTCAAGTACACATTGAAAATACTGACCACAAAAGAAGTCCTAAGAAATACCAAAGAATCGAGAACACTGACCACATTCTCTTTCTACAATGCAATTACATCAGACATCAACAACAAAACGCCCCCCCCAAAAAATACCCCATATATTTGGAAATGAAAATCATCTTATAAATATTCATGAATAAGAGAAGAAATAATAATGGAACTTATGAGATATTTAGAACTGAACGACCACAAATCACTACCTAGAAAAACTTGTGGGATGCCAGCACAGCCTTAAATTTACATTTATTAAAACAATGTGGAAACTGCAATGATAAAACTAGGCAACGCTATTGTGGAAGAGGAGAAGATCGGGGAAGTTTTCAAAGGAGGAATGTCCGATCTGAGAATTTGAAGATAGGGAAGAAGAAGAGGTAGAGGAGGAAGCTGGAGGAGAATATTCTTGGAAAAAAAGAAAAATCAGTGGTAAATTATAAATAAGAAGGAGCTATTGTGCCTAAAGATAGTTACATTGGGTTTGTTGGAGGTTTGTTTTAGACATATCCTCTGAGTTTTGTTTTAGACATATCCTCTGAGTTTTGTTACACAAAAAAATTCCTTTAAAGTTAAAAGAGAAAATTCTTAAAGTAATAAACCTGTAATTGGATTGGCCATTTATAGCAGAAAATAATTGGTTTGAAAGTTATAAGGAGTTTGGAGCAGTTTCATAAACCATTAGGTGGTAATCCCTGAACCAGCAGTAGGAAATGGTCCCTAGAAAAATACTGTGAAGGAATTAGGATAATTGACATCCAAACTCATACTGGGGTTTCAATTCCTGCAATGGAAGAATAGCTTTTTATTGGATTAACGCTTCTGCAGATACTAGACAAAATATAAAAAAGAGCTGTTGGAAGGCACTGAACAGTGACCAGAAGTAGGCAGAAACAGGGAAGCATTTGGTCCATGAAAGAAGGGAGTTTGTCCTCTGAGGGGATTCCCAGGCTGCACGCTACACAGGGTGCTAGAGCTTAAGCAAAAAAAACCCTACTGTCTTTTTTGCCTGAAGGGTCAGAAGAAAGAGTGTGGGATAAATAGAATGGTTGGAAATGGAGGGTGTGGAGCCCAGAAAGGAGGAAGCCATGGTAAAGGAGGGGACTTAGACTCTGCACATAAACTCCGTTCAAAACCATAATTGGCTTCTGAGCAGTACAGGCACAAGTGGGATTCCAAATATCCCAAGGAGAAAATGACATCTCGGCAGCTGACAGAGCTGAGGAAAGATTGCTGCTGCTGGAACCACAGAGGAAACTGCAGTTTGAGTCTTGACAAGTTAGAAGAGCTTGGTAAACTCTTTGGACTTGCCATCAAAACACCAGAGAGACCTTAAGAGTAAAGACCATATAACAGAATTAATGGGTTTACTCTAAAACTAAGGAAAAATGAAAATAGATCCAGTAGAGCATAAAACCAAGCCTACAAAAGTTTATGGTGATCTGTTAATAATTTGACTGCTTGCTGGAACAAAATTTGACACTCTTCAGGATAAGATTACAGGATACGGAGTCTCTCCAACCTATCACTGGGACACACAGCCAAGAGAAAAATCAATCAGTAAAAACAGACTGATAAGTGCCCCAGATATTGGAATTATGGCATGGGAATTTCAGGAGAGAATTAAAGACTGAAAAGGAACCAAATGGAAATCCTAAAACTGAAAAATACATTATCTGACATTTTAAAAGATCTTAAATGAAAATTAACAGCTTATAGAGAAAAAATATTTTTTAAATCATGAAACTTAAAGGCACACCAATAGAAATTATCCAAACTGAAATGCAGAGACCAAAAAGATTGGGAAGAGAATGAACATGTATGTCAGTATCAGGTGACCTCATACAGGTGTAAATTGAGTTCCAGAAGGAGAAATAATAGAGAAAGAAAAAATACTTCAAGAAATAACGGTTCAATATTCTTTTAATGGTTCAATATTTTAAAAGTTAATTAAAAAATAAATTTAGCATCCCATGGATCAAAGATGTTGAATGAATCCCAGTGGATAAATATTAAGAACTCCAGCACAATAAACACTAAGATAACCATATCTTGGAACATCATAGACAAACTGCTGAAAACCAGAGATAAAGAAAAAAATCTTGGCACAGTCAGGGAGAAAGACACATTTAATATAGGGGACAATGATTACAATAACTGCTAACTTCAGAAGCAGTGAAAGCCAGAAGATGATGGAAGGACATCTTTTAAAACTCATCATGTAGAATTTTATATCTAGGGAAATATCTTTAAAAATTAAAGTGAAATAAAGACATTTTTAGGCAGATAAAAGCTGAGGACATTTGCACCTGCAGAACTGACTACAAAAAAGTGCTAAAGATTCTAAATGTGTAAATTAAAAAACTTTTTAATCTAAAATGCTAAAAGTTATTCAAAGGGGAAATGATATAAGTTGGAAATTCAGATCTATAAGAAGAAAGTATGAGTAATAGTAATGGTAAATATGTGGGTAATCATAAAATACTACTTTCCCTTTTAAAAAAAATCTCTATAAGTCAGCTATAAACAATTTATCGTGGAGTGTTATAACAGATGTAGCAGTAAAATATTTGATAACAATAGCACAGAAAAGGGCCAGGGTATAAAAGGAATTGTACTGTTGTAAGTAGTACAATATTAATTCAACATAGACTGTGCTAGGTTAAGGATGTATATTGTAATTCCCAAGAAAAGATATAAAGTATAGGAAAAAAAGCCAACAGAGGAGAATATTGAATAAAATACTAAAAATTCATTGATTATCCAAAAAATAACACAGGAAAAAGGAAACAAAGAACAGAAGAGGCAAAAATAACTAGAAAGATAATAGACTTAAACCCAATTATATCAATAATTAGATGAAATGTGAATGGATTAAACACTCCAATTAAAAGGCAGAGATTATCAGACTGGGAAGAACAACAACAAATAAGACCCAACTATATCCTATTTATAGGAGAGGTACTTTAAATATAAAGACACAAGTTGAAAGTTAAAGGATGAAAAAAAATATACCATGTGCAGAATATGTGTAAGCCATATTAATATCAAAGTGGACTTCAAGACAGAATATTACCAGACATAAAAATATTTTATCATAATGAAAAAATGAACCAACTCATCCAGAGTTGCAATAATGGTAAATGTGTATACATCTACTAATTAAACTGCATATAAAATTGAGTTGAGTGGCAAAGTTGTCCCCGATTTTTTGTGGGAGAGCACCTATCCTTTTTGTGGCTGTTGCATACCCAGAAATGATGAGAGGAGAGATGGTTTAAATAATAATTACAGGGAGTGTAATTGTATGTGTAATGTAGCTAAATGGTATGCTTCTTCCTGCCCTGAAACTGTATTTCAGGTGGCAATTGTCTGTTTCTTTTTTAACTTGAAAATTTTAAATGTTACTCTTTTTATGGATATAACCCCAAGTTCATGAACTATACTTGGTGATCTCCTTTGCACACTTCTCTAAGCAGGAGTTGTGACTTTGAAAATAAGCTGGGTCAACAGCCCAAGGCAGTCTATGTCATGGCCATAATGTCTCTTGTGGTGAGGCCGTTCCTTTGGTGTTTCTTTCTGCGTGTTGGGCTACAGCTGGTCCCACAGATTGCTGAAATCCTGGCATTAGAGACAGCAATCAGTATGCAGTCTTTTTGCTTTACCATGATAATCACATGCATGACAACACATTGAGTCATCCCACTATTTAACATTTCCCAAAGTTTCATTTGCCATGAAGCTGTTTGGGACTCAGAAATAATTGCAAATTATAGGAAGACTATCATATTGACCCAACAAAATGAACAAAATTCAGAAGGATCCCTGTCAGTCATCTCAAAGAGCATTTTATAAATTTAATGAACATAAAAATCATCTGCGGATGTTGTTAAAGTGCAGATTCCCAGATCCCATCCCCAGAAACTCAAATTTATGATCTGGGATGGGACCCAAGAATCTAAATTTTTAACAACTTCTCTGTGCAAGGTAGACCTCAGATTACACTTTGAGAAACACTGATCTAGTTTCAACAGATCAGACATGACAAGTAGTTTCCAGCATCTGCTTGAACCTCCAGCCATAGTGAACTCACCACCCCACAAAGCAGCCCCATTTCATTTTAGCAAGTTCTCCCTTGTTCGGAGCCCAAGTCTACCTCTGCCTCCTTTATCTTCAGGGTCTTCCCTCTGAAGCTACACAGAATAAGTCATGTATCTCTCCTTTTACGATGACTCTTTATATTTTTAATATAGTTATTGGGTCTCCTTAATACTACTAGTTACTTCAATAGTTTCTAAAATGGTATTATATCTAGACATATCACCCATCTTTATGATTGTAGTGTGTGTCTTAAAATGCAGTATCAGACCTAATAAACATATTTCAATTTATCCTCACAGTTGTAAAGCTCAGTGAAGGTCATGACTTCCCCTGGTTTGCCTTCATGGGTGTTTGTTTGTGTGCTTGTTTTTAATAATTATATTACTATACAGGTAGTATAATTTATCCAACTTTGTCCTTTTAAAACAATGTTTTGGCTATTCTAGGCCCTTTGCATTTCCATATAAATTCATAATCAGCTTATCAAGTTGTCCAAAAGAGCTTGCTGGAATTTGTTTGGATTCCACTGAACCTATACATTGATTTAGGTAAAACTGACATTTTAACAATTTTGATTCCTATGTTTCATGAACACAATATATCTCTCCATTTATTTAGGTCTTCTTGAATTTCCTTCTGCTATGTTTTATATTTTTGAAGTGGATCCCTAAGTATTTCACATTTTGATATTATTTAAAATGTTAAAATTAAATTTCCACTTGCTAATTAAATATCCAGGTTGCTAATATATTGACCTACAATTAACTTTTATTTGTGTGTAATATATATATTGTAAATGTAATGTACATGTGAATTGTAAATGTGCTAAACTCACTTGTTGTGGTTTTTTGGTAGATTCCATAGGATTTTCTATTTAGATTATAATGTCATCTGTGAATAATATATAAAGACAGTTTTACAACCTGGGTGCCTTTAATTTTTTTCTTACCTTATTTAACTGACAGGAACTTCTGATACAATGATGAATAGAAGCAGGGAGTGTGGACATTCATGCTTTTTTCTGATCTTAGATGGTAGGGTAAACATCCAGACTTTCACCAGTAAGTATGATGTTAGTTGTAGGTTTTTTGTAGATGCAGTATATAAGGTTAACGAAACTCCCATCTAATCCTACTTGCTGAGATTTGTGTGTTTTTGTTTCACATCAAATGGAGCAGGAATCAGCATTCTTTTTTCTATAAACAGACAAACAATAAATACTTTAGGCTATCGAGGACATATACTGTCTCTGTCACACATTCTTTGATTTTTTTGTACAACTCTTTAAAAATATAAAAAACATTCTTAGCTTGTGGGCCATAGACTGTAGTTTGCTGATCCCTGATCTAGCAGTTTGTTATGCCTACAATTCTCACCACTCACACTAGTGGGCAGTAATATCAAATGGCCAAGCCTCCACAACCCCAGTTTTGGGGTACCAGGAAATGGAATGAATTGACAGCTTAATTTTAGTCTTTAAATGTACTACTTTTCACTAAAGTATTCCCAGGAAGAGACAGTAATCTCTATTTGCCTATATCGACTTAATAGTATTAAGAGAGAAGACTAATGAGAAAGGATATAAATATTATAATAAGTAATTGAAAATCAAAATGCCTTCACATTTTGCTCATCTACAACATTTCCAGTTATCAAAATACATTCTGGTCTCTGTTGGTCCAGATGGGCCAGCCACTAATTGACTCAATTCTTTCAGCCCCTTTATATTTGCAAATCTGAGTTACACTACTCATTTGTACTCACTAACCAACTAAGGAAAGTTAAGGGTCTTCTGAGATCTCTTGGGCTCTTATTTTCTCTGTCTATTGTGTTTTGCACCAGAGACTTGCTTCTGTATGTCCAAATACTGAATAGTTTTTCATAATATTTAGGTCTCACCAGAGAAAGCAGAGCACTAGAGCCCTTGAGGCTAAGGCACAGCATAAAAGCAGGACAGGAGGGAAGCATGATGCATGTGCAATAGCCCAGGCTTAGATAAAATAAGACAGTTCTGGGATCCCCCCTGCCTCCTCCACTGCTTCTCAAATGTGTGACCTTGGGCAATCCCTTTGCATGGGCCTGGCACACTGTAAATTCTCAGCTTTCCTTGAAGAGAAGAGAAGATGGAAAAGTCTAGAACCATCATTTCCAGGTTTTTTTGTTTTTGTTTTTTTTAATTTAATTTTATTTATTTTTTTATACAGCAGGTTCATTATTAGTTATCTATTTTATACATATTAGTGTATATATGTCAATCCCAATCTCCCAATTCATCCTACCACCACCACCTCCCCGCCCCTGCTTTCCCCCCTTGGTGTCCATATGTTTGTTCTCTACATCTGTGTCTCTATTTCTGCCTTGTTTTTTTTTTTTTTTTTTCCTTTTTAAGCATTGGAGTTTTTTCTTCAAACAAAACCTGTATGCCAAGCCCATAAAAATGAAACTTCTGTAGCAGAGTGGTACAGTGTCCCAGCCATATTTGTTGAATCTATTTCTGGACCCTATCCTTACCCCCTCAGAAATATCCACTATGCCCTAGAATTTCAGGAAGCACTGTTTGAGAAACAATTGTTTGCGGCATGGACCTAGGAAATCCTATGAAGGTAACCAGGCTCCATAGAGTCAGGGCAGTGAAGTATTTACAAACTTGTTATTTAAAGTATAGTCCCAGGACCAGCAGCATCACCTGAATCCAAGGCTCAATCTAGACCTACTGAATTAGAATCTGCATTTGGACAAGATACTCTGCTGTGTGCGCATTAGATTTTGAGAAGCCCTAGTGCAGTGTGAGGAGAGGGGGAGAAAGCACACAATAAAGTCATCACAGATGTAAGGCATTACCAAAAGAATGCAGCTAAATTTTGCCAAAGCTGCATTCCATTAATCCTCTTTAGAAATTTAATAATTTGTGTAATATTATTAGCATTTTTTTTTCAGATTTCTTCAGGGAGTATGAGTTTATTAAAATGGATAATACATTTTACTTAGCTTTTTTCTCTTTGACCCTTCATACCATTTTTGGATTTCTAAATTATCTTTTGATTATGCCTACAACCTCCCATGAGGATTAGTGGGTTATAGTTATTTTGTTTAAAAAAAACAAACTTTCCAGCCACAAATAGGAATTTATAATTACCTGAATCTATAATGTGAGTTGTTAATGGAATATTAGCTATTTGAGTAAAAAGGTACCACACACAAATAATTAAACAAGACAAAGAACATGCAGGCAAGAATTTCTATTTCTTTTCCACAGTAGTGGCTCTGTGGCTCTCCATCTAGATGCTGGCATTCCTTTTGTAAATGATTGATTTTCCCACATCTGAATACTGATAAACCTATAACCAGCTCTGATGTTAATATTATGCCAGGATGAAAAAGAGAATAATAATGACACAGCGGGAGTTACAACACTGAAAGAGAAATTGAGAATTCAGAATATAGAAAGGGGATTTATTATCTATTTCTTTGCGATCTGACCTGGAGTCCAGAAATCGTGATGTAATTTCAGTTCATTCCTTCATCTATGAAGTTTGGATTAGTTAGTGATTTTCAAACTATGTTATAGCTATGGAACCCTTTGGGCAAAGGAAATGGTACAGGCAGCCTATATGTGAAAGAAATAAAAAAGGGACAGCTTGGGAGTTGGAGAAACAGATGTCAAACTCCTGGGCAAGTGGCTCTCTAAAGTGTCGCCTAACTCAGAAAATGGGGCAGCACAATAAACAGTGCTGGAAAATTAATGGGTTGAAGCCAACATGTATTTACCTAAATAATTTTATATTGATTCTTGATAAAAATGATTTACAAATTACATTGCTGAGGGGCATCTCTGTTAAAGTAAATGGGTCATGGCATTTACTGGGGTGACATCAAGTGTATCAAATCCCATCAGTTCTTTCTGAGTAGCATGTTTCCCATTCATTCTCTACTTGCAATTCTCACAGCCACCATCCTAGCTCAGGCAAACATAACTCCTGCCTGGACAATTATGACAGCCTCCCAAAGGGCTTCTCTCCACCTCCAAACCTTTGGAGGGAAAGCCAAGGTTTACACATACCAAACATGCAAGAGATCCTGCAATTTGCTCCTGGCTTTGTTACAAAGCCCTACTGCCAATGGAGAGCAGAGTCTAAAATCCCTTGCTTGGCATGAATAGTTGTCTATGTGGCCTCTACTGAGCTTTCTATTTCTCATGTGCCCCTTGATGAGCCCCATGATCTAGTCAATGGGAACTACTCTCTTTTCCTAATTTTGCACGCCACCCAGTGCCTCTCTCATTACTCCCTTTGCCTATTATGTCTTATCCATCCTCTTTATATGTCTAAATAATACCCACCTTTTAAAGACTCAGCTCAAGTGCTACCTCCTCCCTGAAGTCCTTCCTGAGTTTCTCTGTCCTTCCCAAAGTCCTTCCTGTCCCTGCTCCCCAAGCTAGTAATCACCCTATTACTTACTATAACTATGGACCCCACTCTGAGCACTTACCCCATTCCAATTTGAGTTATAGCTCTATACATTTAGCTCCTGTTATTTTATTATTGATTTTTCCGTTGTCTCTCCTGTTGGCTATTTAGAACATAAACCATGTCTTGTTTAATTCTAAATCCCTCATGGTGTCTAACACATGCCAGATACATAGCAGATATCTGATGAACAAAATATGGTCTGTCTTCTATAATATGGTTATTGTCCCCCTGAGAAAATCTGTGTTACAAAAACAATTGTTTCAGTGGGAAAAGGGGTTATGGCTATTAAATTTAAGGCCATAACAAATTATTTTTCCTACATGAATTTTAAGAATAAGACTTTTTAACAGCTCTTAGTGAATCTTGTTTCTGAAAGTGGATATAATATATTGGGTAAACATAACTCATCAAAACAACCTAAATGCTTCTTCCCTTCCCTTTAATCCACCCATTAAGAGTTTCTTGATCTTTATCACCCTTTATCCTGACCTTGTGCTTTGACTTACAATACAGTTCCCAACTAATCACAGTGAACCAAATCTAGGGAGGGTAACTGAAAGACCAAAATGCCAACAGGGAAGTCAGTTCCCTAAATTAATTTTTTTTTTTTTTTGCTTTATATGGGAAAGTATGATTTATGATCCCATTGGCCCCTGTAGGAAATGTTGAAAAAGAGAATGTTTATTCCCCACCTCACCTCCTATGTTTCCATTGGCATTCTGCCCTCTCTTCCCTTGGGGATTGTTGGGGACCTTCCCTCACTCACCTAATTCCCTCCTCCCCATAGGAGGAAAAGTGAGCTGACTTGTTAGAACCCATGTCATAGCGGTGGGCAGAATCTCTCAGCACTGTAGCTCACAGCTCCTTTCTACTCCCAGGTCCACAGCTGATTGTGTAAGCAGATTTGGAGCCCGCTCCACAGTCTGAGTCAGCCAGTCAAATAAATCCTATGGCCTGGATTCAGGAGAGTATTAGAACGATTCCATGTTGGCCTCAGGTCCAAACTGTGTTCTTTAATATTTAAATATTACCAGTGCCTGCATTTTGAGGAATGTTGGGTGTTTTCTCTGCCAGTTGCAAAGTCTATACTCGGTTCTCTTTAGTTTATTATCTTTACACTTATTCCTTGTCAGTCTGAACATAGAAAAGGGGAGGGGTGAGTCCTGGGCTCTCTAGCCTCTGACACAAAAACTCTCCTGAATTCGTAAAATGTTTTATATATCACAAGGCATGTTTACTTCTAGTAGCTCAATTGATTCTCACAGCCCTGACAGATATATTAAAATCTTCTTAGCCTTGCCCATGATCTTCTCAGTGGCAGAGTTTCCAAGTCCTTTGACACCAGAAAAGTATTCTCTATACTTCATCTTGAAATTGGCCCTCGGCAGTGACTTGAGCAAAATTCCTTCTATTCTGTTTCCTGTGAGTTAGGGCTAGGAATTCTCTTCAGCAACACTCTCAAGCAGAGCTTCCCTCTGAACTGGGGGACAAAGTGCATAAATAGAGGAAGATGCCCATGAAATGAACTTGAGAGGAAGTGACAGGAAAAAGGAATGTGACTTAGAAGTGGTTAGCTTGGAAATCCAGCAGCTATGGCAGAAATGCTGGAGAAGAAAGAGGATTTGGAAGAGCATGTCTTTGTTCCCTTGGTCCTCTGACTTTCAGGCAACCAGGAGAGTCTGGGTGTGAAATCTGTAATGCACTATAGTATACTCTGATAGTGAGGGAGAGCTGAGGCACCTAGAGAACTTGGAGACCATCTGATCACACCTACTGATACTGGAAAGCAGTTAAGCATCATTAATGACCCTTAATTGAATAAAAACGAAACTATCTCCTATTCCCTTGATCTTTCCCATTCAAGCTAACATGTATGCCAGGGTTATCCAAGACAGAGAGAGATGGACATGCTGCTTGAGCCAGTTTTTCTATTTATTTTCCAAAAGCAAAGAGGCCCCTTCTGAAACTGCTGCTTGGCAACCTGAATTTAAACCTTCACCAATTGGCTGCCACTCCTGTAATCTGTAGACAAGATTCCAAAGTAGAAGCTATCCATGAGCGTTTATCTTTTAAGTTTGGGCTCTCAAGCTCCGGCCCCTGCCTTTCTGGTAGGACCACTTGGCATGTTTGCCCTGGATCTTGCCAGTCTAGCATTTACCCGTATGGTTTTATTGGATTATTTCAGTGTAGATTTGTCATATACACCTTAAAGAAGAAGAAAAGGAAAGGAAAATTCATCGAGCATATATCATTTTTTCAGGCAGGATGCCAGGTGATTTATAAAAGTTATCACATTTACCCTCACCCCTTATAGGAAGCCAAGGCACTAAGTGGCACCTCATATTTATACAATCATCCACCATTTACAATTCATATACATCATCTCATTTAATCTTCACAGTGGTTCTACTATGAGGAGGGCATGATCCTCATTTTATAAATGGAAAAACCAAGACTCAGAAGGGTTGAACAATATGCCCAGGACACAAGGAGAGTTTTAAGAGAGGTAACACTCGTACCCAGATCAGTATTCATTCCACCAAGGCCCCAAAGGCCAGACTTCCATGTATGACCTATTCTGAAGGCATGAGAAGAATGTAGGCCTCAGAATTATCTAGGTGTGGGTTCAAATCCTGGTCCTGGAACATCCTAGCTCTGAGTTCTTGATCAAATCTCCTAACCCCATGGGGTTCCAATTGCTTCATCTAAAATGGGGGAAATAGTATGTATCTCATAAAATTGCTAAACAATTTAAATGAGGTTAACTACACTATGTGCTTGAAGCTTAACGGTTTTTCACAAATGCTCATTTCCTCTTCTACTAATTTTCAAGTAATCAACAATGGACTGGTTAAGTTAGAGAAAGTTTAGGATCAGAATCTGGGGGTATATGGTCAGAAATGTGAGCACTTTTATCAAAAGGAAGACTACCCTTCAAAAGTTGAAAGCCACTGTTCTAGAATTTATTAGTCTCAAAATGTGTGATCCAACATTTTATTGTGTACTTTCTTCATGAAAAGCACCATATTGGGTACTGAAGGGGATAGAAGGACATGGTCCTGCCTTCAGAGAGTGAGGTTTGGTCTGCTGTGAACATCTTTTCTCCCTCCAAGGACCACCGTGGAATGAGATGTAGACTCTCAGATTCTAGGTTATTCCCCATGTCCCTAAAGCAGTCCTTCCATCGTTGTGTGGTTTCCTAAGGAGTTTGCCTTAAGGGTTAAACAATAAAGGATATAGTTTAAGGGGTATAAGAAGCCTTTTAAATTTTATACCAATAGCACCCCTGACAATCCATTAGAATATACTTGGAACTAGGTTTGCTGAGTTTCTCTTCACTCTTGTCTTATGGTCTTGGAAGTCAGCCATGCTTAATTGCTCTGACATAGTTTTCTTGTTAGTGGGTCATGAAGTCAATTAAGTAGGTCTTGACCAGCATTTTTTTTTTTTTTTTTTTTTTTTGCGGTACGCAGGCCTCTCACTGTTGTGACCTCTCCCGTTGCAGAGCACAGGCTCCGGACGCCACGGGCCCAGACGCTCCGCGGCATGTGGGATCTTCCCAGACCGGGGCACGAACCCGAGTCCCCTGCATCAGCAGGCGGACTCTCAACCTCTGTGCCACCAGGGAAGCCCTTGACCAGCATTTTTAAAATTAAAAAGACCTTACCAGATTAGAAAATATCAAAATGCATTGTACTTATTCTTAGTAAAGTTTAGGTTTTTTTCCCTGTGAAACATTAGCCTGTGTAAGATATTTTTTAGCATGGGTAGACATCAAAAATGTTTGAAAAACATATTCTTAAAAAACAAGGTCTAACATTATAAGTGCCAAGAGTGCTCATGGAATAAGTGGCAAGGATTAGATGTTAAGTCTAGCACTTTAGAGGTTATTTTCTTCTAGGCATTTCCACCAAGATATATGTGACTGCCGTTAGATAAACGGCTTTCTCTTCTGTTATGGCTGCATGAACCATCAACTAGATTTTCCCTCGATGTTCTATTCATCTCCACAACCACCATCACCACTACCTCTTCCTCCCGTTTTCCACAGGAGAATCTCTGTGGCAGATCTAGTCTCTTACAAGCTGGAGTATTGCTGCTCTTATCTTCTACATCTCCTGAAAATGGGTACATAATCAGTCCACCACCAGAAATGATCCAGTCTTACTCATAGTTGCCCAGAAATCCATACAGAGTCCAAAGGATAGGACAGATTTTTGTTGTCATTGCTGTTGTGCTCATCAAGCCATCTTCTGCTGTGTTGTGTCTGTCTTGCATGGCTGCCTGGAAATACCCTTTCCCTTGGGATTCCCTCCTTCATCTGTTTCCCTCCTTCACCCATTTCTCCTTGGGGAGCTCAACTTCATTATGCCACCACTCCCTATGTTCAAACCAGCTTGTCCCACTTCAAGTTATCACCACTCAAATAGCAGATTCTTTTCACCTGGATCTTCTGATTCTTCAGAGTGGAGTCCTCTCAAGACTTTTTCTGGCTAATACCACTCATCCTCAAGACATAACTCTATGATTAAATGTGACAACAACGGGAAGGGACAAAGGGGATGATGTGGAAAGAGCATCCCATCCTGACATATTGGTTTTATCTCATTAGACTGAGTCTCTGGTCTCTGCATCACAGGAGTTGTCCACACTGGACAATCTATGAGCTGACATTGAGATTTCAAAGAAACTATGCTCTATCCCACTGAGTATGTTTGAATTCAAGGATCCTTAAAATATAGTACACATGAATCCCTCTCCAATGTCCCATTGCTCTATAGGTGTTCAGAGAAGGAAGTGTTGCTGAGGACTAGAATGATGGCAGAAGACTTTGTGGAATAGATGAGGCTTGAAGTGAACTTGGAAAGGTGGGCAGAATTTGGAGACATGAAGCAATGTAAACAGGACTTTGTAGACTAATAGGACCAACAAGCATAGCAGAAAGGAATCAGGACACTCTCTATGAGTGAGTGCACCAGGCTGGTGGGATGGAGCATTGGCTTGGAACTCTATCAGAAGGTAGAATGAAAATATGGTTTAAGACCAGACCTTCGTGGAAATACTTGAATATCAGGAACGGGGGAAAACAGGCTTTTAAGCAAATGAAAATGGCATTTTAGGGTTATTAACATTCTAGTTTATGGAACAGGATTTGGTGCAGAGACACCCAGCAAGGGTAGATCACATGAGGAACCACTGTAGTGATCCGGGATTGAGGCAACCAGGGCCCCAACTAGAGTGAAGCAATGAGAACTGTGAGGGAAGCTTTTACATGACAGTGTGCCATTGACTTAGAGCAATCTAATCAGCAACATTTCATTATGCACTTTGTCTTGAACCAGATAATTTGCCCTTCAGATGTATCTTTCCTGAATATGTAAACGCTCTCATTAAGATACAAGCCCTATGCCTGCTTTGAAGCTAAGCCAGACCCCACCTAACGCTGGCCTTTACCCCTTTTCTTCTCATTGGTAATCAGCTCACTGAAGCAGATGTTACTTCCTGACTCCGCAGGTGCCAACAGCCTCAGAAAGAAATGGATTATAGAACTGGGGTCTGCACTCAGCATGATCCGAATATGGAAATCAAACTGAGCCTTCTCAGGCTCCATGCTTGGGAAGGAGAGTGAAAAAGGGCTTAACACTGGGTCTCAAAAGACAGGGTGGTTACCAGAGCCATCATGGGGCCATTTATCTGCCTACAGAAGGTCTTGCCAGTAATAACAATTAATGCCAATGGCATCCTTTCAATTTACCTTCATGGATTAATTAAACAAATACTTATTGGCTATGTACCAGGCATTAAACAAGGCTTTGGGGATAAAAAGACACAAAGGGCAGAGTTCTTGCCTTCGATAAAGTTTCCAGCTGAGTAGGAGAGACAGACCTATAAACAAGTAAATAACATTACAATGGCATGTTCTGCTCTCTGTACCAAAAATTGTAAGCTCTGATGCTGGAGAGATAGACAGTTTGGGATTAAAGTCTTCCCACTGCATACTTTTCAGTAATCACTTGAAAGGTAAGAAGTCACATATAAACACCTTACATGAAACCTTTTATCTGAATAAAAGCAGAAAAGAAAACTAAAATCAACAAGTCCTCAGTAAAACCTGGGAGTTTGCCCCAGAATTATTTTGCCTTTTCCCCTGGGCCTTTATTTAACCCCAGTTGTGGTTATGCTGTCTGACCTTCTTTTATAGAAGCCTTGAACTTCGCAATATGAAGGCCCTTCTACTCCCAGTCCCTAGAGTGAGTGAGAATTCCCACCAAGAGCATTAGGAAGAGCAGGAATTGGAAGGAAGAGAGCCAAAGCCCTTAGTGAAATCCTTCTGTGGGAGTTGCAGACGTAGAGTCTAGTGGGATTTTGGTCTAGGAAGTTTAAGAAAAATGAAAAGCTTGTTGGTGAAAATTTAATCTTCTCTGTGAATTGTAATCATTTTTTTACAGACAGAATCCTGTCCCTCAATAGGTATTGCTTCCCAGTGAAAACAAAGAGAAGTCATCTCAGGAAAAGTCAGCCCAGGATCACCAAGTAAAGAACAGATTTTGTTGTTAGTCATTTAATTTATATTTTTCTATAATAAACTGTTGATCTTTGTTAAAAACTAGAATCATACGATCATGAGTCTTTGCTTTTCTTTTTGTTTTACAGTCTTTTTTTTGTTTGTTTTTTAGTTTAAAAGAGGTGGTTTCTAGTGGCAGGAGATATACAAGGTTGAGGTTGGAGAGGGCTGACAAAAAAGATGTTATTAGAAATAAATGCTGTCATTATATTGGCGTTAAGGGTTATTTCAAACTTTAGGAAGAGAAGAAGGTATCGAGAACTCTCTTTTTCAACAGAATTTTTAGATACTATGTCTTTAAATAGTTTTAGGCTAGTTTCCTCATAAAGTATACTGCCTCCTTTGCCCCACTCAGATCCTTGTTAGGTTTAGCTTAATAATAATGTGAGGGGCCAGAAAAGCTTTTAAAGCTGATTTCCTACAGTTTGTAATTCCTTGCCAGGAATTGGAGGACTGATTGGTCATGCTCTCTGCAGTCTCCTGGCTATTTGTGAGATTAGAAAACGAAACAAGGTACACATGTCTACACATACACGCACACACGCACAAACACACACACACACAGAGCTCACTGTGAGACAGCACCACAGAAAAATATGTTCACAGTAACTCAATTTCACTAAAACTGGAAGTGGTCTTATGGAAGAAGGACAATAAGTCCCATTAGTAGATCGTTTTCTTGTCCTGAAAGGGAGATGCCTGCTGATCAACAGCACTTCCCAGAGAGTTAAGTCATAGATCGCATTTGGCCATGGTGGAGAGAAGACCTGGGTCTCCTATTGGTGAAGGACGAGCTAGAGTCTGTCTGTGGAGGCTGGAAATGTTGAGGTGAAATCATGGGCTTTTTGTGTTCTTTGCTTTTCAAGTGAATGTTAAAAAATTCGACAGCTGTGTTTTACTCCACTGGAGTCCCTCAAACACCCACTCACCCCCAAAATCACTTAGAGGGGTGCACAACAAAGTAATTAGCGAATTATTCATTCAGCTGTGTAGCCAGGTGCCGGAGGTGAACTTCTGCAGATTTCAGGTGATTACTTACACTGAGTAAGGCAAAATTCCACGGTTCTTTTGCTGATTTATAAATTTTTCTCTTGTTAATCAAGAGCCTAGAAAATTGTATGAATCACAAAGGTACTGGAAAACATCAGTACAACACATGTTGAGCCAAAGTTGCCAATGTCTAAGTTATTCTCTGGTAATTATGTTTCCACGTAGTTTAACATTTTAAAGCATAACTTACTGGCCTTCGAGCAAGTCTAACCTGGCTCTGCCTGTGAGAAAGAGACATTCTCTTTATTCAAATTAAACACAAAGGGCATAATTTCCCATCCTGTTAGGAGAGCGGACTTTCGACATTCCTTAGAGTTCTATACAAGGCAACTAAAGAAAAGGTCAGTCATTCACTCAGAAAATATTTTTTGAGTACCTACATTTCAGGCACTACTAGTTGCTGGTGAAACAAACACAGCCTTTTCCCTCGTAGAGCTTATACTCTAGACTTCTACATGTCTAAGGATGCTCACACAGTAGGAGGATTAGAGTCAAATTATGCACAAGGGATTGCAACAAAATGAAGTGTGCACTAAAAAGGTGACCAAGGAGGTAAGTGGTCTGGGAATTAAATGATATAAAGAGCAGTTGAAAGAAATTGGAGAGCTCAGGAACGCTGCAGGTATTATTTTCTGTGGCTCTAGAGAGCATACCCTAATCAAGAGGTGGTGGACTTCAGTTCAATACTGAAAGGGTATAACGTTTAGAAGCATCTCAGAACAGAATGAGCTGCTTTGGAAGGTGGCAGAAGCCCTACCCCGATGTACTGAAGTAGCCACCATCTTAGCCACCGCTCAGTGGTCTGTGGAGGCAATTTTTGTGACAGGCAAAGGTTTGCCCAGATGATTCCTAATGAGGCTTCCACTTGTGAGTTTCTACATTCCATAAACCTGATGACCAGTGACCACAGAAGCTACCTGCTTTGTTTAGCAATTCATTCTTCAGCCTGCATATACTAAGTCCAGTGAAGCAGAGAGCTGGGAGGAACTTTCTCTCCCTTTGTTCCAGGTGGAATAACACAATATAGCAATAGAAACTGGTCCTTCCTCTTACCACAGACTCATCCTTAAAGATCATCTCTCTAAAGAGATGCTCACTGACCAATGGTTTTATGGAAAGGGGCTTTAAAATCAGGTAGTAATTTGTTCAAAGATAGACAGTTCACTGATGGCAGAGCCGACAATAAGTGTCACTGTTTGAGTTCAGTTCATTTTCTATGATGTGCAGATCATAAACGGTGAATTTTGAACCATGTTCTGAAAAGCAAGAGGATGGGAATGTTTCACTGGGCTGGTCACATGCTGAGCCTAGGAGATGCAGTCATTCAGTCCAGCTCCTCGGTATTTATTTAATTCTACAACGTGCCAGCTCCAGTCTTCCAAGCTGCCCAGCTACAAGATTCAGACCAGAAAAATCCTAAACTTCTTTCCCTACATTTGCAATTCTCCTTCTTTTCCCTTTCTTCCAACTCAAATTTAGAGGTTCCATGACTATTTATATAATCAGACACTTTGTTTCAGAAACAGGGCAATTAATGTCTTTATGAGGAAATGCCCTGTAAATGTTCAAAACCTCAAAACAATTTTCAAATCTCTACTTTCCTTTTTGAAAAATGTAAAGAACAATTAAAGAGATTTTAGGAGGAGAATCTGGCATACAACACCCTCAACCAAGTTCCAGGGCATTTTCTTTGGAGGATGTGATTACAGCTGTTCAAACTTAAAGTTATTTACATTGAACAAAAACCTTGATTTTAAAGTCATATGACCATATATAAACTGGAACATGGCAAAGAATCAAAACTTGGCATTTTTAGTGGACATATATTGCCCATTGGCTATGGCTCCTGAAGGGTGCTTTTCAGGGCCCTGGGTTGGTGGGAAATGATAAATGAAGACTAAAAAATAAGAATTTTGCCTAGTGAGTCATATTGGGTTGCAGCTGAATTAGAAAACAGCAGGTAGTCATCAGAAAGGTTTATATGAAATCTAATGAATCAGAAAGAGAAAGCAAGTGGAAAGAGTTTCTTTTCATACAGGGCCAGATTCTCATCTGATGTAAGTTTTGGAGAATTAGCCAACATATGGAAATTATCCCCATGTTGTCATATGGGACAGCAGTATGAGGAATCGTTAAAGGAATGAGAATATTTAGCTTTTTGAAGAGAAGATCTGGGTGGCACAGATAGCTCTTTTCAAATATTTAGAAGGTCAGCATGTAGAGAAGGGAGTATTGTGTGTTGCTCCCAAGGGCAAAACATTGGAGACATTGGAGAGATGGGGTGTGTTTTACTATTCCCTTGTCTCCTACTAGGGCAAACAGAGCATGGCTACTTCCTCACAGCAAAATAGGCTCATGTGAGGGGACAGAAAGATGTTTCTGGAGCCATTCCCTAAGAACTGGGATCGGAACTAATGGAGACTGACCCAGACACAGGACTGACAGCAAAGTTTCCACCTACCAGGCATAGCTTGACTCTAAATATCAATATCCATATGCAGTTCAGGCAAACAGGCAGCAAGGAGGAATGGGAAGTACCTGGACTTTGGAGTCAGGAGAGTCTAGGTTGAAACCCTGGCTATGCCATTTATTGTCTGTGTAACCCTGAGAGATGTGCTTGGCCTCTCTGAGTTGCAGTTTCCTGGTCTGTAAACAGGGATGATGTCACCTGTGCTAATGGACAGCTGTTACGTCCACTCAGAATTCGCTCTCCCTGCTCTAGGAAAATCACCTTGATTTCCTCCAAGTCAAGTAGAGTCCTCGTGTCAAACATGGTGGCCTGCCTATCCCTGGACAATCAAACTTTGCCTCCCTGGAATTTTAAACCTGAGTGGGGTGACCCAAGGATGGAAAATGGTTGGAGTTGATTCCTTCTGAAAATGACATCATGAAGGGACTGTCCATCAGTTCCTGATGCCAGAATTTCCTGAGCTAACAGGCTGCTGTCCTTCTTGGGGCCTGGTTTTTCAGCTTCTTCAATTTTATGAGCTACCCCATGTTCTGCCAATAGGTCATGTTTTTGCATAAGTTAGCTGAATCAGTGTCTGTAGTTTGCCAAAACAAAGAACCATATCTGTACACCTACCTCAAAAAGATTGCTGGGAAGATTAAATGAGAAAACATACATAGAGCCTGACACTGTTGTAGTGTCTGGTACATAACAGGTTTCAATAAATGGTAGCTGTTGTAACTATCAGGTACTATGAGCCCAAGATGAGTAAAGAACAGTTCCAACAGACGGAGAAAGCCACATTCTGAAGTTAAGGTAGGCACACACAATCAAGGTTATCTGTTCTTAAATATCTGGCCCCAGCTACTGTCTGTGTAAATAAGAACTTGTTAACCACTGAAGTTGGCTTGGCCTTGAGATTTGGTGGGACTCCCTGACTCTGGAAGTGATGAGGCTTAGATTGAAAGGCCCCAGTCAGAAGGCCATAGGAAAGTTCCCACAATGCGAGGAAGGCTGGACTTGAGGGTCTCCAAGGTCTCCCCCAACTCTATGCACTTCCATGCAATTGATGCTCCAACTGCTAGAGGTTTGCAGGCAGGGTCCGGAGGCTCAGGGCCTCCTGGTAGCCAGGAAATACTGTCCAGTCCCGACATTACTTGACCCTGTGCCATGTGACACTGTTAATCTTAGCTTTCCTGTGCCATCCCTCCTTCCTGACTTTCCCCCTACCTCTCTGGCAGTGCCTTTGTATATGTTATTCACTCTGCCCTTAATGTCCCTCTTTACTTCAAGCATCAGGCTGACTCCTACTCATCTTTAGAGTTTGTTTCAGGATCAGGTCTCCTCAAAGCCTTCCATCCCACCCTCAGCACCCCAGCCCTTCGACCCTCCTCCCCTCCCCAGTGTGCCTCAGCACCCTCTGTTCCAGCAGTCAGCACACTGGATTTTCATAGCTGATTCTTCATCCCATCTCGACTGTGAGAACAAGGCAGAGCCCAGACCTTGTTCATCCTGCAGTCCCAGTGCCTAGCACAATGCCTGGTGAAGGGGGGAGGGAAGAAAATGTACCAAAGGCAAAAGACCTTATACTACACTTTTGAGTTTTATTTGTTGTGCGAATGTTGGAGGTCATTTGTTGGCATTTGTTCTTATAGCTGAAGACCCAGTTTGTGCAAATGTGTCCAAATGGGGCAGGTAGGAAACTTTTTAACTACTTGTCCGGCTTTGCTGCCAGGGAACACAGCCAGGCCCAGAGAGTGATCAAGCCTGAGAGGCCAATGAGAAGACACTGGGGGAATCAGGTTGACTGAATGTTACAGGCTAGCACTTTCATTTCCTGCTCTAGGTAGCTCCAGCCCTGGATAATTCTGAACATGTTTCTCCCAGAATCAAAGATTACAGGATAGTTCATGTAAGGTACACTTGAATATGCCCAGCTTAGCTTTACACAAACCATCCTAAATCAAAACGTTTACCACGTGAACCCAAAGCGAACAGAATATACTATCTTATTTCTCCTTCATTAGTCAAGGAATGGAGTCGGTGATGTGTTAGGTGCTTTAATCTCCCTAGGCCATAATTCTATGACTAACTTTAAAACAAAATGAGAAACAAAACTCCCACTAGCCTGGCTTTATTCAGTCCTGGTTTGTTTCCTCCGGCTGTATTTATGAGCATCTGCAGTGACAAAGAACATGATGGTCCCACATCGTGAGGGGCACCATACCCGGGAACACTGTAATTATTCTAACTAGTTAGATTAAACTTGGGTCTTACATTAGCGGAAAACATGGTTCTCCTTATACTTTGAACAATGAGCTCCTAAGGTAGGGGCTGTGGTTAACAAGAAGCTGGGCTATGAGTGTTGTTATCCTCAGTCATCACACGAAGTCTCGCTCTTGCTCAGGCCTCAGAGAGGGTGCAAGCACTGGCCTGCCTCCCAGGGCACATGCGGATGGAGGAAAGCAGGGTGGGCACACGCCCTGAGTGTCCGCCCTCAGCGGGAGGACTGGGCATGGGCTCCTCGAGTGCAAAGGCAAGAAGGTGTGAATGCTCACATTTCTTCCACAAACAGGGCTGCTTGGGTTCCAGGAGTCAGAGGGCTTCATCTCTGTCCCACAAGGCATGACACTGGCAGCAGCCAAGCAGCTCTCTTTTGGAAGGAAGCAAGACTGTTCAGCGAGGAGGAGAAAAGACTTGAGGATGGCTTCTGAGATGGAAGAAACCCGTGAGAGTCATCTTCAAGAGCAATCCGGCTTATTCTCCAAGGTCATGGGAGGCAGAACTCCAGGGTGGACTTGTGTCCACGCAACATAGTAGAGTCCTTTCTGTCAGAGCTGTTCAAAGAAGGAAAGAGCTGCCTGTCTCTGGAAGGCTTCAACCAGAGGCTGGGAGCCCACCTCACGGAGAAGTTGGGGAGGGATTTTGGAAACCCAGTGAGTGACTGGGCGAGAAGACCATGGAGATTCCTTTCTTCCTCAAAAATCTAAGAAAACACAACTTAAAAGAATCTGAGAGCATGTTGGAGAGGAAAAAGAACTGGTTCTCTTTTTCTTAAAATGGGTTTTGTGGGGTCTTCATGAATCTGCTAGGGATGATCATTAACCAAAGAAACTCCCCTGAACAAAAACCATACACATTGCTGGAATAAGCTGGCAGGAGTCTGGAGATACCATCCCAGAATCGCAGAACAGTTGACACACGCTGGACAGCATGTAGAACTATTTTCTTTAATCATTCTGAATTGCCTGCTATACACAGAGCACAGGTGTAGGTATTGGGAGAGTTACAGGATGTTTATGGCCCAAGGAAATTATAATATACTTGGAGAAAGACATTTTTACTAACCAAAAACTCAAGATCAACACTGAGAAAATTTTGAAAATATTCAAATATGAAAGAGGGAGCAATTGAGGGGATTCCAGCTATAACTCAGAAGGTTGACATTCCTCAGATCTATGCCACACCCGTGTTTAAAGTGTTCCATGGGGGTGGACCTATAATGTGACCACCCGCATCTCCTCATCATCCCTTGACCCTGTCAGGGTGGGAGGTGGGGTGGAAGAGGCACTCTGCTCTCAGTGGAGGCTTTTTCTTTCACTCAACATATTTTAATTGGTGAAAGCAGCTCATGCAAACCCTCAGCTTCCCTTCCCTGATCGTTTTTTCTTTTTCTTTTTCTTTTTTTTGGCCATGACATGTGGCTTGTGGGATCTTAGTTCTCCGACCAGGGATTGAACCTGGGCCCTGGACAGTGAAAGCACAGAGTCCTAAGTACTGGACTGCCAAGGAATTCCCTCTTTTTCTTCTTCTTAGTGCTGTTGTGCTTTATGATACTTTGCCTCCACTTCCCCCATAGACTGGCACAGAGTACAATCATGAGACAGGCAGGGAAGGTGAACAAGGGGAGACAGAAGAACAGAAAACATTTTCTGCCTCCCCTCTTTAGGCTGTGCTACTAATTCTTACTGTCCAGGTGATGTGAAGCCTCACAATGCCATGTGAAGCCAGAGAAGTGCCCACATGATGCTAGCATCCCAAGCTACCTCCAGGCCCAATGGGCTTCTGCTTGATTCTGTTCAATACACAAGTGCACGCGCGCATACACACGCACATTTTGCATTCAGGTTTAAGAGACAGAATGACTCCATTCTCATTTGAACCAAATACCAGAGGACATATTTCTGACTTGAAAATTACTGCTTAATTCTGTAGACTTTTAGTTTAGAAAAATACCAAGCCTATAGGGCTTATATGCCAGAGAAGGGCATGAGAAGGAAGGAAGCTTTAAGACAGGAGGAACTCTTGACAAACAATTTCAATGAAGCTTTGTATTTTCAAAGCAGTTTTAAATCATGAAGTAGCCCACCCAGCTATCCCGAGCAAGTAGGTCAGCACAATATTTTCACAGGTGAGGAAACTGAGATACAGTGTTTGGTGGTTCACCCAACATGTACAACTCGGGTAGGAACACAAACTTCTGGATTTCCATCTGGACACACTCAAGTAGGCTGCCTTCTTCCCAGAAAGAAAATACAGGCAGTTAGCAGCTTTTATTTTATATTTTAATATGCTAACTAGGCTAAAACACGGTTGCTGTAGACCAAGAAGTCTTAAGGTGAAAGAACATCAAAGAGTAGAGTTTGAAGCTTGTGAATATTGGCCAACCTAGTCAACACTTCAAATGCTCTGTTCTGGGCATACTGTGGCCAAAGCAGCTGCTAGAGAATCAGGCCTGGATTCTAGGTGTAAGCAGCATGGCTTTGCAAGAGTCATTTAAAATCTCCAAGCCTTGCTTTTTCATCCTCAAAATGAAGACACTATTTTTTATAGTTTTCCATTTGAAAAATGCAGAAAGACGTAAAATAGTTAAATCACTCATAATTTAACTGTGCTTTCTGAAGTAGATACAAACAGGAGTGGTAGTGTTCCTTCTCTACCCCTCTAATACCATCCCAGAACTGGAAGCATATTTTTCTAGGCTCATACCAATACATAATAAATATTTAATTAAATATATGTAAGGGTCACACTTTATAATTTTTAATAAAAAATGGAATCATGCTGTACATGTTGTTCTATAACGTTTTCCTTTACTCAACAATAAGGCATCATTCCACTTCATACTGATCTTGTTTTTTTTTTAATTTAATTTTATTTTTTTTTATACAGCAGGTCCTTATTAGTCATCAATTTTATACACATCAGTGTATACATGTCAATCACAATCTCCCAATTCATCACACCCACACCCCCCGCCGCTTTCCCCCCTTGGTGTCCATACGTTTGTTCTCTACATCTGTGTCTCAATTTCTGCCCTGTAAACCAGTTCATCTGTATCATTTTTCTAGGTTCCACATATATGCGTTAATATACAATATTTGTTTTTCTCTTTCCGACTTACTTCACTCTGTATGACAGTCTCTAGATCCATCCATGTCTCTACAAATGATCCAATTTCGTTCCTTTTTATGGCTGAGTAATATTTCATTGTATATATATATACCACATCTTCTTTATCCATTCGTCTGTCAATGGGCATTTAGGTTGCTTCCATGACCTGGCTATTCTAAACTGTGCTTCAATGAACACTGGGGTGTATGCATCTTTTTGAATTATGGTTTTCTCTGGGTATATGCCCAGTAGTGGGATTGCTGGATCATATGGTAATTCTATTTTTAGTTTTTTAAGGAACCTCCATACTGTTCTGTATAGTGGCTATATCAATTTACATTCCCACCAACAGTGCAAGAGGGTTCCCTTTTCTCCACAGCCTCTCCAGCATTTGTTGTTTGTAGATTTTCTGATGAAGCCCATTCTAACTGGTGTGAGATGATATCTCATTGTAGTTTTGATTTGCATTTCTCTAATAATTAGTGATGCTGACCAGCTTTTCATGTGCTTCTTGGCCATCTGTATGTCTTCATTGGAGAATTGTCTATTTAGGTCTTCTGCCCATTTTTCGACTGGGTTGTTTGTTTCCTTAATATCAAGTTGCATGAGCTGTTTATATATTTTGGAGATTAATCCTTTGTACATTGATTCATTTGCAAATATTTTATCCCATTCTGAGGGTTGTCTTTTCATCTCGTTTATG
Organism: Stenella coeruleoalba; assembly: GCF_951394435.1. Lineage (NCBI taxonomy): Eukaryota > Metazoa > Chordata > Mammalia > Artiodactyla > Delphinidae > Stenella > Stenella coeruleoalba. The sequence goes on along the minus strand of NC_137155.1, from coordinate 50,514,260 downwards.
GTTTCCTTTGCTGTGCAAAAGCTTTGAAGTTTCATTAGGTCCCATTTGTTTATTTTTGTTTTTACTTCCATTACTCTAAGAGGTGGATCAAAAAAGATCTTGGTGTGATTTATGTCAAAGAGTGTTCTTCCTACGTTTTCCTCTAAGAGTTTTATAGTGTCAGGTATTACATTTAGGTCTCTAATCCATCTTGAGTTTATTTTTGTGTATGGTGTTAGGGAGTGTTCTAATTTCATTCTTTTACACGTAGCTGTCCAGTTTTCCCAGCACCACTCATTGAAGAGACTGGCTTCTCTCCATTGTATATCCTTGCCTCCTTTGTCATAGATTAGTTGACCATAGGTGCATGGGATTATCTCTGGGCTTTCTATCTTGTTCCATCGATCTATGTTTCTGTTTTTGTGCCAGTACCATATTGTCTTGATTACTGTAGCTGTGTAGTATAATCAGAAGTCAGGGAGCCTGATTCCTCCTGCTCCGTTTTTTTCCCTCAAGACTGCTATGGCTATTCGAGGTCTATTGTGTCTCCATACAAATTTTAAGATTTTTGTTCTAGTTCTATAAAAAATGCCATTGGTAATTTGATAGGGATTGCATTGAATGTGTAGATTGCTTTGGGAAGTATAGTCATTTTCACAATGTTCATTCTTCCAATCCAAGAACATGGTATACCGCTCCATCTGTTGGTATCATCTTTAATTTCTTTCATCAGTGTCTTATAGTTTTCTGAGTACAGGTCTTTTACCTCCTTAGGTAGGTTTACTCCTAGGTATTTTATTCTTTTTGTTGCAATGGTGAATGGAATTGTTTCCTTAATTTCTCTTTCTGATCTTTCATTGCTAGTGTATAGGAATGCAAGAGATTTCTGTGCATTAATTTTGTATCCTGCAACTTAACCAAATTCATTGATTAGCTCTAGTAGTTTTCTGGTGGCATCTTTAGGATTCTCTATGTATAGTATCATGTCATCTGCAAACAGTGACAGTTTTACTTCTTTTTTTCCAATTTGTATTCCTTTTATTTCTTTTTCTTCTCTGATTGCCATGGCTAGGACTTCCAAGACTATGTTGAATAATAGTGGTGAGAGGGGACCCCCTTGTCTTGTTCCTGATCTTAGAGGAAATGCTTTCAGTTTTTCACCATTGAGAATAATGTTGCTGTGGGTTTGTCATATATGGCCTTTATTATGTTGAGGTAGGTTCCCTCTATGCCTAGTTTCTGGAGAGTTTTTATCATAAAAGGGTGTGAATTTTGTGAAAAGCTTTTTCTGCATCTATTGAGATGATCATATGGTTTTTATTTTTCAATTTGTTAACATGGTTTATCACATTGACTGATTTATGTATATTGAAGAATCCTTGCATCCCTGGGATAAATTCCACTTGATCTTGGTGTATGATCCTTTTAATGTGTTGTTGGATTCTGTTTGCTAGTATTTTGTTGAGGATTTTTGAGTCTATATTCATCAGTGATATTGGTCTGTAATTTTCTTTTTTTGTAGTATCTTTGTCTGGTGTTGGTATCAGGGTGATGGTGGCCTCATAGAATGAGTTTGGGAGTGTTCCTTCCTCTGCAACTTTTTGGAAGAGTTTGAGAAGGATGGGTGTTAGCTCTTCTCTAAACATTTGATAGAATTCACCTGTGAAGCCATCTGGTCCTGGACTTTTGTTTGTTGGAAGATTTTTAATCACAGTTTCAATTTCATTACTTGTGATTGGTCTGTTCATATTTTCTATTTCTTCCTGGTTCAGTCTTGAAAGGTTATACCTTTCTAAGAACTTGTCCATTTCTTCCAGGTTGTCCATTTTATTGGCATAGCGTTGCTTGTAGTAGTCTCTTAGAATGCTTTGTATTTCTGCAGTGTCTGTTGTAACTTCTCTTCTTTCATTTCTAATTTTATTGATTTGAGTCCTCTCCCTCTTTTTCTTGATGAGTCTGGCTAATGGTTTATCAATTTTGTTTATCTTCTCAAAGAACCAGCTTTTAGTTTTATTGAACTTTGCTATTGTTTTCTTTCTGCTCTGATCTTTATGATTTCTTTCCTTCTGCCAACTTTGGGTTTTCTTTGTTCTTCTTTCTCTAGTTCTTTTAGGTGTAACGTTAGATTGTGAATTTGTGATTTTTCTTGTTTCTTGAGGTAGGCTTGTATAGCTTTAAACTTCCCTCTTAGAACTGCTTTTTTTGCATCCCATAGGTTTTGGATCGTCCTGTTTTCATTGTCATTCGTCTCTAGGTATTTCTTTTTTCTTTTTTTTTTTTTTTTGCGGTACGCGGGCCTCTCACTGCTGTGGCCTCTCGCATTGCGAAGCACAGGCTCCGGACGTGCAGGCTCAGTGACCATGGCCCACGGGCCCAGCCGCTCCGCGGCACATGGGATCCTCCCAGACCGGGGCACGAGCCCGTGTCCCCTGCATCGGCAGGCAGACTCTCAATCACTGCGCCACCAGGGAAGCCCCTATCTCTAGGTATTTCTTGATTTTCTCTTTGATTTCTTCAGTGATCTCTTGGTTATTTAGTAGTGTATTGTTTAGCCTCCATGTGTTTGTGTTTTTTATGTTTTTTTCCCCTGTAATTCATTTCTAATCTCAAAGCATTGTGGTCAGAAAAGATGCTTGATATGATTTCAATTTTCTTAAATATACTGTGGCTTGATTTGTGACCCAAGATGTGATCTATCCTGGAGAATGTTCCGTGCGCACTTGAGAAAAAAGTGTAATTTGCCATTTTTGGATGGACTGTCCTGTAAATATCAAATAAATCTACCTGGTCTATTGTGTCATTTAAAGCTTCTGTCTTCTTATTTATTTTCATTTTGGATGATCTGTCCATTGGTGTAAGTGAGGTGTTACAGTCCCCCACTATTTTTGTGTTACTGTTGATTTCCTCTTTTATAGCTATTAGCAGTTGCCTTATTTATTAAGGTGCTCCTATGTTGGGTGCATATATATTTATAATTGTTATATCTTCATCTTGGATTGATCCCTTGATCATTATGTAGTGTCTTTCCTTGTCTCTTGTAACATTTTTTATTTTAAAGTCTATTTTATCTGATATGAGTATAGCTACTCCAGCTTTCTTTCGATTTCCATTTGCATGGAATATCTTTTTCCAACCCCTCACTTTCAGTCTGTATGTGTCCCTAGATCTGAAGTGGGTCTCTTGTAGACAGCATATAGATGGGTCTTGTTTTTGTATCCATTCAGCAAGCCTGTGTCTTTTGGTTGGAGCATTTAATCCATTCACTTTTTAGGTAATTATCGATATGTATGTTCCTATGACCATTTTCTTAATTGTTTTGGGTTTGTTTTTGTAAGTCCTCTTCTTCTCTTGTGTTTCCCACTTAGAGAAGTTCCTTTAGCACTTGTTGTAGAGCTGGTTTGGTGGTGCTGAATTCTCTTAGCTTTTGCTTGTCTGTAAGGCTTTTTTGATTTCTCCATCGAATGTGAATGAGATCCTTGCTGGGTAGAGTAATCTTGGTTGTAGGTCCTTCCCTTTCATCACTTTAAGTATATCATGCCACTGCCTTCTGGTTTGTAGAGTTTCTGCTGAGAAATCAGCTGTTAACCTTATGGGAGTTCCCTTGTATATTATTTGTCATTTTTCCCTTGCTGCTTTCAGTAATTTTTCTTTGTCTTTAATTTTTGTCAGTTTGATTACTATGTGTCTCAGCGTGTTTCTCCTTGGGTTTATCCTGTATGGAACTCTCTGCACTTCCTGGACTTGGGTGGCTATTTCCTTTCCCATGTTAGGGAAGTTTTCGACTATAACCTCTTCAAATATTTTCTCAGGTCCTTTCTCTCTCTGTCTTCTCCTTCTGGGACCCCTATAATGCGAATGTTGTTGCATTTAATGTTATCCCAGAGGTCTCTTAGGCTGTCTTCATTTCTTTTCATTCTTTTTTCTTTATTCTGTTCCGCAGCAGTGAATTCCAACATTCTGTCTTCCAGGTCACTTATCCGTTCTTCTGCCGCAGTTATTCTGCTATTGATTCCTTCTAGTGTAGTTTTCATTTCAGTTATTGTATTGTTCATCTCTGCTTGTTTGTTCTTTAATTCTTCTAGGTCTTTGTTAAACATTTCTTGCATCTTCTCGATCTTTGCCTCCATTCTTTTTCCGAGGTCCTGGATCATCTTCACTATCATTATTCCAAATTGTTTTTCTGGAAGGTTGCCTATCAACATTTCATTTAGTTGTTTTTCTGGGGTTTTATCTTGCTCCTTCATCTGGTACATAGCCCTCTACCTTTTCATCTTGTCTATGTTTCTGTGAATGTGGTTTTTGTTCCACAGGCTGCAGGATTGTAGTTCTTCTTGCTTCTGCTCTCTGCCCTCTGGTGGATGAGGCCATCTAAGAGGCTTGATGGGAGGGACTGGTGGTGGGTAGTGCAGACTGTTGCTCTGGTGGGCAGAGCTCAGTGAAACTTTAATCCGCTTGACTGCTGATGCGTGGGGCTGGGTTCCCTCTCTGTTGGTTGTTTGGCCTGAGGCAACCTAACACTGAAGCCTACCTGGGCTCTTTTGTGGGTCTAATGGCAGACTCTGGGAGGGCTCACTCCAAGGAGTAATTCCCAGAACTTCTGCTGCCAGTGTCCTTGTCCCCACGGTGAGCCACAGCCACCACCCACCTCTGCAGGAGTCCCTCCAACACTAGCAGGTAGGTCTGGTTCAGTCTCCCCTCGGGTCACTGCTCCTTCCCCTGGGTCCCGATGCGCACAATACTTTGTGTGTGCCCTCCAAGAGTGGAGTCACTGTTTCCTCCAGTCCTGTCCAAATCCTGCAATCAAATCCCACTAGCCTTCAAAGTCTGATTCTCTAGGAATCCCTCCTCCCATTGCCAGACCCCCAGGTTGGGAACCTGATGTGGGGCTCAGAACCTTCACTCCAGTGGGTGGACTTCTGTGGTATAAATGTTCTCCAGTCTGAGTCACCCACTCAGCAGTTATGGGATTTGATTTTACTGTGAGTGCGCCCCTCCTACCATCTCATTGTGGCTTCTCCTTTGTCTTTGGATGTGGGGTATCTTTTTTGGTGAGTTCCAGTGTCTTCCTGTCGATGACTGTCCAGCAGCTAGTTGTGATTCTGGCGTTCTCGCAACAGGGAGTGAGAGCACGTCCTTCTACTCTGCCGTCTTGGTTCCTAATGGTCCTGTTTTTTTTTTTTTTTAATATTTATTTATTTAGGCTGTGCCAGGTCTTAGTTGCAGCATACAGGATCTTTGTTGCGGCATGCGGGATCTTTAGTTATGGCTTGCAAACTTCTTAGTTGTGGCATGGATGCGGGATCTAGTTCCCCAACCAGGGATCGAAACCCGGGCCCCCTGCATAGGGAGCTCGGAGTCTTACGCACTGGACCACCAGGGAAGTCCCCATGATACTGTTTTAATGGTTGCAAAATACTACATTGCCTGGATGTTACATAATTTGTTTAGCGATTCCTTTTTCTATGGTCTTTCGTAAAGTCCAAGGAAGATAATACATGATAAAGTGCTTTGTCAACCGTAAGACTTGGTCTAAATATAGTGGATTATTTTCATTATTTATCAAATATAAATGACCTAACTATATTGGTTTTAGCTTCTAAGCTCTCAATGTATTTAACACTTGGTAGATATACAGAGAGAGAAGTAATACACTTCCTGTAATGCAGTCAACATCATCATTTGAAAATTGATTTATTGCATGGGTTTAGAAAGAACTGTTGATAACTGAATGTACAAGGCAACATCTAATGGGTACTCTCAAAGGGGAAAATTCATTTTTATCCAATGAGTAACCTCTACTTATTCAGCTGATAACTTATATTCTAAAGTAAATTATTTAAATCTCATACGTTACTCTTGCAAGTAAATCAGAATTGAATGTTAGAAACTATAAAGTGACGTATGTGAAAGAAAGATGTATTGATGTGCTCTGATACACAGAATAAATATGAGCTTTTGTTTCTTGTTTTGTATATGTGCCTGTGTTATGTTTGTTTTACTTTATTTTAAATTGTCCCTGAAATAGCAGTGGAGTAATAGCAGGTCTTTCTGGCAAGGGACAGAGCTGAAATTTTTACTAAGAAAGTGGAAGCTGAATTTTCTATCTCTGATATGCTATCTACAAATTTAAAATAAAATGGAACAGTAAAGTTTTTATAAGAGGGAAGTAAGAGGAATATATGGGTCTTGGCCTTAATTTTCCAAGTTCTTCATATGCTCTAATTAATTGGACCATTCTCCACTTCATTTTGTCTGTGCAACACAAGAGATGATACAGCAGAATTTGCTTTACTCCCATGTCTTAGGGTAAGCGGTGACATTTAATGGGATCTTCTCCTAAAGACAGGGTTGGGATATACGGTTTACAATCCTCCCCAAACCAATGCAATCCTTTTTCTTGTCCAAGGGCTGGAAGACAGAGGTCAAGGGTAGTTGGCCTCTGCTACTACCCACCACTCTGGTAAAAGTACAAAACCATAGGCTGCCTGTTAGATCTCTGAGGCCACAACCCCAAGTACTTGGAAGGGGTGTTGCTAACACTGCAGCAGAACCTAGACCCTGCCAGGGGGCCTGTGGATGTGGGACAGCCATATGCTAATGGTGACTGAATTCTCAACCTTTATCTTCATAGTAGATATTGTTCACAAGCACAGCCCACGGTCACAGATACACACAAGCTATAGGAAGTGGCACCTTCACTTTGTCACCCAGGCAAGAAAACACATCAGAATGCAAGTGAGGGAACGTGAGGGAATTATTAACCTAAGGATAATCTTTAATCCCTTCTGATGCGCAAAACTTTGACACTTTGTTCACAAGTGATTGCGACCTACCAGCGTAGTCCAGTACGCCATCTCAGGAACACTGGAGAAGGTTCTTATTCAGGTCTCTTTCACATCTGAATTCTCTGACTCTATGAAAGATACAAAGATCCCAGTCACAACCAGGCAGCAATTCCTCATAGGATTTTGATCAACCAGAGTGATTTTGTATAGAAACACCCAGAAAGCTGACAGTGGACCAGTCTTTCTCTCTCACATATAAGACAACATTTCCTAACATCTGGCCTGGAGAAAATTTCCCTCTGCTCCCTCACTCACTCCACAAACTCCAGAAGACTTACTTCTGCCTAAAGCTGCATTTGTATGAGATGGTTACAGATAATAGGTGGAAACTCAGTTCTACATCATGTAAAAATGTATCCAGGGAAAGGTCCACAGAGGACAGGACCCAAGGAAGCCAAGGAGACCAAATATCAAATATTTGACTATCAAATTTCCCCATCCTGATCTCTCCCTCCCCCGACCCTTTTTTCTTTAGTTCTAAGTCACTGGTTATTCCAGATAGCCTCTTCTCTGTATTTAAATTCATCCAGAGATGGTACTAGAAGTGTGCCTCTGAAGGTTTTCAGTGCTGCTCTCACCCTGGGGGAGGGAAGAGTGGGGCCCTTTGCACAGAACTCCCCCCCTACCCCCCACCTCACATCTGTCTTTTCACTGTTGGTGAACATTTACATGTCTCCTGCTGGCCGCTGATCTCACGTGCACTCAAGTGGTCATACGCAGAAGGGACATGTCACTAAATGCTGCTGCCTGCTGAGCTCTTGATTTGCACGGATAGGGGCACTGCGTAATGGCCTGCTGAGCTAATCTTCACAGGAAAGAAGGTTACCCTCGCCTTAGTTACTCTCCCTCTGGAAAGGAGCTGTGTATTCAGCCTTGCGTTTATGAAACATGAAAACACATGTTGTAAAAATGTTCTGCATATAAATGAAATAATGCAAAGCAATTATTATGCTTGTTAAGAAGGCAACAATACGATTATGACATGAAAAGTGTTAACAGCAAATAAAATATGTTTTAACTTGTTGAAAATCATTTGTCTCTTTCTTAAAAGCACTGTGTGCAACTAAAACAAGGAAAGATGCCACACTGAAGGAGCATGTAAAAGGCAGAAACCTAAACACAACGGAGACAAAAGCCAAAAACCCAAAAGTCAAGTTCAATGTGTTATCTATGCAGACTGGCTGTCAATATTTTTCAAATTAGCTGGTTAATTGCCAGATCTCCAGTTTACTTCAGGCTGTGAAGATGGAGTTTGTGTGTCAAAATTAGATGCTTCATAAATGGCTCTTCTGACGTTATCTTCAACTTCATCTCCTTTCCTAAGTAGGGCTATTAAAGTAGCTTTTACAGTGGCAGCAATTTTTCTATCTAAAGGAAAATAGCTTAAATGCTTAATGGGTCCAATCCTCTGTAGAAGTCCCAGGGCAAAGATGCTGGGAGTGAGTCCTACAAGTAGTCCCTACAGGAGCCTCTGGTGGGGTAGCGTGGGTCAGTGGGGGAGTAGATTGAGCTTCTCTGCTCCCACCTTCAGGGTGCTCCATTAAGGGTAATGGAGATTATGAATAATCAACCTTATTCATAAGAGCTCTCAACCTGTCATGCCAACTCATGCTCTTCCTCTTCTCATATCTCCCCTCTCTTCAACCTCCAACCCATCTCCCTGCCACACACCTCCGCCTCTCAGCCCCTGTCTTTCCACCCCACTCCCAGAGAAACATCAAAGGTATCACACAGGAAGCCTTCCTCTTCTCCCTCCATGCTTACAAACCATTGCCCATCCACATGCATCCCCTCTTCCTTCCCCGGTCTAGGGTAAACCCCTCCACCTGGGCTTTGGATCCCATCCCTTAATGATTCTCAGGGGCTTCAGACCACTCTCGAGTATAGCCTACCTTCTCTCCTTTATATTCAACTGGTCTCTTTAGCAGGAGAGTTTCCACTGACATTAAACATGGAAAATGTCATCTGACCAGAGTGGGCTTGCCAGATTAAATCCAGGGTAAACAACAAATAATGTTTTAGCACAAGTATGTCCCCAATATTGCATTGGATATACTTAATACTGAGAAGTACTTGTTGTTTACCTGAAATTCAAAGTTGACTGGGCATCCTTCATCTTTTTTTGTGAAATCTGGCAACCGTACACCAGAGAGGTCTTTCTTGACCATTCATTGTATAAAATAGTATTTCCCCCACTTCAGATAATTTCTATCACCTTCCTTCACTTTTTTTGTCCTCATACACTATCAGCACTGGGATTATTATGTATTTATATGTTTATTTATTGTCTCTGTCCCTTCACCTTCTCACTAGAATGCAGATTCCATTGGAACAGGGGTTTTTAAATTCTTTGCTGCGTCTCTTTTGCCTAACATAGGGCTTAGCACAAGATAAGTGTCTGATATGTGTTGAATAAATGTACGCTTGAGTCTCTCTCTTCTTTTAAAATAATTATCACACAACCCCATAATCCCCCTAGATCTACTCCCCCATCTCTCTCATCCACTTCAGAAACTGATTTTGTAACAGGTCTTAACACTCATTGTCCCTCAGCCCAGTTCCTCTTCTTCCTACTCCAGCCTGGCTCCACTCTTATTATTCCACCAAAGCAGCTCAAAGGTCACGGATTAATTCCATGTTTTTAAATCACATGGACATTTTTTACCCCCATCTAATCTCTCAACAAGAGTTGATGTTATTGACCACTCCTGCTTCACGAAGTAAGTCCCTTATTTCACTGGCACCACACCCTCCTGGTTTTCCTTCTACCTCCATAATCACTTCCATTGCCAATGTATCCTTCCCTACCTGGCCATTAAAGTTTGACTTTAGTCCTAGGCCCTCTTCTCTTTTCACTCTATGTTCTCTCCTCCAGGTAACCTCTGTGTGGCTTCAATGGCCGTTCATTAGCTGATGACTCCAAAATTTGTACATCCAGCCCAAAGCTCCCCTCTTAGTTCCAGACCTATATGCCTATTTGATATCTCCACCGGATATCTCAAAGTTGTATCAAACCCAATTATATAAGACTGAATTTAATGCATCCTCTGCTTATCTAAGCCCTGGTCCTCTTCTTTTGTACCACATCTTGGTGAATGACACCTCCGTGCATCTAATGGCATAAGCCAGACAACAACAGTCATCCTTGACTCCTGTAAATCTCACATCCCAAATAGCTCCTGGATCCATTCATTTCTCTTTATCTCCATGGTCACCTAATACAAAGGACAATTAACTCTTGCTAGACCATTGCAATGGCTTCTTAACCAAAAGAGCTATATTCAAGGACTCCAACCTCTTCCTAACTTGTTTTCCACATTTACAGCCACAGGGATTCTTCAACCTGTGAAAAATTCTTCCTTGGTTTTTTAGAAGGCTCCAACTTCTCTTTCCAGTTTTATCACATGCCACTCTCTTCTCCATTCTCTCAACAGCAGCAACACTGGCCAGGAATCAGTTTCTTAAATGCAACTATACATTCAAGAGGGCTGGATGAGAAAGTGATTACAAAATAACTCGCTTAAAAGAGTGCAGTAGTAAGAAATAATGTTTCATATGAAAATCTGCCACCTGCCAAAAACATCATCTAAAATTTAGGGCTGAAAGGTCCTTCAAACATCATCAGGTCTAATTCTTTCCCTCCAAATAAGGACATGAGGAAATAAGGGTCCAGAAAGGAGCATGGAATGACTAAAGCCATAAAGCTATTTAAGGGTAGAGCTAGGAGGTTAATGCCTGAATCTAAAGTCACACCTCTTGCCCCAAGTGAAGAGTGAATAACTGATGAGAAATAAAGTGACCTGAGAATTACCATAGCTCTAAAGACATGGAGGAGCGATCAGAATGAGGCTGAGGCAGATGAAAGAAGTTAAACCAATCCGCCAATCAACCAGCAAACATTCCCACAAGAGAACTAGTGAGCCTTCAGGCATAAGAATCAGGAACTTTGTCAATGAGCTTTTCAACCAGATTGAAAAGGCCTCCTATAAATATTCAATAGCTTCCAGAAAAATAGTCAATGGATGTGGACTGGATCAGGGTTGGGGGCGTGGTGTACCAACTGCTCAGTATATACGTAAACAAGTGGGTCCTGACCAAACTTATCAAGTGAGAGCCCACCTTCTATTGAGTCAGCCACATAAGCCACCTGTTACCATCTGAGATTTTCACAAAGAACCCTTTCCAGCTTCTATGAGTCCTTGAAGAAACTAAACATCATCAACTTGGAGGGGTAAGATGGCGGAAGAGTAAGACGCGGAGATCATCTTCCGCCCCACAGATACATCAGAAATACATTTACACGTGGAACAACTCCTACAGAACACTTACTGAACGCTGGCAGAAGACCTCAGACCTCCCAAAAGGCAAGAAACTCCCCACGTACCTGGGTAGGGCAAAAGAAAAAAAAAAAAAAACAGAGACAAACAGGACGGGACCTGCACCAGTGGGAGGGAGCCGTGAAGGAGGAAAGGGTTTCCACACGCTAGAAGCCCCTTCGTGGGCGGAGACTGCGGGTGGTGGAGGGGGTAAGCTTCGGAGCAGCAGAGGAGAGCGCAGCAACAGGGATGCGGAGGGCAAAGCGGAGAGATTCCCGCACGGAGGTTTGGGGCCGACCAGCACTCACCAGCCTGAGAGGCTTGTCTGCTCACCCGCCGGGGCGGGTGGGGCTGGGAGCTGAGGCTCGGGCTTCGGTAGGAGGGGGATTAACAGTGCTGCTTAAAGGAGCTCCAGAGACGGGCGTGAGCCGCGGCTAACAGCACAGACCCCAGAGACGGGCACGAGACGCTAAGGCTGCTGCTGCCGCCACCAAGAAACCTGTGTGCGAGCACACGTCACTCTCCACACCCCGCTTCCGGGGAGCCTGTGCAGCCCGCCACTGCCAGGGTCCCGGGATCCAGGGACAACTTCCCCGGGAGAACGCACGGTGCGCCTCAGGCCGGTGCAATGTCACACCGGCCTCTGCCGCCGCAGGCTCGCCCCGCACTCCGTACCCCTCCCTCTCCCCGGCCTCAGTGAGCCGGAGCCCCCGAATCAGCGGCTCCTTTAACCCCGTCCTGTCTGAGCGAAGAACAGACGCCCTCCGGCGACCTACACGCAGAGGCGGGGCCAAATCCAAGGCTGAGCCCCTGGGAGCTGTGCGAACAAAGAAAAGAAAGGGAAATCTCTCCCAGCAGCCTCAGGTGCAGCAGATTAAATCTCCACAATCAACTTGATGGACCCTGCATCTGTGGAATACCTGAATAGACAACTAATCATCCCATATTGAGGAGGTGGACTCCGAGAGCAAGATGTATTATTTTTTCCCCTTTTCCTCTTTTTGTGAGTGTGTATGTGTATGCTTCTGTGTGAGATTTTGTCTGTATAGCTTTGCTTTCACCATTTGTCCTAGGGGTCTATCCGTCCGGTTTTTTTGTTTTGTTTTGTTTTTTTACTTAAAAAAAATTCTTTTTCTTAATAATTATTTTTTATTTTAATAACTTTATTTTCTTTTACCTTACTTTATTTGATTTTCTTTTATCCTCTTTCTTTCTTTCTACTTTTTCTCCCTTTTATTCTAAGCCGTGTGGATGAAAGGCTCTTGGTGCTGCAGCCAGGAGTCACTACTGTGCCTCTGAGGTGGGAGAGCCAAATTCAGGACACTGGTCCACAAAAGACCTCCCAGCTCCACGTAATATCAAATGGCAAAAATCTCCCAGAGATCTCCATCTCAACACCAACACCCAGCTTCACTCAACGACCAGCAAGCTGCAGTGCTGGACACCCTATGTCAAACAACTGGCAAGACATGTACACAACCCCACCCATTAGCAGAGAGGCTGCCTAAAATCATAGTAAGTCCACAGACACCCCAAAACACACCACCAGATGTGGATGTGCCCACCAGAAAGACAAGATCCAGCCTCATCCACCAGAACACAGGCACTAGTCCCCTCCACCAGGAAGCCTACACAACCCACTGAACCAACCTTACACACTGGGGACACACACCAAAAACAATGGGAACTACGAAGCTGCAGCCTGTGAAAAGGAGACCCCAAACACAGTAAGATAAGCAAAATGAGGAGACAGAAAAACACACAGCAGATGAAGGAGCAAGATAAAAACCCACCAGACCTAACAAATGAAGAGGAAATAGGCAGTCTACCTGAAAAAGAATTCAGAATAATGATAGTAAAGATGATCCAAAATCTTGGAAATAGAATAAAGAACATGCAAGAAACATTTAACAAGGACCTAGAAGAACTAAAGATGAAACAAGCAATGATGAACAACACAATAAATGAAAATAAAAATAGTCTAGAAGGGATCAACAGCAGAATAACTGAGGCAGAAGAACGGATAAGTGACCTGGAAGATAAAATAGTGGAAAAAACTACTGCAGAGCAGATAAAGAAAAAAGAATGAAAAGAACTGAGGACAGCCTCAGAGACCTCTGGGACAACATTAAATGCACCAACATTCGAATTATAGGGGTTCCAGAAGAAGAAGAGAAAAAGAAAGGGACTGTGAAAATATTTGAAGAGATTATAGTTGAAAATTTCCCTAATATGGGAAAGAAAATAGTTAATCAAGTCCAGGAAGCACAGAGAGTCCCATACAGGATAAATCCAAGGAGAAACACGCCAAGACACATATTAATCAAACTGTCAAAAATTAAATACAAAGAAAACATATTAAAAGCAGCAAGGGAAAAACAGCAAATAACACACAAGGGAATCCCGATAAGGTTAACAGCTGATCTTTCAGCACAAACTCTGCAAGCCAGAAGGGACTGGCAGGACATATTTAAAGTGATGAAGGAGAAAAACCTACAACGAAGATTACTCTACCCAGTAAGGATCTGATTCAGATTTGATGGAGAAATTAAAACCTTTACAGACAAGCAAAAGCTGAGACAGTTCAGCACCACCAAACCAGCTTCACAACAAATGCTAAAGGATCTTCTCTAGGCAAGAAACACAAGAGAAGGAAAAGACCTATAATAACAAACCCAAAACAATTAAGAAAATGGGAATAGGAATATACATATCGATAATTACCTTAATGTAAATGAATTAAATGCTCCCACCAAAAGACACAGACTGGCTGAATGGACACAAAAACAAGACCCATATATATGCTGTCTACAAGAGACCCACTTCAGACCTAGAGACACATACAGACTGAAAGTAAGGGGATGGAAAAAGATGTTCCATGCAAATGGAAACCAAAAGAAAGCTGGAGTAGCAATTCTCATATCAGACAAAATAGACTTTAAAATAAAGGCTATCAGAAGAGACAAAGAAGGACACTACATAATGATCAAGGGATTGATCCAAGAAGAAGATATAACAATTGTAAATATTTATGCACCCAACATAGGAGCACCTCAATACATAAGGCAAATACTAACAGCCATAAAAGGGGAAATCAACAGTAACACATTCATAGTAAGGGCCTTTAACACCCCACTTTCACCAATGGACAGATCATCCAAAATGAAAATAAATAAGGAAACACAGGCTTTAAATGATACATTAAACAAGATGGACATCATTGATATTTATAGGACATTCCATCCAAAAACAACAGAATACACCTTCTTCTCAAGTGCTCATGGAACATTCTCCAGGATAGATCGTATCTTGGGTCACAAATCAAGCCTTGGTAAATTTAAGAAAATTGAAATTGTATCAAGTATCTTTTCCGACCACAACGCTATGAGACTAGATATTAATTACAGGAAAAGATCTGTAAAAAATACAAACACATGGAGGCTAAACAATCCACTGCTTAATAACGAAGTGATCACTGAAGAAATCAAAGAGGAAATCAAAAAATACCTAGAAACAAATGACAATGAAGACACGATGATCCAAAATCTATGGGATGCAGCAAAAGCAGTTCTAAGAGGGACGTTTATAGCAATACAATCCTACCTTAAGAAACAGGAAACCTCTCAAATAAACAACCCAACCTTGCACCTAAAGCAATTAGAAAAAGAAGAACAAAAAAACCCCAAAGTTAGCAGAAGGAAAGAAATCATAAAGATCAGGTCAGAAATAAATGAAAAAGAAATGAAGGAAATGATAGCAAACATCAATAAAACTAAAAGCTGGTTCTTTGAGAAGATAAACAATTGATAAACCATTAGTCAGACTCATCAAGAAAAAAAGGGAGAAGACTCAGATCAATAGAATTAGAAATGAAAAAGGAGAAGTAACAACTGACACTGCAGAAATACAAAAGATCATGAGAGATTACTACAAGCTACTCTATGCCAATAAAATGGACAACCTGGAAGAAATGGACAAATTCTTAGAAATGCACAACATACCAAGACTGAATCAGGAAAAAATAGAAAATATGAACAGACCAATCACAAGCACTGAAATTGAAACTGTGATTAAAAATCTTCCAACAAACAAAAGCCCAGGACCAGATGGTTTCACAGGCGAATTCTATAAAACACTTAGAGAAGAGCTAACACCTATCCTTCTCAAACTCTTCCAAAATATAGCAGAGGGAGGAACACTCCCATACTCATTCTACGAGGCCACCATCACCCTGATACCAAAACCATACAAGGATGTCACAAAGAAAGAAAACTACAGGCCAGTATCACTGATGAACATAGATGCAAAAATCCTCAACAAAATACTAGCAAACAGAATTCAACAGCACATTAAAAGGATCATACACCATGATCAAGTGGGGTTTATTCCAGGAATGCAAGGATTCTTCAATATATGCAAATCAATCAATGTGATACACCATATTAACAAATTGAAGGAGAAAAACCATATGGTCATCTCAATAGATGCAGAGAAAGCTTTCGACAAAATTCAACACCCATATATGATAAAAACCCTCCAGAAACTAGGCATAGAGGGAACTTTCCTCAACATAATAAAGGCCATATATGACAAACCCACAGCCAACATCATCCTCAATGGTGAAAAAGTGAAAGAATTTCCACTAAGATCAGGAACAAGACAAGGTTGCCCACCCTCGCCACTCTTATTCAACATAGTTTCGGAAGTTTTAGCCACAGCAATCAGAGAAGAAAAGGAAATAAAAGGAATCCAAATTGGAAAAGAAGAAGTAAAGCTGTCACTGTTTCCAGATGACATGATACTATACACAGAGAATCCTAAAGATGCTACCAGAAAACTACTAGAGCTAAACAATGAATCTGGTAAAGTAGCAGGATGCAAAATTAATGCACAGAAATCTCTGGCATTCCTATACACTAATGATGAAAAATCTGAAAAATCTGAAAGTGAAATCAAGAAAACACTCCCATTTACCATTGCAACAAAAAGAATAAAATATCTAGGAATAAACCTACCTAAGGAGACAAAAGACCTGTATGCAGAAAATTATAAGACACTGATGAAAGAAATTAAAGATGATACAAATAGATGGAGAGATACACCATGTTCTTGGATTGGAAGAATCAACATTGTGAAAATGACTCTACTACGCAAAGCAATCTACAGATTCAATGCAATCCCTATCAAACTACCACTGGCATTTTTCACAGAACTAGAACAAAAAATTTCACAATTTGTATGGAAACACAGAAGACCCTGAATAGCCAAAGCAATCTTGAAAACGAAAAACGGAGCTGGATAAATCAGGCTTCCTGACTTCAGAGTATACTGCAAAGCTACAGTAATCAAGACACTATGGTACTGGCACAAAAACAGAAAGATAGATCAATGGAACAGGATAGAAAGCCCAGAGATAAACCCAGGCATATATGGTCACCTTATCTTTGATAAAGGAGGCACGAATGTACAGTGGAGAAAGGACAGCCTCTTCAATAAGTGGTGCTGGGAAAACTGGACAGCTACATGTAGAAGCATGAGACTAGATCACTCCCTAACCCCATACATAAAAATAAGCTCAAAATGGATTAAAGACCTAAATGTAAGGCCAGAAACTATCAAACTCTTCAGGCAAAACATAGGCAGAACACTCTATGACATAAATCACAGCAAGATCCTTTTTGACCCACCTCCTAGAGAAATGGAAATAAAAACAAAAATAAACAAATGGGACCTAATGAAACTTCAAAGTTTTTGCACAGCAAAGGAAACCATGAACAAGACGAAAAGACAACCCTCAGAATGGGAGAAAATATTTGCAAATGAAGCAACTGACCAAGTATTAATCTCCAAAATTTACTAGCAGCTCATGCAGCTCAATAACAAAAAAACAAACAACCCAATCCAAAAATGGGCAGAAGACCTAAATAGACATTTCTCCAAAGAAGATATACAGACTGCCAACCAACACATGAAAGAATGCTCAACATCATTAATCATTAGAGAAATGCAAATCAAAACTACAGTGAGATATCATCTCACACCAGTCAGAATGGCCATCATCAAAAAATCGAGAAACAATAAATGCTGGAGAGGGTGTGGAGAAAAGGGAACACTCTTGCACTGCTGGTGGGAATGTGAATTGGTACAGCCACTATGGAGAACAGTATGGAGATTCCTTAAGAAACTACAAATAGAACTACCATATGACCCAGCAATCCCACTACTGGGCATATACCCTGAGAAAACCATAATTCAAAAAGATTCGTGTACCAAAATGTTCATTGCAGTTCTATGTACAATAGCCAGGAGATGGAAACAACCTACGTGTTCATCATCAGATGAATGGATAAAGAAGATGTGGCACATATATACAATGGAATATTACTCAGCCATAAAAAGAAACGAAATTGAGCTATTTGTAATGAGGTGGATAGACCTAGAGTCTGTCATACAGAGTGAAGTAAGTCAGAAAGAGAGAGACAAATACCGTATGCTAACACATATATATGGAATTTAAGAAAAAAAAAATGTCATGAAGAACCTAGGGGTCAGACAGGAATAAAGACACAGGCCTACTAGAGAATGCACTTGAGGATATGGGGAGGAGGAGGGGTAAGCTGTGACAAAGTGAGAGAGTGGCATAGACATATATACACTACCAAACGTAAAATAAATAAATAGTGGGAAGCAGCCGCATAGCACAGGGAGATCAGCTCGGTGCTCTGTGACCACCTAGAGGGGTGGGATAGGCAGGGTGGGAAGGAGGGAGACGCAAGAGGGAAGAGATATGGGAACATATGTATACGTATAACTGATTCACTTTGTTATAAAGCAGAAACTAACACACCACTGTAAAGCAATTATACTCCAATAAAGATGTAAAAAAAAAATCATCAACTTGATGCCCACTGAAATGTACAAAGTTAGGGCCACAGATTCAAGGTACCATTACTTCCTGACAATTAGGCAAAGATATCAACAGAGAGATCCTGGTCCATTGCCTTTCAAAGGAAAGCCCAGGCTACCGAGCACAATTCATACTTTGAAACTAAACTTACCATTCAATGGCCAAGGGAAGCTTTCTGGAGGACACTTCTATTGAGATCAAGAGAGGCTGAGTAAATACCCTGTGTGTGCTTATCACTACAGATGCTGAAGTGTAAATGAGTGTGAAAGTTGCCTTTTGGTGTCAAAAGACCCGACAAGATTCTTTTCCAAATGGGGTTGAAATTATTAGTAAATTTGTTGAGCTAAGAGACACTGTTTATCAGCTGTATTTTTAATTGGTTTCCAGGGAACACCCATGTTAGGGTTATAAGCATCAAAGGTGATAAACAACTTAATTATCCTCCCAGAACCATTAGGAAAAAGTATCACTGTTGGTGAGTTTCCTTTAATGCCTTCTTTTGAAATGCCATCCTGCTACTATTGTCGGACTATCTGTAGTTTTATTTCCCAGAGCTTTGATGCTCCCTTCATAAATAGAAAAGGCAATTAGAAGTAGACTAATGAAGTTAACAACATTTACACTGGTCAGATATATCTTATGTTACCATTGGGCATAGCTTCTCCTTGGAGAAGCAGCAAGTTAAAGGGAATCAGAAAATCTTGAGAGAATTTTGAGGGATGAGGCAGAAAGCCCATGAGGAGCTGGAAAAGCCTGGGCATGGTATCCATTCTTTATTATGGTGGTTTCTGAGAAAACAGAGCTGCCAACTGGGAGGCTGTTATAGGGAGGGGAGGGAAGAGTTTCGTATTTTGTTTATTTCCATTCAGTGTCTTTAAATTTTATTCATGAAGAAAAATGGAAACATGAAGCCAGAGTGTGGTAGTTGTTAGTAAGCCAGACTCTCTGTTCAACATATATTTCTTCCCTCAGATTCCATCATTGGAGCATGAAGGTTTTTTCATTTTCTAGACTCTAGTCAAATACAATGTCCCTGGGAGGACTTTTAATTTTTTTAACTTACTGCTATAACAGAGAACAATAACCTTTCTGTGGAGAACAAAGAACAAGTAGAAGTGGGATTTGAATAGAGGCCAAAGACGGACTTTCCCAAATTCAGTTTTGCTCAGGACTAACACTGAGTTGCATTTTGGTTTTGCCTCCTTTTCTTATTTCTTTGTTAGTGGAAAATTTTTCTGAATCTCACCTTCACTCTTCGAACTGGGGTTATGTGGTTAGACTTATCTGTCTTTTGACCTGGCAGAAAATGAATGAGAAACACTCTGTTTTGAGTGTCTCAAGAAGTGATGCCATACAGAATCAGGCTAATATACTATAATCACTTTTACACACTTCATGTTTTTAAAGATGTTAACTGGGGTGAAAAACAGAGTTGGAAAGGGAAGCTATTCCTGTCTCATTTTACAAACAAAGAAACTGAGGCCCATCTGGAAACAGCTATCAGCCCAGGGCTCCTGGAGAACTACCCCATAGCCTTCCCACTTGATTCTGCTAAGGGAAATCTTGCACCATGGTTGGGACTGGAATCATATTAAATAACTGTCTCCATGTGATATCCTTGACGTTGAATACAATTAAAGAGGAAAACAGTGCCACCATCCTTTCAGCCCTGCCCCAAACTGGCAATCTACCAAGTAGGCCAAACATTAATGTCTCAAAGTCATTTTGAAGCACAGAATGTTATATCACAATAAAAATGTCAGTTGGACATTAAAAATAAGTGCTTTGAAAAAAGAAGTATTTTCAAATACCTGTCTTAATTGCTTTGGATTTAATCTGAGAGTGGAGCAACTGAGTAGTCTCTTCATCGGACTTCATTCAAAAGAAGTGGGATCTTCTTTTAGCACTAATGGGTCTATTAACCTGGGATCTAGACTGTGAACTTATAGATGGGCTTGTCTTTCTTCACATTTATCTCTACCATTATCAATTTCCCTTCTCCTCTTCCCTTGTCCAACTGGTCAGCTTTAAATTTTTTCTGAATGTTGATGGGAATTGTTTGTTGGAGAACAAAAGGTCCAGCTATATCCACTTATATAATACAAGCTTTAGAGACAGAAAGAAGAGAGAGAGAGAGGCTATTCCAATCTTATGAGTCCATACTTGGCATGTGGTATGTTTTGGCTCCAGAAAGGTATTTTAAAAATCCCGGTTATCTGAGACAAAATTGCCTTAGTCTGTCATGGGTCAAGTAGGAATTTCCATGCTGCCTGCAGACTCCAACACCTCTGCTCTGTTTCCTCCATATTACCACCACAGCCATATTTCTGAGATCTTTCTAGAGGATGCAGATAAGAGAGATCCTTCCTCCGGAGTTCAGTTTCACACTGGAGAAAGAAAGACATCTTCCTGCTCCGGGTCCTATTATTGTCGACAGGGAAAGGGCAAAGATGGTAAGTTTTATAGCATTTAATAGGCAAGCAGTCCATGGCCCACCATATTTGACTCTGGCAATTTCTGTCAGCTCATGTTGATGTTGGTCAGCGACAAAGTCACAGGACTATAGGAGCCCGACGCCCACCACACTTTTGGTTTGAGTAGAAACAATGGTTTCTACTCAAACAATGGAAAGCATGATGGTTTTTAGAGACTAAAACATGTTTAAGAATTCTGCATTTCCAAGACATGTCCCAAGTTTTCCTCAAGATCTTTTCATACCCTAACTACAACAAAGAGATGTAACACAAAGTCCCCAGTTATCTGTGGCTGCCTGTGACTGTGACATGGCAGATGTCCTTGAGGGAGCCTTTGTGCCCTTAAAATATTTGCCTTTATTTATAAAATTGTTTTATAAAACAATTCTATCTACTATTACTAACACTACTAGAATTAACAGAAAGACAGTTATCATCCCAGCGCTATTCTTCCCCACCAGGCTCGGGATAGGGCTTCAGATTGAACCTCAATACTTGTTGAAGTCAAAGCTGCAATCCAGGTGACTTAGGTCTATGGAGATTTTTCATCTTTATATCTTATTTCTCTAGTACCCACTTAGCATTTTTCGTCCCTGACTGGCCAATGGCACCCTCACTGTAGCACCTGATCAGTGTCTTACCTCTCTAAACAGTTCCTCTCAAGAATGTCACCCCACCTCCTTTATTAAAACTCTGCATCTTGCCAGATCATCTATCTTAGCAAAACTTTAGCATCCTGTGTTCCTTTTCCTCAAGATCTTGTAGATAACCATTAAGAGATTTAATATACCAGCACATAATAAGGTTACATGGGTAATATAGTATAGCCCTTAAGAGTAGTTGCTTTAAAGTCAAACCGTGATATATAAAACATTTCATTGTAAATAATAATGGTTGAATCAAAGAAAAACTATTCATCAACAGCAGCAGCAGCAGCAACTATTAATGGTATGATAATCACCCTCCCCAGATATTATAATTTCTCTTCAGACTTTCAATGACTTTATCCATTAAGGTAACAAATGTGAAAATTTCTGCCTTCTAGCTGGCCAACTGGGGCATGGTCTTTCTGAGGTGTTTTCAATCCTGCCGATTCTTCTCCTGCCCTGCACTGCAGGCTTCCAGCCCTGAACAGTCATAGCTGCAGGCAGGGCTGGGGCAGCGCACAGCAGAGAAAGAAACGGCCAGGTGGGGTGGGCTCAAGTGTAGCCACTCCAAGTCCCCTCACTTCCTCTCCTCTCAGGAGCCATATGGCCAGTGCAGCCCTGAATTCCTCAAGTTCCAAAGCCGAGGTTCATGAAGTATCTTTAAGCTCAGGGTAAGACGAGCAGATGAGAAGACAAGGATACTCCTTCCTCTAATTTAAGCCCAGCAGTCTTAATATTCCACATGACACGGTTTAAGGTAAATGAAGAAGCCTTTTTAATGTGTGTAGAAGAAATGCGCAAATACACACCCTTCCCTTAATCCTCAAGAGTGGCACAGGAATTGGTATCTCCTGAACCACTTATAAGTGAAACTAGCAGAGTGGTGATAACATTCCAGAGAGAGCCATTGAGCCTTGCTGGTTCAGACTGATTGTAGGTCCTTTCCCATTTCTAGTGACTTGTAGTCTGTCTGCAAGGAGGCTAACAGTGAGCCATGCGCCGAGCACTAATGCTTTCCTGACTTTGGCTACCATGTTTTGCTGGCTCTAAAATAGAACATATTTCTCAAGTGAGTTAATGCCCACTTATTATTTTGTTTAATGTTTAATTATCATAAATGACACTTAATTGTTTAATTACTAGACCAAAGAATAGATAAGGACTTGCAGCAAGCAAAATATAAGACCAAGCTTCGCTCTCTATAGAAAGCCACATACATTGCATATGCATAGGTACTGTACGTGTATGTACATATCTAGAAGTATTTTATATGAGCATTTACATATAAATCTATACTTGCATATGTTTTAGACATACCAGATTGTCACGAGTCTGATTATCATAGATGTGGACCCCAGGAGAGATGCAGCCCTAAGGAAGAAATGGTTGGCTCAAGAGGTGAATTCTCTTTGCACAGGCTGCTTGAGTAACAGTGTTACTGAGGACTATTACTATAGACACTGCTGAGCAGTGCTGACCCTGTCCTCTTGTTGCTCTCCTCTTTGAGAAAATAATTCACACTGCAGTGAAAGCCTAGCGATTGGATTGTACATGACACCAATTCAAGATAAAGAGAGGGTAGGCCAACCGAATATGGTCTCTTAGCTGGAGTCTTACCCAAAAGAAGGACTGATCCTTTGAGGAAATATGAAGGAGGATTATTCACCTAAAAGCCCTCTGTGATTTGTGCAGAGCAGTACCTACAAGTCTAAAGGAATGTTGACCTCTTTTTTTCACAAGAGGAAAAGAAAATGAGACCTGAAAAAATTCAAAGCAATTCTAGGAATGCGCTCTTCTCACAACCAAATGTTTTCAGAGAAGCTGCTCCTTATGGATCATTTCTCAAATGCAGTCACTGAGGGCGCTGGGAAGTTATTCCAGTTTATAGGAACTAATAGTAATAGCTCCTGTTAATTGAGCACTTACTATGTGTCAGATGCTGAGCTAAGTGTTTTACCTGTGTTCCTCTACGTATTTATTTCTTACAATGATCCTGCTAGGTGCATCCTACTTCTATCTGCATTTTATAGATAAGGAAACTAAGCCGGAAAGGGTAAGTAATAAGCCCATCATCACACAACCAGTAGGTGGCAGAAGAAGAATTTGAACGCGGGCAGTCAGTCTCCAGATCCCATCACTTTAACCACCCACCTATACTAGTACACCTTGCACTGGTTTGGGACTGATGCTGAGGGTTTCAAAAACTCAGAATAAATCAGGAAAACTGGATTGGTTCTCACCAATTTTGAGTGTTCTCCTTTGCTGATGGGGAGTCTTGGAAAATATCTACCAAGAAAATGGAAACAAGAGCCGCAAAGTTTCTGGTGAACCAGTGTCTCATTGTGACTCAATCCTTAGGAACAAGTCAAGACTCCTATATTCCCCTGCTTGGCACTGACTACTGTAGTAGAGGCAGGAGGGTCAGTGGAGGTTAACTGTTGGGAAGTGTGTTTCACAGCTCCCACTCCTGGGGGTTCATTAACCACAAAGGAGATGGATGTCAAAGAAATGATATAAGTCAGCCGGGGAAGAAATAGCTAATGACACTAGTCTCACATTCCCAAGCCCAGAGGTAAATCACATATTCCCTTCAGAGGACGCTTTTAGTGCTGCCACAAAACTATTAGGGTTGTTAGAAAAAAGACAGGTGAATCTTTATATTTTCTTGGCTGCCTAGTACCATCACATGTGTACTCAATATTTTGAAAAGAGGCTTTAGATGTCATAAAACCCACAGGAGGATTTGATGATAATCATCCTGTACAAAGTCCTCCCTAATTGCCTTCCTAATGTCTGAGGGGACTCTCCTCATTTGAAAATTGCTTCATTTTAGCAAAGGACATTTTATAAAATATATGGCCTACAAACTAGCCTTACCCCTGAGGGGGAAGGGGAGGATGCTCTTTTATGTGTTTGGGGAGGGACTTTTTTTTTTTTAATAGGGATCCATTTTATTTATTTATTTTTAACATCTTTATTGGAGTATAATTGCTTTACAATGGTGTGTTAGTTTCTGCTGTATAACAAAGTGAATCAGCTATACGTGTACATATATCCCCATATCTCCTCCCTCTTGTGTCTCCCTCCCACCCTCCCTATCCCACCCCTCTAGGTGGTCACAAAGCACCGAGCTCATCTCCCTGTGCTATGCTGCTGCTTCCCACTAGCTATCTATTTTACATTTGGTAGTGTATATATGTCCATGACACTCTCTCACTTCGTCCCAGCTTACCCTTCCCCCTCCCCGTGTCCTCAAGTCCATTCTCTACATCTGCATCTTTATTCCTGCCCTGCCCCTAGGTTCTTCAGAACCTTTTTTTTTTTTTTTTAGATTCCATATATATGTGTTAGCCTACGGTATTTGTTTTTCTCTTTCTGACTTACTTCACTCTGTATGACAGACTCTAGGTCCATCTACCCCACTACAAATAACTCAATTTCATTTCTTTTTAGCGCTGAGTAATGTTCCATTGCATATATGTGCCACATCTTCTTTATCCATTCATCTGTTGATGGACACTTCGGTGGCTTCCATGACCTGGCTATTGTAAATAGTGCTGCAATGAACATTGTGGTACATGACTGTTTTTGAATTATGGTTTTCTCAAGTATATGCCCAGTAGTGGGATTGCTGGGTCATATGGTAGTTCTATTTTTAGTTCTTTAAGGAACCTCCATACTGTTCTCCATAACGGCTGTACCAATTTACATTCCCACCAACAGTGCAAGAGGGTTCCCTCTTCTCCACACCCTGGGGAGAGACTTTCTATTTACTCCTTCAACGAAGTTATATGGAGCAGCTTCTACATGTACCTAGAGGCTGAGGAAAATACAGGGATAGATCGCATGGTCCTTTTCTTGAAGAAGACTTTGGAGTAATGTCTGAAATTATCAGAAGGGATAAGAATGAAGACAAACAGCAGGACAGGACTTGCTGTCACACAGACATGGTGGGTGTACTGCTGACATTTTGTCTGGACCATCCTTATTTGTTACCACCACTCAAGTCTCTTCTACCATGAAAATAAACAAGTACCACAAACAAACTGAGGAAGATAAAATTGAAGATAGAACACCACAGAAAATGTTTTCAAGTCCAATTTATCGATATTTTAAACGCTTAGCTTCTAGACTCATTTTGATGTATGAATAAGTCTTACAATAGCATATTTACAAAGGCAAAAGTCATGAGAAAGAGAATTTCTAGAGGGAGAGAAAAGATAAATTGGCTACATGGTATATGAAAAAAATCACTTTCTGGGTAAATAAATTAGATTATGGGCTCCAGATCTGTGACTTACTTGCTATATTAACTTTATAATACACAGCCTCTCTGAGCTTTAGTTTTCTTCATAGAAGACTAATAGTACCTGCCCTGATGTGAGAATAAAATGAGACATAACATACGCCATAACCAGATTCTTTTTGGAGGAAAAACTGAGTGAGCCCATAGGGATTTAGCCTTTAATTACTTTTTCTTTAGCTGTTTTCTTTATTTATTTGTTCGAAGTGACACAAATAGGGAGGGTGATTCTGTAATGCTAAGTGATTTCTTACCTCAGGAAGATGTAAACACCCTTATATCAGATACCTGACATGCATCACTTCCAATTCTTCCTGCCTTACCTGTCTCTAACTCCAGCCACTGCTGTGGTGACTAGTTCTGCATAGTTTCTGATAAAATTCATCCCAGGCTCAACTTGACAGTGATGCACTGTATGTCTTGATTTTGCACCTGCTGCCAAAGGGTCTCTATACAGAATGCCACAGGACACTTCCAGGCACTCGTGTAAATACAACCTGGAAATGCGATGGACTTAGCACGCCCATGGGATGAAAATTTGACCAGTGAGTGAGTGACAGGAGCCCATGAATTGATGTATTTCCCCTTTGTCCCCCTAGAGAAACAGTCCTGAGAAGCAGCTGTATGGCTTCTCAGAGGATGGTCTTTCAACATGAAACAATCAGTTGAACTTAGCCTCAGCCAGGTTGATCAGCATTCTTGTGTTTTCCTCCATCCTTCTCTGCTTCATACTCCATATTCCTCGTCCTGAATTATACTGCCTAATTAAATAGTATGATGTAAGACTTTGGTTCAAACTCTACTTTCTGGTGAACCAAGGCGAAAACAACCGACAGCAGAGTGGCTCCAGAAAGCAACCCTTCAGGAGGGTATTTTGGATATCAGTTTAAAAGACCGCATTGCTAGTAGCAGATATGGTGATGACAACCTCTGGCATGTAGTGACATTATAACTAAGACTTTCACCTGTGGGTAACTGGGCTGAGATGCAGGTGGTAAATGAGCGGGCTATGGTAGTTTAAGGCATGGATAAAATGTGGATGATAGAAATTGTGGAATAGAGACAACTGTTGTTAGCTGCAGTGGAAGCTTTAGAAAATAACAGACTCGAGGAAGCGAAGTGTCAACTTAAGCCAGTCTGTAAAAGCCAGAAATCCTTTACAGAAGCTTCAATGGAAATGGTCATCTCCTGGAAACACAGGGAAGACCATGCTGAAAATCAAACCCAGGATCTGACTGTAAAGGTGGCAGAGTGAATATGTAGCCTCACAAATCTCCGCTATGAAAGTTAGTACCTTGGCAGGAAAGGAGCAGATGGGACTATCTGGCTGAACCAGGCTGAGAATCTTGAGCTCTCCCTAAACCCTCCCTTACCAGAGGACAGAAGTGGCTGCCTGCCTGGAGACTATTCAAGGACTTCCCCTAAGGCAGGTGCCTCATAAAATGATAATTCTTCTCCTTAACATATGCCCCAGCATCCCTCATAGCCTCGAGACTGTTGACCAAGGTGAAGTCTCAGCCCAGCCCAAGCACTACTCCTGGAGGATACGCACCAAAAGAATTGCAGAGATTTGCTAATATGGCCTGACAAGAATAGGGGCTACACAGGTGAAAATGGAGCTTGAGAGTCCTGGACTGGAGTGAGGAGGTCAGGTACGGGGCTGGATAGAGGAAAATTTACTGACGTGGGGCACCCATCCATGACTGGAATTCAATATCCTACAAAGAACCCCGGGAGCCAGTCCTAATTGTCTGTTGAGACATGCCTTGAAGTTTGGTGAAGAGGATACTAACACCAACTACCATGGTAGAAAAATCACAGCCTATCATCCAGTTTCCAGATCTAAATCAGTTCACAGACCCAGAGTACAATGATCGTTCGGGAGGCCAGGATCTCTTGAGGAAGAACCCTTCAATGTCACCACAAGTATATACAGGAAATCTTCCTCTGACTTGTCCCCTAAATGTACCTGTGGCCATTTGTTAGAGTAACTGTTCACTGTTGAAAGGGAAAAACCTAGCCCTTTTAAAGTCTGTTAGATAAACAGTTGGGGCTGAAATGAAACCAAAAGACCTGAAATGCCATCAAGGACATTCAGTTAGAGTAAAAGCTCATCTGAGAACCATGATAATAAAGTTTTGGCCCAAAATTGTCTCACAGTGGGTCCACAGTACTCACAGACCCATCTTGAGGTTATTTCTCATTCTCTGAGTGTATGATTAGGATAAACACATTTATCAGCTGTTAGAACCCTCACACTGGTTTCCAGATCTGTAATGCAAAGGCCATTATGGTACAAAGAGCCAAGTAGAAACTGCCTCCATCTCTGGCCAAGACCACAAATCTGAAGCAATGCTGCATCCCAGGAGGAACTGCAGAGCTTGGTGCCACTGTCAGACTTACTTGAAGGATACAAATGTGATGGTTTCCATCATATCCTTTGTTCAATTTACCCGTCTGGCCCTGAAAAATCCTGAGGGATCATGGCAGATAATGTAAAACTACCATGAATTTAGCCAGGTGTTAAACCCAGTCACATCTACCATGCCAGATGTGTTATCTTTCCTGTGAGTGGATTAAAAGAGACTCTGGTACCAGCTATGAGACAATTGATCTGGTGAATGTGTTCTTCTCAATGCCCATAAGAAGGAAGGATCAAAAGCAGCTCACATTCACATTGCAGGGGCAGCAACTCACTTGTGAAATTTTGTAATTTCAGTCCCCACAAACTTAAGGTTCTGGTTTCCACTGTGGGGTGGATAAGGGGTAGGGGTCTTTCTACCAGGTGCACAGAAAGGGTTCCATTAAACTTGAACCTTTAACTAGCATGTTGTAACTCTTAATGCCAGTGCATCAGCAGACAAAGAAGAGAGTTATTGTATGTGCTCATCAACCTAATTACTATGTGGAGCTACAGCTGCTGCTACAGAATACAGCCAGGGAGGAGTGTAGCCACGATCAGGAAGAGGACCTTAGTGGCAGCTCTCTTAATCATGTGTACTTATATTGACTCTCCTTCTTCCTTCCCTGATTCACTCCTCTTGCCCCTCACTCCAGCACTCTGAAAGCTGGGAAAGGAATAGTACAGAAGCCTTTGCCTCAGGTTCCCCTTTCAGGAGAACCCAAGCTCAGGCTGCTGTCCTGCTGGTAGGTTCAAATGTACTTACTTGCTGGGAGAAAATGGATATGCCAGGCACATTACATATTTTATTTTATTTTATTTAATCATCACGATGATCTTAAGAGGTAGAACAGTTATTTCTCTTTTCCAGGGAGGGAGACAGTTTCAGATAAGTCAAGGATTTTGCCAAAGGACATACAGCTTATGAGTTGCAGAGCCAGGTTTTGACCCAGAAAGTGTCTAACTCTAAAGCTCAAGGTCCTTCCTCTATACCTTCATGCCTAGGTCAGTGACGACAAAAATGAGTACTCAGAAAGAAGACAATTCACACTCTTGTATCATTCTGATAACCCCCTTTGCACTATCAGCGGCTGGCTTTCACTTTAAGTTTTAGTTTTTCTTTTTAATATGTAAATTAGCATACAGCGTACTTCTCTACAGGTAAATATTGTAGGAATGTTAAAGGGAATGGCAGGGGTCCATCATTCTGAAACATGTGATGGAAGAAATCAAAGAGTGCTCTTTTAGCAAATCAAGATCTAAGAAGTGAAGTAAGTTAGAAAGAGAAAAAAAAATACTGTATGCTAACACATATATATGGAATCTAAAAAAAAAAAATGGTTCTGAAGAAGCTAGGGGCAGGACAGGAATAAAGATGCAGATTAGAGAATGGACTTGAGGACACGGGGAGGGGGAAGGATAAGCTGGGACGAAGTGAGAGAGTGTCATGGACATATATACACTACCAAATGTAAAATAGAGAGCTAGTGGGAAGTAGCTGCATAGCACAGGGAGATGAGCTCGGTGCTTTGTGACCACCTAGAAGGGTGGGATAGGGAGGGTGGGAGGGAGACACAAGAGGGAGGAGATATGGGGATATATGTATACGTATAGCTGATTCACTTTCTTGTACAGCAGAAACTAACACACCATTGTAAAGCAATTATACTCCAATAAAGATGTTAAAAAAAAGATCTAAGAAGTGAATATAGAGACTAAGTAAAAAGTCAGCCCATTAAAATTTTTTCTCCTTCAGGAAATAATTTGCTTCTAAATAAATTCAACATAATAAAAATATGAGAGAAGAAGAAAAATATGAAACATCAAATCATTTTAAGTTTGATTATGTCACTGAATAAATTAAATGGCTGTGGAGTAGAAAGAAACATAATCCATAAAGGAAGTGAGAAAAGTTAAAGCAGTCAACAGTAATTAAATGGTGACTGAAGCTGAGTGGAAATTGATTTGTATTAGCTGAAGGCCATTCCTGTCTTTTAGAATGTTATGCATCAGGAAAGAGAGAAAAGAAAGGTTTCTACTATTTTGATATAAAAATATGTCAGTTCCCAGCCAAGGTCACTAATTCAAGACAGCAGTAGATGCCGAGTGTACATTCTAATATTCCACACCTACTGGCAGGTATTGAAATAGATAAGATCCTTTAATAAGGCTGTTTGGGACTGAGTCATAAGAGCTTCACTGGTTTGCTGGCTGTTTATCATTGTGGAAGCTGAAGGCTGACTGACTCAATCCAATGCAAACAGAGGTAAAATCGGCAGCTCGAGCTTTTAGCTGACATGGCATCTGATGGATAGTCCTCTGTCCCCAGCGTTATATCTGCTCAATAGGGACTCAGATGACAGCAGGAGGCTGCAAAAACTTGTGCTCTACCTCAGATTCTGTTATGGTGTTGCCTCTGGATGTTAAGCTTTCTTATGTAACACATCTAATAGGAAACAAAACTGCATGATGTTTATCATTTTTATTATGAATGTAACATTATAAATGATCAATCATTATTATTAATGATGGTGACTACCATTTGTTCAGTGCCTACTATGTTCTATATTCTACTTTATTCTGGTTCTTTTATATATATATTGCTGTACCTAGAACTCTGGAAGGTAGGCATTATTATTATCACTTTCTGTTTGAGGAAACTGAGGCTCAGAGGGAATAAGTTACTTGCCTAAAACGAAGGCTGAGGTACTAAATCAGTGTATGCTCCTCTCTGCCGTTTCCATTATACAGTGTGGCTGCTGATTCACTCCCAGAAATCTAGATTAGCAAGGGAAGACTTTAATAAAATCCTTCATGTTACCACAAGGTGTGTTACAGAGTAGAATTAATGCACATTTTTGGAGTGGTAAGTAAATATGATTAAGGCTGCTGCCATAGAGCATGGTTGAATCAATAATAACAGCAACAAAAAGTAGAAATTGATTCACTATGTTAGGGTCATAATCTCTATCAAGTCATGTAAAAGACAGTCTCTTCAGCAAGTGGTGCTGGGAAAGTTGGACAGCCGCATGTAAATCAGTGAAGTTAGAACACTCCCTCACACCATACACAAAAATAAACTCAAAATGGCTTAAAGACTTAAATATAAGACATGACACCATAAAGCTCCTAGAAGAGAACATATGCAAAACATTCTCTGACATAAATCGTAGCAATGTGTTATTAGGTCAGTGTCCCAAGGCAAAAGAAATAAAAGCAAAAATAAACAAATGGGACCTAATCAAACTTAGAAGCTTTTGCACAGCAAAGGAAACCATAAACAAAATGAAAAGACAATCTACGGAATGGGAGAAAGTATTTGCAAATGATGTGACCAGCAAACGCTTAATTTCCAAAATATACAAACAGCTCATACAGCTCATAAAAACAAACAACCCAATCATAAAATAGGCAGAAGACCTAAATAGACATTTCTCCAAAGAACACATACAGATGGCCAACAGGCACATGAAAAGATGTTCCACATCTCTAATTATTAAAGAAATGCAAATCAAAACTACAATGAGGTATCACCTCACAGCAGTCAGAATGGCCAAAATCAAAGTCTACAAATAACAAATGCTGGAGAAGGTGTGGAGAAAAGGGAACCCTCCTACACTGTTGGTGAGAATGTAAATTGGTGCAGTGTGGAGGTTCCTTTAAAAGCTAAAAATAAAGCTACCATATGATCCAGCAATCCCACTCCTGGGCATATATCCAGAAAAGATGAAAAGCCTAGTTCGAAAAGATACATGCACCCCAACGTTCATAGCAGCACTATTTACAATAGACAAGACATGGAAGCAACCTAAGTGTCCATCAACAGATGAATGGATAAAGAAGATGTGGCACATATATACAATGGAATATTACTCAGCCATTAAAAATAATGAAATAATGCCATTTGCAGCAACATGCATGGACCTAGAGATTATCATACTAAGTGAAGTAAGTCAGACAGAGAAAGACAAATATCGAATATAACTTATATGTAGAATCTAAAAATATGATACAAGTGAACTTATTTACAAAACAGGAACAGACTCATAGACATAGAAGACAAACTTATGGTTACCAAAGCGGAGAGGGTGGGGGGAAGGATAAATTAGTAGTTTGAGATTAACAGATACCCACTACTTTATATAAAATAAACTACAAGGTTCTATTGCATAGCCCAGGGAACTATATTCAATACCTTGTAATAACCTATAACAGAAAAGAATTCTGATAACTGAACCTTTTTGCTATACACCAGAAATTAACACAACATTGTAAATCAACTACACTTCAAAAAAAACCACCCCACTTCTTAAGTGCTTTCGATATGCAAACACATAATGTTGGTTTCTAAATATGTTAATCCTGTATTTTATTTGGCTCTCAATGATTATTTGTAACCCTTCATTGTCACCAAGATAAGAATTACCTTATCTCAGAAGACCTGAGACCTTTTTTTTTGTTTTCAAGTACTACTTCAAGGACCATTGAGAGATAGTGTTTGTTGTTATCACTGTTAAAACTTTATTCAACATTTAGTATCCCCGAGTGAGTAAATGAACCTCTTATAAAAGATTTAGAAGCAATAAGTGGAGGTTAATTTATATCATGTGCATATTTAATGCTCTGGGATTGTAGAATAACACTAAACAAATTAGCGAAAGAAGGGGCGAAGAATAAAGAAGACCCTTTTTATTCCCCACATGTAATCAAGTGAATATACTGTAATATTCCTATGACCTAGAGCTTACCACAGGTGGGGAGGACAGTATGTATGACGTGGGCATGGTATAATTTTAGCATGCAAGTTTTTTCAAGGCTGGCACTGTCCAGTCTTGCAGATGCTCGAAGCTCTTATTAATCAAGGCTTATTCCTTTATCACCCCCAATACTTGTGCCACACCAACCTCATGGTAAACTGTCAACCAAGGTCACCACTAACTACTACTATTGAGGGAACCAGGCAAATTCACAGTCCCCACCTGCCTGGATCCCACCTGTGACTTGTTGAAGAAGAACAATGCAGGTATGAAGTTCTTGTAGGCAGGTTTGTAATGCACAGGCAATAAATCATATTAGCAACAACAGAAGTGCACTGGTTTCCCTTCCCCCTACAAACTGCTCTGGAAAGGCACCTCTGCTGTACATCTCTTTGGAGAGCTGTGGTGATCTGAAGAAATGCTTCCTCTTGAAAGAACCCTTTTTATTCACAGTGGAATACTCTTGAATTTTGCAGGTCGTCAAACACACACAAAAAGTTTTTTTTTTAATAGTTGAGGAAATAAGCCTAAAGAAGATGTGTACCTAATCCTATTAGCTGACTTAATATAGAATTATTAAAAGCCTTGATATACAGGATTTAACACAATCTTTCTAGCAGGGTGTGATGTAATCTGTTTTTGTTCCTCAGCTAGCAGATGGCTTACCTTTAAGTAATTTCCAATATGTTAAGAGATCAAAAGCCATCCTCTCGCCACCGAGGCAGTAATCGTTATTCTCTGCTGGGGGTTGCTTGGTACTGTGGTAGGGATATGCAAAGGCTCCTGGCATTTCCAAAGATAGAAAGGGCGACATTTCTTCAGACTTTGAAGTTAATAATCCTTCAGAAGTTGAAAAACTGAGGGATTTTTCAAAACCCTTTTAATGTTCTATATGCCATGTGCGAAAGTAAATATCTGTAAGAAATCACTGAGGGCTGGTTCGGAGCTTGGATGAGCGCTCAGCAATCTCCCATGTCATGGACTGGCGCCATCTCTCGCCACTGAGGGTATGGATAGGTTGTGCCTCCATCACGTAGCGCTCTTTGGAGCACGTGGTTTCCAAGTTGAATGTTTTGACAATCATGCTAGAAATAAATGTGAAATGTGTTGTGCTGTCACTGATGAGCCCAAGCAGTGGCAGTATGACAGGTCTATCTATCCCTGCCGTTGAGACACAACTCTTCCTAAGGATGGGGTGCTTCCTCACGCATTGTCTACGTTATTGGAAATGATCTATTGGTGAAAGGATGGAGTAAACTTGCATTTGGGATTTTGTTTGATCTTTACTACTAGAGAGAAAACTGTTTTATATCTCAATGGTTTAATATGCTCCTAATGAACCCAGAGCCCACAGTCAATTTTTGTAAAATCCAATTCAGATTTTTGTTGAAAAAATGTGCTGAGTGTGATAGAACCCTGTTGAATTTTGAGTTCAGACAAAGCTTCCTGTGTCAGGGTTTGTTACCATCTTTGCTTAAGGCTCTTGCTTTTGAGAAAGAGAGGTTTCATTTTATTCCTTGGACCAGTCATTTTCAGGCTACTTAAAATCAGGGGGAAAATATATTCCTAGGCATACAGGAGACCGAGGTTGGCTCTTCCCCTTGGAATTAAAAAGGATTGTTTTAACTTAAGTGACAGGCATCTCTACTACCACCCCCTCCTTTTCACCATTTTGGCTTATGCATTTGATGGCTGGAATTTTGGCAGGCAAAGGATGGATAAATGAGCACCTAATAGTCATCAAGAGAAATAGAAGGGGAAAATAGGAAATAGAACTCCAGAGGCGTATGAAAGAAATTCAGGCACCAAGTTTCATTTGGAAGGAAAGTATGGGCAAATGGCCTGGGACAAGAATCATTATGAGATGGGAACTTGAAATGTCGTAACATTTTACCCCAACACAGAAAATCACACATGAATAGAATACCGATTTTCCCAAAACAGACTCACCAAACTGTTTGGCGCTTTAAGTAATAGCTGTTCTCTGTTCTAATCCACAGACAACAATGAGCAAAGTCCTCAAAAGATTCTATCCCAACTATTCTACAAGGTACTCTCCTTTTCAGAATCTTCTGTTACTTTAAGCACCCTGAAATAACTGATGCAAGGAACAAAATGAAACCTCTCCATATCAAAGAGCTGGTAAGAGTTAGGTGAATGATTTATATTGATTCTCACACAAATCTCCCTGGTTGTGCATTGAGCTCGTTCCTTCTTTGCAGACTGATTTCAACAGAACTGCTCCCCATTCTCTCTGGATTCTCTTTTCTTGTCCTTGAAAACCATTGTTATGTCTCTGCTTTCTTCTCTCCAGGATTAAAGGACCCATCGTTTCTTTAACCTGGCTTTCTGTGAGGCCTCTTGCTCCCTCATAGGTCTCCTCTAGGTTTGCTACCCTCCATGTGGTGAATGAGGGAACAGGATGTGGTAATTCAAGTAGAAAGCTGAGACTGGCAGGCCACGGGTTTGTTCTTTCTTCAGTCACGTAATAAAGATAGCCTGACTTTGAATGGAATGCCTAAAACCTAACCATAAATGCCGGAGGATTCTGGAAAAAGGTGAAATTCGGGAAGTCAGGGATTCTGTTTGAATGTTGGTCTATCAGCTTGGATAACAATTTCTCATCCTCTGAGACAAGAGAGGTAAAGTAGGCAACTCTCATTGAACTGCGTCGGTGAGATCTGGGTAGGAGAGGTAGGGTAACAAAACATCAAGCACAAAAATGAGACTAGAATTATGACTCAGTTATTCGGCATTGTCATAAGTGTCATTAAGAAGCAGCATGGGGATTCCCTGGTGGTGCAGTGGTTGAGAGTCCACCTGCCGATGCAGGGGACACGGGTTCGTGCCCCGGTCCGGGAAGATCCCACGTGCCGCGGAGCGGCTGGGCCCATGAGCCATGGCCACTGAGCCTGCGCGTCTGGAGCCTGTGCTCCGCAATGGGAGAGACCACAACAGCGAGAGGCCCACATACCGCAAAAAAAAAAAGAAGTAGCATGATCTACAACATGCTCGCCTCCGAGTACTGCTTAAACAAAGAGTTGCTTAGTTCTTCTCCTATCCCCACCCAGAAGAGAGGATTCAAGGCTTAAAGTTCCAGGGCTTCCTGCTGGGGGAAAGAAATGAGTCAGAGTGGGAGGACTCTGTCCCTTCTGCTTCCACTCCTCGCAGCCAGAGCTGCTCTGTTAACCCCCTCTGTCCCTCTTCAAGGAGGTCACAATTAGCAGTAAGTAGCCAGTGCCTAATTATTCAGCTGCCCTCTCCCGTGGGTGTGTGCCCCACATCCTTGCTGTACCTGGATCAGTTAATCCATGAGTCCATAATTAACACTGGATAATGTCTAACTGATTGTATAAGATATTTGTTGGATGATTAGGCATCTAGTTTTGAAACATGGTAGAATTTTAGATCATACACGAATGTGACACTCAGCTCATAGAGAAACTGTGATAATCCTCAGAGAGTTCTGATTCCTTAAAAGGAAAACACCACATAAATCAGAAGGCTAGCTCTCCTCCTGGCTCCTTAGAATAACAAATTCTCTCTCAAGCCGGGGTGAAGAGACATATCCTCTCCAAGTGATATTAGCTAGCAGAGCGTTGACAATTGCCAACCTCCTTCCCCAACCTTCCCATATCACAGGCCAGGGAATGGGTTAATTTTCTACACTCTGGACTTGGACTGTGGATTCCTATTCTTGTTTCTTTGCTAAAATTACAGGGGAAAAAAACCCTACCTGCAGTGAAAGCAGAATCACAGTGCTAAAAAGGACTTTTGGAGGTCAATAAATTCAACACTCTGCTTTTCTGCAGGATGGTGCCCCTTGCCCCCAGTTGAGAGCTCCTGGGATTTTGAGGCAGTGTAGGATGAATGCAGGATATCTATGACTCTACTACACAGTCAAAAACTCAGCCCAGCAGTGAATGCACAGCACTTTCTGTATTCCTACTGTGCCTTGCGTAAAGACTTTTCACTTCATACATCATTCACAACTTGCTACAGGGATTTCACAAAGCCAGTACATACCCCTTTACACAAAGAAAAGCAGAAGAAGAACAGGTCTGGGAAAGGAAAAAGCAACCATAATTAAAGGTGTGTCTGCCAAGTGTAGCATTATCAATGGGGAAATTAACAAGGCACGATGTAGTTGGGAATGTTAGTTAAACAAATGGAGTTTCTCATTCTGTTCACACATTTGAAGAAGTCTAGAGAATTCCAAACATGGTTAGTCAGTTTCATTTTTTTTACTGGGCTGTAGTACCATAAGGAGCAAGGCAGAAGATGATGGAAATTGGAAGCTACTTCTCCCCTCGAGAGATCTGGTAAACAGATGCTGAGTTAGTCCCAACCATCTGGCTCACAAAATCCCAGGGTCCCAGAGGAAGGTGCCACCTGGAGGTGCTGGAGACACTGTCAGTGCTGGGTGTGCTGCCCCCGATGACCGAAGGGAGAGGCCCCAAAGCACACAAAAGGAAGGAACACCTTCACTTGAGTTCTTGAAAGTCTCAAGCCGGATTTTCTTCCACAGATATGTGAAAGGACAGCATATTTCTAGCTAATTCTTGAGGGATTTTTCTTTTTCCACAAGATGATTCCTTATGAGCATTATGAGTATTTTCTGAGTAATTAGCACTTCTACTAAACAGTAATTAGGATTCCTTCCCTCTCTCCAATGCCGTATTATATGTTATATTCTGCTTGGACTTCATAGTAGCTTGACAAGCAGATTTGCATGGAATAAATTGAGCCATAGTAAATTAGTCAGAAGAATTAATCAGAGACAGAGTTATTAGTTTCCAAGGAGTGAATTAATTTAGGAAAACCACTGAAAAGTTCATTTTCATTGTTTTTTCCTCTTGAAAAAAAAAAATGTTGATTCTTGAAGCTTGCTGAAAAAGATCTGAAACTGTAAGCCTGTGCTTTGATATTAGGCACAAATATCATTCCATTCTTCCCTCCACTCACACTCACCCCATGTCCTTCCCCCTAAGCCTTCATGAAGAAATGAGGGGCAGGCTGTTTTGCATGTCTTGGTACTGGACCTAGGAGCCCACCAAGTCCATATTCACTGAGCTATAGACAGAGCTCAGGGTGACGATTCAAGCTACTAAAATCCAGGTGCTGAACATACAGGGTCCCAGGACATGTCACCCATCTGCCCTGTTCTTACCCTGGCAGGCCCAGAAGCCCTTCCCATACCAAACTGCTCAGGCACACAGAGAGCCTAGGTAATTGTACATGACTGCCATTTACCTACCAAGTCCTGCCTTTTTCTTCACTCTTTGGTTTCCTGATCCCGATTTTGTTCATCTTTTCCCTGGTTTCCCACATCTTTCCTGACCCTGGGTTTGGGGCATCTATTCGGATTCTTCTTCTTGGATTACTAAAAGATAATCCAGAGGTTCCCCTACCCCAACTCCAAGGGGAGTGAGCTTGACTCAATTCCCTGACTTTGGAATACCCACAGTTCTGAAAGAGCTCCCTCCATCAGACCAGCCCTGTGGGATCCTGTTGGCTCTGATCCCATTTAGTCAGAAAGGGAGTTGGGCTCTTCTGCACTGAACAGCTAGGGGAATAGAGTGGAAACCTCTCAGAGAACTCTGAATTCAGCTTCCCTTCCTCACATAAGAGGTCAGTCCTGCAAGAGCAAATGGAGGCCTAGAAGATCATTGGGGGGAAAATCAAACTCACTGTTTCATTCGTTTACTCAGTCATTCATTAATTCAATAAACATTTGTTAAGTTTCCACTATGTGCCAAGCATTGTGCTGGACTTTAAGATGCTGTTAGGTGCCCCATGTTTGTGTTGCTCAAGAGGATGTGGCTAACACCTATCCCAAATTAACAGGCTTGGAATAAAACCACTGCATAGTGTTGCAATTTTATTTGGCCAACCAACAAAGTGCATGATTGTTGCCATGACCCAGATGCCAACAATACATTGCTCAAAATGTCACAATGACAGAGTGCTTATAAAAAATGCTATGTGTAAACCTTGGTCAGAATGTGTGGTGTCAGGACAATGTCCAAGTCCATTATCTCTCCCTGTGGTTGCTTCTAATGATTATTCTGGGATCTGCTTGCTTCATGAGACATCACCGTAAGAGCCCAAGGGCTGACTCGTCCCTTTATCATCATTCAGCTTGCGAATTCTAATATTCACTATGTGTTTGATTGGCTTATCTGCCTCTTGCCTGGAAACTTAGTTGAGAGGAAATCCAAGATCACAAGATGATGGAACAGATATTTAAATCTCTTAGTACAAGTGGCTGGCTTTGTCTTCCTTTGTTTTATAAAAAAGAAAAGCAAGGCATAGCGGCAACTGGGTAGTGTAGTCTGTAATAGGACCCACATGTTTGGGCTCTCTGCGCTGAGTTTCCCTAAGAAGAAACAGAGGCATCACAGTAAGGAATAAAAATCCATGACAAGCGGAGAGTAACAGTGTGCTCACACAAAAATGGGTTTTGAGTATGTCTGCCTGGTAGCTTGGAAAGGTGACAAATAGTGTAAGGCTTCAAAATGAACAGAATTCTAATGATATCACTGTGGAAACGCTACAATTGTTTATTTTCAATGGTACTGCAGGTAGACACCAACTTAAGGGCACTTGTTCATAAAGGCAACGTAGATTGCATAGTTTGGCAACTGAAGAGAGAAATCCTTTAGATAAAAAAAATTTATAGGGTTTTTAACGGGTAGCTTCACTCGATCAGCCATTATTCCCTCAGAAGTCTTTAATAACTCTGTGGTATCTTTAATGAAAAGCTTTCCTTAACAAAGATATCGTTACTTTAAAAAGACAATGTTTTTATACTAGCCTGAAAGATAAAGAAGAGCTATTGAAAATCAACTGAAGAACCATGGGCAGGTTGCCTTCCTGTGATTGCTAAAGATCTGGAAGAATTTCTGCCTAAATTGTGCTAAATTTGTAAAGATTTTCATAATAGTTTTTGCATTCAGACCAGCTTCTGCTCAAAGCACTGAAATAGCCTAAAGGGGGTATGCAGTACAAGGACATGATTAGGACAGTAATTTTTTAACTTGAGAGCAGAGAATCACTGACTACAGTTTCCTTCACATATATCACTGGGGGAAACACTGTATCTTTGCTAGGTGAGCAGATAGCTGCCCAACTTCCTGGGATATGAGGTGAGAGAAACACCACCAAAACCCAGCAGTGTTACACTAGTGGTCTCATCAGTGCTCCCGATCTACACTAACCGGAGCAGGGGTCTGTAATGTGGGCCATGCTCTACCGTTTGACTTAAAAGGAACATAATCATTGCTAGTGGGAACGTAAACTGGTTCATCCACTCTGGAAATAAGCTTGGCAGTATCTATTAATATGATGCTGAATATACCTTATTACCCAGACATTCCATGCCTAGGTAAATATCCAACAAAAATGCATACATATTTCACATGTACAAACATTTTCATAGCAGCACTATTTGAAATAGCCTCAAACTGCAGACTACTCAAATGCCTATCAACTGTAAAATGGACAAATTGTGGTAAATCCACAAAAGAAAATACTACACAGGGCTTCCCTGGTGGCACAGTGGTTAAGAATCCGCTTGCCAATGCAGGGTACACGGGATCGAGCCCTGGTCCAGGAAGATCCCACATGCCATGGAGCAACTAAACCTGTGCGCCACAACTACCAAGCCTGCACTCTAGAGCCCACGAGCCACAACTACTGAGCCTGTGAGCCACAACTACTGAAGCCCGCGTGCCTCGAGCCCGTGCTCTGCAACAAAAGAAGCCACCGCAATGAGAAGCCCGCGCACCACAACGAAGAGTAGCCCCCGCTCGCCACAACTAGAGAAAGACTGCACACAGCAACGAAGACCCAACACAGCCAAAAATAAATAAGTAAAATAAAGTAATTTTAAAAAAAAAGAAAAGAAAATACTACACAGCAGTTATTACTGCAACCACTTACAATATAAATATTAAATGCAAGAAGTCAGGTACAAAATAAGTCCATTTTTAAGGTTCTAAACAGGCAAAGTTATTTTATGATATTAGAAGTCAAGATAGTAGTTACTCTTAGGAGGTGTGTGACAAAAGGAAGTTTTCCGTTTTTGATCTAGGTGTTGATTAAAGGGGTGATGGGAGTTTTTAAAAATTTACTGAGCATTTTTCTACATGTACATGTCTAAGTCTGTTCAGGCTACTGTAACAAAAATACCATAGATTAGGTGGCTTATAAACAACGAACACTTATTTCTCAGTCTGGAGACTGTGAAGTCCAAGATCAAGGCACCAGCAGATAAGTGTCTGGTGAGAACCTGCTTTCTGTTTCATAACAGCCATTTTCCACTGTGTCCTCTCATGGAAGAAGGGACAAGGGAAATTTCTGGGGTCCCTTTTATAGGGTCACTAATCCCATTCATGAGAGCTCTGCCCTCATGACCTAATCACCTCCCAAAGGTCCCACCTCCAAATACCATTACACTGGGAATTGGGGTTTCAACATACGAATTTGGAGAGAACACAAATATTCAGTATGTTTTTCTTCAATGAACTCCCTCCCAAAAGATTGATGCAGTAAAAAACAAAAACTTTCCTACATAGCAGAAATAATAAATATGTAATAGAAGAAAAGATCCCATTACAATATCATAAAAAGTACAAAACACCTACACCTAAGACCATATCTATAAGAAATTTTCAAGACATATTTGGAAACAAGAATTTTTGAGTAAATAAACAAATGTATATACAATGTTCATAGGTAAGAAAACTCCCTGCAGTTCAATAGCTCAGTCATGCCTGCAGAAACTTGGTTGCATCTGTGAACCACCCTTCTGTGGTCCACCCCATTATGGGAGAGCAATGCCAGCTCTAGAGACCAGAGTGGGTCAGATTCAGACTACAGAAGAATCTCCCATTCAGCAGAGTTGGAGGCAGAACTGGTAAAATATAGGTATCACCTGACATTCTACTTGATAAGATAGAAAAAGTGAAATTCTCTCATCAGTGTCTGTGTCTTAATGTGTATAATTTCTATCTCATTATGCTTTTTAAAAAATATTTATTTATTTGGTTGTGCCAGGTCTTAGTTGTGGGAGGCGGGCTCCTTAGTTGCAGCTTGCCGGCTCCCTAGTTGTGGCATGTGGGCTCCCCATTTGCAGCACGCTAACTCTTAGTTGTGTCATGCATGTGGGATGCAGTTCCCCAACCAGGGACTGAACCTGGGCCCCCTGCATTGGGAGCCCGGAGTCCTATCCACTGCGCCACCAGGGAAGTCCCCCTGTTTTTAAAAACAATCAAAATGCAGTACTGTCCAAGAGAAAATGGCTCTAATTTTAGCAGAAACTAAGACAAATGTCATGCCCTACTAGATAGCAAGACAGTCATAAAACTCTAGTGGTTAAAACAGTGTGGAATCATCACAGGAATAAACAGATCAATGACAAACAATGAGTTAAGAAACAAATCCACATAAATGTAGAGATTGCATTTAACGTGTCTTGGTGGACCATTCATTTATTTATTTTATCATCAATTTAACTATATTTACTAAGATAGGCACAAATTATAAGGTGTCAGGCATACTATTTCTATTCTTGCTTTATCCCCAAATTATATGGTTGGAATAATGGGTTCAGTTGCAAGAGAAATATGCTGATTGCCACACTGCCTTATTTAATCTAATGTTCACTCAGGTGTCAATAAAATACCTGTATTTTTCTCTTCTCTCTATATTATTTTTTTTAATTTATTTGTTCTATGTATAAAAATTACATTTAGCTAATATTATACATGATTCCTAAGAAAGATAATAGAAGTTAACCTTGTTAACACTATACTCCCATCAAATTCACAAAAAATGAAAGTCTGACAATAGCAAATATAGTTGATGATATGATGCAATGACAACTCTCACACACACTCCCTGTGGGAGTGTAAATTGATACAATTACTTTGAAATTATCTAGTTACATTAAATATATGCATAACATGTGACCCAGCAATCCCATCCCTAAGTATGTACTCTTGTATACTGGTGTGCCAGGAAATGTATACAAGAATGTCCATAGCAACATTATTTCCAAAATGCAGAACTACCTACATCCCTATCAACAGCAGAGGGATAAATGAATTGCAGTATAGCATATAATGGAAAATCATGCAGCAATGAAAATAAATGAATCTCAGCCACACACAGCTGCATCATATCAAGTGACAGAAGCCAGACAAAAAACACGTACACTATGAATCCATTTATACATAATTTAAAACAGGTATTATTACATTCCAGCGTTTAGAGGTATATAATCAGATGGCAAAAGTATTAAGA
The DNA here is from genome assembly GCF_951394435.1 of Stenella coeruleoalba. NCBI lineage: Eukaryota > Metazoa > Chordata > Mammalia > Artiodactyla > Delphinidae > Stenella > Stenella coeruleoalba. The sequence goes on along the minus strand of NC_137155.1, from coordinate 50,471,323 downwards.
AAAGTGAAGGGTTGATGACCATAAAAGTCAGGAAAGTGCTAACCTTTGAAGGAAGGAAGAAGATTGGGACTGGGGAGGAACACATGGGAGCTTCTGGGGTACCGGCAATGGTTGGTCTCTTGACCTGGTTCATGGTTACACTGGTGACACTTATTAAACACATCTTTAGATTTTACCACTTTTCCACGTGTGTTGTATTTCACTATTCTTTAAATAGTTAAAAAATAAGTCAAACATTTTGGGTACTTTTTCTTGGTAGGCCAAGGACATCTGCCTCTGGACCACGACTTTCCTCACCCTGTGGTTTGGCTTCCCCCGAGGCCCAGAACGCCTCATGATTCAGGCTCACTGCATGCAGCACGCTGTGTTAAGAAATAAATAACCTGTGGTCCTGAGATACCCCGAATTTCACGTGAAGCTGAGCTAGCTCAGCAGTCAATATTTTAGAAATCTGGATTTATTTCTCCTCATAGGATATACCATGAGTCTGTAATTGACTTTTTTTAAACTAAACTTTTAAAAGGAATCCAGGCTGTTTAAAGTATATTTTTGATCTAGTGAACTACTGAGTGCTATCAATTAGATATTCTGAATGTCATCTGTTTGTTATCATTTGTTATCATTTAGTAATGTGATATGCCTTGTTCATCCACTTTAGGGGCTTTTTTTATTCCTTTATTCCCCACTATTGCAAAATCAATCAAATGTGAGCAAAAGCAAAGGCAACTTGAATGACCCAAAACTGAGATTTGAGCTGCCAAAACAAGCAGTAAAACAGTTTTTACTAGCTCTAGTGATCGTCAAAAAGATATAGTTATAAACTTTATTTCAAGTAAGTTTCTGAAAGATCTGGAAGTGTGATTATCGGAATGTAGATTGTACAGAACTTTATGTCCCCTGATTATTCACAGATGCAAATTATCATACGATTGGAAGCATACTAAGATATTGCAAACATGTTCTGAGGTTAGTAATATGCTGCCTTTGTTACTTTAGGGTCAGTCTGCTCATTCTTTCCAAAGCTAGAGCCTTACTGTTTGTATTCTTTCATAGATGGGAATGATCGGGTAAGAATAAAACACACCAGGACTGTTAATCACACTTCCTACAAAAGAATGGAATTTTTGTAGGGAGACAGCTAAAAAGGAGTCACTTTTTTCTTTTGGAATTGTTTGATTTTGATTAAAAGAATATTTCATAATTGTATTGCCCCTCATATTTAAATTTCATATTAAAATCAAGATAAATGAAACTGATCAGCTATCCCCACTGCATCTCCTTTGCATGGCTGGCTCCATTTTATTCTTCACGTATCATTTAAAAAATCATCTCCCTTTCTCTCTCTGAAGTAGGTTCTTCCTATTTTTCTCCCTCATAGTACCCTTTCCTTCCACTTTGTAGAATTTATAACATTTTAATCACATGTTTATTTGATTGTTTATTTTGTCATCTCTGTGCCCCAAGGACTCAAATGTCCAACAGGGTACCACAGTGTCTGTTTTATTCACCATACAATAGCTTGTGCCTAGCACACAGCCAGTCATGTAGTCACTCAACTATTTGGTGAATGGATGAATGAATGAATGAATGAATGAAAATATTATCAGATTGAAACTACCAGATGAAAACTACCATCTTATTTTCTTGCACAAACTATGAAGTTGGAATCCCAGGTATGAATTCATTCTTGCATTATTTTGCTAGACACTTGCTTATACTACTAAAGGGAGCTCAGCACTGGGAATCAGCATCATGGACTCCATCTGGCTGTTGAATAAACCCACTGTGTTAAAGCAGGTTTCACCTTAGGTCAGAGATGCATTTCTCCTCTCCTAACTCCATCATCTTACACACTAACACTCACGTCCTCCTTCCTCCCCACAAAAGCAACATAATGAAGATAAATAGGCATTTTACAGACAGGTAATCTCATGATAACAGATCCCTGTTATTTACACCAGCAAAGCCATTTCCACGGTGTCAGGGCTTGCCTGTGCCCACCAGGGTCGGATTCTGCCAGTCCGTGATCTGTAAAGGTGTAGGTTCATTAGGGCTCTGAGAACAGCTGTCCAGGACTGCTGGAGATCAGATTACAGGATCTCATTAACTCGCTCTCCTTGCCTGCTTCAAGCGTTTTGTCAGGACCAAGACCTATTATTTCAACATGTCTGGCATCAAGAGGGCCAGAGGCTGAGAGTTTAGTTTTATCTACTTCTGGTCAGTATCATTTTAAAGTGCATGCTAAGTAAAAGCAATACCAATCATGTTCATTGCAAATGTTGCTATAAAATATAGAATTGTTTCATATCACCATGCAGCTAGTTCTTGTTTGAAACTTCCTAGTTACCTAGTTAAAAATGACACAGTTTAAATCGTGGTTAATTTTACAATAATCTGTTAAATATGGAGAAATTAATAAACTCCTAGGACTTTTTATAGTTTTATGTTGCTTTAATTTTTTTTAAGTTTGGTTTGTTAACTTATCTGAGGAATGAAAACAGCATGAGCATTATTCAAGACATGTGTGTTTACTTGGGGTTCATTCAGCACAACAGGCTTAGCTCAGAGAGTGGGCCAGCATACTAGTCTTCTGCAACAATCTGCTGTGGACAAGTGAGGATGATTGGAGAATGTTCCAAGATAAGGGGAAAATATGTGTCAAGGCCTTGAGGAAGACAGAATATGGAGGGATCAAGAAATAAAAAGATGCCCTATGCTGAAGGATAAAGTACAGAGAGAGGAGTGAAGGCAGAAGAGGAGCAAGGTAGGTAGAGGCCAGATTATGCATGGCTTTATAGAGTGTGTTTAGGACACTGCTCTTTAACCCAAAAGTGAAGGAAGGGACTTTGAATAGTTTTAACCGCACACGAAAGCAGGAAGGTAGGAATGTGGTCAGAATTGTTTTTTGAAAAGACACGCAGACTGGATGAGGAGGAATTAGTAAAAGTGAGGCTGGGGTGCTATTGCAGTGATCCATGGTGAGAAATCATGTTAGTCTGGATTGGGCTGTTGACTGTATAGATAAAGGAGAATGGAAACAAAAGGATTTAGGATATTTTTAAGACATAAAAGTCTTTATTATCTTGTTAATGAATTGGTCATGTGATGCGAGGAAAGAGGAAGCCTCAAGAATGATTTTTACATAGCTTTTCAGCAACAGGATGAATGGCCATGCCATTCACTGAGAGAGATCACAATGGAGAAAAACACATGTGAAAGGAAAGAATGAATTCAGGCTTACAGATAATGAGTTTGAGGTCCTTATATCCAAGGGAAGATGCTGCATAAGCAGTTAGAATTCGGTCTAGGGCTCAAAGGAGAGGTATGTCATCAGCACTGGTAACTCAGGTCATGGGAATGGATGAGGTGGCCTGGCAACAGAGTGTAAAGTGAAAAAAGACGGCCTGAAACTGAGCTCTAACAAGCTCCAACATTCAATGGTTGGAGGAGGAGAACTGGCAAAGAGGCTGAATAAGAGCAGCCAGAGAGGTAGAAGGAAAACATGAAGAGTGGGGAAGGGGGAGGGGGGAGGCCAAGGGGAGAGGGGGTTTTAAGATGCAGGGAGCGATCAATGGTGGAGGGGTGGAGGTTAATGCTGCTGAGTATCAAACAAGATGAGAACTGGAAATTGTCTGCTGGATTTAGCAATGTGATGGTCACAGGTAACTGTAGAGATAGCCATTTTGTTAGATGGCTCTTTGTTAGATAGATGGAACAAAGGCCAAAATGAAATGTGTCTTTAGAGGAGTTGTGGAATGTGAAGAAATGGAGAAAGTGGATATAGAGTTCTGACAAATTTCATTGTGAAGAGAAAAGGGAGGGCCAGTACATGAAAGGGAAAGCAACATTAAATGGGGCTTCTTTTCTTATTATTAAATAGGAGAGGCTGGAGGGTATTTAATATTTAAATATTGATGGGAATAGTCCAGTTGAGAGGGAGGGATTGAACAAACAGGGACGAAAAGTGTTCACTGGTTATATGTCTAAGGGTGCACGCTGCTGCCGGTATCACCCTGCACTAATTGCAGACTCCCCCTATACCTTTCTTCTGGGTTATGGGTACATACTACAGAAAAGAGTCCCTCTATCTGCCAAGCACTGCCTCCAAGTTCAGCCTCCTGAACCAGCAACCTCTACTTTGGCCAAGCCGTTTGCTAATCCTTCAAACTTTAGTGGGCTCTTCCTCTCTGAGACCAGTCCAGTCCAGCCCTCCAAATTTACCTCTCCTTTGCTCCAGGACCATAGCTACAACCAGTGCCTTAGCCATGGATCTTGGGACCTCATCCTAGGTCAGAGCCCCAGGCTCTTCACTTGCCCAGGATGGGAAGTGAAAGGAATAAACACTAGACTCACAAAATATCAGTACTGTCCAATAGTTGAAAATACTTGCCCTGTATCATAGGAAGGTCCTACGACCAGCCTCTTACTCCATCTTAAAGAACACCCAACTTCAAGGACAACCTACAACTGTAAGCCAATTGTTGTGCATTGCTGAGATTCCATCCCAAGCCAGGGCCCTCCCTATGTATGCTTCATGGATTTTCCTCTGAGTCCTCCCTCTAACTAGGTTTCCATTAAATTCAATATGGCCATCACTCCCCACAAAATCTAGTCCCATCTGTTTTATGTTTCTTTCTGGAGTTTTTAATGTCCTAACTTACTTCTTTGGCGAAAATATTGAAAGCTGAAAGTTGTAGATAAAGATTTGTGTTCAGGAAACAAGCTGTCAGCACAGATGTATGGCATAATTTTTAGCAAAAGTTCAATATTACCTTAATGTGTATTCAGGGAAAAAGCTATAAAAATAATGTTCACTCTAAATAGGATCATAAAACAACAGAATATTTTCATAGCTTTTTACCCAGATATTGGTTTGAGGCAGTGTTACACTCTATTATTTCTGATTCTTCTGTGATTACTATAATGAAGAGAAGGAAGAGGGAAGGGATGGAGGGAGGGAGGGAGGGAGAAAGAGTGAAGAATTCTGCTTTAGTTTTCCCCCTTACAAATTAAGAAGCACATGGGCACCTGGTTTAAAAGTCCAGAATCCTGTGATATTTCTTTTGGTTTCCTCCCTGCTCACCTCATGCTAAGAGGTAGCACAACACAGTGATAAGATCATGGGCAGACAGATAGATGTGGAATACCAGCTCCATCTATGTTCACCTTCTATGAGATCTTGGGCAATTCTCTAATTCTTTGAGCCCCAGTTTCTTCATGAAATTTTTAATAAGATGAACCATGCTGGGTCACTGTGAGGATTACAAAAGATTAAGTGTGCAAAGTAAATCACATATCAACAAATGGCAACTATTATTGCAATATGGACTGAGACCTAACACATGCATGCTGGTCTATTTCCTTCATGAGAGAGGAATCTAACTGGAGTAAGACCCACTTACTGCAGATATAACCATTCATAATAAATGAAGTCATTCACACACAAGTTGTGACTCTCATAATGGAGGGGGCCCAATGCTCCTTAGTGTGATGATGTCAGCATTACGGTTTCCCATGAAATATGCTTTCTTCATATGAAACTAGACTGTGAGGTCTTTGGTGGGGGGGGGGGGCCCTGGAGGGGTGTGGTGAGTGAAAATGAATGCTTGCTTTGATGAATATGCTTGCTTCTTAGGGCCAGAGGAAATCAGCCACAATTCTCGCTGGTAGGGAAAATGAATCAGACAGGTACTTTCTGTCTCTTCAACACATAAATCCAGAGCATAAATCCGCTCTCGAGTCTGCAAAGCCTGAGAGGCTTCAGTTCGTAACACTGGAAAGAGCATAAGGGAGGAAACTCCAGTGAGGAGCAATAGAGATTCCTGAAGAGTGGGTGTGGATACTGGACTGGGGGTCTAGAAGAAGGAGCTATAGAACGACAGGAGAGGAAATTGGGGAGAGAAAAAGAGGGTTGGAAAAGGGGGATAATCCATGTGGAGTACATCTTCAGTCTGAAGGTCTGAGTCTGTTAGCACCCTCCACATCCTTCTGTGGTAGGCAGGAAATAGAAAATCTGGTGTTCCAAGGTGATAATTCTCAGTGAGACCTTCCTGACACATCTTTTTTAAAAACATTTTATTGGAGTATAACTGCTTTACAATGGTGTGTTGGTTTCTGCTTTATAACAAAGTGAATCACCTATACATATATATATAACCCCATATCTCCTTGTTGTTGTGTCTCCCTTCTACCCTCCCTATCCCAACCCTCTAGGTGGACACAAAGCACTGAGCTGATCTCCTGGTGCTATGCAGCTGCTTCCCACCAGCCATCCATTCAACATTTGGTAGTGTATGTATGTCCATGCCACTCTCTCACCTCATCCCAGCCCACCCCTCCCCTTCCCTGTGTCCTCAAGTCCACTCTCCACGACTGTGTCTTTATTCCTGTCCGGCCCTTAGGTTCTTCAGAACCATATATATATATATATATATATATATATATATATATATTTTTTTTTTAGATTCCATATATATGTGTTAGCATACGGTATTTGTTTTTCTCTTTCTGACTTACTTCACAGTCTCTAGGTCCATCCACCTCACTACAAATAACTCAATTTCCTTTCTTTTTATGGCTGAGTAGTATTCCATTGTATATATGTGCCACATCTTCTTTATCCATTCATCTGTCGATGGATGCTTAGGTGGCTTCCATGTCCTAGCTATTGTAAATAGAGCTGCAATGAACATTGCTGTACCTGACTCTTTTTGAATTATGGTTTTCTCAGGGTATATGCCCAGTAGTGGGATTGCTGGGTCGTAAGGCAGTTCTATTTTTAGTTTTTTAAGGAACCTCCATACTGTTCTCCACAGTGGCTGTATCAATTTACATTCCCACCAACAGTGCAAGAGGGTTCCCTTTTCTCCACAGTCTCTCCAGCATTTATTGTTCATAGACCTTTTGATGATGGTCATTCTGACTGGTGTGAGGTGATACCTCATTGTAGTTTTGATTTGCATTGATCTAATGATTAGTGATGTTGAGCATTCTTTCATGTGTTTGGTGGCAATTTGTGTATCTTCTTTGGAGAAATGTCTATTCAGGTCTTCTGCCCATTTTTGGATTGGGTTTTTTTTGTTTTTTTTTTTATTGAGCTGCATGAGCTGCTTGTATATTTTGGAGATTAATCCTTTGTCTGTTGCTTCATTTGCAAATATTTTCTCCCATTCTGACGGCTGTCTTTTTGTCTTGTTTGTGGTTTCCTTTGCTGTGCAAAAGCTTTGAAGTTTCATTAGGTCCCATTTGTTTATTTTTGTTTTTATTTCCATTTCTCTAGGAGGTGGGTCAAAAAGGATCTTGCTGTGATTTATGTCATAGAGTGTTCTGCCTAAGTTTTCCTCTAAGAGTTTTACAGTGCCTGGCTTAACTTTTAGGTCTTTAATCCATTTTTAGTTTATTTTTGTATATGGTGTTAGGAAGTGTTCTGATTTCATTCTTTTACATGTAGCTGTCCAGTTTTCCAAGCACCACTTATTGAAGAGGCTGTCTTTTCTCCATTGTATATTCTTACCTCCTTTATCAAAGATAAGGTGGCCATATGTGCGTGGGTTTATCTCTGGGCTTTCTATCCTGTTCCATTGATCTATATTTCTGGTTTTTGGCCAGTACAATAATGTCTTGATTACTGTAGCTTTGTAGTATACTATGAAGTCAGGGAGCCTGATTCCTCCAGCTCCGTTTTTCTTTCTCAAGATTGCTTTGGCTATTCGGGGTCTTTTGTGCTTCCACACAAATTGTGAAATTTTTTGTTCAGAGACTGGGACAGTCTGAGCCTTCGTGTGGCCAAGTCAGGAGCAGCTGGCCAACGGTCCCAAAGTGATAACGTGTCAAATTCCAAGAAGGCTTTCTGCAGTGCCCAAGCAGTAGTCCCAAGCAGCTGCTCTGCTCAGCTGCAGCACTCTGACCAGGGAACTCGGTGGGACCCTCAAACGAGGATTTCTACCGGCCCTAGAGCCTGACTTGCCCACCCAGGCAAGGAGCTGAGGAGAGCATCTCCCGGCCCCATCTCACCAGAGGAGCGGACCTTCCTGACATTTTGTAAAAGGAATGTGTGTACTTCTTTGAATGCTGGCCTTTGAGTTTCGTCTGGGGAAGACTAGCCAGGAGAGGAGTGCATGGGACAGGAAGGGTCATTGTCTCCCAATCACCTTGTAGGGCATTCTCTGGCCACCTCACCAAACACCCACATTCCCACACACCATTAATCACCACAGAGGGACCATGAGCCAGCTGTGGCTGAGACTACTCACCAAGTAAGAAGGAATTTCCTCCCTCAATCCACTATGAGAGAGAAAAAGATGGGGCTCTATCATTCCAGGATTATATGTTAGTTCTTCCTTGATGTGCTTAGAGAATCTTTCTGTCCAACATCACATCTATGTTGTTTGGCATGACCTTCTTCCTCCCACCCACCTTCACTGCCAACTCCTGGCAGCCTTGCTTCTCCCAAACCTTGCAAAGCCTTCTCATTTCCACACAGCATTCCTACTTTCTCCAGATATCATTAACCAGGCATCTAATCTATATTTAATTACATTTCAACTAAACATACACATACCTAATACATATCTATTTCCTCTCATCCTCCCATTGGGAAGAGATTTTGAAGTCAGTAATGATTCGTGGTGTGTGTGTGTGTGTATGTCTGTGTGTTGTTAAATATATACTATCCCTATAGAAATAGAGACCAGAGTAGCAAGGAATAAGCTGTAGCAGTTGTTATTGAGAAACTGTGAGGTGGGGTGGAGAGAGAAGAGATTTTTAGGAAGCTAATGTGTTGATGCAGAGGCCTTGAAGTGATAGATGGGTAAAGAGAAATTTTCAGTTATTTTGCTGTGTGATACACTCTTTAAACCCCATGCCACTCATTCAAGAATGCCTTCAGAAGTCATCTACATAACTCTTCTAAGCCTCCTAGAATTGTATTTGGGTTTTTATTCAGTTGTATTGATAGCACAGTCAGACCACAAAGGGATTCTTCCATATTTGGGTTAAAATTAGGTATAGGCCAGGATAGCTGGGTTGAAGGTCAAAATCATTCAGAGCAAAAGCCCAGAAAAGAGTGATTAAAGAGGCTTGGAACCATCAGATGGCCATGCCACATGCAGGTTAAAGATCCTGACTACTAAATGGGGGAAAGCATGGGGCCTAGCAGCCCTTCTGGACCTATAGCTTGCTATAAATCCCTCAAACTTTTATCACCAATCCTAGATTTATTTTAATAATCCATCGTCTGGATCAGAGCTTCACCAGGACTGATCCTAAATCATAATCTGGAGTGTGAGACCAACATTTTCAGCTTTTTTTCAGACATTCCACTTGGTAGCCTTTCTCAGACTCAGCATATGCAGAACTGAACGCAGCATCATCACCTTTCCCAATTCCCTGTAGTTACCCAGGAAACCAGGAAAGAAATACAACTTAAATATCCATCAACAGAATACAACTTAAATATCCATCAACAGATAAATGGGTATGTATACATTTTGCTATACGCATACAATGGAATATTATGTAACAATAAAAAAGAAGAACTACTGATACAAGCAACAACAGGGATGAATCTCAAAAACATTTAGCTGAGCAAAAGACGACAAAAAAAAGAATACATGCTGGGTTTGTTTTTTTCCCCTCCATTTCTTTGAAGCTATAGATAAGCAAAACTAATCTGTAGTAATAGAAACTAGATTATTTACTGTATGTAAATTATATTTCTGAACTCCCATATTCATTTCTGTGAAGTAATGGGGTAGACCAAATCAGAGGTTCTCAACCCTGGCTGCACAGTAGAATCACTTGGGAAGCTTTTAAAAAGTACCGATGTTCAAAAAGTACTGATGTTCAGGTTACATGCCCAAAGATTGTCATTTTAATTGTCCCTGGTGTTGGGTGTAAGCACTGTCATTTTCTTCAGAAACTTTTAAACTAATTCTAATATGTATTGTTTTCATAATCAGAGCTTTAGAAAGTTATTGAAGGAAAAGCCTGCAGTTTTATCTCCATGGAAGTTGGCCTCTGGTCTCTAAGAATAGCATCATTGATAACTGGACCATGGCTTAGAAATTATGAAAATGTTGGAAGAGCTGCCTAGAAAGATGTAAGTGACATAGAGTTTGCCAAAATATTAGATGGAAGTCATCTTCCATGAAGAATAGTCAGTAGCCAGTCCCAGCTTTCTTCACCATTATCCCAGACTAAATGGATGTAAAAGATATATTATCTGATTTATAGACACCATCTTCTGAGAAAAAATAGAATATACTTGAATTTTTTAAACTTTGAATTCATTTTGAATTTGTACTAGTTCAAATTTCCAATTTTATATAATAGACCTAACTGGCTAGGAAGCTCGCTGTTTCTTTCTTGATGGCCTATCCAAGAGGCAATTTGCTTCCATATCTAGGCTCTTAAAATGATTGAGGCACCTATAGAAGAACCTTGTCTGCTAATTCACAGTGAATCACCAGGAAGACTCATGAGTTTAATGTTTTGAAGCTAGTCAAAATTTCAATCCAATTCGGTAATTCAAAAAATGATTATTTTTTGTGGATTATCCAGATGCCCTCTCCCTTATTTCTTTGGTTGTTTGACCACCATTTGTCTATTTCTCCATTGGAAGAGAGGCTTGGACACTTGAGGGAAACCAGGTCATAATTAAACAAATCTGTTCATTTGGAAAATAGTTCTATTTGTGGGAAGAAGCAGAAACTGTTTCTTAAACAGTGGTTTTAGAATTGTTCTAAAATCATTTATGACAAGCTCTCCACATCTTGACGCTATTGATGTGAGTGGTGTGTGTGTGTGTGTGGAGTGTGTGTGTGGAGGGGGGAGGGGAGAGAGATGGCTATGATGAACAGTAGATTCTTTCCATAATTCAAACCTGAAACATAGGACTAATTCTATTTTTAAAAGCGTTATTTGCCAAAATAGCTTTTTTATTATTATTTAACCTGCTACCTCTTAGTCATGGAGTAGCTATGAGCACAAGTCAAAGTCATTCTTTTAAAAATTATCCCAGTGGGGGCAATAGGGGTCTTATGAAAGAAAACCCACACTTGTGCAATAACATACGGTCTAACAAATTCATAACTGAGTGACTTCTCTTGCAGCTGTAGTTCAAATTATAGGCATTTCAGATGCTTAATGGTGACTTTAATATACTGGGAGGAAGTGTATGCTGAGCATCTGGAAAGACATGATTTTACTTTAATCATTTTGATTTAGGTGACAGTAATTACAAGTATCATCATGGTCTATGGAGAAAATATTGGTTTTACTGTTACTTGCCAGGACTTGTTTCTAGCCTCCACCAGGGTATTTTTTTTCTTGGACCAAGAGGGGTTAAATCACCCTTCTGAAAGTTCCTTTTCTATTTAAGTGCCTGGCATGAGCATGGATTCATAATAACGGAACAAACTGGTGAATTTGTTTAGCCAAACTGATAACATGTTAAAAGGTTAAGAGTAGTGGTATTTAAAGTAACTTTAAAAAGCAGCATTCATCTGCCCCAGCAATTTTATAGCTAAATAGGTGTAGCAACTTGAAAGATCTTAGAATAACAAACTGTTTCTCTCTCTGACTATGCCAGTAGTTTTGTGAAAAGCCCCACTAGGTATCCTGCCAAGAAGGCATTAAGTGTGGAATGGGGCATATGCCTTGCTCTCAGCTCTTCAGTCAATCTATTTCCTGTTTTAAAGGCATAGAATAGAACGGTTAGAATAATCATTTAACTCTAAATGCAAAGAAGAGATTTAAACTCAAGATCAAAATATCTCGGCCAACCAGAGGCTTTTCAAACTAGAGAGAAGATCCAGGAGATATGAATGAACATACTTCAATATGGAGAAGCATGCATGTCACACGATAGGTACTCAGTAAGTATTTACTGAATGAACAAATGAGATTCCCAACCAATCAAAACTTTATTAGAAACTGTCTAACAGTTCTAGAATTTAAACATATAATATCTTACAAATATGAGCAAGTCAATGGTCTAAAAAATAGGTAGAATCCCCCAAAGACACTTCTCTATTGAAAAGATCCACTTTGGTGCTAGTTCTGGCAGTATTACTTTACACCTCTGGGCTCTCTGCGTCCATATTTTTCACCTGCAGTATGAAGACTACAACATATTTTCTTTCTACAGCACCAGGTTGTGGTGAAGATCAAAGGACCAAATAGCAATGCTTCATAAACTGAAGGATGTTTAAAAATGCAGTGTTGGGCTTCCCTGGTGGCGCAGTGGTTGAGAATATGCCTGCCAATGCAGGGGACACGGGTTCGAGCCCTGGTCTGGGAGGATCCCACATGCCACAGAGCAACTAGGCCCGTGAGCCACAACTACTGAGCCTACGCGTCTGGAGCCTGTGCTCCGCAACAAGAGAGGCTGCGACAGTGAGAGGCCTGCGCACCGCGATGAAGAGTGGACCCCACTTGCTGCAACTAGAGAAAGCCCTCGCACAGAAACGAAGACCCAACACAGCCAAAAATAAATAAATTAATTAATAAATTTATTAAAAAAAAATGCAGTGTTTTCTATATTAACCTGTTTATGTTTTCCCATAAAAGATGCTCCCTTTGCCTCTGTTCCCCTCCCACATACATATTGATAAAGGTACTTGAGATCCAGGCATTGCATTTCTTCTGGACCTTATCAATGATAATGCTTTTGGTCATGGGATCATTTAGAAAGGCTGCACTTAGTTATCTCAGAAATGATCAGGCCCAGTTCTGTTCAGTTGGATTTGTTCTCTCTTGGGTTACCTGCTTTGAAGAAATTTCTCTCCTTATTTGCAAGGAGAGATAGCAGAAATTAAAGGACACTAACATTATATTTTCTTAGAGTTAAAAAGGGCACAAGAGACTTCAGCCTGGACCCTGCTATTACCTAAGCAAATAGGGAAAAGTTCCTTGGTTATCAGAGACCACACCTGTAAATAGCAAAACTGGGCATTCCTCGGGTCCCTGTCCAACGCTGTTTCCATTACCCTAATGTAATTAGTTTGACTAATAAAAATGCTTGTGGCTTAGAAGGGTTAAAGGCCTTAGTTAAAATGGGGATGATCATTTTCACCTGTCCTTCCTATCCTCTTCTTTGCCTTGGCATTTGAGAAACAGCATCAGTTGAGAAGTCCCAGAGCCTATAGTGAAGACATTTAAAGCTGGGAACCCTTATGCAACTTCTTGGTTCTGTCCTTCAGATTCATTCTTGTAGAATCCATAAAACACAGATTTTATGAAGAAAAACTCAATATTAGATGCTTTTAATGTCTTGATTTAAAAAAAAGTTAACAACTTTAATATACTCAAATTAGAGTATATTCTGGATTGATAAATTATGGAATACTTAAGGGGATTTATGTTATAGGAATTTGAGCTAAATATTCCTCAGATAAAGGCATCATGGTGGCAGTCTCTCAATATAAATTCTTCCCTATCCAATTAGTTTACCAATCATGCTAATTCCATTCACCTTGCCAGTGTTTGGTTTAGAAACGGAATGTGACTTGATCCTAGCCAATGATCTAGGAGGGAAGGTCTGCTAAGAGGAGCTGGGGTTTCCGGGAAAGACTTCCTTACTTCTAAAAAAATTCACGAGGAAGATGTGGTGTCTTTATGTCCTGTGGACAGAGTTATGTCTGGATGTGATGATGCTCAGAGATGCTGCAGCCATCTTGATGTCCACCTTGGGAATGAACCCAAACTGGAAGCAATGCAGAGCTAGGGGAGATGTCAGAGTGGAGATAAAGCCCTGAGAAACTGTGTCTCTGGGAAGTAATAAATTATTTAAACCGCTTTAACAGACTTTTCCTGTTAACCTGTAGCGGAAAGCATCTTAATTGAAAATTTGGGTGACAGAAACTCTAACTTTATAATTGATAACCCATGCTTACACTCTCACCTCTCTGAAAATGTTTCAAAACATGTAGCTTGTTGATATATGGCCAGTCCCTGTAAATTTCTCTGGCAGGGACTGTGGAACTCAGAGGAAAGAAATAATAATTTTTATAAAAGCTCATCCTGAGACAGGCTTCCGGGAAGATGGAGGAAGAGTAAGACGCGGAAATCACCTTTCTCCTCATATACACCAGAAATACATCTACACGTGGAACAACTCCTACAGAACACCTACTGAACGCTGGCAGAAGACCTGAGACCTCCCAAAAGGCAAGAAACCCGCCACGTACCTGGTGCACGAGGAGAGGGGATTAAGAACGCTGCTTAAAGGAGCTCCAGAGACGGGCGCGAGCCGCGGCTAAAAGCGCAGACCGCAGAGACAGCCATGAGACGCTAAGGCTGCTGCTGCCGCCACCACGTAGCCGGTGTGCGAGCACAGGTCACTCTCCACACCCCCCTTCCGAGGAGCCTGTGCAGCCCGCCACTACCAGGGTCCCGGGACCCAGGAACAACTCCCCCGGAAGAACGCACGGCGCGCCTCAGGCCGGTGCAACGTCACGCCGGCCTCTGACGTCGCAGGCCCGCCCCGCACTCCGTGCCCCTCCCTCCGCCGGCCTGAGTGAGCCAGAGCCCCCGAATCAGCGCCTCCTTTAACCCCGTCCTGTCTGAGCGAAGCACAGACGCCCTCAGGCGACCTACACGCAGAGCCGGGGCCAAATCCAAAGCTGAGCCCCTGGGAGCTGTGAGAACAAAGAAGAGAAAGGGAAATCTCTCCCAGCAGCCTCAGAAGCAGCGGATTAAAGCTCCACAATAAACTTGATGTACCCTGCATCTGTGGAATATATGAATAGACAACGAATTATGCCAAATTGAGGAGGTGGACTATGAGAGCAAGATTTATGATTTTTTCCCCTTTTCCTCTTTTTGTGAGTGTGTGTGTGTATGCTTCTATGTGAGATTTTGTCTGTATAGCTTTGCTTCCACCATTTGTCCTAGGGCTCTATCCGTCCGTTTTTTTTTGTTTTGTTCTGTTTTTTGGTTTTTTTCTCTTAATAATTTTTTTCAATTTTAATAACTTTATTATATTTTACCTTACTTTATTTTATTTTACTTTATCTTCTTTCTTTTTTTCCTTCTTTCCGTCCTTCCTTCCTCCCTCCTTTCTTTCTTTCTTTCTTTCTTTCTTTCTTCTTCTACTAATTCTTTCTACTTTTTCTCCCTTTTATTCTAAGCCGTATGGACGAAAGGCTCTTGGTGCTGCAGCCAGGAGTCAGTGCTGTGACTCTGAGGTGGGAGAGCCAAATTCAGGACACTGGTCCACAAGCGACCTCCCATCTCCACATAATATCAAATGGCGAAAATCTCCCAGAGATCTCCATCTCAACACCAGCACCCAGCTTCACTCAACGACCAGCAAGTTACAGTGCTGAACATCCTATGCCAAACAACTAGCAAGACAGGAATACAACCCCACCCATTAGCAGAGAGCCTGCCTAAAATCATAATAAGTCCACAGAAACCCCAAAACACACCACCAGACGTGGACCTGCCCACCAGAAAGACAAGATCCAGCCTCATCCACCAGAACACAGGCACTAGTCCCCTCCACCAGGAAGCCTACACAACCCACTGAACCAACCTTAGCCACTGGGGACAGACACCAAAAACAACGGGAACTACGAACCTGCAGCCTGTGAAAAGG
This sequence comes from Stenella coeruleoalba, assembly GCF_951394435.1. Taxonomy (NCBI): domain Eukaryota; kingdom Metazoa; phylum Chordata; class Mammalia; order Artiodactyla; family Delphinidae; genus Stenella; species Stenella coeruleoalba. The sequence continues at coordinate 50,455,722 of NC_137155.1, read as the reverse complement.
AGACCCCAAACACAGTAAGATAAGCAAAATGGGAAGACAGAAAAACACAACACAGATGAAGGAGCAAGATAAAAACCCACCAGACCTAACAAATTAAGAGGAAATAGGCAGTCTACCTGAAAAAGAATTCAGAATAATGATAGTAAAGATGAAATCTTGGAAATAGAATAGAGAAAATGCAAGAAACATTTAACAAGGACCTAGAAGAACTAAAGATGAAACAACTATGAACAACACAATAAATGAAATTAAAAATATTCTAGAAGGGATCAATAGCAGAATAACTGAGGCAGAAGAACGGATAAGTGACCTGGAAGATAAAATAGTGGAAATAACTACTGCAGAGCAGAATAAAGAAAAAAGAATGAAAAGAACTGAGGACAGTCTCAGAGACCTCTGGGACAACATTAAACGTACCAACATTCGAATTATAGGGGTTCCAGAAGAAGAAGAGAAAAAGAAAGGGACTGAGACAATATTTGAAGAGATTATAGTTGAAAACTTCCCTAATATGGGAAAGGAAATAGTTAATCAAGTCCAGGAAGCACAGAGGGTCCCATACAAGATAAATCCAAGGAGAAATATGCCAAGACACATATTAATCAAACTGTCAAAAATTAAATACAAAGAAAACATATTAAAGGAAGCAAGGGAAACACAACAAATAGCACACAATGGAATCCCCATAAGGTTAACAGCTGATCTTTCAGCAGAAACTCTGCAAGCCAGAAGGGACTGGCAGGACATATTTAAAGTGATGAAGGAGAAAAACCTGCAACCAAGATTACTCTACCCAGCAAGGATCTCATTCAGATTTGAAGGAGAAATTAAAACCTTTACAGACAAGCAAAAGCTGAGACACTTCAGCACCACCAAACCAGCTCTACAGCAACTGCTAAAGGAACTTCTCTAGGCAAGAAACACAAGAGAAGGAAAAGACCTACAATAACGAACCCAAAACAATTTAGAAAATGGGAATAGGAACATACATGTCGATAATTTCCTTAAATGTAAATGGACTAAATGCTCCCACCAAAAGACACAGATTGGCTGAATGGATACAAAAACAAGACCCATATATTTGCTGTCTACAAGAGACCCACTTCAGACCTAGAAACACATAAAGACTGAAAGTAAGGGGATGGAAAATGATATTTCATGCAAATGGAAACCAAAAGAAAGCTGGAGTAGCGATTCTCATATCAGACAAAATAGACTTTAAAATAAAGGCTATTAGAAGAGATAAAGGAGAACACTACATAATGATCAAGGGATCGATCCAAGAAGAAGATATAACAATTGTAAATATTTATGCACCCAACATAGGAGCACCTCAATACATAAGGCAAATACTAACAGCCATAAAAGGGGAAATCGACAGTAACACATTCATAGTAGGGGACTTTAACACCCCACTTTCACCAATGGACAGATCATCCAAAATGAAAATAAATAAGGAAACACAAACTTTAAAGGATACATTAAACAAGATGGACTTAATTGATATTTATAGGACATTCCATCCAAAAACAACAGAATACACATTTTTCTCTAGTGCTCATGGAACATTCTCCAGGATAGATCGTATCTTGGGTCACAAATCAAGCCTTGGTAAATTTAAGAAAATTGAAATTGTATCAAGTATCTTTTGCAACCACAATGCTATGAGACTAGATATCAATTATAGGAAAAGATATGTAAAAAATACAAACACATGGAGGCGAAACAATCCACTGCTTAATAATGAAGTGATCACTGAAGAAATCAAAGAGGAAATCAAAAAATACCTAGAAACAAATGACAATGGAGACACGACGACCCAAAATCTATGGGATGCAGCAAAAGCAGTTCTAAGAGGGAAGTCTATAGCAATACAATCCTACCTTAAGAAACAGGAAACATCTCGAATAAACAACCTAACCGTGCACCTAAAGCAATTAGAGAAAGCAGAACAAAAAAACCCCAAAGTTAGCAGAAGGAAAGAAATCATAAAGATCAGATCAGAAATAAATGAAAAAGAAATGAAGAAAACGATAGCAAAGATCAATAAAACTAAAAGCTGGTTCTTTGAGAAGATAAACAAAAGTGATAAGCCATTAGCCAGACACATCAAGAAAAAAAGGGAGAAGACTCAGATCAATAGAATTAGAAATGAAAAAGGAGAAGTAACAACTGACACTGCAGAAATACAAAAGATCATGAGAGATTATTACAAGCTACTCTATGCCAATAAAATGGACAACCTGGAAGAAGCGGACAAATTCTTAGAAATGCACAACCTGCCAACACTGAATCAGGAAGAAATAGAAAATGTGAACAGACCAATCACAAGCACTGAAATTGAAACTGTGATTAAAAATCTTCCAACAAACAAAAGCCCAGGACCAGATGGCTTCATGGGGCGAATTCTATCAAACATTTAGAGAAGAGCTAACACCTATCCTTCTCAAACTCTTCCAAAATATAGCAGAGGGAGGAACACTCCCAAACTCATTCTACGAGGCCACCATCACCCTGATACCAAAACCAGACAAGGATGTCACAAAGGAAGAGAACTACAGGCCAATATCACTGATGAACATAGATGCAAAAATCCTCAACAAAATACTAGCAAACAGAATCCAACAGCACATTAAAAGGATCATACACCATGATCAAGTGGGATTTATCCCAGGAATGCAAGGATTCTTCAATATACGCAAATCAATCAATGTGACAGACCATATTAACAAATTGAAGGAGAAAAACCATATGATCATCTCAATAGATGCAGAGAAAGCGTTTGACAAAATTCAACACTGATTTATGATAAAAACCCTGCAGAAAGCAGGCATAGAGGGAACTCTCCTCAACATAATAAAAGCCATATATGACAAACCCACAGCCAACATCGTCCTCAGTGGTGAAAAATTGAAAGAATTTCCATTAAGATCAGGAACAAGACAAGGTTGCCCACTCTCACCACTCTTATTCAACATAGTTTTGGAAGTTTTAGCCACAGCAATCAGAGAAGAAAAGGAAATAAAATGAATCCAAATCGGAGAAGAAGAAGTAAAGCTGTCACTGTTTGCAGATGACATGATACTATACATAGAGAATCCTAAAAATGCTACCAGAGAACTACTAGAGCTAATCAATGAATTTGGTAAAGTAGCAGGATGCAAAATTAATGCACAGAAATCTCTGGCATTCCTATACACTAATGATGAAAAATCTGAAAGTGAAATCAAGAAAACACTCCCATTTACCATTGCAACGAAAAGAATAAAATATCTAGGAATAAACCTATCTAAGGAGACAAAAGACCTGTATGCAGAAAATTATAAGACACTGATGAAAGAAATTAAAAATGACACAAATAGATGGAGAGATATACCATGTTCTTGGATTGGAAGAATCAACATTGTGAAAATGATTCTACTACGCAAAGCAATCTACAGATTCAATGCAATCCCTATCAAACTACCACTGGCATTTTTCACAGAACTAGAACACAAAATTTCACAATTTGTATGGAAACACAAAAGACCCCGAAGAGCCAAAACAATCTTGAGAATGAAAAACGGAGCTGGAGGAATCAGGCTCTCTGACTTCAGACTATACTACAAAGCTACAGTAATCAAGACAGTATGGTACTGGCACAAAAACAGAAAGATAGATCAATGGAACAGGATAGAAAGCCCAGAGATAAACCCACGCACATATGGTCACCTTATCTTTGATAAAGGAGGCAGGAATGTACAGTGGAGAAAGGACAGCCTCTTCAATAAGTGGTGCTGGGAAAACTGGATAGGTACATGTAAAAGTATGAGATTAGATCACTCCCTAACACCAAACACAAAAATAAGCTCAAAATGGATTAAAGACCTAAATGTAAGTCCAGAAACTATCAAACTCTTAGAGGAAAACATACGCAGGACACTCTATGACATAAATCACAGCAAGATCCTTTTTGACCCAGCTCCTAGAGAAATGGAAATAAAAACAAAAATAAACAAATGGGACCTAATGAAACGTAAAACCTTTTGCACAGCAAAGGAAACCATAAACAAGACCAAAAGACAACCCTCAGAATGGGAGAAAATGTTTGCAAATGAAGCAACTAACAAAGGATTAATCTCCAAAATTTATAAGCAGCTCAATAACAAAAAAACAAACAACCCAATCCAAAAATGGGCAGAAGACCTAAATAGACATTTCTCTAAAGAAGATATGCAGACTGCCAACAAACACATGAAAGAATGCTCAACATCATTAATCATTAGAGAAATGCAAATCAAAACTACAATGAGATATCATCTCACACCAGTCAGAATGGCCATCATCAAAAAATCTAGAAACAATAAATGCTGGAGAGGGTGTGGAGAAAAGGGAACCCTCTTGCACTGTTGGTGGGAATGTAAATTGATACAGCCACTGTGGAGAACAGTATGGAGCTTCCTTAAAAAACTAAAAATAGTACTACCATATGACTCAGCAATCCCACTCCTGGGCATATACCCTGAGAAAACCATAATTCAAAAAGATTCATGTACCAAAATGTTCATTGCAGCTGTGTTTACAATAGCCCAGAGATGGAAACAACCGAAATGTCCATCATTGGATGAATGGATAGAGAAGATGTGGCACATATATACAATGGAATATTACTCAGCCATAAAAAGAAACGAAATTGAGCTATTTGTAATGAGGTGGATAGACCTAGAGTCTGTCATACAGAGTGAAGTACGTCAGAAAGAGAGAGACAAATACCGTATGCTAACACATGTATATGGAATTTAAGAAAAAAAAAAATGTCATGAAGAACCTAGGGGTAAGACGGGAATAAAGACACAGACCTACTAGAGAATGGACTTGAGAATATCGGGAGAGGGAAAGGTAAGCTGGGAGAAAGTGAGAGAGTGGCATGGATATATATACACTGCCAAACGTAAAATAGATAGCTAGTGGGAAGCAGCCGCATAGCACAGGGAGATCAGCTCCGTGCTTTGTGATAGCCTGGAGGAGTGGGACAGGGAGGGTGGGAGGGAGGGAGATGCAAGAGGGAAGAGATATGGGAACATATGTGTATATATAACTGATTCATTTTGTTGTAAAGCAGAAACTAACACACCATTGTAAAGCAATTATACTCCAATAAAGAAAAAAAAATAATAGCTAACACAAACACACAAAAAAGCTCATCTTGAATAATCTACCCTGCTTGCTTCAGGTGGGTTGGATAAAGGATAAAATTAACCAGATGGAAGTGGGGGTAAGTCAATCAACAAGTCTACTGAGTGCCCAGCATCCTACCAGGAAGTTAATCAAGAGTAGATAAATTATTTGTATTATTTTCATGAGAAAGACTGTTTGTACTCAATTATCTGTTTCTAAAGGAAGTATTCTTAATTCCCACCATGATAGCTCTTATGCTGTTAGTACTTGGTGCAGGGAATGTGCTTGATGAATTTGTGTTGACTTTTCTCTGCTAGCCAACATGAAGGCTGCCAGACCATGCCAAAATCAGCACTAAAGCTATTTCTCATGAGTAACAGCAATAATATTCTTTTCCTTTATAGAACCTTTAATCCAAGAATCTTAAGCCTATATAAACATTTACTTAACAATATACTCAAAATCTCAGTATTTAGTTAATGGGGAAATTCAACTAGATGCAAGAACATGGAAATAAAAATAGAACCCAGAACCTTGACTCATAATGGTCTTTCAATACTACTGTCCCTGCCTAACCATTCAAGGAAAATCAAAAATTACAGAGGTTTCAGCAAGATAAACAACTAAGCTTTTCCAACCCCAGCGGATGATTCACTATTTCTCTTTTCTTGCTTTTTAAGATTATGTTTAATTTTTTTCATTTTTATTACATTTTATTTTACACAGTGAGAGCTCTGAATGCCAAAGGATGGGGAAATTGAGCTGATTATGACTATCTCAATATCTTGGGTCTGCAAAAAAATTTGGCAATATTTGAGCAATGAGGTTTCTTTGGATATTTACAGAACTTCCTGTTGGACTAAAGTACTGTCAAAACCTTTCTCTTGGTTCTTAAATAATTCTTTTTCTAAACTGAAAGGGCAGAAAAAGTCTGGAGGACTAATTTTTGGAGGACTAAAACATGATGATGCATTAAATTTCCAATATTCTGAGGTTCAGCAGATTATGAAGAGACGTTTGAATTCCACTATTTGGGATTTAGGATAAGTCAGCAGAAGCTAGGTAGAAGTTTAAGAAAATTCATAGTGAAACTAAGATTTCATGACATTATATTTAATAGACAACAAACTCTCTTTGAATACAAATGAACATTAATAAGCTGATCATAAATTAATCATTTCCTAATAAAAGTAGACCCGGGCTTCCCTGGTGGCACAGTGGTTGAGAGTCCGCCTGTCGATGCAGGGGACGCGGGCTCGTGCCCCGGTCTGGGAAGATCCCACATGCCGCGGAGCGGCTGGGCCCGTGGGCCATGGCCGCTGGGCCTGCGCGTCCGGAGCCTGTGCTCCTCAACGGGAGAGGCCACAACAGTGAGAGGCCCGCGTACTGCAAAAAAAAATAGACCCACCAGGGTCTCAACTTGACAACATTTTGATTAATTCATTGTTGGTTGATTGATGATTATTCTGTCTTGAATCACAAAGGCTTTGAACTGAAGTATCTTCTTATAAAATAATAGTATTACATTAAAAAAAAAGTAATTTTATTTAACTCATTCCATTTGTGTATCCCTTCATTTAGGTCTGTGTTGGCCAGGGGTCTGATCCTGTCCAGCACACAACTAGTCAGTTCTCAGAAAGCAGCTTGACAGTGAAGATTCTATTAAAATATCCCCACATTTCCCTGAAGCTGAGTGTACTTCACAAGGGGAGTATAGAGAAAGATGCGGATTTTTCTTTAGTTTACGTTTTGAGCCTCCTATCAATTACTCTCAATCATCCTTGCCAGGGACCTACAATGAAGTTGTGATGTCATAAGCTGCATAAAAAGATATATTAAAGCTGACACTTAATATGGAAACCCAAGATACCACAGGAAACAGATCTCGATTTAGTTACCAGTTACATTTTAGTGGAATGCCAAATTGTATGTATTATTGGAGGTATACATTTGTCTTTTTTTTTTTTTAGATTAGGTAAGATCTGTCCATCTGTCCATCTCTTATTGTTAAACCTGCTCTGAAATAATAACTGATGGGTAATTTCTAATTTTCGAAGAACTTTAGTATTACTTAGTACATTAACTGCTCATCTCACAAGTGTCATATGAGATAATTTGGTTAAGCATTATTATCCCCACCATTGTCACTTGCTCTAAGTGGCTCAACCGAATTGGTATTCTAATCTAGTCCCCTGATTTTACATCCAACAATCCTCCCTCTCCACCAGAGTTGTTTTCTTACAATCCTAAAATATGTGTGGATTAGCCTTTCTAACCCAGCTCATTTCTATTAAAATATTGCTACTATCCTCATCTTTATTTTCTTGTACTGTTTCCATAAGAACTGAATCACCACATAAATCCCCATTTCTAAGCAAAACTTCTCTTTAGTGTTGCGATAAATTATTCAATAGATTTATCCTGTATCCTAAAGGCTGATGAACTTCATTGTGGAGCGTTATCTTACCTACACTTAAAAACCATTCAAAATATAAACAGCTGCACACCTATTGGACCAAGTCTGCATGACAAAATCCTTTATAAAATTTTTTTAAATTTCTGAAATTCCCATAGGCTACTCCATGCAGGGGGGAGGGGAAAATAAGAAATATTCACAGTATACTCAGCTGTTTGAAATGGTTGAGCCAACTTTACTACTGTACCATGGGAGAAATCCAAAGACCAACAAACCAGGTTCGCTATAAGTCTCTTCATTATTATGCTCTCTGCTATAACAAAGTACTTTATCTGGCATCAAAATTACATTAATGCTCTGTTCACACTGCTCTTGCAAGAAACAAACACTTCTTTGTGTCTGAGTTTTCCACATGGTTGCCCTGATGAAACATATGCCATTGGAGGACAAATATATTGCTGCAAGTAAAAAAAGAGCAAATTAATTCCAGAACCTAGTTAGAGATAAAAGATACCATTTCCTTATTTTTGAAATGCAACTTATATAAAATGTCACACTGGGCTTTATTTGTGGAGGAAAAGCATGCTGCAACTTCATAGCTGACAATTTTTCTAACTTGACATTTTGTCCATTGCAAAACTGCTGGACAGAGTTGTGGGCAACTTCTTTCCACTGCTTCTGGCTAGTCCATTCAGTAAATCTTAATGTTACTATTGAAGATGCATGAGCCACCCAAGGTTTTAGCAACCTGATTCCAAAAATCTCTGTAATGTTTTGGTACAAATGCAAAGAGCCAAATTTTGAAATTTCCTGGATCAGAAAGAAACCCTTTCTCAGGAGGACTTGAAGTACTTCCTTTTTCTGATTGAGCTGTGATTGTACAGACCCTCCTTGAAAATTTTGGTACCTCTGCCAGAAACTGCAGAATAAAAGGAAGATAACTGTAAATCCTTCTTAATTGTTATCCATAAAAATTAGCAGTAAGTACATATTTCATTTAGTAATTATTTGCTGGAACACCTGATCCAATAGAAGAGAGATTTTTACACATGAATAAGATGATTTCACTCTCAATCAGCACATCTAAGCCAGTCTGCTTCCACATTTCAGACTGAAGCTGAAGTAAAACTGTTTTCCAAATAACTGGATGAAAAGAGAAAATTAAAACAAGTTTTAACAGTTATGCAGGGTACAATCTGAATGAATTCAAGATTTGTGTGTGTTTATTTTCACTGAATTTACGTGTAACAGGTTATGAGCTTAGACTTAGCCTTGGATATTTCCATGGAAGCTAACAGAAACAGTATGCTGACCCTAAAATTCTGATATGACATTCATTCTTTGAAAATAACACACACCTCTTCCATCACCATGCAGCCCAGTTTCTGAAGTATATAGAGCAATTCACAAATAATGAATGGAAGAATAAATAGGAATAGAGTGTTGGCTTTTTGGTAAATGATGCCTTCTTTCTCTTGGGAGACATAACCGTTGCTTCTCATACAGAGTGCTCTTGAAAAAAATAATTTGATCTTGATGCTAATGGTCAAGTGTCAAAGAAGTGTAGGGAAGGATGCAAACAAGTGCTAGTCAGAACTTTACTAAACTGATGGCCATGTCCTATTCCCACTTCAGAATTTGTGCCTATATCAATTCTCTTTAAGGAAAAAATAACAGGAAATTAATGGAAAAGATTACTGCTTTAACCCCATTTTAAAAAATCCTAGACTATAACCCTTGTCTGGAATTTAAAAATTGGTCTTGAAATACTTTGGTCCTCAGCGTTTTGGAGTTAGTACTACATTGCATCCTGGAGTAGAAGGACTTTTGCAGGTTTGCAAAAAGTCTCTGTAATAGCAACAGCGAAAAGTCTCTCTTGGGTAATATTTGCCCAGTGTATCTGAGTCTCCCCATATGCAGAATTCCCAGTGGCTTCAAGGAGATTTTACATCCTAGAAATAGGTTGTAAAATCCCAGATCTCACCCAACACTTAGAAGAGGGGACTATACTTTTCTTCCACTTTGACATCTTAGTCACAAATATTCTCTATCTTGTTAAAATCAATTAAAAGATAAAATATGTCATGTTAAAGTAACAAAATAGAAGAATCTAATGGATCTTGAGTGTCAAAATACAAGCACAGTCAGCCAAAAGAATAAGTTTTCCAATTCAAATTATGTTTGTGGATGGTTTTGTCAGGTAAGAACAAGAAGAGAGGAATAAAATATAAATAGCTGCAATATAATAAAAAGAGATAGACTACTATATGACTACAGTCACTAATTATAGAATAAAATGTGAATGACAGAATGGCTTTGCTTTATACAGAGAATTAGAATGGAGCTTATCATAGTTAATAGGAAGGAGAGTTGAAGGGACTGAGGGGAGGGTTGCTACAAGAGAAAGAGGGGTTTGTTAAATTTATTGAATATCTACTACAGGTTTACTACACGTACTATATTAATAGCTTAAAAACAAATTATTCAGAGGTATAATTGTTTACAGACACAGTTCACCCTAAGCTTATAACATTTTAGATTTTTGAATGGCTTATCCTGTTGGTGCTCTGCAGATGAATGATCTGGTCATTCAGGCCACTTGCCTCTGAATGGCAGGGAATCGCATTTAAATTAGAAATTATGTGGAGCTGATGGAAATAGCCCCCATGTCAAAGGAATTGGGTTCTATCCTCTATCTTGCCTTTAAGGCACAACAGGGCCTTTCATGGTTAGTGTACAACTTCAACCAACACTAGGGCACTAGGGCCTGGCTCACATTCATCAACTAACATATGAAAACGGGCTATTTTAGTGGAAGAGTAAAACAAGGTGCAACTGAATAAATGTTAATTCATTTAAATGCTTCATCATAAGATCCTAAAAGGTATAAGATTTGACTCCTGAAATTATGAGGGATCTGAGATTTCTTTTTCCTCTCTGCTAATGTTAATTGTCATCTACCTAATAAAACTCTAAATCCATAACCTTTTATTCCTAAAATGTATCATTCCTTATATAGGAATTATCCTGAGGAAATAATCTCTATAAATTCTGGCTATAATAGTGTTATTTATAATAGCCCCAAATTTAAAGCATCATAAATATCCATAAATGTGATATTTGTTAAATGAATTAGAGTTAAAATGTAATGGGAAATGATATTTTTAAAGAATGGAGGGCTTCCCTGGTGGCGCAGTGGTTGAGAGTCCGCCTGCCGATGCAGGGGACACGGGTTCGTGCCCCGGTCCGGGAGGATCCCACATGACGCGGAGCGGCTGGGCCTGTGAGCCATGGACGCTGAGCCTGCGCGTCCGGAGCCTGTGCTCCGCGACGGAAGAGGCCACAACAGTGAGAGGCCCGCGTACCGCAAAAAAAAAAAAAAAAGAATGGAAAGAATGCCAGTGAAAATGGCAGAGTAGGAAACTTCAAGGGCCCATCCCTCAACAGAAACACTGAAAACGCTTTCTAAAAATGTCAGAATCAACTTTGTCAGAACAATGGAAGATAATCAAAGATTTACAGCAGTCAAGCAAATGCTTAATCAAGAAACCCTCTGAAACCCAATAGGAGAACTTTGTGGTGTTTTAACTTACCTTTGTCCCACCCAACTCTCTCTAGCACAATGACAGTCTTAAGGACAGCAGCCTACATCCCTGGTATGGATTCCTGGTGCTGGTGGAAACAAAGAGGACTTTATTCCCAAAGAATCAATTACTTTACATGCAAATAGATTAAGTTGCCCAATTAAAAGACAGAAATTGGCAGAATGAATTTTTTTAAAAAAATGATCCAACTCTACAACGATACTATCCCGTCTTTAAGAGACTCACTCACTTTAGATCCAAAGGCACAAATAGGTTGAAAGTAAAAGGATGGAAAAAATATATTCCATGCAAATAATAACCAAAAGAGAGCTGGGGCTTCTATATTAGTATTTGGTAAAATAGATTTTAGGTCAAAATTATTATAAGAAACAAAGAAGAACATCATATATTGACAAAAGGGTCAATATATCAAGAAGATATAAAAATTATAAACACATACACACATAACAACAGAGCCCCAAGATGAAGCAAAACTTGACAGACTTGAAGGGAGAAATAAGAAGTTCCATACCAGTAGTTGGAGACAATTATACCCCACTTTGAATAACGGATAAAACAACTAGACAGAAGATTAATAAGGAAATAGAGGACTGGAATAATACAAAAACTAACTAGACCCAAGACACACATACAGAACATTCCACCCAACAACAGTAGAATGCACATTATTCTCAAGTGCACTTGGAACATTTTCCATGGTAGACCATATATTAGGCCACAAAATCGGTCTCAACAAATTTTAAAAGATTGAAATTATACAAAGTATCTTCTTCAGACCACATGGAATGAAACCAGAAATCATTAACAGAAGGAAAATTGTCACTCACAAATATGTGGAAATTAAACAACATACTCTTGAACAACCAATGGGTCAAAGAAGAAATTACATAGGAAATAAGAAAATACTAGTTGAATGAAAATGAATCCAAGGAGTCTGAAGGATAAAATGAAATCATTAAAATGTAAAAGTATATATATATTCACATGGGAAGATGAGCTCACATTACATCAAGTTTAAAAAGAAAAAGGCCAGCTGAAAAATGTAGATGTGTACAGAAGGATCCTATTAAAATACCTCATACACACATATTCACACAAGCAGAAAAGCATCTGAACAGATCATAGAAAATACCCATTATGATTATCTTTAGTTGATCACCTTTGATATTATGTTTATTTTTCTTTCTGTTTATCCGTATTTTCTAATTTTCCCTAGTGAATATGTATTACTTGAGTAAATTTTAATTAAAATTTAATAAAATATAAAGTCAAATGAAAAATAAAAAGTTATTATGAGGAAATAATTGCACATGTGGTTTTGGATAGGATTATTTCTTCAGTTACTATACTTCAAAACATAAATTCACTGAAACAAGCAGATGAAGAAAAGGACATAGAGATTATTTAAAACCAGCAAAATATTGCATGCATATTACAGGCAAATTTCAACAAAATTATTACATGATGTAGACTTTTGAAGAATTTTTTAATCAGAATATTTAGCTACTGCCCTGATTTCTCTTTGATGTGATTTACAGTTGGATAACTTTGGCTTCAAGGAGAAAGTAAACATACCCTAGCATTAAGAAACACTATTTCAGGTGAATGATTATTTCACTGCTACCAGTATTTGGAGCAGGCATTTCAAGATGATTGATCCTCTGAGGGAAAGAAAGGAATTTCCCCTTTTCGACAATCTGGGGCTCTTTAAAACTCAGTAGTGCTTGCTTTGTTTCACATTGTTGGAAATCCCGCTTTGCATTATATTAGTTTCAAGGATAAAAATGTTGTGGGAATAAAACATCCAAATACATTTTTTTCCTCTGGAGCCTTGTCTTTATTCTAATGTGAGAAAACTTTTATCATCTCAAAGTCATGTGTAAATTTGGTAAGGAAAACTCAAGTCATAAAATGTGAATCAAATCATAAAATATGGACTTAACTGGCAATGGAAAAGCAAGAAGAGGCTTCTTTTTTCTTTATTTCTGACCTTAGTACCAAATTGGATTGTCTTTATGAAAGAATTAAGCTTGAGAACTCCACTGCCCCATCACAGAACAAACAGGGAGACTGACAGTACTCTTTCCATTATTTTCTGTAATATAAAATGCTATTCAGTGGGAGAATTGTTTTAAAATTCCAAATTTAAAAAAACACACGAATAATGTAAGGATTAATGTATGTTTGTAAAACATTCAAAATTTCTCAAAAGAAATCCAGTTCCACATGACCCCTGACATTTCTTAGCCCTGCATCCTGTTTCTCACTAGCTTTGTTCTCAGAGAAAAGGACCTCGTCTTTTTCCCTTACTCACTACACTGACTTTTCTAGTTTTCCTCAACAGTTATCTAAGTGATGGACCTTCCCCATTTTTGTATGTGAAGTATGCCGTCCTCTCTGGCCACAAGCAGGAACTTCTTATGTGTGTTAATTGTATATCTATTTATATCTAATTTATGACAAATAGTAAAATGACACTGCATAATGAATTCAAGGAGAAAAAAATGACAATTTGTAATGTCTCAGAGCTACCTAGAGAGAAATTACAGACCTCCTCCTAGATATGAGTTGCTGAAAATCAAGACAAAAATGGTCTGGCTTTCTCTGTCCAGAGGATATCTATGAGGTACACTGTTAGAAAAAGAGTTTCCCAACTGAATTTTTTTGCTTGTTTTCATCCACTGTCATCAGATTGTGTATAATTTCAGAGTCAGAAACATTTCCTCAAACATATTCCAGTGCCCTAGATGTTTATTAGACTCAATGAATTTTAATTCATGTTTCTAATGATTCCCTGCAGAGTTGGGAATCCAAATAGGCACTGGGAGGAAGATCCAGCCATGAGGCCAGTGTAGGCTCTTCTCTCATTGCCAGTGTGATGTCAGCTGACAAGGCCAGTAGCAAAATTAGAGGGCCCCCTCCATGGGCTGATGCTGGTGTTTTATCCTCTACAGACCCACAGCTCTTTAATACTCAACCAATTAGTATTTGCTCATTTCAGTTTCTACCACTACCAAAAAAAAGACAGTTTTCGTAGTAAGACTGACTTCTATTATCTTACTTAGAAATCATAAGTAATATTAATTAATTTTTTGTTCTTCATTTTTAAGTAACATAAACCAACAATGGAATATGGAAAAATAGTGTTGGGGACAAGAATAAACATTTTACTCAATATCAATTGAATGCATATGATGGAGTATAGTATTCAGAATATTTTTCCATCTGTTAAATCTGTTATTCTAAAACTGGAATTCAGAGATAAAGCAAGTACAGAAACAGTGTGCCTGACATATAATAATAATGTACCTTAGTTATGAATGTTGAACTGATGATAAATTAATAAGTAAACAGTCCTTCTAGCACAGTTTTGGGTGCCATTGTGTCTGTTTCTTAACTCTCTATTTTATTCCACTGGTGGATTTGTCTATTCCTGTGATAATTCCATACTGGCTTATAGTGTTCCTTGATATCCAGCAGAGTATGGACCTTGTAGTATCTTTGGCAGATGCCAGAATTAGACCTGTTTCTCCTTTCTGGACTACACACACTGATTCCTTTTTATAGATGGAAATTACACAATACCAGAACACAGGCACTAGTCAGAGTTTTAATTTCCCTTTATTTCTTATCAAGTAGAATGCCAGGTAATACCGATATATTTCCTGCTCTTCTTTCAACCCTCTACTGAACGTGAGACTCTTCAACAATCTGAACTGTTCTGAGTCTCAGAGCCGGCACTAATCTCTCATTAATCTCAGAGGTATCCATGCTGGGGGGATCAACAGAAACAACAGAAGAGTTTTCCACCCTGCAGCTAAGTTTTTGCAGGCATGACTGAGCTATTGAACTACATGGAGTTTTCTCATCTATGAACATAGTATATATCTTACTTACTTACTAGAAAATTCTTTATTGTTTCCAGAGCTGTCTATAAAACTTCTTACTAGGTGCATTGTATATTTATTCCTATTTTGAATGGGGTATTTTCTTCTAATGCATTTACTAACTGGTTATTGATCACAATAGGAAAATCTTACTTTTGTTCTGTTTTGGGTTTTTTTGCAGTAGTCTTTTGAAGAATGATGTTATTGAAGAAACTTTATCTGCAGAAAAGCATATGTCTCAATAAAGTTTCACAAACTCAGTACAGCACCCAAGTTGAGAAAAGATGCCTCCTTTGTTCTCCCTTCCCACCACTGCCTCCACCCGAAGAGTAACTGCTATCGTAACTTCTAACACCGTGGAACAATCTTACCTCGTTTTCAATTTTGTATAAACGGACTCAGCATGAACTCTTTTGTGTTTGGCTCCTTTCATCCCACATTATGTTTGCAAGATTCATCCTTATTGTATATAGTTGACATTTATACATTCTTATTGCTGAATAGTATTTTTTTTTTTTTTTTTTGCTAATATACCACAATTTGGTTGTCCCCCCTACTTTTAAGGGCATTGGGTAGTTTGGGGCTATTACAAATAGTACTTCTATGAACATTCTTCAACATGTCTTGTACATTTGAACTTATTTATGCGTTTTTGTTGGTTTCACACCTAGGAATGGAATAGCTTAGTCACAGATTTAAAAGGTACTGCCAGAGTTTCCCTGGTGGTGCAGTGGTTAAGAATCCGCCTGCCAACACAGGGGACACGAGCTTGAGCCCTGGTCCGGGAAGATCCCACGTGCCGTGGAGCAACTAAGCCCGTGTGCCACAACTACTGAGCCTGTGCTCTAGAGCCCAAGAGGCACAACTACTGAAGCTTGCGTGCCTAGAGCCCGTGCTCTGCAACAAGAGAAGCCACCTCAATGAGAAGCCCGTGCACCGCAACGAAGAGTAGCCTCTGCTCGCCACAGCTAGAGAAAAGCCCGCACACAGCAACAAAAGACCCAATGCAGCCAAAAATAAAATAAATTTATGGGGAAAAAAAGGTACTGCCAAACAGATGTCTACAGTAGTTGAACCAATTTATAGTTCCATCAGCAGTGTATGAGAGTTCCAGTTTAACTTAGTACATAAACCATCAGTATTCCAGAGTTCCAGTTGTTCTATACCCCTGTTGACACTTGGTATTCTGTACCCTTTTCTAGTCATTTATTGTAGTAGTGTGTAGTATTATGACACCGTGGCTTCAATTTTGCTCTTCTCTGATGACTAATGAAGCCAGGGACCTTTCCAATTGTGTCTAGACCATTTGGATATCATTTGTGAAATACTTGTTTAAGCCTTTTCATCATTTTTCTTTTGTGTTTTCTATCTTTTTTTTATTGCTTTATAGGAGTTTTTTAAACATCCTGGATATGAGTCCTTTGTCAGATGTATGTATTGCCAACAGCTTCTCCCCCTGAGGACTCTTTAATGGTGGCTTATGGTGTAATTTATCATTTTTTCTTTATAGTTACTGCTTTTTGTAATGAGTTTTAAAATTTTTGTCTACTCCAAGTTTATGATGATGATCAAGCTATTGATTACTAGATGCCATTGCTCCATGTGGCCACTTTGTTAAACCTTCTTATTGGTTCCAATAATTATGATGTGAGATTCTTGTTTTTTTTTCTTTTTTGGTAGGTAATCATATCATTTGAAGTTATCAACCGTTTTAGGTCTTGCTTTTCATATAAGTCAAGAAGTAACTGAAACGTATGACTAAATTAACATAAACACCATAAGATTGTATTGTTTTACATACCGGGACATTCCAAGATAGGGTGGCAGCAGGTACAGCATGTCAAGTTCCAGTTCTGCTTTAATGAAAGTCTCTTTGCTTTGTTATCCTCCTATGTTAACTTCATCTTCAGGCTGGTAGCCAGGTATTGCAGTAAGCCCTGGTTTGCTAAGAAATATGTAGGAAATGTTTCATCATGATTGAATGTTAATTATTACCAAATGCTTTTATTGCTATGATTGAGTTAATACTGTTTTATTCCCTTGAAGTGTTAAGTAATATACCAATTTATTTTCTAGTTTTGAACCATCCTTGAATTCCTCAGGTAAAAATATTCTTAAATATCTTCTTTTAATCTCCTGCTGGATTCAATTTGCTAATATTTTATATAACATTTTGGATTCTTTGTTTATAACAGAATGGGCCTATAATTTTATTTTCTTGTGTGGTCCTCAGCTTAATTTGGTATCAGGATTAAGCTGAGTGGCTTAATTCCTCGTATTTTTCTGATATATTAGAAATTGCAGTTGATCCTCATTATTTGTGCATTCTGTATTTGTGAATTTGACTACCAGCTAAAATGGATTTGTAGCCCCCAAATCAATACTTGCAGCACTTTTGTGGTCATTTGTAGACAAATGCAGAGAGGTGAAATTTTTGAGTCATCCCACATGTGCATTCCCAGTAGAAGTCAAACAAGGCAATGCTCTGCCTTCTTGTTTCAGCTCTCCTACTGTGATCAAGTATCTTTTTCATGGCCTACTTAGTGCCATGTCTTTTGCATTTTTTGCTTTTTGTTGGTGATTTTGCAGCTTAAAATGGTCCCCAAGCATAATGCTGGCATGTTGTCTAAAGTTCTTAAGCAGAAGAAGGCTATGACATGCCTTATGGAAAAAATCTGTGTTTCAAATAAGTTTTGTTCAGGCATAAGTTATTGTGCCGTTGGCCATGAGTTCAATGTTAATGAATCAACAATATATATTAAATAAAATGTTTTTAAACAGAAACATACATAAAACAAAGTTATGTATTGATCAGTTGGTGAAAATGTTGTGGCCAGAGGCTCACAGGACTAACCCTATATTTCCCTTATGAGCAATAATTCAGAGTTCACTAATTCAGTGTTAATAATGACTTTATAGAGCATAATTGCCACCAATAACAAGAACTGACTGTACCTATTGTTTGCAGAGTTGACAGCAGTCACCTTCGTGCCTTTTGCAGAGACAGATCAATAACTACCATTTTGATTTCTTTTCTGGTCTTGGTCTATTCAAGTATCCTACTGGGCCAATTTTAGTAATTTACACTTTTTTTAAAAAGTGTGTTTCATCTGATATTCACATTTACTTGTGTTCCTTTTTATAATATTTTATTCCCCTGTGTATGTTCCATTTTTGTTACTAATCTTAATGTTTGGGGTATCTGTTTTCCTTTGATTCCTGTCAATGTCTATCTTTGGTGTTTGCCTATGAGTATCTTCAAATAATGAGGTCTTATTTTGTGATTATTTTGCTATTTGTTTGTTTTCTGTTTCCTTAACATCTTCTCATATCTTTATTAACTCCTTCCTTCTCTTTTTTTAAAGTTTAAAACAGTCCATTTATTTTAATTATTTCTTATATTCTAAAATAAAATCATATTTAACACTTTAAATTTTCCCTTGACTCTCTTTGGCTGCATCCCATAAGATTTTATATAAAATTTTTGCTGCTGTGTACAAAATATTACAAAATATTTTGCAGCTTAATTTTTATTTTCTTGAACCCAGGAGTTATTAGAAGTATTTTTCCAGAGTACTAATTATTTTAATTAATTAATTTCTAATTTTACTGCACTGTCATCAGCAAACATGGCTGCCATATGTGGTAAACTACTGAAACTTGTATTTCTTGCTCTAGTACTAGGCTGAACACGAAGCTTCTTACAAAGGTCTTGAAATAATACTGTTGTGCATCAGGGAACAAGTTTCACTGTTTTCAAAATTTCCCTGGCTACCTGCAAATGCTAACTCCTCCCCTCCACCAGGGAGGGGCTGCCAGGTCCCACCCGAATGCTAGTTTGCCCTCCTTCTTTGATCTCTTCCCACCTCTAAGACCTAGAGCTGGTCACTTCCTCCAACGCAGTCAGGAACTTCCTTTTTGTCTTATAAGCATCTATCTGCATCTTACAATAAACATTGACATTCATATTCTTAAGCTCTGTTTTTTATATGTAAAAGGGAATTTTGGGATTTGAAATCTGTTTTCTCTCCCACATAAGCCTGACCTTTAAAATTATTGCCTTACTACAGACTCAAAAAGCCTAATTTGAGGCTGGGCAATGACTTTGTTTCAAAAGACATATATTCAGGCCCTGAAGCACTGAAACCCGCTGATTCAATGGAAGGGAAATCACATGGCATAATGATTTAAAGGGAATTAAAAATACCTTGACTTAACATTTTAAAAAATACCCAATTGATTCTGATTGATTTGATTTTTTTTTGTGATCCTATTGGCCTGAACTTCATCTAGCAGCTTACAGTAACCAGCTGTGGTAAATTATTTTTCCACCATTCTTTTTCTCCCCCGCTCAGCTGAGACTATTTTTAGCAGAGACACTTCCCAATGTCACTAGCTTGGAGTTTGGCCAGGTGACTTGCTTTGGCCAATGAAACATGAGAGGACTTACGTGCACTACACTCAACCAGACTTTAAACGTGTATGTGTGGTTTGGTTTGCCCTGTCACATTCTTGCAATCCACCATGAAGAGACTGTCCCAGGGCACCACAGTTTCTTCATTCTGAATCTCAGAATAAGGACACATATGGAACAGACCTAAATCTAATCCACATCCTGGTGCCAAGTCCAGCCAAACCCACCCCAACCAAATCCAGCTGAGTCATAACCCAATCCACAGACCTCTGAGCAAGAAACCAATGTTTGTTGCTATAAGTCAACTGAGATTTGGGGAGTTGTTCATTAAATAGCACTATTGCAGCAAAAAGCTGACTAATACAGTAATCTTATAGTAAATTATTCTTGCATGTTCTGTATTTTATATGGTTCATAGTAGATTTAATTCAAATTATATATCTGATTCTCCAGTTTAATCAAGTCTCCATATGAATTAGCAAAGAAATAGTTTGTACCATATAGTTTTGCAACCACACTTGGGTGGATGCAGTGGAAATATATCTGCATCTTCCCATCAGGTCAGAAATATTTCAACTGGTTTCTACTAGCAGGTCAGGAACCTAGCAAGGTCTTCACATATGCAAGGCCTCCTACTGCATCTTAGAGTACAGCCACTCGTACAGGCTTTATGTTGGCCCAGAATAACATACAATCCAGTGGGAGGATAAGTACAACAATTTCCTCACAACCAGCTGTTCATTTACATAACTCCAGCACAAGGGCAGCATCTTATCAATGAGATGATGGGATGAAGTAGGGACGAATCTCAATATTCACATGTTACCATGGGTATCTATCTCCTCCACATTATGTTGATATCTGTGATGGCCTTTCTAAATAACTCAGGGCATCAGAGGGTTGCTCTTTCCCACAAGCCAAGATAGCTTTGGCAAACACATCTGTATAATGTGTGCACTGGGCACATTTCCTTGTTGAATTATTCAACTAAATCTGATAATGAGAGCACATTGACACAGTTAAACACTCAGGTGAATAAAGGATTCACTTTGAAGTGCAGAAATTTTTGGAGTCATCTGTGTTTTAACAAGTGATGGTTCTCACTCCCCTCATCCAGGGAGGAAGAAACTTTAGAAAAGGTAAACTAGAGATGAGTATGCTGGAGGCTTTTTCTGGCATGATTTCAAGGAGAAGAAAGGTGAGGCAGTTTCCAGTGTTCATCTGAGCCACCAATCTTTTTTGAATAAATGTAATGATTTTAAGAGACAGAAAAATGAGACTCAGTTCTTACGTAAATCTTATTCCTCTCAACTCTAATGGGAATAGAGATGAACACAAGTATAGGTATCAACACATCTGATTTCTGATCTTCCCTCAAGCCCCTCATGCACAACCTTACAAAAACCTTGTGCTTTTTCATACAATTGTACAATAACTCCAAAAGAAAAATTTATCCCCATTTTACAGATCAAGAAACTGAGGGTCAGAGAGATTATGAGACTAAGCCTAGGCTATACTGCTAGTTTAATAAGAATGATTATGCATGTAATGAATAAAAGACATTTTAAGTAATGAGATGGTCACAGTTAATAGTTTAGAAAAGCAGGAACTAAAATAAAGCATCACTAGTAATTGTTAATTGTTGACACAGTTCACTATTCTCATCAACAGTTTAGTGTCTGCTAGGATTAGAAAACTGCCATGAGTGTTACTTAACCTCCAAACCCAAAGCTTTCTTTCAGTGTCTATAGAAGAAATTAAACTGTGTGAATGTTCATTTCTTAACATGGAAATAAGTTCAATCACCTAAGATGTCTGTCTGGTCTAAATCTTTCTTTCCAAATGATTATATCTAACTTATGAAGTGATATTTATTTGTCAAAATTTCATGCTTACTTGCCATTGAAATCACATCTACCCAGTCATATCTATATTTTATACACTATTTGCCCCATATTATATGCTCAAGAAGAAAACTGTAAAAGCAAGAGAAGAGAGAGAATTTGTAAAAGTTTGGTGTTATTTCTCCAGTGACCTCCTCATGATCGTAATCTGATAATGTGGATGAATCATTTAGATGAGTTTCTTCCTCCGAATATTTCATTCACGATCAGGAAAGGACCGCTTAGCTAACCACTCTCTTTTTGCCTCTGAGGCAAAGAGAGCCCAGACACATGAAGTGACCAGACTGCGGTCAGTCAGCTGGCCAGGGTCAGAGTTACAGTTAGAATCCAGGCTTTCTTTCCATTACCCTAACCCCAAATTTACAAATTACACTTTTTAAAATGCACTATCCTTTTCTTGTGTAATAATTAAGAAATATAAGCTTAAGGAACATATAGTTTTCTTCTGTCTTGAATTAGCCAGTGACGAATAGTAAGTCTTCAAAAATATATAGTAAATCTAATTTTAAAAAATCAACTCTGCTTAGCCACAGCTGCAGGAGCACTAGGCAGCCCTTTCTCGTTTACAAAGACCTTCACATTTAGTGCTGTATTTAGTTCTCACTGCAATTCTGTGAGCTGTTATTGTGATCTTGACTTTGTAGACGAGGAAACTGTTGATCGAAGAGACTAAATCATCCACCTTGTGGGTGGCAGAGCCAGAATTCTAAAATGGCTTCATAAACTTGACTTCATTGATTCCTCCATTTCAACACTATTCCTAATTCTTCTCACGGAAAAGTTGTCTGTCTTCCAGTGGGATCAAGCTCCGCCTTGCAGGGTAGAGAGTTTTGGCCAAGAGTGACTGCCAGGCCAGGGACTACATTCTCAACCCTACACCCTTTTGGTTTGGGCCATGTGATGAGTGCTCATCAGTGGAACATGAGCAGAAGTGTTATGTGTCAGAAGCAAATGTGCCTTTACACTCTCTCCTTCCCCAACCATTGGCTTGCGTTGTTGTCCAGGGTGTCCTTGGAAGGCACGTGCTGAAGATGGCAGAGCTGCTGAGCCAGAGTCCCTGAATAACAGTGGAACAACTGTGCCTTCCACAACTCTGCTCTGTTAACCAGTAATATCCACAACGGACTGCTGTATGGGCAAAAAAAAAAAAATGTTTCTTGTGAAAGCCAATGAAATTGTGGGGTTTGTTTGCAAACCTAGCTAGCAGTACCTTAGCAAAATGAATATACTTTTTATTGGAGGAGAAAATTCAGATTTCTGTTACTGCTTGACAAATCTCTATAAGCACATGTTTACTAATTTACTGACTTTAATTTTACTAAATGGAAATGACTCTCCTGAGTCATTTCCCAATGACCGCCTTTTCTCTCTTGATTTTCCATTAGTCTAAGGTTAATGATAATTACTAGCCTATATTTCTATGTATTGTACTCAAACAAAAGTGCCACAAAAGCACATTTATGGCATAGTTATTTGTAAACTAGTTATTTGTATTTATAAATAGATACCTAACAAAAATTTTTTTAAAGGACTCCCATCTTTTAAACCCTTTCAAGCATTCCCCATCTTCAAAAACATTTTTTGAGGAAAATTTACATCTCTGACTGGGATAGGAGTGGTGGTCTGGAATTAATCAGTAAGGATTTATTGTTTCCTAGGAATATAGTTCATACAAGGGCTTCCCTGCTGCTTGACAACCCTCAGAGCTTTACCACTGAGGATGCTCCCTGAGGAACACACAGGACCTGTTGTCTGGGCACTGCTTCCAAAATGTGGCCTAAAACATATGCCAAGACCTCACATCACCCACATTTCTCCACCACACAGAGGGTCTGAGGCCTTCATTCTTTTCATCCCCTTGATGTGGCTGCTCCAGGAGTGACGAGTGGGAGAAACGATGGTTTTGAGAAAGGTACCTCAAAAATTATTTTGACAACTCCCTCCTCCACCCTAAGCTTTAACCTTTCTCTCTCCCCACAGTGTTAAGGTATTGCTCCTTTTTAATATTTCAAGTCTAAAACCTGAATCAAAAGTCTGAAAAAAAGGAAAGTTTTGCCAACAAAGAAGTCCCCATAGCAAATGATAAATACCCCAAGAGCTTTTTGGAAACAATCCTGAAAGCAAAGTTTGGTCACTAGAGTAAATCCCCATAGAAAAAGAAATAAATCTCTGTGACATCTGCTAATGTACACCATTTCCCTTAAACACCTCTTCCTGTCCACTTTCCACACCTCCTTCCCCCTTTTCCCAATGCTCCTTTTGTTCTGTGTTTTTTGGCCCTCAGGGCATGACTTAGCCAGCAGAAGGTAGCAGAAGGTACCAGGAAAACCAAGGGTATTGCATGCAGCTGTGTGTAATCATACTGGTGAATTAAAACTCCAGGTCTAGGGTCTGAAATAAAAATCAGTGTTAGCAAAAAGATGGATGCTTTTTTTCCATGCCTTATTCATTCACGTGCGCAAAAAGCATTTGCCATTCACCTGTGGTGTTAGCACTGTTTAAGGCAATGGAGAAATAAAAATAAAAGATGTGGTCTCTGTTTCCTTAGCCAGGTACAAGTTATATGTTTAAGAACCCGAAACAAACTATACAACTAAAACATAAAGACTGAGAGATTCAACTAACTAAACAGAAAAGATCCACATGTTGGAATGTATCATACATATGAGTCAGGCAAAGTGTGCTCTTGTTTTGTTTGTTTGTTTGGAGGAGGAAGACTGCCCTAGAATAGATTATCAGGAATCACATGTTATATGACAAGTGGTATATAACCCCTGAAGAGACATCCTTGGGCTGCAAGCATCATGAGTCAGACTCTAATTACAGTCTGGAGTTCAGATTTGTTCTCCTCCACTTAAGAGGTGGATAGGGACACTTGGGAGAGTCTAGTGGAGATCCACAGAGGTGAGGAAGGCCTACAAAAGAGGGCTCTGGAGGAGCTGATGGAAGCAACAGGTCTCACATTCAGTTCTACCACAGGTCAGAGCAGGTTCCCCAAAAGAGTCCCAAAGAGACTGTCCAGATTGAACTTCCACTATGAAACTTCCACTCTTTTCTGGCCCTTTTGCTGTCAGAATGGGCCAATCCAGAGCTGCCCACATAAGTCACCTTGAACTACACCTGCTTTGCATTATTCTTGTTTCTCTTCCCTGGAGATTCTTCAGCCATCTGGAATGCATTGTGGCATGACACACTTCTCATTTTCCCCACAAACATCCCTGATTGAAGGCAGATGACACCTAACCTTAAGCTCACCTTTAGGAATCTGTGCTAAGTCTGGTTTAGCGCAACTAGGTTATAATATGGATGTTATTCCTATCTTCCAACTCTATGGGTCATGGGTTATTTTATGGAACTCCAGCTGTTGTACATTGCCAGGGAGATCAGAACCAGATTGAAATGGTGTTTAAGTTAAACATCTAGATAATTAGACCATGAACCCAACTATTAAGAAAAGCCACACCTTTAGAAGTCCTTAAGAACAGGATAGACTCTCACCTGTCTTGGATATTTAAATACAATTCTACACAGAAGATGATTTCTTGAAATTTCCTCAACACTGTAACCATATATCCCAAACACACAGGTGCTAGCATTTCTCCTGGCTTTTATTTCCTTCGTCCGTGTGTTTGGGGATTGTGGGAATGAAAGGGAGGTAGAAAATCTGCCATAAGCTGTAGTTACCATATAGCTCTTTCGTGGCACTGGAAGTATACCAGTAATATTTAAATCTGATTAACCCTTGCTTCATTTAAATGCATCTCACTGGTTTGAAATGAGATTTATTGGCTTGATCCTTTTGGCATTGTCTTCAGTGTCTTCCATTACCTTCATCACCCACACCATCATCATCATTAAACTATACTGAGCTCTCCCTCTATGACAGGTTTTGTGTTAAGTGCTTTACATATATCATCTATTAGAAATCTCACAATAATTCTATTAGGTAGATACTATTAGTGTCCCCATTTTGCATATGAGGAAACTGAAACTGAGAGAAGTTATGTGACTTGCCCATTGGTAATGATGATATCTATCTTTTTTTTAATTGGTCTAACATAAGGCATTTGATA
Organism: Stenella coeruleoalba; assembly: GCF_951394435.1. Classification (NCBI taxonomy): domain Eukaryota; kingdom Metazoa; phylum Chordata; class Mammalia; order Artiodactyla; family Delphinidae; genus Stenella; species Stenella coeruleoalba. The sequence goes on along the minus strand of NC_137155.1, from coordinate 50,430,266 downwards.
AGGAATCACTTTTCTGACATGCAGCTTCATATTTGCTGGATGATTTTTACATCTCTTGCATGTATTTCAAGTGAATGAAACACACTTACCCCTTTACTCGCAAAGTCTCTCTCTATGCTACTCTCTCCTCTCTGTTCTTGAGGTCTACTATCTTTTCCTCTCTTCTACTTGTTCTTTTCTCTCAGTCACACTTCTGTCCTCATCACCCCCATGTGTGGGGCTCCTAGGCAACTTTCCTTCCATCCTTCTCCTCTGCCTACCTACATGAAGTACAAAGCACATGACACAGGTTCAGAGAAGCACCTTCTCATACAGGCCCATATTAGACGGGCTTTTATTTGTAAGAATTCTGAAGGGCTTTAATGGCAAAAAGAGAATTTTCCCCTGCTCTGAAAAACTATTGGGCAAGTTTCCAAACTCCCACTGTAGCAGGAAAAAAAAATCCAACTATCTGGAGCATTTTATGCACCTGACACCATCACACTAGTGGCATCAGATTACATACTCAGTACAGACTTCTACCACATGCTGTTGCAATTAACCACATGGGAATGTGCAGGCCAGGACCCCTCACAGTTATGCAATCATTGCCATAGTACAGCATACAGAGCAGTGAGAACTAAAAATGCCCTTGGAACATAATGCTATATTTCATTAGGAAATGAAATTGTGACTTTCCTGGGAGTGACAGCTCTTGTAGAAAAAGATGATGGCCCGGATTTCTACTTATCACCACTGTAACTACTCTAATCCTCCATCTCCAGGTCAGGTCTTTGATAAAGAACCTCCAGAGAAACTTTGAGATGGTTTGACTGAGGCATGGCTTAAAACAGTGTCTATAGATTTTAGGTGCCTGATCAGTCATAAGAACCCAGTTAAGGGATGGGTATTAGGAATTCACTAATCCTTAACCCAGACATTGTATTGAGACCAAGGGAGGTCAGTTCAGTTGGAAATGCCTGCAGTACCTGCCCCAAGACATTTAAAACAGCACCTAAGGGCTTCCCTAGTGGTGCAGTGGTTGAGAGTCTGCCTGCCGATGCAGGGGACACGGGTTTGTGCCCCAGTCCGGGAAGATCCCACATGCCGTGGAGCGGCTGGGCCCGTGAGCCATGGACGCTGAGCCTGTGCGTCTGGAGCCTGGGCTCCGCAACGGGAGAGGCCACAACAGTGAGAGGCCCGCGTACCGCAAAAAAAAAAACAGCACCTAAGAACTATGCTTTGGGAATTTACTCCCTACTTCCATCTTTTCCAAGGACACCTGTTGCACCCTCAAGCTCCTCCTGTGCTGCTAGGAGCTCCTGGCCATGTCTTCCTTCCCTGCCCTAAGTTCTAGATCTGGACCTACTCTTCTCTCTGCCTCCTAACACCTGCACCTGTTGAAGGCCTCATTCCTAACACGTGCTTCTGACTTAGGTTTGGTACTGCTACCATCTAACTAGTGAAACAAAAATCTGAAGGCATTATTTTCTGACTGATCTTAACTATCTTCTATTTTAATCACAATGGGATATACTGATTAACAACACTGCTTAGTAGTATAATATTAGAAAGTAGAGAGATAAAGCAACACTTTAGAAGTCCCGTAATGGAGTCCTTTCTGTTGTCTTCTGATCAGCTAAAGACTTTGCATAGCCTTCGAAATATGTATGATTTTAGTCCTGCAGAGAAAATCTATTCTGTACAACCATTATATAATCAATGCCAATTGTCAAACTGTAGGTTAAAGAATAAGACATTGGGGACTTCCCTGGTGGTGCAGTGGTTAAGAATCCACCTGCCAATGCAGGGGACACAGATTCGAGCCCTTGTCTGGGAAGATCCCACATGCCATGGAGTAACTAAGCCCGCGGGCCACAACTACTGAGCCTACGCTCTAGAACCAGTGAGCCACAACTACTGAGCCTGTGCGCCTAGAGCCCGTGCGCCTAGAGCCCATGCTCCACAGCAAGAGAAGCCACTGCAACGAGAAGCTTGCACGCCGCAACGAAGAGTAGCCCCCGTTCACCGCAACTAGAGAAAGCCCGCACAGCAATGAAGACCCAACGCAGCCAAAAATAATTAATTAAAATAAATTCAAAGTCCATTTTCTTAATCACTACAAAATGCTACTCTTCATAAAAAATAAAAAAAAAAAAGAATAAGCATTGATCCTGAAGATCGTACAAGAGTGACAAGGTCTGTCTGCAGTTAGGCAGTGCCAGTCCATGCCAAGACACAAATAATAAAATAATTACCATAGGGTTTGGCTTCAAGGGAGATGTGAAATACACCCTCATTTTGAAGTAGGTAATTTTTGGCATATTGGTGTTGAGAAATATCTGTTTTTCTTACCATCTTCCTGTTTTGCTTCCTGAATAATAATATCAACATTCCTTGTGGGGCTGTGCTCTTTCCGCCCACCTTTGTGGCCTGATGGGACCCCACTGGCATTCTACAACCACTCAGTGGTTTTCATCTGAGTGAATTCAAACAAAAGGAATGTGGTGATTCGGGCAGTAAAGTAATCTCAGCCCCTTGGGTTCCTTGGCCTTTCACACAGAGCATATGTCCTCAGCCGAAGCACTTGGGAGTCAGACCCTGTATGAGTGCACAGCGTATGGGAAAGCGGGGATGACTTAAAACAGATGAGAGTTTTAAGTTCAGCCTGTGCTCAACAGTTACATTTAATTTAGAGATTTCCCAAAACCTTTCTGAAGATACAAAATGGCCATGAGAAATCAGCTTCTTTCTTATGTGGTCGCAGATTTAATTCTGAAGTTCATGAAGCTGCGTCAAAGTGCTTGCATAACACTGTAAGCTGTCGCTGATGGAAATGAGGCTGGTTTCTTCTTTGCTGTTAAATACCTACAGTGATTACACAAACATTCAGCTCCCATTATTGTGTTAGATGTGTGAGCCATGTTTCCTGCCCCCAGAGAATTCAAGGATGCATGGTGAAGTATCCATTGAAATGCCTTAGAAAGGAAAATACTAATGGTAGACCTGGTGCCTCAGAGGTTAAGCTTGAAACACCCATCCCTGGAAGGAAGGAAGGAAAGACTTGAAAGTCTAAGAGAAATACTCAGAGTGACAGGATTGAGAGGGGTACTGGAGACTCTTCCTGCTGAGATCAAATTCTCTATGTGGTCAGTGCAAGCCTTTTTTCAGCACCACAGAAAATCTGCCTGTTCCTAATTGCACCTCATGACTCAAATGTAAGTTCAGGATGTCCTTCTGGGAGGGTCTAGCACCTTCAAGCTCTAGCACCTTGAACCCCTTTACACTGACTTGATGTGCTATACTATTTTTTTCTTTAATACCAAATAGTCTAAATTTGGAAGCTAGAAATATGGTCCCCATCCCATAATTAATTGGTTAGTAATGTGACCTGGAACAAGTCCCTTCCTGTCATCTGCATCTGTGAATTGGAGAGTCTATTATATGAAGGCACACAATAAATATGTGTTGATCTGACATCCCCTAACTCCTACATCATTTGTAAGAAGATTTAAAATTTAAAAACCTCTATAGAATAGTGTTCCCTAACCTAGGAGTACATCAAAATTACCAGGGAAAATTGCCATTCTTTGTTAAGATAAACTTAACAAAGTTTTTTGGTTTTAGTTGCCTTCTCTTTGTGAAGCTATAACTTACATGCAATGAAATGCACAGATCTTAAGTGTAAAATGTGTTTTGACAAATATATACAACCTTGTAACTATCACCCCAATCAAGACATAGCAGTGCCATCACCCCAGAAGTTTCCCTAGTGCCCCCTTACCAGTTAACTGTCCTACCCACCTCCCCCACACTCACAGTCAACCACTCTTTGACTTCTGTCACTATCTAAATGGAATCAAAAGTATGTACTACTTAATATCTGGCTTCTTCCACTCCTAATGTCTATGAAAGTCAGTAATTCTTTCCTTTTTATTGTCAGTGGTATTCCATTGGATGAATGTACCTGTTATGGGCTAAATTGTGTCCCCTCAAATTCATATGTTGAATCTCTAAAACCCAAAGTGATTGTATTTTGAGACGAGGCTTTTAGGGGGTAATTAAGGTTAAATGAGGTCATAATGGTAGGGTCCCAATCCAATAGGACTGGTGTCCTTATAAGAAGGGGAAGAAAGAGAGAGATCTCTCTCTGAGTGCACGCATCAAGGACAGTCCATGTAAAGACAAAGTGAGAAGGCAGCAGTCTTCAAGCCAGAAAGAAAACTCTCATCAGAAACTGAGTTGATTGGCACCTTAGTCTTGGACTTCCCAGCCTCCGGAACCATGAGAAATAAATTTCTGTTGTTTAAGCCACTCAGTGTATGGTATTTTGTTATTTGGAAAATTTTCAGCAAGTAAGTATTTATTCAAATATGTTTCTGTCCCAGGGACTTCCCTTGTGGTCCAGTGGCTAAGACTCTACACTACCAATGGAGGGAGCCCGGGTTTGATCCCTGGGCAGGGAACTAGTTCCCACATGCGGCAACTAAGAGTTCGCATGCCGCAACTAAAGATCCCAGACGCCGCGACGAAAATCCCACACACCGCAATTAAGACCTGACACAGCCAAATAAATAAATAATATATTATATATATATATATTTCTGTCCCATTTTCCTTATCAGTCAGGACTCCAATTATATGTATATTAAACCTCTTGATATTTTCTCACAGGTTACTGATGTTTGTTCAGTTTTTAAATCTTGTTACTCTATTTCAGTTTGAATAATTTCTATTGACCGGGGGTTCTTCCCTGGTGGTCCAGCAGTTAAGAATCTATCTTCCAATGCAGGGGACACAGGTTTGATCCCTGGTCGGGGAACTAAGATCCCACATGCCAGGGGGCAACTAAGACCACACACCACAACTACTGAGCCCATGCACCTCGATGAAGAGCCCATGAGACGCAACTAAGACCTGACACAGCCAAAAATAAATAAATAAATAAATATATTTTTTAAAATTTCTATTGACCTGTCTTGAAGTTTACAAATTCTTTGTTAGGTAGTGTCCTAACTGCTATTAGCATAATCAATAAATTTTTTATTTTGTATATTGAATTTTTCACTTTAAGAATTTCCATTTGCTTCTTTTAAAATAGTTTTCATCTGTCATCCTTGATGTCTATATTCCTTGCAAATTCTTTAATACATTTATATTTTTGAAGTCCTGTTGACCAACTTTTAAAACAGAGTCATCTGTGTATTTGTGAGGTTTTCTCTTGATTATAGGTCACACCTTCCTCCATCGTGTCATAATTTTTTACTGTATTCTGAACATCATGTAAAACAAAATTTTGGAGACCAGATGTAACAGTTATTTTCTTTACTTCTCTTTCCTCTTTATGGTACTGGTATGATACAGTAAGATAAAGTATTAATAGTTCAGATTTCTCCTAGAGTCAACTTTTGGTATGGCTGGGTCACAGCTTTCATTGGATTGATTTCATCTGTGATTAACATAACCCCCCAAAACTGACTTAAATTTGTAATTTCCATATGGCTACTTATGTATTAGAATTTTATATAGAGATGTACAATGATTGTTTCTCTATCTTTGAAAAGCAAATTGTTCCAAAAATTCTTGTGATCACAGTTTTCAGTCAGAACAGCAGCATCAACCACATTGTACACATACTGAATATCCACTATGTTGTGGGCCCTGACCTATCTATGTTCTGGGAATACAAAAAGCTATCTGGACATTTATTGCCTTCAAGAGCATTAAAATCTAATTGGAGAAATAGGACAGATACCTAAAAACTCAAATAATCTGGCAAAATAGATTTCATAGTATGCCAAACGAGGGAGAACAGCAATAAATATAGGTCTGTGAAAGTATCAATAGTATTCACAAAGAGCTCTGGGGATCAGAAAAGACTTCATGAGGGAGATAAGACTTTAAGTGAGGCTAAAAGAAAATATAAGGTAAATGAGGCAGGGTCAGGGAGGCCTTTTTAGAGAGAGGATGTTGTGAACATATGAACATGGTGCATATTTAAGAAGAGAAGAGATGACTACAAAGATTGGAAAATATCATGTTTTGGAGGGTCTAGGAATTTGGTTTGGCATGGGCATTAATGCAAAGCCAAAGATCAATTAATGGAGTAGCCATGTAATCATAGCCATACTTTGAAATAAGCAATCTTGCAGTAAACTGTGAATACTGGCAATGCCTCTTTGCCCTCAGACCCATTTTTGGCCTTTTCCCTGCTCTGTATCATAGTGGGGCTAATTCCATTGGCAAGATTTGGCACATAAGACTGAAGAGTGGGTGGAAAGGAGAAGCCAGTGTATTTCTCCCCCTCTTTCTTTTCCTTAGACTTCCCCAGCAACAGCTAGATAACTTCCTTGGCATCTCTTTCTACCACCCCCCTAGGTGACCCTGGGCCCTAAGTTCTAGTGACACTGCCTCTCCCTTCCTCTCTCCAGTTTGGGATCTTAGCAGCTTCCTGATGTCACCAATCACTGAGTTACTTCACGCGCCCTGGTAAACTTTTCATCCTCTTCCTGTTGCTACTATAATGAAGTACCTGCATTAAGTTCCTTCTGTTTTAAATAGCCATAGTGTTTTCTATTTTCCTGATTAGATCTGGTTAGATCTGGGGACATGATTATAAGTCATTTCCACTTTATGTATCAAATTTACACTTCTGAGTTTTGAAAATTTTATTCCAGATATTACTTTGCAATCATAATGAAAACAAAAAATTTTTAAGAAAATTGACATGAATGTGGTATGTAAAGTGGATTGAAATTAGGAGATACTGGATGCAAATTATATAAGGTCTGCGTATGAATAGTTCTGTGAGTTGTAACTGTAAAGCTGAAAGAAAAAAGACACTAGATAGATATACCAATGACAGAGGCAGACACTAAAGCAGTGACTCCAAACCAGGGAGTATATAAGAATCTCCTGGGGAGCATTTTTAAAATACACATGTTGCTTATCACCCCAGACCAAGTGAATGAAATATCTGAGGCTGGGTATAGGCTTGACTATTTTGAAATGCCTTCCTGCGTGGTGCCCATTGACCCCATCCTTATCACTCATTCTCCCATCACTACTGAGAACCCTTAGACATGGAGGAGCCACTAGAGAGAAGAACAGTTTCACCAAGAGAAAGGCCTAGAAGTAGAGGTAAAAGAGAAGGGAATCAGAGGGAAAAATAAAAAACTTCAAAGCAAAATAACATACACTATAAATTTATGGCTAGAAATTAACATTTAGTAAGAAGATATTATAAAAATGTTTCATGTCTGTCTAACACATTAGCTCTAAAAAGGTAAACTTCTCAAATATACTAAGGCAGTGAAGAACTTGGGGGAAAATAAATAATTTTAAAGGCAAAGATTTTTCTACCTAAAAATACTAAGTGAAAGAGAGGGACTCCATTTGCAGCAATATGATTTTCTAAGCCACAAGGACTGTGAGGAAGATCCAATAAACAACAGCATTTTAAATGTCAAATTAGAATGAATAAATAAATGACCTTCCCAAGGGAAAACTGGCTCTTTTGAAATTTTAGCAAATAGAGTTATAATTGCCAGATTTCCTTATCTATGGAAAACTAAGCTTCATTAATATTGAACTTGCCAGTTATCTACATGAGTAACAGAGATCTTCATGAAAAGGGAGATTCAATAATTAGCATTTAACTCTTCATTAAAATATATGAATAGCAAGATAAAAATCAACTTAGTCTTGAATTCCACAAACATAGAAAGTATCTTTTATTACCAGAACACCATTTATGGGAAGTTCAATAAACATTTTATCAAAAATATCTAACAAATAAACCCTAGGTTTAATTGACATGAAAAGTTTTACTCTATTTCATAAGACACCCCAGCCCCATCCACAGGCCTAACTTAAAAAACACTGTCTCTAAACCAGACAAAGAAGCAATCTAATGAGTAAGTGTTCTCCATACAGACTGACCCACGGTTGAGCAAACTTCTAAGAAATCTATACTACAGCACTCACAGTCTGGCCTCCCACCCACAAGGTCATTAGGAGGAACAGCTCCTCTCCCAATTAATCATGCATGGAGGCTCTGGCCCTCTGTGCTGTACACACAACAGACACCCTGGGCATGTGCAGAGACAGTGTGGGTTGTGAGGATGCTCTCCTTGTGCAGGGCTAGAAATTGGGCTGCAGGGAATAAAATAGTGGTAGGAGAGACAGATTGGGGCCCTGCAGTGCCTGGGAGAGGTGAGAATGAAGAAACGAGGGGTGATTTAGGTTAAACTAAGGCAGTGGTTCCCAAACTGTTCAGGTGTCAAAATCTCTATTGTTCTGTTTAATTCTAACAGAATTAAACTAGCAGAATATATAAGACTATGTTATAGATATGCATTTTATATGTACATATAAATATATATACATAGAAATACACAATATAAAATTATTATTACCATCTGTCTAGCAAAACACGCTGTGTGCTAGGCACAAGGGACTATTTCTCTGTTTTCCTATTAACATTTCTTAGCTTGTTCATTTTTATCATCTGCTAGTGTTCACAACTAGGCAAGATGTCACAAGTGCCAATGGTTTGAGAAATAATTTATGAGAGAAAATGATGGAGATTATTCATTAACTTACATTTTCCTGACAATTGGCAAAAGGCCGTTATAATTATATTTTAGTGAAAATAGGCTTGGTCTATCATAAGAAACACCCATAATTTGTTAAGACCCTTGGACTGTTAACAACTGAAACCTACTTGAACTAGTGGAAACAAAAAAGAGGGAGTTAATATAAAGATAGAAGATTATCTTTTGGAATACAGGGCAGTGATGAAATAAAGATTCATAAATTTCTGGAACCAAAAACAGCAAAGCCAGGAAGAATCTTTCTCTATCTGGTTCCTCTGTTTTCCTATGCATATCTGATTTTCTCTGTCTGTCTCTGTCTCTCTGTCTCTCTCTCCCTCCCTCTCAAAATAATTCTCTGCCTCTCCATCCAAATTCTCGATCCTTTATGCAGAGAGCTTTTATTTAAAAGTGTTTCAGCTATGCATGTTTTAGATTATGAAAGTGGCAGTGGGAATAGTCTAAGGTCCTGTTCTTATGGCATTTGCTAGAAAGTTACCGATCAGATGCAGAATTCTGCTCTGTTAGCAACTAGGATTCCAGATTGCCTCACAGGGTACCTGGAGGGAGCTGCTACCCTCCCTGCAGTGATGGTGAATACACAGAACAGCAGCTCATAGCCCCCAGCATCCCCCAGTACAGGGCTCTCTGCTCTTGGACTTTCCTATCAACAGTCAAAAAGCTACTGTGTCCTCCGGACAGGACTAAGAAGCCTCGGTGAGTGATGCCTGGAGGAGGGAGCCAGATAGCCACAGAGCTGGCTCAGCCTGCAGAGCCCGGGGCGGAGGATTACACTGCTTCTGTGGCTCCAGACTTGTCCATATTCACAAAGAATTTCAAGTAAAAGAGTGACCTGACGTTGAACGCTCTAATCCATCCAGTTGGCACTGTCACATCTAACTTACCTGTGAGCGCTGAGCTGCCTAAGCAGATTAGGCAGCAGTCATGCACGGTAGACAGGAAAAGCCCAGACTTCTGTGACACCTACAACTTTTCTGTACTTCCAAAGGGGGTTGCCTTGCCTTGCTGGGGGTTTATTTTGGCTGGAGGAGAAGGTGGTAAAAAGATGATTGAAGTGTGAAAACTAATAAATGGCTGTTTTGTGCAGGAGAGAAATAACTTAGGTTATACTTCAGGTATATGGCAGGTGACTCCTGACTAGATTATGTAGTTGGTCAATGCAGCAGATGACTTTGGGTAGAATTGAAAGATTCTAGATTCTCTTGCTCATGTGTTTACAAGCTCCATGATACAGATGGGTTAAGTGCAGCTGCTTGACTGGTGTCACACAGTGCCATGTCCCTTGTCACAGATCCTGAATGCCCCAAGTTATAGGTACCATATGGGGATTTCCCTCTTAGATCCTGTTGGGTCAGAATTCTGTCTGTATTTCTAACTGCTAACTGCAGAGCCTCTGCAGGTCAGCTTTATGCCCAGGCACATGGAAGTGTAATGTAACAGTAAAAAAAAAAAAAAAAAAAAAAATCCCGCACACCTAAAAACTTTTCCACATCAGTCTGCCACATGCCTGAAGTTACTGCCTATCTCTCCTCCTTTGTGGCAGTGCTTCTTAAACCTACCTCATCCTTTCCATACCCACTGTCATCACCCCCCACCGCCCCACTTGCCTGGGCTAGCACCATCGCGTCTCAATTAAATCTCTGCTTCCAGCCTTTCCCTAAACTAATCCATCCCATTACATACATTAGAGGCACCTCTTCAAACACATTTCTTTCTTTTTTTTTTTTTTTAAACAGCAGGTTCTTATTAGTCATCCATTTTATACACATCAGTGTATACATGTCAATCCCAATCTCCCAATTCATCACGCCACCACCACCACCCCCCGCCGCTTTCTCCCCTTGGTGTCCATACGTTTGTTCTCTACATCTGTGTCTCAATTTCTGCCCTGCAAACGGATTCATCTGTACCATTTTTCTAGGTTCCACATATATGAGTTAATATATGATATTTGTTTTTCTCTTTCTGACTTATTTCACTCTGTATGACAGTCTCTACATCCATCCCTGTCTCTACAAATGATCCAATTTCATTCCCTTTTATGGCTCAGTGATATTCCATTGTATATATGTACCGCATCTTCTTTATCCATTCGTCTGTCAATGGGCATATAGGTAGCTGCCATGACCTGGCTATCATAAATAGTGCTGCAACAAACATTGGGGTGCATGTGTCTTTTGAATTATGATTTTCTCTTCCTGAATTATGGTTTTCTCTTCTTGAATTTTGGTTTTCGCAGGGTATATGCCCAGTAGTGGGATTGCCGGGTCATATGATAGCTCTATTTTTGGTTTTTTAAGGAACCTCCATACTGTTCTCCATAGTGGCTGTATCAATTTACATTCCCACCAACAGTGCAAGAGGGCTCCCTTTTCTCCACACCCTCTTCAGCATTTGTTGTCTGTAGATTTTCTCCTGATGCCCATTCTACCTGGTGTGAGGTGATAGCTCATTGTAGTTTTGATTTGCATTTCTCTAATGATTAGTGATATTGAGCAGTTTTTCATGTGCTTCTTGGCCATCTGTATGTCTTCTTTGGAGAAATGCCCATTTTTGGATTGGGTTGTTTGTTTATTTAATATTGAGCTGCAAGAGCTGTTTATATATTTTGGAGATTAATCCCTTGTCCGTTGATTCATTTGCAAATATTTTCTCCCATTCTGAGGGTTATCTTTTTGTCTTGTTTATGGTTTTCTTTGCTGTGCAAAAGCTTTGAAGTTTCATTAGGTTCCATTTGTTTATTTTTGTTTTTATTTCCATTACTCTAGGAGGTGGAACAAAGAAGATCTTGCTGTGACTTATGTCAAAGAGTGCTCTTCCTATGTTTTCCTCTAAGAGTTTTATACTGTCCGGTCTTACATTTAGGTCTCGAATCCATTTTGAGTTTATGTTTGTGTATGGTGTTAGGAAGTGTTCTCATTTCATTGTTTTATATGTACCTGTCCAGTTTTCCCAGCACCACTTATTGAAGAGACTGTCTTTTCTCCATTGTACATCCTTGCCTCCTTTGTCATAGATTAGTTGACCATAGGTGCGTGGGTTTATCTCTGGACTTTCTATCTTGTTCCATTGAACTACATTTCTGTTTTTGTGCCAGTACCATATTGTCTTGATTACTGTAGCTTTGTAGTATAGTCGGAAGTCAGGGAGCCTGATTCCTCCAGCTCTGCTTTTTTCCCTCAAGACTGCTTTAGCTATTCAGGGTCTTTTGTGTCTCCATACAAATTTTAAGATTTTTGTTCTAGTTCTGTAAAAAATGCCATTGGTAATTTGATAGGGATTGCATTGAATCTGTAGATTGCTTTGGGTAGTATAGTTATTTTCACAATATTGATTCTTCCAATCCAAGAACATGGTATATCTCTCCATCTGTTGGTAGCACCTTTAATTTCTTTCATCAGTGTCTTATAGTTTTCTGCATACAGGTCTTTTGTCTCCCTAGGTAGGTTTATTCCTAGGTAATTTTTTCTTTCTGTTGTAACAGCAAATGGGAGTGTTTCCATAATTTCACTTTCAGATTTTTCATCATTAGTATATAGGAATGCAAGAGATTTCTGTGCATTAATTTTGTATCCTGCAACTTTACCAAATTCATTGATTAGCTCTAGTAGTTTTCTGGTGGCATCTTTAGGATTCTCTATGTATAGTATCATGTCATCTGCAAACAGTGACAGTTTTACTTCTTCTTTTCCAATTTGCATTCCTTTTATTTCTTTTTCTTCTTTGATTGCCATGGTTAGGACTTCCAAAACTATGTTGAATAATAGTGGTGAGAGTGGTCAACCTTGTCTTGTTCCTGATCTTAGTGGAAATGGTTTCAGTTTTTCCCCATTGAGAATGATGTTGGCTGTGGGTTTGTCATATATGGCCTTTATTATGTTGAGGTAGGTTCCCTCTATGCCCACTTTCTGGAGAGCTTTTATCATAAATGGGTGTTGAATTTTTTCAAAAGCTTTTTCTGCATCTATTGAGATGATCATATGGTTTTTATTCTTCAATTTGTTGATATGGTGTATCACATTGATTGATTTGCGTATATTGAAGAATTCTTGCATCCCAGGGATAAATCCCACTTGATCATGGTGTATGATCCTTTTAATGTGCTGTTGGATTCTGTTTGATAGTATTTTGTTGAGGATTTTTGTGTCTATGTTCATCAGTGATATTGGTCTGTAGTTTTCTTTTTTTGTGACATCTTTTTCTGGTTTTGGTATCAGGGTGATGGTGGCCTTGTAGAATGAGTTTGGGAGTGTTCCTCCCTCTGCTATATTTTGGAAGAGTTTGAGAAGGATAGGTGTTAGCTCTTCTCTAAATGTTTGATGGAATTCGCCTGTGAAACCATCTGGTCCTGGGCTGTTGTTTGTTGGAAGATTTTTAATCACAGTTTCAATTTCAGTGCTTGTGATTGGTCTGTTCACAATACCGTATTATTAACTAGAGTCATCATGCTGTATATTATATCTTCATGACTTATTTATTTTATAACTGGAAGTTTGTACCTTTTTGTCTACATTCCTCCTAAGAGGTCTGTAGGTAGAATTCAGGGGGTCCATACATTTAGATGGTAAAAAAAATACATCTTCATTTTCGTTAATCTCCAGTGAAATTTAGCATTTGCTTCAATTATGTTGGTAGGCAAAAAGCTACCATAGTATTAGCATACCTGTGCCTTGTTACTAACATGTTAAAAATCACACACATATTCATATCATATTATAGGTGTTACAAATATCTCAAAATATTGTTTCCTCTCATCATTACTTTAAAATCATGTTAGTTATTAGAGGCATCACTAAATCTTGTTACTTCTTACATTAATAAAGAAGCACATATATTACTATTTATAAATTTTAAAATATTTTGGTAACTATGTTCCTAAATAATTGATTTCAATTGAAAGCCCCATGTATTTTTTTTTGAAGTTTTGGTTAATTTTTTTTTATAATTTATTTATTTTATCTATTTATTTTTGGCCGCATTGGGTCTTCATTGCTGCACACGGGCTTTCTCTAGTTGTGGTGAGCAGGGACTACTCATTGCAGTACACAGGCTTCTCATTGCAGTGGCTTGTTGTGGAGCACAGGCTCTAGGCAAGGGGGTTTCAGTAGTTGTGGCATGTGGGCTCAGTAGTTTTGGCTCACGGGCTCTAGAATGCAGGCTCAGTAGTTGTGGCGCACAGGCTTAGTTGGTCTGCGGCATGTGGGATCTTCCCGGACCAGGGCTCGAACCCACGTCCCCTGAATTGGCAGGCAGATTCTTAACCACTGCACCACCAGGGAAGTCCAGAGCCCCATGTATTTTCGAGGCATTTAAAAATATTCTTAGAAGGGGTCCATAGGCTTCACCAGAATGCTAGAAGTGTCCATTGCACAAAAAATGTTCAGAACCCCTGCCAGAGGTGGTGATGATTCATAATATCGTCTGTATTTGGCAAAGTGGGCTGTTTCATCTCCAACAGATTTTGTTCTTTCTACATCCTAAACTCAACAAATGTTTATTGATCCTCTATGTGTGCACAGTTCTAGATGCTGGGGAATCAGAAGTAATATAAACGAGGCCCTTGCCTTCAAGAAGCATAATTCTAGTGGGGAGACACAGGCAATAGACAAGTAAATAAACCCAGTAATTTCAAATTGAGAAAAGTTCTGTAAAGGAAATAAACAGAATGTTAAGTAAATGGGGCAGAGTGAGGGATCAGAAAGCTCTCTCTGAACAGTTTAGGACTGAAGGATGAGCATGTATGAAACATGGGAAAAGATGGGGGAAACGTATTCCAGGCAGAAGAAAAAGCAAATGCAAACAAACCAGGGCTGCGAAAAACCTATGCTGGTTCATGATAGATTGACTGCATTCTGGCCACAATGCTGATAAGTCCAGAAAGTTGTTTCTCCCTTGGTTTGCAAGTTCTGAACTTCTGCCTCAGTGTTTAGAGTTTGTCAACTGCATGTTGCTCTGACTCCTTTTCCATTGCTCTCACACACATCCAAGTAAGACATGAGCCATGGGATTTGTAGCTCACTTGTGCAACTCCCACAAATGCCCTCGAAAGGCTGAAGTGGGAAGAATGATCATCTTCCAGCCTAAGTGCTACCAGAAGGCTCCCCTAATCCAGCTCCTGTTACTTTGCTCACTGCAAATATCCCGGCTCAAGACAGGAAAAGTAAGAGTGAGTAAAGAAGCACACCGCTATACTTTCAATATAACAGCCCTTTGCACCCTGTTGGTAACAACTTCTAGAAATACTTTAGATCTTCAACCACAATTAAATGTCATAGTCTTTAGCTAATATATCTTCTCTGAAGCATATATATGATACAAAAAAGATACATGGATGTGTCTAACACAGAAGACTAATAACCATTCATTAGGGCACTATTTCATTGTTAATGCTATTTTTAAAATTTTGTAGTAATGTATTTTTTCCTTAATAGCTACCATTAATGACTATGCTATGTGCAGTAGACACTGGCTTTTGGACCTATGGCATCCATTTGTTCTCTTTCCTTTATCAGTTCGCCATTCTGTTTTGACTATCCACTCTCCTCCCCTCTAAATCCACAGTAGTAATGGCAGAACTAACCCAACTCCATAGATGTCATGTGACCCAGGCCCCACCAATCAGAGCTACAGGTTCTGCTGGATGCAGGGATTGTTTCAGGGAAAAGCATCAGAGATGGGAGGTGCCGTGAAACTCTTAGTGAAACTTCTGGCCCTTAATTTGAGCATAATGAGAGTAAACAGTTGCTAGAACCACCTTGAAATCCCATGAAGCCCAAGAATGAATCCAACACATAACAGAGACAGAGCCAAGTCCAGAGATAGAGAGACTGGGTCCTGGTGTCTCTGCTAAGTAAAGCCTTTCCTGAAACCAAATTTACCTGGAATGGTTAGTTGTACATCAGCGAATAAATTCCCTCTTGACTTGAAACAATTTGGGTTGGGTTTTCTGTCACAACAGAAATAGTCCTGATACCTATCTGATAATCACTAAAGACAAATTCATTCATAATCTTGTTAAGAGGCTGTGCCATAGCTTTTAGCCACAATATATTCATCCTCAAATGCATTTATCAATATATTACATTAGAGGAGAATTATTTTCTCTCCCCATTCTCAGTCCTCATTCTATTTTTTTGCAGTATTCTTCTGGATTTAAAAATCAAATAGTCAATTCACTCCACACTAACTTACTGTTTTACGTATTTGAAAATAATTTCTTAAACACAATCACTACAATCCCCTACTATGATTCATTGAATTAAAAGACCAATACAGCCTTTGTAATGGCCAGGCAGGAAATAACTAGTAGCTGTCTTCATGAGTCTAGAACAGAGAAACAAGTTTCAAATAATACCTTTTATTTCAACTGTATGATATTTATATTCCGAAGGGCAATCAGCAAAATTCTGATATAACCCCCCACGTGATCACAAAAGTACATCAAAGTTTCTTTGACAGTTTAATGAGTGGAATTTACTCCATTCCAAAGTCTTGCGACTCAGCAACACACTTTGGGCTATGTAATTTATCCACCTAGCTGATACCTTGTCTAAACTGGAAATATGCCTCTCCCTTTTGCTAAAAATACTTGGGTAGTCCTTTGTAAAGTGAATTGCTATTCCCCACTTAATCTTTCTCTCAGGGGACTATTAAGGTTAGACTACCAGGAACTTGGAAGTTTCAATACCAGAACAAGCAGCTGAGACCACCTTCAAAATCTATCTCCCCTCACTTATCAGGAGACCTCCAGAAACTCACTTAATTTCTCCTGAGACTTGGCTTCTCCACTGGGAGCTCAGAAATGATAAGAGACCAAAGCCACCAGCCTCCTGGAGCTAGTGTAAGAGTTCAAGATAACGTCAGTCAACTAATGATACAATTTAAAATAATTATGGAAAGGGAAAAAGGTGTACCATTTAACTTTTGATCTATTTTTACAGATTTTTTAAATCTTCCAAACTGTTTCAAATCAGTAATTTGATTTAAGAAATAGAGTTTTCTTATTCAGACAGTCAGTAAGGCTAGACAGTTATGTGATTGTTTTTTCTTCCTCTCTGCTCCTGACAGAGGGTTTGCAGCACCCAGGACCAGAGCTTCTGGCAGAAATGAGCCATCCCAAACCTTCTGGGGACATAGTGTGTATCCCTCATCTTGCGCAGGGAGAGTTCATTACTGAAAAGTGTGTGTTATGGGTGGGAAATAAAAACAACAGGCCCCAGATAGCCTAGGGCTGAATTCATTGCCTGTGGACTTGCTACTAATGATCTGGGGAGCACACTGGTGCTTAATGTTTTATCTGTTTAGTGCCAATGTGAGGGCTGGGCTCTCAGGCAAGCCCCAAGCTGAGAATCTAGTGTCTGAAATTTCTGTTCTGAAAGACACTGAACTGGGCAAGAGCAAGGCACGTCGAGAAAGAGAATCGTTTTTCTCTTTGGTTTTTACTGCTTCTGAAGCAAAGCCCAAGCCTCCTGGAGCTGGTGCCTCTCCCAGGCACAGCCTCCCTGTGGGGAGTGGGAGTGAGGCCTCCAAGGAGGGGATTCAGGCTGTGCATGCAGCAGCAACCTGTCAGAGGCAAGTTCCCATCCCATCCTGTGGCCCTTCATACACACGCTGCCCGGACAGTGGCAGAAGAGCAAGAATTGGTGTTTGAACTTTGAGTACTTTTGTCATGAATCCCTCCAACATTTCAAAGACGTGAGAGGCACTGGGGTAACGTTCACAGCAGGAAAGAAGAACAGAGGGCTCCAGGAGTGGCAACTGAGTACTGGATTATTCCTAATATCCTAATTTCAGTTAAGCCAGAGTTGGTGGAGCAGGATTCAAACCCAGACTGTGTGGCTCCAGGGTCTATGCTCTTAACAGCCACGCTATACAGCCCATGAGAAGAACAAGATGAAACAAGATGGAGGAAACATCAGTGACAGTCACGGGCAGTTACTAAAGTAGTCCACAAGAGTGGCTATGAGCCTTCATGACCAAAGCTGGAAAGGAAGCCAGACAAGCCACACAGGCTCATGAAGTAGAACATTCAGATGCTGAGGACATACACTTATACCCACACCTGCACCTGCCCACCCCACACACATGCCATCCCCAGCACACACACACTTTGCCCATCCTGGAGGATTGAGTTCTTCTTCTCCCAGAGTAGAGGTTCAGGTGGGACTGAAGGGAGGGGCGGGAGATATCGTCAACTTCCACCGCAGCCAGCCTTACTTACAGCAGCAAATTACACAGGGCTATTGGTTAAAGAATTCTTCAAAGCAGACCAAAGCTCTAATGCTGATCCACAATTCTAAGAATGATTTCTCAAGGGCTGGGGAAATCCAGTAAGATGCAAATAGCCATTTCTCTGATGATCTGGTTTGATCCAGAGATAAAAATCTAGGATATCAAGTGGAATAAAATAACTGCACATCTTCCAGGCAATCTTCCACAAATATTATTTCTCATAAACAGGCTTTAGGCAAATGTTGGGCAGCAGATAGTTTGAGCCTAGAAAGAGGGAAATTTTGTTTTGCTAATTAAGAACAAATCTATATGCTTTTGAAAAATCAACCAAGAAGGTAGGAAGGATGATCCATTAAAGACATTAAGAAATATGACCCAAAGGTTGGCTGAAGAGGCCACCCAACCACCCTATGTATATGGTCAGCATATCTGCCTCTCATCCTAGATTTTATTTTTCAAAATAGAATCAATCTAGAAAAACAAATTTAATTTCAAAAGTCACTGAAGTCATATATATTAAGTATAAGAGAAGCAATTTGTATTTTAATAAAAAATGTAAAAGCTGGCACTGAGGTTACATACGGCTACAAAACTTCACAGAGAGGGAAAATAAAGTGCCGGTGACTGCTCTACTGCTGTTTGTTTTTAACTTTAATATTACCTATACTGCAACTTCTTCCACTGTAGTAATAAACCAGAATAAGGCCCTTGAGTTGTATAAATTGGGTGATTTCATTTTTTAAAGCCTAGGATAATCACATATCTGGCACCTTATAATTCAGTGTAAGGTTTTTCTGAAAAATGAGATCCACAGACAAGTAACTCCTCCATCTCATTTATCTCACCCCCTACTCCCTTGGTCTCCAAATCAGTGAAAGTGTGACTTGCTGGCGAAATCTGAGTGTAGCATCCAATCACCTTATATGTCAGGGTGTTCACTAGCTCTGTTTTGTGAAGATTCCATAGGCTGTCCCCAGGGGACAGATTGATAGTTTTGCTGATGAATGTCTCATGCTGTTCTTAAGGAGAACATTTTTTGCTCTCACTGCAAATGGCTATAAGTCCAGCCTAGCTTCATCTGCTTTTTCAGGTGGACCTCATCAGTTGTAGGCATCTTATCAGCAAGAAACAGCCTCTCATAATGGTTGATAAATATTCCAGCCTCCCAAGAATCAGTTATCGAGAGATTCAAATCATGGTCAGTACTTAGAGCAGCTATTACTACAGACAATGCCAGTTACCCTTTGTACTTATCTCTGTAACTAGAGAGACTGAATAGCTCTTTTTATGTCTCCACTCCTGGTCACTAAAAGCTAAGTTCATTCAAAATTTCCTCCTGCCTAGGGAGCTCAAAGGCCTGTAAAAAAAAGTTGAAGAGATTTGTGTGAACATAAAATAAAATGTATGTTTCCTCTGGCACCCACTCTCTCCACCCCAACCCTGACCCAAATTTGGGTAAAGGCATACCCAAGGGTAAAGGCATATATATCTGAAATGGTGGGGCAGGTGAAGGTAGAAAGAAGCCTCACTGCTTAGTTCAGCATAAGACAAGATTGTTCCAGCGTGATGTGTTTTGTCCTTCTGTCTCTTTGTTTTAATGAAATTGACCGACAGAGTCTGAAATCTGAAAAACACAGGGTTTGGGATTTATGAAAATCTGCCAGGTCTCAAGGGAAAACAAGCATTTTTTTCCTGCATGGTCCCAACAACATACCTCTAATGAAAGTAATTATAAAATCTCAATGGTTGGGAAGATTAAGGGGAGCTGCTAAGTAAAATCCTCACACTTTTTGTGGTGATCATTTTGCAGCATATACATATATTGAATCATTATGTTCTACACCTGAAACTAATATACTGTTATATGTCTTATATGTCAATTATATCTCAATTTTTAAAAATTCAGCACATAAGAAAAGGGTCTGGAAACTCTTAAAGGAAAAGTGGTAGACGATACGCAACATGGTACCTCCTCAAGAAAGTTAAAAGGTATCTATGCTCAGAAGAAGGCCCATGAAAGAGTAAAAATCCACAGACATTTCAACAGCTTTTAAAACTGTCATCACTTATCTCTCTACATTTGTAGTTAATCAGATCTTTCTATGCAGGGAAGCAATGTTCTACAGAATGCCGACCTTACATCTTGATTTCTGTAGAACTCACACTTATACACAACGCTCTTCAGTAGCCAAAGG
Source organism: Stenella coeruleoalba (assembly GCF_951394435.1). NCBI lineage: Eukaryota > Metazoa > Chordata > Mammalia > Artiodactyla > Delphinidae > Stenella > Stenella coeruleoalba. Next base: position 50,410,246 of record NC_137155.1, on the reverse strand, counting down.
TCTTCTTTTTCTATTCTTGTAGTTGAGTCTCACGGCAACCTTTGCTAGAAGTGTGAGTATCCCCATTTCACTGATAAGATAATTGAGGTTCAGATAAGATTAAGCAATTTGTCCAAGGAAATGAAATTATTTAGTGATGAAGCATGTACTGTGGTTATATGCCCAGGTTACAAAATTCTGGCTCTTCTCATTTTGCCACACCGTCACCATGGGTACCAGGGCTGGGAGTTGATGGGTGTGGGGAGGGATCTAGCCATGAACGAGAGGGGTAGACTGACCCTTCAGTGGCCCTTTCTGAGGCATGCACTTACAGTCCAGCCATATCTATATCTAGTTTTATATCACTTGTAAAAATTTCTCTTTTTCAATTATTCATTTCCTTTCTTCATAGGGTCATGCTCTTTCCATAGTAAGCAATTTCACTCCCTTGATACTTTGTCAATATCTGAAACTGATCTTCCCCAGGAAAACTGCACTATCTGTCAGACTGTCCAAACTCTAACAGTGAGAGGAGAGCGGCAAGAACTGAAGCAGAGACCTGTGTTCTGCTCTGGGTTGTGGATCTCTAGCCTCATCGTCCCTTCCTAAGCCCAGAAAGAAGCCCTCCAACCCTTCTGCTGTGAAGCACTGCTAAGAATTACGTGCTCCCCGAGGTAGCCAGTGAGGAGAACAAAGATGACCACTACATTTTCGGACAACGAGTGAGCTCAAGATCTGAAATTGGCCCCAGAACTCCCAGGACCATTAAAACTATTTGCTTAAGAGCTCTTGGTTTAAAAGGTTAAATTCCCCCCAAGTAACTTTTTTTTCCTGTAAGTGGAAAAACTTGCTAAATCTATGACCTCAAGGTTGACAACTGTATAATTGTCGTACTGAATAGATGGCAAAAAAAGATTTTCCTCTGGTTTTTCAACACCTTTCAGTTCCGCACTCATGAGGCAAAGGTACCATTCACTGCTGTCTTTCAGCCTCTACTGCCTCTTGTACAGAGTGGAAGAAGAAACTTGTGTGTTGGGTTCTTCTTTCACACACAGAGATTAAATGGTCAGATAGTGCACACACGGTGGCATTCCAAGTCCTTCTGAGGCCACTTAGAAGTATTTCATCATTGCAACTGTTTCAGTTTTTCATCTGCTCACAGCTCAGCCCCTCCAACAAGCCTAGGCCTGCCCCCTCTCCCTCCCTCTGAAGTTTTTTTCCTCACAACAAGCCAGGAATCTCCTCACCTCATCTTACACACTGAGGAACTAAGGAAAAAAACGTGTCCTAACTCAGTGAGCTGCAGGGTTGTTTTTTTTTTTCCTTAGCATTCACGCTCTTAGCCCCAAATGAAGATTTATCCATAAAGGTTTTATTGCTTCTGAACTCCACAGGATACCTTAGTCCATTTTCACTATCTCTCACTTCTTATCTGGCACAAAATCTTTCTCACTGATACATATTCCTCTTGGGTGGCCCTTTTGTCTATTTTTCAAAGTTGTCAGAAAACAACATTGTTACACTACCAAATGTAAAATAGACAGCTAGTGGGAAGCAGCCGCATAGCACAGGGAGAACAGCTCGGTGCTTTGTGACCACCTAGAGGGGTGAGTTAGGGAGGGTGGGAGGGAGACACAAGAGGGAGGAGATATGGGGCTATATGTATACGTATTGCTGATTCACTTTGTTATACAGCGGAAACTAACACACCACTGTAAAGCAATTATACTCCAATAAAGATGTTTAAAAAAAAAAAAGAAAACAACATTGATAGAAAACTCTGGAGCAGTGTACGTCAGCTAGGCTTTTAGTTTCTGTTGCTCACTCTTCTCTAAATCATTCCAGTTTCATAGACTGTCAGAAGGCCTGGCTGAATCCCCGACTTCTAAACGCGTTGTGCGTTCCCTAGCTCAGCCCTTTGGACACTTCCTTGGCAGGATCTCACGCAGGAGGGAATACCAATGAAGATGAGCCCGTGCCACAGCGACCTCCACAAAGACGGTGGCTCTCTGACTCAGGCTTGAAATATTTGCTGTCAGGGGTGCATGGGAAAGGTAAGTATTCTGAAAGTGGCTTTTAAAATAGCCGAATCAATCACCTGGGTAACTGGGCAAACAGAAAGTTAGGTAAAAAAATAAATTTAAACAGAAAGCAGTGCCACCCACATGTGAACAGGAGGCAAAGAGCCTGAAGCAGTCTTGAAACAAAAATTCTGAATGGCTCTAAGAATCAAAAGAAACATAAAGAGTACCTTAGGGCTCAGAGAGGAAGTTCCTCTGGACCATCCTGCTCCGATCCTAAATGTCTAGAAATGATTCTTGTGCTTTTATTACGGTTGTTTTTCATGAACCAGTTCAGACAAGATAGGAACCAACCCACATCCATCTCACAAACCCACACCAGCCTTGTGTCCTTCATGGGGTGCAGGTCGTGCTAATTCACTTCTCCTGAAGAGGGCCTGGAGGCAAATTATCCCAAGAACTTCTTGTTTTGGTCTTAAAGCACTCTAAAGCATCAAGAGAATGAAAGTCTGACCTGGGCAAAGTTATTAAGGAGAACTTCTTATATACTTCTAACCCTGATTCCTGTACCATAAACTCCTTGTGGCTAAAGAATTTGTGATATTAATTACTTTCTTCCTCCACTTTTTTCTCCTGCTACCCCTGCCCATATAAGTAGGCTCTCCTTTACCCTGCCCAAGGGGAGTTCAATTTATAATCAATAAGCAGAAAGTCTCCAAGGCTAAATGTTTAGCAAAAGCCTAAATGTTTAGAACATACTTTCACTGGAGAGGTAAAGGGAAGAGAAGGGAGTTTGTGGGTAGAAACAGAGCTGGAGAAGCCTGAGAAGACACCAAAATAGACATGTAGAGGTTTCTACATGTCTAGAAGTAAGGGAGCAGGAGACAGAGAAGCTGGCTGATCCCAGAGAGGCAGGAACTTGGATCTGCTTTCTGGAAGAACCACCAGGAAGGGTCAAGAGAGGCATGACCGTTAGATTGATCATCAACCAGGCATGATGTTTCTTGCCCACCTCTGTTTACGGACTGAGATATTCAAATCTACTCTGCCTGTGGTGACCTCATTAGACCCACTAAGAATTCTCGTGCAGCTCATGTCTGCTATGTGGACAGATTTCAATGCCAGAATTGAAATCAGAAGAGAAAAGAAGAGCTTCAAGATTTACTTACTCATTTTCATTTTCTTAGTTGATGGGTTAGTTTTTCTACAAAACTGTTTGTTAGTTCAAACCATGTAAAATTACTGCAATTCAATCATTTGTCGACCCCCAGAAATGGCAGTTTCTTGTGGTTCACCAATTAATGAAAAGGTAGTTTACCCATGTGGCAGGTGCTGATCCTGCTAGGTCAGCAGGGACCTCTGCTTCTCTGAGGGTTTCCCAAAATCAAGGTCTTCCACAGAAACCCTTGCTGTTCCCCTTATTGTCTTTGGAGAACCTTCTGAGGGCATTGCTTTAATTCGCAGCAGAGGAAAAGTGAGAGAGGGTGGGAGGAGTTAGGTGACTGCAAGCTGGGAACGAGAAGGATCTCAAATTAAAACACAAATCTACCTGCCAGCCTCCTGTTTTCTTTTTGGGAGGCTCAGCTTTCCTAAATCGGGTGCATTTTCCCATCTTTTTGTTTCCCATCTTCAAATGTATCCTTGTGTTTGTAAGTGTATCCCTGAACAACAATGAAGAATAAATTAACAGTGGTCCCTCAGCTGCAGTCAAAGCAGTAAAATAATATCCTTCCATTGATGTCAAGAGAAGAAAAGGCTCTGACTTAGAATGTTTTAACAGCAAAACATTTTTTTAAAATATTAAAAAGTCAAAGTTGAACAGGCATCCATTAGATACCAAGGAATGAAGGAAGGATGGACCTACCTCCAAACTTAAGCCCAGATCTCTGTTCACAAGCAAAGGAAAATTCAGTGTTCCATTTTACTTGGGTGTATTTTACTTCAGAACTGTCAGCTAGCTCCAAAGCCACATCTTCAGTGAAGCCCTCCCATATTCCCCCAGCCACAATGGGTTTCTGCCTTCTCTATCTTTTCATGGAATTTTGTGTTATAGAATAAGATTCTTTGTTGGGTTATATAAACACCACCCATCTATGAGCACCTAATGTATTCAAGGCATTGTCTTGCAGGCCATATAAAGATATGAAAAAATACAGTCCTGTCCTTAAGATTCTTAGAGTCTAGCAGGCAGCTATGTCTGTGGTCGGCTGTGTTGGTCCCCGCCAAATGTCTTGGCATGTCCTATGTCTTCTACTAGTCTGCAAGTTCCTTGCAGACAGAGTTTGTGTCCTGTTCTTTCTTGGGCCCCCATGAAGCAGTGCCCAGCATTGTGCTTAGCATATACAAATATAGGTAAGGCTCCATAAATGCTTGCATTGAGTCCCCAGACATGGGGATAACTTCAAAACTTGATGGATGGATGTGTGGCACCTGCTCCACACTGTGTCTTTCCCCACAGCCATCTACTTCTCTTTCTGGCCTGTCTCCGGCAAGCTGCTGCACTCTTGCCCCTTTCCTCATTTGGTTCTCCCAATCTCACGACTAGGACAGGTGCACTATATCTGAAGCCAGTGCTCTACTGCATAAATATTAATAAGCACAGTCACTCAGTTTTCTCCACCTCCCCCTTATCCCCCACTGCTGACAGGAGATGTGGTTTGCTTTTCCTCTAAGTACATTTTCTTTAAGACACTTATGGAACTCTTTTCTCATTGTAAGTTCTCCAGGCAACCATTCTGCCTCTTCTCTCTTTATGTTGTGGTTTGTTCCTTTATTTATATATATAAATTTATTTATTTTATTTATTTTTGGCTGTGTTGGGTCTTCACTGCTACGTTCGGGCTTTCTCTAGTTGCAGTGAGTGGGGGCTACTCTTTGTTTTTGTGTGTGGGTTTCTCATTGTGGCGGCTTCTCTTGCTGCAGAGCACAGGCTCTAGGCGCATGGGCTTCAGTAGTTGTGGCACGCGGGCTCAGCAGTTGTGGCTCGTGGGCTCAGTAGTTGTGGCTTGCGGGCTTTAGAGCGCAGGCTCAGTAGCTGTGGTGCACAGGCTTAGTTGCTCCGCGGCACGTGGGATCTTCCCAGACCAGGTCTCAAACCCGTGTCCCCTGCATTGGCAGGCAGATTCTTAACCACTGCGCCACCAGGGAAGTCCGTGTTCCTTTCTTAATGTTATCTGACTTGTAAAAGAGTACTGCAATTCATGAAAAATTTCACGTGCTGGTCAAATTAGATTGAAAGCTCCGAACATTGGCAGGTACATCAAGCCAAGAGGTAAAATTACAGTGAGGAAGCCAAGGGTCTTAATATGGGTTCCCCCCAAAAGCAGACTCAGAGACAAGAATTTGGGTGCAAGAATTTAGAAGGTAATCCTAGGAAACATGGAGAGGGAGTGAGGAAATGAAACAAGGAAGGGAAGAAAGTCAACAAAGGGAGTGTTGATAAGCAAATGGCCACTCTGGGCAACTGGGGTTTGATCCTGCTGAGGACCCCCTGCGACACTGGGCAGATGTACCTCACTTTGACCTGGGGAATGTACCCACTGCATTCCACCCCTCTGTGATTGAAGACTGCTCCTGGGCATTAACCCCTGTCTCGTCTAGCATGCTCCTGGAGCTAGAAAAAGCCCTCAGGCAGAGAGAAACAGGAGCTTGAGGCAGGAAGTCTTAGCTTATACACAAAGCTGAACACTGAAGCTGCAGGTGACTGAGGGGATGTGGCCAGACCCCAACAGCATAAGCTGTGCCCACTAATGTATAACAGAACCTAAGATCCAGCAGGACCCACCCTCTGGAGCTTGAGGGAATGTTGCTCCTGGGACTGCTTAAGGGCATCCAGAGGAGAGTGACAAAGAGACAGAACTCCAGCCCACATTCTGTTTGCCAAACTGTATGCTCCGTTTGGGGCTGCATCCACCTGGAAGAAGCAAAGTTCTTTTTCAAATCTGCACAAAGGTGGCAAATGGACTAGCAGTGGCCCTGATGACACTACCCCAATATTACAACAGATGCCAAAACAATATCGGCATTATGTGGTCTGATTGCACACACCACAGTCTCCTTGATGTGGAAAAGAGGGCACACTAGAATAATAAGGCAGTATTTGCATAGTCTTTGCATTAGGTAATATCCATTTTTGGATATACAGGTGATTCTTAATGCAAATATAATTTTTGCTATCACCCTATTCATAGCAAATCTGAGATCTTTTGCAGCAATAATTAATACGTGCTTTATCATGAGCTTTTTCTTCTATTCCCAGGGGATATCTGATCTTTCTGCCTAACTGAGTGAGGTGGCCCTATCAGATTGTGCCTTTGCCAGTCACTGGAATTGGCTGCATGGCTGTGCCTGACCCAGAAAGCATTTGCACCGGACCAGAGTCTTCTTTCCAAACCCATCCCGTGAGTGAATCTCTTGGACTCCCCAGCGCTCCCCATTAGAGGGAGTGGCCTGCAAGTGATGTCTCTGGTTATTACACAGTTTGGAATCTCAATCAGTCTTGTGGCTCCCGCTTCCCAGATTTACAATAGACACATTAACTTTGCTGGGTATATTTCCTGCACTTGCCTATGCTTCTGGGCAAGGGCTTTTAATGTTCTTTTCTCTTCCACAGACTGTGGTTTGCATGTTTTCCATCTGACTGCTTAATGGCAGGATGCCTTTCTCCACCTCACAAACAAATTGAATTTTCTGATCGTAGGTTATTTACTTAGTCTTTGAAATCCTATAACTTGCCCCAGTTATTCATACTGACTGAATAACTCCTGCAGCATGAAATATCTCAGGGGTAGTCTCACAAAATGGAACTCAAGTCAAGGACCCTTTAAGTTCTGACGTCTACAAGACCTTGTAAAGACCCCCTTGGAGGCTTTTCTATCTTAGCAGTTGTTCAGTTCCTAAAATCAGAGAAAGCTAGGGCTGGACTAGGCCTTGGAGATAATTCCAAAGTGGTGTCTAATGTCTGTAGCATGTAGATTACAATACCTTGCTGTGATTTGATGAAGAAGGATTATTTTAAGGAGGACTAAAATATGTTCATTCTCTCATCATGGCTTTACTTAAAATGGGAGGAGGCATATGGATCCTGAAGAGCAGCAATTCCATGATGGATATCTTGGCATGAGCTTGATATTTCCTATTGTTACTTTATACTTAATTATTGATAGCTGTCATCAAGGCCTTAGCTCTAACCCTGGGTACTCTGCAGATACAGTAGGTAAGGGGTGGCAATTGGCACAGAAGTACACTTTGAACACAATGAAATTTGGTCTCATGCACCAAATTTTATAATAATTAGAGATGACAGGGCTTCCCTGGTGGCGCAGTGGTTGAGAGTCCGCCTGCCGATGCAGGGGACACGGGTTCGTGCCCCGGTCCGGGAGGATCCCGTGTGCCGCGGAGCGGCTGGGCCCGTGAGCCGTGGCTGCTGAGCCCGCGCGTCCGGAGCCTGTGCTCCACGGCGGAAGAGGCCATAGCAGTGAGAGGCCCGCGTACAGCAAAAAAAAAAAAAAAAAAAAAATTAGAGATGACCGTTTCACATTTTGAAAACAGGTACATACAGACAACTACTACATATTTAATGAGCTCTTAAATTCCAGGTATGTGCTTTTATACTTACTTATACAAAATGATTATATATTAATGTTAATGATTAAAATAGGTGGACAAGCCCATTTGACTTTCTGCATATGAGAAACAATTTTGTTGGATATCGTAAAGTTTCTTTTATCAATATGTAACGTGTTATCACGTTGCCATTTACGTTTCTAACTTGAAATTTGATCCTTCAGCTCTATAACAGCTTCTTGTGTTTTAAGGATTCAATCACAGCAATTTTTAAAATAATTGAAGCCACTTGAAATAAGGGAATGGTGGCTCTGGGGTCAGACAAACCTGTGTTTAAATCCTATTGATTAGCTCTGTGACCTCAATCAAGTTATTTCATCCTCTAAGCTTGCCCCCATGTGAAAAACTTGGGCTAATAAAATCTCATGGAAATGCTGAAAGATTAAATGAGATAGATAAATGTATTTTAAAAACAAATGTAGTGTCTGATACATAATAGATCTAGATCTTACCAAATTATCTATTTATCATCTATATATCTATCTTTCTCTCTATATTTCCTGACTTTCTTAAATGACTGTATCAAGAACTCTAGTAAAATATTATTTCTGTCCAAGTTAAAAAAAGTATCTATGAAGATTGCTAATATTCTACATATTTTCTTTTAGGACAGTATTTTTGTCCCTTGTAAGTCAGATGCTGAGGTTCATATTTTTGAGGATTGTGAATAAGTCTGTTACTCCCAGCATCCCTTCTAATGCTAGATTCTGCACTGGTACCAGAGTTCAGCAGGATTTCAGGTTTTGATAAATCAAATAAACCATTGCTTCCAACTCTGAACTACTCCTCTCCTTTACCACAAGGACAAGTAGAAATGCAAGGACTTTCTAATTTGTCTCTGTGACATATATGGGTGTCAGCTCCCTTAGCTGACTCCTTAATTTAAAAGATGTCATCCCTCTGTTGTCTTGTATCATCTGATTCTCTTACTAGCACTCTAATAGCTGTTACTTCCGCCCTTGGTTTGGAAACTGGCAAATACAGTTAGTTCCTTGTCAGCCTTTCTCTACCCTATCAACTGTGATTCTATGGCAAATACTCTTGGCCAACATCTGGAGAAACTGGAGAAGTTGTTTGAGGGGTTTATTTGATTTTCTTTTTAATGAAATCATTTTGGAGCTCTGCCACAAATCACTGAAGAGAAAATGCGAATTTTTGTCTTGCAAATGCTAAGGTTTGTTGAGAATATCTAAAGAGTGGACAAGTAAGAAGTTCCTTTGTTAAGTCCTCAGTTTTGGGTCTGGAAACATATGTTTGCCTTTCCCTTCTCTCCCTCGTGTATAGAGACAGGCCTAAGGCCGGCCCACTGAGGAATCACTGTGTGAAGCTGGGAATCACCCAGCTCCTCATGACTGCTTTAGAGACTGGATCCTTCTTCAGGTAAATGTTGTGTGTGCCGTGGAGCCCTCCACAGTGAGGCCAAGTGGCCTGTGGATGCCTCTCAGAATAATCTTTCTAAAAAGAATAAAATATAGTATATAACATGTCAAGGGAAACCAATATACTAAAATACAATTACCAGATTATTTTATTATACTATGTGCTTCTTCACTAGTGCATAAAATAACAAGATCTTCTGGCAGGTCTAATAATTACCAAAATTCCTAGTAGTGATGAGCATAAATAATAATTAGAGATATCTGAAACAACAGTGAAATGACATGAAAATACCCATGAGTTTTACTGTTGACAAAGTCATACGTATTACTAGTACTATCATGGTTTGTCTCCTACATTTGTAATGTAAAGGTATGCTAACTAACTCTCAGAGATCAGCAAAAATAAAGAGGTCATTCTTTTCCCATCCAAGTGTATGGATCTCCCTGATTTCTACTTCATCAACCCCTTGGATATTCATGGCCCACAGGTTAAGAATCCTCGGGTCTTGGCTCCCAGTGTGTGAACCAAACTCTCTGGTTAGAGATTCTCACCCCCTGGCCTGTCTCATTGCCAATGTTGCAAGGATCCAACGGCAAGAGGCAAAATCTGAACATTCGAAACCAAAGCTGTGCTTAAGAGAAGGGCTTTTGTCTTTGCTGATGAGGGAAAGGATTCACAGTGAAAAGATCATTGTGTACCTTGGATGTTTGGTTAATGTGCCTTTGAAGGCTCTGGAACACACCACCAGGAGAATTCACCCCCCTACAGACTTTAATGTCACCGCATAGCAAATACTGTAGGGAAAAAGGCAAATCAATGTATTTAGTCCACAGAAGAAAAACACGTTTCCAGTTTGCGTCTCCACAGCAGTGAAGTCCATCCTGCTGGATCCTGCTGGAGGCGAGCCTTGAGAGAGAGGACCGGGACACTGTCTGGGTGTTCCCAGCACTACCTTCTGTCTGTTCTCTGGTGTTTGTTTTTCTATCCCCAACCCTCCTCCTTCTCAGTCTGGCTCAAATTCAGCTCTGAAGCAGAGCCCCAAAAGGCTGAAGGCAGACTTCCTCTAGGCAACTCTCCTGAAGCCACCCTAGGGCTCTGTCAGTGGGAGACAGGAGTCAGTGACGGGGACAATCACTGCCACCTTCCTCCCTCCTCTTTCCTCCTCAGTTCCTGCCAAGCCCTGACAGCTCTGGAAGCCAAGAGCCTTCCTTTGACTCCCGCGTAGGTCTCCACGATGTGCGCTCCTGCCAAGCCACGGGGCCAGCTCTAGGAATGTGTTTTTAATATTCATTGTTCACTCTGTCTGTTACCGATGTGTGCACTGCAATTACTGTAATTCTTTGCACATGTGTTGTTATGAAATGAGTGCCTTTCAAGCTATGCCAGGTTATTTTTTTTTCTTTCTGAAACCCAAATCTATTATTTCTACCTATGTTTCAGTTAGTTTGCCATGCTTCTTTATTTCACTTCAAAGATCAGTCTGGGCGGCAAAGAAAGAGTGGCGTGTGCACAAAGCAAGGTCTGCCTGCTTTCCTCATAGTACGACAGTTGCTTTTGATTTAGGCTTGTGTGGTTTTTACCTCCCTCTCTTGTTTTCTTCTTTCCATGCACACAACCAAGCCAACTTTCAGACATACACATCATACACATTGGACATGCGCTGCTGCTGGAGTAGCCATCTGTACCCAGGGGAAGGCACACATGCGGTGTGCAAAACACACACACACACACACACACACACACACACGTGCATGCAAACAGCTTTTGGTTGAAGATTTCTTGGGTATTAGGATTTTTGTCTCCTCTTAGTGGTAGAGAGGCAAAGGAGGTCTAGAAAAAGTCATTCTCTTTTCTTTTTTCTTTGAATTTAATTGGACCTTTTCTGACACGATGTAGAAACTTCAGCTACTGGGGTACAAAAAGGATTATATGCCTTCATTAATTCAAATTGTCTTATTTTTTGCTTTGATTTTTTTTTTTAAATCAAAGAACAATAGCAAACGTAAAACCAGATTTTAAAATCTGTTAATATTTTTTAAGTTTCTTAGGACAATGACAAAACCTTAGTAAATTAAGAATAACTATTATTCTGCCTTTGAGAACTTACTCTCACAATTTACAGGAGCTAAATTAAAAATAAAACAGCAGCAGTGTCCACCTGGCAAACATCACCAGCTATCCCCACATATATATTCCTTTCTTTAGGGATTTTCAGGATACCCTCTGTTTTTGCCAGGCAGAGAAATCTGACCCGGTCGCACCCCTGCCTGCTAAGCATTTTACTTTCATTGTTATCTATATCCATTTGTCACCATGAAACATTATTATTTTAAGGTAGCAGGGAAGCAGGACTGCTTGCTGCATAATGGTGCCGTAACTCTTGTTGCCAAGAAGGAATCAAAGAAATGGACAGTGGCTAATGTGGGAAATCACACCAGAGAGAAAGAAACATGCAGAGAGACAGAGACAGCGAGAAGCAGGGGAGGAAAGGAGAGAAGGAGAAATAGACACAGGCAGAGGGAAAGACACTGAGAGACCAAAAAACAGAGAGAAACTCACATAGAAAAGCTAGAATTTCCATGAAAAGATTTATAAAAGAATGACATAGCTGTTGCTAGGGAGCTGGGAGGAGAGCAGACAGATACGCCATCCACCAAAGATTTTTAATATAAACCTGCATGTCTTTGTTTGTATCATCTCTCCAGTGAGGAGACTGGATAAAGAAGGGAAAAAAATACGGAGAAGCAGTCTTCCTAGACACACACTATTTTAACAGCACACTCTGCAGCTGCTGTATTGCAGGTATGCCTGAGGTCAGAGGGCAATTCTCACTCCCCAAATTCCAAGGCCAAGGCTGCACCCATCCAGCTATGGGGAATAACCCTACTCCCATGCATGATGGCTTTGAGATGTGTAACCCAGGTATGGCAGATCCTGCCTTCCCCTGATTGAAAGAACACATCTTGATGACCTGTGTGGGCAACCAGGGAATTTGGTCTTATCTTGCTCAGGCTTGGGGTTGAGGAGAGGCATCTGGGAGAAACCAGCAGTGGCTCCACAAGATTCAACTCCCAGCAGGAATCTGAGGACGTGGATGGGGGTCAGTGCTGCTCAGGATCACCTGCCTGCCTGTATTAGGGTTCTCCAGAGAAACAGAACCAAGAGAATGTGTGTGTGTGTGTGTGTGTGTGTGTGTGTATGTGTACACACACACACACACATACATGACAAAGAGAGACACAGAAAAAGAGATTTATTTTATCTTAAGGAATTGGCTAATGCCAATTGTGGGGCTAGCACGTCCAAAATCTTCGGGGCAGGCTATCAGGCTGGAAATTCCGGCAGGGGACAACGTTACAGTCTTGAGTTAGAAGGCAGTCTGGAGACAGAATTCCTTCCTCTTCTGGTCACCTCAGCCTTTTCTCCTAAGGCCTTCAGCTGATTGGATGAGGTTTACCCACATTATGGAGGGTGATCTTCTTTACTCAAAGTCTATAGATTTAAATGTTAACCTCATCTAAAAAATACCTTCACAGCAACATCTAGACTGGTGCTTGACCAAACCAATGGATACCACAGCCTAGTAAGGCTGATGCATAAAATTAATGATCACATAGCTCTATAAGATAACTGGGATGAATATGGCCATCCTGTCACTGAACCAATGTATCAAAGATTCAGAGGTATGAAGTAGGCAGATCTCCACATTGGAGCAAGTGTGAGAAGCTGGGACCTTTATCTAGCAGAGCTGTTGCTTTGTTCTACCCCAAGAAAATTCCTTCCAAAATTGCGTCTTTGAAAAGAGGCTCCTCTAAGGAATCTGTCCCTGTCTTGAATTCACTCCCTCTCTCTAATCCAGACCCTCTGTACTCCAACCCCTTATTCCAGTCCCCCAGTTGGATGTCCAAACCACCACCACTGGAAACTTCACGCGACCACACCCCTTGGTCCATCCTCTATCTGACCTCTTAATTAGCGCCCAGCACCCTGGCCTGACGTTCACTGAGCTATCCTCTGCTCACTGTGGGCTCCAGAACGGCTGAAGGAGTCAACTCTACTCCTCTGAAGGAAAGCAAATACTGGTGCCCCAATTCTTTTTCAGTCTCCCGCAAAGTGAAAACTTTGGCTATTTACTTTACAGGTAGGGTTGTCAGATTTAGGGGAAAAAAAGCCCAATTAAATTAGAATTTTAGACAACCAACAGAAAATTTTTTAGTATAAATGTATCCCATACTTGGGACATATATTACGAAGTTATTCATTGTTGATCTGAAATTGATGCCTAGTTAAATTTGAATTTCAGATCAAGAACTAATCATTTTTAGTACAAATATGTCCTGGGTAATATTTGGGACATACTTATACAAAGAAAATTTTTCCTCATTGATCTGAAATTTAAATTTAACCAGGCAATTTATATTTTATCTGGCAATACTGCAAGATGACCTAAGATATAAGGATACTCCTCCAACTCATGGAGTGTTTTTTTTCTCAGAGACAACATAGGCTGACTTCCTATCTAGGACCAGATATTCTTCCACAAGCAAGGCTTTGAGTCTTGTTTCCTCTGTAACAATAGCTTCTGACTACCTCTCCTCCCAACACCAGCTGCCCTGGAGTGATGGGGCCACTCCAGGTTTATCCCTCCTCCTAATCGGAGTAGGGTGGAAGAAGGGAAAATTTGTCCTGTTCAGGTCAATATGTTTTCAGAGAAGGAATCATTGACATCCCCATTCATCCAGGCTCAAGACCCTGGAGTCATCCTCAATTCTGTCTTTCCTTTAGTTCACCCTTCTAGAGCTTTATTCACAATGGTTTTCTGAGCCCTCTCCCTTTCATCACAGATATCCTCTTAATCCACATTCATTATTTTTCACTTAGGTGACAACGTGAACTTCTGAATTTTTTTTCCAACCTGTAGCACCTCTCTTCTGCAGCTCATCTACCACACTCCCTGTCCTGAAGGTCAGTGCCATCGTAAACACACAAACACTCCCAAGGCTCAGAAACATTCTGTTTCCAGTATGTCTGTCAAATGAAATCAGATATTTTGGCCTATGTCAAATCCAAATATCAAGGCCATATATCCAGTCCCTCAAGCAACTGACTTTAAACCAGGGGTCACAAACTTTTTCTGTAAGAAGGTAGACAGTAAATTTCTTAGGCTTTAAGGGCTATACAATCTCTGTCCCAATTACTCAGCTCAGCTGTTGCTGCATGAAAGCAGTCACAGATGATACATCAATAAGGGAACATGACTGAGTTCCAATACACCTTTATTTATAAAAACAGGAGGAGAGGACAGATTTGGCCCACAGGCTTCAGTTTGCTGATTCCTTCTCTAGTTGCCAGATCAAACCTGATCTCCAAGTGTCATGCTCTCTGTAGAGCTCTCCCTGATTCACCCAGTTTGAAGTGACTCTTTCACTCCATGCACACAACACTTTATATCTCTTTTATGGCCAGGCCCACATTCTGCCTTGTATAGAGTCCATGCCCCAGCTCTCTGTTGGAGTGCTTGGCATCCCTTGCTGAGACCATACTCTCCTTTACACAGGGTAGATGTTCAATAAGAAAGTATTGGTGGGAAGAATTGTTGAAAGTCAGTGGAGTGAGTCTAGAGAAACGGCAGAGCCTTAATCAACTACAGTTTCCTCCTTCTCCTCCAGGAAAAAAGTGTGAGTTCCACTGAAGATCATGGAACACCGCCAAATGCCTTCTGGAGAAACTCAGCTTCTAGGCCAGTCAGCCATCATTTAAAACACACAGAAGCCTGCCTATCAAAAATAAACTAGCTAAGCATTCAATTCCCCAATGAGGAAGGTTGGTGTTGCAAATGGATTTGGGCTGAAACCATTTTCCTTTTTGAAACACACCCAAGCTTTAAAAGAAATAGCTTCATCTGATCTGAACTGCCAACACAGTCCTCCAAAATCCATCCCTTGAGAGAACCTCGTTACCAGCTTCAGTTCAAAATCCACGTGACTCTGAACCATCCGAGATTTGCAAAGCAGGGTTAGAGATTGCCAGGCCCTATGACCCTCAGAGAAAGGGTTTCAGAGCAGGAAAAAATGAATGGAGGAAAAGAGCAGTAATGCAAACATTTCTGCAGCCAACTTACTAGGAAAGTTAAAAATTATTTTAAAGTTAGCTATTATTGAAAATTGCAAGCAAATTTATTTCTCTGGTTCTTTAGTATTTTTTGTCATTTTTTGGACTTAGGGGTGGTTTAGTTATAGTACTACATACTTGATTTTGTCTCTCTAATCATTTTAGGTGCACGTCATGTCTTAATTAATCTGTAGGTTTCTCAAGAAAAGGGTACACGTTTTCTGTTCTTGCACACCTCCTAGAGCATTATATTACCAGGGCCACAGCAACTGCTCAATAAGCACACAATAAACAGATGAATATACGGGGTGTATTAAGCTGCTAAAGTCCTTGGTGAGGGAACTAAGTTACTTAATTTTTTTTAATTCCTCCCTTCTCTTAAAATCCTTATCCCCTCTTTTTCACCACCAATTAGTACTATTTTAAGTCCTTTGAAATTTTCATAACAATAAAAAAGAAAAACCAAAATTTTGCTTGCAGCTGGGTTTTACTAGATTTAAAAGTTCTTTGGTGGCAGGACACGACCCACTGACATCTGGATAGATGAAAAGCAGAACTTTTTGTTATTTGCCAAAGTAGAGAAGGCGTCCAGGCAGAGCCACACTGAGGGTTACACCCTGGGGCAGGGGCAGCTGATGTGTGACAAGCAAGCTGGGGTTAACTAGGTTTAGCAGGCTCCCTGTGAATTGGCTGATTTGAATAATTTCACAGGCTCCAGGATTTAGGGGCTGTTTTTAGTTGTCTGGTACCTGGCCCTGGGGCAGTTAAGGCTGGCGCACAGACGCCAGGAGTGGAAGAGTTCGAAAGGGAAGTCACTGGGGATGTGGACTTAATCAGCTGCTCAAAAAGAGGAACCACCGCCCTCCAGACAGGTCCTCAGAACTGGATCAAGACAGCTTTTTTAAAATAAAAAAAAAATTATATTACACACTATAACAGAAGTCACTGACAACACTCGCATCTATGTTTCCTGAAAGCAGGGGCCTGCCTGTACTATTCTCCCTGTCACTGTACCCTAATGCCTAGCATGTCAAAGGCACACACATTTTCTCGAATAAATTGAATGAATCCGGATTTTCACTCCTACAACAGGGCAGAAAGATACCCCACTGAGACTGCTGGCCTGGATTCTACACTTTCAGTAGGTATTCAGACTTGTACTGCAGGAAAAAAAAAGTGTAGTAAATCTACTATTCGGGGGGGAAAATGTGAATAAGGTCAATATTAGTCTGTCAAAATATTACATCCATAGTCTGGGATGTTTTCATTTTATCAGAATGACAGACCCAAGTAAAACAGATCAGTGTTTATTGTACTGATCAAATCTGAGAGCAAAGTGACATTTGGGGATAAGAGAAATGGGAATGAGAGAAACAGAAACTGACCAAATTTCAAACTGAGCTAAATTTCAATGGTTCTACTATGGAAGAGAAGATAACAAAGCTTCGAAAATCAAGAAGCAAAGAAAGGTAAGAAATGACACTGGATAACAGAAACTCATGAGCTCTAAAAAGAGAATCACTGATTTTATAAGATCACATAACACTAAGAGCATTTGGAGGGGTTATCATCGTCTATTGGCAGAGAAGAACTGAAAGAAAATACATCTAGATTTAGCTTAGATAAAATAAATAGGAAATAATGTCTTGGGACTGTAGAAAGTTAGTCATTAGCCCAATGAATGCAAGAAAACAGACTTAAAGAAAAAATATGACACCATTACAGTGTTTCTACAGGAAGCAACACAGAATGAGGGCTTCATGATAAACTCTAGAAAGCTTCAGAAAGCTCCAAGAATGGTTTCTTCATTGCAGGATCAATCAAATTCTTTATTATGTTAACGTATGTTGGGAACCTCCAAGAGCAAGGTGAGGTGGGTCTTGGCCACAGAGCCCTCTTTTCTTGGAGCAGCTCACGTGACTCACTTTCCATATAACACTCTTTGATAAAGCCTATGCTAACGTGATTTTTTTTTTCTCCCAGTGTTATTTTCATAGCAATACAAGTTACTTTATTTTGTCAGAATTTAAGCAACAAAATTCCAGAACACACAGTGCCACCCTACCTCTTAGGGACTAACTAGAAAATTCTCCTCGTGTCTAATATAGGTATCTATGTCCTTTGAGAAAATACATCTGGTCCCTCTATGACATTCTTGGGAGAGACTAAATGTATACGGTAATGTCCACTCTCCTCAGTGCTGAAAAATAAAAATTAAAAAGAATTGAAGCAGGATGTGGTTAGTGCTGAGAGAACCTCAGACTGATCCTAATGTTAACCACTGTCCCATTATGTTCCTGTTCATCTACTTAATTAAAAGCCCAGAAAAAAATCAATTTAAAGCCTGGAACCAAAGCAGCAAGGTAAGAACAGCATTAACAACTAGAATTTCCATTTCTGCAAGTCTGCAAAATTCAGCAGTGTCTTCTATTGAATGAGCATCAGATTAGGACATCAAAAAATATCGAATATCAGCACTTAGCTAGATAGCTTGACATGTCAAGCAGAGGCAAAAGCTGTAGTAGGCATTCCAGGAACAGTAAAATGTGATAGGCACGTCTTCACCCAGTGATTCTGAAACAAGTGGTCTCTCTTTTCTTGCAGTAAACCTCCTTGCAAGATCTTGTGATTCTGGTGCTCTAATGGGGCAGTTGTTTATTGACATTTTGCATGATGTAAGGTCATTTTATGATGACTTTTAAGAAGCTACTGACATTACTTTTTGATTTTTTATTTAGATTTCCATTAAATATCTATATGTTTATATGAGTTATAAACACACAGCCATGGAAGCTCCTCTGAGATCACTACTGTTACAAGGAAAACAGACCCGAGGAAGTTGGTGGCTTTCAATAACACCTCCAACAATGACTCCTTTATTGAAATATTTATTAACTACATAGCATGTGCTAGGTCTTTTTGTCCCCTGGCTTGCTCAGCTCTATCCTTATAACTAAATGACCAAGACAGCCTAGCCAATCAGGCAGCTTTTGAATTACTTTCAATGACAAAAGAAATAGACTGATGGTCACACAGCCACAGGTATCAAGCTGGCATCCTGGGCTCATGGATTGCCATTAGTTAAGTGAACTCAAACCTAGGAAACCACACCTCTCGAAAACTCAGACACACTAGTATACCAGGTAGCAAAATTACAAACACCATTCCCAAAGGGGCAAAGAAAAATGAAGCTTCTTTATTTTCCTGTAAGCGGGACAATCCCAGTTTACACCTGTTGTCCAAGGGTCCCAACTGCCCTAACATTTCCCTCAGATTTTTAATTTTTTAATAAAGAATTATTAATAGCTGCATTGGTAGACTTCTACTTTGTATTTCAGCTTCTGACATGGTCTTGGCTAGTACTGTGGGAGATGTATGCACAATAAACAGATTTTTTACTTTAACATATGATTAAGTCTAAAAGATGTCTAGCAATAACCCATCTCTCTTTTCCCTATTTTTTCCAGACTCAGTTTAACAAGTTCCTTCCTTTCAAAGACAGCACACACATTACCTGCTGGTAAATGCAGTGCCCTCAGGCAAGAGAGAGCTCAGGAAGCTAATTTCTTGCAGTTTAGGTGGCAGTTGAGAAGGACTGAATATCCCTGCCCCTACAAGCCATAGTTGGGCCAGTCAGTTGTGCTGTGGCCTATGCCACACCCACACCCTTCCAAATGCATATAGCCACTGAGCCATCAGTTGGTAGGGTCAGTAGAAATGTGAGCCTTCATTGGTTAGGTGGGAAACATAAATGGGAACTAGAGGCTGGGCCATCTTATCATAGAGCTTATAGAGAGCAGCCTGAAAACGATCATTACACAGGCTTGTGATTCACCGTATGATTTATATACATATAGCAGTAGCTATTATTTAGTAATGCTGTTTTATTTTGCAATAAACTCTTTCAGCAGCCAAGAACTCAAAAAGCCAAAAGCACATGTTCAGCAAAAAATTAAGCTCTAAATTCAATTTCACAAGAAAGTTGATGATGAATATAGATGTTACAAAGAATGTTTATCAACACAGTTTACCATCTGTCATGAGGGCTAAGTGATACCACTGACCACATGAAAACCAGAAGACACGAATCTTTGGAAGAAGTATGAGCATCTATTCCAAAAGTTAGAAGTTACTTTAAGACTATATCCAAACATGTGCGCCTGCAGAAAACGTGTTTACAAATCTCTCACTGAAGCATGACTTTTCACTTACCTCAAATGTTTGTTCTTCTTCATTAAATTCGCCCACTTCAGTTCCAAGTTTCCTTTTGGACACATGAAAAGTGAAGTGATAACTCCATTGCTGGAAGAATTGCACGAACAGTTGAACGAGGCCAGTTTTATTCCAGTGCCCTAGATACATCAGAGAGAAAATCAGTTAGTTCCAATAATGATTTGTTTTTCTTTATTAAATTCATGAAATCAAAATATATCTTTTGAATATTCATTTTGTCAATAAGAAATATCTGACATTATCATGAATGCTATCATAGGCTCACATAAAAAGATCAACATTAAAGATAAAATTATTTCTTCTGTGGTACAGAGATAACAAATTTTAGCAGAGTCCAGTGTTGTGATAAAAACAATATTCTTACTAAATTAAGAAGCATTTGGAGGAGAAATGTACTTGAAACTGGATGTGGTAAATGTATAATTAATAATTACATCCTAAAAAGCTGCTGTATTCCACTAATCAAAACAGAAACTGTGTTTGTCAAAATGTATAAATAAATATCACACACACACACATATGCAAAGTTAGAGTAACTGAATTATAAAACTGTTTATGAGGAAGCTAGTGTTCAATTTCATTACGGAGATATACACTTTCGTTGCTGCCTGCCATTCACATCTGCCCCTAATGTTTGCAGAACCCATGGCAAGAACAGAAATGGAAGCCCATAAACTGTAAGTCTAGATGTTTATAAGTTATAAATTAAGCTAGCAAACTGTTAAATATGTTTGATGCTATCGTGACAAATATACCTTCGATAATGGCCTAAAAAGCCAAGTTATAATTTAGAATCCTCAGAGTGCTTGGAATTCTTGTGTAGAATGTAGCAGTGTGGAGGGAAACACCTATCCCTAGCCCTTCCTCCCTCCAACTCCCTCTGGCACAGCAAGGGGCCTCAAAAAACAGGCAAGAACATCCCAAACCAGCCCACATGTCCAAGTTCTGCCAATAGTACCCCCTTTCCTTACCCCTAAACAGCTGTCACTTGGCCAAATCTTAGGCCAGGGGGTGCTAATACTAGTAGTAAGGTTCACCCTTGGGAAGAAGTACCTGAGGAAGATGCCTGCCCATTCCTGGGAGCAGGTCAGGGCCATCTGGACAAGGAATTCTGGGGGCTTAGCCACCTGGGCACTTGTCTGGGAAGGCATGTCTCTTTGGCCCCTCAGATTTGAGTTGAGCTGAACAAGAGAGCTGACCCCTCTAACATGTAGGTCCCTAGGCAGCAGTGTTTCCTACTCAGATTGAGATCTAAGACATTCTCAACTGCCAGTTAGAAATGTTTGAGGTTTTAAAGAGCCATTTTGAAAATAAACTTAAGTGCCTAAAAATAGCATTGAAGTACACACACACACACACACACACACACACACAGACAATCATCACAACCCTGATGCTTTGAAAATTGAGGAAGCAGTATTATTAAGTCAGAAAATGAGAATAATGTAAACCTTCAGAGACTCCTAAGCCGGACCAGCTTCTGGGAGTATGACCTCTGTAGTCACACAGGGCCTCTGAGCTCAGAAAGTTCCCACATTTGGTTTCATGTTCACCTGTCACCTTAAAATTTTTTAACACTTTGAACAAGAGGCCTCACATTTCCATTTCGCGCTGGGCCCTGCAAATCACGTAGCCAGTCCTGTTCTCAAGGGCCATTCACTCAGCAAGAGGGTTTCCTATGAAACTTGCACACTGTTTTCCCTTTGAAAGAAAAGTCAATAGAGCCAGCATTTCACTTTCGATTATTTCACTTTCCCCTATAGGCCTGGACAAAAACATAAGGACAGAAGGGAAAATGGTTTTAAAGGGCACTGGAGTATTTGAAAACCCTGACAAAGGTTCCATTAGAGGGTTCAAGTTGGTTCTTGTTATTCCGGTATTGCCTCACCCACTTCCTGCCTAATGCCTGATTAAATGCCACCATTTCACCCAGGTGTCATCTGGTCCTTTCTTTTGCCCCTAACCCTATCTCTTTTGATTATGGAGGTTTGCTTTTTCTTTGTGATTTTTTTTTTTCAATTCCTCTCTACTTTAGATTAAAGTTTGGAGTAGTAATATTATTAAAGCATAATGCCAGGCAGAGATAGGAAGCTCTCCAGAATATCTTTATTAATCCAGGGCAAGTCCATTTTGAAAGAAAGAAAGAGAAAGGAGATTTATAAAGGGCAAGGGCTGGACTTGGCAGATCCTCACAGCAGGGGCAGAGCCTGACACACTGCAGAAAGGTCTGAAAGGAAACAGAGGAAAACTGTCCTCGGCATCAAATCCCCCAATGACTGACACTCCCTTAGCTTCCTCCTCCTTCCACTAGCCCCAGCCCTCTAACTCATGAACCCTGACTTTGAGTTTCTTAACTCACTATCTATTCTGCAGACTTTCTCCTACAAATCTCCAAACTCCCCCTCAGCCATTAAACAAGGAAAAGCCCCCAAACCCAGCCTTCTTCAGACATGGACGGCACCCAGGGTAATGGTGCAACTGTGTAGGTGACGATGAAGGGCTGCCAGCTACTAGCTCAGCAACACAGAGGTTAGGAGCAGCCTTCAGGCTCTTAGCAAGCTGCCAGTCTCCCTCTTTAAGGTAAAACATGGAAGCCCAGCATGACTGACTTCAAACGCAGAAGCCTGGGGAAAAAGCTGGCTCCTCCCCTCTCTGCCTCACACTGTGTGTACACCTATTTCCTCTCTGGGTTATTCTAAAAGGACCACAGGGACTTGGGGCTCAGGACAGAGGTGCAATCAAGGCTGAAACAGGGACGGCCCAGAAACAGAACTGGGCTTTCTTGACGATGGGGACAGACAAGGCCACCCTTCCATACATTCACCCTAAAGCTCCCCCTGGGGCCTATCCCTCCAAGGAAATCAGCCACAGGACAGAGGTACAGAAATGATCAGAATTTCCTGCAATGCTCTAAAAAAACACTCAGGTCATCCTCCTTCTTGGATTTCTAAAAGATTTGTGTATGATTATCGAGTTTCATTTACTGGATTTGTTTCTAGGAGCGATATTCTGAACATTAAAAACTGATAAGGGGTGGGCACAGACCCATCAGAGCAGGCCCTGTCTTTGCAGCTAGGAGTCGTGGGGACGGAGGGGGAATGGGTGGGCAGGTCCTACTCAGGAGACTTGAGGCAGCAGCCATTTACCACCCAATGGGGAAATATTCAATATTTAAAGTGGGACCTATCACACCAGTGCTTACCAGCTGAATACTAGCTCTATTAACAAGTTTTCCTTGGCTCAAATAAATGTGGAGTCAGATATGTCTGGGTTGGAATCCTTGATCTTTCACTACCAGATGTAGTAGTGAGCTTAGGTAAGTTATTTAACTCCTTGGACCTCAGCTTCCACATTGGTAAAACTGGAATAACTTATCTCTTAGTTCGTTATGACATTTACATGAGACGATATATGTAAAGTGCCTCTCAACTCAAATTTTGCTCACATAGAATTCAAGATCATGTTCCTAAAGAGTGTGGCATAGGAAAAGAACAATAGATGTGACTAATGTTTAATGGCATGTATTAAGTAGCTAGTGTGTGCCAGGCCCTGTGCTGGTGCAACACACCTGCTAGCCAATTCATCCTTACCAAGACCCTGTAAATTGGGAACTTCTATCCTCATCAAGGTCCTTTTTGGTTGCAAATAATAACAATAGCTAATATTTATTGAGTGTTAGCTAGAACCCTATAAGAAGTTATTGTTACCGACCTCGTTTTGCAAATGGGGAAACTGTGATTCAGAGAGTAATTAATGTGAACAGTAATTGAATTGATGTGTACAGGCTGTGAGGATTACCACTGGAGTCAGACACCTTGGCTTAAATTCCAGCCCTGGAGAAGTTACCAAGCCTCTTAGGCCTCAGTTTCCTCATGTGTAAAAAGAATTAAAAGGGTTTTGAATTACCCAGTGTCCTGGCAGGAAACAAATGGCACACTCAAACAGGGAAAGTGAGGATGGTATACAGAGCCATGGGCAGGATTAAGGGAAAAGTACAAGGGATGATGGGGCACATGACTGGGGGGTGGGAAAGTGCTAGCAATGGACTTAACCAACCTAGACCTAAAGACCCAGAGGAGAGAGTGGGCAGGAACTCAGTGAGAGCTGAGGCTGGAGCTATTGCTGGAGCTAGAGCTGTTGGAGAGGCCACAGATCGACAGTAAAGGAACGCAACCACTGCTAACCTGTAGCCTGGCAGGGAGGAAGGCAAGAGAATAGACACCCTAACTTCACTCTCCTCCTGCACTCTGTCCTCCTGCCACTACCTCTCATCATTGACCCAACCCAACTGGAAACTACAGGACAAGGAAGTCAACTGATGCACATGAATGGTCACAGACAGGGTGGAGGAAAGTGGAGAGTGAATCTGGAGGGGTAAAGGGAATACCTAGCCTGGCTATCTTATACTACATACCCAGAATTGGTATTGTATTAGTTAGGGTTCTCCAGAGAAACAGAACCAACAAGGGGTGGGGGGAGACAGAGGAGAGAGAGAGAGAGAGAGAGAGAGAGAGAGGGATTTGTAAGGAATTGTCTCGTGATCATCAGGGCCGTCAAGTGTAAAATTTGTACGGCAGGCCAGCAGGCTGGAAATTTTGGCAAGAGTTGAGGTTGCAGTCTTGAGTGCAAATTCTACAGAACAGCAGGCTGGAAATTCAGGCAGGGTTTCCATGCTGCAACCGTGAGGACAATTCCTTCTTCTTCAGGAAAACTCAGTTCTGACTCTTCAGGCTTTCAACTGACTGGATATGGCCCATACACATTATGGAGGGTGATCTACTTTACTCAAAGTCTATAGATTTAAATGTTAATCTCATCTAAAAAATACCTTCACAGCAACATCTAGACTGGTATTTGACCAAACCACTGGGTACCATAGCCTAGGCAAGTTGGCACTTAATCTTAACTATCATAGGTATCTACAACGATTTAACCTTTTAGGACATCTCTTTTCTTATCTACATCTGAAGTATGTGGTACAAGCTCCCTTATAGTTCCTAAATACCACAGCAAACTAATGACTTCCTGATCATCACTTCCAAAAGAGGTGCAGGGAAGAAGTCTGTGGTAGGCTATTAGATCCTTACATTCAGGACAATGGAGGTGTGGCCAATTCAGCCCAAGTTTCTGGGGTAGCACTTTCCAAATAATTGTGAAAGGAAAATTGTTCCAGAATGTTAAGAGGTGGTTCAGGAAAAAAATCTTCCCCTGAACAAATGCAGTTGTTTATTCAAGCACTAAACAAACTTAAGTAGGTATCTTATTTACTGGGGAGACTTCCCAGAACCTCTACTGTGTTGATGAACATTGTAAATCTCCAGACGGGGTTTTAGGTTGCTGTTTCCTGAGTTTATGTGACCATTGATCACTTTGCCCTCCAAGCATGTGTAAACAACTTGAAGAGCCATGATTGCAAGGAATGAGATTTGGGAATGTGGTTCTAGGCCCACCCTGAGAGCTCTTCTAACAAGACTGCTGGTTTGCTCTCTGCTTTCCTGCCACTCCCTTATAGTGAGAGAGAATCCTAGCAGAAATGAGGATAAGCTAGTTCTTGGGGGACCCAGGTCCAGGACCAGCTACCTAATTTGTAGGGCCCAGTGCAAAATGAAAATGGGGGGTCTCTTGTTAAAAAATTATAAGACTTTCAAGACCTTGATAGCAGAGCATTAAATCAACTGTGGTGCACTTCTGAGAAAGATGGGGCTCTGTGCAACTGTACAGGTTATACATCCATGAAGCTGACCCTGACCTGGTCATTCACTTATCTAATAAATTTATCATGTGCCTACTATGAGTTACATTTTCTCGTCCTGAAAATCTTGCAGAATAAAAGAGGAAAGTTCCTTGGACAGACCCTAGGGCAAACAAGTTCTCCAGTTTTCCTCAAGTCCAACCAGTGAGTCTCCCATGACCTACACATCCTTGTCAGGTGGTCTCAGGCAACAGACTGAAAGCAAATCAGAAGAAGGGCACCGGTTTCAGTTGAGGTTGGGTTCTCCAGGAAGCAAACTTCCTGAGATAGAGATTAGTATGCAGGATATTTATTAGGGAGTGCCCTTGGCATTTACATCTGTGGAAAGGAGGGGAGGAAAGCGGGACTGGGCAGAAGGAGAAGTTGGGCTGCAACACAGACTGAACAACAGCCGCAGTCTACTTCCTGGGGAAGTTCTAGAGCTAGAATGGCCCTTCAGTATTGTCCTGAGCTGGGACATTGTCCTGAGATGGCCAGCCTTTATACTCCTCCATGGATCGGGGGCAGCTAGATGGGGCAGCCATAGAAAGGGACCTGACCTTGGTCAAGGTGTCTTCACAGCTGAGGCAAACCCTATGGTGGAGAGGTAGGGGCTGTGACAGTTGAGGCTGTCCACCAACATCACTCCCAGCTGCTGGGGCAAGAAGGCCTTTCTTAAAGATAAGTTAGGTGGGGGTTAGTGGCTGTTGACAGGCCAGTCAGGAGTACTGCGCTTCCCACCTGAGCACCAATGTGGAGGACAGACTGGAGGGCAGACAACAGAAGCAAGAAGAACTACAATCCTGCAGCCTGTGGAACAAAAACCACATTCACAGAAAGATAGACAAGATGAAAAGGCAGAGGGCTATATACCAGATGAAGGAACAAGATAAAACCCCAGAAAAACAACTAAATGAAGTGGAGATAGGCAACCTTCCAGAAAACGAATTCAGAATAATGATAGTGAAGATGATCCAGGACCTTGGAAAAAGAATGCAGGCAAAGATCAAGAAGATGCAAGAAATGTTTCATAAAGACCTAGAAGAATTAAAGACCAAACAAACAGAGATGAAAAATACAATAAGTGAAATGGAAACTCCACTAGAAGGAATCAATAGCAGAAAACTGAGGCAGAAGAACAGAGAAGTGACCTGGAAGACAGAATGGTGGAATTCACTGATGCAGAACGGACTAAAGAAAAAAGAATGAAACGAAATGAAGACAGCCTAAGAGACCTCTGGAACAATATTAAATGCACCAACATTCGCAGAGGAGAAGAGAGAGAGAAAGGACCTGAGAAAATATTTGAAGAGATTATAGTCGAAAACTTTCCTAACATGGAAAAGGAAATAGCCACCCAAGTCCAGGAAGCGCAGCGAGCCCCATACAGGATAAACCCAAGGAGAAACATGCCAAGACACATAGTAACCAAATTGGCAAAAATTAAAGACAAAGAAAAATTATTGAAAGCATCAAGGGAAAAATGACAAATAACATACAATGGAACTCCTATAAGGTTAACAACTGATTTCTCAGCCCAAACTCTACAAGCCAGAAGGGCGTGGCATGATATACTTAAAGTTATGAAAGGGAAGAACCTACAACCAAGATTACTCTAGCCGGCAAGGATCTCATTCACATTCGATGGAGAAATCAAAAGCATTACAGACAAGCAAAACATAAGAGAATTCAGCACCACCAAACCAACTCTACAACAAATGCTAAAGGAACTTCTGTAAGTGGGAAACACAAGAGTAGAAAAGGACCTACAAAAACAAACCCAAAACAATTAAGAAAATGGTCATAGGAACATACATATCAACAAATACCTTAAATGTGAATGGATTAAATGCTCCAACCAAAAGACACAGGCTTGCTGAATGGATATAAAAACAAGACCCATGTATATGCTATCTACAAGAGACCCACTTCAGACCTAGGGACACATACAGACTGAAAGTTAGGGGATGGAAAAAGATATTCCATGCAAATGGAAATCAAAAGAAAGGTGGAGTAGCTATACTCATATCAGATAAATTAGATTTTAAAATAAAAAATGTTACAAGAGACAAGGAAGGACACTACATAATGATCAAGGGATCAATCCAGGAAGAAGATATAACAATTATAAATATAAATGCACCCAACATATGAGCACCTCAATACATAAGGCAACTGCTAACAGCTATAAAATAGGAAATCAACAGTAACACAATAATAGTGAGGGACTGTAACACCTCACTTACACCAATGGACAGATCATCCAAAATGAAAATAAATGAGGAAACAGAAGCTTTAAATGACACAATAGACCAGATAGATTTAATTGATATTTATAGGACATTGCATCCAAAAACTGCAGAGTACACTTTCTTCTCAAGTGCACACGGAACATTCTCCAAGATAGATCACATCCTGGGTCACAAATCAAGCCTCAGTAAATTTAAGAAAATTGAAATCATATCAAGCATCTTTTCTGACCACAACGCTATGAGATTAGAAATGAATTACAGGGAAAAAAACCATAAAAAACACAAACACATGGAGGCAAAACAATACGTTACTAAATAACCAAGAGATCACTGAAGAAATCAAAGGGGAAATCAAAAAATACCTGGAGACAAATGACAATGAAAAAACGACGATCCAAAACCTATGGGATGCAGCAAAAGCAGTTCTAAGAGGGAAGCTTATAGCTATACTAGCCTACCTCAAGAAACAAGAAAAATCTCAAATACACAATCTAACCTTACACCTAAAGGAACTAGAGAAAGAAGAACAAAAAAAACCCCAAAGTTTGCAGAAGGAAAGAAATCATAAAGATCAGAGCAGAAATTAATGAACTAGAAACAAAGAAAAGAATAGCAAAGATTAATAAAACTAAAAGCTGGTTCTTTGAGAAGATAAACAAAATTGATAAACCATTAGCCAGACTCATCAAGAAAAAGAGGGAGAGAACTCAAATCAATAAAATTAGAAATGAAAAAGGAGAAGTTACAAAAGACACCGCAGAAATACAACGCATCCTGAGACTACTACAAGCAACTCTATGCCAATAAAATGGACAACCCGGAAGAAATGGACAAATTCTTAGAAAGGTATAAGCTTCAAAGACTGAACCAAGAAGAAACAGAAAATATGAACAGACCAATCACAAGTAATGAAATTGAAACAGTGATTAAAAATCTTCCAACAAACAAAAGTCCATGACCAGATGGCTTCACTGGTGAATTTTATCAAACATTTAGAGAAAAGCTAACATCCATCCTTCTCAAACTCTTCCAAAAAATTGCAGAGAAAGGAACACTCCCAAACTCATTCTATGAGGCCACCATCACCCAGATACCAAAACCAGACACAGATACTATAAAAAAAGAAAACTACAGGTCAATATCACGGATGAACATAGATGCAAACAACCTCAACAAAATACTAGCAAACAGAATCCAGCAACACATTAAAAGGATCATACACCATGATCAAGTGGGATTTATCCCTGGGATGCAAGGATTCTTCAATATATGCAAATCAATCAATGTGATACACCATATTAACAAATTGAAGAATAAAAACCATATGATCATCTCACTAGATGCAGAAAAAGCTTTTGACAAAATTCAACACCCATTTATGATAAAAACTCTCCAGAAAGTGGGCAAAAAGGGCACCTACCTCAACATAATAAAGGCCATATATGACAAATCCACAGCAAACATCATTCTCAGTGGTGAAAAACTGAAAGCATTTCTTCTAAGATCAGGAACGAGACAAGGATGTCCACCCTCAGCACTATTATTCAACATAGTTTTGGAAGTTCTAGCCACGGCAATCAGAGAAGAAATAGAAATAAAGGAATACAAATTGGAAAAGAAGAAGTAAAACTGTCACTGTTTGCAAATGACATGATACTATACATAGAGAATCCTAAAGTTGCCACCAGAAAACTACTAGAGCCAATCAATGAATTTGGTAAAGTTGCAGGATACAAAATTAATGCACAGAAATCTTTTGCATTCCTATACATTAATGATGAAAAATCTGAAAGAGAAATTATGAAAACACTACCATTTACCATTGCAACAAAAAGAATAAAAAATCTAGGAATAAACCTACCTAAGGAGACAAAAGACCTGTATGCAGAAAATTATAAGAAACTGATGAAAGAAATTAAAGATGATAACAACAGATGGAGAGATATACCATGTTCTTGGATTGAAAGAAACAATATTGTGAAAATGACTATACTACCAAAAGCAATCTATAGATTCAATGCAATCCCTAGCAAATTACCAATGGCATTTTTTACGGAACTAGAACAAATCATCTTAAAATTTGTATGGAGACGCAAAAGACCCCGAATAGCCAAAGCAGTCTTGAGGGAAAAAAACGGAGCTGGAGGAATCAGACTCCCTGACTTCAGACTACACTACAAAGCTACAGTAATCAAGACAGTATAGTACTGGCACAAAAACAGAAACATAGATCAATGGAACAAGATAGAAAGCCCAGAGATAAACCCAGGCACATATGGTCAACTAATCTATGACATAGGAGGCAAAGATATAAAATGGAGAAAAGACAGTCTCTTCAACAAGTGGTGCTGGGAAAACTGGACAGCTACATGTAAAAGAATGAAATTAGAACACTCCCTAACACCATACACAAAAATCAACTCAAAACGGATTCGAGACCTAAATGAAGACAAGACACCATAAAACTCTTAGAGGAAAACATAGGAAGAACACTCTTTGACATAAATCACAGCAAGATCTTTTTTGATCCACCTCCTAGAGTAATGGAAATAAAAACAAAAATAAACAAATGAGACCTAATGAAACTTCAAAGCTTTTGCACAGCAAAGAAAACCATAAACAAGACGAAAAGACAACCCTCAGAATGGGAGAAAATATTTGCAAACAAATCAACGGACAAAGGATTAACCTCCAAAAAATATAAACAGCTCAATATTAAAGAAACAAACAACCCAATCCAAAATTGGGCAGAAGACCTAAATAGACATTTCTCCAAAGAAGACATACAGAGGGCCAAGAAGCACAGGAAAAGCTGCTCAACATCACTAATTATTAGAGAAATGCAAGTTAAAACTACAATGAGGTGTCACCTCACACCAGTTAGAATGGGCATCATCAGAAAATCTACAAACGACAAATGCTGGAGAGGGTGTGGAGAAAAGGGAACCCTCTTGCACTGTTGGTGGGAATGTAAATTGATACAGCCACTATGGAGAACAGTATGGAGGTTCCTTAAAAAACTAAAAGTAGAATTACCATATGATCCAACAATCCCACGACTGGGCATATACCCAGAAAAAACCATAATTCAAAAAGACACATGCACCCCAATATTCATTGCAGCACTATTTACAATAGCCAGGTCATGGAAGCAACCTAAATGCCCATCGACAGACAAATGGTAAAAGAAGATGTGGCACATATATACAATGGAATATTACTCAGCCATAAAAAGGAACGAAATTGGTTCATTTGCAGAGACGTGGATGGATCTAGAGACTGTCATACAGAGTGAAGTAAGTCAGAAAGAGAAAAACAAATATCGTATATTAACACATATATGTGGAACCTAGAAAAATGGTACAGATGAACCAGTCTGCAGGGCAGAAGTTGAGACACAGATGTAGAGAACAAATGTATGGACATCAAGGGGGGAAATTCGCGGTGGGGTGGGGACGGTAGTGTGCTGAATTGGGCGATTGGGATTGACATGTATACACTGATGTGTATAAAATTGATGACTAATAAGAACCTGCAGTATAAAAAAAAAAAAAGGAGGACAACTCTCAAAATTGGTTCTTCTCCAACATTTTTCAGAAAAAAAAAAGATAAGTAGGTGGCTGCATCAGTGTCCATTCCCGTGTTTACTTGGGAATCCTCTGAGATTGAAGAGTTCAGGATTGGCCTTTTTAATGTCACTGGGTATGAATTTCATAGTCACAAACTTGGGCATGCAAAAACATCGCTTTTCTTATATCTACAACTAGAGTGACCAATCATCTTGGTTTGCCGAAGACTTTTCAGGTTTTAGCAGTGAAAGTTCCACATCCAAGGACAAACTGGAACAGTGGGTCACCCTATCTCAACTCAGTTTAACCTTTTTGATTTTAAATTCAGAGCTCTCATTCCCAATTGAAAGCAGAAATTTGAATCTGGGATTTCCTCAATCCACTGGGAAATTTTATTTACAGTTACAAGCTTAAAACAGTCCTTTCAGGAGTTTTCATTTTCCCAAAGTTCTTTCACTCTCCTCCTTCCTGGGACTTTCTAAACCCCCAGGGGTGTGGGCAACTACCATGATAAGCCTTTGGGGCTGATTTTAGCCTTTGTGGTCTCAATCTTCTGCAGGCCTCCTGTTCCAGGTAGAATTCACCCATGGTTCCTGGGTGCCTCTGGTTCTGTCTTCTTTGCTCTTTGTGTGTGTGTGTGTGTGTGTGTGTGTGTGTGTGTGTGTGTGTGAGAGAGAGAGAGAGAGAGAGAAAGAGAGAGAGAGAGAGAGAGAGAGAAATAGAGAGATATGTCAGCAATTCTGTAAAAACTTCTAGATCTATACAGCTGTGCCCTCTGAAGCCTCCTCATACTAACCCCCAGGATCATCATCTTTTTACTCCCACTCAGTGCTTATAAATCATTTAGTGATGCACAAATTAAATAACTCACAGAATTTCTTTTTAATTCTTTAAGGGAATTTTAAAAAATTAATTATTTCATTTTTGGCTGAGTTGAGTCTTCACTGCTGCATTTGGGCTTTCTCTAGTTGCAGCAAGCGGGGGCCACTCTTCGTTGCAGCGCACGGGCTTCTCATTGCGGTGGCTTCTCTTGCTGCAGAGCACAGGCTCAAGGCATGTGGGCCTCAGTAGCTGTGGCACACGGGCTCAGCAGTTGTGGCTCACAGGCTCAGTGGTTGTGGTGAACGGGCCTAGTTGCTCTGCGGCATGTGGGATCCTCCCAGACCAGGTCTTGAACCCGTGTCCCCTGCATTGGCAGGCGGACTCTTAACTACTGCGCCACCAGGGAAGTCCCATCACAGAATGTTTTTAAAGTGGATCCTGATTATATCCTATTACAACAAATATCATACAATTAATTTTTTTCCCCAAAGAAGTGTTGAGCCCCCAGATTATAACTCATTTATTTAGATAACATTTGATACCAAAAATTCCAGCCAAGCAGAATAATTTTGATGGTTCTTTTATCCAAATATCAGGCTCTACTCTAAATTTTCACTTATCCATTCATTCAACAAACATTTATTGAGCACTTCTAGGCATCAAGAACTGTTCTCCATGATAGAGATTCAAAAGTGCACAACATAAACAAGATTTCAGCTGTCAATGAGGCTTAGCTAGGAGGAGATGACACATGTACCTAAACATGTGTAATAAAGACACTTAAAACAGGCAGATGTAATACAGCATGACAGGGTGGATCCAAGTTATAATGCATGGTCAGGGAGGCTACTCTGAGAAGTTGATATTTGGGCTGAGATCTGAATGACGAAAAATGGGCAGCCTTGCTAAGATCGGGGGAAGAGTCGTCTGGACAGAGACATAGCCAGACAGCCAGTGCAGAGGCCCCAAGGCAAGAATGTTTGTCATTTTCAGGAACCAAAAAGTTGGCTAGTGTGGCTGAAGCATAGTGGATATGGTGGAGATTGTTTGAAATGAAGTCAAAGAACTAATCAGGAGCCAGACCATGGAGACTTCTATCCAGAGTAAGGAGCCTGGGATTCATTCCAAGTGTGTTTGGAAGTCACTGGATGGCTTCAATAAGGGAAATGACATAATCTAATTTACATTTTTAAAAGATCTCTCTGGCTGCTTTTTAAAGAGTGGTATCAGATGGAGTGGGAAGAAGGGATAATAGAGAAAAAGCCAGAACACCTGTTAGGAGGCTAGCTCAAAGACATCCAGAAAAGAAGAGCAGCGATCACTAGGAACCTGCGTTAGACTCCTTGCTGCATCACTTCATTTTTTTAAAATAAATGTAAGTATAGTGGTTTAGACTAAGGTAGTGACAGTGGAGAAGAGAAGAAGATGGCTTTAGGGTATAAAAGAGCTGGAGGCAGAATCAAAATGACTTGCTAATGGATAAATTATAAAAGATGAGAAATCAAGATATCAAAGCTAATACCTAGATTTTTGGCCTAAGCATGTGTATGGATGGTGATGTTGATGGCATAATTTGATGAAAAATTCCATGGACAAGCATCTTTAATAAGGAATCATGAGTTCTGTTTCAGCCACACTAGGTAAGAAATGCCATTTGACATTGTCATGGTGTCTGTGACCTGTTTTTAAATATTTCCACATCAACAGTATGCTACAACATGTGTGAATTTGTATGTATGCAGAGTATGCTATAACATGCATTAATTTACACTACACTCTAGGTTAGTTGTCCTAATTGAGAATTTGACCTTCCAGGATGTTTGAATAACATTATATTAAAAATACCTACTCTCCAGATGTCACCACTATGAATGCTTCAGCTATCATTATTTCTAACCAACCCCAAATCTTTGGCTAATTAGCATAATGAATGTTATTAATGGGGTTTTATTGGTGAAATTGGTGGAAATTGATGAAATCAGTGAAAATAAATATATACTCATTGGTTCAAATGTTCTAGAGACACTATCTAGACTTTCATGAACAGGATATGATAGTCTAGAGTCTATTGTAGCTTCTTGTGAATAGAGCCTGAGTCTTGATCTCTTAATGGTGCTGTGTTCAACCATTGGTTCTGAGGATTTTGGATGTCAATGCCAACTATAAGGGTAAAGATCCTTTATCTAGAATATTGTTGCATCTGACTTAAATGAGCATTTCATGAAAGTGCAGTTGAATCACCTGAAAGCACAGAGAGCTGCGACTTCATCAAAATGTTTAAAGAACAGCTTAGATCCAGAACAAAATGGGAATGTCTGCTGTAACCACTTCTATTCAACACTGTACTGGAAATTCTAGCCAGGGAAATTAGGCAAGAAAATGGAATAAAGCATATCCAGATTAAAAAGCAGGAAGTTAAACTATCTCTATTTGCAGATGACACAATGTTGTATATAGAAAATCCTAAGGAAACCATTAAAAAAAACTATTAGAACTAATAAACGAGTTCAGCAAGTTTGTAGAATACAAGATCAATATACAAAAGCAATTGTATTTTTATTTACTTGCAGTGAACGATCCAAAAATAAATTAAGAAAACAATTCAATTTACAATAATATCAAAAAGAATAAAATACTTAGGAATAAATTGAACAGTAGAATTCAAAACTTACAGTCCGAAAACTCCAAAATTCTGTTGAAAGAAATGAAAGAACACCTAAATAAATGGAAAGACAACCCATGTCATGGATCAGAAGACTTAATATTGTTGAGATTGCAATATTCCCCAAACTGATCTGCAAATTTAATGTAATGCCTATCAAAATCCCAACTGATGTCTGACCCTAAAATTGATATTGAAATGCAAGAGTCCCAGAATAGCCCAAACAATCTTGGAAATTAAGACCAAAGCTACAAAAAAAACTCACACTTTCTGATTTGGGGAAGAGGGAAGAGTATTGACAGTGGGCATGGAATACCCCTTCTACACTTGTGGTCATGGATTTTAAGTGATTCCAGTCAAAGTGGCTGCGTGTTTACACAAACACATCCAGGCAAGAAGGGTGAGGAAGTAAAGGGTGTTTGTATAAGGGAGTGTTAAAGGTAGTTGAGATAAAAACAAACAAAAAAATAGAACGATGAACATGATTAGCAAATAGTTCACAGGTAAATATTTGACTTTCCTTTATCTACTAAATCTTGTCCCTATGCTTTTTTGGAGGTCGATATTAGAAAAATAATCATCCATATCACTCATTAATCCAGGCTGGATATAATGGCATCTCCAACAATAATCCTTCTGTCTCTCTCACCTTTCATTCTTTACCTTGTTCCACTCTCAGGTAGGAATTTTATATAT
Source organism: Stenella coeruleoalba (assembly GCF_951394435.1). Classification (NCBI taxonomy): domain Eukaryota; kingdom Metazoa; phylum Chordata; class Mammalia; order Artiodactyla; family Delphinidae; genus Stenella; species Stenella coeruleoalba. The sequence goes on along the minus strand of NC_137155.1, from coordinate 50,375,165 downwards.
ATAACATCTTCTAATCACAGAGTGCTTTGCCCAATGCTGCTATCAGATGTGGTTCTTTTTAACAGTGTACACTTTCACTGCCATACGTCAGACATGAGTCCTATCCAAGTCTTATTGTCCCCTCCAAAAAGCGATCTCAGTCTCTGTGTTTATATGTCAAAGTCACACTCTTTGGAAGCCATACTCTGGACACCTGGTGGGTAAGTGAATATTGTGCTTGACCTTCTCACCTCCTGATTTCTCCTCAGCATTACAGGGGCCCTCTTTCTCCATTGTTTTCCTAGGACAAAATGGGTTTTCCACAGTATCTAAATTTATCTTGTTTATTTTTTCTTTCTCTCCAAATTCCCATTTCAGTTTCCATCAATTTCAGTTTCCAACTTCTAGATCACATCTTTGAGTCCTCCATCAAATGCAAGTGACTTTAAATAAAAACCAATAGTTTGGAGAAAGAGACAAGAAATGTCATGAATATATACAATCCATGATGTCCTGTGGTGGAAGGAAGCAAATCTGTAACTTCAGATTCTGTGTTTAGGAAATGACTTAACATGCAGGGAATATTAACTATAGAACCCAAGTATAAATCAAGCTATATTGACTAAAGAATCTAACTCAAAAATAAATTATATATACATACGTGTGTATGTGTATGCACCTTTGATTACATGGAAAGATGTTTCTACATAGAAATTTTGAAAAAATAAAAACAGCCCCATTAACCACATGAAATAAAACCCTCATGCTGTAATAAAATATTGCAAACAAATATGTAGTCTCTGAAATATAGAAAATAAAACCAAAAATTCCATTAAATCTGCAATTATATTCATACTCAACCACACCCATGCTTCACTTAGATTTTGGAAAATTCTCTGGCTTACTTCTTTTGATTTTATTTTGGCTCCTATGTCTTTTTTAATGTTCAGAAACTTTTTAAAAATACCAGTTCTTTTGGTAAGCATTGAATTTGTAGTGGGTCATTCTGCATTTTAATCTCAGTCACACTAAACTCCCACTGAAGAATCTGAGCCTGTAATTTGATCTCCAAGTCTCAGCTCTACATTAACACCATCTTATTTTATACTCTTATTATTAACTAAATAAAATAAGAAGTACATTTTCAGCAATAATTTTTTTAAAATATTTTTTTGTAGCGTGGCATGTTCACACAGCAGTCTTCACATGTAGGTGATTGATGCTTGGTTAACTTAGTTACTTTTATATTTTAGGCGTTCAATAAATAGTTGCAGGATTGATTTTACCTCTTCTACCCTATTACTTGATGCCTAAAATTTCTTTAACAAGACAAGTGCTTAACTAGACACAGGGCTTAAAAATCTGAGTATCCCTTGAGATATAAAACACTGACTTAAATGCATAACAAGAAGTAAATGACTTTTTGCTAAACTAAATATTGTTAGGCAAGAGAGATCACTGGGTTTGTAGCTTGGGGTGGTGTAATGTGGTATGGGAGTGCCTCGTTCTTGGCATATTGATGATTTTCTAATGTTGACCCTATTGTGTAAGTACATATTTGAATTGTGAATTGTTCTCAAAAAGTAGTTATAAACTTTTGTACATCCAAAATCACCATAAGGAAAAATTTTAAGTAAATAAAGTAGAAAAAAAATATGCTCTACACTACACACGTGAAACACAAAGAGTTTACATCAATAGGAAAAGGCAAACCTCCTAATTGAAAAATAAATATAAGACGTGACCAGGCAAAAATAATAAAATATTCAATACTGGTAAAGATTCAAGGATTGTAAATTATGATCAAAATGTAAAATTAGTATATCCTTTCCTAAGGATAGTCAAGCAATATGTATAAAATGCCTTATGAATATTCTTTTTTAACCCACTAATCCCACCTCTGGATTCCTAAGGAAGTACTCAAAATGTGAATAAAGATTTATGTTCAAGGAGGATCATTTCAAGATTTTTTTATGACTCATAAATTGAAAAGCTAAAATTTCCAAATTAGAAAAGCAATAATTTTTCCAAAAATACAAAAGCAATACTTATGAGAAAAAATTTTTGTAGCCAATGAACATCATTTCATACAAGAATATTAACATGAGAAAATGCTTCTACTATATTGTTAATTTTAAAAAGCAAGTTAACAAATTGTATGTATAACATTCTTCCAGTTACATATACAAAGAATCTGAAAGGATATAGACAATGTGTGGTTATATCTGGTTGATGGAATTACAGCTGATTTTATTATCTCCTTCGTGTTCTTTTATAGTTTATTTTCAAAATTTCTATAGTAAACGTGTTACTTTCTTTTAATTTATCTATTTTACTTTTTTTATTTTTGGCTGTGTTGGGTCTTCGTTGCCGCACCTGCTTTTCTCTAGTTGCGGCAAGCGGGGTCTAGATTCTGTTGCGGTGCGCGGGTTTCTCATTGCGGTGGCTTCTCTTGTTGCGGAGCAGGGGCTCTACGTGCACGGGCTTCAGTAGTTGCAGCACACGGACTCAGCAGTTGTGGCTCGCGGGCTCTAGAGCGCAGGCTCTGTAGTTGTGGTGCGTGGGCTTAGTTGCTCTGCGGCATGTGGGATCTTCCCAGACCAGGGCTTGAACCCATGTCCCCTGCATTGGCAGGTAGATTCTTAACCACTGCACCACCAGGGAAGCCCAACATGTTACTTTTATAATAAAAAAAAAAAAAAAAATAGCAAGAAATTTTCCTGGACAAAAGTTTTCACCAAAACCCCAAAATGATTAGCCTCAACCCTGGAGGTCTTTTGGACAGTTTGCTCCAAGAGGTCGTTGGTTCCAAACCCAATGCTTTCAACTGCTTATCAGTTTGTAAGTCCTGCAATGGAAGGCCCCCCTTTTATTTGCCAGGGACACAAAGTGGGGCCAGATGCCTTGCCCGTTAGAGGAATGATTCTCAACCTGGCTGCCCATCAGAACTGCCTGCAGTGCTTTAAAAATACGTCCGCTCAGCCTTCACCACTTGGAGATCCTTTTTCTGTAGATTTGAAGTAGATAGAGCTTGTGAATCTTGTGCGTGTGTGGGGGGGGGGGGTGTGGGTGTGGGTGTGGGTGTGAGAGAGATTTTTCTAAAATTCATTGCCATTTGTGACAAGACTTCTTTTTTTATGCAAACAACATATTTTACTATCTTAAGAATGGGTTTAGGAGATAACTTTTTCCTGTAGATATTTAGCATCAGAAAATAGGGCTACAGACAAATTGATTATTCTAAAATATGTTATTATTTTGGGAAGATTTTTCTTCTGCTTTGTGAATAACTATACCATACAACACACTTTGTCATTTAGCTACCTTGCCATACAGTATATTAGCGAGGATAAATACAGAATTAGCATTGCTAATTTAGAGGCATTTATTTTACATGTATACTTCACAGAGAGTTTATGGTGGTTTGACCAAAATGAAGATATGTTTATAACTGCCTCATAAAATTCTAAGCCAAAGCTATTTTGATGATACTACATAAGTGAAACAGTAGGACCCTGACTGTACCCTGAAGAAAATTCAAAACTATTTCCTGCAGAAAAGCTCAGGACTGTTAAGGGAGGAGGTGGGATGGTCTTCTATCTACGTATGTTCTTCTAACATTAATAAGTTCCTTAGCTTCAACAAAAGGATGTTAATCCTATCCTTAGAATTAATGGTTAAGACACAAGGTTTCATGGGTAACAAACTATATAGACTAGATGCACTCCAAGGAGTTGTCATAAAATAAAATCTCAAGTTCACTGCAATGCAATATTTCTTTTCAAAAGTTCAGTTAGAGAAACAATATTTGGATGAAATGGCTTAAATGTCATGTTTAGGTATTATAAAAAAGATCCTTGGATCAAGACAGACATGCAGAGACATGGACCTTTTTCAGAATTTTTTGCACTAAATATGCCTTAGAGGAACACCAGTAGCTTATATTGAGAATCTCTACAAGAAACAACCTTATAAATGTATTTCTGTACCTATTTTTATGGACATTGCTTATCAAATTGACAAAAGATTTTTTTCTCAAAGTACTTTTGTTTTAATATAATTTATAAAGATAACACATTCTCACTGAGTAAAATTCAAACGATATAATAGAAATTATAAAAAAGAAAACAAACCTAACCAACCCTACCACTATAATTATCCTTTAGAGATATATCTAAGACATATATAGAGATATATATACATATATCAATACTTTTATATGTATTTATACATATAATATATATAGATAATATATCTAACATATATAGATGGATATACTACACATAAATGGGGTCTTATTACACAGTTGGCCCTCCACGGATTTCCCATCCGCAGATTCAGCCAACAGTGGATCAAAATTTCCATCCATAGTTGGTTGAATCTGAGAACGGAAAACGCACTGGATATGGAAACTGACTGTATTCATTGTACTATGCCATTTTATATAAGGGACTTGAGCATCTATGGATTTTGGTTACACACAGGGGCTCCTGGAACCAATCTCCTGCGGATACTGAGGGACAACTGTAGCATATTATTTTCAAACTATTTTTTCTCATTTAAATATCTTAATGAATATCAATGCACATCAACCTTCTCAGTGACTATACATTTTTCTATTGTACGAATGTACCAAATTCATTGATTAAATACCTTATTGATGTATTACTAATTGATTCTAATTTTTCACATTAATATAAATGGCACCATATTGAACATCCTTGCATGTACTTATGTCTTTGCGCAATTATATGATTATCTCCTTAGGACAGATTTCGAAAAGTGGTATTTCTGAAATCACACTTTCTGATTTCAGGAAGAGGGAAGAGTATTGACGAGGAAGGTGGAAGATGGAATCCCCTTCAGGGTACAGTCAAGGTCCTATTGTTTCACCTATGTAGCATCGTCAAAATGGTTTTTTGGCTTAGAATATTCTAAGGCAGTTATAAAGAATATATACCTATTCATTAATATGGCTAAGTTGACTTTCTAAAAATATTGTCCAAACATATACTTTCCTACCACCAGTCCTAAGACTGACCATTCCCTCCACCTACTCCCACCATTTTGTCAAGATTTTTTCATACCAATAAATGAACAAATTTTCAAATGTATACTGGTCATTCATATTTCTTCCTTTATTAATTGTTCTTTCATGTCTTTAGTCCATTTTTCAACAGAAGTGTTTATTCTTCTCTTAATGATTTATAAAATGCCTTATATATATCAGAGCTTGTAACGTTTGCCAGACAAGTTTCCAGATTTTTTGTTATTGTTGGTTTCTGTATTTAATAGTTTGTCATTTGCTTGTTGGAAAAGAAAATGATAAACGCAATATGCCACTCACTCTATAAATTACAATTTCCCCCTTATCCCTCAAGACCCAACTTGAATCCCACATCTTTTCCTAAAGCCTTACCTCCTTCCCCATCGTAACATGATCTCTCCCTCTGTAACTCATTGTCTGTACAATTATTTGGCAATTTATCCCACAATGCCTGGTGACACATCTAAGTACTGTCAGTCACACTCAAGTCTTATTTTTACAAGCCAGCAGGAGTTAAGTATTCATTCCATGCCCTCAAAGCTGGTGCTCAATAAATAATAAAGCAAGGACTTATGTAAAGCAATGAATTGGGGGAAAAATAGATGACAGAAGGCACCTCAAATTTTCCAGGCTTGAGAAAGGGCTTGGCTGAAGCATTCAGCCTGACAGTTTATGCAGTTCCATTGCACTTCTTGCCTCAACATTCTGACCCAAGGTAAAGCTCATTCCAATCATGTCAACTCCTGAGACATAGCTATTTTCTTTCCTGCAAGGGCACCCATATTTCCTAGTTTACCCGAAACATTCCCAGTTTGCTCTACTTGTGTATTTCTTAAAAGTTCCTTTCATCCCCAAAGTTTTGGATGATAAATTACATGTTTACCCAATCTATTGCTGGTTCTTATCTTATTTATTTCCTAAGCTAAAAATCTACCACACAATTTAAAAGACTTGGTAGACGAAGATCAAAATTTCCAAGCAGGATACAAATGTTGGCCCATTCATCTTGGTTTAATTAATTAAATATATATGAGCCTAACCTTGAAAGATTAAAGGAAACATTTAATGTGCAAATAAAAACACTTGCTATTTATATGAGGTTTTTAAAAGGTCGTAAAGTGGGTTTTTTTTTTTATTGTGCTCATGTTTTCTTCAACTAAATTGAGAACTTTTTGGAGTACCATTATTCTTACTTTTTGTACCCCTTCATCATAGCACTTAAAAGAGTACTCTGTACTCAGTGGGCATGCAATAAATACTGCTGTGAAACCACTGGGGGCCTGGAGATTTTAATCTGCTTTTTGATTAAGGTTGTCCTTCCCCTTGACTCCTACCATGTCATCACGGACATGTGAGGGGATAGTATTGATTAGAGTGCTGAATGGGAAGTGGTATCACAAAAACCCAGCTGAATTATAAGATTCACTTTTATGTCTTTGGCTCGGTTGTCCACCCACGGATAGAGCTCATCTGAATTAGATGTGTCTGAAAATTCAATTACCCCAAGTGGAAACATCTGGATCCTTTTTTCTTCCTTTAATCCTTTGTCCTGGTGACTCTGCCAGACAGTCCATATTCCTTGTTGGTTTGGCAGGAAACATATAAGGGCATAGTTAGAAGTGGGGGTAGTTGATGGAAATGTCTCCTTGCCTGTTGTTTCAGTCTATGTGGTCACTTTCCTCCTCTAGATATTAGAATCACAGATTTTTATCAGAGTGAAGACCTTAGAAGAAAAGTTAGTGTAACTCCATCTTTTACAGCAGGAGGAATTTGTACCCAGCAAAATTAAATAAGCTGCCCCAAAATATATATGCAATGATAGCAGACCTGCACTTTTTTTTTTCTGATTCTCAATCTAGAGCACTTTTTACCACACCAGATTCTAGATACTGTCTGAATATTAGCTATTGCCTCATTTCAGTCTGTGATACTGGTGCTAGACTGATTTAAACTATAGAAAACAATTGTTCATTTAAAATATATCTGAATGTTATAAGAAACAAGAAAGATTTCCCCCCAAATTTGCCTGATATCTTTAGTAGATGCTGAGAGATAAAACTGACTTCTTTTTTCATGGAAGGTGTCAGCCAAATTCAGACAGACGTGTTTTTGTGTGTTCATAAGCTAGAACAGAATCAGAGAGAACAGAGTCTGACAGAAGAGATCATGAACCATCAAATACATCTCATATCTGCTCCAGAATTCTTTTCGTAGAAAAAGAAAAGTTCTGGGAACAAAGAATAAGGGAGAAGTAGACATATATTTGACCTGTGGTTTTAGGTTTAACTTAGGAAAAGCAGAAAATGAGATCTTATTATAATTATATCTGTAGCGGATAGAGACAGCCAATTTAGATAAGCTGAATATCTACTTTTCTAAACCGAAAAGAACACTTTTGATTCTCTGGGCAAGCTGTGACCTCATGCAGTGGAGAGGCTACAAAATACTACTGACCAAGAGAAGGGATTTTTATATAAGCTATCGCACATCTGAGAATATTAAAAAGATATTTTAAAGTCTACTTAATCTTATTTTGGACATAAATCCTTATCTTTCCCTCCCCCCAAAAAATACTCAAAGTGACATTTCTGCTTCTAGCACACATTAGAAAGTTATGTGAAAATACATTTGGTTCATGTACACTATTTTTTAAAATCTTTACTGAACTAGCTACTCTCAGATGTAAATTGATCTTCTCATCTCTACCTGTCTTAAGTTTCAAATATGACGTTGGGGTTGTAAAGGAGGATCACATGACATAAAGGAAATAAAATTCAGAGGGAACAGAGGAATGACACAAAGGCTCCTTCCATCCAGCAGAAGAATAGAGCAAGAACAGTGATTTGGGGTGGAGAGGTGGGAAGGGATAGAGGGAGAAAGTCAGGAGAGGCAACAGGAGGTAGAACATAGGAGTCTGGTGTCACTTCTCCACTGTTTGACCCAGAGACTTGTGGAGAACAGACATTACCTAAATTGGAGTGTTGGGGGAATGCTGAAAGTAGAGGTGCACCTGCCCTGCTTCCCATTTGGTTGCCTGGTAGGAATCCACTGAGCAGGGTGTTCTAGGCCAACATGGAGTAGGCCCAGCAGTATAAAGAGAGTGGAGGAGTCTGACCAAAGGAAAGTGTCACCTCCCTAACTCTCAGGTGGACAACACAGAAGATTCCATATGCTCCCACAGAGGATGGTAAATGCATGAGTTGAGATCCAAAAAGTCTGCCATGGGGCCCACCATGGTAAGAGGTAAGGAACCCTGCACAGAACTTGCAGAGTGAACTACCCAAGCCTGGGGATTAGATGGTGGATATGACACATGGTCAGCAAGGTCTTCATGAAGAATCTGGATGGGGCCAAGGAAGCAGAGAGGGACCACTTTGTCCTCCCAAGATGGGAAATAAGAAGAAAGGAGCATGTATGTGTTCATGAGCCACAGATTTCATGGTGGACACCAGAAGGACACACATTATGCACATCTGAGAACAGTGTGAGTTTGATTTTGTAACCACTCAACATATAGTTATTCAGTATTTGGTAGCATAAAGTTTATGGTCTTAAAAAGTGGTCTAAAAGTCCTAGCTGATACAAAGTTGCAAGGCCACCATCTACTGGTAATTTGCTCAAATTTCAGGCACACGATTTTTTTTTAATAGATTTTATTTATTTATTTATTGGCTGCATTCCATGGCTGTGCACAGGCTTTCTCTAGTTGCTGAGGGCTTCTCATTGCAGTGGCTCAATAGCCACATGGGGCTAGTGGCTACCCTGTTATATAGCACATATCGAAGCTGACATTTAGCACAAAATTGGGGCAAAATTGATGTATATTGAACGAACGATTGAATAACCTGTCCGAGCTCCACGGATTACTAGCTGCTACTTTCATATTTTTGCACTGAACAATTATCTGAGACTAATTGGATATGAGAGGAAAGAGAGGAGCCAAAGAGTTTGGGAGGAAGCCATAAGGAGAATTAGGGAGCCATTGGCAGAATCGGGGACACTGAGAAGGAGGACTTGGTTCAAGAGGGAACAAAATGAATATTGGAGCTCTAAAAGTTCCCCACTGTGAGGAACAAAGCTTCCAGTGACAATCAGTAGCACCAACATAATTTGCCATCACAACTGCTCGTATTTCTTGGTCCACACTATCCAATGGCTGCCCATAATTCTGTCCTATCTGTTCTGGAATCAAAGTCAAACTCCAGCTCTACTGTGCTGTGGTTCTGCTTGTCTGATCCATGATTTTCAGGATGTTGGTCTGAATGTTAACACCTACCTGTTTACTCATAGCTGCTTTGAACCCTAAATTTCAACTTCTGACTATTCTGATCTTCCTAATGCCCTCCTGCCACCCTTGACCACAACCTTCTGCTTCTGACTTTGTTCCAGTCTATGCCCATGAACCTTGTAATGTCCAGCTCAATCTATCCTTTTTTTTTTTTTTTTTTTTTTGCCCATGCTGCACTGCATACGGGATCTTATTTCCCACACCAGGGATCGAACCCCCGCCCCCTGCAGTGGAAGCGCGGAGTCTTAAACACTGGACTGCCAGAGAAGTCCCCGATCCATCCATTTTAACAAATTCATTTAAAAAATTTTTTAATTCTTGACATGACAAAACAAAACTGAAATTTATTAACATTCCACTCTTACATTTCTTATTGACAAACAGAAATAAAATTCATGAACCAAAATCTGAAAACAAAACTAAAAACAGGAAAAAGCTTATAAAACTAAATATGGATCCCAGCATTAACAAATGAACAGAGAATGTGATTTTTAACTAACACTTACAAATTATTTACCTACTTGGACTCCAAGTCATGCCTGTGTCACCAGTTCACCTGGATACCTCAGCATCTGTGGTAGGCAGCCTCTCAGATGAACCCTAGTGATCCTCACTTCCCAGTATCCATGCCCTGTGTAATCCCCTCCCCCTGAGTGTCAGCTGGACCTAGTGGCTCACTTCGAACCAACAGAAGACAGCAAAAGTGATGGGCTATAACTTCTGATATTAGGTTACAAAAATACTGTGGCTTCCATCTTGGACTCTCTTTCTTACTCTCTCACTCACTTATTCTGAAGAAAGCCAACTGCAATGTTGCAAGGCTGCCCTGTGGAGAGGCCCACATGGCAAAGATCTGGGGAAGTCTCAGTCCAACAATCCATGAGGATCAAAATTCTGCCAACCACTACAGGAGTGAACCTGGAAGTAGAACCACCTCCAGTCAAGCCTTCAGGTGAGACTTGTGTTCTGGTCAAAACTTTGATTGCAGCCTTGTGAGATACCTTGAGGCAGAGACACCTAGCTAAGTTGCATCCAGATTCCTAACCTACAGAAATTCTGTGTTTTAAACTGCTAAGTTTTGGAGTAATTTGTTATGCAGCAAGAGATAACTAATACAGCGTGGCACGCTAATTTTCTTATAGAAAACTCATGTAATCTATCCTATCTACAATGAATTTTGGACATTTTAAGTGATCACAAGATATTCAAACCAGAATGTGCACAAGATATTTGGTAATAATAGACCTGGAGCCTAGGGAAGGGGTTAGCATCAAGGTTATAAAGGAAGTAATGACAATGTGTTGACTGTCTTTGAAGACTCTGAATGTAAATAAGAAGCATTTGTCAAATGCATGAGGGGAATAATTCGTCTCTTCCCTTGTGAGTCTCACTTGACAGAGAGTAGGGAGCTCATGAGAAACATTTGGGGAAATTTACAAATACATCCACAGCCTCACCTTCCCCCTTCAACCCAGACTTAAATCAGAATCTCCAGTAAGAAAATCCAGTCATGCACATTTTTCTAAGTTCCAAGAGAGTAGAACTTAAAAAAACATTAATCTCTTATACAGAATTCCATATGGACCAGATCTGTTAGAGGTTCAATATAACCAAGTCTTCCAGAAGTCCTCCATTATAGCACAAGCATTTCTCTAACAAGACGGTGTCATGGCACAGAACTGTACCACAGAGAGCTGATAACATAAGTCATCTTCTTTTGTATTAAAAGCATCCCCTACCAATGAATTTCAATAATCAGTGACTTATGCACAGGAAGTTCTTTTAATATCTCACCTGGCCTCTCACTGGGGCAATGAGAAACTTGAAGTTTCACTGTGATACAATTGAGGATCTGTAAATTATTTCTAGATGCCCAAGAGAAATTTAGAAATTATGTCTTTAGCAAGGATAAAGCTACAGGCTAACTAAGATGTCAAGTGTCTTTGACTGGACAGAAATTATATCAATATATCTATTATTAGCATATTATTTGTATTATTATTATCATATATTAGTAGAAAGTTGGACAGTTAATGACACAATAGAAACTACCTACATCAGTACCCATATTGATTTTGTAATTGATCTTGTACCTAATACAAAGTGACAGCCAAATTAAAGTGAATCACACTTGAGTATCTCTAGACACTTTTTTTTTTTTTTTGGCTGTCCTGGGTCTTAGTTGCTGCGCGCTAGTTGCGGCGAACAGGGCTGCTCTTCATTGCAGTGCACGGGCTGCTCATTGCAGTACGCGGGCTTCTCATTGTGGTGGCTTCTGTTGTTGCGGAGCACGGGCTCTGGGTGCACAGGCTTCAGTAGTTCTGGCACGTGAGCTCAGTAGTTGTGGTTTGTGGGCTCTAGAGCACAGGCTCAGTAGTTGTGGTGCACGGGCTTAGTTGCTCTACAGCATGTGCGATCTTCCTGGACCAGGGCTAGAACCCGTGTCCCCTGCATTGGCAGGCGGATTCTTAACCACTGCACCACCAGGGAAGCCACCCTAGACAATTCTTAATTTTGTTACTAGCAGTCAGTATAGTAGAAAAATCAAGAGTATTAGAATCAGAGAACCTGTGCTGTCCTATCTGTACAAAGGGAACTTATAAACGTCAGCTTTTTCATCTGTCATGTGGGGATAATGCTAAAGGGGTGCTGGGAAATTAAAAGAGAAAATGTGGTAGCCTAATGTTTAGCAAATAGCACAAAGCTTGGCACATAGTAGAAGTTCAACAACTGTTGTTATTGCTTCTTTTCTTTAGTGCTTCTTAGCAACTCAATCATGATAAACATTTATACAGTATATCATTGTAAATCTTGATGAATATAGATCATTGATTATAATTTGGATCAATGATTCAGTCTCTCAAGGCAAAAGAAATAAAAACAAAAGTAAGCAAATGGGACCTAATCAAACTTACTAGCTTTTGCACAGCAAAGGAAACCATAAACAAAACGAAAAGATAACCTACAGAATGTGAGAAAATATTTGCAAACGATGCAACCAACAAGGGGTTAATATCCAAAATATACAAACTCATACAACTCAGTATCAAAAAAACAAAAATCTCAATCAAAAAATGGTCAGAAGACCTAAACAGACATTTCTCCAAAGAAGACATATAGATGGCCAACAGGCACATGAAAAAATGTTCAACATAATTAATTATTGGAGAAATGCAAACCAAACTAGGTGAGGTATCACCTCACACCAGTCAGAATGGCCATTATCAAACAGTCTACAAATAATAAATTCTGTAGAGGGTGTGGAGAAAAGGGAACCCTACTACACTGTTGGCAGGAATGTAAAGTGGTACAGCCACTATGGAAAACAGTATGGAGGTTCCTTAAAAAACTAAAAATAGGAGCTACCATATTATCCAGCACTCCCACTCCTGGCCATATATCCAGGAAAGACAAAGACTCTAATTTGAAAATGATACATGCACCCCAGTGTTCAAAGAAGCCCTATTACAATAGTCAAGACATAGAAACAACTCAAGTGCCCATCAACAGAAGAATGGTTTAAGAAGATGTGATAGTATCTCACACAGACACACACACACACACACACACACACACACACACACACACACATACACACAATGAAATATTACTCAGCCAGAAAAAAAGAATGAAATATTGCCATTTGCAGCAACATGGATGGACCTAGAGAATATCATACTAAGTCAGAAAGAGAAAGACAAATATTTATGATATCACTTATATGTGGAATTTAAAAAATAATATAAATGAATCTGTATACAAAACAGAAACAGACTCACAGACATAGAAAACAAACTTATGGTTATCAAAGGAGAAAGGAAGGGGGGAGGGATAAATTAGGAGTATAGGATTAGTAGATACAAACTACTATGAATAAAATAGATAAGCAGGGACCTCCCTGGTGGCACAGTGGTTAAGAATCCACCCGCCAAAGCAGGGGACACAGGTTGGAGCTCTGGTCCGGGAAGATCCCACATGCCATGGAGCAACTAAGCCCGTGCGCCACAACTACTGAGCCTGAGCTCTAGAGCCTGTGAGCCACAACTACTGAGCTCACATGCCACAGCTACTGAAGCCTGTGCGCCTAGAGCCAATGCTCTGCAACAAGAGAAGTCGCCTCAATGAGAAGCCCGAGCACCATAACGATGAGTAGCCCCAGCTCGCGGCAACTAGAGAAAGCCCGCACGCAGCAACAAAGACCCAACGCAGCCAAATAAATAAATAAATTTATTTTTTAAAAAATAATAAAATAAAATGAAATAGATAAGCAACAAGAATTTACTATATGGCACAGGGAACTATATTCAATATCTTGTAATAACCTATAATGGAAAATAATCTGAAATATATATATAACTGAAAAAAAAATAATTTAGATCAATATTGAAATAAGTAAGTTCTTTGATATGAAATTTTTTTCAAAATATAGAGTCCATAGGGAAAAAATAATACAAGGGGTCTCTGATGATTTTTAAAACTTGGGAATATCTGACAACCCAAATCTGTCATAGTATACATTAATCCTGCTCAATGTCTTCTTTGATAGAAATGACAAAAAGCAGCTTGTTACATTTTATATTCTTCATTCATATCCTTCATGTTTGTGTGTGTGTGCATATATATATATAACCCAAATGGGACCATGTTAAATGTTCTTCTCTACAGCTTAGTTTTCATTTGTAATAATAAATTGTGGACACATTTCCAAGTTAGTACATATAGCTGTAACTCAATCTTTTTAATATACTAACATTTATTTAATTGGTCTCCTATTGAGGCACACTTAAATATTTCAAATTTTTCATTATTATAAATAACCCTTATCTGTGAATCTCTGTACATATATCTTTAGACACTTGGGTATTTCTGTAGGATTACATAAATTATGAATGCATTTGGCTGGCAGTAACAAAAAAAAACCATACCAAGAATGATTGTTAAAATGAATTTTCTCACATAATAAAATACTGAAAGGTAAGCAATTGCTAGCATTGTTCTTTCAACCCTTCTACTCCACCGTGCTCGGCTATTGTTTATGTTCTCCAGGTACCACATCTGCATCCCAGCATCCCAGCAAGAAGGAAATAGCAAGGACCAAAACCTTCTCCTGGAAGGGAAGTCCCCCAGCAGACTCTCCCTAATGACCCTTTGCTCAGAACTGTGCTGCATGCCCATCCCCAGACCAACCACAGGTAAAGCGAACGGAGTCACCACGACTGGCTGAAACCCACCATGATTCATTTCCTGGGTCTTGGGACTAGAGCCCATCATCTCTGAACTCATTGAAGGATTTAACCTGTTGGAAAATTCGGAGTCTTAAGAGAAGACTCTTGGGAAAGAAAAGGGGAGTGGAAAGTGGCTACTAAGAAGGCAGTGAACAATATCTTCAACAAAGATAAATTATGAAGGAGAATTGCTGAGCCAAAGGGTATATGGCACTACATTTTAAATCTGTGACACAGATTGCTGAATTACCTTCCAAAAATATTGTATCAAATGAAAGTTCCAGTAACATGTATGAAATGGCTGATTTGCCCATATTCAACAGCCCTGGTCTTCTAAATTTTTCTAAATGTTTGCCAATCTGATAGGCAGAAAACAATCAAATGCAAAGTTAGATAGATATGAATAGATAGATCATAGATAACATAGATAGATGATAGAATCTCAATAGTTTATTTTGTACGTATTTTATTATTAGTGTAGATGAGCATTTCTTAATATATTTATTGACCATCTGAATTTTTTTTCTGTGAATTGCCTGTGTAACTGTATAAAACTTATTTTTCTGTGAATTGCCTGTGTAAAAGTACCTTTATCCACTTTTCTATTGTTTTTTTCTTTAATCTCTTTAATATATTATGGGCATTAACCTCCCTTTTACAAATATATTTCCCAGTTTATTTCTTGACTCTCTCCTTTATTTACGGCCTTTTTTCCCATTCATATGCTTTTAATTTGTGTTAAGTCCAATCTATTCATCCTTCCCTTTACATATTCAAATCTTGGCAACACGCTAAGGAAAATCATGTCTGCTTCAAGATTAAAATATTCTCTCTTTCAGTCCTGCAATTTATACAGTTTATATGAATAAAACCTTAAACTACTTGAAATTTATTTATTTTCAATGATAGTGTTTGTTATCTACCTATATATCTCCCAAATTTTTATCTAATTATAAGTGATATTTGTCATTTAAATGTCTAATTAATTTTAAATGTCCACACACATGTGCTGGGCCATTACCACAGTTTTAATTACTATAGATGTAGAGTATGTGCTGATAACTTGTAATGTAATTATTTTACTATTATTATTGTTTCCTCTACAGTTTTCTGGACATTCTTTTGCATTTTTTTCAGTATAAAAAGTTTGATCAAATTTTCAAGATTAAAAGGAATAACTGGTTGGTGTACTTATTGAAATTTTATTAAATTTATAGTTTGGGGAGCATCTTTATAGTTCTGCATCTTCCTATTCAGAAGCATCATATTATTAGAAAATGATGTGATATACTGGTGGAACAGAATTAAATTCTACCTTGGCAGAGTCAACCCTTTTCTCTTTAAGGTCCCAAAGAAGACAAAGTAAGGAAAAAGAATACTTTATTATTAGCTGAAACTTTGGCCCTACACCATATTCAGATCTCTGATAGCTCATCTGGACCAAATAAGGATGTCCTTTTTTAAGCTACATCAGTGTTAATGGTCTAGCACCACCAAAGAATCTGTTCTGCTTATGCCACGGCACCAGTCCCCTTCATCCTTGTCCCACCACTCTCCACCCCCACCACCAACGAATAACAAACTCCATGAACCAAACTCGGCACTGCAGTGGGATGCAATGCTAAACCCATCAGCACTAAAGAGAGAGGATCCAGGGAAAACACATTTGCCCCATTGCTAAAAGTAGTATGTAAAATAAAGACAGCTAAGGAGGGAGAGAAAGAGTCCAATGAAAGAAAGAGAATGGCAAGCTTGATGAAAAAAAAAAAAGAAAGAACTGGGGCCACTTCATGTTCTCACTGCAAATATGGACAAAAATCAACTTTCCAGGTCTTTCAAAGCTCCATGGCAGGAAGTGACCTAATCATTTAATTACCGCTAAAAGTGCCCAAACATTTGATTCCCACTAACTAACTGGATTGGCAATCCTCTCCATTAGGCTTGAAGTACAGACGTGAGTAAAGCGTTCAGAGAGGACTTCTATTAAAAGTCAAAAGTATTTCTTTATATACATTCAGAAATTTATATCCTTCAGCCAACCCTTACAGTTTTCTTCGTGTAAGTGTTATACTTTCCTTGTCAAGTTTATTGCTAGGAAAATTAAGGATTTTATGGCTATGGGGAATAGAATATGTTTAAAGTTATATTTTCTAAATGGGTGACAGGTAAAAATAATTGATCTTCTGCATGTTTATTTTTACCAACCTCATTGAACTCTTTGTTTTTTTAAATTCTGTGGAATCTTCTAAGCATACTGTTATATTCTCTAGAAAATAAAATAGTGATTTGACCCCTTTCTATTAATTTATTTAAAAATGTATTACACACACAAAAGAATATTATAACATACATGGCAGAGTTTAAAGAATAGTAATAATTTTAAAATAAAATAAATACTTATTCCCCAAATGAATAAAATACCAATTCCTTTGATGTTTCCTGTGTGTCCTTCCCAGAAGTAACCACCGCCTTGAATTTTGTAGTAGTAACAATTCCCTTGCAGTTTAGTGTATATGTAACTGTGCATGTAATTTTGTTTTGCCTGAGTTTGAATTTTATATAAATGGAGTTGTATTGTATATATTCTTCGGTGACTTGCTTTTTATCCATGACGTAGAGAATAGGAAAAGTTTCTGTTGATCCTTTTCCCTGCTATACAGTATTCTTTCTTTATGCTTTCTACTGTTCATAGATATTTGGATTTATTTTCTTCTTGTTTTTGTTTTTTTCCTATTACAAATAAGGCTGCCTTGAGCATTTTTGCATATATATATTGATGAACATGTTTAAGAGTTTCTTTGGAATATACGCACGTGGGGATGGAATTGTTGTAAGTAGAGTCTTGTGCATATTCAACAATCCAGGTATTGTTAATGTTTTCTGAAGTGATCGTGCTAATTTACACCGCCACCAGACATGTATTTATGTTCCCATCACTCTACATCCTTGTCAAAACATTGTATTGTTTGTTTTTTTAATGTTTGCCATCTGATGGTGTGAATGGTGTCTCTGATTAACCTTGTCCTGATTACTAATAATGTTGAGCATATCTTCACAGTTATTGGCTTTTTGTGCTTCCTCTTTTTAATAACAACTCTTCATGTCTTCTGCCTTTTTTTCCTTTTGTTGTCTTTTTATCATTGAAATCTTTCTGACTTGTAGAAATTCTTCATATATTCTGAATATTAATTCTTTTTGGTTATAAGTATTACCAAAAAAATCTTCTCAGTTTATAGCTTGTCTTTTGAATCTTTTAATAATTTTTTTTGAGAAAAAGGAGTATTTCATTTTCAGGTAGTAATATTTACTTTTATTTATTTATAAATCTTTTCCTCCAAAAAAGGGCTTATAATTTTGAGTCCTATTTAGAAAATTCTTCCATATTCTGAGGTCATGAAATTTTTCCCTTATATTTTAAGTTTTTGCCTTTTACATTTAAGAACTTGATCTGTTTAGAATTGATTTTTGTGCAGAAAATGAGGCAGGAAACCATTTTTACTTTTGTCTGTATGAATAACATATTAGCCTGGCACTAGAGTTGCCAGAGTTTAGCAAATAAAAATATAGGACACCTAGTTTTATTTGAACTTCAGATAAAAATGAATAACACGTGAGTAGAATTATGTCTTTTGCAATATTTTAGACACACATACTGGAAAAGTATTTGTTGTTTATCTGAAAATCAAATTTAACTAAGTATCTTGTATCTTATCTGGCAACCTCACCTGGTACCATTTATTGAATAATCCATTCTTTATCAGCTGATACGCAATATCATCCTGTCATTTTTCAGATTTCCATATCTGTGGATGCTTCCATATTCTCTACTCTGTTGCAATATCTATATCTTCTCAAGCCTCCCAAACATATTCTTTTACAGAATTGTTGACTAGTACCTCCAGACCTATGTTAGATAACAGTACAGTAAAATTGGGCTTTTTGTCTTGTTCTTCACTTTACTGGGACTGCTTCCAGTGATTCCTCATTAGTCACATGGCAAGCTTCTTGGTTGAGATATATAAATATATATCAGGTTAAGGAGATGTCCATCTAGTCCTATTTAATTAAGAGCTTTAAAAGACCTAGAATGAATGTTAAAATTATGAAATTCACTTTCAGCATCTTTGGAGATTATTATAAGAGTTTCCCCTTTCATCAATAAACATTATACTATATTAATGAATTATAATCAGGTGAATTTTTTATATTTAAATTGATCATAGTATATTATTCTTTAAATATGCTCCTGGATTTTGCCTGATAATTTATTTAGGATTTTAAAATGCTATTTATAACAGATTGGTCTGTATTTTTCTTTTGTGAGAGAGAGAGAGAGAGAGAGAGTGTGTGTGTGTGTGTGTGTGTGCACACACACTCAAGTGAAGGTGAGTGGAAAGGGGGAGGGATGAGAAGAAGGGGACACCTTAGCATGTGTAACTTTAAAACAATTTTTAAGTACAGAGAGAGTAAAGCAGAGCTGAGCCTTCTCTCTCTCTCTCCCTCTGTCTCTTACACAACACACACACACACACTAAACCATACTCCTTCCCAGGATCCCCTAAGAAAGATCTTCAGAGCAGTTGGAAAAACACTGGATTTTTTTTCATATCCTCATTTTGCAAACAAAGAAGCTGAGTCCTAAAAACATTAAGAGTTCACGTACCTGGTCTCTTCTTGCTAACAGTACCTAAAAATTGAAAGGAAATAGGTACTTGAGGGAATGCTAGTGGAACTTTATTTAAGTTGGAGAAAGGAGACTGACTGGACATTTCATTACAGTCTTCAAAATGATGAAGGGGGTTCAAATAAGCAATGACAAGCTGTCCTTTTCAATGTGCTTTCTGGATAGGAGAAGTAAAATGGCTCTAATTAATTCAAGAAGGATTTAGGTCAATAGTAAGAACTTCCTGAATGAAAGAATTCCCAGACAATAGAAGGGGCTGCCAAAGGAAGTTGAGGAAGAGCTTTTTGTAAAGCTGGTAAGAAAAGTGTAGACCGCCATTTATCTGCAATGATTTCAGTACTGTTAGGTTGAGCCAGATAAAACTGCTGCTAATCAAACTGTTCTTACCTATAGAAACAGCAAATTCATCTAGATCAACATAATATTATACATGGAAGTAAGTAGGTAGGCTTCACTCTAGAGGACGTTCTGTTTTCATTTCAGCCTTTAATTTTACTCAATCTCTATAGAATGTGTAGACTGGAAATACACTTACTTAAGAAGGTCAAAATTTAAAGCTTACAAAAGATTCTCTTCTAATTTAAGCTCTTAGTGTTTAAAAGCCAGAACTACCAATATTCTTATTTGTACAATCAATCATTCCAGAAGTGATAAACTATAAGCTATGTTTAAAATGAAATGCTAAGATCCATGATTTGGATGCTGAGTGTCCTTATGATGCCAAGGTATTCCATCTAAATGAGATCATTGGCAGTGGAGGACTTCAAGCCAGTGTCAGCTGCAATGATTCTGTTCATGAGATTTGGTATAAATGCTAGTAGATTAGCTCTCGCCTTCATTTTGGGGTCAGATGCCATCAAGAGTAGTTGTGCACATCACTAATCATTAGAGAAATGAAAATCAAACCTACAATGAGGTATCACCTCATACCGGTCAGAATGGCCATCATCAAAATATCTATAAACAATAAATGCTGGAGACGGTGTGGAGAAAAGGGAACCCTCTTGCACTGTTGGTGGGAATGTAAATTGATACAGCCACTGTGGAGAACAGTATGGAGGTTCCTTAGAAAACTAAAAATAGAACTAACATACGACCCAGCAATCCCACTACTGGACATATACCCTGAGAAAACCATAATTCAAGAAGAGTCATGTACCACAATGTTCATTGCAGCTCTATTTACAATAGCCAGGACATGGAGGCAACCTAAGTGTCCATCGACAGATGAATGGATAAAGAAGATGTGTGGGCTTCCCTGGTGGCGCAGTGGTTGAGAGTCCGCCTGCCGATGCAGGGGACATGGGTTCGTGCCCCGGTCTGGGAAGATCCCACATGCCACGGAGCAGCTAGGCCCGTGAGCCATGGCCGCCGAGCCTGCGCGTGCGGAGCCTGTGCTCCACAACGGAAGAGGCCTCAACAGTGAGAGGTCCGCGTACCACAAAAAAAAAGAAGATGTGGCACATAATATACAATGGAATATTACTCGGCCATAAAAAGAAAGAAAATTGAGTTATCTGTAGTCAGGTGGATGGACCTAGAGACTGTAATACAGAGTGAAGTAAGTCAGAAAGAGAAAAACAAATACCGTATGCTAACACATATATACGGAATCTTAAAAAAAAATGGTTCTCATGAACCTAGGGGCAGGACAGGAATAAAGATGCAGATGTAGAGAATGGGCTTGAGGACACGGGGAGGGGGAAGGGTAAGCTGGGACGAAGTAAGAGAGTGGCACTGACATATATACACTACCAAATGTAAAATAGATAGCTAGTGGGAAGCAGCAGCATAGCACAGGGAGATCAGCTCAGTGCTTTGTGTCCACCTAGAGGGGTGGGATAGGGAGGGTGGGAGGGAGACGCAAGAGGGAGGAGATGTGGGGATATATGTATATGTATAGTGGATTCACTTTGTTATACAGCAGAAACTAACACCTTTGTAAAGCAATTATACTCCAATAAAGATGTTAACCCCCTCCAAAAAAAGAGTAGTTATGCAGTATCTCTTCCCACGGCCAGTGGCTTGGAGTCATTGTGTATAAATCATCACTAAGCTTTGACAGTATTTTATGAACTTTTCCAGCCCAGGGAATTGTGTTGTGCAACTCTGTTATAATTTCTCCTATGCAGTCATCCTCTGATCAGTTTCCATCCCCCCAAAAAAACCTGTTAGATTATTGAGAACAGAATGATGGAAACTGTTAAAAGAATCAGACTGGGCATACTAAAGGAATGGGGTTTTCTCTCAAATGAAAATGCATAATTAACTATTTGCCTGGAACATACACAAGTAAAAAGGACTGAGAATAAACTCCTTGATTTTGTTTACCCATCTTGATGGATAGAACACATCTGAAGGGGGTTAAAAACCCTACATGGCCTTGACATGTAAGCCAGAAACTCCACCTTTGCCATTTGCAATGGCCCTAAGGTTCTCAGCAGTGGGACCATATTTCCCATACAAATTCCCAAATACTCCCATATGGTCTGTTCTTACACTTTGGGGTATCTTCACCACCCACTGTTATCACCATATAACTTAGCATTTAATCCTACTAGGTGATGTGTTTGTGTATGCATCTTAACGTCTCCATCACCACAAGTTCCTTCATAACCTCAGTGACACCTGTATGTGTACAGTGACGTTCGGCCTAGAGAATATAAGTCTTTATGCACCTCAGTGCTTCATCTGTAAATGAGATTGGAAATTCCTATTGCTCACTGCACTCACAGTACGTTGCACAAATTAGACACTTAAAAACCGTTTGGTTGCTTTCTTTTTTTTCTTCTTATTCAGCTCTTTTTTTTTTTAACTTATAATCTTTATTTTTAAATTTTATTTATTTTTTTATACAGCAGGTTCTTATTAGTGATCTATTTTATACATATTAGTGTATACATGTCAATCTCAATCTCCCAATTCATCACAGCACCACCACCTCACCCCCCGCCGCTTTCCCTCCTTGGTGTTCATACGTTTGTTCTCTACATCTGTGTCTCTATTTCTGCCCTGCAAACTGGTTCATCTGTTCCATTTTTCTAGATTCCATATATATGCATTAATATACAATATTTGCTTTTCTCTTTCTGACTTACTTCACTCTGTACGACAGTCTCTAGGTCCATCCACGTCTCTACAAATGACCCAATTTTGTTCCTTTTTATGGCTGAGTAATATTCCATTGTATATATGTATCACATCTTCTTTATCCATTCGTCTGTCGATGGGCATTTAGGTTGTTTCCATGACCTGGCTATTGTAAATAATACTGCAATGAACATTGGGGTGCACGTGTCTTTTTGAATTATGGTTTTCTCAGGGTATATGCCCAGTAGTGGGATTGCTGGGTCATATGGTAGCTCTATTTTTAGTTTTTTAAGGAACCTCCATACTGTTCTCCATAGTGGCTGTATCAATTTACATTCATACCAACAGCACAAGGGGGTTCCCTTTTCTCCATGGCCTCTCCAGCATTTTTTGTTTGTAGATTTTCTGACAATGCCCATTCTGACCAGTGTGAGGTGATACCTCACTGTATTATTGATTTGCATTTCTCTAATAATTAGTGATGTTGAGCAGCTTTTCATGTGCCTCTTGGCCATCTGTATGTCTTCTTTGGAGAAATGTCTATTTAGGACTTCTGCCTATTTTTTGATTGTGTTGTTTGTTTTTTTAATATTGAGCTGCATGAGCTTTTTATATATTTTGGAGATGAATCCTTTGTTGACTCATTTGCAAATATTTTCTCCCATTCTGAGGGTTGTCTTTTCATCTTGTTTATAGTTTCCTTTGCTGTGCAAAAGGTTTTAAGTTTCATTAGGTCCCATTTGTTATTTTTGTTTTTATTTCCATTACTCTAGGAGGTGGGTCAAAAAAGATCTTGCTGTGATTTATGTCAAAGAGTGTTCTTCCTATGTTTTCCTCTAAGAGTTTTATGATGTTGGCTCTTATGGTTAGCTCTTATTGTTAGGGAGTGTTCTAATTTCATTCTTTTACATGTAGCTGTCCAGTTTTCCCTGACCTTTGCATTCAATATGGTTTCTAGTACTATGCTGACCACATACATGCTGAATTCATCATCCTCCCCACGCCCATGCATATACCCAAAATCTGTTTCCAGACCTGTGTTCTCTATCCAGCCACTCAACCTAGAAACCTCAGCTTCAACCTTGAATCCTTTTTCTCCCCCACCTGCCACATCTGATGGGCCACCAAGGTTTGCCAATTTTACCTTCACCTTTACATTTCTTGAGCATATCTGCTCCAGTCCACATTTGCCATCATTACCCCCAATTCAAGTCTGGTTTACTGCAATCTCCTCAAAAATGGCTTCAATTCTCTCCTGCTTAAAGTCATTCAATGCCTTCCTGTGGCATGTAAACTCTAAAGTGTCCTCCAAAGCCCTCTGAGATCTCTTTGGCCTCCTCTCCAGACTCACTTCACACCTTAAAATGAGTCTCACAGTTTATAATTGTGTCACAGTTTATAATTCAACAAAGCCACACCACTTATGTACACACACTGAGCCACCATGCACAGAAACTCTCCTCCCTCCCCTTGTCCAGCTGCCCCCTCTTCCTGGAACATTTACCACCTCACTCACACCTTCTCTCCTTACCTGGCTAACTCTGATTGGTTCTCTAAGACTCAGCTCAGGCAACGTTTTCCTGAACCTCCCTGTGCTCCACTTCCATTTGGGTTGGGTGTACCTCCTCTGTGATCCTAGAATGCCCTGTGCATGCATCTGTCACTGTGTCATCTCTGACACCCCTTGCCCTGATTTCCACCCCAATACCTAGTGCTGTCAAGTCTATCTCCAAAACACATCTCTGATCCATCCATGTCTTTCTCTCCCCACTGCTCATACCTAATTTAAGCGTCTCCCACTTTACTTTCTGTGGTAGCCTCCCTACTGATCTTCCCAGTTCCACTGGCCCCTCTTCTGCTAAGTAGCAGCCAGAAGGATCTTTTCAAAATCATACGTATAGGTCATGAAAGTCCTCTTTAGAAACTTCTTCACTGACTTTCCTACACTGACAATAATGTGGCCTCCCAAGGCCCTGCCCACCCCACCATCTCCAGCCTCAGCTCCAATTATTCTCACCTCCTCACCAAGCACCAGCCATAGGATTCTCAAACCAGATAAATTCATTCTTTCCCCGGGGCCTTCAGTACAAGCTACTCCCTTTGCTCAGATCATTCATCCCTTGACTTTGTATGTCTTACTCCTAACATTTTTGAAGCTTCAGCTGAGATATCATTTTCTCAGAGAGGCTTTTCATGTCCCCAGTCTCACTTAGCTCCTTCTAATCTCACTCATAGTAGCAGCTGTTTTCATTCACAAAATTATATGTTTATTTACTTGTTTAATGTCTCTCTTTATCATACCTTAAGCTCTGTGAGGAGCATAATCAGGTGTGGGTTTTGTTTTATTTTGTTTCTAACCTCTGTATACCTGGCACCCATCACAGGGAATACATAATAAATGGATGAATTAATTAATTAATTGACCATATATTTTTTAATTATCTCTTCCCCCACTAGTTGGTTTTCCTTATGCACAGCATTCATATAGAGATGTTCCATAAATTTTACTGACTAAATGACCAACAAATGCATTGACTAAGAACTGATTTATTGTGGCTTATGTTTACTCAAGAAATTCTAAGTTTTAAAAATAATATAATTTTTATCATTTCAGGTGACTTCATTCCATATTTCTGAAATTAGTCTAAAATAAGTTTTATTCATACTTTTAAGAGACATGAAGACACACATATTTCTGGGGAAGTCATTGAATATATTTTGGAAATCTCAAATTTCTAATTATTTTATATAAAGGATTTGCTGAAGCATCTAATCTATGCATCTGCTTCTAAAGGGCTTTATTAATATTATTTTAGGTGACTAGCCACCTCTGGTGTCCTAAAAGTCTTCTGCTGAAAAGTCTATTGTATTAAAGAAATTTTTCTCCTTGTGTCTCTTCTGAACTACTACTAGTGTCATAAGCTGACAAAATTGTTCATTGTACATTTTTCAACTTTATTACTATATTTTAAAATTGTTTATAACATCTTTTTGAAGCTCCAAGATGGCATACTTAAATCCAGATACTACATCTTGAGCAGATCTGGTGTTAAAATTTTAACATTGGGGGAAAAATTCTCCCTAGAGCTTTTTACTTTGAAAAAGAAAGGAAAATTATACATACTATATCAATAAGAAATTATTAAAGCAGTACACACAATTGAAACCTGAATATACAAACATAATAAAAGATCACCACGATGACTAAAGAATCTTCATCGAGTTAAGTGTCTTACAGCCGCTGGAATTAGAGTTCCCTCTGGATACACTAGTCTGGAGCTGTGGTTGCAATCTGCTTTCCAAAGGAGCATCCAATTAGTCCCTCTTCCTTTTACCCTCACATGTAGATTATTAGTTCCACAATTACTCTCCTTGGCCTCTATTTGGAGAAATGTCAACAGTTGCTTTAACTCTTGAATATTTCATTGCCTTTGAAAAATCCAATTCCACTCAAAAATCCCTTATTTTGTTTGTTTGTGGCGCACACATCTTTAAAAAACTTTTTTTCAATACAAATTGTTTCAAAGGCTCAAGAACAAAGAATTTTATGCTTTTTTTTCTTTTCCTTTAGACTCCTCTTTTCAACTGAAAATAGAAACATCTTGAATTGCAATAATATTTAAGATTTCAGAATAATTGCCTCCAGAGTAGAAAATTTCCATTTCTAATTTTCCCTAAATTTTCATCTTGAAAAACAAAATTGGTCTTGGTTAAGAAGGGTGATTCTAATCGGTAATATATTACAAATTTTCCAAAGCACTAAAATTGTGATTCTCAAATTATGAACTATTTGGTGTGGAGTTTTTTTCCAAGTAAAAAAAAATCCGTCTATTTACTAACAGGGTTTATCCTACACACATAAAGCCAAAATTAATTTTCCATTGAGCTGACCAGGGACTGGATTTACTATAATACAATTGTCTTTTGGGTTCAGAATATAAGTATATCTATAATTATGTATGCACAAATGATGAAAATCTGTTTTGTTAACTTAAAAGATTTATATCTTTATTATATAAATTACTAAGAAAGACACTAGAACCCTAAGAGATAAATGGATAAAGAACATGGAACAAGCAATTCACAAATAATCCAGAATGGACCCAAAATTATTATGTGAAAAATATCTCTCCAGAGTGTTGGTTATAAAAGTGAGAAATGGGAAATGAGTTAAATAAAAAATTAAAATGTGAGAAATGGCTGACATACAATGGAATATTATAAAGCCATTTAAAATCAGTTTAGGATAAATTATTAATAATCTGGGAAAAGATTCTACCATGTGGAAAAAACAGAATGCAGTTATATGTAATTAAATACAATGCAATCATAACTTTCTCAAAAACACAAAAACTTGGGTTAATATTCTGCTTTAGAAAGAAAGGAAATTCTAATACATGCTACAACATGGATGAAAGTTAAAGACATTATGCTAATGAAATAAGCCAGTCAAAAATACAGTATGATTCTACTTTTATGAGGTATCTAGAGGAGTCAAATTCATAGACACAGAAAGTAAAATGGTGGTTCCCAGGGGCGGAGGGGTTGGGGGGAAATGGAGAGTTAGTGCTTAATAGGTGCAGAGCTGCAGCTGGGAAGATGAAAAAGTTCTGGGGATGGAAAATGGTGATGGCTGCAGAATACTATGAATGTACTTAATACCACAGAACTGTACACTTAAAAATGATTTAAATGGTAAATTGTATGTTATGTATATTTTCTCACACAAAAAGGATAGTACTGAGTTTCCATATACCCTTTAACTAGATTCCACTGGTGTTAACATTCAACATAATCATAGCACAATTATCAAAACTAAGAAAAGAACATTGGTACAATACTATTAACCAAACTACAAACATTAGTAGTTCCACTAATGTTCCTTTTTTCTGTTCCAGAATTTAGAACATAGAACCTTTTTGTAACAACAGCAACAACAAAAACATGTAAATCCTTTATAAAATAATATCCTATATGGTTTCTTTAAGCTATAACCCTTATTATTATATTTTAAATATCTTCAAATTTACCCAAAAAAAAAAAGGTTTAGAAAGTTATCTGTTGTATAAAGCAAGTTCATCTTGTTTTATACAATAGAATTGTGGTTGATAACTGAATAAACGCAGCTGGCTTGGGGGATCATATTAGTTAAAATTAAGTTATAACTAGAATTAAAATTAAAAATAAAACTATTGGAAAAAAAAAAAAAACTATTGGGCTTCCCTGGTGGCGCAGTGGTTGAGAGTCCACCTGCCGATGCAGGGGACGCAGGTTCGTGCCCCGGTCCGGGAAGATCGCACATGCCGCGGAGCAGCTAGGCCCGTGAGCCATGGCCACTGAGCCTGCGCGTCCAGAGCCTGTGCTCCACAACGGGAGAGGGCACAATAGTGAGAGGCCCGCGAACCCAAAAAAAAAAAAACAAAAAAAAAACTGTTAAACAATGTGGCTGTGTATTTCTCTGTCATATAGGAGTCCATAGGTGGGTGGTCCACAGATGATATAGAAGCCCTGTGGTGTCAGGATGTCCAGCCTCTTCTACCTTGTTGTTCTGCATGCATGGCTTCCATTCCCAAGATCATGATCTAAGACAGCTGCAGAGCTCCAGCCATTACATACACATTCCAGGCAGCAAGAAGGAAGAAAGAAGGGCAGAAATGTTTTCCCTCTCCCATTAAAGACAATATTCAAAAGTTGCACTTCCACTTACATTGCATTGGCCAGGACTGAATCATGTGGCCACATCTAACCATAAGGGAGGCTGGGGATTATAGTATGTATTCCAGGATGGTATGGATCCTGTAAAAAACACTGGGAGTTCAATCACTAAGAAGGGTAGATGTGGAGAAGAATCTTGGAGGACAAGTCTCTGCAACATGAAGCATCATTCATTATGGACTTAAGAATAAACTAGAGTCTGGAGAAAACAGTGACAAAAAAATTTTCTCTACCTTGATCACTGGCAAACATGTGTTTTCATTATAGAGGAGAAGTTATGGCAAAATATGCTACTGCCCCTAATCTGGTGGGTAGAGGTATCCTTGGAATCCATATGAACTGCTGAATTGGAGTCAATGAGTCTCTATCTTTAGACAACACACCAATCAATTCAAAAAATATTTGTAGAGCATCTACACTGTTATTGAGCACATACTTGGAGCTAAGCTAGGTACTCTGAGGAGTTTAAAAAATATATATAAAAAAATTTTTTTTAAGTAAAACACATTCCTTACACTCTAGACTTAACATTTCTATTAAGGAATAAAGATTTTCAGATGAGGAATGAAAACAAAAAACAAAGGTAAACTGAACACTGGATTTTCCCCAACCCCTTCCAGTACCATACCATCACCTTCCAGATCAGGATGTGGTTTTTGTGACTATTTTCTAACAAGGTTTCCATCCAGTAGGTTGAGACCTATTAATAAGTTCAGATGCCCTACCTGATCAACCTTTCATAACTGTCATCCCCCTTTCAGCTTCCCAACAGGGAGAAAGTTCAGCATGCATCCCAACTCAGGATCTTTATTTCACAAACCTTCCTCCCACCAATCAACACTCAACTGGACCTCACCATCTTGGCCCTCCACACCAGCTAGTTCTTCCGGGGGAAAAATAGTCCCTCTTTACAAAAAGACTGGCGCAGGTCTGGTTTCAAGAAATCAGGTTTTCTAAAATAATTTGAGCTCCTCAAGAAAACAAAATACAAAAGGACCATTAAATGTGTTTTAACTATTAAAAGAAGTGGGCAGATGTTCATTCTCTTTATCTGTATGAAAAATTTCCTTTCCTGACATTGAGTCATGTTCACTTTTCCCAAGAGGGAATAAAATGTTCCTTGTAAAAGCACAACCTTTTCTTTTTCCAGTGTTCTGGACCCATGCCAACATAACAGAAACAGCCAAATAAAGGGCTGTGATAAGCTCCTCAGGTGCCAGGGGAACATTATCAGAGGAAATCATCTTCCTCCCTGTGACAAGATGTATGGATCCAAAGCATACTCACAAAAAAACTGGGGCCCCCAAGGAGTAGAAATTCATCAAATACTCAGTGGGGAATTGTGCACGAAACAGCAATGGAAACCAGTGGGAACACAATTTTATTAACTCCAAAAAGTTGTACCAATTGGGTTCTTAGGAATAGTTCCCAGACTGATATGACTGTAGACAAAGGACTTTTAGTGACAAATCTGATAAAATATGTGAGAAGCACTGTCTTTCCTCACTTAAGATTCCAATATTAAATCCGGAGGAAAGTTTTAGTCTATAAAATATAGTCATTATATAATCTATTGTGCCACAGCAGGGACACAAATTTAATGCACTTGGATGTACAAAAAAATTTAGAAATGCAATCTCTTTTATTTTGTCTATAACTAAATAGGTCTTTGTCACCTGCTGGGTGACAGGAAAGAAAAATAAATGACCAATCTGGTTGAAGTTGTGCTTGGTTTCTCCAGGAAAGAAAGCTGAGTCCCAGGTTTTTCATTCCTACAGTCCTTTGCTTTCATTCAAGATGGCATCCAAGGATGGGGTAAAGGGCTGTGGCTTGAGTTACCAGGTGGAAGTGTCCTCAGGTGATTAGGTGTAGTGTATTTTGAGGCCTTTGGTCTCGGGAGCAACATCTATTGTCCAACAGTTTACTGCCTGCCTTGCTAGTATGTGTGGCTAAAGCCTGTGGCTACTGTGATATCAGGTCTGTTCTTTTGACTTAAGAACTGCTCCCAGGAAAAGTCTGAAAGAGAAATTAAGGAAACACTCCCATTGACCATTGCAACAAAAAGAATAAAATACCTAGGAATAAACCTGCCTAAGGAGACAAAAGACCTGCATGCAGAAAAGTATAAGACACTGATGAAAGAAATTAAAGATGATACCAACAGATGGAGAGATATACCATGTTCTTGGATTGGAAGAATCAACATTGTGAAAATGACTGTACTACCTAAAGCAATCTACAGATTCAATGCAATCCCTATCAACCTACCAATGGCATTTTTCACAGAACTAGAACACAAAATTTCACAATTTGTATGGAAACATAAAAGACCCCGAATAGGCAAAGCAGTCTTGAGAAAGAAAAATGAAGTTGGAAGAATCAGGCTCCCTGACTTCAGACTATACTACAAAGCTACAATAATCAAGACAGTATGGTACTGGCACAAAAACAGAAATATAGATAAAAAGAACAGGATAGAAAACCCAGAGATAAACCCATGTACATATGGTCACCTTATCTTTGACAAAGGAGGCAAGAATATAAAATGGAGAAAAGACAGCCTCTTCAACAAGTGGTGCTGGGAAAACTGGACAGCTACATGTAAAAGAATGAAATTAGAACACTTCCTAACACCATACACAAAAATAAACTCAAAATGGACTAAAGACCTAAATGTAAGGCCAGACACTATAAAATCCTTTGAGGAAAACATAGACAGAACACTCTATGACATAAATCACAGCAAGATCCTTTTTGACCCACCTCCTAGAGAAATGGAAATAAAAACAAAAATAAACAAATGGGACCTAATGAAACTTAAAAGCTTCTGCACAGCAAAGGAAACCATAAACAAGACGAAAAGACAATCCTCAGAATGGGAGAAAACATTTGCAAACGAAGCAACTGAAAAAGGATCAATCTCCAAAATATACAAGCAGCTCATGCAGCTCAATATCAAAACAACAACCCAATCCAAAAATGGGCAGAAGACCTAAATAGACATTTTCCAAAGAAGATATACAGATTGCCAACAAACACATGAAAGGATGCTCAACATTGCTAATCATTAGAGAAATGCAAATCAAAACTACATTGTAGTGGCTTCCCTGGTGGCGCAGTGGTTGAGAGTCCGCCTGCCGATGCAGGGGACACGGGTTCGTGCCCCGGTCCGGGAGGATCCCACATGTGGAGTAGCTGGGCCGCTGAGCCTGCGCGCCCACAACCTGCGCGTCTGGAGCCTGTGCTCTGCAATGGGAGAGGCTACAACAGTGAGAGGCCCGCATAATGCAAAAAAAAAAAACTACATTGTAAAGCAATTATAATCCAATAAAGATGTTTAAAAAAAAAAAGAAACAACTACAATGAGGTATCACCTCCCACTGGTTATAATGGCCATCAACAAAAAATCTACAAACAATAAGTGCTGGAGAGGGTGTGGAGAAAAGGGAACCCTCTTGCACTGTTGGTGGGAATGTAAATTGATACAGCCACTGTGGAGAACAGTATGGAGGTTCCTTAAAAAACTAAAAATAGAAATACCATGTGACCCAGCAATCCCACTACTAGGCATATACCCTGAGAAAACCATAATTCAAATAGTCATGTATCACAATGTTCATTGCAGCACTGTTTACAAAAGCCAGGACATGGAAGCAACCTAAGTGTCCATCGACAGATGAATGGATAAAGAAGATGTGGCACATATATACGATGGAATATTACTCAGCCATAAAAAAAAACGAAATTGAGTTACTTGTAGTGAGGTGGATGGACCTAGAGTCTGTCATACAGAGTGAAGTAAGTTAGAGAGAGAAAAACAAATACTGTAAGCTAACACATATATATGGAATGTAAAAAAAATGGTTCTGAAGAACCTATGGGCAGGACAGGAATAAAGATCCAGACGTAGAGAATGGACTTGAGGACATGGGGAGGGGGAGAGGGAAGGGTAAGCTGGGACAAAGTGAGGGAGTAGCATTGACATATGTACACTACCAAATGTAAAACAGATAGCTAGTGGGAAACAGCTGCATAGCACAGGGAGATCAGCTCAGTGCTTTGTGACAACCTAGAGGGGTGGGATAGGGAGGGTGGGAGGGACGCTAGAGGGAGGGGATATGGGGATATATGTATACATATAGCTGATTCATTTTGTTATACAGCAGAAACTAACACAACATTGTAAAGCAATTATACTCCAATAAAGATGTTAAAAAAAAGAAAAAAAAGAATTGCTCCCAGGAACTCTTGGGCACTGTTGGTGAGAATGTAAATTGGCATAGCCAATGAAAAGCAGTATGGAGATTCCTCAAAAAGTGAAAAATAGAACTTCCATTGATCAATCTTTCTTCTGGGTATATATCCAAAGGAAATGAAAACAGGATCTCAGAAAGACATCTGCATTCGTACTTATTCACTATAGCCAAGGTATGTAAACAACCTATGTCTCCATCAATGGACAAATGAATAAAGATGTGGTATATATATACACAATGGAATACTATTCAGTCATGAGAAAGAAGGAAATCCTGTCATTTGCAACAACATAGATGGGCCTTGAGGGCATTTTGCTAAGTGAAATAAGTCTGCAGAGAAAGATAAATACTGTATGATCTCACTTATACATGGAATCTAAAAAAGTCAAACTCATAGAAGTAGAAAAGTGGTTGCCAAGGGTTGGGGTAGGGGGGAAACGGGCAGATGCTGGTCAAAGGGTACAAACTTCCAGTTATAAGATGAATATGCTCTGGGGATCTAATGAAGAGCACGGTGATTATAGTTAATAATACTGTATTATACACTTGAAAGTTGCTAAGAAAGTAGATCTTAAATGTTCTCCACAAAAAAGAAGTGGTAATTACGTGAGGTGATGGAGGTGTTAGCTAACACTATGGTGGTCATCATTTTGCAATATGTAAGTATATCAAATCAACAGGTCATACACCTTAAACTTAAACAATGTTATATGTCCATTATATCTCCATAAAGCTGGAAAAATATAAAAGAACTGTTCCCATCTTTCCAATAGAAGTTTCCATACTGTGACCTAGAAATAAATTAGATCTACTTTCTGGCTTGGGTTTCCTAAACCAGTTTCCTCTAAAGCAAAAATTTCAGCGTGGGAACTGTCTCATGCAAGGAAATATATATATTTGGACAATAACTCATTCATCTCTTGGCTCCATGTATCTCCTACCAGAAGGATTTATCCAGGAAAAAAAAGGATAGCTATTGAATTTTTCTATTCCAATCGAGTGAGTGATTCATTCATTGGAGGTCTAAGTGATGGTCATAAATAGAAATATAGAACACAAGTGCTGGAAGGAAATAATCTCTATTTTATAGGCCTTAGGAAACTGAGGCTAGGCTAACTGAAGTGACTTACTCAAAGCCACCTAGTTAGTTATTGGCAGAGATGGAATTTGAATCTGGGATCCCTGACTCTTAATTATTCCACAGGAGTTTAAAAGGTACCTCTTAAATTTACCTAAATTATTACTGATTTGCTACAAACTAAACCAGTCTGTATTTTCACTTGGCAATAATTAAAATGTTAGTGTGCATTTTGTTATTACATTTTTTAAGTAGCCAAATTGGGATATGAGTAGTCTTCATATGAATTAATTAAAAGTCTTTAACTTTCATACAAATAGCTATTTTAAAACTGGAACAATTCTGAATCAATGTGAAAGACAGAACACTGGAATTTTCTCCTAGGTATTATGTCTTTGGAATGCTTTATTTCAAGCAAGTGTTTTTAATAACACCAAACAAACTAGTTCTTTTACTTTTAAAAATTAGAAAAAGAAATGCCCAAAGAAAGAATTTGGATAGATTGGTAATTGACTATTCCAAATCATAATTACACTTTATGTTATGTCCCCATATAGGTCAAAGAACAGAATTATCTGACTCCAACTTTAGAATCCTCTTGAGAAATTCTCCCGCAGAGCTTGTCTCCCAGCCACGTCTATACATGTGCCTCTGTGGATAATACATTAATACCACTCACAATAGAAGGTATTGTTCTTTATAGCTAGTCAAATTAATTATTTGAGCACCCCAGGATGTACAACATGAAAGAACAGCTTTATAGATATTCAGGGCACTATATAATATGCCATGGTGAATTACTGACTCTAATGAGAACATCCTCAAAAGGCTGAACTCCCAGGGGTGCTGGCTGAAGAACTGGGAGGAGGGGCTCATACGTTAAATCAACAATTAGGAAGACAGAAGGAAGAGAGACAGATTGGGCAAGAGATTTCTGAAAATTGAACATTTGTCATCTGTGTATCTCCCTTGCTGATGATTCATTAAATGAAGATTAACTGCAGTAACTTATTGACCAAACTGCCAATAAATCCTGAGCTCTATTGCCTGCGATGCATGAAATGGACAAGTTTGGATATATTGCCAAGGGAGCTAAGTGTGATATGATTTAAGAAATTCATGAGCTGGTATTGTGTTAGTTATGTATGTTTCACATTTGTATACCATGCTGAGTATTGTGTCAGGTTGATAAGGGATGTAAAAAGAAGCAAATAACATTCTTAAAGGAGTTTATAGGTTATCTAGAGACATCAACTATGCATATATGATGTTACTCAAGAGAATTTAACCATATTTCTAAAAAGACCACTGTAGTCGTTGGTAACATGGAATTGTACCTTTTACCTCATCTCTGACTCTATCTCATGCTAACGTTTTAATTAGTCAACTTTCCTTAAAAGCAGATTGTTTTAAAAAAAAAAGAAAAAACGGCTTCCCTGGCGGCACAGTGGTTAAGAATCCTCCTGCCAATGCACGGGACATGGGTTCGAGCCCTGGTCCCAGAAGATCCTACAGGCCGTGGAGCAACTAAGCCTGTGCGCCACAACTACTGAGCCTGTGCTCTAGAGCACACGAGCCACAACTATTGAGCCCACGTACCACAACTACTGAAGCCTGCGCACGTAGAGCCTGTGCTCCACAACAAGAGAAGGCACTGCAATGGGAAGCCCGTGCACCGCAACGAAGAGTAGCCCCCGCTCGCCACAACTAGAGAAAGCCCGCGTGCAGCAATGAAGACCCAACGCAGCCAAACATAAATATAAATAAAATAAATAAATTTATTTTTAAAAAGATTGTTTCAGTTCTTGTCATACGTTCAACCGAGAGGACAATGAGATGATATATGTTTTGTGAAACATGACTGAAATAAGGAAAAGTGTAATTATAGACTTCAGTGAAATTTTCAGAAGCACTCCTGGTCTTCTAGGATCACTTATATATATTGCATTAAAGGCTTTTCTGACTGTGTAAATCAAATGTGGAAGAGTGATGTTTTCAGACCACCTCTCAAAGAGATGCAACCAGTTAAGGTCCTGGTACATGAGCAGAAATCCACAACAATCAGCTCCTAATACTAATAAAGAAATACTAATACTAATAAAGAAATCAACCTATATATATTCTGCACTACTCAGAGATGTTTCAAAGATAACTAGCAATTTGAGGTCTTAGGGAAATAAGAAAGGAGGTGTTATGGAATCCTCCATTCTTTGGATTCTATGGCAGTGTCAGCAGGGTTGAGGATGAGTCTGCAGATGTTTGGGATTTGCTGGGTTCCCTCCACTATACTCTCCCTTCCATCTGCCCCATGCTCAGCTCAGACTACTCACATAAAGAATCCATTCCCACCAACATATCCTCAGACAAGGGCAGCACAGTGTCAAGGTCTGTCTTGCTCTTGGACCCTTCTATTTATTGCCAAGGCTTCTAGAACCTTATTTCTGCTCCCTTCAACCTACTTTCTAGTACCTTCATAACTGGGTCTTCTAGCCTAGGCTCTGGGTCCCTGTTGCAGTCTCAACCCACCTACCTGTTCTGTAGCCTGAGATGTTATTGCAGGTGAAGTTCCAACACACACACACACACACACACACACACACACGCACATACAGTTTCCTCATTCTGAGATTCTATGAGAGAACAATGGTAAGTGTGGCAACCCCTGTTATCTCTCTATGGATTTTTTAAAAGACTGATGTTTTGTATTGTTTTTTCATCCTAGGAAACACTGGCCTCAAAAGGCAAAAAGTCTCTGGCAAGAGAAATGTTCCTAGAAGGCCCTGAAAATACAATCTCCTTTCATGACAGTTAGCAAAATATCTTCTGTCACTTCTGGGGCTCTCATTTTCCCTCTGTGCAGTATTCATAGCATTCAAGTATATTAAGCATTTGCATCATTTATATGTGGCCCAGCCTCTGTTCTAATCCTATGTATTGGTACAGCTAACTGCAGCTCACTCGGTGCTGCTGTTTGCACAGTTGGACATGTTGGATAAAATGAGTTCACCCCTTCAAAGATGAGCTTAAAGCTGCCATCTAGTAGTGTCCTTCTTTTTTACACCTACAACCATTCCTCATTGTTCTCACAAGCACAGTGAGTTTTAATGAAGTCATATCTTTTACTGTAACGCTGCAGGTGCACAAACGCTGATAAACCTCCTTAACTCACTGTCAGATCAGCATGTTTATCTCCAAGCTGCAGAATGTATTTAATTATAAGATATGAAAAGGTCCTTCAGACTTGTTCTCTGGGCCTGGAACTAATGACTCATCCATGAAGTGCTGTGTCTCCCCAAAGGTTATAATGACTAATTCCTGATCATTTGAAGGACTCATTCATGGTAGCATCTGGACTGCAAGCTATAGAAATTTCTTTTAAAAGTAAAGAAAGAAATAGCTTCTAAAGACCCAGGAAATTTTACCAAACATATATTTAACACAAACACTCACAAACAGACATACACACAAACACACACTGGTGTGAATATATATGAATATATACAGACACATGAATGCTATAAGGAATTCACTCTCAAAAATCTTAAAATGGGAATACCTCTCAGAAGTTATTAACATCTTAGTGTAAATTAAACGTAATCACATTGCTTTCCTTAAGACTAGGTTTCTGAGGGAATGGGAGTTTGACCTGGAAATTGGAAGGGAGATGCTTGAGGAAGCTATGGTTGTTAAAAAGAGGGGAGAAAAGGGTTTTGGAGAGCAGAACTCTCCCCAGTAAGACAGGGATGAAAAGGTTCCTTCGGAAGGAGAACACCATGCATTCAATATTGTGAAAATGACTATACTACCCAAAGCAATCTACAGATTCAGTGTAATCTCTATCAAATTACCAATGGAATTTTTCACAGAACTAGAATAAAAAGTCTTAAAAGTTGTGTGGAGACACAAAAGACCCTGAATAGCCAAAGCAATCTTTTTTTTGTGTGTGGTACGTGGGCCTCTCGCTGTTGTGGCCTCTCCCATTGTGGAGCACAGGCTCCGGACGCGCAGACTCAGCAGCCATGGCTCACAGGCCCAGCCACTCTGCGGCATGTGGGAACTTCCCAGACCGGGGCACGAACCTGTGTCCGCTGCATCGGCAGGTGGACTCTCAATCACTGCGCCACGAGGGAAGCCCCACCAAAGCAATCTTGAGAAAGAAAAAGAGAGCTGGAGGAATCAGGTTCCCTGACTTCAGACTATACTACAAAGCTACAGTAATCAAAACAGTATGGTACTGGCACAAAAACAGAAATATAGATCAACGGAACAGGATAGAAAGCCCAGAGATAAACCCACACACCTATGGTCAACTAATCTATGACAAAGGTGGCAAGAATATACAATGGAGAAAAGACAGTCTCCTCAGTAAATGGTGATGGGGAAACTGGACAGCTACATGTAGAATGAAATTAGAAAACTCCTTAACACCATACACAAAAATAAATTCAAAATGGATTAAAGACCTAAATGTAAGACCGGACACTATGAAACTCTTAGAGGAAAACAAAGGAATAACACTCTTTGACATATATCACAGCAAGATGTTTTTTGATCCACCTCCTAGAGTAATGAAAATAAAAACAAAAATTAAAAAATGGGACCTAATGAAACTTCAAAGCTTTTGCACAGCAAAGGAAACCATAAACAAGACAAAAAGACAACCCTCAGAGTGGGAGAAAATATTTGCAAATGAAGCAACAGACAAGGGATTAATCTCCAAAATATACAAACAGCTCATGCAGCTCAATACCAAAAAAATAAACAACCCAATCAAAAAATGGGCAGAAGACCTAAACAGACATTTCTCCAAAGAAGATAAACAGATGGACAAGAGGCATATGAAAAGATGCTCAACATCACTAATCATTAGAGAAATGCAAATCAAAACTACAATGAGGTATCACCTCACACCTGTCAGAATGGCCATCATCAAAACATCTACAAACAATATATGCTGGAGAGGGTGTGGAGAAAAGGGAACCCTCTTGCACTGTTGGTGGGAATGTAAATTGACACAGCCACTATGGAGAACAGTATGGAGGTTCCTTAAAAAACTAAAAATAGAAATACCATATGACCCAGCAATCCCACTACTGGGCATATACCCTGAGAAAACCATAATTCAAAAAGAGTAATGTACCACAGTGTTCATTGCAGCACTATTTACAATAGCCAGGTCATGGAAACAACCTAAATGTCCACCGACAGATGAATGGATAAAGAAGATGTGGTACATGTATACAATGGAATATTACTCAGCCATAAAAAGGAACGAAATTGGATCATTTGTAGAGATGTGGATGGACCTAGAGACTGTCATACAGAGTGAAGTAAGTCAGAAAGAGAAAAAAAAATACTGTATATTAACACATATGTGGAATCTAGAAAAATGGTACAGATGAACCTGTTTGCAAGGCAGAAATAGAGACACAGACATAGAGAACAAACGTATGCACACCGAGGCGGGAGAAGCGGGGGAGTGGGATGAACTGGGAGATTGGGATTGACATATATACACTAATATGCACAAAACAGATAACTAATGAGAACCTGCTGTATAGCACAGGGAACTCTACTCAGGGCTCTGTGGTGACCTAAATGGGAAGGAAATCCAAAAGAGACGGGATATATGTATGCATATAGCTGATTCACTTTGCTGTACAGCAGAAATTAACACAACATTGTAAAGCAACTATACTCCAATTTAAAAAAAAAAAAAAAAACGTTGATCACAATTTTGGAAATATAAAAACAAAAGGTCCATCTGCCAAGAAGTTTCTTTTTACATATCTGTGCTTAATGCACAGATGTGGAACTGTCATATATGGAGTTATTCCCAACTCCACCACTGATAATTCTCACAGTGCAATTTTTTAGAATATTCCATCCTTTTTTGATCTGAAATGCCATTATCATCATATATTAAAATTCCTTATTCACATTTCTGTGTTTATATCTATTCTAATACTATACTTGTACAATACTTTCACTAAAAACAGCGTCACAAATTTTAGAGTATCTTAAGATATTAAAATTTCCTATATATCATTATGAGATTTAGATACATATTTCTATGTGTGTACAATAATTTGATAAAATTTTGTAATCTGTTCCATAAGCATCATGATCATTTTTTATTAGAGATATGCCTATGATACATACACACACATACATACACACACACACCACACACATACATACATAAACACATATGGAGAGAGAGAAACTGATTGAGTTGAGAGACTCAGTCAAATTGAGATTGAGAGAGAAAAAGAGTTGCTATGGAAAATGGAAACCTTTCAAAATTATGTTTTCTAACTTTGTTGTTACAGATAGAAACACACAGATTTTTGTATTGATTGTGTATCTACCAAAGTTGTTAAATTCTCTAATTGTAAAGATTTTAGATCAAGAAAAAAGAGAGAGAAGGCTGCAGGATCCTAAGAGAAGAGAAAAAGGCAAACTAAGAACGTACAAGGCCTGAGAGAGTAGCATGGACATATATAGACTACCAAATGTAAAACAGATAGCTAGTGATAAGCAGCCACATAGCACAAGGAGATCAGCTTGGTGCTTTGTGACCACCTAGAGGGGTGGGATGGGGGCGGTGGGAGGGAGACGCAAGAGGGAGAAGATATGGGGATATATGTATATGTATAGCTGACTCACTTTGTTATACAGCAGAAACTAACACACCATTGTAAAGCAATTATACTCCGATAAAGATAAATAAATAAATAAATAAACATTTTTTTTTTTAATTGTACAAGGAAGACCCAACAAGCATGGGCATCCTTGCCCATAGGGCAAAGATGGGGAGGGCAGAAGGGAGACAAGATTCAGTCCCAAAGACAAACAGGCTTGGTAGAAAATGCATGAATTGAGAGGTAGATAAGTCATTTAACCTCTAAGCATCTTTTCATTTGCCTATCTCACCTCACAGCTATTAGTGTAACATAAGATCATGCCTTTATGAACAGCTTAGTGGAGAGTGTTTTAAAACTATAGAGCAAAACAAAAGTATATATAAAGCCCTAAGGACCTCCCTGGTAGCGTAGTGGATAAGAATCCGCCTGCCAATGCAGGGGACACGGGTTCGATCCCTGGTCTGGGAAGATCCCACATGCTGCAAAGCAGCTAAGCCCACGCGCCACAACTACCGAAGCCCGCACGCCTAAAGCCTGTGCTCTGCAACAAGAGAAGCCACCACAATGAGAAGCCTGTGCACCACAACGAAGACCCAACGTCTTGGAGCTCAGTAAGGAGGGAGGTGGGTAAATAACCACAATACAAGATGCAAAATACACACTTAGCATAAAGTGCTATGGGGATAAGGAAGAAGAGGAACCATCTCTGCCTGGGGAAAATCAAAGCTTTTCAGAGTAGGAGGTGGTTGAGCTGGGTCCTGCTTTACAAGGAGTTCACTCACAGGGACAATGCAAAGTCAGAGGGAGCAGCAAGGGCAGAGGTAGCCAGCCCCAGGCAGCGAGTCTGTGCTGCTCAGTGCTGCTTGGCTTAAGGAATAAAAAGCACAGGAATGCCAAATCTCATAACTAACTCCCCTGGCCTGATTCCATGCTCACCAAGCCGCCCTCTGACGATAATTTGGCTTCCCACTTAGATCTGCCTGTAGGGAAAGCACATGCTGGTCAGGGAGCTGGAGTATCCAGTCCACTAGATGATTATATTTCTCATTGTAAATTAATAAGTCAGCATAAAGGCTGATGCATTTTTCAAAGTACAGGAATGAAACTATCACTTATAAGGCAAACGCAAAGGGAATTAGGTGAAAATTCACCAGGAAATCAGCCTTCAGGCTGCCAGTGTGGACAATGACAGAACGGCTGTGCAAACACCACAGGTAACTTCCGGAAATGGGCTCCTGACAAAGTGTATTACACAGCACGTTTTCTCCCCCACATGAAGTGTTCCCTTTCACATTTTTCTCCATTGTTATAATCCCCTCAAACAGCCCAGCCAAAAGTAAGCATCAAATGTCAGTCAACCCAGACTCCTGGAAACCCAGCCCTGCAGGGTAGGTTGTGCCTTCTTTACCAAATCCTTTACCTTTCCTGTTTTGGGCTGAACTGTGTCCCTCCAAAATTTATAGGTTGAAACCATAACCCCCAGCACCTCAGAATGTGGCTGTATTTGGAAATACAGCCTTTAGATTGGTAATTAAAGCTAAATGAGGTCATTAGGGTGGGCCCTAATCCAATATGACTGGTCTCCTTTTAAGAAGAGGATGTTGGAAAACAGACATACTCAGAAGGAAGACCATGTGAAGACAGAGGGAGAAGACGGCCATCTGCAAGCCAAGGAGAGAGGCCTCAGAAGGAAATCAACCCCGCCTACACCTTAATCTCAGGCTTCTTACCTCCAGGAATGTGAGAAAATAAATTTCTGTTGCTTAAGCCACTCAGTTTGTGGACCTTTGTTCTGGCAGCCCTAGCAAATCAATATACTTCCTTTCAGATTCTTCCCCCAAACACTCCAACAGAGGATGCCTATCTGGGACATTCAAAACCCAAAAGGTTGTCTACTGCCATTAGCAGGAATGCATTTTAGTCCCTCATGCTTACTATCAATTACTCAAGTGGATGACTTTGGAGCCTCAACCATGATAAACATTGTCTAGTCTCACTAAAGTAACCAAAGACATAATTTCTAAGGCATGAGGTCCTGAAAGTGTAACAAACTGCACAAAGTCCTTGACACAGATAAGATGAACAATTTATACACTGAAAGTACAAAAATGTATGATTGCGCTTATTTTGTGGTGATATTTTTATAATTTCTATTTTTAAAAATTAATACCTTGCTGGACAGGTGATCCACAGAGGATCAGACCACCATCCAGCTAGTTCCTGAAGATCTTTACCCTGTAACAATCAGAACTTACTTGAGAAACTCCTAAATCTTTCTTTTTAATGATTCATTTCTGAATGGGTAGAGTGTCTCAGTTTCAGACTTACAGTTTTGACATCCGCTCCCTTGCAAGGCTATCTCAAGGAAAATTAGCTTGAGAAATTGGAACGCTTTCAGTTTGCAACTGGAACTGGGGTCAAGTATGTTTCATTCTTCCCCTTGTTCACTTGTTTTTACAATTTCTTTTTTGTGAGAAGCAAAACTAACATTTTTTTCCTTATAAAAATCATCTTTAGATGGGTATTTGTGTGGTTCATTAATATTGATGGTTCTTTAATGTGTCCCTTTTAATTTCCACTGAAATATACCACCTTTGCAGGGTAAAATAGTCAATTCCCGACACTCAATACCGGCTCCAATTCAATCAGTCTTCCATTGAAAATGGTCTTGTTACATTAACTGATAAGTCATGTGGATTGCATATACCCTTGAAATGATATGATGAAAATGGCACTTCACCTCTGTGGTTTTCTTCCC
Organism: Stenella coeruleoalba; assembly: GCF_951394435.1. Classification (NCBI taxonomy): domain Eukaryota; kingdom Metazoa; phylum Chordata; class Mammalia; order Artiodactyla; family Delphinidae; genus Stenella; species Stenella coeruleoalba. The sequence goes on along the minus strand of NC_137155.1, from coordinate 50,332,398 downwards.
AAAAACACATGATCCCAGTCAAATCATGAGAAAGCATGAGACAGATCTCATGTTCCCAGCTGAGGGGAATTTGATTAAATACCTGACCAGTACTCCTCAAAACTGTCAAGGTCATCAAAAGCCAGGAAAGTTTGGGAACTATCACAACCCAGAGGAGCCTTAGGAGACAAGATGACTAATGTAATATGGACGAGATCTTGGAACAACAACAAAAAAAAAGGACATTAGATAAAAACAAAGGAAATCTGAATAAAGTATGGACTTTACTTAATAATAATTCTTCAATATTCATTTATTAGTTGTAACAAATGTACTATAGTAGTGTAAGTAATGTAAGATGTTACTAATAGGGGTAACTAATGTGGGGCCTATGGGAACTCTCTGTACTATCTTTACAAGTTTTCTGTAAATCCAAAGTTGTTCCAAAATAAAAAGTTTATTTTAAAAACATGCTCCAGTTTAACTCATCCCAAAGGCCATCACTGTCTGTAACCAGGCTCTAATACACAGCCAATCTTCACCAAAATTCTAATATGTGGCTTCCCTCCCCTCTGATTTCCTCTCCCAGGGCATCTTTTGTACATATTTCATGTAAGCACTTTATCTTTCAGTAACAAGAACTTCTTTTAACTTTCAACAGTCGTTTGAGGGCTTCTGCTCCCTCTTCTCTTTAAAACAAATACTTTAGTGGAGGCTTAATATCATCATCCCATCCCTTGGATGGACCAAGCACATGACTGTTGTCTTCATGTTTTCTGCACCGGGATATCTACAACCTCAATTCCTGGGGCAGCTTTCTCATAGCATAAACCCCAAGTTTTCATTAAATAAAGCCTTCTGGGATCAAAGCTCAGCTGCTAGAAGTGGTAGAAAGATGCCAAGATGCCCGGCACTAAATCAGTATGAGGGAAATTGATACCAGGGAGAGCTGGGGTGTACGATTTTCAGCCCTTAGCATTAAAAGTCCTCCAACACTAAAGACATCCAGATGCATGCCACCAGGGACCCAAAGTCCCTAAAGAGAGTGTTCTTTTACAGTTGAATCATTTGTGGTTCGGGTTATTTTTGTTGTTGTTGCTTTTTTGTTTGGTTTTTAACTAATCTGAAAGCACTGTTTATTTGAAGAAAATGCCTATTGGCCTTGATATTCAACTCACACTCAAGTTGGCTTATATTCAGAGCCAAGCAGACCCTGATCTTCATTAACTATTCAATAAGAAGAATACAATTAGCCTGGAGCTGGTTTTCAGACCCAAGCACAAAGAAAGGCCCACATAAATCTGAGCAGGGATAATTCCGCTCTCCCTATAACTGATGTGATGAAGGGGCAAGTAGCAGGCATCAAATAGAGAGACCACCATTCTCCTCAACACTAGGCTTAAAGGGAGCCTTTGCCCCTGCTCAGAAAGCAGGGCAAGATGGCCCCACCTAGCAAATGTTTACCTAAGGGGATCCTTTTTACTTTGCAAATCATTGATTCAGAAAATATATGGGTGCTAAGAGGAAGAAAGCCTACATATGCTCAGCACAAAAGTAAGCTGATGTCAGGGAAGAACTGAGCTGCTAGTCCTTCAGGAAGAAAGAAAACTTAATCCTCCAGTGGGCCAGGTGGAATCCAGGAAACCCTCTAAGAAGGAGAAGAGGGTCTGATGACAGAATTGTTATGGATCACATATGTATATATATTCCATTGACCTTTATGGAAATAGGATGTTTCAATTTATATCAAATAATCATTGCTACCAATCAAATTAATAAATACATAACTGGATCATATAATTAGATGAGTACACAATAATTTTATTCCCTGAATAATAGCTGCCATCTGTTGAGTGATAACTACGTGCCAGGCACTGTGATAAGGACTTCCACTCAGTAGCTCAGTCAATCCTCACAAGAACCCCAGGAAGTAGGATTCACTATTATTATCTCCTTTTTATGGCTGAAGATACCAGGGCTCAGAGAAAGTATCAATAAATAGTTCTTCTGAGGTCTCACCAGTTGGTTAGTGGGAGAGACGGGAATGGAGTATGCTTAGCGGGGGCTTGAAGCCTTGGCCTGGTCCCACCTCCCACCACCTCTCCACCTCTCTACCTCTCTAGGATGGGTCCTCAGTCCCCCCTCTTCCCTGGCCACTGGCACCCCAGCCAACTTAGGTTTCCCCTCCTAATACCTGCCCCACCACAGCTGCCACCTGGGGCAGCTACCATTCATGTTGAGGGAGGAGGTCAGACCTGCACTCCTCTGCTTCCACAGAGGAATGAGAAGGTATGAGAAGGATCAGTATCTAGTGCAAGCTCACTGGCCTCTAACTCTGGATAAGGCACGGTGGTGGCCATCCCCAATCCAGGCTGACAGCCCCATAGAGCATTCTGCAGGTGACTCAGAATGTGAGACTCTGCCATCCAGAGTTAAAGAAATTCCAGTCATTCTTCTAAATTCTGAATGTTCAAGTGTTTGGATTATAGCCTAATCCTAAAGAGGAAACAACTTGAGTTGAATATCACCTCTTAAATGAAAGATGCTACAAACTTTTGCAAATTAGCTTTGAGTGGTATATTCCAGGTGCTTTTTCAGCTATTGAAGTGGTCACAAAGAAAAGAGGTATTTAAGTCTTAAATGGAATTTCTAATGAGAACTTTATATTATCAGTTTTCCTTCCCACCATAGCAATTCATTTGCAAGTGTGTTTAATGATTTATGTCCATCTTCATCATGTGAAGAATACTCTAGATTGATGTTTCTCAAACAATTAAAGTGCAAATAAATCACCTGGAGATTTTGTTGAAATGTAGATTCTGATTCAGTGGGCTTGGAGTAGAACATAAGAATCTGCATTTCTAACAAGCTTCCAGGTGACAGTGATGCTGCTGGTTGATTATAGATCCTTGCATCAAAATATGACCCTCGGACCAGTAGCAATACCTAGACGTTTAACAGAAATTCAGAATTTCTGGACATATCCCATAGCTACAAAAAAGAATCTTCATTTTAACAAGATCTCTGGGAGATTCATAAGCACATTAAAGTGTGAAAAGCATTATCCTTGACCTTCTGGATTATATCTTCCTCTATTTCTTCTGCTTTCCAAAGCCACAAGATCAGAAAGAGTCATTGGGACTACTGATAACTGTTCCAAGTTTATAATATAGTAGGTCTTAGGAAGGACACATTGAGCTTTGTTTTATTCTCTCTCCTGACTCTCCCAAGTATATTCCAGAATTTCTGCTTATGGTCTGAGAATCATTTGTAGCTTTGGTTTAAATATTGGTTTAAAATGTTGGTAGGACCATTATATACAGGCTGCTAAATCTGGAGAAGGGGGCATCTTTAGGGTGTCATGGAGTGCACTTGAGTGGGACCAAAATTTTTCTGACCCATTAGGCTTTGTGAGTAGCTGCAAATTATTCATAGCCTTAGATAATAAGAACCACAGAGGAGCTCTAAAATTAATGCAATTCACTATTAAATATTCATACTACTTTCTCTCAGAAGTGTAGTAGAATGGTTAGGCACACCAAAAGGCTCAGAGACAGTCTGGATTCAAATTCTACATATGCCTCCTATGAGTTGTGACACCTTGGGCAAATTACTTAACCTCTCTGTGCCTCAGTTACCTCATTTAAAACAGGTATGATAACAGTACCTATGTAAAGTTTTAGAAGGATTAAATAAAGTAATAAAGCCCTTGGAACCATGCCTTGTGCATAGTAAGCTTTGCAAAGACATCTAAATGCAAACTTGAAAATGTGGCTAATTTTTAACATTTCTTTGTAGGGCCTCCACATTTCTATAATTTAGCTTAATTGAACCTGTTGTGCTATGACTAGGTATAAACTTTCCCCTCCATTAGAGAGAAGAGGAACACACCCATGGTTCTGTTTACAACAATTAACACATTAAGCATTGAGAAGCATGATGAAAGTGGGGTCAGCAGCCATGGTCCCCAAAGGGCATGAAGGTAAGGCCTTGAGGCTATCTCTGTATTTCATAGTCAGACACCAGCTACGGGAAGAAAATTCAAAATATGCCTCCAGACTCCCAAACACACAAAAAGTCTCACCAGTGTAAAACCAATTTGTTTTACTTTAATAGTCACAGATTGTTGTTTTCTGAATGGTTAAGCACTTATCAAAAGCTGTCAAGGTACTGCGCAAAATGAAGTTTAAAACTGGATGATTAGCAATTAAATCTCACTCAGTAAATTGGCTAGTCTCAATACAATAAAGTGCAATATGAAAACACTGCTTTTCTGCTTAAATAAAAACCTAAGGGGAAAACCCACATGACAGAGGATTTCAGCACCCCTTCTCTGCCCAAGATATTGAAGACAGGATCAAATATATTGCAATACGTCTGCTGCACTCACAGGCTTTTCAGATTCCTGCCCTATGAAGCCAGTTTCCCTTGTGTTCCATCAAGTATTTCTTTGTTTTGCCTAGATGATGCTTGTACACTCCTCAAGGTGTACTCCTGGGCAGTATGTGCATTTGAGATTTTTTCCCTTCTGACCCCGACTTGGCTGTCTCTGGACCAAAACTGATTTGCAGGCAAGAGAAACTGCTGAAAATTTCATGACATTTAGACTTTAAAAGCACATGGTAGTGGCTAAACTGGGTTTCCTTACCTAGGATTAAAACCTATTAACGTGAGAGACCTTCAAGATGGTGGGCGAGTAAGACGTAGAGATCACTTTCCTCCCCACAAATACATCAGAAATACATCTACATGTGGAACAACTCCTACAAAACACCTATTGAACGCTGGCAGAAGACCTCAGACTTCCTAAAAGGCAAGAAATTCCCCACATACGTGGGTAGGGCAAAAAAAAGGAAAAACACAAAAGAATAGGGACGGGACCTGCACCTCTGGGAGGGAGCTGTGAAGGAGGAAAAGCTTCCACACACTAGGAAGCCCCTTCACTGGTGGAGACAGGGGTGGGGGGTGGGGGGGGGGGAGCTTCGGAGCCACGGAGGAGAGCGCAGCAACAGGGGTGTGGAGGGCAAAGCGGAGAGATTCCCGCACAGAGGATCGGTGCCAACCAGCACTCACCAACCTGAGAGGCTTGTCTGCTCAGCCGCCGGGACGGGTTGGGGCTGGGAGCTCAGGCTCGCTTCGGAGGTCGGATCCCAGGGAGAGAACTGGGGTTGGCTGCGTAAACACAGCCTGAAGGAGTTAGTGCACCACAGCTAGCCAGGAGGGAGTCCGGGAAAAACTCTGGAGCTACCTAAGAGGCAAGAGACCGTTGTTTCGCGGTGCGCGAGGAGAGGGTATTCAGAGCACCACTTAAACGAGCTCCAGAGATGGGTGCCAGCTGCGGCTATCAGCGCAGACACCAGAGACGGGCATGAAACGCTAAGGCTGCTGCTGCAGCCACCAAGAAGCCTGTGTGCGAGCACAGGTCACTCTCCACACCTCCCCTCCCGGGAGCCTGTTCAGCCCACCACTGCCTGGGTTCCGTGATCCAGGGACAACTTCCCCGGGAGAACACATGGCACGCCTCAGGTTATTGCAACGTCATGCTGGCCTCTGCCGCCACAGGCTCGCCCCTCATTCCGTACCCCTCCCTCCCCCCGGCCTGAGTGAGCCACAGCCCTCTAATTAGCCACTCCTTTAACCCCGTCCTGTCTAAGCAAAGAACAGACTCCCTCAGGCGACTTATATGCAGAGGCAGGGCCAAATCCAAAGCTGAACCCCAGGAGCTGTGCGAACAAAGAAGAGAAAGGGAAATCTCTCCCAGCAGCCTCAGGAGCAGGGGATTAAATCTCCACAGTCAACTTGATGTACCCTGCATCTGTGGAATACCTGAATAGACAGTGAATCATCCCAAAATTGAGGTGGTGGACTTTGGGAGCAACTGTAGACTTGGGGGTTGCTTTCTGCATCTAATTTGTATCTAGAATTATGTTTATCTTAGTTTAGTATTTAGAGTGTATTATCATTGGTAGATTTGTTTATTGATTTGGTTGCTCTCTTCCTTTTTTTAATATATAGATTTTTTTTATTTTTCCTTTTTCTCTTTTTGTGAATGCGTATGTGTATGCTTCTTTGGCTGATTTTCTCTGTATAGCTTTGCTTTTACCATTTGTCCTAGGGTTCTGTCTTTCCATTTTTGTTTTTTTGGTTTTTTTAGTATAGTTTTCAGTGCTTGTTATCATTGGTGGATTTGTTTTTTGGTTTGGATGCTCTCTTCTTTCTTTCTTTCTTTTGTTTTTCTTTTTTTTTATTACTTTTAAATTTTTTAAATTTTTACTATTTATTTTTTATTTTAATAACGATTCTTCCTTCCTTCCCTTCTTCATCCCTCCCTTCCTCCTTTCCTTCCTTCCTTCCTTTCTTTCTTTCTTTTCTCTGTTTTCTTCTGAGTCATGTGTCTGAAAGGGTCACTGTGCTCCAGCTGGGTGTCAGGCCTGTGCCTCTAAGGTGGGAGAGCCAAGTTCAGGACATTGGTTCACCAGACTTCCTGGCTCCACGTAATATCAAACAGCGAAGGCTCTCCCAGAAATCTCCGTCTCAACGCTAAGACCCGGCTCCACTCAACGACCAGCAAGCTACAGTGCTGGACACCCCATGCCAAACAACTAGCAACACAGGAACACAACCCCACCCATTACCAAGGGGGCTGCCTAAAATCATAATAAGGTCACAGACACCCCCAAACCAACCAACGGACATGGTCCTGCCCACCAGAAAGACAAGATCCAGCCTCATCCACCAAAACACAGGCACCAGTTCGCTCGACCAGGAAGCCTACACAACACACTGAACCAACCTTAGCGACAGGGAACAGACACCAAAAACAATGGGAACTATGAACCTGCAGCCTGCGAAAAGGAGACCCCAAACATAGTAAGTTAAGCAAAATGAGAAGACAGAGAAACACACAGCAGATGAAGGAGCAAGGAAAAGACCCACCAGAAGAAACAAATGAAAAGGAAATACGCAGTATACATGAAAAAGACTTCAGAGTAATGATAGTAAAGATGATCCAAAATCTTGGAAATAGAATGGAGAAAATACAAGAAACGTTTAACAAGGACCTAGAAGAAATAAAGAGCAAAAAAACAATGATGAACAACACAATAAATGAAATGAAAAATTCTCTAGAAGCACTCAATAGCAGAATAATAACTGAGGCAGAAGAATGGATAAGTGACATGCAAGATAAAATAGTGGAAATAACTACCACAGAGCAAAATAAAGAAAAAAGAATGAAAAGAATTGAGGACCGTCTCAGAGACCTCTTGGAAAACATTAAACACACCAACATTCAAATTACAGGGGTCCCACAAGAAGAAGAGAAAAAGAAAGGGACTGAGAAAATATATGAGGAAATTACAGTTGAAAACTTCCCTAATATGGGAAAAGAAATAGTCAAGTCCAGGAAGTGCAGAGAGTCCCATACAGGATAAATCCAAGGAGAAACACGCCAAGACACATATTAATCAAACTATCAAAAATTAAATACAAAGAAAAAATATTAAATGGAGCAAGGGAAAAACAACAAATAACGTACAAGGGAATCCCCATAAGGTTAACAGTTGATCTTTCAGCAGAAACTCTGCAAGCTAGAAGGCAGTAGCAGGACATATTTAGAGTGATGAAAGGGAAAAACCTACAACCAACATTACTTTACCCATCAAGGATCTCATTCACATTCGACAGAGAAATTAAAACCTTTACAGACAAGCAAAAGCTAACAGAATTCAGCACCACCAAACCAGCATTACAACAAATGCTAAAGGAACTTCTCTAGGCAGGAAACACAAGAGAAGGAAAAGACCTGCAATAACAAACCCAAAACAATTAAGAAAATGGTAATAGGAACATACATATCAATAACTACCTTATATAAATGGATTAAATGCTCCCACCAAAAGACATAGACTGGCTGAATGGATACAAAAACAAAACCTGTATATATGCCGTCTACAAGAGACCTACTTCAGACCTAGGGACACATACAGACTGAAAGTGAGGGGATGGAGAAAGATATTCCATGCCAACGGAAATCAAAAGAAAGCTGGAGTAGCAATTGTCATATCAGACAAAATAGACTTAAAATAAAGACTATTACAAGAGACAAAGAAAGACACTACATAATGATCAAGGGATCAATCCAAGAAGAAGATATAACAATTGTAAATATTTATGCACCCAACATAGGAGCACCTCAATATATAAGGCAAATGCTAAAAGCCATAAAAGGGGAAATAGACAGTAACACAACCATAGTAGGGGACTTAAACACCCCACTTTCACCAATGGACAGATCAACCACAATGAAAATAAGGAAACACAAGCTTTAAATGGTACATTAAACAAGATGGACTTAATTGATACTTATATGACATTCCATCAAAAAACAACAGAATACACTTTTTTCTTAAGTGCTCATGGAACATTCTCCAGGATAGACCATATCTTGGGTCACAAATCAAGCCTTGGTAAATTTAAGAAAACTAAATCATATCAAGTATCGTTTCTGACCACAATGTTATGAGACTACATATCAATTATGTAGTAGGAAAAAAATCTGTAAAAAATACAAACACATGGAGGCTAAACAATATACTACTAAATAACCTAGAGATTACTGAAGAAATCGAAGAGGAAATCAAAAAATATCTAGAAACAGATGTCAATGAAAACCCAACCCATGATGACCCAAAACCTATGAGATGCAACAAAAGCAGTTCTAAGAGGGAGGATTATAGCAATACAATCCTACCTAGAGAAACCAGAAGCATCTCAAAAAAAACAACCTAAACTTACACCTAAAGCAATTAGAGAAAGAAGGAAAAAAACCCAAAAGTTAGCAGAAGGAAAGAAATCATAAAGATCAGATCAGAAATAAATGAAAAAGAAATAAAGGAATCAACAGCAAAGATCAATAAAACTAAAAGCTGGTTCTTTGAGAAGATAAACAAAAGTGATAAACCATTAGCCAGACTCATCAAGAAAGAAAGCAAGAAGACTCAAATCAATAGAATGAGAAATGAAAAAGGAGAAGTAACAACTGACACTGCAGAAATACAAAGGATCATGAGATTATTACAAGTGACTATATGCCAATAAAATGGACAACCTGGAAGAAATGGACAAATTCTTAGAAAAGCACAACCTTCTGAGACTGAACCAGGAAGAAATAGAAAATATAAACAGACCAATCAAAAGCAATGAAATTGAAATTGTGATTAAAAATCATCCAACAAACAAAAGCCCAGGACCAGATGGCTTCACAGGTGAATTCTATCAAACATTTAGAGAAGAGCTAACACCTATCCTTCTCAAAGTCTTCCAAAATATAGCAGAGGGAGGGACACTCCCAAACTCATTCTATGGGACCACCATCACCCTGATACCAAAACCAGACAAAGATGCCAAAAACAAAAGAAAACTACAGGCCAATATCACTGACAAACTTAGATGCAAAAATCCTCAACAAAATACTAGCAAACAGAATCCAACAGCACATTAAAAGGGTCATACAGCATCATCAAGTGGGGTTTATCCCAGAAATGCAAGGATTCTTCAATATATGCAAACCAATCAATGTGATACACCATATTAACAAATTGAAGGAGAAAAACCATATGATCATCTCAATAGATGCAGAAAAAGCTGTCGACAAAATTCAACACTGTTTATGATAAAATACCTCCAGAAAGTAGGCATAGAGGGAACTTTCCTCAACATAATAAAGGCCATATATGACAAACCCACAGCCAACATCATTCTCAATGGGGAAAAACTGAAACCATTTCCACTAAGATCAGGAACAAAACAAGGTTTCCCACTCTCACCACTATTATTCAACATAGTTTTGGAAGTTTTAGCCACAGCAAATAGAGAAAAAAAAGAAATAAAAGGAATCCAAATCAGAAAAGAAGAAATAAAGCTGTCACTGTTTGGCAGATGACATGATACTATACATAGAGAATCCTAAAGATGCCACCAGAAAACTACTAGAGCTGATCAATGAATTTGGTAAAGTAGCAGGATACAAAATTAATGCACAGAAATCTCTTGCATTCCTATACACTATTGATGAAAAATATGAAAGAGAAATTAAGGAAACACTCCCATTGACCATTGCAACAAAAAGGATAAAATACCTAGGAATAAGCCTACACAAGGAGACAAAAGACCTGTATGCAGAAAACTATAAAACACTGATGAAAGAAATTAAAGATGATACAAACAGATGGAGAGACATACCATGTTCTTGGATTGGAAGAATCAACATTGTGAAAATGACTGTACTACCCAAAGCAATCTACAGATTCAATGCAATCCCTATCAAACTACCACTGGCATTTTTCACAGAACTGGAACCAAAAAATTCACAATTTGCATGGAAACACAAAAGACTCCGAAAAGCCAAAGCAATCTTTAGAAAGAAAAATGGAGTTGGAGGAATTAGGCTCCCTGACTTCAGACTATACTTCAAAGCTACAGTAATCAAGACAGTATGGTACTGGCACAAAAACAGAAATATAGATCAATGGAACAGCGTAGAAAGCCCAGAGATAAACCCATGCACATATGGTCACCTTATCTTTGATAAAGGAGGCAAGAATATACAATGGAGAAAAGAGAGCCTCTTCAATAAGTAGTGCTGGGAAAACTGGACAGCTACATGTAAAAGAATGAAATTAGAACACTCCCTAACACCATATACAAAAATAAACTCAAAATGGATTAGAGACCGAAATGTAAGGCCAGACACTATAAAACTCTTATAGGAAAACATAGGCAGAACACTCTATGACATCAATCACAGCAAGATCCTTTTTGACCCACCTCCTAGAAAAATGGAAATAAAAACAAAAATAAACAAATGGGACCTAATGAAACTTAAAAGCTTCTGCATAGCAAAGGAAACCATAAACAAGACGAAAAGACAATCCTCAGAATGGGAGAAAGTATTTGCAAATGAAGCAACTGACAAAGGATTAATCTCGAAAATATACAAGCAGCTTATGAAGCTCAATATCCAAAAAAACCAAACAACCCAATCCAAAAATAGGCAGAAGACCTGAACAGACATTTCTCCAAAGAAGATATACAGATTGCCACCAAACACATGAAAGGATGTTCAACATCACTAATCATTAGAGCAATGCAAATCAAAACTACAATGAGGTCTCACCTCACCGTGGTCAGAATGGCCATCATCAAAAAATCTACAAACAATAAATGCTGGAGAGAGAGTGGAGAAAAGGGAACCCTCTTGCACTGTTTGTGGGAATATAAATTGATACAGCCACTATGGAGAACTATATGGAGGTTCCTCAAAAAACTAAAAATACAACTACCATACAACCCAGCAATCCCACTACTGGGCATATACCCTGAGAAAACCATAATTCAAAAAGAGTCATGTACCACAATGTTCATTGCAGCTCTATTTACAATAGCCAGGACAAGGAAGCAACCTAAGTGTCTATCAACAGATGAATGGATAAAGAAGATGTTGCACATATACACAATGGAATATTACTCAGCCATAAAAGAAACAAAATGAGTTATTTGTAGTGAGGTGGGTGGACCTAGAGACTGTCACATAGAGTGAAGTAAGTCAGAGAGAGAAAAACAAATACCGTATGCTAACACATATATATATGGAATCTAAAAAAAAAAGATTCTGAAGAACCTAGGGGCAGGACAGGAATAAAGATGCAGACATAGAGAATAGGCTTGAGGACACAGGGAGGGTGAAGGGTAAGCTGGGACGAAGTGAGAGAGTGGCATGGACTTATATACACTACCAAATGTAAGGTAGATAGCTAGTGGGAAGCAGCCGCATAGCACAGGGAGATCAGCTCAGTGCTTTGTGACTACCTAGAAGGGTGGAATAGGGAGGGTGGGAGGGAGACGCAAGAGAGAGGAGATTTGAGATATATGTATATGTATAGCTGATTCACTTTGTTATGCAGCAGAAACTAACACCCCATTGTAAAGCAATAATACTCCAATAAAGATGTTTTAAAAATGAAGATACCAGCATATAAAAGAAAAAAAAAGAAAACCTATTAACGTTCCAGCATTTTCCTCTCCATGAGATTCATTTCTGACACATGTGTGGTGACTTGCAGAGTGCTTCATTACAGCTCAGGGGCACAACCGATGCCACACCAGCCATTAAAAATGAGTTTGTGAGAGTGCAAAAATGAAACCTTTGTAGACGAGGGCCAATTTGTTTCGAAGGCAGTGCACTGTAAGCGTATTCACAAAGCGGCAAGCATTAGCTCAGATTCAAGCTATGCCGTTTCACTCCTATTTTTAAATACCAAATAGAGAACTGGGAGAGTCATTTCTTTGTGACAGAAGCTTTGGTTTCTGCCCTTATTTTCTGCCATTACAGATCTAGTTAAGCGGTATGAACAGCCCTGTGTTTTTTGTCTTGGATAAAAATCCATAAAGCTGTGTTTGGCCAGGGTCCTAAGGAGAGTCATGATATTCTCTATCCCTCAGTTTCTTTATATTCAAAATATCTCCTATACAATGTTCATAGGGTAGTTGGGATGGATGGGAAAGCTAATGAACATAATTATTATTATAAGTAAAAATCAGTAGCCAGGTAGTGTACAAAGAATTATTTCTGTTGTTATTAATGCAAGCAAATTTATCATTTGCCACCTCAAGACAGCTGCATTGTTCTTCCTAATTGATTATATATTCACTGTACCTGCAAGTTCCAAGTTAAATACCTTTGGATCAAGTTTTCTCATTCTCAGTATTCTTGACATATTAGACTGGATAATCTTTTTTGAGGTGGACTATCCTGTGCATCTTAGGATATTTCAGACTCCTTGACCTCTACCCATTAGATGCCAGTATCCCTCCCTGCTACCCAATTATAACAACCAAAAATGTCTCCAGCTAATGCCAAACGTCCCCAGATAATGCCAAATGTCCCCTGGTGGGCTAAATCATCAAGTAGAGAACCACTTCTTTGGAGTTAATCAAACTGGTATTGTCACTGGTTGCATTTATTATAAGTGGAGAACAGCAAGAGCAATTTAGCTAGTGAAAGCTATAGAAACAAGTGGGAACACTCTAAGATTTGTACAAGGCGGATATGAACCAAACCTGAAAGCTAACAGCAGCCACTAAAGTCAAGAATGAGGCTGAGGCTGTCAACAGAAATTTTAGATCAGGATTTGGGGGGAGATATGAAGGTAGTTCAGAATGGTCCCCAGAATTGCAGGCATATGTCTACTGAAAAGTGGAAAATCCCTCCCCACTCCAGGGGCCTGAGGAAAAGAAAGAAAAGTACCAAGGACAGAACTGGTCAAAGGGAAGATGAAGACAGGGGAGAGAAAGGGCTTTCGTATTGGGCAGAGCATGACTGAGAGGAAAGAAGACAGGGAAAAATATGTGGAAAATAAGATAAGGGAATAATAAAATGAAAGAAGGAACAGCAGGAAAGAAACAAAATTGACAATGAATACAGAGGAAAGAAATGGTAGGAACGCCTAAAGATATAAAGATATTCTTGCTTCTGAGCTTATCTGCACCCACCTGAAACTCTGCTCTGACCTCCCACCTTGTAACTATCTTCTTCCCATTGCTGTTGTGGCCCTTGATCAACTTCAGTGGTAGTGTGAAAATCACTCTGAACTGTAGTACACAGGTTAAAAGGTAAGAGTGATAAAATAACTATAGTTGCAATATTTTGTTAGTTTATGTACAATATAAAAAGATATAAATTATGAGAGCAACAACAAGAAATAGGAGACAGGCAAGTAAATATGTAGAACTTTCTTATGCAATTGAAGTTAAATAGTTATCAGGTTAAACTAGGCTGTTATAAATATAAAATGCATTATGAAAGCCTCATGGCAATCATAAAGTAAACAAACATAATAGAAACACAAATGATAAAGAGAAAAGAATTAAAGCATAACACTACCAAAAGTCATGAATTCACAAAGAAAGACAACAGAGAGGAAGAAAGGAACTGCAAAACATTCAGAAAGTAATTAGCAAAATCTCAATAGTAAATCCTTACCTATCAGTAATAATTCTAAATGTAAATGGTTAAATTCTCCAATTAAAAGACAGAGTGGCTGAACAGAAAAAAAAAAAAAAACCCAACTATATGCTGCCTACAAGAAATTCATTTAAGCTTTCTTTATTGACACTCACAGGCTGAAAGTAAATGGATAGAAAAAGATATTCCATAAAATTAAAACCATTGTAAATCAACTATACCCTCATAAAAATTTTTTTTTAAAAGAAACAAAAAAATCACAAATGAAACAGGAGACATTACAACTGATACCTCAAAAATACAAAGGATCATAAGAGACTACTATGAACAATTATATACCAACAAATTAGATAACCTAGAAAAATGGATAAATTCCTAGAAACATACAACTTATGAAGACTGAATCATGAAGTAATAGAAAATCTGAACAGACAAATAATGAGCAAGGAGATTTTGAATCAGTAATGAAAATTTTCCCAACAAATAAAAGCTGTGGACCATATGGCTTCCCTGGTGAATTTTATCAAACACTGAAAGAATTATTTCCAATCCTTCTCAAACTCTTCCAAAAAAACTGAAAAGGAAGGAACACTTCCAAACTCATTTTATGAGACCAGTATTACTTACTCGGATACTAAGACCAGACAAGGACACTACAAAAAAAGAAAATTACAGGTCAGATATACAGACTCAGATATATATATATACTCACCATTAAATTGGGAAAATATGGTCTAGAATTATTAGACCACACAATTATTGTGTGTGAGTGGACCACTGTATAGCAAGTCCTTCTCTTAGCTTAGTGTCAGTGAGGTAGGGAGAAAAACTAAGAAATTATGAGATCCGAGATAATGTACATTAATGTTCTTTGGAAAAGTACAAATAGTCCTCAGTTTTCGGCATTCCTGGAAACTGAGTCATAAAGAAGATCATGTTTCCCACTAGAAAAATGAAATAATTGGTGGTTGCATTCCTGACCAAATATTCAGCAGCAAGGAAACCATAAATATGAATGACAACATGTCTCAGCCATCAATGATAAACTCTCAAATTATTTAAAACACTAGGCTGATGCTTCAAGCCCCAGAAAAAAAAACTGGTTGAAATGTATTGCTTGTCCTAAACAAGAAAACTCTGTAGTCAAAAGCAACAGTACAGAACAGACTGATGGGTCAATAAATATTTCTTGTGTAAGGCGTTTTGACTGGTGCTGAAAGAAATTCAAAAGATGATTCCTACCCCCAAAGAGGTGACAGTCTCATCAGGAATAATCACGTAAGTAATTAAAATACAATGAAGGAAGGGTTTAGTACCAGAAGAGGGACGATAGTAACAGCCAGCATTTATTGAACACTTCCTGTGTGCCTGGCACTCTTCGAATTGCTTTATCTGTATGAACTCATTTAATACTCAAATAAGCTTGCAAGGTAGGTACTAACATTAACTCCTTTTTACAGGTGAGAAAATGAAATGGTTAGATCACACAACTCAGATGTGGTAGAGGCAAAGTTAAACCCACACAACCTAGCTCCAAAACCCACATTCTTAAAAACAATCCTGTACTCCATCTCAGAATAAATGAGCTATAGGAGTGAACCACTGAACAGTTTACTTTTGGCTGGTGGAGAATCTGAGAAGGCTTTCTGGAAAAGTTGGAATTTGTGTTGGACCTAGAAGAATGGATATCTCTTGAATTTGCAGAAATGAGGAGAGCATTTTTTATTCTCTGAATAAAGATCAATAAATCCCTTTATCGATCTTTATTCAGAGAATGGAGTATGTTTCAAAGAAGGCCCCTCACACTTACCTGCCTGTAGCCTCTAAACTGGTGATTGGCATCCCCATTTACCTAGTGCCTAAGAGAATCCAGAATATAATCTGATTCCCTTCTCCACTCCATCACCCACTATCACCACCCACACACATTTCAAATCCTTTCTCTCTTTCCTCTCCACTCCCACTACCACTGCCTCAGCTTAAGCCCTGTGACTCCCCACCTGCGCCATGAAGTAGTCTCCCACCTCGAGTCTCTGTCTTCAGTCCCAAAACGCTTCAATCTATTCTCCACATCAGTGCCAGAGTATTTTCTAAAATGTTATCTGGTCAAAGTGCTTCCCCACTCATAGGATTAATCCAAATTTGTTACAGAGGCATAAAAACCCACTTATGATCTAGCTCCTACCTAGCCACATCTTCTGCCATTTCCCCATAGGTAGCCTATGTTCCAGCTGCACTGAACTGCTTGTTCTCCGAAGGTATAAGGTTCTCTACAGACAGCTCTCTACCCTAAAAATTCTTCCCCACCCACCCCTCCAACCCTCAACCTCTGAAAATTCCTGTTCAAGTGATTAAGCCTGCATTCTTCCTCTGGAAGTCTTCAAAGACCACCTAATGCAGGTTATGCATTTTGTCTAGGTTCCCATAGAATGTTATTTGAGGCTCTATTTCCCACATCATATTGTAATTGTTTTTACATGCTTCACTGACCAGACTGTAAGCTCTTTAGAGGCTTTGCAACTCACTCTTACCTGTATTTCTCGGTACTCACCCTATGTTTGGTAAGTGAGTGAATGATTTATTGGGTTCTAGAATTCTGGGATCATGGACACACACCCAGCTGCAGCCTATCTTAACCACCCTCTTCTTTAATGGAAGGCTCATTACTTTCTCCACTTTCTCTCTTCTTAAATCAAATTATGATAGCAAGATAATTACATATTACTATCATTACTAATATCTTTGTGTTATCATTTTCAAAACTGCAAGACAGAGAAGCTAGTTTAAAATGTTTAAAAACTGGTTAATCCAGATTGAAGAAAGAGATTTATACATTTTATTTAAATCCATGGTGTGCCAAACCCTTGAGAACTGGCAATGACATCTTCATAGCAAAGGGAAGGTCACAATTATAACATAAAATTGTTTGACATACAGATTCTGTTTAGAATCTGGCAATATAAATTTACACATTGATTTTTAAGATATATCTTAGTCATTCTAGTTACTTTATCTTTCCAGTGATTTTCCTATGACATCTGCTTTTTGTTTGTTTCTCTTCCTCTCTAACTTAAGCCCAATCTACCCACAGCCCTGGCTGAGGAGCTGCAGGATTCCCTTTTCCTCTCTGTTTTTATGCTTGGGATTACCCTTTCTTCTCTCCTACAAACCCCGTAACTTCCTGGGACTCCTCCATCCTCCAACACACAGGTGCTACTTCTGATCTTGCCCCAAAGCTGACTGATGGTGGGTCTTGCTTTGGGGTTGGTAGTGATGGTGTTTAGTACTAATGAGACTACCTACTAATAACAGTTGTCATCGTCGCCATCGTTATAGTAGTAGTAGTACTTTTTGAACATCTGCTATGTTTCAGACACTCTGCTAAGCAATCTTCATATGGGTTATCACTATTAAGCTCTAATAGCACTCCTATGAAAGCTAGTAAGTGAAAAAGAACTCGAACTCAAACCCACACCTATCTGATTACAGGATAAAGAAGCAGCTCCTTGGTAGGGCTTATAAAGGGCAAATGTGAGAAGCTGTACCTCCCCTCCCCAACCTGATTACAGGCCCTCCAGCCCCTCTTATCTTCTTACCACCTATCTCCCTGCTGGAACATACACTGAAAGAACTATCATTATGGTTGCTGCTCTCTTTCCTCTGCATTTCTACCTTTTCACTTTGCCAGGAGCTCCTGACTTCTATGCCCTTTCTGCTGACCCTTTTTTGCATCTTTCTTTCCTGATCCCGGGTACATCTCTGCCAAATAAAGGCATTAAAACAACAATGACAACCTTCCATTATTATCATTTTGCAAAAGAAACAGCATTTTTAACACCAAACTAGGCGGTCTCAGATTAAGGAATATTTCTTCAAATGGAATAGATTTACCTTTATAAAAACAATATATAGGCTAAATATCATATATTAATGCATATATGTGGAATCTAGAAAAATGGTACAGGTTAACCTACTTGCAGGGCAGGAATAGAGACTCAGACGTAGAGAATGGACATATGGACACAGAGGGGAAGGGGAGGGTGGGATGAATTGGGAGATTAGGATTGACATACATACACTACCATGTGTAAAATAGCTAGCTAGTGGGAACCTGCTAGCAGGTATAGCACAGGGAGCTCAGCTCAGTGATCTGTGATGACCTAGATGGGTGGGATGGGGTGAGGGCTGGGAGGGAGGTCCAAGAGGGAGGGGATATATGTATACATATAGCTGATTCACTTCGTTGTACAGCAGAAACTAACACAACATTGTAAAGCAATTATACTCCAATAAAAATATATACATATATAGGCTAGATTCATCTTCCAACAAAGTCTCAATGCTAAAGCAAGGTGGCCTCCACAGCCTCAACACTTGGACTTAGAATAAACTTAAAACCAACTCACAAGCTCTCCTGTGCCAACTAGCCCTGCTACCCATCCTGCCAGAGTGATGCCTCCACCACTCATGTCTCAGTGTACTCAAGACTCAGGAGAAATTTAGAGTAGCTTCTCTTCTCAAAAAGGTAGACATCCTTGGCTTGGATCACCTCCCCATGCTCTTTATTCTATTTATTCTTCAGAGTTAACTGCTCCTTTTCTGAGCTACTTCTGGGCCTTATGCATAATTGTGTTCCTTTTACATTATTTTGTGGTCACGGTTGGTTTGACTCCTCCACTGGACTGTGAGCTCCTTGAGGACAAGGGTGCTGTCACCTCATTGTGCTTCCACAGTGCCTAGCATACAGTAGACCTTCAATCTGACTGGTGACCAGACTGATCCCTCGCAGTAGAGAAACCAGCTCACTAAATAAATTAGAGAAACAAAGAGTTCAATGAAGTGCTTTGTATAATAATTTTGTTAATAACTTAAGATGGCAATCATTTTTGATACACAGTTATTAAATTGTTGTCTTATTTTCAGTAAACAGTAGGTAAACATTCAATTCCTAGATCTACCCCTTTCCCACTGATGCCCCATAGCAAAGGAACAAAGCTAGAGACCAGAGGATTCTAATGGGGTCACCATCCTCTAAGAAGAACAGTAAGCATGGGCTCTCACCAATCACAATGGCAGCTAGAGATCTGCTAGTCACTAATGATAAGTCCATGTGGAATTAAAATTATGTCTTGTTCACTTTGGGAGGCCTCACTACTTAGTATGTAATCAAAGAGTATTTACTAGATAATGGATAGATCGAGTCTTGTGGAAGGACTGTGAGTGTTCGAGTTTCTGAGAGTAGAAAAATAATCTTCAGTATTTTTGTTCGGAAGTGGTGGGCAGGAGAGGGAAGAAAATGAGAAGAGGATGAACTGATGGGTATAACTGATGCTCAGTGGTCTCACCTGAATTAAAGACAGCACTTTCACCCTGTGCTGTCTATTCATGCAAGTTTCTCAAAGACATCCACATTGACCAAAGGCTGTCTGCACTCAGCTACCCAGAATTAGTACTTTCTCAATGCATAAGTCAAGAAACATGCAGGATATGCAACTTGTGATTCATCTCTCTTCCATCTTCTCTTCTCCCTGGTTTCTATCTTCTCTGTTTATCATAGTGACTTATATTTATTCTTTATTCAAGTTCTAGAATTAAATACTCTGTCTGAAATACCACTGGGTACATTTTGAAGCTCCAACCACATGCCAGGCACTATTTTAGGCACTGGGTATCCCTAATTTCATGGAGTTTATATTCTGGTGGGGGAGACAGACAATGAGCAAGGAAACAAATTCATGCATAGAATTTCAGATAAACACTATGAAGACAGTACAGCACAGTAATGGAATAAAGAATAACTGAGAAGGTAGGGTACAGTCACCTTATAAATATGATGGCCAGGGAAGATGTTTTTGAGGCAGTCCCAGTGCTGAAAAGAGCAATGATTCCTCCCCACCCCAGCCAACTTGCTCAAAGACATTTGTTAATCATAGAATCATTCTCAGTTATATTCCCCTTCAGGGAAGGGTTTATGTCAAAGTACAGTGACATATACAGAAGATGTTCTGTAAATGACCACTGCCTAATTAATTTTCCTCTGATGTTAATTTAGGAGCCTGTTAATTAGAAAAACCATTGGGTTGCCCCAGTGAATCGCTGACAGTTTCACAAGAAACTTATTCCTTATCAAAGATTTACCCAAAGTACCAGAGACCACCTGACAATGTGTTTTACTTTCACTCACCCTAAATGCTCTTCACCCACTGGGATATTGTCTGTTGACATCCAACATCTGTTGTTCATTTTCAAACACTAATCCCTGTGGTGTGTCCTTTGGGTGATCAAGCTTACTCTAAAGCTCACTATAAAAAATTCAAGAAGATTGGGACTCTCCTATTTTTCCATTGACATTTTTACCCCTCCTTTGATTTCAACTTGATTTTATTTTTCCTTTGCTTCCTTTTCTTCTATTTTACTACTTTCTTCAGGTAGGACTTTTCCTTTCATCCAGGCATGCCATACAGCCTTGGTCATGTGCTTTCAAACTTATAAAACTCACAGAATTTGAGCAATTTTTTTCAAGAAAAAAGCCTGTGTACTAGCATTATTTTAATAAAAAATAAAAATTTTAAAAGGTCAAATTTATTTTCCTGGGCAAGACATGTTTTTCATATTTAGGGTCTATCAAAAGTTGTACTTCAGAGGCCTGTCATAAACTCCTAGGTGTCAGGAACCCCTCTCTCATCAATGCCCTTTGAAGTTAGGAGTTTAGCCAAGGATAATAAAAATAATCATGCTTACATTTAAACCTGTCCAATACCCTTCATTCCAAGGCATAAGAACAACTTTCAAACAAATTAAACTCTACAAGCACTTTTTCTCACAGATAAATATTATGATGAATAAGCAGCAGAGTGTGTTCACCTGCCAGATACACAGTAAGAGCTGTGCTAAAACTGAAATGTCTTCATGAACTACTTCTACTATACTTTCCCTCCTATTGCTTCTAACAACCCCCCACCCCACCTTCCAATTTGCTCTTAAGTGGCTAATTGTGATATGAAAGGCTTCTCACCACAAATCATTTCAAAGATGAAGCACTGAAGAGTGTTAACCAATGTGTTAAAAGCCTACAACAGAATGGTTTCATTGGGAAGTATAATTTGCTTGACATTCTCATCTTTCCAGATGTTATGAAAGTTTCCTTTATTCACCAAGCCAAAGAACTGGGATATATAAATGGCTTTGAAATTGGCAGGTAATTTTGAAACAGTTACAAGAATGAAATCATGGGTTAATAGTAGAAGTGTTCTTTTGCTGAATTTTTCCCCATGCTCATAGGTTCCTATCTTCTGAGCCTTTGAAAATTCCAGGAGAATTCTTTCCTATGAGCAAAGTGCTCAAAAGGTAACTTGTTCTTCACTTCTGGCACATTTCTTTATCCCCTAAGGTGCATAATAAGACTCTTCCTAAATCTTCAAAATCCTTAGTTTTATGACCAATAAATTAATCAAAAGCCATATGCTGTCTAATGAATCTCCCCAGGACATCTCAGACTTTGCTCTACAATCCAAATACTGGGTAGCTCAAAGAGTCCATGGAAGAGATGTAGGGCTGGAAGTTATACATATATATTCTTTTTCATTATAGGTTATTGCAAGATATTGAATATAGTTCCCTGTGCTATACAGTAGGACCTTGTTGTTTATCTATTTTATATATAGTAGTGTGTATATGTTAATTCCAAACTCCTAATTTATCCCTCCCACCCTTCCCCTTTGTTAACCATAAGTTTGCTTTCTATGTCTGTGAGTCTGTTTCTGTCTTATAAATAAGTTCATTTGTCTCATATTTTAGATTCCATATATAAATGATATCATGATATTTGTCTTTCTTGTCTGACTTAACTTCACCTAGTATGATAATCTCTAGGTCCATCCATGTAGCTGCAAATGGCATTATTTCATTCTTTTTTATGGCTGAGTAATATTCCATTGTGTGTGTGTGTGTGTATATATATATATATATATATATATATATATATATATCCATTCATCTGTCAAAAGACATTTAGAGGGGCTTCCCTGGCGGTGCAGTGGGTGAGAGTCCGCCTGCCAGTGCAGGTGACACGGGTTCGTGCCCCGGTCTGGGAAGATCCCACATGCCGCGGAGCGGCTGGGCCCGTGAGCCATGGCCACTGAGCCTGCACGTCCGGAGCCTGTGCTCCGCAATGGGAGAGGCCACAACAGTGAGAGGCCCGCATAACACACACACACACACACAAAAAGACATTTAGGTTGCTTGCCTGTCTTGGCTAAATAGTAAGGACTCCTCGTTTAATAAATTTAACATGAGAAGGGCATTTTTATCACCAAAGGAAGGGAAATCAGAGTACATAGCCTCTACTAACTCCATAAAAATGGGTTCATCAAGCTAAGAATTTCCTAATACAGATATCCCACTTTTCAGATCATTAGAGAGTACTTCCAATTGGAGGAAGATTTAGGTTGCTTTTCTCCTCCAGTAGAGGAACAGTTCTAGCAGCAGTCTGATAGGTTAGGGGAATTAATTCAGGTGGCCAAAGCAAGGGGTTTCCTGGTGTGCACAGTGAAATCTGTTCATGAAACATTCCCAACAGCCCATCCCATAAGGAAGTGCTGCCTCCGGGTCGGTCTGAACACTGCTACATTCTGGTTTCCTCCTTAATGTGGAAAACCTATGTTTCTGATTACTTCCCCAAATCTGGCATGAACTAACAGTGAGTAACATATTGCAAAAGAGCTCTGCGTTGGGCAGCCACGCAAGCTGCGGCCCTTCAGATACAGCGTGGCAACCCCAGGAAAGGGTCTGCTTTGCCCGCTGGCTCCCTCCAAGCCCACCTCCCAACAGCCTCTCTGCAGAGCAGTGCCAAGGGGCCAGCTCACGAAGTGCCTCCCCACCTGCCCGCCCCACGCTGACCGTTCTAAGCTGCCCTTTCTTTTTGCAATGTCACCAAGCTTTGTTTACACAGCAAATTTCGTTCCATTAGAATGTTGAAGCCTCCTCCCAGATTATTAATCAAGATGTGAAATAAGATAAAACCTAATCCACAGTCCCTCAGCTATGAATGCTCAAAGCCAGGCTCATTAAACATATCTGTCAACGATGGATTGCACCAGCCTTAGGCCCCAAGTTGATTGGAAGTTGGGGAAGGGGTGCAAAGCATTTGGTTGCACAATATATTCAAGAGAAGGAACTCTTTTTAAGGTGTGGCCAGGTAAGTCTGTTTAGAGATAACTATAGGCTATATAGTTGTATAGATTCTTTTCTCTGGTTGTTAATGGCAGCCAAAGAGATGGAGAAACAGACGTTGAGATGGGAAACAAAAATTCATGTACCATGTGTGAAAAGCTGAAAATCATTATGAATGGGAGTAAAGCAATATGCCACATTGGAAGCAAACCTAGTGAATTCCTGTATGGATTCAAACACTATTTACTTGTGTTCAAAAGAAGGAAAAATGTTGAATTCTGTTAAAGTGCTTAAAGTCACTTTTAGCTAAGGTTCTTATCTATCATCCTGTCGTTAGCATCCTCACCACCATCCCCATCACGATATACTTTGTATTTAGGTTGGGCTTTTCAAGTTCAAAGCACAAAGCACTCACACCAGGCAATTAATCACCTTGAGGGATCTGTGTTGGGTGGAATGCTTCCCAGCAAACGCACCCCTTAACGTGTCACTGGAGGATCCACTCACCAGGAGTGTTCCTGGCCTACAGATTTGATGTCATCTGCTGGCATTTTGTCAGATTTCAAATATACATTTTCCCCTAACAAACTGACAGCCCTATTTTCTGAATCAAAGGAAAAGTGATTTTACTGATCTTTTAGCATTAAGAATCACTCTCTCCATTTGGGTGTTTCTGGGTAGCAGCCGCAGTTTAGACACATCTAAAAGAGAGGGGGAAGAAAAGGATGGAGGAAGTAAAATTAAATAAATATATTAATTGTTTTTCAATGAGAAAGTGAACGATAGAAAAAAAGTAATTAAATCTGAGGAGATTTATAATGGGAAACAGATGTCGGTGTGAAAGTAATTTGAAATAACCAAAGGGTTCCAAGACATCTTCCAAGAATATGTTTTAATACATAAACATTTAACAGCACAATAGCAAAGCCAAAATTGCCCAATTTCAAAACTTCACCTGCGTTCTTATAGTTACTTTTTATTCCTTGATTAACAAAGAAAAGGAGGGCTTCCCATATTTGAGCTGCTTATTAACGATTCTTTATTTATGATGGACAGGGAAACCAGGCATATCTGTTTCACTTTTCTGTCCTGGTAGGTTTCATATTCTGTTTCTAATTCCCATGCCCCCGTGCTGTTCTATTTGAATTTCCAATGCAGCAGAGGAAATGGCTTCTAAAATATTAAAATCCTGTTTTCATTGACTTTCTTTACGCTTTGTGACCACATTTCTATTCAGATCAGGTTTCACAGCTTTTAACTTTTCCAAGTCTAAATTTAAAGTTAGTGCAACTTCACGGTACCCCTTAAGGGGATAGCTCTTATAACAAGGGAGAAGCAGTCTGGAAACTGCAGAGAAGCCAGACCGTTGGGGTGACTCTTTTTTTTTTTTTAATTTTACTCCTCTTTACAGACTTTTTGAAAGTGTTTCAAGCTAAAACTATACTTTAAACAGGGGCTCATTTGGGAAAGACATCAACCTGGGAAACGTCTCCAAGAAACAAACCTCACTGGGTTGACTTTGCCTGGAAAACAGCGTCAGCCACATCTCCAACCCTCACTCCAAGCTTTTTCTCCCTACCCCCAATCTTGCCTTCTCTAGGTCCCCATCCTACATTGGAATCCTTATTGTGTCTAATACTAGGCCTTTATCGCTCCCTCCCTGGAGACCAAGCAATACAATCTAGAAAAATGAAGCAGACCATTCTCTCTGAGGGCATCAGTTCCTAAAACCCCAGTTCAGACCCTAAGAAAAACTCTCTGAGAATTGAACTTGGGGCCTCTGGCGTCTGCCCCAGGGAACTTGCTTGCTTTCCCTAAGTTACAAGCCTCACTGTAATGTTATATATAGTTCTAATAATTAATGCCTGTATAGTATTTTATAGTTCATAAAGCCTTTTCATATCTTCACAAGAGTTCTGTGACAGAAGGTGGGCAGGTTTTGTTTTGTCTACATTTTATAGATGGGGAAACTTTTTTTCAGAAAGACTGCATGAATTGTCTGAGATCATAAAGATAATTAGTAGAGAAGCCAGAGCTCCAGCTCAGGCCTCCTAATTCCCAATCCTTTTTTCCTTCCCCTACAGGCATGTGTGTTTCTATAATTCTCTTTCCTGAAAACAGGTTCATTCTCAGAAGCTTTTATTTTCCTGGTGCCTCCTCTTCATCCCAAGTACAAGAGGGCCAAAAAAAGTTTGGGGGAATTCACTCAGACCACAGTCACTCATCTTGTGTGCAGAGGGGTCCCATCTAAACTTTATCTCAACTCACTTCACTTTGATCTATGTTAGCCTTAGTTAAAGATGGTTTTCAATTCAAAAAATACTTGTGGAGTATAGTCCAGGCACTGTACTAAGCTCTGAGGAGACAACATTAAATAAGACCAACCCCTAGCCAGCCAGTGAGACACTTACAGTCTAAATTAAATATACAATTACAGCCCAATATAATAAAATGGTTATGGAAGGCTTCCTGGGAAAAGGGACATATAAATTAAGGCCTGAAAAAATGCGTTAGCCAAGTGAAGAGGTGGGGAAAAAATATTTTTGGTTTAAATATATACATACATACATACATACACACACACACACATCTCACTGAGGAATTGCTTAATGGGTATAGAGTTTCAGTCTTGTAAGATGAAAAAGTTCCAGAGATTGGTTACACAACAATGTGAATGTACTTAATACCAACTATACACATAAAAATGGTTAAGATGGTAAATTTTATGTCATATGTATTTTACCAAAATTAAAAATAAAATATTTGGGTTTTTTCAGCATGTATAATGATACAAATCCCAGTCCACCATTCCTGAACTTTTGCGCACTGAAATGTGACCTCTGGAATCAGTTTTTACTGATTTTCCTGGTGGGAAGTTTCAGTCTCACTTTTGGTCAACTCTGATAAGGGACAACCCTAAGTAAAAGGAGTACTCATTGTGATTTCCCCCAACTTCAGACTCCTTTCACCCCACTCACAGCCTTGAGCTCCTCCAGACCTGCCCAGATGAACCAGGTGAAAGTGCAAACAAGAGAACTTTTTTTTCAGCTGAGACCATGCCAAGGAAAGGAGAAGATCTGGCCTGGTGATTTAAAATTGTGCCAAAAAGAAAAAAAAAACTGTGTAAAACGTAATTTAATTATCTTAAGAAAGCCATGCCTTGTAAGCTCACCTACTCCTAGGATTTTTGTTGCTGCTGTTGTTGTTGTTGTGTTTTTATTGTTTGTTTTGTTTTTGTGGTACGCGGGCCTCTCACTGTTGTGGCCTCTCCCGCTGTGGAGCACAGGCTCTGGCCGTGCAGGCCCAGCGGCCATGGCTCATGGGCCCAGCCGCTCCGCGGTATGCGGGATCCTCCCGGACCGGGGCACGAACCCGTGTCCCCTGCATCAGCAGGTGGACTCTCAACCACTGCGCCACCAGGGAAGCCCCAGCTGCTGTTGTTTTTTCATTGGCTTTTTTTTTTTTTTAAACAAAGATCCTTCTGAGCATCTCCAGTTTGGATTGACAAGGGCAATGCTTGTAGTGGCAAGGGGTCCATTTGTAGTGGTGGCACTGAAACGTGTCTGAAGCACTGAGAAACGCTGACAGGGCTGAAACAGTGAGGAAGGTGACATGGGCCTAAAGTGACCGCTGGTCCCTTCCCACACAGGGTTAAATTATACTAGTCCAGCACACCAGGCACGTTCCCATTTTCCCAGAACACTGGGCAGAATTTCCAGCATTGGGATTTTCAGAAGTTGGAAACACTCTGAGGAAAATGTTAACAGAAGAAGGGAAGGGATACGCAAGAGCCATCTCACCTGGTCTCTCCCTGCCCCCTCCTTCCCTACCTTTTCCCATTTATACACTCCAGAAAACTGTGTGCTCCTCAGAGGCCAATAAACAACTGTAAGTAACCATATGGATTCTGAGGGAAACCAAACTTGAAACAGCAAGCCGAGCAACACTAAAAGCCTATCTGAGATTCTTAAATTCTATATAATTCCATCTAAGAAAGAAAAATCACAGTCAGCTGTGAGCTCAAGCAAGATTAAGGATCTTTCAAAGAGTTTCCATCGGCTTCAGGATAACAATCCAACTACCCTAGCATGGCATGCAGGACCTTTTGTGATCTGGCCCCTGTTTCATTTTTCCAGCCACATATATCACCACTCTCCTCTCACACTTACTCTAGCCAAACTGAACATAGTATTTGCAGTTCCCTGAACCTACCATATTATAGGTAAGCCGCCAAATATATATATGTATATATACACATACACACACACATATACATATATACATTAATATATATACATTAAAACATATGTGTGTATATATATTATGATTCCTAGTAGATAGATGTTTCTTTTTTTATCTAAATTCCAGAAGGAGACTGGCAGCCCACATCACTTGGGTTCATGTATCACAAGCCAGAACTAGTCCTAACTCTAAGCTGGGAAATGTAGTCTCTAGCTGGGTGTCCACATGCTCAGCTAAACCTTGGAAGGTTTAGTTCTAAAATGAAGTAAGGAACAGTTGTTGGGAGACATTTAACAGTCTGCATTGTCTCCCATATCTGTATCTTTACACAACTGCTTCCCTTTGTCAGAATGTTGCTCACCTGGATAATTCCCCACATCCTTAGGTAGCTCTGACATCAGCTTCTCTAGGAGCAAACCCTTGCTCTGCATCCTTTGAACATCTGTGCTTCTCTCTGCCCCAGCACTTATCTCACTCTTATTGTAATTGTCTACTTGTCAGCCTTCCTATCAGATCACAGGCTCAAAAGAACAGGGACTATGTCTTTTATTTTTACACTCACAGAGCTAAGGCTAGTGCATGGCTCATAGTGGGCATCCAATAAATGACTGTGGAATGAAGAAATAAAATACAAGAAGAGCAGAAATTATCTGGAAATTCTAAGCAGGGTTCTGTTCCAGTTAATTTGGAAACTGTCATATTATTTCTTAAGAGTAATCATTTTAACTTTTTTTACCTGCTTCAATATGTCCATGGTTCCTAGTTGTGTCCATATTCCACATTAATTGCGATGCTTTTGAAAAAGTAAAGATTGTTTTTCAAAAACATGATTGAAATAATACAGGTAGCTAAGTGCGGGTATTAGATTAATTCGGAAGTGGGTTATTTGGAATTTGGAACAAATTTGTCATAAAAATATCTTATACATGGTGGTTGGGCATCCAACCAGGCCACAAAAAAACTAAAATTCATAATGTAACTAAACTCAGGTTCTTACAATACTATGCAGAATGAGGGTGATTCTCTGGAGAACTCAGAGCTCCAATTTTGCCCCCAACCCAACTTTATACTTCCAACTGAGTTTGGGAGTGTCTTAGTTTAGGTTCTCCCAGAAGTAGGCCCTGAGAAAAGGACTGCAGTGCAGGTGGTATATTTGGGAGGTGCAGGGAACATATGTAGAGAAATGGAAAGTGATACAGGGAAGAAAAGCAGCCAACATAAGGTGTGCTATTAAACCTGCTACCATGGAGAACAACTACCTGAAGTTTAATCCTACAAGGAAACTCTGGAAATGGGGTAAAATGCATGCTTCTAAATAATCCACCCAAGGGACAAGGGAATTGGGGTATTTATATATCAACTCCTGAGTCATTATTAGAGGGCCTGGGCGTGGCGGGTGAGCACATGTTGATTCCCTAATCCTGTATCCTTGTTTCCAGACAAACAAAGTCCTCAGGCACAGAAATACAGATAACTGGCAGGTGGAAGTCATCAGGCACACACTAAGAGGTCTGAAGAAAATGCCAACACTGGAGGGAGCCTTCAAGATGGCAGAGGAGTAAGACATGAGATCACCTTCCCCCCCACAAATACAACAAAACTACATCTACATGTGGAACAACTCCGACAGAACACCTGCTGAATGCTGGCAGAAGACCTCAGACTTCCCAAAAGATGCCCTCAGGCGACCTACATGCAGAGGCAGGGCCAAAACCAAAGCTGGCCACAGATTTGTTCTTCTTTGTGAACAAAGAAGAGAAAAGGAAATTTCTCCCAGCAGCCGCAGGAGCGGCAGATTAAATCTCCACAATCAACTTGATGTATCCTGCATCTGTGAATACCTGAATAGACAATGAATCATCCCAAAATTGAGGCAGTGGACTTTTGGAGAAACTGTAGACTTGGGGTTTGCTTTCTGCATCTAATTTGTATCTGGTTTTATGTTTATCTTAGTTTACTATTTAGGGCTTATTATCACTGGTAGATTTGTTTAAGATTTGGTTGCTCTCTTCCTTTTTTTATTAATATATATATATATTTCCAACATATATATATATATTTTTTCCTTTTTCTCTTTTTGTGAGTCTGTATGTGTATGCTTCTTTGTGTGATTTTGTCTCTATAGCTTTGCTTTTGCCATTTGTCCTAGGTTTCTGACTGTCCATTTTTTCTTTTTTATTTATTTTTTTTAGAATAGTTTTTAGCGCTTCTTATCATTGGAGGATTTGTTTTTTGGTTTGGTTGCTCTCTTCTTTCTTTCATTTTATTAATTACTTTTTAGTTTTTTAATTTTTAAAAATTTTCTTCTAGTTTAATTATTTTATTTAGTTATTGTTTCTTTCTTTCTTTCCTTTTCTCCCTTTTCTTCTGAGCCATGTGGCTGACAGGGTCTTGGTGCTTTGGCCGGGTGTCAGACCTGAGCCTCTGAGGTGGGAGAGCTGAGTTCAGGACAGTTAGTCCACAGGAGACCTCCCGGCTCTACATAATATCAAACAGCGAAAACTCTCCCAGAGATCTCCCTCTCAACGCTAAGACCCAGCTCCACTCAAGGACCAGCAAGCTACAGTGCTGGACACCCTATGCCAAACAACTAGCAACAAAGGAACATAACCCCATCCATTAGCAAAGAGGCTGCCTAAAATCATAATAAGGTCACAGACACCCCAAAACACACAACCAGATGTGGACCTGCCCACCAGAAAGACAACATACAGCCTCACCCACCAAACACAGGCACTACTCCCCTCCACCAGGAAGCCTACACAACGCACTGAACCAACCTTACCCACTGGGAGCAGACACCAAAAACAAAGGGAACTACGATCCTGAAGGCTGCAAAAAGGAGACCCCAAACACAGTAAGTTAAACAAAATGAGAAGACAGAGAAATATTCAGCAGATGAAGGAACAATGTAAAAACCCACCAGACCAAACAAATGAAAAGGAAATAGGCAGTCTACCTGAAAAAAACTTCAGAGTAATGATAGTAAAGATGATCCAAAATCTTGGAAATAGAATGGAGAAAATACAAGAAATGTTTAAAAAGGACCTGGAAGAACTAAAGAGCAAACAAACAATGATGAACAACACAATAAATGAAAGGAAAAGTTCTCTAGAAGGAATCAATAGCAGAATAATAACTGAGGCAGAAGAACGGATAAGTGACCTGGAAGATAAAATAGTGGAAATAACTACCACAGAGCAAAATAAAGAAAAAAGAATGAAAAGAACTGAGGACAATCTCAGAGACTTCTGGGACAACATTAAATGTACCAAAATTTGAATTATAGGGGTCCCAGAAGAAGAAGAGAAAAAAAAGGGACTGAGAAAATATTTGAAGAGATTATAGTTGAAAACTTCCCCAATATGGGCAAGGAAATAATCAATCAAGTCCAGGAAGTACAGAGAGTCCCATGCAGGATAAATCCAAGGAGAAACATGCCAAGACACATACTAATCAAACCATCAAAAATTAAACACAGGGACTTCCCTCGTGGTCCAGTAGTTAAGAGTCCACATTCCAATGCAGGAGACGTGGGTTCGATTGCTGGTCGGGGAACTAAGATCCCACATGCCGTGGGGCAAATAAGCCCACGCGCTGCAACTACTGAGCCCACACGCTCTGGGGCCCGCGCACCACAACTAGAGAGAAGCCCAGGTGCTGCAAAGACAGATCCCGCGTGCCACAACTAAGACCCGAAACAGCCAAAAAATAAATAATAAAATAAAAATAAATAATAAAATGAAAATAAATAAATATTTTTTAAAAAATTAAGCACAAAGAAAAAATATTAAAAGCAGCAAGGGAAAAGCAACAAATAACATACAAGGGAATCCCCATAAGGTTAACAGCTGATCTTTCAGCAGAAACTCTGCAAGCCAGAAGGCAGTGGCAGAACATATTTAAGGTGATGAAAGGGAAAAACCTACAACCAACATTACTCTACCCAGCAAGGATCTCATTCACATTCGATGGAGAAATTAAAAACTTTAAAAGACAGGCAGAAGCTAAGAGAATTCAGCACCACTAAACCAGCTTTACAACAAATGCTAAAGGAACTTCTCTAGGCAGCAAACACAAAAGAAGGAAAAGACCTACAATAACAAACCCAAAACAATTAAGAAAATGGTAATAGGAACATACATATCGATAATTACCTTAAATGTAAATGGATTAAATGCTCCAACCAAAAGACACAGACTGGCTGAATGGATACAAAAATAAGACCCATATATATGCTGTCTACAAGAGACCCACTTCAGACCTAGGGACACATACAGACTGAAAGTGAGGGGATGGAAAATGATATTCCATGCAAATGGAAATCAAAAGAAAGCTGGAGTAGCAATTCTCATATCAAACAAAATAGACTTTAAAATAAATTACTATTACAAGAGACAAAGAAGGACACTACATAATGATCAAGGGTTCAACCCAAGAAGAAGATATAACAATTGTAAATATTTATGCACACAACATAGGGGCACCTCAGTACACAGGTTTAACAGCCATAAAAGGGGAAATCGACAGTAACACAATCATAGTAGGGGACTTTAACACCTCACTTTCAGCAATGGACAGATCATCCAAAATGAAAATAAATAAGGAGACACAAGCTTTAAATGATACATTAAACAAGATGGACATCATTGATATTTATAGGACATTCCATCAAAAATCAACAGAATACACTTTCTTCTCAAGTGATCATGGAACATTCTCCAAGATAGATCATATCTTGCGTCACAAATCAAGCCGTGGTAAATTTACGAAAATTGAAATAGTATCAAGTATCTTTTCCGACCAAAATGCTATGAGACTAGATATCAATTACAGGAAAAAATCTGTAAAAAATACAAACATACGGAGGCTAAAAAATACACTACTTAATAACCAAGAGATCACTGAAGAAATCAAAGAAGAAATAAAAAAAATTCCTAGAAACAAATGACGATGAAAACACGATGACGCAAATCCTATGGGATGTAGCAAAAGCAGTTCTAAGAGGGAAGTTTATAGTAATAAAATTCTACCTCAAGAAATAAGAAACATCTCAAATAAACAACCTAACCTTACACCTAAAGCAATTAGAGAAAAAAGAACAAAAAAAACCCCAAAGTTAGCAGAAGGAAAGAAACCATAAAGATCAGATCAGAAATAAATGAAAAAGAAATGAAGGAAATGATAGCAAAGATCAATAAAACCAATAGCTGGTTCTTCAAGATGATAAACAAAATTGATAAACCATTAGCCAGACTCATCAAGAAAAAAAGGGAGAAGACTCAAATCAACAGAATTAGAAATGAAATAGGAGAAGTAACAACTGACACTGCAGACATACAAAGGATCGTGAGAGATTACTACAAGCAACTATATGCCAATAAATGGACAACTTCTTAAAAAGCACAACCTGCCAAGACTGAACCAGGAAGAAATAGAAAATATAAACAAACCAATCAAAAGCACTGACATTGAAACTGTGATTAAAAATCTTCCAACAAACAAAAGCCCAGGACCAGATGGCTTCACAGGTGAATTCTATCAAACATTTAGAAAAGAGCTAACATCTATCCTTCTCAAACTCTTCCAAATTATAGCAGAGGGAGGGACACTCCCAAACTCTTTCTACGAGACCACCATCACCCTGATACCAAAACCAGACAAAGACGTCACAAAGAGAGGAAACTACAGGTGAATATCACTGATGAACATAGATGCAAAAATTCTCAACAAAATACTAGCAAACAGAATCCAACAACACATTATGATCAAGTGGGGTTATTCCGAGGAATGCAAGGATTCTTCAATATATGCAAATCAATCAATGTGATAAAACATATTAACAAATTGAAGGATATAAATCATATGATCATCTCAATAGATGCAGAAAAAGCTTTCAACAAAATTCAACACCGATTTATGATAAAAACTCTCCAGAAAGTAGGCATAGAGGGAACTTACCTTGACATAATAAAGGTCATATATGACAAACCCACAGCCAATGTCAGTTTCAATGGTGAAAAACTGAAACCATTTCCACTACAAACGGGCACAAGACAAGGTTTCCCACTCTCACCACTATTATTCAACATAGTTTTGGAAGTTTTAGCCACAGCAATCAGAGAAGAAAAACAAATAAAAGGAATCCAAATCGGAAAAGAAGAGGTAAAGCTGTCACTGTTTGCAGATGACATGATACTATATACAGAGAATCCTGAAGGTGCTACCAGAAAACTACTAGAGCTAATCAATGAATTTGGTAAAGTGGCAGGATACAATATAAATGCACAAAAATCTCTTGCCTTCCTATAAACTAATGATGAAAAATCTGAAAGAGAAATTAAGGAAACAATCCCATTTACCATTGCAACAAAAAGGATAAAATACCTAGGAATAAGCCTACATAAGGAGACAAAAGACCTGTATGCAGAAAGTTATAAGACACTGATGAAAGAAATTAAAGATGATACAAAAGATGGAGAGATATACCATGTTCTTGGATTGGAAGAATCAACACTGTGTAAATGACTATCCTACCCAAAGCAATCTACAGATTCAATGCAATTCCTATCAAACTACCACTGGCATTTTTTACAGAACTAGAACCAAAAATTTCACAATTTGTATGGAAACACAAAAGACCCTGAATAGCCAAAGCAATCTTGAGAAAGAAAAACGGAGTTGGAGGAATCAGGCTCCCTGACTTCAGACTATACTACAAAGCTACAGTAACCAAGACAGTATTGTACTGGCACAAAAGCAGAAATACAGATCAATGGAACAGGATAGAAAGCCCAGAGATAAACCCATGCACACATGGTCACCTTATCTTTGATAAAGGAGGCAAGAATATACAATGGAGAAAAGAGAGCCTCTTCAATAAATGGTGCTGGGAAATCTGGACACCGACATGTAAAAGAATGAAATTAGAACACTTCCTAACAGCATACACAAAAATAAACTCAAAATGGATTAAAGACCAAAATGTAAGGCCAGGCACTATAAAACTCTTATAGGAAAACATAGGCAGAACACTCTATGACATCAATCACAGCAAGATCGTTTTTGACCCACCTCCTAGAGAAATGGAAATAAAAACAAAAATAAACAGATGGGACCTAATGAAACTTAAAAGCTTCTGCACAGCAAAGGAAACCATAAACAAGACGAAAAGTAAACTCTCAGAATGGGAGAAACATCTGCAAACGAAACAACTGACAAAGGATTAATCTCCAAAATATGCAAGCAACTCATACAGCTCAGTATCAAGAAAACAAACAACCAATCCAAAAATGGGCAGAAGACCTAAATAGACATTTCTCCAAAGAATATATACAGATTGCCAGCAAACACGTGAAAGAATGTTCAACATCACTAATCATTAGAGAAATGCAAATCAAAACTATAATGAGGTACCACCTCACACCAGTCAGAATGGCCATCATCAAAAAATCTACAAACAATAAATGCTGGAGAGGGTGTGGAGAAAAGGGAACCCTCTTGCATTGTTGGTGGGAATGTAAATTGATACAGCCACTATGGAGAACAGTATGGAGGTTCCTCAAAAAACTAAAAATAGAACTACCCTAAGGCCCAGCAGTCCCACTACTGCGCATGCCCTGAGAAAACCATAATTCAAAAAGAGCCATGTAGAGGACTTCCCTGGTGGCACAGTGGTTAAGAATCCATCTGCCAATGCAGGGAACACGGGTTCGAGCCCTGGTCTGGGAAGATCCCACATGCTGTGTAGCAACTAAGTCCATGCACCACAACTATTGAGCCTGTGCTCTATAGCCCGTGTGCCACAAGTACTGAGCCACGTGCCACAACTACTGAAGCCCACCCACCCAGAGCCCGTGCTCCGCAATAAGAGAAACCACTGAAATTACAAGACTGTGTGCCGCAACGCAGAGCAGCCTCCACTCGCCGCAACCAGAATAAGCCCGCGTCCAGCAACAAAGACCCAATGCAGCCAAAAATATAAATAATAAAATAAATAAATATTTTTAAAAAGAGTCATGTACCACAGTGTTCACTGCCGCTCTATTTACAATAGCCAGGACATGGAAGCAACCTAAGTGTCCATGGACAGATGAATGTATAAAGAAGATGTGGCAAATATATACAATGGAATATTACTCAGCTATAAAAAAAACGAAATTGAGTTATTTGTAGTGAGGTGGATGGACCTAGAGACTGTCATACAGAGTGAAGTAAGTCAGAAAGAGAAAAATAAATACTGTATGCTAACACGTGTATATGGAATCTAAAAAAAAAAACAAAAAAAAAGGTTCTCAGGAACCTAGGGGCAAGACAGGAATAAAGACGCAGATGTAGAGAATGGATTTGAGGACATGGGGAGGGGGAAGCGTAAGCTTGGACGAAGTGAGAGAGTGGCATGGACATACATACACACCAAATGTAAAATGGATAGCTAGTGGGAAGCAGCCGCATAGCACAGGGAGATCAGCTCGGTGCTTTGTGACCACCTAGAGGGGTGGGATAGGGAGGTTGGGAGGGAGATGCAAGAGGGAGGAGATATGGGGATATATGTATATGTATAGCTGATTCACTTTGTTATACAGCAGAAACTAACACAGCATTGTGAAGCAATTATACTCCAATAAAGATGTTTAAAAGAAACAAAAAAGCCAAGCACTGAGGAGTAGGAGAAAGGAAATAGTACCCTTATAGTACAGTTATGACACTGAAAACAAAAGAGAAGTGACTCCACCACCCCACCACCCCAAAAAATCTCTCAAAACTAAAGTGAGAAATCTGAGTATCTATCTCCAGACTCAGTCTATCAGTGTGAGCCCAATCCTCTCCCGGCCCACACTGCTCTCAAGTGAGATTGATGTAAGGGGACTGGCCTTTATAATTAGGGACACAAGCCTATAGTAAGAGTAAACTTTGGTGTAAAATAACAGTTAAATGGTCAATGAGAGGCAAGTTTCTCACTTTTTCTTTTGTAAAAGTAGTTCCATTTCTGTGCTTTCCCGGTGGCAGTTGACACCTCTAGAAAGCTGAGATGCCAGCTCATTAAAGGGCCCAGGCATTAGGGGATCACTTACCTACTACCATCCTTTTGCAACAACAGTAAAATCAATCTCTGCTGTTCAAATTGGGATCTCCTATTACATTAGAGTGCAGCATTCAAAGCAACAGTGGGGGAAACGCCAATGTTTGTAAAGCTGAGGAAATACTATAGCTGGGCATATTGTAACTGGGAAGGCATGAGGGGGAGGCAGATCCCCACCTTGGGTAACTCAAGACCCCCACAGTGCCTCAGAGGAAGAAAGCCTGGTCTGGTTTTTGCCTGCCATCTGCACTGCCTGGGCCCTAGGCTGTTGTTACTTCTCTGTTTCACCAACAGAGGCCAGGACAACTTGTCATATCGATAAACAAGCTAACAACTCAAAAGCCTTTTTTTCTAAACTACTAACTTCACTGTGAATTGAACTAAAGAACTATCGAGCAAAGAGGGTTTTTCAGACTTGAAGAAAACCACTTCCCAGAGGGGAATCTCCACTGGAGAGTCACATGGGCTGGGAAGCGCTGGGAAAATGCAATCCTGATCAAAGGAAGCTCCTTCCCCCAGCATAAACCAAAGGCTGTGTTCTTAACCAGAGCAGGAAACTTACAATAGAAGTAATAATTAAGTACTGATATTCATATGATATAGGTGGCAATGCAGGGATTTCACATTAAATGAAGCCTCAAATATTCATTCAATAACAGAAGTACCTTAGAACAATTTTTTTATTGGAGTATAATTGCTTTACAATGTTGCATTAGTTTCTGCTGTACAGCGAAGTGAATCAGCTATATGTATACATATATCCCATCTGTCTTGGACCTCCCTCCCCCGCCCCATCCCACCCATCTAGGTCATCACAGAGCACAGAGTTGAGCTCTTTGTGCTATACTGCAGGTTCCCACTAGCTATCTATTTTACACATGGTAGTGTATTTATGTCAACCAGATCTCCCAATCCATCCCACCCTCCCCTTCCCCCTCCCCTATGTGCACACATCCATTCTCTACATCTGAGTCTCTATTCCTGCCCTGCAAATAAGTTCATCTGTACCATTTTTCTAGATTCCACATACATGCGTTAAGTTGGTGGGAATGTAAATTGATATAGCCACTATGGAGAACAGTATTATGGAGGTTCCTTAGAAAACTAAAAACAGAACAATTTTTGAACTATCTTACTTAGACTCATTTTTCCCCTAAAGAATTATTTAATCCATATATATGAAAAAGCAAGTTTTCTCTGTTATAAAACAAGACATGTGATTTCCCCTCACACACACACGATACTTGTTTTTTGTATATATTCTTTTTATATTTTCTTTTACATTCTCACGCTATGTGGATTTTTACTGATCCAATGCCATTATGTTTTTTAAGTTGCATTAAACTACCTATCGTAAAAATCTCCAATTTTATGTGCACATTTGAATGATTTTTTTAGTAAGTTTGCCAAGTTGTGCAACCATCCCAATAATCCAGTTTTAAAACATTTTCATCACCCCAATGAGATCCCTCATAACCATTTACAGTTACTTGCTGTTCCCACACCCAGGCTCTGGCAAGCGCTAATCTACTTTCTGCTTCCATAGACTTGTCTTTTCTGAATAGTTCATGTAGATCATAATATGTGGTCTTTTGCATATGACTTTTTTCACTTAGCATAACATTTTTAAGGTTCATCCATGTTGTAAGTCTATATCAGTACCTCATTCCTTTTTATTGCTGAATAGTATTCCCTTATACAGATATGACACATTTTGTTTAATCCATTTACCAATTGATAAAAGTGCTTCCACTTTTTGGCTATTATGGATAATACTGCTATGGACATTCCCATGCAAGTCTTTATTAATAATACTGCTATGAGCATTTGTGCATAAGTCTTCATGTGGACATATGTTTTTATTTCTCTTCAACTCATTTTAAAGCACAGAAAATGAAGAACACAGAGATAAACAAAAGAGCCTTCTTGTTTAGACTTAGAGTAAGTTTATACAATGTTTTCAATTGTTTAAGGAACTACTGCACTTTAAGAAAAAAACTTTTTAATATAAAATAACATGCACATTGAAGAAAATTTGGGAAATTAAGAAATATAGCACCTATCAACCCAACATTCAGACATCATTACTACTGAAATTTTAAAGACTTTTCTTTTAGTGTTTTTATTTATTTATTTGTTTGTTTATTGGCTGTGCCACAAAACTTGTGGGATCCCTTAGTTCCCCGACCCAGACCCTCAGCAGTGAAAGCACAGCATCCTACCCACTGGACCACTAGGGAATTCCCCAGTCTTTATTTTATACGGATGTATTTTTACACAGTTTATCTCATACTGTATATGCAGTGTTTTATCTTGCTCTTTAAATGAGTATTTCACATAAGCATATTTAAATGACTGTATAATATTCCATCATATGTGATACACCATCTCTTATTTAACCATTTCCCCATTGTTCAACGTTTAGGTTCATTTATTCAGTAAATATTTATTGAATGCCTAATGTGTACCAGAAACTATACTAGGCACTAATGATATATGAGCACAAACAAGCATAATCACTGTCTTCATGGAACTTATAGTCTAACACATCACTGTCATAAATAATGTGATTAAAATCCTCAACACAAACCTGTATTCTCATTTTATATTAATTTCTCAGAACCGAACCTTAAAGGTAGAATTTTTGGGTGAAAGAACATTAATATTTTTAAGACTCTTAAGAAATATTGACAAGTTGCTTCCCAGAAAGGTCATACAAATTTGCATTATTTTTTTGTTTTGTTTTGTTTTGTTTGTTTGTTTGTTTGTTTTTGCGGTATGCGGGCCTCTCACTGCTGTGGCCTCTCCCGTCGCAGAGCACAGGCTCCGGACGCGCAGGCCCAGCGGCCACGGCTCACGGACCCAGCCGATCCGCGGCATATGGGATCCTCCCGGGCCGGGGCACAAACCCGCGTCCCCTGCATCGGCAGGCGGACTCCCAACCACTACGCCACCAGGGAAGCCCCCAAATTTGCATTCTTATTGGCAGTGTATAACAGTAGCCATCTCACCATTTGTCAATGCTGCATTTTTTTTAAGATTTTTTGATATGGACCATTTTTGAAGTCTTTATTGAATTTGTTACGGTATTGCTTCTGTTTTGTGCTTTGGTCTTTTGGCCGCGAGTAATGTGGGATCCTAGCTCCCCAACCAGGGATCGAACACGCATCCCCTGCATTGGAAGGCAGAGGCTCAACCACTGGACTGCCATGGAAGTCCCAATGTTGCATTTTTAACAAAGCTTCCAGCTGCTTCAAAATCTTTTTGGAAATGGACAGGAATATTTCCATATTAATAAAATTCAACTCTTCTATCTCCCATTTTCAAACTTCTATTATTCACTACTACAAAGTCATCTTCTTTAGCTGATAACACAGCTAAAGAAAACTCTGATGACTAATAAATCTTGTATAACAGAAGTTTTCCCAAACACCTGTCCATGTAGCAATTTATTTTCTTAATAAAAATCTTTTCCCTTTGGAGATACCACTTACATTCGATACCTCAAGCATATTAAATAATTTAATATAATTTTCAAAATGTACTGGTAGTGGTTTCCCTGGTGGAGCAGTGGTTGAGAGTCCACCTGCCAATGCAGGTGACACAGGTTCGTGCCCCGGTCTGGGAAGATCCCACATGCCGCGGAGTGGCTGGGCCCGTGAGCCATGGCTGCTGAGCCTGCACGTCCGGAGTCTGTGCTCCTTAACTGGAGAGGCCACAACAGTGAGAGGCCTACGTACCGCAAAAAAAAAAAAAAAAAAAAAGTACTGGTAGTTAGGATTGGAATATTTGGGGGATGCCTTTTCCCTAAGATTGAAATTTGGAGGCAAGCTCTAGACAATTATCCAAGCAACTGGGGGAGCAATCTGAATGATTTCATAAGCTATAATAATGGTTCAGGTATGATAATTTACAAAAGCTGAAGGCGACTTTTGTCTTCAGCTACAGAGTGGTTTCTCTAGTCTCCTGACTGAGCTTTCTTTTGATACTTCAGAACTGTCCATAGCTTCAATTGGCAGTCCCAACAGACTTATGGAATTCTTTATCAAAACAATAACCAACATATGGGGGGGCAAGGAGAGAAATTAGTGAGGACCCCTGGAATCAAATTTAAATCAAATGAATTTAAAAGCAGACGAAACAAATACATGACTTATTCTATGTCAACATTCTAAAAAGCAGAATAGTATACTTCACTGAATGGTTATAGAATCACTAGTTCAAGTTGAAAGAAACCTCACAAATCTGTAGCCCAACCCTCTCTTATTTTACAACTACAACTCATGAAAATGAAATGAAATGACCTATCTGTGGTCCCACAGCAATGCATAAAAGAGACAGAACTTCAACGAAGGACTTTTGCTCCAAAACCAGATTTAGTCACCATGCAACAATTTTGACTTCTCAGCAAGCTCTGTTTGTTTTTTTTTTTTTTGGCCTTGCCATGCAGCATGCAGGATCTTAGTTCCCACACCAGGGATCAAACTCCGAGCCCCATGCAGTGGAAGCACGGAGTCTTAACCACTGGACCACCAGGGAAGTCCCTCAGCAAGCTCTTAAAATGATATTCTACCTGTAAAGGAAATGGTAAATAACAGTAGCTACCATTTACTTTATTAAATATTTTCAATGTACGAGGCTCTTTGTACACACTTTCTCACTTAATCCTCACAGCCTCCCTATGGTATGTGGCAAATGAGGAAAATGAACTAAGAGCAATTAAGTGATTTGCTCAGAGTCACACAGGTAGGAAGTACTACACACAAGGAGTGGAACCTAGACTGTGCTACAAGAAGTGTGGTCCGTAAGACCAACTTATTAGAAATCAGAATTTCAGGCCCCACCCAGACTTATTGGTCATAGTCTGCCCTTTAAAAAGATTCTCCAGTAATTCATATGCAACTGAAGTTTGAGAAGCAATGGTAAAACCCAAAGCTTAATTTTCTTAAAGATTTCACAATACTACCTCAAACGTCTGGAAAAGTCAAGGAGACTATTAAAAATAATTGTGTAGACATCGCATAACCAAGAATTAAAGACAACCCACTGCTTTAAGAACTTTTAAACATTAACATTCAACTCTAAAAGGAAAACTGCAAATGACCAGTATCTAAAACCTGCAGAGCACACAATGTTCAGTACCATCAAATGGTATATTTCTATCAATTCCAACAAAATTTTAATCTATAAAACAAAAGAAATAAAATTTTAGTCTACAAAAGCAAAGAAATTCTGATATTGTTATTAATGGGAATCTCACAAATATGTGAAAATCTGGTAAGTTTATGGGGAAAGCTTCAATTCTCAATATTCTATCTTATTTCCCTCCCTTCACATGGGAGGAAGGAGAATAGTAACTCCCATTTGAAAAAGAATTGAAAAACCATAAAGTGTTGCATCTAAGAAAAATTATCATAAATATATTCAGATGGTGTTCTCATCAGGTAATAAGGACTAAAAGAACATTTAAAACCTGACAGCAAGTTGAATACAAAATTCCCAACCCTTGCCCATAGGAACACATTCAAGTTTAGTCTTCTTGCCATGATCCCTCCAAAAGAAACAACTTGATATTTTTGAATCTATAAACAACACATGGAACCTGTAAAGTACAGCATAAATAATAAGCAAAAATTATTTGCCAGAACTTACAGCAAAAAAGCTATGAGAAGGGGAAAAAGGGGCTCTAAACAGTACAATTAGTGTTACAAAGTTATATTAACACATAAATAATTTCAGTGTCAGGTCATAGGATTCACATGCATATTTTATCAACTGTAAGAAATAATTTTTCAATCTGACCCTGATCCTTCTGTGTACTTTGAAGTCTGCAAATCAGCAGTATAGCCTATAAGTTTAAAGAAATTTAGAAAGAATTGTGAAGTTAAAAGGTACTTTTGATGTTTGTTCTTTTTCTTCCATCACAAGGGCATTCGATACAACCACCACAACCACTGATGAGTGGAAAATGTTAATGCCCAAGAGATTTCCATAGCAGGCATGCATATTCATTTAACCCTTTAAGACCACTGCCTGTCATAGGCCAGAGGTTAACTCGATGCCTCAGCGTCCTAAGTTCCTAAGCCCTGTAAACCTCCCCCCTTTTTAATAACTCTCTCATTACTGTCACTGAGCCTCATTCCCACCTACCCCCACAATCAGTCCCTAACTTCTCTTCCTGCCTTGTCACCCCTCATTTCACACAGTGTTTCAGGATGAACCTTCTGGAGCGCAGCTCACGTAACAGTACTCTGTGCTCAAAAACCTTCAGTGGCTCCCCTTTATTTACAAAAGGAAATTCATACGCACAGTCTGACTCTTAGGGCCTTTTATAATATGGCCCAAATTACCTTGTCCATTTATTTTCCACACTTCCTCCACACCAATCTTAGTTTCAGGTCTGAACTCCTTGCTATTTTCCACCTCACAGCTTTTCCCTTCCTTGACTTCACTAACAGCAATCTGGACTAACTGAGTTTGAATCCCAGATTGATCCCTTACTAGCTGCGCAGCTTTGGGAAAGTCATTTAACCTCTGTGTCTCATGTGTAAAACAGCAACAGTATCTAAATTACAGGGATGATATAAGAAACACTGCAGTCAATAAAGCATATGCCAAGCATTTAGAACAGTCCCTGGCACAGTCCCTGGCTAACTATTACGTAAGGTTAGCTATTGTTATTGTTACCATATTATTTTCTTCCTAAAATCTTGAATGTTTACCATCACTCTCCCCTTATTCTCAGATGTGAATGTTTTTCTCCCCCCATCTTTATGCTCAAACCCACCCTTCAATATCCAGCTCAAAGAAGACCTTCTTCATGAATTCATCTCAACTTCTCTTAAGGAATGCTTGGCATTTAGTAGGCAATGAAATTTATTTGTTGAAAGAATAAGATTTAGCAATGACCATGCCGCATTGTAAATGCCTGTAAATGTCTGTGCTCTACTGATATTTAACTCTTTGAGGGCAACTACAGCCATAACCCCAGCATTGGCTCAATGCCTAGTCCCTAGTGTCCTTAACATATATCCATTATATGAACAAATAAATGAAAGTTGAACTCCTCTAGCATCATATTTGTACTTGTCATATGTTCAATTTCATATTAATCATGGTATATTATTTAATATATATATATAATATTAATATATTGTATTAGTTGAGGTAAGATCCATATCTGATTTGTATTTAGATCCCCAGCTACTGGCATACACTCATATATACTAGGTACATAATTTTTTTTTAATGCATAGATTTAAAAAATTTATTTATTTATTTTATTTTTGGCTGGGTCTTCGTTGCTGCGCACAGGCTTTTCCCTAGTTGCGGTGAGCGGGGGCTACTCTTCATTGTGGTGTGAGGGCTTCTCATTGCAGCAGCTTCTCTTGTTGCGGAGCATGGGCTCTAGGTACACGGGCTTCAGTAGTTGTGGCACGTGAGCCCAGCAGTTGTGGCATGCAGGTTTCAGTAGTTGTGGCACATGGGCTTCAGTAGTTGTGGCTTGTGGGCTCTAGAGTGCAGGTTCAGTAGTTGTGGCACATGGGCTTACTTGCTCCGCGGCACGTGGGATCTTCCCAGACCAGGGTTCGAACCCATGTCCCCTGCATTAGCAGGCGGATTCTTAACCACTGTACCACCAGGGAAGCCCCCTAATTTTTTAAAAAGGAAGAATGGAAGGAGACAGGGAAGGAAGGAAGGAAGGGAAGGAGGGAGGGAGGGAGGGAAGGAGGAAGGAAGGAAGGAAGGAAGGAAGGAAGGAAGGAAGGAAGGAAGAAAC
The DNA here is from genome assembly GCF_951394435.1 of Stenella coeruleoalba. Lineage (NCBI taxonomy): Eukaryota > Metazoa > Chordata > Mammalia > Artiodactyla > Delphinidae > Stenella > Stenella coeruleoalba. Next base: position 50,288,121 of record NC_137155.1, on the reverse strand, counting down.
AGAGAGAGAGAGGGAGGGAGGGAAAAAAGGGAAGGACGGAATGTGTCAAACACTAGTGCTAATGTATTATATGAATCACTTCCCTTTTGCTAATTCCCACTGTCAGAATGTTTCCATCCAGACTGATAGAAAATTCACTATGCCATAAAAATTAATTTTGTTATGCAAGATTTCTCTACATTCCAAAAAGCATATGCCAACCACACTGCCAACGGTTTTTTTTTACAAACTCCTCTCTCTAGTGTCTCCTTATAAAAAGAAAAAAGTAAAAAAAAAAAAAAAAAAGAAAAAAGAAAAAAGTGGCATGGTGGGTAGGTCTCCAACAAGCAGTAGAACTGTCAAAGAGTTTTTTCTGTTCATTTTCCTTATGAACAATCCTTATGGTTTGTGTCAGTCCCATGGCTCAAAGTTAGAGCAGGAATTTCTCCCTTTCCCCCATCCCCACAGTGAAATTCAAGCATCCTCCTTCCTCTGGAATGCTTCTTGGTATCAGCTAAGCAAGATTGTAATAGTCTCCAGAGCTCAATAAAGACTATGCCAACAAGGAAAGAGAAGGGTGCGGGAAGGAAGGCTCCACAGCTCTACTCTGCCCAGAATCCCACTCCCTGGCATGGCTGCCCTCTGACATTGTTCTCCCTTCTGGTCACTATCACCAAGTCAGAAGGCAGAGGCCAAGAACATACCCAGGAGCTTTCAAGCAGAGTTCTCAGGTCACAGCCTCCTCAGGAACTCCAAGAACAGTTGGGCCTGTCTGACATAGTCAACAGAATGTTCAAGCAAGGCAAGAAGGAAATGCATTGCTTGTTTCCATATTAGTAACTGACCTGTAGCCAAGGCATTGTAAGGAAAAGTGATAGAAAATTTCAAAAAATTGTCTACAATGAAAATTGCTGGGAGGAGAGTACTATGGTGGTAACGTACGTAGCATAGGGAGCCAAGCTGACCTGGACACAAACCCAGCTCCCCGTCTTACTCCCTATATGAACCCTTGCATTTTACCTAAACTCTATAAGCATCTGCCAGTTATAATGATTCAATAAAGTAATGTTTATAGTACACCTAGCACATAGTAAACACTCAACAAATGATAGCTATCGATGTAAAAAATGATTCTTAGAAGCTGTCCATGAACCATGAAATTATGTTCTTGCCAATGAGGATTTGCTCTTATTGTTATTGCTGTTTATTTTGTCCAATCTTTAAATAGAATATTTTGACACTGATCAAGCATTTAATCGAGTGAATTAATATAAATATAAAAAATTTCTAAACAACTCAACATTAAAATAAATTCAAATAAAATCAGATACTTAAAATGGCTTAAAAATTTACATATAAGACATGACACCATAAAACTCCTAGAAGAGAACATAGGCAAATCATAAATCTTACCAATGCTTTCTTAGGTCAGTCTCCCAAGGCAATAGAAATAAAAGCAAAAGAGAGGCATGGACTTATATATACTACCAAATGTAACATAGACAGCTAGTGGGAAGCAGTCGCATAGCACAGGGAGATCAGCCTGGTGCTTTGTGTCCACCTAGAAGGGTGGGATAGGGAGGGTGGGAGGGAGATGCAAGAGGGAGGAGATATGGGGATATATGTGTACGTATAGTTGATTCACTTTGTTATAAAGCAGAAACTAACACACCATTGTAAAGCAATTATATTCCAATAAAGATGTTAAAAAAAATTTTTTAAATAAACAAATGTGACCTAATCAAACTTATAAGCTTTTGCACAGCAAAGGAAACTGTAAACAAAACAAAAAGGCAACCCACGGGCTGGGAAAAAATATTTGCAAATTATGTGACTGACATGGGTTTAATTTCCAAAATATGCAAACAGCTCATACAACTCAATAACAATAAAACAAACAACCCAGTTGAAAAATGGGCAGAAGACCTAAATAGACATTTCTCCAAAGAAGACATACAGATGGCCAATGGGCACATGGAAAGATGCTCATCCTTGCTAATTATTAGAGAAATGCAAATCAAAACTACAATGAGGTGTCACCTCACACCAGTCAGAATGGCCATCATTAAAAAGTCTACAAACAATAAATGCTGGAGAGGGCATGGAGAAAAGGAAACCCTCCCACACTGTTGGTGGGAATGTAAATTGGTGTAGCCACTATAGAAAACAGTATAGAGGTTCTTTAAAAAACTAAATATAGGGCTTCCCTGGTGGTGCAGTGGTTGAGAGTCCGCCTGCCGATGCAGGGGACACGGGTTCGTGCCCCAGTCTGGGAAGATCCCACATGCCCCGGAGTGGCTGGGCCCATGAGCCATGGCCACTGAACCTGCGCGTCCGGAGCCTGTGCTCCGCAACGGGAGAGGCCACGATGGTGAGAGGCCCGCGTACTGCAAAAAAAAAAAAAAAAAAAAAAAAACTAAAAATAGAGTTGCCATATGATCCAGCAATCTGACTCCTGGGCATATATCTGGATTAAACTCTAATTTGAAAAGATGCATGCACCCCAATGTTCATAGCAGCACAATTTACAGTTGCCAAGATATGGAAACAACCTAAATGTCCATCGACAGATGAATGGATAAAGAAGATATCTTCTTTATCCATTCATATATATATATATATATATATATATATATATATATGAATGGATAATATGGAATATTACTCAGCCATAAGAAAAGAATGAAATCATGCCATTTGCAGCAACATGGATGGAACTCGAGATTATCATACTAAGCAAAGTTAAGTCAGAAAGAGAAAGACAAATATAATATCATATCACTTATATGTGGAATCTCAAATATAACACAAATAAACATATCTATGAAACAGAAACAGACTCACAGATATAGAGAACAGACTTGTGGTTGCCAAGGGGGGGTGACGGAGGGAAGGATTGGGAGTTTGGGATTAGCAGATGCAAACTATTACATATAGGATGGATAAAGCACAAGGTCCTACTGTATAGCACAGGAAACTATATTCAATATCCTACGATAAACCATAATGAAAAAGAACATGAAAAAGAATTTATATATGTATAGGGATCAATTTGCTGTACAGCAGAAATTAATACAACATTGTATATCAACTATACTTCAATAAATTTTTTTTAATCTGATACTTAAATGGGTATTTCCAAAGACTGTATATCTTACTTGATGGGAAAATTAATTTTTTAATAAAGTCACCTATAAAATTACTGTCTTACTAATTTCCTATCATTCTCTATTATAAATGATGGGAAGTAAAAGACATAATATGCTGGCCTGAAAATTTTGTCTAAGGCCATTAAAATGCTGATCATTGAAATCAAACGACTGAACACTGATGATTCTAATTGTCTCTTAACAGTTTATATTTCCTGTGCAGCAGCAACCTAAGTATCTTTTGTTTGCTATTAGCTACCCATTTTCCTCCCTGAACCACAGAATTTCCCATAATCCCCAATTTTACACCCACTGCTTCTATCATTATGGCATTGCCCTCCCTTCATTGCCTAATAAGGCTGGGCAATACTTTCACTCCGCACAGTTTAATACACAGCACTTTAATTTTGAGGATGGAGAATATATAAAATGAATTATATATATATATATAATTCCTTGCTTTATTAGGCTTATTGTATTGCATGCTGTGTTTACTTAAAAAGAGAACTACTCATACTACGTATAACATCCAAAAATGTTGTATATGGGCCCTTACTGAATTCATAAAGCTTTCCTTATAAGGCCAGGATCATCATAAAATGTATTTGTGAAGTGTTAATGGAAGAACATTTCCTATGTCTAGTCAGTAGCGTTCCCAATCTCTGCCAAGCTTTAAAAAAAAAAAAAATTCTGCATTAAAACACATAAGAATCAATATTCCTCATTAGCAAATAATTCTTTGTTCATCAGTGAGCAATGCTACCAAAATGACAAATTAAGAACTGTGGATTTTTCAGCCTTCGCATTTTAGTGAATGCTTCAAATAGATAGTTTAACTTAAAGGGTTACCCCACCAATCATCCTGAGTTCCCAGAAGTTAAGAAAAGAATGGTGCTGATTCAATCACTTTCATATACTTGCCAAAATAGAGGGAAAGAACCTTGCTCATCATAAGAGTAAATTCTCCTTTCTAAAGGGAGGATAATAATGCTAATCACCATTATAAAACTAATTAAAGAATTTTGAAATTATCTAAAAAGGTCCTCCAAGACCATTCAGAAAAGGAACACTATGTAATTTAAATAGTTTTTTGGTTGTGTATTACTTTAAAAATTACATCATAGGCTCTATATATTGGCCTGCACAGGATTGGATTATATTTCTAATAAAACAAAAGCCACTCAGCTTCTGCTGCTGCTGTAATTGGCACGTCAGTCTTTCTGCCCGGTTAGCACAAGTTCCCATGAAAGATACTGAACCTACTTGAAGTTGTCAAAAATCCTTTAGAAAATAGGGGTTTTGGTGGAAGCAACCTGCCAATAATATTGAGCGAGCTAAATAAGGAAAAACGGCTAAGCAAGGCTGGCCCACATCCAAGCTCTGAATGCACTGTCGATGTGGCAGGGCATCCGTTCAAAAGATCATCTCCTCAGTAGCAGAAAAGCAAAGTTCAAAGTGAATGTTTCAAGGAAGCTAATTTCATGTTTGCATTTAATCTCCATATTAAAGAAACATCAGACAAATGGTATTTAGAGAAACTCTAAGGTTAAATCCAAATTCTGGGACTCAAACTATCTTTGCCTTTTGGGAGAATAGCCATTTGGGAGACTAAACAATAAATACAAAAATATTTTTACAAAGAACATTAGATTCCTCTATACTTTGTACTCTCAGAAGAAGAAAATGAGAGTATTCTGTTTCCTGATATACTGTACTAACCATATTCATTAGTCATTGGAGATGACTCTATTCGATATATCTTTCTTTAAGGGCTATCTGGCTCTCTTTCCCTTGGAATTCCAAATGTGCCAGGCTGCCACATCATCTTCTCACCAAAGTATAAAATATTCCTGGACAGGTAAAATAGTCTCTTTCACATGCCTTTTACTTTGGATATTTATATTTCCTATGTAATTTTAATGTACCTGTAAATCAAAAGCATCTACTGGAAGCAAAAAGCAGACCTGGGGTTTGGTGATATTTTGTGGTGCCAGGACCAGGAGCTATTAATGCATGTCTAAGGTTTTCACATCTTTCATATGGGTTGTATGCCATCTGAATCTTATTAAACTGCCGATGGCCATGATTGAGCCAGATTACTATGCAGAAAAATTTGATACTGACAACAGAATGACTTCTGTTGAAACAGGCCTTCAAATTGAAATAATGGGGATTATATTGGAAAAAAATTCTTGAGCAAAGCTTTTTAATACATACAAATAATTGAGTAAACTAAGCCTACCCAATATCCTGCCTTCGGGTCTCTAGGCTCATCCACTGACCAGGCTTAGCCAACTTCAAACACCTGAGAGCTGATCCAATGATCCTGCCCAAGGTGGTGGGGCCCTGCTGGCTGTAACTCAGTGGGAAGCCATTACTGCAGTACAGACTGGAGAAAAGAAAACAGATTTTGTTTAATGGTTTTTCTCAAGTCTTTAGGAAAAGGGCAAAAGTAAATATAATTTCTATTCAGCCAGAGAGGGAGGGAAAACATTCACCCTAAAATCAAAGGAAGAAAAACAGAGGGTGGACCTTGGCTCTTTACATCTTATCCTTTTCCACAGAGAATTAAGACAGCTTACAGATACGAGTAAAGAAAAGGATAGAGGAAAATTTAAGTGAGGTGCTAAGTTGTGACCTAGAAGAAAGAATATAAATTGACCCACCATGGCTGAGCTCCATGCTTCTTCCCAACTAAACCCAAAGAAGAGTAGGATAGTGGTGTGCTTCTCACTATCAGAGAATAGGAAACATACTAGTATTCAGTGGAAGCAGATATTTTCCTATTACTAATTTTTAAGAAAATTTTATGTGAGATCTCTTGCAGGCGTTCTAATTTATGTGATAGGCAAGGTCTTTGATGACATTCTCAAGGCAAATGTGATAACAGGTTTTACAGGTATATCAGTTGGGGTTCTCTGGAAAAACAGATCTAAAGATGTATTTCAAGGATTGGCTCATGGGATTATGGAGGCTAGCACATCTGAAATCTGTAAGGCAGGCCAGCAGGCTGGAAACTCAAGACAGAATTTCTGTTACAATCTTGGGGCAGATTTCTTTTTCTTTTTTTTTTTTCAGGAAACCTCAGTTTTTGCTCATAAAGCTTTCAACTAATTGGATGAGCCCACATACACTACCCAGGATAATCTCCTTTACTTACAGTCAACTGTTGTAAATGTTAATCACATCTACAAATTACCTTCACAGCAACAGCTAGACTAGTGTTTGACCAAACAACCGGGCACCATAGCCTAGCCAACCTGACACATAAAATGAACCATAATAACAGGCCTATGTTATTAATAGCATCTCTCATAAAAGTTAAGGGCACATCAGCAGAGGAAAGGTGCCTGAGAGATCAAGGTAATTTGAGCCATCACCATAAAGGATCACGTAAATAAATTATAATATATTCTTACAATGAAATAGTATGCAACCAGTAAATAGCGTGATTTCAAACAATATTTAATAACATAAGAAAATATTCCTGATTTAGTAATAAGTAAAAGAAACAGAAATTTTAAATATATATATATATATATATATATAGTGTGTGTTCCCTACCTTGTAAAGTAAGTTACTAATTCATATAGTTTAGAATGGGAGGAAGTACTCCAAAATTTTAACAGCTGTATCTCTGAAACACAGAACTATAAGTGATTTTTATTATTTTCCTATATTTTCTATAATTTGTGTAAATTACTTTATAATTAGAAAAAAATCATTGAATAGTCAATTTGACTATTTAAGATCCTAATTTAAGATCTTAATCCTGACTCCTGCCTGAATGGCACATTAACTCAGCCATTCTGCAGAGGCCTCATAGCACCTGCAGTCAGAGCCAAGGTTTCCCCCCAAAACTGGTTCTAGATCTATACCAGACATGAATAAATGGTAAACTAAGGTCTTAAAGTTCTTTTCCATATATCATCTCCAAAATTATTTGGTTTAAGTTGCTTTCAAAGCAGAAGTAACTTAAGACAGTAAAATAAATTGCCAATGTTGCTCCAAGGAAATGTCTGGTTTTGAGCAGGCTTCGAGAAAGCAACTGGATAATTTAGCTGCTGACTGGAATACAGCAAGGCCACTCACCCAGATGGTGGCAGAGTGAGGTCTAGGATAAATGAGCACCTTTTCCTATATTCTGCAGGCTCTTCCACGACAGGAGTAAGAGAATGGATGGTCTTCTCCCTTTCCACAAACCTACTATTCTCCCTCCCATGTGGTACTTCAATGGTATGTACTTCAGGTCATTTTCCATCTGGGTTCCTCCCTTCTGGAAGGCCAGATCTTCCAGGAGGGCACAATACCCAAGGACTAGGGTCTATATTTTACTCCCTGTCGTCCAGATCCTGGCACAGATGGAGGTAGGCAGCCCCCTTTGGAGCTGAGGTCATTCACTGCATTCCTTCTGATTCACAGAGTTCTACGGAATCCACATCAGAGGGGCTCCCAGAAATAACTCTGACAAGTGATGGCACAAGATAAATTATACTTATTCATCCTCTTGAGTTGATTTAAGCCTTTCCACTAAGCACACTCATTCCAAAATTTCTTCCCCCCGGTCTGCCACAGTAGCTGAAATTCCCACCCTAAGATTCAGTCCTTCGGGTTAAGGACTGGACACCTCTGTTAAAATGCAAATATATGACTCACAAGATGTAACACATAGATTCATTAGCACTGTTTACACTTTAGAGAGGCACAAGAAGGAAGCAGAATGGTCTTCAAAAATGACCAAGACTTTAGAATTCCACTTAGGTACATCCGTGTCAAATCCAGTCAGGACAGATCCATGCCAATGATAGATTTCCAGTTGGTTCTCCTATAATGGAGACTGACTTTGAGAGAAGGACAAATTTTTTTTCCTCCCCTATAAGCTCTAGCAGCTCTGAAATGTCTGGATATACAAGCTAGTATTGAGTCTTTTTCTAGGAATAAGATGTATGCCTCTTGCCAATTTGCAATGTTCTCTTGTATTAGCTGCCAGGGAACCCAGTGAGCACAAGAAAGGCACCCTTGAGAATGCAGCTCCATTGTCCCCAAAGAATGACAGTGAAGCAAACTTGGTAACGGTTTTGCAGGCTCACTGGCTGCCCATGGAATTTCAAAATGTTCTGGGCAGAGGCAGGTTCTACCACATGCCTTTTAAGTTTTGACTGTTGATGACTCTGGAGAACAGATCTAATTTTGCCATGAATCAAGGCTATCTCCAGGAAACGTCGAGTGGAACTTGGTTTCCTAACATGAAATGGTGCCAGGAATCGGAGGAGTCTACTGCCTGCCTAAAAGAAGCATGAGGCTTTTAAGACTCCAAGGGCAAAATTAGACTAATCTAAATCATAAATAAAACTCTTGGAGTTCCTTAAAAATAAGCACTATATAAATAAAAGGCATAGAATATCTGAAGTTTTAGAGTATATTTTGGACCCTTACGTATTTTGGCACACTGATTCTAGACATTCTATGAATGTGTGTATATTGTGAGCTTGTTGTGTGTCATGAGCTTGTTATCTCCCCAAGTCGGTCACCAACCCTTTCTTCTTGTCCTATTAACCACCCTTCATGTCATCTTCCTTAAACTTGCCATGTGCAGCCTCCTTCCAGAGGCATACTCCATCAAGGTTTCTTTTTAGTTTTATCCTAGAATAAAATAAGCTTTAAGTCATTTTTTTTCTCAAATAAGAGTATAAAAACTAGATGCTTTTTTGAGCCTCACAAATATATAATGCTACTTATTTCTGTCCCACAAAACAGCACTTTGGCATCATCCCCTAGACATGCCACGCAAAGCCACATTTGGTGGATAACCCCTACATGGATAACCCCTACGTGAGAAGGCATTCTCTTCCCTGCCCAAGGCACTGGATTATCCTGCCTAATTGGCTACCATGTGTGGACCTCATTAGAAGAACTTGCAAGTGCTATACATGGTAAAGAATGTATTTCTGATAATATTTCAGTTAGGTTTGGACCAAGGCCAAGAGGCTCTCTGGCAGACTAAAGCCACTTTACCAACACTTCACTTTTAGCAAAAAGATTCATGATAAGGAAATATAAGCAAGACATCTAGGATCAAAAGGTCACACCACCCCACTTCCTCACTTCCACTCTTCCACCTCTTTTTAAGCGTGAGGAAACATTCCCAGGCAATTAGTCATGACCTCTTTTCTACCTCAGTCCTTCTCCTGCTAGTTTTTACTAAGAGAGTTTGCTTCAAGGGCTTTCGAAATTCAGGGTCAAGTTTTGGAAGATGTTTTTAAAGATGTGAATACCAGCACAACTTCATCCAATTGAACACAGCAATTCCTCCTCTAACACAGAATATTGTCGTTTCTAAATAAATTTTTATTATTTAAAAAAATGCTTTATTAATGAAGGGAAAGCCTGCATAATATAAATAATAACAGTGCTTGATTTAAAATAGTTTCTAGGAAAGGAATAAAAATATAGATTTCTGTGTATTATTTTGTTTTGTTGCTTCATATGCTCATGATTTGCCAAAGCCAATGAGAGAAAAAGGTGCCAGTTTTTGAGCCTGGTTTGAAATTCTACTTTAGCCACTACTAAGTGAGGAGACATGACCCATATGATTAATGGACTCATAAAGAAGTAAAGATGAACATTACATTAGAAGACATCCGAATAATTCTCTTACTCTAGGGATGAGAAACCCATGCCCACAAATGCTAAGTATCCTTAGAAGCAATCATACAAGGACCTTCAAGATGGCGGAGGAGTAAGACGCGGAGATCACCTTCCTCCCCACAAATACATCAGAAATACATCTACATGTGGAAAAACTCCTACAGAACACCTACTGAATGCTGGCAGAAGACCTCAGACTTCCCCAAAAGGCAAGAAACTCCCCACGTATCTGGGTAGGGCAAAAGAAAAAAGAAAAAACAGAGACAAAAGGATAGGGACGGGACCTGCACCTCTGGGAGGGAGCTGTGAAGGAGGAAAAGTTTCCACACACTAGAAGCCCCTTCAAGGGCAGAGACTGCAGGCAGAGGAGGTGGGAAGCTTCGGAGCCACGGAGGAGAGCGCAGCAACAGGGGTGCAGAGAGCAAAGCGAAGAGATTCCTGCACAGAGGATCGGTGCCGACCAGCACTCACCAGCCCGAGAGGCTTGTCTGCTCACCCGCCGGGACGGGTGGGGGCTGGTGGCCGAGGCTCAGGCTTCGGAGGTCAGACCCCAGGGAGAGGAATGGGGTTGGCTGCCTGAACACAGTCTGAAGGGGTCTAGTGCGCCACAGCTAGTCAGGAGGGAGTCCGGAAAAACGTCTGGAGCTGCCTAAGAGGAAAGAGACCATTATTTCGGGGTGAGTGAGGAGAGGGGATTAAGAGCACAGCCTAAATGAATTTTAGATACGGGCGCGAGCCGTGGCTATCAGCGTGGACCCCAGAGACGGGCATGAAACGCTAACGCTTTGCTGCAGCCACCAAGAATCCTCCGTGCAAGAACAGGTCACTATCCACACCTCTCCTCCTGGGCGGCTGTGCAGCCCGCCACTGCCAGGGTCCCGTGAAACAGGGACAACTTCCCCGAGAAAACACACGGCACGTCTCAGGCTGTTGCAATGTCACACCGGCCTCTGCCGCCACAGGCTCCCCCTGCATTCCGTACCCCTCCCTCTCCCTGGCCTGAGTGAGCCAGAGCGCCCTAATCAGCTGCTCCTTTAACCCCGTCCTGTCTGAGCGAAGAACAGATGCCCTCAGGCGACCTACATGCAGAGGTGGGGCCAAATCCAAAGCTGAAACCCAGGAGCTGTGCGAACAAAGAAGAGAAAGGGGAATCTCTCCCAGCAGCCTCAGGAGCAGCAGATTAAATCTCCACAATCAACTTGATGTACCCTGAATCTGTGGAATACCGGAATAGACAATGAATCATTCCAAAATTGAGGCAGTAGAATTTGGGAGCAACTGTAGACTTGGGGTTTGCTGTATGTGACTGTACGCTGTATGAAACTAGGGACTGACTAGTTTCTGATTTACATGTTTATCTTAGTTTAGTTTTCAGCACTTGTTATCATTGGTGGATTTGTCTATTGTTTCACTGTTTCATTTATTGGTTTATTGGTTTCATTGCTCTCTTCTTTTTTTATTACTTTGTTTTAATAATTTTTTTTATTTTAACTATTTTATTATTTATTTTTTTAATTATCTTTTTTTCTTTCTGTTTTTCTCCCTTTTCTTCTTCCGTGTGGCTGACAGGGTCTTGGTACTCCAGCCTGGTGTCAGGTCTAAGCCTCTGAGGTGGGAGAGTCCAGTTCAGGACACTGGACCACCAGAGACCTCCTGGCCCCATGTAATATCAATCACTGAGAGCTCTCTCAGGGATATCTGTCTCAACGCTTAGTCCCAGCCCCACCCAATGGCCAGCAAGATCCAGTGTTGGATGCCCCATGTCACACAACTACCAAGACAGGAACACAACCCCACCCCTTAGCAGAGAGGCTGCCTAAAATCATACGAAGTTCACAGACACCCCAAAACACACCACTGGACACAGCCTTGCACACCAGAAAGACAAGATCCACCCACCAAAACACAGGCACCAGTCCCCTCCACCAGGAAGCCTACACAACCCACTGAACCAACCTTACCCACTGGGGGCAGACACCAAAAATAATGGGAACTGTGAACATGCAGCTGTGAAAAGGAGACCCCAAACACAGTTAAGCAAAGTGACAAGACAGAGAAATACGCAGCAGGTGAAGGCACAAGACAAAAACCCACCAGACCAAACAAATGAAGAGGAAATAGGCAGTATACATGAAAAAGAATTCACAGTAATGATAGTAAAGATGATCTAAAATCTTGGAAATAGAATGGAGAAAATACAAGAAACGTTTAACAAGGACCTGGAAGAACTGAAGAGCAAACAAACAATGATGAACAACACAATAAATGAAACGAAAAATTCTCTAGAAGGAATCAATAGCAGAAAAACTGACACAGAAGAACGGATAAGTGACCTGGAAGATAAAACAGTGGAAATAACTATCACACAGCAGGATAAAGAAAAAAGAATGAAAAGAATTGAGGACAGTCTCAGAGACCACTGGGACAACATTAAATGCACCAACATTCAAATTATAGGCGTCCCATAAGAAGAGAAAAAGAAAGGGACTGAGAAAATATTTGAAGAGATTATAGTTGAAAACTTCCCTAACATGGGAGAGGAAATAGTCAATCAAGTCCAGGAAGCACAGAGAGTCCCATACAGGATAAATCCAAGGAGAAACATGCCAAGACACATATTAATCAAACTATCAAAAATTAAATACAAAGAAAAAATATTAATAGCAGCAAGGGAAAAACAACAAATAACATACGAGGGAATCACCATAACGTTAACAGCTGATCTTTCAGCAGAAATTCTGCAAGACAGAAGGGAGTGGCAGGACATATTCAAAGTGATGAAAGGGAAAAACGTACAACCAAGATTACTCTACCTAGCAAGGATCTCATTCACATTCGATGGAGAAATTAAAACCTTTACAGACAAGAAAGTTAAGAGAATTCAGCACCACCAAACCAGCATTACAACAAATGCTAAAGGAACTTCTCTAAGCAGGAAACATAAGAGAAGGAAAAGACCTACAATAAAAAAACCAAAACAATTAAGAAAACAGTAATAGGAACATACTTATCGATAATTACCTTAAATGTAATGGATTAGATGCTCCAACTAAAAGACACAGACTGGCTGAATGGATACAAAAACAAGACCCGTATATATGCTGTCTACAAGAGACCCACTTCAGACCTACGGACACATACAGACTGAAAGTGAGGGGATGGAAAGAGATATTCCATGCCAATGGAAATCAAAAGAGAGCTGGTGTAGCAATTCTCAGATCAGACAAAACAGACTTTAAAATAAAGACTATTACAAGAGACAAAGAAGGACACTACATAATGATCAAGGGATCGATCCAAGAAGAAGATATAACAATTGTAAATATTTATGCACCCAACAGAGGAGCACCTCAATACATAAGGCAAATGCTAACAGCCGTAAAGGGGAAATAGACAGTAACACAATAATAGTAGGGGACTTTAACACCCCACTTTCACCAATGGACAGAACAACCAAAATGAAAATAAATAAGGAAACACAAGATTTAAATGATACATTAAACGAGATGGACTTAATTGATATTTATAGGACATTCCATCCAAAACACAGAATACACTAACTTCTCAAGTGCTCATGGAACATTCTCCAGGATAGATCATATCTTGGGTCACAAATCAAGCCTTGGTAAAATTGAAATCATATCAAGTATCTTTTCTAATCACAACACTATGCGACTAGATATCAAGTAAAGGAAAAAAACTGTAAAAAAATACAAACACATGGAGGCTAAACAATATGCTACTAAATAACCAAGGGATCAAAGAGGAAATCAAACAATACCTAGAAACAAATGACAATGAAAACACGACGGCCCAAAACCTATGGGATGCAGCAAAAGCAGTTCTAAGAGGGAAGTTTATAGCAATACAATCCTACCTCAAGAAACAAGACACATCTCAAATAAACAACTTAACCTTATACCTAAAGACTTAGGGATAGAAGAACAAGAAAACCCCAAAGTTAGCAGAAGGAAAGAAATCATGAAGATCAGCTCAGAAATAAGTGAAAAAGAAATGAAGGAAATAATAGCAAAGATCAATAAAACTAAAAGCTGGTTCTTCGAGAAGATAAACAAAATTGATAAACCATTAGCCAGACTCATCAAGAAAAAAAGGGAGAGCTCGACCTGCTCCTCGGAGGCCACAGTCTCTGGCCTCACATCGGCCTGCTGTGGCTGACCATGCCCAGCCCGGTTGTACTAACTCAGCTCAACCCGCTACAGTCAGTTCATCCCAGCCAGCTCCTGCCTCTTTGCCAGGTCCTGCCAAACCAGCTCAGCCAACTGTGACCAACACAACCCAACCGGGTTGGACTGACCATACCCAGCCTAGTGTCCCTCAGTCTGCTGCACCTAGGCCTGCACCCTACAAAAATTCATCTTGCACTTCTCTCCAGCGGGAGCCTGCTTCTCCTGCTGTGACTAAGCGCCAGTCCCCACCCAAGCTCCAAACCCCATTTCTATTCCAAGACTTCAGCAAGCAATGAATTCCATGGAGGGAACCCAATGTTTCTGAGCCAGTACTGTCAAAGCCCATCAAACAAGAGCAGAGGCCAGAGTGGGAGGCCATGAAGAGGTGGGCTCAACAAGAACGTGAGAATGCTGCCAAATACAACTCTTTGGGGAAACTGCAATTTTTCATTGAGAGGGAAAAAGAAATGGAAATTGCTGACTACTACGGATATGTAAAGTAAGAGCTGCTAGGATTGTTGGTGCCACCTTGGGTACCAGCTGTTCTTCCATACATAGATAAGATAGGTATAAATTTCTCTTTTTATTTTGATATATTTTAAAACAATAAAACTGAATAAATAAGAGTAATAGAATTAATAGATGAGTAATAAGCCTTTTGAATTTTGGAAAAAGAAGAAAAAAGGGAGAAGAGTCAAATCAACACAATTAGAAATGAAATAGAAGTAACTGACACTGCAGAAATACAAAGGATCATGAGAGATTACTACAAGCGAATATATGCCAATAAAATGGACAACCTGGAAGAAATGGACACATTCTTAGAAAAGCACAACCTCCTGAGACTGAACCAGGAAGAAATAGAAAATATAAACAGACCAATCACAAGCACTGAAATTGAAACTGTGATTAAAAATCTTCCAACAAACAAAAGCCCAGGACCAGATGGCTTCACAGGCGAATTCTATCATACATTTTGAGAAGAACTAAAACACATCCTTCTCAAACTCTTACAAAATATACCAGAGGAAGGAACACTCCCAAACTCATTCTACGAGGTCACCATCACCCTGATACAAAAACCAGACAAAGACGTCACAAAAAGAGAAAACTATAGGCCAATATCACTGATGAACACAGATGCAAAAATCCTCAGCAAAATACTAGCAAACAGAATCCAGCAGCACAGTAAAAGGATCATACAGCATCATCAAGTGGGGTTTATCCCAGGAATGCAAGAATTCTTCAATATACGCAAATTAATCAATGTGATACACCATATTAACAAACTGAAGGATATAAACCATATGATAATCTAAATAGATGCAGAAAAAGCTTTCCACAAAATTCATCACCCATTTATGATAACACTCTCCAGAAAGTAGGCATAGAGGGAACCTACCTCAACATAATAAAAGCCATATATGACAAATCCACAGCCTACCTCATTCTCAATGGTGAAAAACTGAAACCATTCCCTCTAAGATCAGGAACAAGACAAGGTTGCCCACTCTCACCACTATTATTCAACATAGTTCTGGAAGTTTTAGCCACAGCAATGAGAGAAGAAAAACAAATAAAAGGAATCCAAATCAGAAAAGAAGAAGTAAAGCTGTTACTGAGAAAGTAAAGCTGATGACATGATACTATACATAGAGAATCCTAAAGATGCTACCAGAAAACTACTAGAGCTAATCAATGAATTTGGTAGAGTAGCAGGATACAAAATTAATGCAAAGAAATCTCTTGCATTCTATACACTAATGATGAAAAATCTGAAAGAGAAATTAACGAAACACTCCTATTTACCATTGCAACAAAAAGAATAAAATATCTAGGAATGAACCTACCTAAGGAGAAAAAAGACCTGTATGCAGAAAACTATAAGACACCGATGAAAGAAATTAAAGATGATACAAATAGATGGAGAGATATACCATTTTCTTGGATTAGAAGAATCAACACTGTGAAAATGACTCTACTACCCAAAGCAATCTACAGGTTCAATGCAATCCCTAGCAAACTACCAATGGCATTTTTCACAGAACTAGTACAAAAAAATTCACAATTTGTATGGAAACACAAAAGACACCGAATAGCCAAAGCAATCTTGAGAAAGAAAAACGGAGCTGGAGGAATCAGGCTCCCTGACTTCAGACTATACTGCAAAGCTACAATAATCAAGACTGTATGGTACTGGCACAAAAACAGAAATATAGATCAAAGGAACAGGATACAAAGCCGAGATACACCCACGCACATATGGTCACCTTATCTTTGATAAAGGAGGCAAGAATATACAATGGAGAAAAGACCACTTCTTCAATAAGTGGTGCTGGGAAAACTGGACAGCTACATGTAAAAGAATGAAATTAGAAGACATCCTAACAGCATATAAAAATAAACTCAAAATGGATTAAAAACCTAAATGTAAGGCCAGACACTATAAAACTCTTAGAGGAAAACATAGAACACTCTATGACTTAAATCACAGCAAGATCCTTTTTGACCCACCTCCTGGAGAAATGGAAATAAAAACAAAAATAAACAAATGGGACCTAATGAAACTTAAAAGCTTCTGCACAGCAAAGGAAACCATAAACAAGATGAAAAGACAACCCTCAGAATGGGAGAAAACATTTGCCAATGAAGCAACTGACAAAGGATTAATCTCCAAAATCTACAAGCAGCTCATGCAGCTCAATATCAAAAAAACAAACAACCCAATCCAAAAATAGGCAGAGGACCTAAATAGAAATTTCTCCAAAGAAGATAAACAGATTGCCACCAAACACATGACAGAATGTCCAACATCACTAATCATTAGAGAAATGCAAATCAAAACTACAATGAGTTATCACCTCACACTGGTCAGAATGGCCATCATCAAAAAGCTACAAACAGTAAATGCTGGAGAGGGTGTGGGGAAAAGTGAACCCTCTTGCACTGTTGGTGGGAATGTAAATTGATACAGCCACTATGGAGAACAGTATGGAGGTTCCTTAAAAAACTAAAAATAGAACTACCATACGACCCAACAATCCCACTACTGGGCATATACCCTGAGAAAACCTTAATTCAAAAAGAGTCATGGGGCTTCTCTGGTGGCGCAGTGGTTGAGAGTCCACCTGCTGATACAGGGGACACGGGTTTGTGCCCCGGTCCAGGAAGATCCCACATGCCGTGGAGCGGCTAGGCCCGTGAGCCATGGCCACTGAGCCTGCTCGTCTGGAGCCTGTGCTCCGCAACGGGAGAGACCACAACAGTGAGAGGCCCGCGTACCACAAAAAATTAAAAATAAAAGAGTCATGTACAACAATGTTCATTGCAGCACTATTTACAATAGCCAGGACATGGAAGCAACCTAAGTGTCCCTCGACAGATTAATGGATAAAGAAGACGTGGCACCTATATACAATGGAATATTACTCAGCCATAGAAAGAAATGAAATTGAGTTATTTGTAGTAAGGTGGATGGACCTCTAGTATGTCATACAGAGTGAAGTAAGTCAGAAAGAGAAAAACAAATACCGTATGCTAACACATATATATGGAATCTAAAAAAAAAAAAAATGGTTCTGAAGAACCTAGGGACAGGACAGGAATAAAGACGCAGATGTAGAGAATGGACTTGAGAATGCAGGGAGGAAGAAGGGTAAGCTGGGACGAAGTGAGAGAGTGGCATGTACATATATACACTACCAAATGTAAAACAGATAGCTAGTGGGAAGCAGCCACATAGCACAGGGAGATCTGCTCGGTGCTTTGTGACCACCTAGAGGGGTGGGATAGGGAGGGTGGGAGGGAGACGCAGAGGGAGGGCATATAGGGATATATGTATACATATAGCTTATTCACTGTTATAAATCAGAAACTAACACAGCATTGTAAAGCAATTATACTCCAATAAAGTCGTTTAAAAAAAAAGAAGAAGCAATCCTACAAGGGGCTTAGCAATGGTGCCACAGCATGCTCTAGTGGATAATCTTTTGACATATGACCACGAGCAAAATGTGTAAGTTTCGTAAGCCTCGGCTTGCTCATCAGTAAGATCGGGCTAAAAATCACGCAAGCCTCATATGCATCATGAGGAATCAACAAGTTAATAAAAATCAAGCACTTAATCTGGTACACAGGAGGAACTGAATAACTATTTGATATACTGTTGTAAGAGGCAGGGTTGAAGGAAGAATCAGAGTAAGAGAGCCAAGCTGATGGGTTGTTGTTTTTTTCCTGATTATCTTCCTCCAGGAACTGACAATCAATGGAGTAACGGGGACATTATTCAGAACACACAGTCCAGAAAAATCTCTAGTATAATATAAAAATGTTGATGTAAACTGGAACTTCACTCCATATTAGAGAGATAGTAAGCCTAGGGGTTAAAAGCATGTACTCGAGCTAAACAGCATGGGTTCAAATCCCATCTCCTCCTCTTTTTTTAGCCAAAAATTTTAAGCAACTTCTCTGTGTTTCATTTTCCTCCTCCATAAAAGGGGATAATAATAGTATCTAACTCACAGGGTTGTTGTGAAAATGAATTGAGTTAATATTTGGAAATCACTTACCACAGTGTCTGTGCATGTAGTATAATGCATTAGGTATTATTATTATTATGTTATAAGACCATCTTGCAAACCATCCAGGATATATTTATACTGGAAGCACCCAAAGAAACTTAAAGAAATAATTTTACTTCTAACACCATCCAGAATCACAGATTCTGATAATGGGATTATACCGAGGCACCAGCATATAAATCTATTGCTCCAATTCTACTCTTAAGAATAACTCAAAGAATAATTCACTAGAATTTTTTAAATGCCTGATTCTGAAACGCACTGGGTGACCCAAAGATAACAGTGTGGAAATAGAATTTCATTCACACCTACCATTGGAGTTAGTGCTTGTCAACTTCTCTTCACCCTGAGGCAATCCTGGTAGACTGTTGGAAATACAGCAGGGAGGACTTTCTATTTAGTAGAAAGTAGATTTTAATCATCTTTTTTGGTTTTGTTATTGTGAAATCATAGCATTTTTAGGGAGTGATGCACTAGTCCAATCATTTTACAGATGAGGAAACCGAGATCTACAAAGGTAGTGACAGCCAACATGGAGCTGGTAAATAATGAAGACCAGAGGGGATAATATTTTAAGAACATTAGACCACCTTCTCTAAGTTATCAGAGAGAGCTCCAACTTCACACTATAAATCTGATTAACTGGATCCATATTTTATAAATAAGGAGCTTAAATTATAGCAGTATTTCACCCAGTTGAACTTCAGATTACTTCAGATGAAAGTAATGTGTCTTTTTGGATATCAGACTCTCGCTTAAGAATTTATATACTTTAAAATTCCTGTTACAGAGAACATAAATAGTACATTGAGTTTGATCAGTCAGTGAAAAATTAATCTCAGGGGGTAAATGCTTCATCTTCCAGGGCATCGGAGAACTAAATAACAAGCAATTTACTAAATTCCGTCCTGGTCCTGAAATCTTCTGTTTATGTAATTTGGATGTGTAGCTTACCCATAGAGGCTGGTCACTCCTCGTCACTCCTTGCAGGACCACCTCTCCTGAATATAATCATCACAATATATCACCATATGCATTCACTGTGATTCAGATATGCAAACTATAGAGCTTTTTTTTTAATCTAATGTTCAGAGTTAATTATATCTCTTAGCTCATGATATACCATCATTTAACCTCACAAGGCCTATATCATGTTTTATTAATTTTTATTGTTTCCCCCTTAACTTCTTCCATTCCCCTTGTTGCTAGAGACATCCACACAAATGTTTATAAGACATAAATGTATTTAGGTATGTTTGTATCTTTGAGAAATAGGTAATACTGTTTATGTTGTAGGTGTTTAATTTATATACATCTAACAGTGCTATAGAACAATTTTTTTCTTTTTTCATTCAACATATGTTTTTAAGATCTATCCATGTTGCTTTATGTACATCTAGATAATTAATTCTGAGTGGTATGTAGAATTCCACTACATATGTATATTCTATAATTCACTAATTCATTCCCCTAGCAATGGATACCTCACTTACCACCAACTTTCTGTCTTCCCAAACAAACATACTCATACATGTTCCCTTATAGTCCCATGTCAGAGTGGCTCTAGAGTATATACTCAGGAGTGGGAATCTTAGTGTATATGACCAGATTTCTCTAAGCCAGAAAACTCCCCAGAATAGCTGTATCAAGTTAGACTTCCACTAACAGGGAAAGATAGTTTCCCAACTCCCTCAGCAATAGTTGGTATTACCTGACTTTCTGGTGTTCATCTATCTAACAGGTGGTAGAATGCTTTTGGACCTATTCTAGTCTACCAGTTCTCTCAAATGTTTGCGCCTTCTCCCTTTGGTTCATGAGGACTTCTGGATCCTGTACATGCCTTGTACAGGCCCTGGGCAACTAGAAATACTATCTCAGGACCATCTACGTAGACTCTTCCTCACAATCCTGCTCTACTGTTTCCACATCACAGAGGGCCATGCTGACCTCACAACTTTTCTTATGGGCTTTCATTCTCCCCTCAGGAGAGAGGGGAATTCCAGGCTCTCCTAAAACCTTTCTGGATGTTTCTACCCATCCTATGGAAGTTTTCATGCATGGAGCCCATACACAAATGCTGAGTTCTTGCCCTTTTCCCTCCCTCCCTCTCTCTCTTCCTTCCTTCTTTCCTTTCTCTCTTCTCCCTCTGCCTTCTAGAATTTGAAGGGTTTTCAACTTCTCCCTTTTTTTTTTTTGCGGTACACAGGCCCCTCACTGCTGTGGCCTCTCCCGTTGCGGAGCACAGGCTCTGGACGCGCAGGCTCAGCGGCCATGGCTCACGGGCCCAGCCGCTCCGCGGCATGTGGGATCTTCCTGGACTGGGGCACGAACCCGTGTCCCCTGCATCGGCAGGCGGACTCTCAACCACTGTGCCACCAGGGAAGCCCCCTGTATTGTGTTTTTAAGGGATAAGCAGGAATTTAACACAGACGTTGTTTCTTATAGGACTAAGAACTGCTTTTTTAGAGTCATCCAAAAGAGCAAAAGCCATAGACCTCATGTAAACCTTATACAACATGGCCTTTCCTTATGCAAACATATTAAAATGTTTCAGAATTGCTTTTGTCCAAAACTTACACAACGCATCCTCTCTAGGAAAATAAAAATAAAAATCCTACTCTCTGTAAACTGAGTAGTCCAAACAATATCTCACTTTTATTCCAAGAAAATAGGAATAGCCAAATCCAGGATAATAATTAACAAAAATAAAAGCTTCCCTCAACAACTGTCCACACTCCTGCACAGCTCCAGAGCACAGGGCCAAGAGGAAAGATAACAAAGCCTTAGCTGGATTTAAAACAGTGTACAGAAACATTTAAAGCTTCTTCTCTTCCAGTCCAGAAAGCAGTTGGCAGGAAAGGGACCCAAGCCCAATATGTATAGTCAAGCGCAAAGTCTTTCCTGAAGGTCTTCAGAATACAGAACGTTCTCCAAAACCCCCTGGGGCACCCTACTAAAAAATGTTGAGACATAAAGCCTACCTTCAGAACACTACCAGTTTTCCCCCTTGGGCTCTATCCTCTCAACATCTCAGCTCTATCAGGGTATAAGCAGCATACTATAAACCTGCCTGGAAAACCCAGAGATTTCCAACCAAATTCAGACTGGGCTGTGCCACAGCTACAAGGCAATATATTAGGTTACACCTGATGAACTATGTTTCCCTCTTATAAATGAGCCAAGTGTTCCTCAATTTAGATCCAGGAGATCACTGAGTTTATAACAAAGTGCAGTGGGTGGGAAGAGAATAAAGGCCAAGATCCAAAATGGGTATTAGGACAGGGTGGCTAAGGTGGCTGGAAAATATAGATCAGTAGGACGATGGAGTGATAATGGATGAGGAAGAAAAAGCAAGAGATTAAATGATATTGTCATAGCGATTATGCCTGAGGAAAGGAATCTCCCTTTAAATAAGACTTTGCAAATGTTGCATTACTTTCAAGTCTCAAAAGAAAGAAAATTATCACAACAGCTATCATTTAGTTTTCACTACCATGTGCCAGGTGCTGTTCCAAAATGCATTACATAGATAGTTGTCCCTTGTATCCATGGGGGGATTAGTTCCAGGACCCTAAAGATACCAAAATCTGTGGATTCTCTAGTTCCTTGTAAAAAACGGTGCAGTACATACAGTTGGCCTACTTCAGCAGATGTGGAAACCTAAAATAGGAGAGCCAACAGTATTAACTTACTTAATCCCCACAACAACCCCTGGCATTGTTGTTATTTATTATTGTCAGGCCCCTTTTTCAGAGGAGGAAAATGAGGCACAGAGAGGTGAAAGTCACACAGCTAGTAAATGGCAGAACCAGGAAAAAAACTCAGAGAGTTGAGCTTAGAGCCCACTCACTTCACCACTCCACATACTTTCTTTCAACAGAGAAAGCTAGGGGCCTATAATTCTTGGCTTAGCCCATATATCAATAGCTCATGCTTGTGTCTGGGTCTCCTGGTTACCACTAGGAAGGAAGGACCCCAGGGTAGCACGGTGGTCCTCTCTAACCTCTCAGCTTCTGAACATCACCCCATCACCACACACAGTAGGAAACAAGCTCTCTTTCAGGCCAGAGTGAGTATAAGGTATGGTTTATGAAAGGCTCCTATTTGGTCCTTTCTGTTTGACCCCCTATTAAGTTCCCATAAAGCTTCCTGGTGAAAGAAAAGCTTCCTTAATAAGAAATTCTCCATGAGGGCAAACCTGTCATTCTCTCGGGCCAGATTGTCATGGAAACTTTTATAAAGAGGAGCCTAACACTCAAGTCTTCAGGCTGCAAAAGAATCCATGCAGTTGTTCTTTTGTAAAATTATACAGATTTATTCATTGCAACAAGTGAGGCAATGACACAAGTTCCTTTTACTGATGAACGGAATTGGAACCTAATGAGAACAGTCAGAATTTCATTTGTCAAATCTCGTGCCACTCAGCTAACCCTCATACTGCAGTCCTCAAACAACCCTAACAATGCATTTAAAAACAATAATCACTAGACCAGAATTATAAAATAATTGTGAATTGATAAACAAATGCATAGCTTTTAAAAATAATGCTCAGACATCTTAGTGTAAACAATAACAGGGTC
The DNA here is from genome assembly GCF_951394435.1 of Stenella coeruleoalba. Lineage (NCBI taxonomy): Eukaryota > Metazoa > Chordata > Mammalia > Artiodactyla > Delphinidae > Stenella > Stenella coeruleoalba. The sequence continues at coordinate 50,264,995 of NC_137155.1, read as the reverse complement.
TTTTCTTCTAAAGCAGGAGTCAGCAAACTATAGCCCTTGGGCCAAATTTGGCTCATTGCCTGTTTTTATACAACCCAGAGCTAAAAATGTTTTTTACATTTTTAAATTGTTGGAAAAAAATCAACAGAAGAACATGTTAAAATCATATGAAATATAATACTTAATACCTAAAGTTTTATTGGAACACAGGAACTTACTGTGTTCATTTACTTACTGTCTATGGCTGCTTTCACACTACAAACACACAAAGCCTAAAATATTTATTATCTGGCTCTTTACAGAAAAAGTTTGCCAACCCCTTTCTAAAGTGATAAATGATAAATATATTGCCCTGACAAATTTCTCACGATCTAAGTATCACAACTGTCGTTTTTAATCGTTAGAAAACAGTGAAGCATTCTGCGACCTATCCCAGTAATTAATTTCTAAAACCCTATTCTAAACAGACATTGCAGTCTATTATTCGCCCTCATGATAAGTTTCGATCCCTTAATTGTTTCAAGGGGTGTGTTTTCTCTTACACTGAAACAATGTCTGACTGATACAAACCAGGGCCTGAGTGAAGCAAAGCAGAAAACATCCCATGAACACACATACATTCACTTGGCAGAAACATTTTGCGCTAAGCTTGAAACCAAAACAAAGCCAGTAAAGACAGAGCACGTGGGCTTCTGTTCCTACTGCTTGCTTATTCCAAAATCCTCAAATCCACAGAAATTTTTTGTGCAGCTTTTCATTAAGCATTTCAAAAGGAAAACAGGGTACCAGGCTTCTTTTGAAACTGTACGGTTTGTTGGTGGTATTGTTTATGACTACTCTTTGACGGTGGCTAAGTATTGCATTGATATTTCTCTTTAAAAGGAATGATCTGTCATAGGATTTGACTGTCTTGTCATCCTTTTACATACATACTGGTAATGTCTTACCGTCTGCAGATCCAATATGATTCTCATCCGCGCTGGTCCCCAAACACATGCCTCTAGAATTCTTCCAAATCTGGCATCATCATTGACTTCAAAAGTTGCTCCCTAAGCAAAGGCTTTGGAGAAAGACACAAAACAGACTCACCAATTATTATAATTCAGGCATCTCCTAGGACTTTATAAATGTGCTATAATAAATTAAGTATGTTATGTCCTGAGTTACATAAAACTTTTATTTGTATTCAAACGCTAAACTAAGCAGCAACTTCTCCTTGGGAGGTACTGGCAAGGAAGAATTCCCCCCTCCCCCGACTAAGGACTAGGGAGTCTGTGATCCAGTCCCAGGTCCTCTCTGTACCCATGCCATAAACTGGGCATTGGAGCAAATGTTCTACTCTTATGTCAATTTCACATTGTTCAAATATGTTTTAAAGTTTTGCAGAATTCTCTGGAGACAGCTGTCTTCTGATCTTAATCAGAAAATTATTCATGACTCACAGATCCCAAAGACTCCTTTAAACAAGCTGGGGAAACTGCGGAAGCTCAATCAACATCTCTAAAAGCTGTTCTAAAACATCTTTACAATCAAATGCAGTATCTTTCCCAAACAAAATGAAAAATTTTATCTCTGACTCACATTCAACCACTTCAAGAGATATTGTTTATTTTAGCCCACAAATATATTAGTTAATTTTTACAAGCAGTTTTCAAAAGAAATAGGCCAGCAAGAAAATCTACTTAGCCAACAAAGATTTTCACGGTTCTACTGAATAACTCATGCCTCTGTTTGTCTTTGCTAGTCGTTACTAACTCAATCTGAGTCAAGGAAGAGAAATATCTCTCTACCACAAAACCAGATTTTTTGTTAAAAATTGAGCCAAAGGGAAGAAAGAAAAAGTGGGGGGAGGGAGCACATATTTAATTAGGCCTAGGCTTGTTGCCTGATTTTCATTAGGCCCCTGCCTGATTCTTATTTGGCCCACTCTAAGTACTTTTAGGCCACTGGGCACAAAGGCCAGTGCTTATTTTCATGGTTGTTTCAATTCATCAAGAAAATCCTTTGAAAGATGAAAGAAACTCCACATTTTTTCACCTGTTGTTCTTTCTTGTGTGCCTGTCACTTCACTAGCCAAACTTGCTTCAAGCCAAACCAAATGCTTTCCAAACCTCTACAGCAGGCCTTTGAAGATCTGAAGTTAAGTATTTTCTTATGCTCACCAGTATAGCTTCCAAATAAGGAATAAAAAAATAATAATGTAGTTCTTAAGCTATTTTTTTAATACCAGAAATGCAAAAGCACATTCCAGTATGTGCAAAAAAGCAAAATTCCTCTTCCCCAAGTTTAGAAGTCATGTGCCAAATACACCTGATGTTCATTACCACACCCACAGCACATTGCTTATGTATGACAAAGTTCCTGCAAAGACCATATGCTGTTTTTATTATTACCACTTCACAAGTTTTCCCAGGCTCACTAGAAAACGTATTTTATAAGACCCGCCCACCGAGTAGGCTCATCTTGCTACACTGATGAAATTTGGTTTGCTATTTACTTGATTAGCAATAAACATCTCTCCTTATTTCCAACAGCACAGCAATTAGGACACTGATCTGTCACCACTAACTTCAAGTTTTGGCTTTCATCAAAAGAAAAGGAATTTGCCAAGAAGAAAAAACACACCTCTACCTTCAAACTAAAACAGTTCTGTCTTCTAAACAATATGCACTTTCACACAGCTCCAGCAAACCTTCTTCAAGCAGCTTACAAAGGAGATACTAAGAGAAGTACAAAATAGACCCTAGTTTTAGGTACTGGTTTAGCTGACAGAGATGCAAATAAGCGAAAGCTGATATTGGAAAGCAGAAAATACAACCTAGTTGATACAAGAGGAAATGAGGTTTCACTAATCTGTTGATTCGCTTTAAGGGAGTGAAAAATAGACAAGACAAAACTACTGCACATAGAGGATATATCTACACTTCCAGAAACTTTTATAAGAGTCTACACCAAAGGCTTTATTTTAAAGTTATGAAGTTTACATTAAATATGTATTCTTAGAAAACCAACTAAAAACCAAAGAACAAAGTAGAGGCAATTCCCTAGATGGAGCTTATTTAGCATAGTCAGAGATTATCTAAGATATGATAATAATGATAATAATCATCATTATCATCATCATCACCAAATACTTGCCATGTCCCAGGCACTGTACTAGGCACTTCACATACATTAACTTCAATACTCTCAATATCATTAGGTAATGATACCTAATCACTAGGTAGGTAACATTATCTCAATTTTACAGAATAACCAAGGCTCAGAGATGTTACATAACTTGGCCAAAGGCACAATGCTAGCGAATAATGGTAAACTAAGAGCAATTAGTTAAAGCACTATTCAGCAATAACTTGATTTCTCTGAAGTTTATACAGTGACAAAATCATTTCATTATCTATAAGTGTTTTCTTATCACAAGTACTTATTTCTGTAAGACATAGCAAATAAGAAAGAATCCACTGCTTCCTCACCCCAGGAATTTGTCATGGATCTGTTCTCCAATCCTGCTCACTCTTGATGTTTACCAAATGTGAGTAATGGTAATTCATTCAATGAAATTTTTTGAGCATCCACAACAGACCAGGCAGTATAGGACTATCCTAAACTTGATTGTGGAAAGGAATGAAAGATTTTATCCCTATCAACCAGAATGTTTCATCTGCAGCTAGGTTTTGCTCAGTCCTCATAAGCCTATGGGAATAAATGAGATTGCATTAATCAGCCAAACCAGATTTCATGGCTTTCCGCCTCAACTTATCAGGACACAACCATCAATCAAGCTCTGTCCAAGTAACACTGGTAAATCCCTGGGGGCATCCCACCTGTGCTAAGGAACAAAACTTGTCACATACCACGTGGCTTCTGGTTCCTCCTGCTCTTTTCCAGCACTCTCCATGGACATGGTTGGAACTGGAAGAGAAGTCCTCTCTCTCTTCATTGCATTACATTATTTTAGAGGGGTCCCTAAGTTATCTTGCTTGTACCTCCATGTCCAACAGTTTTAGCACAAAACTCTTTTCATTCTCATTTATAGCTTTCACCTCAACTCTCTGAAGGACTGAGACATGATCTAAAGGGAGGTCAGAGACAAATTTGAGTCGTAGACACCACACCATTCTCAGAATGGCCTCTCTCCTCTGATGACTAAGGCTTGTTACTTGAGCCAGCTGTCACCCCTAGCTTCCTCATCCCTTATAATAATTACCTCCCAGATGATCTTCAGTCTTCTGACAGGCCCTGCCCACTGGTAATTTAACAAGCCCAGAACATGGCTGAACCTATACAGAAGGCACTGTGTAGGCTTATGGCCACGTTCTAACATCCTCCCCTCTCCCCACACAAACACATGACTTACTAGGAAATAAGGAACTTGGGGTGGGGGTGGGGATGGAGGGTACTGAAGCCCCTGCTTTCTTATATGGCTTGTTGGGAGATTTGGGGGGCAGGAAGGGCAGAGTGCACTTTCAGGTATACTCCAGTAGACCACCAAGAGACAATGATCAAGGTCAATCCAAGAACAGCTGCTGTAGAACTATAAGAATAAATTAACTTCTGGCAGATGGCTCTAAAGTGGGGATTTGGGGGATAAGCAGGAATTAGCCACAAAAAGCCCAAAGCACTAAAGATCTGTTTTTATAGTACCTAACAGAGTGAGCTATAACTTTAGAGAACATAAGTCCAGCTTCCTCACATCTGAAAACTAGTCTTCGGCAACAGACAGTTGGTGCCTTGCCAATATCCCCTTAACACATTCCTGTAGATATGATTGCCTATATTATTGGTGGACAATTCCTTTCACGAGGCAATGGGTTCCTACTTCAAGTGTCTGTGTCTCTTTGACCTTGGACTTCCTCTGCCTGTAGGAGCATGATCTGCCCACTCCCAGGGTAAGCCAGATTAGTGGCTAGTTCATTCCTCTAGAACCAACCCTTCACACATGAGCAGCAGAAGAATGGTGGATGAATGCCTTAGCTTCCTTGTCCCTTGCTGTGACTACACAGTCTCTTATAGTATCCCTGGCAGGATTGAGTCCCAGGTTCCCACAGGTATCCATACCTGAAAGCACTCTGTACTGACTTTCCACCTGTCTCTGTCTTATATACCTACTCCCTCTTGGTGCATCCTGAGACCACTTCAAAAATAAACTACCTGCCCCCAGATCCTTGTCTCAGGACCTGATTTAGAGAAAACTCAAACTAAGACAACTTCTTTCAGATAAGAATTCCCTTAGATACAAATTAACCCATTACATTTATGCACAAGAAAACAGAGTTGTGAAGGGGAAAAAAAAAAAAAAAAAAAAAAACTAACGTCAGAGGCTTGAGGACCCTACCTTTACCCAGCTTCATCAGTGGGGAAGTGACTTGTGTCCAAGACTAAAGGAGATAGAAAAGCATCTGTGCAGGAGTGCCCTTCACAGAACCAAGCTTAAGTTTGTCAGGAAGTGTAAAGGGAGAATCTCTTTGCTTCTCCATTTCATCTTCTGTTTCAGGGAGGTATAATCTAGAATCTTCCAACTGAGGCAGGAAGAAGAGGGAAATGGAAAATCCATCCCAGAGAGGTTCCTTGTCACTCTAGACAGGTAGCATATAGGACCTGTGTTAGTCAGCTCAGGCTGCCATAACAAAATACCACAGGTTGAGTGGCTTAAGCAACAGAAATTTATTTTTTCACAGTTCTGAAGGCTAGAAGTTCAAGATCAAGGACCATTGGGTTTGGCTTCTGCAGCCTCTCTCCTTGGCTTGCAGATGGCCATCTTCTTGTTGTATCCTCACATCTTTCTTCTACGTGTGTGGTATCCCTTTGTGTGTCCAAATTTCTTCTTCTTATAAGAACACCAGTCAGACTGGATTAGGGCCCACACTAATGGCCTCATTTTAACTTAATCACTTTTTAAAGGTCCCATCTCCAAATACACCAAATACAGTCACAGCCTGAGGTACTGAGGGATTAGGACTTCAACATATGAACTTGGGGGGACACAATTCAGCCCATAACAGGGCCCCAGAGCTGGGGTTACACTTTTCCTGGATTATGTCCTATAGACAATCATTGCACAGAAAACCTTTCTAAATTTTCTACATTGTGTGTTAAACACTCCTGTTTTACCAGATGGCAGATATGATTCAATTCAATCTCTAAAGAATGAAACATGTATTAAGTACCTAGAGAATAGCCTTTATTGTATTAGGTGCCACAAAGCCTATGAAAACTATACATGAGACAGGTCAGGTGAGGAGACAGGTCATCTGTGAGGAATGATATTAGATAATAAAAAATGGATAAGACTGTATGAAGACATGCTAAATTGCATGGTATGGATCTTATGAAAAAGCTGAAGAAGTCAAGTTAAAACTCATAGAGGGAGGGAGCCTTTGGAGAACCAGAACCATTCAGAATAATAGTAGGCAAGAAGGATAAAAATCCCTACACTTGGGAAACATTGAGGAGACCAGTCTGACTAGCCCAGAAGATTTATGTGGGCAGGTGAAGGTTAGGTAGTCAAAGTGGGCCCTGAGCCTAGGGGGCCCTAAGTGTCAGGTAATGAGTGAAATAAAAAGAGGCAGGTGAACTTGAGAATTGGCGAGTGTAAAAAAAACAAACAAAAAAAGAAGTTCAAGATACCAAGTACTGTCTGGGAAATGAATCTTGGAGCAATCACATATCATTCCATGAAAGCATCATTCAATGCTACTGCAAATAAAAGACTCACAAAATTATGGGCATCTCTAAGAAGAGCATTACAAACAAATCTGGGCGTTACTAAAACAAAACTTTTAATTTTAAGTCAAACTATAGCAACTTGGAATCCACTGAGTATAGTAACCACATCTTCAAAAAATCATTATTATGCAATATTGAGTGTCTGTGGGACAGTCATCACCCAGCTGGGAATCTGCGGAAATGGAAATAAAGGAAAATGTGTTACAAAAGTCAAAGATGAATAATGTGCAATCCCTGGCTTCAAAGAACTCAAAGTCTGTGGATGAAAATAAAAATAAAAATTTAAAATAATCCAAATGTATTAAGTGTTGTCACTGAGTGCCATCGCCATGGAGGAAGTAGCATTTCAGTAAATATTTGCTGAATAAATGAGTGAACTCTGTCAGTGGAAGCTATGTGTGTGGTAAATTTTTAAAGATGAGCAGGCCTTCACCAGAAGAAGGAATGAGGGTCATTCCAGGCAGATGGGATAAGAATAACATATAACTAGAAAAGATAGAATATACGAACGATCTAGAAATCACTAGTTCTTAAATTGGGCTGCACATTGGAATTACCTAGGAAATTTTTTTTTAAGTGTTGCCTGGGTCACACCCTCAGAAACTTTGACTGAACTGGTATGGGACAAGGCCTAGATACTAGAATTTTTTAACTTGCCCATATTCTAACACGCAGCAAAGTTTAAGAACCACTACTGGACCAGCCTGCAACCTTTCTTAACTCGGCCTTGTTGCTTTTTTCCCCCCAATACTCACTAAATCTTTCAGTAAGTCACAAAAACAGAGCATGATAAGTTTCAACAAATTCACTGGGGTTCTTCTTGTCCTGTGTGTTGTCTATCCTCTTCTCAATGGAAATTAGATGACCCTAAGTAAGTCCAATGATGATGAGAGGTAGCCATAGAAATTGAACAAAAGAGATGATTGAGTATTTTCAGTCCAGTCCCATACCCTACCATGTGCCCAAGTTCTGCCAGAGAACCTTACAGGGGAATAAAGACACAGCTTCCACCTTCCTTCTCTCACTTCTAGCCCATGCCCTCTGCTCCTGTAGTTCTGAGACTTGTATTGTAACAAGGTCTTATAAATTGTATGGAGGGAGAACCTCCCTATTTGCCATGGAGTTTACAAAATGACTCCCCTGGGGACCATAGTAGAAAAGTTAACATGACATACAATTTTAGAAAAGGAAGAACTAGGTTGCTTGTGGGTAGTACAGAAATTATTAGTGGCACTGTCCACATGGAGATAGGAATTCTGCTTCCAACACCACTTCTCCTTTGTGCCTTTATGGACAGCTTAAAGAGGGAGGATGGTTTGTGCCTGGAGGGACCTATTTTGGCAGAACACACAAAAAAAGATTTCTTCTTAAGGGAGACTTAAATGAGCATCTTTCTGTTTATAACATTTAGCATTCATTCCTTTTTCAGGACATAGTATTTTCATGTGTGTCACTATGACATTCCAACAAAGGACAAAGGGGAAGGAGTATTAGTCCATGTGAAATTCAAAAAGGTAAACTTTATCAACTGCTTCTGAAGGTCATTCCTCCGATGATTTGGGAGTTAGCTGTGCAAGGCCAAGAGCCCTGGCACACTGAATGAGGATGCAGCAACATCAGGGGCTAGGACTGCCTTTTGGCATGCTCATTGCAGTTTCTTTCTTTCATTCATTCATTCCATTACTGAGTACCTACTCTGTAATGTGCATTTTGCTAGGCACTGTAGAGTAATGTTTCCGGATCCGTCTGATGACAAAATCTCTTTGGACTCTTGCTAAAAAGACAGATTTCCAGGTCCCACTACAGTCTCCCTGAATCAGAATGTTCAGGAGGAAGGTCATGGAAATCTGTATTTTTAACAAGCACCTCAGTGACTCTTATATGAATAGTTTGGAATGGTTGGTCTCTGCACTTGGTGAACTCTAAGGCCTCATTGTTCTATGAATCTAGCTGATGCAGGTCCTTTCTAGTTGGATTTCTAGACGAAATGATGTTTTCTCTATCAGCAATTTCTAGATCTCCATGTTCCATGAAATGCCAAGCCCACCCACAATTCCTTAAAAAGTCAGTAACAGTGCATATTTAGCCATGTAAGTCACCATCTTTCTTTCTTACATTATTTCCTTTTTTCCATAACCAAATTTTTCAATACCAACAGTCTAACCAACTCATTAAATGTGAGTATCATTACAGGTTTTTCCAATGTAACCTCATTTTTTAACAATATACAACTTTCAACAGCAATTACATGGGTGGGTGAGGTCAGCTGGAGCCCTGTGGAATGAGATGGAATTCGGAAAGGGTTCTGAAGTTCTTTAAAGACTGAAAACCTCTGTTCTATACCTGAACTGCCCATAGCTTCAGGGAGCCCTAGTGGAACTCCTGTTTTGCAGACCCACAGCCCATGACCCACAGTCATGCTTGATGCATCCACTCCCGGCCACTCAAATTTAGAAGGCAAAAAATTTGTGTCAATTGTCTTGGGTGGCAACAAATTATGACTTTACTCAGCAAGTTGCTGTCTCTTGAAGGCTGCCTGCTGAGAGTAATGATCAAGTGCTGGCATCACACAGGCCACAAGGTGACCAAGGGAATGTGCTGGGAGAGATCAGAATGCGTCTCCTGTGACTGTTTTCCTCTTATAAACTGGGGTCTCAGCAGCTGCAAATGTTGTCATTTGTTGTCTTTTTTTCCCAAAGGCCGTTTTGTCTTATCTGATGTTGAAACTCTGCCCCACAGCTTTGAACACTGAAGCACAGGAACGAGAAATCAGCTGGAAATTTGTTCGTGTCTCTTGCTATGCTTGACATTTCTACACTGATAAGGTACAGCTAAATATTGACTTTTTGGTTAAGTTCGGATTAGGTATCTGGTCCATAAGCATTGATTGTGAACCATTATCTTTCTTCTCCTTTTGGCACTGAGTTCTCTTACAAAAACAGAAAGGACAAAAGGGAAAAACTGTTGCCTGAAGTGTTGTCATTAATTACCTGAAGGTCTTTTCTGAGCTGTGATAAAAATTGTCATTAACTTTTGAGATATGAGGGCAATTTTGTTGAAGATGGTGTCGGTGAACATATAAAAAAATCATACTTTTATACCTGTAGGTTATTCACATATATCTTCAAATTTATCCATTGAAGAAAATGCCACCCTATTACCAATATAAGTGCACAAACCAGATAACTGGCTGACTTGCTAAATGTATATCACTGCCATACTAAAATCAATAGGTGAAGATCTCTGTGCTCAATTTAGCCAACACAGACTCAATCCGGTGGATTAAGCTTCCTTTTACCATTCTGCTTGGAATAGAACAGTTAAGAGAATTTCAAACAGTTCAAAGAATCTCAAATCTGCATTGTCTCCCAAAGGAGACTGTAAATTCCTTGAAAGCAGGATGATCCTTGATTGATTTCTTAAAATGCAACATTCCTAGTCCTCTGAAAAGTATTTTCTTGTTACTCTACCAACTTAAATAATTAAATCCTATCAGAATGCTCTCCGAGTCAAATGCTTAGCCAAATCAACAGTTACTGGAAGCCATAAAGAATCAAGGCCATAAAGAGTCAACTCCCTGGGAACAGGGAGTTTACAATTTATTTAGAAAGAAGGTAATACAGGGACTTCCCTAGCAGTCCAGTGGTTAAGACTTCACCTTCCAATGCAGGGAGTGCAGGTTCAATCCCTGATCAGGGAGCTAAGATCCCACACACCACAGGGCCAAAAAAACAAAACATAAAACAGAAGCAATATTTTAACAAATTCAGTAGACTTTTAAAATGGTCCACATCAAAAAAAAAAGAAGGTAATATAGAATTATTTACTAAAATAATAGTAGCAAAGGAAAAATCACTGAGTTCACAGGAAAGAACCCTCACTGTAGGCTAGAATGGTAATTGAAGCCTTTATGGACAGATTAGCCCAGGGTCCTGGAAGATTTCGCTAGATGAAGAACAAAGGCATTGTAGGTTTTCTGTAAGACAGGACATTCTTATTGCACCCCACCACCAATATTAAAATATTTTATGTAAAGAAAATGTTGTTTTAAGACCCAGGTTACTGGCTTGATTGTTGGTTTTTAAGAAAAAAAATTAGGCATTATTATCTTTGTTATTGCTTTGGTAAAGCATACATGAACCATATTATATTGCTTATATTTGTTTTTGACCTACGGAAGCTGCAATTTCACATGATTCAACCACACACATATACATGTGCACAAGTATACACAAACGGACACACAAATATATATATGTTCGAGGTAAAACTTCTCACCTTTGAGCAAAATTCCCTAACTGTGCTAATTTTTAGTTGTATAACATTTAACAGGCAAGTAATAAATTCTCAATAAAGCCAATTCTATCAACACTGTTAATATGTATGACTATAAAGTCTGTTCTCAGTATCTATATAATGACCCCAACTTGCCAAAAAGAATATTTGATGATTCAAGTTGTGAATAATGAAACAAAGATTTTGATTCGTATTCAGATGGGCAGTTGTATTAGCCCCTCATCCCTAGGTATCCATACCAGCAATCCACCAGCAATCAGGAATGAAAGAAATTGGAGGTCCTGAGTCATCTCTCCACTGAATTTGTCATCCACATGACAAAGGCACAAGCAGATATGAGAGTTTCAGCTAATGAACATAAGATAAAATAAAATAAAATAATAAAATAGTCCATTGTTGCATTTCTGGACCTCTGAGGGAAGGGAAGCACAAGGAAGTCTGGTAATGAGGTGAACATTATAGAAGGAAGGACAGCGCAGCAAATTTTTCCTGGTCTTCTCTATAACAAAGGGGAGCCCATTTTGAGCTTTACACAGGGTACAATTCCAAACTAGGCAAACCAAGGAAAAAGACTTCAAAGATTTCTACATGTAACTCAGCCATCTGGGTAACTACATGCCCTAAGAAATCAGCCTATTCCAGAAACCATGTTAGTACTAATTCATGATCCACCTTGGGCTCTAAATCTATGTTAGATCAGAGTTTCTCAAACTGGGGTTGGCTGACCCATTTGGGGAGATTTGCATATTCTCACTGGAATATATTCTTAAGAATTTATTAATTTGGGGTATTCATTTCACTGATAATCTAAACTAAGCATATTCTAAATCATCTGGGTGACCACCTAATAACCAAATGCCTCCTCATAGACCCAGTTTGTCTTTGTATTTGCAATCAGATTGGTGCTAAGTAGTCCCACTTTAATTGTCTTCAGCTAATTAACAATGTACAGAGGTAGACTTCAGAGGTAAATGAGGCTTTTGCACCAACAGTGGGCCATATGACTTCACAGTGTGCTGGAGGAACAAAGGTGTTTCAGTGACTCAGAAAGAAGAGTGGTGAGAGAGTTGCATCATTTTGTGACACCTGGTGGGAAAGGCAGACCAAGCCCAAGAGTAAAGAGCCATAATCGCTAATACTGTGTATCACGTTAAACTGTTTAGGTTAACTTAAAGTTTTTTTGGTTTTGCAGAGGAGAGAGTTGTATGTAATTTTTACATTTGCTTTGATAAGAACTACAAGCTATAAGAACTGAAAGTTTAAGAAATTTATTCCTAGTTTTAGTTTGTACATATTTAAGGAGCATTTGAAATTAAAGGATTTAAATCAACAAGGTGTAATACAGGAATTTTTAAGGGGTGCATAAAATATGAACAGTTTTAAATGTATGAAAAGATCCTCATCACTCATAATATGAGATATGAAAATTAAAACCATAATGAGATACCCTTCGCCACCTTATATAAAATTGCAAACCTTTTCACACACATACTATTCTCACCTGCTCTGCTTATATTTTTCCACAGCTTTTTCACTAACATATTTGTATTTTGTTTATCTATCATGTTTATTGTCTATCTTTTCCCCCACTGCACCTCCAGAATGCTTCATGCAGTCTTATTGACGGTAGTATCTGTAGATAGGAAACTAAAGATGCCTAGAATGGTACGTGGCACATAATAGATGCTGGATTATTTGCTGAATGAATGAATGAAGACCTATGATCTAGCAATTTCCTTTCTAGGCATATACCCTAGAGAAACTCTTTCACTTGTGTATACAGAAACATGAGCAAGGCAGTATTGTTTGCCATATTAGGAAACTGGAAAAATCCTAAATGTCCTCAGTAAGGGGATGAAATACACTGTGGTGTGATCATATGAGGGAATTTAGCAATTAACATGAATTAAATTTATTTACATGGATAAAAACCAAAAGCATTGCTGGCAAAAAAAAAATTGCAGACAGATACATGTAGTAATATACAAAAGCCCAGACACAAAATTTCACATCAGAGTAAGGATAACCTCAGGACAGGGAGGAGATGGAAGGAATAGGAAGGCTAAAAGGAAGGCTTTGCTTATATTGTAACCTTTATTACTTTAAAATTCTTCATCTGAAGAAAAAATGGAAAATATTAATATACATTAAATTTGAGTAATAAGTACATAGGTGCATATTATATTTTTCTCTGTATTTTTCTAATGCTTAAAATGTTTCCTAATTTTTAAAACGCATTTTAACACAAGTGAAAATTACCATTAGTTTCTTTTCCTGCATTAATAAGTAATTATAACCCCCGCTGTGATAATGGTGATGAAGATGATGGTTCTTTTCCCTCTTCCTCTCCTTCTCTCTTCCTTATATAAGTCCTGTTGTTATTAACAGTTACTATTTTATTTCTCTTTATATAATGCATCTTTTCAAAAATTATTTGATATGGCTTACAACAAAAGATATGAATAACAATCTAGCAAGGTTAGAAAAATGATATGTAAATAGGTTACCTATTAAAGTAAACATTTATGCCATAATTGAGCTTCACATTTTGCTCCAAGCTTCTTGGAAGCTGAATGGTAAGCAAGTACACCAAGCAACTACATAGGTCTCATTGTTTAAAAGGGTACCTTGGGGAAGACAAAAATTTTCCTGCTATTAAGTTCTTTAAAAACTCTCATGTATGACTTTACATCGGGGACACTAATATGGATAGTGTCCTCAAGAGCATTTTAACTAAATTCAAAAGTTGATTTCATATGTCTTTCCTTGCAACAACTTTTTTTAAAAAGCTGAGAATATAATGCATTAGTATGAGTCATGGAAGGACATTCATTCTTTAGAAGCTAAAGTTTCATATGCCTTTAGTCATCTAACTAAATCCAAAGATAAAATACCCAAGTGGGTAGGCAGGGAGCATGTCTCTTAGATAATTGTTCCTAAATATAATTTCCCTTAGACAAGCTATTGATAGATGGAAACAAAACAACCATCAATTAAAGATTATAGTCACACCTGGACCCGTAACTGTTATTAAGAGTGCGAAGCTTTATTAAGTATCACTTGCCTCTTTTTATTTTTTTTTACACTTTCAATGGATGCTTTTATTGTATATTAATCATATATACCTCAACAAAACTGATGTAAGAAAAGTTAACCACACCATCCATGAATTAGGAAAAATAACCTCCGTTTATACACTGCAACAATAGATAAATTATGTTTTTTATCATAATTTTTTAATAGATCTTTATTAGAGTACAATTACTTCACAATTGTGTGTTAGTTTCTGTGCATAACTTTCAAAAGAAAATTGTCAAATAAAGCACTGATTCATCATAGGCTCCAACTGACAGGATTCTACTTTTTCTTTTAGATTTGTCTGTTCTTTAAGCGTAAAAGAAATGCTATTCAGAGTCCTAAGTCCAGATTTGGCAGACCAAGTGTTATGCAGGCCAGGGGTGCTGTGGTTTACTGGTAGCAACTTTTATATCTTTTCTAATGCCTGTAATGTAGAGATATATTGCAGGGATTTAGGTTTGGGTTAGTCCCAAGAAAAGACTGTAATTGAAGACCCGCTTATCCATTGACTATTTCTGCTACCACCAACAAAATAAGGGAAGACAACTAATATCTAACAACACTGAACTTAAGGTAGAAAATCAACTAGAGCTATGAACAGCTTATAGTAATATTAATAATCACTTCCATTTGCATCACCCTTTTCACCCTTTTATGCGTGGTCTCATCTAATCCTCAAAACAACCCTATGAGATGGTTAATAGTAAAAAAAAAAAAAAAAAATTAACAATGACACTGAAGTTTAGAGCAGCTTGGTGGCTTGACCTAAATCACATAGCTGGTCAACGGCACACTCGGGACTTGAACTCATGACTCCTGGCTGCAAACCCAGATTTCTTGCTGTAGCCATGCACTCTTTGGTAAGAGAACCAAGGACTACTACTTCCCCTTCTTTTCCAAGGACAAGGCTTTGTGGTCTTCATTCCATCTGTCACATAACTGGGAGGATCACGCATGGATGTCTCTCTATAGCTCTTCCCTACACCAGCCCTCACTGACAGAATAATAAATTTTCCCCAGAATCACATCATCTCTGAAAGGTGGAAACTAACTACAAAAAGTGAGTTTCCACTGGGAAGATTTTTCAGGGTTAGTTGATGAATTGAAATGGCAATTAATAAAATCAGAAACACGAACAGATGCACATCTAAAAGATGACAGGCAATCACATCCTGATTGATATGTGAAAGAGATCGTTTCCTTTCAGAAATGACATCCATAGTTTTAATGGGTTCATTAGCAGATTCGTAAGGACTGTTTTCATACAGAAGTTACGCTTTCCTTTTGAGTCTGTTTCTCCTACATTTGGAGCTCAGTGTTGTGAGATAAAATTAATTTCTTCAAATATAGAATTTAGCTTCATGCTTACTCAATAATAAAGGGTAATCTAAAAATCATAGGGCTTTCCAGAACTGAACTGATCATATTTTCAACCTCTCTAGTCTAAAGCTACTCTTGACGGGAGGAAGGAGCCAGGCGGATTGCTGCCCTTGCTAAAACAATGTGGGAAGGTCCCAGGGCTCACTGCACAATGTAAGCAAGACATTCTTTTCCATAAGTGTCAGGATCACTTGCCTTCAAATACCAGATCAGTGCAGCTAGAGGACTGGGGGAGCCTGAAGCTCAGAAATATATTAAGTAGCTTGCCTAATTTTAAACCAGTGTTAACCTCCATTTATCCAAATGCATATGGCATACTATTTTGTGTCCCCTCAAAAATTCACTTTGTTTTCTTTTGTTCATTCAGACTGACTAGTAGGCATCCTACTTGATACAGACCAAATGTCAATAGTATCTAAACCTCTCCTGGGTAAACAAGTGTCTGTTTTAAGTCAGTCATCATAAATATGACTCCTAAAGGTATCATTGTTCTAAAAAAAGAATGCCCTGCTATTAACAAAATACATGTTCCCATAGAAAGTAAAGCAATTACTCAACTACAATCTGTTATATGGCATCTTCAGTTATAAAAAAGAAAGGAGACTGAATCACTGAAGTAAGAGTCAGGTATTACACTATACACTTAGTGCGGGTTTATCCAGAAGTGTCTGTGCTTGATGAGGATGACATGACTGGTGGGGTGTGGAAAACTCAGACACAACAGGAGGAAGAAATCTCTGCTGGAAGAGCACAGTTCTCTGTCCACATCTCATAGCCTGAGGCTGGTATCAGGAAGACTCATAAAAGAAACACCATCTTTCTTAGCGATGATTTATATTTTCCAGAGCAGGCGAAACAGTGCTAAGATCAATGAAACAACTTGCCTGAACAACCGTAACAGACATCTAATTTAGTGCTAACAATGTTGGTTAGTGACAGCCAGAAGCCTGTTATTTGTCAAATTTAAAATTAAGAGAGAAGAATTCCCTGGTGGCACAGTGGTTAAGAATCCGGCTGCCAATGCAGGGGACATGGTTTCGAGCCCTGGTCAGGGAAGATCCCACATGCGGCGGAGCAACTAAGCCTGTGTGCCACAACTACTGAGCCTGTACTCTAGAGCCCGCAAGCCACAACAACTGCCCGTGTGCCCGTGCTCCGCAACAAGAGAAGCAACCGCAATGAGAAGCCTGCCCATGGCAATGAAGAATAGCCCCTGCTCACTGCAACTAGAGAAAGCCCGAATGCAGCAACAAAGACCCGAGGCAGCAAAAAAAAATAATTAATTAATTTTAAAAAAATTTAAGTAATAAAATAAAATAAAATTTAAGAGAGAGTGCATCATTTTAATTACATTATTTTTCTCTTGGGCCTGCTGAAAGTCCTTTAGTGCAGCATTAGGTAGAGTAAAATCAGGGAGCTGGGGGGAGAAGTCAATTCCTACATAGCAAAGAATCACAGCAAGTGTTCAAGGAAGATGATCAGATGTTATTGTCTGACAGCTCCACTAAGAAGGGGAACCTGCTGCATCACAGATTCACCCATATAGAGGAACCTGCCTAACTCTTACTGGAGTTTACTACTTTTCTCCCTAGGACAAGCAATAAAATAGTCAGAGCATAGATTCAGGGTCTTAGAGCCAGAAGATGTCACATAGTAAAACCTCCCACTCAAGAGAGCAACCCTATCAGATTCAGTCATTCATTCAACAAATGTTTTGAGTACCCACTGTGCACCAGCCACCATACCAGACTCTATCAATGCATTCTGAACAAGATAGGCCAGGACCCCACCTCATGAAAGTAACAGTTGAATGGGTGAGACTAAGTACAAGTAAACACAGGAATAATTACAGATTTTGAGACAGTCTATGAAGGCAATCAATAGATGCTGGGATAGAGAAAAACACAAGGCAGAGGAAATCCAACCAACGACAGATAGGATGGTCAGGTTAGTCCTCTCTGGAAAGATGACATTTAAGCTGACTCCTGAAAAAGAAGAAATTTTCTATGCAAGGAGCTGAGAAAACTATCCATTTCAGTTAGAGGAAACAGACAGTGAAAAGACTCTGTGAGGGTAAATATCTGGCCTGAAGTGAGGAGAGGAAAGGAGGTAAGGTTAAAGACATAGGCAGAGGTCAGATAATGCATCCCTGTTGACCATGAAAAGGAGTTTGGATCTTACCTTAAATGCAATCAGAAGGCTTTTTCAGCAGAGGGGTGCTAGAATGTGATTTATAATGAAAAGGGTGCTCTACCATATACCATCTCCTATGGCATAGGAATGTCCCTGTATAAATTGGCAAGCTAAGTACCAGTTGCTTTAGAATCTCTAAACTCCTCATGGCCCATGTGATTACCATATTTTCTAAAAAGTAAGAATATGTGCCTAACAGCTCATCTTGTAATAACAGTAGTCACAGTAGTAGTAGTAGCAGCAGCAGCAGCTAATATTTGTTAAGTGCTTCCTATACGACAAGCACCTTTTAAAGATATTTAACATGTATTAGTTCGTCTAATCCTCACAACAATCCAATGAAGTAGGTTCAATTTTTATCTTTATTTTATGGATAAGGAAACTTAAGCAACTTGTGAAACAAGTAAACACTTTCTATTTCAATGGTTTCTGTTCTTATTTTTATTAACTCCTTCCTCCTACTTTCTTGGGGTTTAATTTGATCTTTTTTTCCCTAGATCCCTGAGATGAATGCTTACAAAATGGATTGTCAACCTTTCTACTTTCCTAATATATGCATTAATTTTCCTCTAAGCATTACTGTAGATACATTCACAAGTCTTGGTAGGTTTTTGTTGCTGTTGTTATAATTCAGCTCAAAATGTTTTCTAGTGTTCATTGTAATTTCTTCTTTGATCTAAGATGTATCAAGAAGTGTACCACTGGGAGATCAAGATAGTGGGGTAGGAGGATACTGGGCTAACCTCCCCTCATGAACACATCAAAACTACAACTACATATAGAGAAACTCTTGCTGAAATTGACCTGGAGATTAGCAGAACAGCTCTTCTACAACCAAGGCTGTGAAGATTCACATGCAGTCTGGTAGGAGGGGAGGAGAAGCAATCTGATTGGGATCCACACCCCTAGCAGGGAACACAGAAGAGGAGGGGAATGTCACAGGCTAGGGGACCCCCCTTGGGAAGCAACAGATTTAAGCCACACATTAGGCAGCCCAGCCACACATGGATGACTCCCCTTAGCTGGTCTGAAAACCTGTGGGGCTTACTGGAGGGCTATAAGTAACCGAGACTCTGCTCTTGAAGAGAGTGCACACACACTTGCTTACTCCCAGTCACGGCATGGAGGCAGCAGATTGAAAATTGCCTGGGACTCTGGCTTGCTTGCCAGGACCACCCCAGTGCGCTCCCCAGCCTGTGATGAGCTCCTGCTCCAGACCCTCTTGCTCTGATGCTGCTCCCCACTAAGGTAAAGGCTACCATTGCCAATGAGAGTGCACACACATGGAGGAAACAGAGCTAGCTTGGACCCCAGCCCTGCCTCTGACCATGGTGGAGGCTGCCATTTGCAGCTTGCCTACCCTGCACACACTCCAAAGGGAGTGAAGCTAGCTCCAGGACAGAGACTATCAACGCAGGAGCACGCATGCCTGTGCAAACTTGGGAGGGAGCAGGGCCAGGTCTGTGGTATATCATGAACCCCTCCAGCCCTAATCTAGCCTATAACCAAGGTACACACACTGGGGAAAAAGTGAAACTAACACAGAAGTGTAGTCCCAAGCCCTCAGGCCCCAGCCACAACCCAAACCAATGCAGAGACTGCCATCACACCCAGGAGAAACCCAAGTCTCTCAGGGCTCCTACTCCAGCCTCTCAGCCCCATCCCCTGCCCCTGATAGGGTACTGATGGCCATTAAATATAAGAGAAGCTCTGGCTTACAACTGACTCTGGTTCTAGCTCCTCCAACTCCAGCCCTAACTCCCACCAAGACGGTGGCTGCCGGCACACTCCAGAGGAAGATGCAGCCCATGCTTGCTTCAGATCCAGGTCTCCCACCAAAGCCACTGGGCACATGCAGACTACATAGGGATGCTCCCAAATAAAGGACATGACCTCAAGGCTGGGGAAGGTAACTGTCTCACTTAATTTTATAGAGACAGAGAAAGTCGAGCAAAATTAGAAGACAGAGGAATATGCTTCAGATGAAAGAACAAGAAAAAATATCTGAGAAAAAAACCTAATGAAACAGAGATAAATAATCTATTTGATAAAAAATTCAAAGCAATAATAATAAAATGTTAACTGAACATGGGGAAAGAATAGTTGAACACGGGGTGGGATAGGGAGGGTGGAAGGGAGGGAGACGCAAGAGGGAAGAGATATGGGAACATATGTATATGTATAACTGATTCACTTTGTTATAAAGCACACCATTGTAAAGCAATTATACTCCAATAAAGATTAAAAAAAAGAATAGTCGAACACTGAGAATTTTAACAAAGAACTATAAAATATAAAGAGTAACCAGTCAGAACTGAAAAATACAATAATTGAGATGAAAAATACACTAGAGGGAATTAACAGCAGATTAGGTGATATAGAAGAACACATAAGCAACCTGGAAAGTAGAATAATGGAAATCACCCAATCAGAACAGCAAAAAGGAAAACAAATTTTTAAAAATGAGAAAAGTTTAAGGGACCTCTGAGACAACATCAAGCATAACAACATACACATCATAGGAGTCCCAGAAGTAGAAAAGAGAGAGAAAAGGGTTGAAAATGTATTTGATGAAATTATGGCTGAGAACTTCCCAAACCTAACAAAGGACACAGATATACAGGTACAGGAATTATAGAGAGTCCCAAACAAGATGAACGCAAAGAGACCCCCACCAAGAAATATCATAATTAAAATGACAAAAGTTAAAGGTAAAGAGAGAATTCTAAAGGCAGCAAGAGAAAAACGAAGAGTCACATACAAGGGAACCCCAAAAGGCTATCAGCTGATTTTTCAGCAGAAATTGTGCAGGCAAGATGGGAGTGGCATGATATATTTAAAGGGCTGAAAGGAAAAGCCTATAACCTAGGATACACTACCCAGCAAGGTTATCATTCAGAATTGAAGGAGAGATAAAGAGCTTCTCAAACAAGCAAAAACTAAGAGTTCATCAATACTAAACTGACCTTACAAGAAGTGTTAAAGGGTCTTCTTTAAGTGAAAAAGAAAAGGCTACCACAAAAAATAAGAAATTATAGGAAGGAAATAATCCCACTGGTAAAGGCAAATATGTAGTAAAGGCTGTGGATAAAACACTTAAATAAGCTAGTATGAAAGCTAAAAGACAAAAATAATAAAATCAACTATAACTACAACAAAGAGTTAAGGGATAGACATAAAGTTGTAAAATATGACATCAAAAACAAAAAACATGGGGGGAGCAAGAAAAAAAGTAGCTTTTAGAATGCACTTGAACTTAAATGACTTGTTTAAAACAAGTACATATAGTTATAGGTCAACATATATGAACTCCATGGTAACCACAAATTCAAATAAAAAACCTGTATTAGATATACAAAAACTAGAGAGAAAAAAAACACAAACATATCACTAAGTAAAATCATCAAACTACAAGGGGAGAGACTACAAGAACAAGAAAAGAGCAGAGAAGAACTACAAAAACAACCAGCAAACAAATAACAAAATGGCAATAAGTACACACCTATCAATAATCACTTTAAATGTAGTTACATAGGGTGGCTGATTGGGTTAAAAAAACAAAACAATACCCATCTATATGCTGCCTACAAGAGACTCATTTCAAAGCTACAGACACACACAGACTGAAAGTGATGGAAAAGAAAAAGATACTCAATGTAAATGGAAACAAGAAGAAAGCTGCGGTAGCAATACTCATATTAGACAAAGTAGACTTTTAAAACAAAATCTATAATAAAAGGGACTTCCCTCATGGTGCAGTAGTTAAGAATCCGCCTGCCAATGCACGGGACACGGGTTCAAGCCCTGGTCCATGAAGATCCCACATGCCGCGGAGCAACTAAACCCGTGCGCCGCAACTACTGAGCCTGCGCTCTAGAGCCCACAAGCCACAACTACTGAGCCTGTGCACCACAACTACTGAAGCCTGTGCACCTAGAGCCTGTGCTCTGCAACAAGAGAAGCCACCACAATGAGAATCCTGTGCACTGCAACTAAGAGTAGCCCCCACTCACCGCAACTAGAGAAAGCCCGTGCACAGCAATGAAGACCCAACTCAGCCAAAAATAAATAATAAATTTCTAAAAAAATCTATAATAAAAGACAAGGAAGGGCATTATATAATGATAAAGGGATCAATATGAGAACAGGATATGACATTTGTAAAAATATATGCACCTAATACAGGAGCACCAAAATGTATAAACAAATATTAACAGACATAAAGGGAGACATTGACAATAACACGATAATAGTAGGGGACTTTAATACCCCATTTACATCAATGGACAGATCATCCAAAGAGAAAAACACTAAGGAAACAGTAATCTTAAATGACACAGGGCCCAGTGAATTGGTCCTTTCAGCATTTAGAAATACCTAGTTTTATTTCCAGTAATATTTTTTGCCTAAAGTCTACTTTGATACTGTAGCCACAGCAGCTAGCTTTTGGTTAGTGTTTACATGGTGTACCTTTTCCGTCATTTTACTTTCAACCTATCTGTTACCTTTTATTTAGTGAATGACTCCTATAACTAAGACACAGTTGGGTCTAGTTTGACATTTGCCTTTTCATTGGAGTGTTTTCTCCAGTTACATTAATATAATTACTGATCTATTAGGTTTAGGCTATCTTTTGATATTTTTCCCATCTATCTGTTTTTTAGCCCTTCCTTCTGCCATTTCTTGGATTAAAGAAGTATGTTTTATTAATCCATATTTAGCTCCTCTATTGGTTTTATATATTATTCATTTGGTGGTTGCCCTAGAAATTGCAGTATCTCTTTTCCTTCCTCCATCATAGCTCATGACTGAGGCATGCCAAACCATTGCATAGTTCCATATCTCTGGTACACTTCAGCAGTAGTACTTATGTCTTCCAGAATATCATGTGGTGTTTTCAACAACATACAGCAATTAAATGTATGGCTTTTGAGACTGGTTCAAGATGGCGGAGTAGAAGGATATGCGCTCACTCCCTCTTGCAAGAGCACCAGAATCACAACTAACTGCTGAACAACCATTGACAGGAAGACACTGGAACTCACCAAAAAAGATACCCCACATCCAAAGACAAAGGAAAAGCCGCAATGCGATGGCAGAAGGGGCACAATCCCAATTAAATTTAATCCCATAACTGCCAGGTGGGTGACTCACAAACTAGAGAACACTTATACCACAGAAGTCCACCCACTGGAGTGAAGGTTCTGAGCCCCACGTCAGGCAACCTGGGGGTCTGGCAATGGGAGGAAGAATTCCTACAGAATCAGACTTTGAAGGCTAGTGGGATTTGATTGCAGGACTTCAACAGGACTTTGGGAAACAGAGACTCCACTCTTGGAGGGCACACACAAAGCAGTGTGCGCATCAGGACCCAGGGGAAGGAGCAGTGACCCCATACGAGACTGAACCAGGCCTACCAGCTAGTGTTAGAGGATCTCCTGCAGAGGCAGGGAGTGGCTGTGGCGCACCGTGGGGAAAAGGACATGGGCAGCAGCAGTGCTGGGAAGTACTCCTTGGCGTGAGCCCTCCCAGAGTCCACCATTAGCCCCACCAAAGAGCCAGGTAGTCTCCAGTGCTGGGTCACCTCAGGCCTAACAACCAACAGGGAGGGAATCCAGCCTCACCCATCAGCAGACAAGTGGATTAAGGTTTTACTAAGCTCTGCCCACCAGAGCACTACCCAGCTCTACCCACCACCAGTCCCTCCCATCAGGAAACTTGCACAAGCCTCTTAGATAGCCTCATCCACCAGAGGGCAGAGAGCAGAAGCAAGAAAAATGACAATCCTGCAGCCTGTGGAACAGAAACCACATTTACAGATAGACAAGATGAAAAGGCACAGGGTTATGTACCAGATGAAGGAACAAGATAAAACCCCATAAAAACAACTAAATGAAGTGGAGATAGGAAACCTACCAGAAAAAGAATTCAGAATAATGATAGTAAAGATGATCCAGGACCTCGGAAAAAGAATGGAGGCAAAGATTGAGAAGATGCAAGAAATGTTTAACAAAGAACTAGAAGAATTAAAGAACAAACAAACAGAGATGAACAATACAATAACTGAAATTGAAAAATACACTAGAAGGAATCAATAGCAGAATAACTGACGCAGAAAAACGGATAAGTGACCTGGAAGACAGAATGGTGGAATTCACAGCTGTGGAAAAGAATAAAGAAAAAAGAAAGAAAAGAAATGAAGACAGCCTAAGAGAACTCTGGAACAACATTAAATGTAACAAAATTTGCATTATAGGGGTCCCAGAAGAAGAGAGAGAGAAACGACCTGAGAAAATATTTGAAGAGATTATAGTCGAAAACTTCCCTAACATAGGAAAGGAAATAGCCACCCAAGTCCAGGACACGCAGAGTTGCAGGCAGGATAAACCCAAGGAGAAACACGCCAAGACACATAGTAATCAAACTGGCAAAAATTAAAGACAAAGAAAAATTATTGAAAGCAGCAAGGGAAAAATGACAAATAACATACAAGGGAACTCCCACAAGATTAACAGCTGATTTCTCAGTGTAAACTCTACAAGCCAGAAGGGAATGGAATGATATACTTAAAGTGATGAAAGGGAAGAACCTACAACCAAGATTACTCTACCCAGCAAGGATCTCATTCACATTCGATGCAGAATGCAAAAGCTTTACAGACAAGTAAAAGCTAAGAGAATTCAGCACCACCAAACCAGCTCTACAACAAATGCTAAAGGAACTTCTCTACGCAGGAAACACAGGAGAAGGAAAAGACCTACAATAACAAAACCAAAACAATTAAGAAAATGGTCATAGGAACATACATATCGATAATTACCTTAAACGTGAATGAATTAAATGCTCCAACCAAAAGGCACAAGCTTGCTGTATGGATACAAAAACAAAACCCATATATAAGCTATCTACAAGAGACCCACTTCAGACCTAGGGACACATACAGACTGAAAGTGAGGGGATGGAAAAAGATATTCCATGCAAATGGAAATCTAAAGAAAGATGGAGTAGCAATACTCATATCAGATAAAATAGACTTTGAAATAAAGAATGTTACAAGAGACAAGGAAGGACACTACACAATGATCAAGGGATCAATCCAAGAAGAAGATATAAGAATTATAAAGCTTTTTGCACCCAACATAGGAGCACCTCAATACATAAGGCAACTGCTAACAGCTATAAAATAGGAAATCGACAGTAACACAATAATAGTGGGGGACTTTAACACCTTTAACACTTACACCAATGGACAGATCATCCAAACAGAAAATTAAAAGGAAACACAAGCTTTAAATGACACAATAGACCAGATAGATTTAATTGATATTTATAGGATATTCCATCCAAAAACAGCAGATTACACTTTCTTCTGAAGTGCGCACAGAACACTCTCCAGGATAGATCACACCTTGGGTTACAAATCAAGCCTCAGTAAATTTAGGAAAATTGAAATCATATCAAGCATCTTTTTGGACCACAACACTATGAGATTAGAAAGCAATTACAGGGGAAAAAAACGTAAAAAGCACAAACACATGGAAGCTAAACAATACGTTACTAAATAACCAGGAGATCACTGAAGAAATCAAAGAGGAAATCAGAAAATACCTAGAGACAAATGACAATGAAAACACGACGATCCAAAACCTATAGGATGCAGCAAAAGCAGTTCTAAGAGGGAAGTTTATAGCTATACAAGCCTACCTCAAGAAAAAAGAAAAATCTCAAATAAACAATCTAACCTTACACCTAAAGGAACGAGAGAAAGAAGAACAAACAAAACGCAAAGTTAGCAGAAGGAAAGAAATCATAGGGATCAGAGCAGAAATAAATGAAACAGAAACAAAGAAAACAACAGCAAAAATCAATAAAACTAAAAGCTGGTTCTTTGAGAAGATAAACAAGATTGAACCATTACCCAGACTCATCAAGAAAAAGAGGGAGAGGACTCAAATCAATAAAATTAGAAATGAAAAAGGAGAAGTTACAACAGACACCGCAGAAATACAACGCATCCTAAGAGACTACTCCAAGCAACACTATGCTAATAAAATGGACAAGCTAGAAGAAATGGACAAATTCTTAGAAAGGTATAACCTTCCAAGACTGAACCAGGAAGAAATAGAAAATATGAACAGACCCATCACAAGTAATGAAATTGAAACAGTGATTAAAAATCTTCCAACAAGGGCTTCCCTGGTGGCGCAGTGGTTGAGAGTCCACCTGCCGATGCAGGGGACACAGGTTCGTGCCCCAGTTTGGGAAGATCCCACATTCCGCGGAGTGACTGGGCCCGTGAACCATGGCCGCTGAGCCTGCGCGTCCGGAGCCTGTGTTCCGCAACGTGAGAGGCCACAACAGTGAGAGGCCCGTGTACCGCAAAAAAAAAAAAAATCTTCCAACAAACAGTAGTCCAGGACCAGATGGCTTCACAGGTGTATTCTATCAAATATTTAGATACGAGCTAATACCCATCCTTCTCAAACTCGTCCAAAAAGTTGCAGAGGAAGGAACAATCCCAAACTCATTCTGTGAGGCCACCATCACCCTGATACCAAAACCAGACAGAGATACTACAAAAAAATAAAATTACAGCCTGATATTACTGATGAATATAGCTGCAAAAATCCTCAACAAAATACTAGCAAACAGAACCCAACAACAACATTAAAAGGATCATACACCATGATCAAGTGGGATTTATCCCTGGGATGCAAGGATTCTTCAATATATGCAAATCAATCAATGTGATACACCATATTAACAAATTGAAGAATAAACACCATATGATCGGGAGCTTCAAGATGGCGGAAGAGTAAGATGTGGAGGTCACCTTCCTCCCAACAAATACATCAGAAATACATCTACATGTGGAACACCTCCTACAGAATACCTACCGAATGCTGGCAGAAGACCTCGGACCTCCCAGAAGGCAAGAAACTCCCCACGTACCTGCGTAGGTCAAAAGAAAAAAGAAAAAACAGAGACAAAAGAATAGGGATGGGACCTGCACCAGTGGGAGGGAGTTGTGAAGGAGGAAAGGTTTCCACACACTAGAAGCCCCTTCGCGGGCAGAGACTGCGGAGGGGCGGAGGGGGGAAGCTTCAGAGCCCTGGAGGAGAGCGCAGCAACAGGGGTGCGGAGGGCAAAGCGGAGAGATTCCCGCACAGAGGATCGGGGCCGACCAGCACTCACCAGCCCGAGAGGCTTGTCTGCTCACCCGCCGGGAAAGGTGGGGTTTCGGAGCTGAGGCTCCGGCTTTGGTCGGATCCCAGGGAGAGGACTGAGGTTGGCTGCATGAACACAGCCTGAACGGGCCAGTGTGCCACAGCTACCCCGGAGGGAGTTCGGGAAAAATTCTGGAGCTGCCGAAGAGTCAAGAGATTTTTTCTTGCCTCTTTGTTTCCTGGTGCATGAGGAGAGGGGATTAAGACTGCTGCTTAAAGGAGCTCCAGAGACGGGCGCAAGCCACGGCTATCAGCGTGGACCCCAGAAACAGGCATGAGACACTAAGGCTACTGCTGCCGCCACCAAGAGGCCTGTGAGCAAGCACAGGTCACTATCCACACCTCTCACCCCCGGAGCCTGTGCAGCCCGCCACTGCCAGGGTCCTGTGATCCAGGGACAACTTCCCCGGAAGAGCATATGGCGCACCTCAGGCTATTGCAGTCACGCTGGCCTCTGCTGCCGCAGGCTCGCCCCGCATCCATACCCCTCCCTCCCCCCAGCTTGAGTAAGCCAGAGCCCACGAAGTAGCTGCTCCTTTAACCCTGTCCTGTCTCAGCGAAGAACAGACGCCCTCAGGCGACCTACATGCAGAGGCGGGTCGAGATCCAAAGGTGAACCCCGGGAGCTGTGCAAACAAAGAAGAGAAAGGGAAATCTCTCCCAGCAGCCTCAAGAGCAGCGGATTAAATCTCCACAAACAACTTGATGTACCCTGCATCTGTGCAATAACTGAATAGACAACAAATCATCCCAAATCGAGAAGGTGGACTTTGGGTGCAACGATATATTTTTTTTTTCCTTTTTCTCTTTTTGTGAGTGTGTATGTGTATGCTGCTGTGTGTGATTCTGTCTGTAGAGCTTTGCTTTTACCATTTGTCCTAGGGTTCTGTCTGTACACTTTTTTTGTTTTGTTTTGTTTTAGTATAGTTTTTAGCAGTTGTTATCATTGGTGGATTTGTTTATTGGTTTGGTTGCTCTCGTCTTTTTTTTTTTAATTACTTAAATTTTTCTTAATAATTATTTTTCATTTCAATAACTTTATTTTATTTTACTTTATTTTACTTTATTTTGTTTTATATTACCTTCTTCTTTCTTTCTTTTTTTTCTCCTTTTATTCTGAGCCGTGTGGATGACAGGCTCTTGGTGCTCCAGCCAGGCATCAAGGCTGTGCCTCTGAGGTGGGAGAGCCAAGATAAGGACACTGGTCCACAAGAGACCTCACAGCTCCACATAATATCAAATGGCAAAAGTCTCCCAGAGATCTCCATCTCAAAGCCAAGACCCAGCTCCACTCAACGACCAGCAAGCTAGAGTGCTGGACACCCTATGCCAAACAACTAGGAAGACAGGAACATAACCCCAACCATTAGCAGAGAGGCTGCCTAAAATCATAATAAGGCCACAGACACCCCAAAACTCACCACCATACGTGCACCTGCCCACCAGAAAGACAAGATCCAGACTCATCCACCAGAACACAGGCACTAGTCCCCTCCACCAGGAAGCCTACACAACCCACTGAACCAACCTTAGCCACTGCGGACAGACACCAAAAACAACGGGAACTACGAACCTGCAGCCTGCGAAAAGGAGACCCCAAACACAGTAAGTTAAGCAAAATGAGAAGACAGAGAAACACACAGCAGATGAAGGAGCAAGGTAAAAACCCACCACACCTAACAAGTGAAGGGGAGGGGATTCCCTGGTGGCACAGTGGTTGAGAGTCCACCTGCTGATGCAGGGGACACAGGTTCGTGCCCCAGTCTGGGAAGATCCCATGTGCCGCGGAGCGGCTGGGCCCGTGAGCCATGGCCGCTGAGCCTGCGTGTCCGGAGCCTGTGCTCCGCAATGGGAGAGGCCACAACAGTGGGAGGCCCGCGTATGGCAAAAAATATATATATATATATATATAAATAAATAAATATATGAGTTTTTTCTCTCTGAGTCTTGTTCTTTTACACAAGTCAATTAACTGTAGATTCCTGTAAGTTTTTAAGAAAATTTTGCCTTCTTCATGAAAGATATTGTAGACATTTGCATTAACCAACTCTTCTTGCTTACATTGTAGGTGTTGTGATATTTTCTGATACAAATACAATGTTTCCATCATGATTTACCACGAAAAAGAAACCATCTAATTCCTGAAGTAAAAGTGGTCCTAAGGAGTTTTTATCAGTAACTCCCTGTCCTGTAGAAGACACATCAGCTGTCTGAACATTATTTTCATAATTCTTGAATGATTATGAGCTAAATTCACACTTTTACCATGTCTTTAATAATGCACCAACCTTAGAATAGTTTAACTCCTTTCCTCCCTCCTGCCCTTGTGCTACTCTTGCCATATATTTTACTACTACATGTTATAAAACACAAGAGACATTTTAAATATTGTTACTTTAGTCAGTATTCTTTATATTCACTTGTTCTGGTGATCTTCATTCCTTCCTATAATTTGTGCTTCCTCATGAATCATTTTTTCTTCTTGTGTTTTTTCTTATACAGATACAAATTACAAATTCTCTGAGTTTGTTTTTCTTTTTGGTAAGTCTTTGTTTCACTACCAGTCTCCAGTATAGGAAAAAAAAAAAGGAAAATTACATTGATATTGTGAGTTTGGGTCAGACTGTGGACAATTGTGTATGCTAAGCTGAAGGGTAAGTACTTTATTGAATGGGTAACGAAGAGCCACTAAATTAAGCCATACAATGAGCTTTGTGGCAGTTTACTAGACCATTTAGAAGGAAGAGAAACTAGAAGTAGGGAAACCACTTAGAAGGCTGTTGAAAGCTATAGTAAGGACTCAGACTTTAGGGGGGTCACCACAGGAATAGAAAGAAGTGAGCAAATCAAAGAGATGTTGATAAGGAAGAATAGATACGATTTAAGAACTATTTGGATATGGACAAATGAGAGAAAAATGGCCAGTGAAAAATAGTTGCCAGACTTCAAAGCCAGTAACTAATTTAACTGTGCTACTATTAACACAAGTGGGAAGTTAAAAGGAAAACTCAGATTGGCAAGGGAGATGAAATATTGCATATCATGTTTCAGGAGCTTGGGAATTTAGGTGGAAATGCCCAGGAGACATCTGGAAGTTTCAGAGAAATAGGAGATAAAAATATAGGTCTGAGAGACATTTACTATAGATACTAATTGAAAATGTGACTACAATGGGATATAAGAATGGAAGGGAATGAAAAACAGTGTCTAGAGAAGCTGTACCCCTCTCTTCTCATTCCACTGACCTCTCCACCCCACAAACTCTTCTTCTACAGACTTTGCCCCAGTGTGCTAGCTAATAATCCCTGACTGCCATGCCCGACAGGAGCAGGCTTGGGAAGGGATAATTGCAAGAGCAACAGTGAAGTTTGTGATTTCAAGAAGAAAGTGGAGTTAGAAGATAAGGGATAGAGGGGCAAACCCATGTATTAGGAGAGGAAAGTGTATATTCTATGTCCACAGGACCACCCAACTGAGGTGGTCATATGTAGGTTACAATATATATATGTAATGTAATACTCATAATTTGAGCTGAGAGATTGTCCATATATTTCAATTAATTTTGTCTAACAGAAGTTTAGTTAACACAAGTCTTACAAGTGAGAGTTGTTTTATTATTCACACTTTTTGAAATCTTATACAATCAATGTGCATTCCATTTTCAATTAGGAAAATCGACACTTTTTTGCTAACTTCCCTTCTAACTCTGAATCATCCTTTCAAAAATATTTTTTTTTAATATTAGGTAGAATGCTCTGGTGTATGTCATTGTCTAAAATCAGGGTTACAGCAGGGAGTTCAGCAATGAGAATGACAGTCCTGCTTAACACAATCCAGGAACAGAATGATCAGGAAAGTGGATAAAACATTTCAGAGCTACAGAGAACCTGAGTGTTGTTGAGCAATAAAATAACATTTTAGCTAATTATCTTAAATTTTCTTATCTCCGAAGAACAGCTTCACGTATAGTGTTAACATCATAGCACAAGAAAGAATCTCTAGAGGTCATCTCCTTTTAAGCAATTGAACATCTCAATCATCTAAGACCAAAAGTTGTCTAAGCTCTTGAACATCTCCACAACCTCCCTTAACAACCCATTCAAAAAACAAAAGAAAACAAAAAACAACCCAACCTATTCCAATGTTCTGAGGTTATTATAGTGATAAATTTAACATCATATATTTGATTGCAAAATAGGTTCTATAGGAGTAGGGAGAGGAGAGACACTTGAGGTTCAGTCTGAAGTCCCATTTAAGTCCCAATAGTTGTCTTGCTGAGAAGGCAAAATCACGTTCAAATAGTATCATGTACTCCTAAATTCTGAGAAAGCTCAATTTAGAAGCATAGTAGAAATTTCTTATTACAAGATTCCAGCTGGACGACACCTGGAAGTGTCCAAGTTCTCAAAAAGAAGTAAAATATAAAATGAACAGTGCTTTGGGGTATTCAATTATTGCTAATTATCCAGTTATTGGAGACGTCATTTGTTTTTTACAACTAAACTGAAGTTATTCTCCTATGAATAGACCTACCTCCAAAGGGTAAATACACATCATCATGTGAAATACACAAGTTGCATATCCATCCCTTTCTGATGTGAAACAAAATTATAAATAGTAAGGATGTACTTGACAACCAATTTCCATTCCCACGGAGTAAAGCCAAACAATGAATCCTTACCATGTGAGCAGACATCAGCCATTACTTGAAAACTTAAGAATCGAATTCGCAAAAACCTGCATCCAAAGTGGCAATGCATAATGGGTATATTTGCTCTTCCTTAGAAACTCAAAAATGAGCTCTGCAGCTGGCAAAGCATAGCAGTGATCCAGCATTAAAAAACAAAACCATATTTCAAAGTCATTCATAATTGAAGGCTGGAAATTTTACCTGTTTATAAGGTGCTATTAACTGGCTATAACATAATAGTTGAATAAGAGCAAAACCATTTGACTATTACTCTTTCATTATTAATTAAGGATTAAGATTACTTATGACACATCATTTTGTGTTCTCCAAAGGTTCTGGTGAAATCATCATAGATTTTACGGAAGATATAAAATAGATGACTGGTCCCTGGAAAACTTTCTAACTTTAGTTTGTAAGTAGCATGTGGTTCTTTGGAGATTTGCTCTATAAAAACCTGAAAATCATGTGCATGCAAGCATTTGCTTTTTTATGGGCATTAATTAAATGTTTATCAATGCTAACAGTTAATCCTTTTCGTTCTTTCTTTCTTAATATTGCTATTGGCGGCTTCCGGGAAGATGGCGGAAGAGTAAGATGCAGAGATCACCTTCCTCCCCACAGATACACCAGAAATACATCTACACGTGGAACAACTCCTACAGAACACCTACTGAACAAAAGACCTCAGACCTCCCAAAAGGCAAGAAACCCCCCACGTACCTGGGTAGGGCAAAAGAAAAAAGAATAAACAGAGACAAAAGGATAGGGACGGGACCTGCACCTCTGGGAGGGAGCTGTGAAGGAGGAAAGGTTTCCACACACTAGGAAGCCCTTTAGCGGGCGGAGACTGCGGGTGGCGGAGGGGGAACCTTCGGAGCCACGGAGGAGAGCACAGCAACAGGGGTGCGGAGGGCAAAGCGGAGAGATTCCCGCATGAGGATCGGTGCCGAGGCACTCACCAGGCCGAGGCTTGTCTGCTCACCCGCCGGGGCAGGCAGGGCTGGGAGTTGAGGCTAGGGCTTCGGTCGGACTGCCGGGAGATGGCTGGGGTTGGTGGCGTGAACACAGCCTGCAGGGGGTTAGTGTGCCACGGCTACCCGGGAGGGAGTCCGGGGGAAAGTCTGGACCTGCCGAAGAGGCAAGAGACTTTTTCTTCCCTCTTTGTTTCCTGGTGCGCAAGGGGAGGGGATTAAGAAAGCTGCTTAAAGGAGCTCCAGAGACGGGCGCGAGCCGCGGCTAAAAGCACGGACCCCAGAGACGGGGCATGAGACGCTAAGGCTGCTGCTGCTGCCACCAAGAAGCCTATGTGCGAGCACAGGTCGCTATCCACACCCCCCTTCCGGGGAGCCTGTGCAGCCCGGCACTGCCAGGGTCCCGGGATCCAGGAACAACTCTCCCGGAAGAACACACGGTGCGCCTCAGGCTGGTGCAACGTCACGCCGGCCTCTGCCGCCGCAGGCTCCCCAGGCACTGCGTGCCCCTCACTCCCCCCCCAGCCTGAGTGAGCCAGAGCCCTCGAATCAGCGGCTCCTTTAACCCCGTCCTGTCTGAGCGAATAACAGACGCCCTCCGGCGACCTACACGCACAGGCGGGGCCAAATCCAAAGCTGAGCCCCTGGGAGCTGTGAGAACAAAGAGAAAGGGAAATCTCTCCCAGCAGCCTCAGAAGCAGCGGATTAAAGCTCCACAATCAACTTGATGTACCCTGCATCTGTGGAATACATGAATACACAACAAATCATCCCAAATTAAGGAGGTGGACTTTGAGAGGAAGCTTTATGATTTTTTCCTCTTTTCCTCTTTTTGTGAGTGTGTATGTGTATGCTTCTGTGTGAGATATTGTCTGTATAGCTTTGCTCCCACCATTTGTCCTAGGGGTCTATCCGTCCGTTTTTTTTTTCTCTTAATTATTTTTTTAATAACTTTATTATATTTTATATTAGTTTATTTTACTTTATCTTCTTTCTTTTTTTCCTTCCTTCCCTCTTTGCTTCCTTCCTCCCTCCCTCCCTGCCTTCTTTCTTTCTTTCTACTTCTACTAATTCTTTCTTTCTACTTTTTCTCCCTTTTATTCTGAGCCATGTGGATGAAAGGCTCTTGGTGCTGCAGCCAGGAGTCACTGCTGTGCCTCAGAGGTGGGAGAGCCAACTTAAGGACACTGGTCCACAAGAGACCTCCCAGCTCCACATAATATCAAACGGTGAAAATCTCCCAGAGATCTCCATCTCAACACCAGCACCCAGCTTCACTCAATGACCAGCAAGCTACAGTGCTGGACTTCCTATGCCAAACAACTAGCAAGACAGGAACACAACCCCACCCATTAGCAGAGAGGCTACCTAAAATCATAATAAGGCCACAGACACCCCTAAACACACCACCAGACGTGCACCTGCCCACCAGAAAGACAAGATCCAGACTCATCCACCAGAACACAGGCACTAGTCCCCTCCACCAGGAAGCCTACACAACCCACTGAACCAACCTTAGCCACTGCGGACAGACACCAAACACAATGGGAACTACGAACCTGCAGCCTGCAAAAAGGACACCTCAAACACAGTAAGTTAAGCAAAATGAAACGACAGAAAACACACAGCAGATGAAGGAGCAAAATAAACACCCACCAGACGAAACAAATGAAGAGGAAATACACAGTCTACCTGAAAAAGAACTCAGAATAATGATAGTAAAGATGATCCAAAATCTTGGAAATAGAATAGGCAAAATGCAACAAACATTTAACAAGGACCTAGAAGAACTAAAGATGAAACAAACAACAATGAACAACACAATAAATGAAATTAAAAATACTCTACATGGGATCAATAGCAGAATGACTGAGGCAGAAGAACAGATAAGTGACCTGGAAGATAAAATAGTGGAAATAACTACTGCAGAGCAGAATAAAGAAAAAAGAATGAAAAGAACAGAGGACAGTCTCAGAGACCTCTGGGACAACACTAAACGCACCAACATTCGAATTATAGGGGTTCCAGAAGAAGAAGAGAAAAAGAAAGGGACTGAGACAATATTTGAAGAGATTATAGTTGAAAACTTCCCTAATATGGGAAAGGAAATAGTTAATGAAGTCCAGGAAGCACAGAGAGTGCCATACAGGATAAATCCAAGGAGAAACACACAAAGACACATATTAATCAAACTGTCAAAAATTATATACAAAGAAAGCATATTAAAAGCAGCAAGGGAAAAACAACAAATAACACACAAGGGAATCCCCATAAGGTTAAGAGCTGATCTTTCAGCACAAACTCTGCAAGCCAGAAGAGCCTGGCAGGACATATTTAAAGTGATGAAGGAGAAAACCTGTAACCAAGATTACTCTACCCAGCCAGGATCTCATTCAGATTTGATGGAGAAATTAAAACTTTTACAGACAAGCAAAAGCTGAGAGAGTTCACCACCACCAAACCAGCTTGACAACAACTGCTAAAGGCACTTCTCTAGGCAAGAAACACAAGAAAAGGAAAAGACCTACAATAATGAACCCAAAACAATTAAGAAAATGGGAATAGGAACATACATATCGATAATTACCTTAAATGTAAATGGACTAAATGCTCCCACCAAAACACACAGATTGGCTGAATGGATACAAAAACAAGACCCATATATTTGCTGTCTACAAGAGACCCACTTCAGACCTAGAGACACATACAGAATGAAAGTAAGGGAATGGAAAAAGATATTTCATGCAAATGGAAACCAAATGAAAGCTGGAGTAGCGACTGTCATATCAGACAAAATAGACTTTAAAATAAAGACTATTAAAAGAGACAAAGAAGGACACTACATAATGATCAAGGGATTGATCCAAGAAGATATAACAATTGTAAATATTTATGCACCCAACATAGGAGCACCTCAATACATAAGGCAAATACTAACAGCCATAAAAGGGGAAATCGACAGTAACACATTCATAGTAGGGGACTTTAACACCCCACTTTCAGCAATGGACAGATCATCCAAAATGAAAATAAATAAGGAAACACAAGCTTTAAATGGTACATTAAACAAGATAGCCTTAATTGATATTTATAGGACATTCCATGCAAAAACAACAGAATACACATTCTTCTCAAGTGCTCATGGAACATTCTCCAGGATAGATCATATCTTGGGTCACAAATCAAGCCTTGGTAAATTTAAGAAAATTGAAATAGTATCAAGTATCTTTTCCGACCACAATGCTATGAGACTAGATATCAATTACAGGAAAAGATCTGTAAAAAATATAAACACATGGAGGCTAAACGATACACTATTTAATAACGAAGTGATCACTGAAGAATCAAAGAGGAAATAAAAAAATACCTAGAAACAAATGACAACGGAGACACAACGACCCAAAATCTATGGGATGCAGCAAAAGCAGTTCTAAGAGGGAACTTTATAGCAATACAATCCCACCTTAAGAAACAGGAAACATCTCGAATAAACAACCTAACCTTGCACCTAAAGCAATTAGAGAAAGAAGAACAAAAAAACCCCAAAGTTAGCAGAAGGAAACAAATCATAAAAATCAGATCAGAAATAAATGGAAAAGAAATGAAGGAAACGATAGCAAAGATCAATAAAACCAAAAGCTGGTTCTTTGAGACGATAAACAAAATTGATAAACCATTAGCCAGACTCATCCAGAAAAAAGGGGAGAAGACTTAAATCAATAGAATTAGAAATGAAATAGGAGAAGTAACAACTGACACTGCAGAAATACAAAAGATCATGAGAGATTACTACAAGCAACTCTATGCCAATAAAATGGACAACCTGGAAGAAATGGACAAATTCTTAGAAAGGCACAACCAGCCAAGACTGAATCAGGAAGAAATAGAAAATATGAACAGACAAATCACAAGCACTGAAATTGAAACTGTGATTAAAAATCTTCCAACAAACAAAAGCCCAGGACCAGATGGCTTCACAGGCGAATTCTATCAAACATTTAGAGAAGAGCTAACACCTATCCTTCTCAAACTCTTCCAAAATATAGCAGAGGGAGGAACGCTCCCAAACTCATTCTATGAGGCCACCATCACCCTGATACCAAAACCAGACAAGATGTCACAAAGAAAGAAAACTACAGGCCAATATCACTAATGAACATAGATGCAAAAATCCTCAACAAAATACGAGCAAACAGAATCCAACAGCACATTAAACGGATCATACATCATGATCAAGTGGGGTTTATTCCAGGAATGCAAGGATTCTTCAATATACACAAATCAATCAACGTGATACACCATATTAACAAATTGAAGGAGAAAAACCATATGATCATCTCAATAAATGCAGAGAAAGCTTTTGACAAATTTCAACACCCACTTATGATAAAAACCCTCCAGAAACTAGGCATAGAGGGAACTTTCCTCAACATAATATAGGCCATATATGACAAACCCACAGCCAACATCGTCCTCAATGGTGAAAAACTGAAAGCATTTCCACTAAGATCAGGAACAAGACAAGGTTGCCCACTCTCACCACTCTTATTCAACATAGTTTTGGAAGTTTTAGCCACAGCAATCAGAGAAGAAAAGGAAATAAAAGGAATCCAAATCAGAAAAGAAAAAGTAAAGCTGTCACTGTTTGCAGATGACAAGATACTATACATAGAGAATCCTAAAGATGCTACCAGAAAATTACTAGAGCTAATCAATGAATTTGGTAAAGTAGCAGGATACAAAATTAATGCACATAAATCTCTGGCATTCCTATACACTAATGATGAAACATCTGAAAGTGAAATCAAAACACTCTCATTTACCATTGCAACAAAAAGAATAAAATATCTAGGAATAAACCTACCTTCGGATACAACAGACCTGTATGCAGAAAATTATAAGACACTGATGAAAGAAATTAAAGATGATACAAATAGATGGAGAGATATACCATGTTCTTGGATTGGAAGAATCAACATTGTGAAAATGACTCTACTACCCAAAGCGATCTACAGATTCAATGCAATCCCTATCAAACTACCACTGGCATTTTTTACAGAACTAGAACAAAAAATTTCACAATTTGCATGGAAACACAAAAGACCCTGAAGAGCCAAAGCAATCTTGAGAACGAAAAACGGGGCTGCAGGAATCAGGCTCCCTGACTTCAGACAATACTACAAAGCTACAGTAATCAAGATAGTATGGTACTGGCACAAAAACAGAAAGATAGATCAATGGAATAGGATAGAAAGCCCAGAGATAAACCCACACACATATGGTCACCTTATCTTTGATAAAGGAGGCAGGAATGTACAGTGGAGAAAGGACAGCCTCTTCAATAAGTGGTGCTGGGAAAACTGGACAGCTACATGTAAAAGAATGAAATTAGAACACTCCCTAACACCATACACAAAAATAAGCTCAAAATGGATTAAAGACCTAAATATAAGGCCAGAAACTATCAAACTCTTAGAGGAAAACATAGGCAGAACACTCTATGACATAAATCATAGCAAGATCCTTTCTGACCCACCTCCTAGAGTAATGGAAATAAAAACAAAAATAAACAAATGGAACCTAATGAAACTTCAAAGCTTTTGCACAGCAAAGGAAACCATAAACAAGACCAAAAGACAACCCTCAGAATGGGAGAAAATATTTGCAAATGAAGCAACTGACAAAGGATTAATCTCCAAAATTTACAAGCAGCTCATGCAGCTCAATAACAAAAAAACAAAGAACCCAATCCAAAAATGGGCAGAAGACCTAAACAGACATTTCTCCAAAGAAGATATACAGACTGCCAACAAACACATGAAAGAATGCTCAACATCATTAATCATTAGAGAAATGCAAATCAAAACTACAGTGAGATATCATCTCACACCAGTCAGAATTGCCATTATCAAAAAATCTAGAAACAATAAATGCTGGAGAGGGTGTGGAGAAAAGGGAACACTCTTGCACTGCTGGTGGGAATATGAATTGGTTCAGCCACTATGGAGAACAGTATGGAGGTTCCTTAGAAAACTACAAATAGAACTAACATATGACCCAGCAATCCCACTACTGGGCATATACCCTGAGAAAACCATAATTCAAAAAGAGTCATGTACCAAAATGTTCATTGCAGCTCTATTTACAATAGCCCGGAGATGGGAACAACCTAAGTGTGCCTCATCGGATGAATGGATAAAGAAGATGTGGCACATATATACAATGGAATATTACTCAGCCATAAAAAGAAATGAAATTGAGCTATTTGTCATGAGGTGGATAGACCTAGAGTCTGTCATACAGAGTGAAGTAAGTCAGACAGAGAAAGACAAATACCGTATGCTAACACATATATATGGAATTTAAGGAAAAAAATGTCATGAAGAACCTAGGGGTAAGACAGGAATAAAGACACAGACCTACTAGAGAATGGACTTGAGGATATAGGGAGAGGGAAGGGTAAGCTGTGACAAAGCGAGAGAGAGAGGCATGGACATATATACACTACCAAATATAAGGTAGATAGCTAGTGGGAAGCAGCCGCATAGCACAGGGAGATCAGCTCGGTGCTTTGTGACTGCCTGGAGGGGTGGGATAGGGAGGGTGGGAGGGAGGGAGACGCAAGAGGGAAGAGATATGGGAACATATGTATATGTATAACTGATTCACTTTGTTATAAAGCAGAAACTAACACACCATTGTAAAGCAATTATACTCCAATAAAGATGTTAAAAATAAAAATAATTTTAAAAAATTAAAAAAAAACAAATTGACAAGAATTAAAGACAAAGAAAACTTGTTAAAAGCAACAATGGAAGAAAAAATATATATATTGCTATAGACTGCAGACTGGGAATGTCATGGGTTCCATAATGACTTACAGAGTATACATTGAGACATCAAATTAAAGCAGTTATAATTTCAATTACTTAGGTAACCATCTGGGAAATGTCAGAAATCTTCAGCTGTTATAAATGCGGTTTGGTTCCCACTTGTATTTTATAGCAAGCATCTAGATCCTTCACATTTTTTATATTACCAAGTCAGAGTATAGAGAGGTACTCTTCAAAGTGTCTCCACATATCATTTTCATTCTTACAGTGTTCAAAGGGCCAGTTCTAAGGCTTTCTCTCCAAACTGCTGAGAGACTGGCTTATTTTCAATCCAAGAATGCACGATGATAGGAGTTACATGGAACTGCCTTATCTAACATTCCTAATATATACCACAAACTATTTAGCTAAGATTTGTTGACTTGTCCCCCTGACAAGTCAACACGATTCAAAGCCCAAGTCACCAAAACTGTACCAGGCCTTTGATTCAAAGCAGGACTCAACACTCCCAGGTGTAAGGTATGACCAGACCACTCTACCATATTTGATACATTCATAATTAACCTCATTTGTGGCTGCCAATCTGGAAGAGGCCAGCAGGAGCCTGTGAAGGATCTTAAGTGAACTCTTGGCCACACTCCCCATAAGTCTGCTCTTATTTAGATAGCTGTGGAGATGGACATACCACAAAATGTTCTCACGATATGAAAATATGCCAAAAGGAATAAGCAAATCCTAACTCCAGTTTAGAGCCAAAGGTAGGAATGTGGATATGATCCAGGGCAATGCAATGCTGAGCAGGCTGAGTGGAGAAACACTTAATGATTCATCTAACCAGCTGGCTTTCAGGAGGGCTCCAAATGCACTGGCCCCTGGAATATTTATTTTTGCCCCCAGCACTGCAGGCACTAAGACAAAAAGCATGGAGCAGGTAGTGGGCTAGTAAGACAGGAGGACAATTGTAGTGTTGTTTAGGCACAACCTTATTCTGTTCCCCAGAGGTTAGAGAAATTATTTCCTTTAACTACATAAACTCATTTATTTAAATTATATCAGAGATAAGATATTGCATTCTTTTGGAGTCAAGTGCAGTTCCTTTCAACAAATCTTCATGTCAGAACTTTCTAAAGTTCTATACCAGGCCTTCAATGCTAAAATTGGGTAAAGGTCCTTTGTATGAAAATGCTTCTTAATAAATTACCTACTAATAAAAGTATTTGCCCTTTTTTTTTTTGAGCAATTTATCACCAGTGGAAATACCAAGGAATGACTTGAGAGCTACCCCACCATAATATTCAATAGCCCATTCCAAGCCACCCCAAATAAACACACAATTCTAAGTAAACCACTGGGTTGGTTATTCAAATACTACGGGAAATTTCCCTGTACCTCTTTCCTAACAACCACCACAAGCATGTCCTATATGGAAATTCTAGAACCATAACGTCCTCTTTCTTTTTCTTTTTCTCCTTTTTCCAGCTCTATGTTTCTTAAACTAGTTTCCTTCAAAGTCTCTGCTGTAAAGAAGTAGGCATTAGTAGAGAAAGAAAAATTTGTTTAGTGGCCATATCCCAAGCCTCAGTTAACATCTTCTTTCCTTTCTCGTTTTTTCTTAGGATGTGATATAACATAACACAACATAACATAACATAACATAACATATGATACAATATTTCTGTTACTGTTATAATATAATGCCACATAGTGACTCTGAAGTTGTAATTAGTAGATAGGAAACAAAAATATACTTTCCAGGATGGGTCACCGTGATAGGGCTCACTCTCAATCTTTCAAAGTTGAGGCTATAGTTACTGTAGTAACATACCATAGTCTGGATATGCTTCATATGTTGTCTCCCATGGGTAGCCTTGCCAGGTACCAGTCACCCAACAGAAAGACAAGTACCAGGCAAGAAAGGACAAAGCTCCTCTGAGTCCCTATAGCACTTTATTTGTGCTATTAATATATCATTTTATATATTATAACAGAGTTAATTATTAATATGCCATGTCTCTCCCTAGATTATGAGCTATCTGAGGGCAAAATTCATAACATATTTATCATTATCTGATTACCTCTTCACATAAAGCTTAGCACACAGTTGTTACCAAAAAATGTGTGTTCAATGAATGAATGTCATAAATTAAGACAACCTCTTGTAGAAGGAACCTCTACACCAAATTTGACAATCATGGCAACTGGTTGTCTTTAGAAAGGAGGGTAGGTGAAATGGAGATCTGATTTAGCTGAAAAGAAAGATGAGATAACAGGAAGTCAAAAAAGAAGAAAATGGAGAAAACAAATCTAGTTTTCTTCCAAAATATCAGCTTTATGAACTATTGAAACTCATATGTGTAGGTACACACTATATGTTTAGAAGTACCCATCATGACTGTGATAAGTCTGAAAGTCCTAGCCTTCCAAGCTTTGAGCCTAGAGAAGTGGACAAAGCTACTAATTTGAGCCAACATGGGATGAACTGGAGGAATCCATAATAGTTTATCTGTCATCTTGGTTTCATATGTCAATGGGTCCATTGAGCACAGTGAGGATCCACTGAGAAGAAATGAGAACTTAGTAGATTCCTCAAGATAAGTAGGTCTCCTGAGTGTGACGTACCTGCTCCTACTATGGCCTGTTTCTCCAGCCTCCAGCATTTGAATCCAATGAATGTCCACAAGACCAACAGTGATTTCATGACAAGAAAGAAACAAGGTGCCACCTATCACGGGAGCCACAAATTGTTAGAATCACCTCATTTAGGTGAGTGTAAAAAAAAGACCTGGACAAGGAGGTATTCTGAGAAGTCACCTTAGTCCAAGAAACAGCACCAACTAAAACAACCAGGTGTGAATTTTAAAACAGGTAGTACCCAAATAACTCATAATCTTTTTATACATAAGCTCTGATTGGTGTTTTTGTTATTTGAACATTGAATTCACCTGAAATTAGTGTGTCTTTGTTCAGACTGCTATAAAAAAATGCCATAGACCAGGTGGCTTAAACAATACATACTTATTTGTCACAGTTCTGGAGACTGGGAAGTCCAAGATCAAGGTGTCTGGTGAGATCCCTCTTCCTGGTTTGCAGATGGCTGCCTTCTTGCTGAATCCTCACATGGCAGAGACAGATCATCTCTCTTCTGTCTCTTCTTATAAAGGCACTAATCCCATTCATGAGAGCTCCACCCTCATGACCTAATTACTTACCAAAGCTCCATCTCTAAATGCCACCACATTGAAGAGTAGGGCTTCAACATTTGAAATGGGGTTTGGGAGGGGATGGAAAATAGACACAAACATCCAGTCCATAGCAGTGTGTGACTAAATTAAAGGATTTCCCATACTTAGTCATCAAGAGAAGAGGGCTTTAGAAAGGTCTCTAAGATCTACTTTTGAAGCCAAGGACATTAAGAACATTAAGTCTTCCTTTGGTTCCTTCCTAAGAGATCCCATCACAATTAAGAATAATTAGAAAATAATTAGAAATAATTAGAAAATGAGCTAACAGTCTGACTTTAGCCTCCTTTCTCCAGCCTCCAACATTTGGATCCCAGTGACCATTCACAAAACCAACAGAATAATAGGCAATATACCCTCTCTGAACACAATGTCTTATCATACACAGTCTCTCCTCTCCAGAATAAAACAGGAAACATATGGATCTCAATGTTTTCAATCTTTTGCTTGCCCATGTTCAATGAATTCTTAAGGGGAATTAATCTAATGAGTAGAGTTTCAAGCCATGAGCCAAATATGATCATGGTCAAGAATAACACCTATATCCCTGGCAGAGTAAAAACTTTAAATTACTAAGACAATGGTTAACAAATAAATAATTTTCTAGGAAACTCTAGAAGAGAAATGCAAAGTATATGCAAGCTTGAGCATATTTTCCTTTAACCCTTTCTCAGAAATAAAT
This sequence comes from Stenella coeruleoalba, assembly GCF_951394435.1. NCBI lineage: Eukaryota > Metazoa > Chordata > Mammalia > Artiodactyla > Delphinidae > Stenella > Stenella coeruleoalba. The sequence continues at coordinate 50,221,701 of NC_137155.1, read as the reverse complement.
TTATGGAAAAAATAAATTTCGAGTGTTATCTAGAGTCAGAGACAACTAAACTCCATCCATGAGAATTACCATTAGTGGCAAAATCAGCCAGACAAGTTTATTTTGCATCACTTAATGCCAGCAAACAAAACATGAACACTAAAGTGTGAAAGAAAATTCTTAAGCTGATTTCAAATCACAGGCATATGTTTGGCTGGAAAAACACATTGAGGAACCAACACTTCAAAGGAAAATCCTTTAGAAATGGAATCACTGGCACTAGACCCACAGTCTGTTAAATTGTTTGACCAAAAAGACTGCTTCAAGAATCCTCAGCTCTTTACTCCTATAACCAAAGCAGGAATATTTGGAAGCAGTCCTGAAACCATAACTTCACTTGTGACACAATCCCTTTTCCATAACTCTGGCCAAACAGTCTAACTCTCTAAGGAACCAAGAATCAAGCAACCTCTTGTTCTTGATGTATCCAAGTAAAAAGGACTTCCCAAAGGTGATTAACTGTGAAACAAATAGAATGCAAAACTACTCCACAGATGCACCACTACTTTTGATAGTCATAATATTATCAACTTTCAGTTGTTATTTTCTTGTAAGCTCATTTACGCCTTATCTTTCAGATTACTGTGTATTTGTGTGCGTGTGTGTGTGTGTGTGTGAGTACATATACCCACATATAAATAACAAAAGAACTTCAATTCAGGACTTAAAATCAATGACAATTTTTAAACCACTTGAGGGAAAGTTTGAGAAAACTTTTGTCTTTCATTTATTTTGTTCCACAAATCAAGTACACATTTAATTCTCTATGTTTATTGAATAAGCTTAGATGGAAGAAGGCAAATAGTAGAGGATGAGAATAAATTCCCCATCCAGACAGTCTTAGTTGGAACATAAATTATAGTTGTGAACATAAATTATACATAGAAAAGCCATTATATACATATATGCATATTTCTGAGTGTTTACATTCCTCATAAAATGAGTATAAGAGGGGACAATTCCCATATCCCTAGGTGCCAGCAGCATTGAAAGCATTTAGTAAGAGATAAATAATTTTCAGAAGTTTTTCAAAACCAATCCTTTTCCAAGTACTTTATGTGCATTAAGTTCACCTTTCATTCAGCTACAAATTAGGAAATGTACACTACCCATATACCAAGAAAGTTCTCCGTGATGCTAAGTAGTGTGAGAGTTGGTTCTACTTCTGCCGAAAGAGTTGAAGAGCAAAGGAGAACAAGGGATTATATAAGACATTCCCAACAAAGGCTTGCTCTGATTCTCCATCTCAAGGCTGGACAATGCAAAGTGATAAAAACTTCAGCTATTCTCATTACACTCCTAGGTTATCACCTCTAGGTCATCATCAGTTGCATGTCTCAGCAATTAGTTGTAAAAATGTAAACCTCTCTGACTTCTGGTTTTCAGGATTCTTGAAACTAAAAAGAAACTTACTCTAGAAAGAATGAAGATAAAGACTAAATGGCAAATGAATGAGTTATCTAGCAGATACTTTCTTCAGTTGAACAGTCGTAACCTTGTCTTGTTTAGTAAACCTCAAAAGAAGATCTCACATGTCCCCTCTTCCTTGCCCTATCTCTCTCCATCACCCTACACCACCCCCGAGTTGGAATGAATCTCATACTTCTTTATGTTCCCATAACATTTTGTTCAAATACTTATCACATCCTGCTATAGCTATACCATAATTGCATGTATGTCTGATCTCCCCCACTGGATAGCAAATTGGCTGAGATCAGAGAAAAGGTTTCATTTTACATTTTTTTCTCTCCAGTGTGCTTTAAAATAAATGTTTGTTGGATTAAATCAAATTGAAAATAATTAAAAGTACTTCAAATAGTTGAATCCCTACTGCCTGTATAGGATATTTATCATGAAGTTGAAAAATGTCCACATGTGAAGTCTGTAGCAAAAATTGTGGGAGTAGCAAATGAACCGGGAGTATGACAGATTAGGAATTGCTTTTTTTTTCTTAAGAAGGACATAATGGGACTTCCCTGGTGGTCCAGTGGTTAAGACGCCATGCTCCCAATGCAGGGGGTCCAGGTTCGATCCCTGGTCAGGGAACTAAGATCCCACATACCACAACTAAGCCCCTGCGCCGCAACTACAGAGCCCGCATGCTCTAGAGCCTGAGTAAACCACAACCAGAGAATCCCTCGCACTGCAACAAAGACCTAGTTCAGCCATAATTAATTAATTAATTAATTTAAAAAAAATTTTAAAAGGACATAGTATTATATTCAGAAGCCAAGATAAGCATCCTGTTATCCAGGTGAATGAGAATCTATTAAAACAGGATTGCATAGGGCCCTTCTGAAGTAAATGGGTACAAATACAGAGAAAGAGTTTAGAGCAGGAGTTAAGAATAAGGACTCTAAACTTAAAGGGTCTCCCAATGGCCAATTTGGGGAATATCTGAGCAACAAAATAAATAATTATAGTAACAGATATAACCCATAGAATAAAATAAGAACTGATGTAGTCTCTACTGATATAAATAATGACAGCCCTTCCTTGCAGTAGAATTCCACTAATAACTGTAGAAGAAATGGTGGAAATAGAAAATCACCATACAGCAAACACCACCATTAGAACTGTTTCAGGCAAGTATCGTTAATAGATGCTAAAATTCAGGGCAAGAGTATGATGAGAAGCAGGAAATTTACATGGTCTCAAAATATCATTTGACAGCAAATGAATGAGACTTCTTTAACAAATAAAACACTACATCCAGTGAGTGGTCCTGTAATATTGTCTTGAAAGACTGTATATACTTACTCCTGTTTGGTATATTTTTTAAACTACAACTTCAAGTGTAAAAGGCAAAAATGGTATATTTTCAGTGGAGAAATCTGGCAGACACCACATTAACCAAATGATCAAATTTAACATCACCAGTGATGGACAAATCAAAATTATATGCCTCTGATATGATTCACAACATCACTTCTACAGCATTTTGGCAAAAAAGGCAAAACCTGAATTTAATCCTGAGGAAATATCAGACAAACCCAAATTGAAGGCCATTCAATGAAATAATTGCCCAATACTCTTAAATGGTGTCATGAGCATAAAAGACCAAAAAAAAAAATTATCAGGAACTTCCTAGATTGGAAGAGACACTACAACTAAATGCTTGTGTGAGTTTGACTATGTTAGATTCCTCGTATAAGTGGTATCCTGTAGTATTTATCTTTCTGTGTCTGGCTTAATTCACTTAGCCTAATATCCTCTAGTTTCATCCATGTTTATGCAAATGGCAGGATTTCCTTCTTTCTCGTGGCTGAATAACATTCATACATATGTACACACACACACACACACACACACCACATTCTCTTTATCTATTCATTAGTCAATAGAGTTAAGTTGCTTCCATGTCTTGGCTATTGTGAATTATGCTGCAATGAACATGGGAACATAGATATCTCTTTGAGATACTGATTTCATTTCCTTCAGGATATATACACACATTTGCTGGATCAAATGGTAGTCCTATTTTTAATTTTTTTTTTTTTTTTGGTACACGGGCCGCTCACTGTTGTGGCCTCTCCCGTTGTGGAGCACAGGCTCCGGACGCGCAGGCTCAGTGGCCGTGGCTCATGGGCCCAGCCGCTCCGTGGCATGTGGGATCTTCCTGGACCAGGGCATGAACCCGTGTCCCCTGAATTGGCAGACGGACTCTCAACCACTGCGCCACCAGGGAAGCCCTATTTTTAATTTTTTGAGGACTCTCCATACTGTATTCCAGAGTGACTGCACCAATTTATATTCCCACCAACAGTGCACAAGGATTCCTTTTTCTCCACATCCTTGCCAACATTTGTTATCTCTTGTCTTTTTGATAAAGCCATTCTAACTAGTGTGAGGTGATATTTCATTGTGGTTTTGATTTGCATTTCCCTGATTAGTGATATCGAGCACATTTTCACCTGTAGGCCATTTGGACATCTTCTTTGGAAAACTGTCTATTCAGTTCCTATGTACAGTTTTTAATTGGTTTATTTGGTTTTTCGCTACTGAGTTGCATGAATTCCTCATAGTTTTTGGATATTAACCCCATATCAGATAGATAGTTTGCAAATACTTTTTCCCATTCAAAAGGGTACCTTTTTGTTTTGCTGACTGTTTCCTTTGCTGTGCAGAAGCATTTTAGTTTGATGTAGTCCCAACTGTCTACTTCAGTTTTTGTTGCCAATGCTTTTGGTGTCATATTCAAGAAATCATTGCCAAAACCAATGTCAAGAAACACTTTTCCCCTATGTTTTCTTTTAGGAGTTTTATGATTTCAGGTCTTATGTTTAAGTCTTTAATCCATCTTGAGTTAATGTTTGTGTATTATGTAAAATAAGGATTCAATTTCATTCTTTTGCATGTGGATATCCAGTTTTTCTAATACCATTTATTGAAGAGACAATCCTTTTTCCATTGTGTATTCTTGGCATCCTCATCTAAGATCAGTTGACATATATGCATGGGTTTATTTCTGGGCTCTCAATTCTTAACGACTTCATACTTTTCCAAAAATTCAGCCTCCCCTCAAAAGTTATTCAAAGAGATATGCTACAGATTTTAAAAAAACAATTTCCATGGCATTCCATAAATACTTTAATAGGTGAATTGTTGAAATAAGTAGATGGTTTGCCAGGAAAAGCACTTTGAAGCAACCATATTTTAGATATATAGATTCTGAATTAAGTGTTTTAAAAATCAGATTTTAGACATATTTTATCTCTGTTATAAGCAGCAAACTATGAACCAGATGAAGAGCAGTTTCTGTCTTTTTGTACTGGCAACATACAATTGCTGTTCTTTATTTGATTTGAAGATACATACATAAAATCTACTCCTAAACATTTTCAAAGCAAGTATTTCTTTTTATGTTTCAGTACATTTATATTAGTATTTTGTTTTTGTTTTTTGGGTTTTTTGTTTGTTTGGAGCTTTTGTTATTATTGTTTTGTCTTGTTTTGTTTTGCCTCTAAAAAGTGTGCAGTACTTCTTGGGCTCACTAGCAGGACTCTGGAATTTCACAAAACCTGAGGTGGAAATTACAATCCTGAACTAAGGACTGTAACACACAAGATTATGAAAAGTCTGGCATTATTTCAAGTCAGGATTTTCTTCCATATCCAATTTCACCCAAAGTCAAGCATTAGTCAGTCTTCACCTTTCATACAGCAGAAAGGAGATTTGATTAATATGATTTCTTTATAGAAAAATCTAAGAAGATTAAGGCACAATGATATAGGGAATGTATGCCCTTTCTCAACATGACATTCTTCAGCACTATATAGAGGTCTGAACATCTTTCTAGTCATTAGATTGTTCACACTAGCTGCATGTGAAAGAGAAAAAAATCTATCATGGGGGAAAACTTCCATTTTTTTCACATTTTAGTTTCCACCTCACGAACGGCTCAACAAATCTGGAGGTTGGTATTGATTTCATTCTATAACTAAGCAGGAAAGCGCATCTTTCAAGCAAACATTTGCAGATCATTTCCCCTCATCCATCCCACCCCTGTTTTGGGGGTTATGTTTTGTGATGGTCTCCAAGGAAAAAAATTAGAACCTTCTAGATGACTTCTGTACTCAGTGAAGCACAATGCAAAATAAATCTAATTGGGGTGATTTCCATTAACTATTTTCCATCTGTACATTCTGAAAATCCAATACTAACCAGGAGGCATGATTTTCTGCTTTTCTGATATGAGGAAATGAATTCAAACCTGGTTAAAATATATATTTATATATATATAAATTTTATATATAAACATATATATGAATATAAAATGTCATCTCCCATTTTTACTTTATATATGTTTGTGTGAATATATATATATATATATATATATATATATATATATATATATGTTGAGAGAAAAAGAATAAAATTAAAATACCTTTCCCTAGACCTTCTCAACTTTCAGAATATGGGTATTATACTCCCACTGCTTTGCTCAAATGCAGACCATTTGAGAACATGATAGATGAGGGAGTAAATTACCTTCAATAGACCATTTCCAAGGTTGTTTTCTCCTTAGACTATCACATGTCAATTTGATGGATATGAATCTGAAGATTCAGTTACAATAGAAAGGGCTACAGGGTCAGAATTCACTGTGCAGCCTTCTTTGTACATCTCAGCAGCCCAGCTAAGACACTTCAGTGCTCACAACTTAAAGAACCCCTACTGTACCAGTCAGGGGCCTCTTGATCCCATGCTTCTCTTCAGAAATCTGACAAACCATGCAAGGCTACCTAAACAGACACGAAACTTACCTTAGTTCTGGGGGCGGGGTGGGGAGGAGGAAGCAGATAAACTTCGTATTTAACATCCATATGCTCAAAGGCAATTTATACTTTATATGATGACACAAACACATAACTCCTGACTTTGAAAAGAAGTTTTAAAGTAGGCTTTTTACCTATTTTAATAGTCTTTACAGCAAAGTAGAATATAATACTGTTATGTTAATTAGTCAGTTACTCCTACTACTGCTAGTTTTGACACATGAATCCTAGTATAGGTCAAATAGAAAAAAAAAAACTATAATATAACTCATCCTAGAAAAAGTAATGTGCTTACTTGAATAGAAGGGACTCACTAAAACTCAGTATCTGCTCTTAAGTAAAACCTTAAGTTTTTCTTATTAATATCACAAAGAAAAGATATATAAAACCAAGAGTTAGCATATTTAATAGAGAAACAATGAGTCAAGGATACCCACACAATGCTTTCCTAGTAGGTTGAACCACATGAAATTGAAGGCCAAAAACAGTCAAATATCAACAATTTCATATGTTTCCGTATAATACTTAATACCTTACTATAATACAAGTTAGATCTAGAATCTATCCACTTCTCCCTATTTCCACCACCACCCTAGTTGAAGACATCATCTTTCATCTGGAAAACTTCAACAGCCTCCTAACTGGGCTCCCTGCCTCCACCCTCTTCTAGAATTTATTTTCTCTTCTATAACTAGAGTGGTCCTTTTTTAACTTTTTATTTGCTTAACACACATACATAAAAGTGCACAAATCATGAACGTACAACTTGATGGATTTTCACAAACTGAACACATTCATGCAACTAGTGCCCAGATCAATAAATAGAATATTCACATAAATGGACTCATACAATGTGTTCTTCACTGCATTTGGCTTTTTTCACTCAACACTGTACTTGGGTTGGCTTGTTGTTTCATGCTATTGTGTGTAGCAGCAAATCGTTCATTCTCCTTGCTGTAGAACATTCCATTGTATCAGTATATCACAACTTATTTATCTATTCCACTGTTGATGAACCAGAGTGACCTTTTAAAAATGTAGATAAGATCAGGTAATTTCCCTAATTAAAACTCTTCACTTGCTTCCTATTGCATTTAAAAGATCCGTAGCCTTTACCATGGTGCTAGCCCACCTCTGCAATTCACCTTACCACACTCGCAGCTTCTCTCTCTAACCCCATGGCTCTAGTCACACAGTCCTTATTTCTATTTCTTTTCTCTGTTACATACTAAGCTCTTTCCCAGCACAGAGCCTTCACACAGGCTAGTAACTTTCTGGAATGTTTTCCCTGACCACAACCATCACATCCTCTACCCACCCAAATCAAGGCCAAATTTACAGGGCTGGCTCTGACTCAGCTTATAAAGAAGTCATCTTTTCAAACATGCCTTCCTTAAACTCTTCCTTGGAATACCACCTTACTCTATTCTATACCACCCTGTTTGTTTCACTTTGACCTTTCACTTTATTTCACCTTGACTTTTCACTTTAGCTCTGAGAGGAAAATATTAAGGGTGAAATGCCTACATTATTGAGAGCAGAGAGAAATACAATTTGGTTATTTTTAAATCACAGCTCCAGTGAGGGGGGAGGGGGAAAGGAGATTTAATATCTAGGATACAACCAAATCTCAATTCATGAAATCAATTCAATCAATTTAATAGAAACATCATTCTAGCTGGTTATATAATCTACAGCTGTTGTTTTTTTTTTAATGGTTAACAATTTTTCACTTTTCACTATGTTGCTTTGGCATCATAGCCAGTTAATATCAGAATTACAGGCTCTGATGGTCCGCAACTAGAGAAATGTTGGGACCAAGGTCTTGTTATTGCAATCTCCAAATTCCTAACTAAACTCTTAAGGTGCCCTGCAACACACCTCATGGGAGTGTTCCCTGTAGGCCAAGTGGCACCAACTCCCCACAAAACCATAAACAAAGAGTTCCAAGAACAAAATCACTCCATCTGAAGAAAGGGAGGTTTTATACGGAAAGCGTTTACAATGTTTTCTACAAAGGTACAAAATGTTTCTATGAAGGAAAATGAAGCAAAATTTTGACTTAGCTTTCCAAAACTAAACTAGAATTTTCAATGAACCAACTAGAGAAAGTAAACCAGTGCATTTATGCAATTTGCAAGTCCTGGACACTTCTAATTAAGCAACGAAAAGTGGTATGTTTTTTAAAATGTAATGTATTTTTAAAGGGTAGTAGGGAAATTAAATGTGTTCAGTTGGGTTTAACTTCTTCATGAAATAAGCTTCTTATTCTGGTAAGAAATGGGTCATAGCAATAAAAGTGTGCTGTAAATTCAACTTGACAAATGAGAAAATGAATTCCTCAGGGTAAGGCCTATTAAAGGAATATTTTAATTTAATCATGCAATGAGTATTTTTGAGAAGCTTCTATATATGCAAGAAACCTGCCTTATATATTTTAATGAGGTAAAACATAGTATTAGTTAATATAGTAATAGTTTATTCTATTACCAACTTCTCAGCCATAATAGAAAAAGACCAAATATAACGAAAAAAATGTTAAACCCATATATGAAGATGCCAGCTTCCAATATTTGCTTGTAAACTTCAAAATTCAACATGTTACACCCACAACTTAAAGGCATGTACAGAGCATTAGTCATTTCAGTGAACAGAAAAACAGCCTGCTTCTTTGGCATAAAATGTGATATGATGCCACCTTATGGTTGAAAATTAAAAATGATGATAAACAATAATTTTTCAGATATACCTTCTTAGATCCCTGGGGGGAAAAATGGTGTGTACTACTAAATCTGTAAAATTCACAAATCTAAATACACACAACCAACTTAATCCTGGGAAGAAAATATAAAAGGGTTACAATGGAAGTGTGCAATATCTGACACACAGGAAGACTGCATTTTGTCAAGGGGGTCTGCTCATCTGTCTGCCTATTCTAGGTATTTTCATAGCAAATGTCAGTTGGGTTTTCGTAGTTCAAATAGCTGTCCTTTACTCCCAAGTTCAAAAAACAACAAAAATATACAGTGAAACCAAGTGAAAAATTTTGGAATTAACCACTTTTAATTTACTAGATATTAGGTTAAATGATATGAAAGTCCCAGTTCTGTGGATCAAAAATGGTCAAATATTAGAAATTTTATATCATTCTTTGCATGGTAAGCTTAAGCATAAATGCAAATTTAAGGAAGTTAAAAAATAAACAAATATAACTGTAATATTAGTCCAATACTAAGTGTCAGATGCTCCCCACTGGAGAAACGGGGCTTGGTTCTTCCCATGTGCTCTTCATCAACGGCACTTCTCTGTGGCTACTGATCTTCTTGGGCCCTATGTACTTTCATATCCTCCACTGATCTATGATTCACTTCCTTGTAAGCATTGCAGACATTTCTCACTCAGTCTGCAATAGCTCAAAGTTCCAACTTTAAAGATGAGCATCACTATCAACCAAATTATTCTAGTCCTAATTAATTCTGTTTTTATTTACTGTTGAACAAATCCAAGAATTTGGGGAAATGCGTATCTCCTTCAATGCTTATTTAATAAAATGCTGTTTCCAAAATCCTTTGTCATTGCAACATTGCTGTAAAGCCTCAATGGTTCCTAAGAAGAAGAAGTACTTTCTGGCCTGAAAGCTACCAGAAAAGGCTCTCCTTTTATTTGAAAGTTATTTCTCCTGTTATGCTATCAAATATTCTTCTTCCTTCCCCTTTCTCCAGCAATGGTAGCTGTGGTTAAAACTCTCCAGTGGCTTTATAATAGAAATTTTCAGTGCTCAATTGTTGACTCCTTATCAGATATGTAGGTTATTCTATCTTAGCAGTAAATTTTTAGAAAATGTTATAGGAAAGTGATAGAAACAAACCCACTTGCAGACAAGGCTCTATTTAAGGGATACTCATGCATATAGAACTACTGTAAAATTCAAGAAATCAAATATAAAGTGCTAATATCAGGGGAAACTGGATAAAGATTATATGGGAACTATCTGTATTATCTCTGCAGATTTTCCATACATTCAAAATTATTCCAAAACAAAAGTTTATTAAAAAAAAAAGTGCAGGGAATCAGAATCAAAGTCACAGGTAATTTATCTTCTCTCTAACCACTTTACCAGATTGCGGTCTCTTTTCCTCCTTTGCACATTTACTTATGTATCTCACATACACAGGATCCTTTACATCTGCTCAGAGATTGGAGCTGTCACCTTACTCCTGAGGAGAAAGGCCAGCTTGGTGGCTGCTGGTTTGAAGTTCCCTGTTCAAATGCCAATGTAGATAGAGACATGATTGCTTTGAGAGCTTAGCCAGGTCACTTCCCTCTCTGTGATTTCCTTTTGTCTTATGCCTAAAGGGACAGATAATTCTTACCTCCCACCTCTACCAGAAAAGGAAAGAAAGTTAAAATGTTTATCTGAACATATTTTTTTTAAAGTAAAAACACTTTTAAGTGCCAGTTTCATACACAATACAGAATATTAATATCTACTGGTTTTGTCAGCCTTAGATAGTAAGCACCTCAGGGCAGATCCTGCTTGTTGAATCACAAGAGATACCCGAGTCCTTTCACAAATAATGATTCCAATACTTAACTCTAAGGTTTTGTTTTGTTTTATTTTTTTGCTGTACGCGGGCCTCTCACTATTGCGGCCTCTCCCGTTGTGGAGCACAGGCTCCGGACGCGCAGGCTCAGCGGCCATGGCTCACGGGCCCAGCCGCTCCGCGGCATGTGGGATCTTCCCGAACCGGGGCAGGAACCCATGTCCCCTGCATCGGCAGGCGGACTCTCAACCACTGCGCCACCAGGGAAGCCCAACTCTAAGATTTTAATCCTGAAATTTAGGATTCCTATATAGTAGCTTCTGTAGTATATCAGTATTAACAATGCACCCATTCTCATTTCCTAAATATTTGTTTTACTTCTAATAGAGCACAAAGATCTCAAAACTCTGGTTTTGTAACACTGCTTACATCCTGAGAAAGGACTTGTGCCCAGAATCATATAATAACACATAGATACCTACTCAAGGACCCACTCGGACTCTCCCATTTGGCTGCCATTTCACTCCTGCCTCTCTCTGCGTTTAACCTTTTGTCTCCTTCAGAGCAGGTAGCAGAAGCCTCAGTATGAGGAATGGGGGTTCTTAGAAGCCGCTGAGATCAAAAGGGTCCACCCTGCATGAAGAGCATTTCTCTCTTCCTGGGCAGTTTCTGCTACTGCTGGGGAAGGGCGACGGGGGAGATTTTTCTATTAATTCCAAGCTGAAATCTTCAGAGTAGGAATTTAAAAGTTTCACAACTAGAAGAAATGCATAACTTAATGGTTACAGGTGATGTACACAGCCTTCTGTGTTAAGAAGAGAGGCAAAGCCTAAAGATTCTTACCCCAAGTGGAGTACCACGTAAACTGTGTATGAGGAAATCTGTTGAACAAATGTAACTGCCTACCCTCCTCTACCCCCTGACTGCAAATTTGCTTTTCTTTGGAAATGATAGACCTGTTCGTTCCTACAAATCCAGACAAAATATCATTGAGCCTCAAGAACTGAGAAATCCCCACTGTCACCTCCTAGAGTCCATACCAACACTTTGCATCTCCAAGGGACAAGTCACTCCTGCTTTCCAGAAAATACCCCAGGGCAGGGGGCGCAAAGAGCAGAGAGGGCCTCCACCTTAGATGCAAGAGAAAGTCTCCGCCCACCCCTTAGTCACCTTGCTGGCTCTGCAACCTTTCCAAAAACATAGTGAGAATTATCAGTATATGGAGGGACCTGAACACAATCAGATTTTAGAGATCTGACAAAGTTCAAACATATGAAAATTTAGAGCTACACTGCCTAATACGGTAACCAGCAGCCACATATGGCTATTTAAATTTAAATTAAATAAAATTGAAAATTCTGTTCCCGAGTCACACTAGCCACTAGTGGCTATTGCGCTGGACAGCCCAAATATGAAGCATTTCCATCACTGCAGAAAGTTATATTGGGCAGCACTGATATAGATGGTACAGAGAAGTACATTTGGACTCTTAAAACCCTGGTATCTCATCTTTAATTCCTTTGAGTAAACATGCACTGAGTATTTATTTCATGTAAGACATAGGGAAAAAGTGCAATGAAGCATACAAAGATGAATATGATGGTAACTGGGCACTGGGAGCCTACATTTGAGATTTAGAAATATACATATAAATAACTACCTATATTATAAGACAGAAATATGTACTATAACAGAAGAACAAGCAAATTACTGTGCTTAGACAAGCAGAGAAGGATAAAACCATTTCACACTCATCTTTGGTAGTCCCAGGATTCCAAGATAACAAGCACTGCCCTGATTTGGAAATTGCACATTTCCATGCTGTCAGCTCCATGTAAACAACATTTGAATGCATTCCATCAAAACTGACTTGAAAACTTGTCCAAAATAAAATATTCTTTGGTGAGAAGATGTAAGAAACATAAGAGGTACCACATGCTAATGGAAAGAACATAGGATTCAAAGTGAGAAGAGCTGTTTGAGAGCTAGCCCTATTTTTACAAGCTGTGTGACCTTGGGTAAGCCACTAACTTCTCTGAGCCTCAAGATCTTCATTTTCAAAGTGGGGGAAACAATTCCTACCCCATCTGTCCCATAAGCTACTACTGTAAGAATAACCATGATAATGGAAACACCTCAGAAACAGTAGAATGTTGTATTATTATTATCATTGAAAAGTGACATGAAACTTTGGAGGACATATAAATCCATTGCTGGCAAGTAATTTTGGACTGCATGTGGAGGGTTCAAATTCTGCACAAGGAATGATACAAAATTCTGAATCTGTAAATCTTTATCTAGATTTAAAAGCAAAAATACATACTCCCCATCATCACACCTATCTCTTCTACTGGGGTCATGGCCATGGAAAATTCACTGCATCTTAATCCCAGAGGACAATTTGCCTCATGCCAGCATGAAGGAGGCCATGGCACTGATGGTGAACTTACCTTGAATGATGAATTAAAATTTTCCTGACTAGGACAAATCAACAAATGAATGGGAGAGGTTTGTTTGTTATGGAGAATAGAATGGATCAGTGGGATCATTGCTACAATGTACAAATGGAAGAAAATGAGGTCTTGGAACAATTGCTAGATATGTGCTCTGTTGATTTCACGAGGAATTTTAATAAGAATTTCACACTTTGTAACCACAAGCCTTTGAGTCTGTTGGTGAAAATGCTAAATGCTTCTGTAAACGTAAAATGACACCACTTTTACTTTCCTGCAACTCCTGGCAATAGCATGGGATGATTTCTTTTTCAGCAGAGTGTGTGACTACATTGGGTTTTTTTCCAGATGTGTAGGGAATGGTTTCAATTACCTGGTGCCATGCCTTAATTTCTGAGCACCCCCTCGAACCTATTGGGTTTGGCAACTCCAGTAAAAGGGTGGAACCATGGAGGGGGGCTTCCAGCCATCCAAGCTATGGTTTCACCATGCTCACCATGTAGCTGGCACAGACTCACATACAGTAGAATGAAGTGCTTATACTGGGATGCAAGGCCCTGAATAGCATAAATTTTCAACAAGGAGGCCTAAGGTTAAAATAATAAACTTCAAATGATGTATGCCACATGTGACATTTTGGCTCCAGACGTAACAACCCAAATCAAGGTCTTTTGCTTGACAATTCCAAAACAATATTACCCTCCTAGGTTTCTGATTTTGATTTTGCCTCAATTGCTCACAGATTACACTTTGGCAAACTTGGAGACAACATAGTGCTGTTTAAAATGCATATGCCGGGAAGCCTGCAAGATGATCTGCACTAAATCATCCCTGAATTCTTCGTTCCTGTGGTCACTTAACCATTTCCACAAATATGGCATGGACTTTTTCTTCTGGAGGAAAATTTGAAATAATCGCTCTAAGTAAGTAGTACAGTGAACTCTCCCCCTCCCCAAATAAAACTATAGACATTTGTTCTAATATAATTGGCCATTTATCCCGGATCTCAGCAATTTATAGCTCAACTGTCTGAAACTGAAATCACAACATTTTAATAGCAAATTATAGACTTATCAGTCACAGAAAAGTCCGGAAGTGGGCTCCAAAAAGGCCAAACTTTGGTATGCATTTCATAACCTAGTTGAAAGGTCCAATAGTCTTTGCATTTCTTCATTTTTAAGTTATATTTTTAAATTTTGAAGATTTTGAAGCACATATTTTATCTTGAAATGCTTCAGCCTTAATGTCCTTAAGTTCAGGAGTATAAAACAATCATGGAAATAACCATTATTTAGTTTTCTCTTCTATCACCTTATCTTTCTGAGGAAGGTAAGCTATTGATAACTTTCCCTTGTTACATTATAATAAGGCTAGTATGAGACCCAAGATCACAAAAGCGATTAGTAATGAAAACAATAGTGAGTATTTAGGGACTTGAAGGTGACCTTATCTGAAAATACAGTGATGAATTTTTCCATACTTTAGTTGAACTACATAAGCATAGGTAAATTCGTAATAAAAGTACTATATAATACAATAGTAAAATATTAAAAGAGCAATGAGAAACTCAACCACACTGTTTCTAAATCACAGAGTAAATGCATGCTAGGTGGCTAAATGTGGTGTTTTTTTTTCTTTAAATCTCTTCAGAAAAACTACTTAAAGGCAAAATAATATATCAGTGGGGCACAGGCAGAAGTGGAAAAATGCAAATCAAACGTAATCCAAGTATATACAGATAAAAGCTAAAGGAAGCAATGCACTCTGGGAGAAAAGCCAAAAGGAGTCAAATGGCCATAAAATTTCAGAGCTGGAGAAACCTGGGAGCTTACCTATTCTACCCCAGTATTTTACAAATGAGGAAAATAAGGCTCAGAAAAGGAATTAGCCTAAACTGAGGACAGGGATAGCATCACAGTTAAGTCCTCTCCTCCTATTCAACCAGTGCTCATTCTACTAGACACTAGTCTTTAGTTCCATTTCTGGCCAGGACACTTAATTGTCCGTGGGTGACAATGGACAAATCACAAAATCCTTCCATACTTCTGATTTCTCCTCTGTAAAAGCAGGATAATATCAACTACTCCATCGTCTTTATTAGATGATTGTACAATATTATTATATAGACAATTAGCATAATAAAGTTACATGCTCAAAAGAATAAAAAGACAAACATCAAAGTAGTTTGCTTTTTAAAGATTATTTGAAGTTACAAATGGACAGGAAATTCTCAAAGTTCAAGGCCCTAAAGAAGGCTAGGAAAAAAAAAAAAAAAGAAGGCTAGAGTCAGTATATCCACCGACCAGTCATAAAACAAAGATGTTTTATCTTCTTTCAAATGCTTTTCCAAAGTTATCCAAGTCAAAATGATCATGGAGGAGAAAAGAAAATCATGGCATCTGAATTAATAGGCATTAGACACTTGAAACATGGAACTGCAATAAATGAGCAAATTTAAATTTAGGAATTTTCCTTTTGTGTTCTCCTCATAGTTATTCATGATACAGGTAATACAATTTGCAAGCAAAGATAAACATTCTACACTGATGCCAGTAAACATTCTTTGTAACAAAAACTTACTAATGAACATCTTCTCTCCAGTGGGTCCCTACTACCTACCAAGAAGAAAAACAAACTAATTATTTTTCTTGAATTTTTTTCAATTTTTATATTATCTCGTATGTTAAGCAAAAAGATGACTGAAGGGCTTCCCTGGTGGCGCAGTGGTTGAGAGTCCGCCTGCCGATGCAGGGGACACGGGTTCCTGCCCCGGTCCGGGAAGATCCCACATGCCGCGGAGCGGCTGGGCCTGTGAGCCATGGACGCTAAGCCTGCGCATCCGGAGCCTGTGCTCCGCAACGGGAGAGGCCACAACAGTGAGAGGCCCACATACCGCAAAAAAAAAAAAAAAAAAAAAAAAAGATGACTGAAAGCCTCTGGGCCCTTTAAATCATATTTTATTGCATTTCCCTTCACCTAGTCATATTATGGGAAGAAAGAGCCCGTTCTTGTTGATACTTCTTTATGAAAGATACCAACATGTGATTACTTCTCACCCAAATTGTATGAAGAAATTGGCATAGAAATACATTATTAGCTTATTTCATTATAATTAATGTGCTTATGATGACTAAAGAAAATAAGGGTTCTTGTATGCCTGTGTCTTGAAGGTTCTTGCTCATAGGAAAACCCTGTCCTTTTCTAATACATCCAAGTCTTTCTAGCTTAAGAGCATGGAAATAAGCACAGATTCCAATTACAACAAATATAACTAATATAAACAACCAATAAGTTGTTTTATTTTTCATTTTTTTATATTTATTTATTTATTTTATTTATTTTTGGCTGCGTTGGGTCTTCGTTGCTGTGCACAGGCTTTCTCTAGTTGCAGCCAGTGGGGACTACTTTTCATTGCAGTACGCGAGCTTCTCGTTGCGGTGGCTTCTCTTGTTGTGGAGCACAGGCTCTAGGTGCCCAGGCTTCAGTAGCTGTGGCACATGGGCTCAGTAGGTATGGCTCACAAGCTCTAGAGCACAGGCTCAGTAGTTGTGGTGCACGGGTTTAGTTGCTCCGCGGCATGTGGGATCTTCCTGGACCAGGGCTCGAACCCGTGTCCCCTACATTGGCAGATGGATTCTTAATCACTGTGCCATCAGGGAAGTCCCAATAAGTTGTTTTAAATAAAGGTTTATTAGAAAAAGTTCAGAGACTTTCCTGGTGGTCCAGTGGTTAAGACTCCATGCTCCCAATGCAGGGGGCCCCAGTTCAATCCCTGGTCAGGGAACTAGATCCCTCATGTCACGACTAAAAGATCCCACATGCTGCAACAAAGATGCCACATGCCGCAACTAAGACCTGGAGCAGCCAAATAAATAAATATTTTTTAAAAAAATGAAAAGAGTTCAGAAATGAACCCATCACATAGGCCACCATGTTATCACCTGTATGACCTGGAATCTTAAATATATTAAGCACACAGCTACACGTACTCCTTCAGTTACTGATGAGTTAATTTTGTTCTGTTCTCTGATGACAGACCAATTCTCTGATCCATACTACCAGCTGTCCTGCTCAGACCCTTAGTCATAAGAGAAACCTGGCAAGAGCGTATGGTGTAAAAGCAAATCCCTCACCACTACAGTACTGAGGTGGGATTCTTCAAGGCAGAGACTCTATGGTAAAGTAATGAGGACTAAAAATGGAAAAGGACTTCCACTTCTGGCCACAACAGAGAAATTTTTCCTCTTAAAATTATTAAACTTGACAAGACATATGAAATAATTGTTTTCAGATGTTGGACAACAAGCAAAATCTGATCCCTGAAAGAAGGGAAATGAACAAGGTGAGCCTGGAAGTACTTTACAGATCTCAGTGTGGGGTGGGAGGAAACAGATCAGAATTCAGGGCCACTGAGGCAGCTGGAATTCATGGGGCATGGTACTAGAGAGAAAGGGGCTGTGTAATTTGTTTGTACAAATACACAATTCCAAGTTGAGAAAAGTGCTATAAAAGGATAATAGGAGTTCCAGAATTCTGCACAGGGGCCCCCTTGAGACTTTGGCTGAATACTAGGCAACAGATGCACAGAACAAGACTCCACAAATCCAGGGAAAGAACAACTGTACGGAGCTATGGGCCAAACAACTACCACAGTTTCCCCAAGATTTGGAAATGTTCAAGTTTCAATCTGCCAAAGTAGAGAGACCTCACTGAACACTCTGAGCGTTTGACAGAATCTAGAAACACCATGCCTTAGTAAGAAGACTACTCTAGTGCTGGTAAAGGCACTCTATATCTGCCCTAGCAAAGCTGAAAATCAAAGCTGAAAAATCTCAAAAGATCAAACTAATGGCTGTTTTGCCAACCATACCATGTAAACCCCTTAGTAATACAAGGTGTTAACTATGCTGCTTGTCATTAAATCATGGCCAGTGTGTGTTTATGCTGCATTAGATCAGACAATCTTACTCCAGATCTACAGACAAAATCCTAAGTGATTAGGAAGTGAACTAGATGGAAACTATATGTGGACTCTGTTCTTTCTTACCTGGTATTTTTCAGTACCAAGGCAGAAGCCATGGTTTACAAATTCAGCAGTCTTACAAGGAGATCCCTTGAAACTTATCTCAGTATTTTCAAAAATCCCACACTCATCAATGGCATCAAACTCCTTTATCCTAAAAATACTAACTCACACTCACATTTACAAGTGTTTGTTGGTGTCAGGCAATGTGCTGAGCTCATTACATGCATCATCTCATCTTCACAATCCTATGAGATGGGATTAATATTACTCTTATTTGCAGATGAGAAAAGAGAGGCTTGGAGTGGTTTGGTATAATGTACTAAATGTGACAGGTGGTAAGGGATGGAGGAGGGTCTCTAACCCACAGCTGTAGGATTCCAAAGCCAGGCACTTAAACACTCAACTGATTCCCTATGTTGAGAGTGAACATATGGATTCTACTCTCAGAATTCCCACACAAAAATTTCCACAAGAACATAGCAATCAGGTAAGTAAATAAAAGCCAGACTTTCCCTTATGCCTCATGCCTGATTTCTTCCTATCCCAGGCAGCTAGGGCAAACTAAATTGTATGACTTTTGTTTTGATCTGGGCATGGGTTAAGGGGTGTGGTAGCATTTTTAAATTCTAAATTATGGGGTCTGAATAACTTTTTCTCTGTTGTGGTATTTTTATCAAAAACGGCAATTTCCAAAGGAGGCCAAATTTCTTGATATAGTCTACTCTAAACTCTCGTCTATAATTTTCACTCTGAACATAACTTTCCCTATTGGTTCAGCTAATCATTTAAAGATGCTATAGACATTCTTAAATATTTAGACTTTCATGAAAGACCTGGCTGCTACAAAAACTCACAGAATAAACCAGGACAAGTCAGTGAATCTTCCTGGGTCACAGTTTCCCTGTCTACAAAGTGAGGATCTTGAAATACATTGGCATTTGCCAAATTACATACCACAGAATACCTGTCCTAAGAGATGCTCCCCCCTCAGACCAGGTCAAATAAATAGGAGAAAAACTACAAACAGTTGCTCCCATGTAGAGACTCATGACCCATTAGCAATGGATACTCTGCTTGCAAATTAAAGTCTCAGGGAAGTTCAGCTGTAAAGAAATCTGTTTAACTGTGTTTAATTTTGAATTTCCCACAGCTATTTGGCTCTAAAACCATTTCCATGAAAAAATGTCTACAAACATCCCATGGAAGTAATCTCCATTTATTTACTCAAAAAACTATTTATTGAGCATCTACTATATGCCAGACAGTATACTGGGTACTGGGAATACAAAAATAAACATTGTTCCTGTTTCCCTCAGAGACTAGAGTTTAGTTGAGAAGATAGACAATAAATAAGCAAGAAGTAAACAAACATATGATTTCATGTGAAGAAAAGTACTATGAAGGAAATAGTTTTTTAAATATAAAATAATGAAAATAAATAAATAAATAAATATAAAATAATGACAAGTTGGGAGTTTTTAGATGGGATAGTGAGAAAAAGCCACTTTGGCCTCTCTAATATCATCAAATATTATTAGTATCATTTAAGATGATATTTGAAGGCTGAGAATGAGACTGCATGTGAAGAGCAGAGGAAGGCATTCCAGGCAACATATGAGCATCTGTGAAAACCCCAGGGTGTGAAAATGCTTAATGAGTTCAGAGAATTGAAAGGCCAGTGAGGCAGAAGAGGAGGAGTGACTTCAGGAGGGACTGGAGAGACTGGTAGGGGCCAGGTCATGCAGGGCTTCTGCGCCACAGAAAAGAGCTTGGGTTTCATTCTAAGCACAATGGAAAGGAGTTTAAACTAGGAAGTCACCTGACAACATTTAGGGTTTTTTTAAGGTCACTCTAGGGGCTTCCCTGGTGGCACAGTGGTTGAGAGTCCACCTGCCGATGCAGGGGATACGGGTTTGTGGCCCGGTCCGGGAAGATCCCACATACCGTGGAGCGGCTGGGCCCGTGAGCTATGGCCGCTGAGCCTGCGCATCTGGAGACTGTGCTCCGCCACGGGAGAGGCCACAACAGTGAGAGGCCCGCGTACCGCAAAATTTAAAAAAAAGGAAAAGTTAAAAAAGGCAACCTTCATCTTCTCAATATTTTTAGGACAGCAGTCCTAAACAGTATCCCTCAGCCAGTAGATTGCTCCCAGGAGAGGTGATTAGGAAACTAGTTATGAGGTAGAAAAGGGCAACCCAAGAAGGATTGCAAGTCAGTTTGGCAATAACTCCTAAAGATTATGGCAGGGAAAAAAAGGATTAAGACAAGTTATTTTAAAATATTTTTAATTCAAAATTAATTTACTGAAAATCAAGACTCAGCAGAATTAGAACAAAAATATAAGAAGAAAAGAACAACATATTTTGGAAAACATACTAGTCAGTTCTCAGCAATAACAATGAAAAATATAATACGGAATTGCTAACAGGTATTCCTAAAAATAGAATGCTTCCAAATTTTGCATCTTGTATGTTATCCTCCACATTGATTCTTTTAAGTAGAAATAAGGGTAAGGACAACTTTCCTGGTCTTCTCAAGAAGCATCTGTGACTATGATCATAGTCTTCCTTTTTTCCTTTCTCTTTCCATTTCTTTAACTTTAGGCTTATTTGAGTGCTGCTTTATTACACTAAAAGCCTTTAGAATTTCAATTTTGAATATAAGTACACAAATCTAATAATAATATACCAATATTGGTTCATTAGTTACAACAAATGTATCATACTAATGTAAGATGCTAATAATCATGCAAACTGGGTGTGGGGTATATGGAAACTTTGTTTAGTATCTTCATAATTTTTCTGTAAATATAAAATTGTTTTTAAAATAATGTTTATATTAAAAAAACACAAATCCCAAAATACATTTTGGGATTGAAAAATGAAATGGAAATGAAAAAAAAGTAGACAAAACAGAATGACTCTCTGATTTTGTTTCCTTATATTGGCAAAGACTCTTCATTGCTTTGAAATAGGTACCCAGGCTGGGACTTGATAGCACAGAGGATTCTGCTCTGGGACTTCACCTGCAGCAGGACCCTCAGTGGACAGAGTACAGACTCAGCTTCAAATATTTGAAAACACACCCTCTGTTAAAAAAAAATCAATTTAATTCTTCATTCCCTAAGCCAGTAATCTGGAATAATACCCTAGGGAAAGCTTCCTAGAAAAATACCCAAGGGATAGTAAAAACTATATGCACAGAGCTGTTGCTCCCTGTGTTATTTACAGCATTGGAAAAATTAGAATCAACTAAGTGTTCAGCAATAGGAGCATGATTAATTGTCTTATGAACAACCTACATACTGAAATACTACATAGCCATTAAATGATGATTATGAGGATTATGTTACCTGAGGGAAAGAGTTTACAATATACTTATTACATAAGATAGATTTTTTTAAATCAAAACACAAAAATGTAGGTAGTATTGAGATAGGCTGGGCCCTGGGACCTGGGACCATTTGCTGCAGTTCTTGCACCTGGACACATATCTCCTCAAGCAACAGAATACAAAGAAATGACAAGGGACTAAAAATAACTGCATGCACAGTTGGGGCAAATTATGAACAATAAGATATAAAAAGGCCAAAAACGAACTGCCACTTTTGAGGTGCTGGGAGCAAAAGCAGGGTACCGTGATCCCTGCACACAGCACCACCAAAGGGGTGGGCAGACCACCTAAGCCACTTCTCCACCCCGACTCATGGATCTGCCCCTGCCCTCACCCCACCAGCTTGCCCCTACCTCAGGAAGCAAGCAAGAAAATCTGCTTCTTGTTTTCATTCCCTCGTGCTACAGCACAAGCCTTAATAGAGCCTTGCCTGAATTCTTCAGCTGGCCTCTTATCAATTTCTATTGATTAAAGAGTACAAGAATCTGGATTGGTATCAGTATGTAAATGTAACTTTTGTTTATCACCACCCAAAGGGTCCAGATTATTAATCTTATAAATATATTTCCCTCCTTCAGGATGTCTCTCATTTACAAATATCTACTACACACCAGGCTGTGTTATTTTCTCCACGTACCATATTTTGAAAGCAGAATCCTGACACAGAACTATAGTAAATGCTTTGAATAACAGACAGCCAACCTGACCCACATCAGATATGTGAGTCATCTGGCAAGCAAACTGGTTGGTGAAGCAAGCAGGTCCTCCTCCCCCAGAGCAACATGTGCTTCTTTTCCCGAGTCATGCTTTGGGTCTAAGGGAACAGTCTTTATTCAATCATACATTCAGCAAACATTTACTGAATATCTACCAGGTGCCCGATACTCTGCAAAATGCTGGTGATCCAATGGTAAGCAAAATGGACATGACTTCTGCCTCTATGGAATTTACAGTCTAGTGTGAGACATAAATAATCCCACCAATATGTATAGTAGAAAATTGTGTACCTACTATGAAAGAAAATACAGAGGACTATGTAAGAATATTATTAGAGGACTTAATTTATAGGGAGAACTATTTTTGCTCAAGGATATAGCACATATTAAGCACTATCTTTGTAGGCTTTTTGTTAACATGAAAATATTGGGGACAATGTGAGCCTTAAATGTCCATTCATCTCATTCACAATGATTTACAATAAAATCTTGCTCTAAATTTTCCAAGTATAGAACCATGCACTTTCCTAACATCTCAGCTTTCCTATAAGTCCACTAAATGCTCCAAATTCTCACCAGAAACATTCTCATCTCACTTTTTCAAGAGCTGACCTCACATTTAATCTTGGAAAAGATTTCACTGCCCACTACAGCTCTGAATTTTTTTCTTTTTTTTACTCTAAACAAACACACACACACAAAAAAGAAAAACACAAATTAAGAAAAGGAGAAAGGTATAACAGCTGCAAAAAATGCTAGGTGTGCAGAACACTTATAGCTGGTCGACCTGGCATCTATACTCTCCCTTTATGTGGAATGACCCTAAAATTCATTTGGGGATCTACCCCTTCCCCACTCTCAGCCTGGTGTGCTGAATGGGACAGTCTTCCCAGCTCCATGGGTGAAATATACAACTTGACCCAAAGTCAACCATTGTTCATGGCCAAGTATGTGACATAAGCCAGTCTAGTAGAAGCACATCTCGGGCCTTGTACTAAGAGTGGGATAAAGACCCTTGCTCTATTGCACTGGTTTTGAAGCTAGAAGGGGATTTACCCAGGCACTTCTGACGTCCATCTTGTAATTACAAAGAGAGAGCCGATCTGAGAATACACTGAACACACAAAAAACTACCCTGAGAAATGGAGAAAGGAGAAATAGTCCCTAGTAACACTTTAAGCCCCAGACTCTAGGCCAGTTTTCCCTTGCACACCCCATATGTGGTCCGTAGCAAATATTCTCAGTATTCTTTGCCCAACATACAATGGAAAGAGAGTTCAACCAACACAGCCACCTCTCCTTTATTCCGTACCTAAAGGCTAGTCTCTGCCTTTTAGATTTTCCATGTAATCACCCTACACTAGTCCACTATGTTCCCTTAACCACAGGGGACACATATCAAGTTCTTCATGCCATCTGTTAAATCTCCTCTCTCCTGATCTGAGATGAGGAAGAAAGCACACTCCCAACCTGCCTCCTTGGAGATGGGACTCACCACAATGCTCTCCAAAGAAACCCTGAAACAATTTCTACTCTCTCAACTTTTTCATGATCTTTATGTGGGCGAGAGATTTAAGAATCATGTAACCAGTTCTCATTTTACTCCTTTGGAAATCCTGCATAGGAATCACCTCCTCCTTTAGAGCACAGCATTAATTATATCTTTGGATCTTGGCTGAAACATCCATTTCAATATTGTTACATGTGAACATTACCCATCTATCACATATTTTGCAAGGGAAAAAAGTTGAAAACTGCTTCAATGTTTTCACATTTCCTGCAGAGCCAAAAATGAGAAGACTGGCCCAGAGATAATCATCAACAAGAACCAAGTTCATAAAAACTGAAATGAAATGAAATGAAATAAAATAAAATAAACCAAGCTCATATTTTCAGTATTCAGGTAACATCAAAGGGTTTAGAGGAAAGCAATCAAGATGATTAAAGAGTATAAAAATTAAGGATAAAGGAATTATGATCTCCTGAAAGTAAATACCTAACTGTAATAATAACATACAAGAATGTCTACACTCCAGAGGAGTGTGTCAGGCTAGCTCATCTAAACTCATAACAACTTTAACTTGGCTATAACAGAACAAATGAACATAAATCCTTGCAGAAAGAATTATTAAATATTTTAATGGGTTACGAATGGAGGTCATGGGTACTTCTTTGAAGTTTTTTTTTGTGTGTTTTTTTTTTTGCGGTACGCGGGCCTCTCACTGTTGTGGCCTCTCCCGTTGCGAAGCACAGGCTCTGGACACACAGGCTCAGTGGCCATGGCTCACAGGCCCAGCCGCTCTGCGGCTTGTGGGATCCTCCCGGACAGGGGCACGAACCCACGTCCCCTGCATCGGCAGGTGGGCCCCCAACCACTGCGCCAGCAGGGAAGCCCCTGAAATTATTTTTTAAAATAGAAAATCCTCTCTTTAAAATACCTTAGAGGGAGGGCAGACAGCAGAAGCAAAAAGAACTACAATCCTGCAGCCTGTGGAACAAAAAACACATTCACAGAAAGATACAAAAGATGAAAAAGAGGGCTATGTACCAGATGAAGGAACAGGTTAACAGCCTAGGAAAACAACTAAATGAAGTGGAGATAGGAAACCTACCAGAAAAAGAATTCAGAATAATGATAGTGACGATGATTCAGGACCTCGGAAAAACAATGGAGGAAAAGATCGAGGAGATGCAAGAAATGTTTAACAAAGATCTAGAAGAATTAAAGAACAAACAAACAGAGATGAACAATACAATAACTGAAATTGAAAAATACACTAGAAGGAATCAATAGCAGAATAACTGATGCAGAAGAACGGATAAGTGACCCGGAAGACAGAATGGTGGAATTCACTGCTGCAGAACAGAATAAAGAAAAAAGAATGAAAAGAAATGAAGACAGGGGTTTCCCTGGTGGCGCAGTGGTTGAGAGTCCGCCTGCCAATGCAGGGGACACGGGTACGTGCTCCAGTCCGGGAAGATCCCACATTCCGTGGAGCGGCTGTTCCTGTGAGCCATGGCCGCTGAGCCTGCACGTCCGGAGACTGTTGCTCCGCAATGGGAGAGGCCACAACAGTGAGAGGCCCGCGTATAGCAAAAAAATAAATAAATAAATAAATAAAAAGAAATGAAGACAGCCTAAGAGACCTCTTGGAAAACATTAAATGCAACAACATTCACATTATAGGGGTCTCAGAAGGAGAAGAGAGAGAGAAAGGACCCAAGAAAATATTTGAAGAGATTATAGTCGAAAATTTCCCTAACATGGGAAAGGAAATAGCCACCCAAGTTCAGGAAGCGCAGAGAGTCCCATACAGGATAAACACAAGGAGAAACATGCCGAGACACATAGTAATCAAGTTGGCAAAAATTAAAGACAAAGAAAAATTATTGAAGGCAGCAAAGGAAAAACGACAAGTAACATACAAGGGAACTCCCATAAGGTTAAGAGCTGATTTCACAGCAGGAACTCTACAAGCCAGAGGGAGTGGCATGATATACTTAAAGTGATGAAAGGGAAGAACCTACAAACAAGATTACTCTACCCCGCAAGGATCTCATTCAGATTCGATGGAGAACTCAAAAGCTTTACAGACAAGCAAAAGCTAAGAGAATTCAGCACCACCAAACCAGCTCTACAACAAATGCTAAAGGAACTTCTCTATGCAGGAAACACAAGAGAAGGAAAAGATCTACAATAACAAAACCAAAACAATTAAGAAAATGGTCATAGGAACATACATATCGATAATTACTTTAAACGTGAGTTAATTAAATGTTCCAACCAAAAGACACAGGCTAGCTGTATGGGTACAAAAACAAGACCCATATATATGCTATCTACAAGAGACCCACTTCAGACCTAGGGACACATTCAATATGAAAGTGAGGGGATGGAAAAAGATATTCCATGGAAATCTAAAGAAAGATGGAATAGCAAAACTCATATCAGATAAAATAGACATTGAAATAAAGAATGTTACAAGAGACAAGGAACGACACTACACAATGATCAAGGGATCAATCCAAGAAGAAGATATAAGAATTATAAATATATATGCACCCAACATAGGAGCACCTCAATACATAAGGCAACTGCTAACAGCTATAAAAGAGGAAATCGACAGTAACACAATAATAGTGGGGGACTTTAACACCTCACTTACCCAACGGACAGATCATCCAAAATGAAAATAAATAAGGAAACAGAAGCTTTAAATGGCACAATAGACCAGATAGATTTAATTGATATTTATAGGATATTCCATCCAAAAACAGCAGATTACACTTTCTTCTCAAGTGTGTTCTCTATCCTGGAACATTCTCCAGGATAGATCACATCTTGGGTCACAAATCAAGCCTCAGTAAATTTAGGAAAATTGAAATAGTATCAAGTATCTTTTCCGACCACAATGCTATGAGATTAGATATCAATTACAGGAAAAAATCTGTAAAAAATACAAACACATGGAGCCTAAACAACACACTACTTAATAACCGAGAGATCACTGAAGAAATCAAAGGGGAAATCAAAAAATACCTAGAGACAAATGACAATGAAAACACAATGATCCAAAACCTATGGTATGCAGCACAAGCAGTTCTAAGAGGAAAGTTTATAGCTATACAAGCCTACCTCAAGAAACAAGAAAAATCTCATATAAATAATCTAACCTTAAACCTAAAGGAACTAGAGAAAGAAGAACAAACAAAACCCAAAGTTAGCAGAAGGAAAGAAATCATAAAGATCAAAGCAGAAATAAATGAAATAGAAACAAAGAAAACAAAAGCACAGATCAATAAAACTAAAACCTGGTTCTTTGAGAAGATAAACAAGATTGATAAACCATTAGCCGGACTCATCAAGAAAAAGAGGGAGAGGACTCAAATCAATAAAATTAGAAATGAAAAAGGAGAAGTTACAACAGACACCACAGAAATTCAAAGCATCCTAAGAGACTACTCCAAGCAACACTATGCCAATAAAATGGACAACCTGGAAGAAATGGACAAATTCTTAGAAAGGTATAACCTTCCAAGACTGAACCAGGAAGAAATAGAAAATATGAACAGACCAATCACAAGTAATGAAATTGAAACTGTGATAAAAAATCTTCCAACAAACAAAACTCCATGACCAGATGGCTTCACTGGTGGATTCTATAAAACATTTAGAGAAGAGCTGTCACCCATCCTTCTCAAACTCTTCCAAAAAATTGCAGAGGGAGGAACACTCCCAACCTCACTCTATGAGGCCACCATCACCCTGATACCAAAACAAGAAAAAGATAATACAGAAGAAAAAATTTACAGACCAATATCACTGATGAATATAGATGCAAAAATCCTCCACAAAACACTAGCAAACAGAATCCAAAACACATTAAAAAGATCACACGCAGGGCTTCCCTGGTGGCGCAGTGGTTGAGAGTCTGCCTGCCAATGCAGGGGACATGGGTTCGTGCCCCGGTATGGGAGGATCCCACATGCCGCGGAGTGGCTAGGCCCGTGACACACGGCCGCTGAGCCTGCGTGTCCGGAGCCTGTGCTCCACAACAGGAGAGGCGACAACACTGACAGGCCCACGTACTGCAAAAAAAAAAAAAAGATCATACACAAATGATCAAGTGAGATTTATCCCAGAGATGCAAGGATAATTCAACATATGCAAATCAATCAATGTGATACACCATTGAAACAAATTAAAGAATAAAAACAATATGATCATCTCAACAGATGCAGAAAAAGCTTTTGACAAAATTCAACATCCATTTATGATAAAAACTCTCCAGAAAGTGGGCATAGAGGGAACCTACCTCAACATAATAAAGGTCATATATGACAAACCCACAGCAAAAATCATTCTCAATGGTGAAAAACTGAAAGCATTTTCTCTAAGATCAGGAACAAGACAAGGATGTCCACTCGTTCCACTATTATTCAACATAGTTTTGCCATGGCAATCAGAGAAGAAAAAGAAATAAAAGGAACACAAACTGGAAAAGAAGAAGTAAAATTGTCACTGTTTGTAGGTGATGTGATACTGTACATAGAGAATCCTAAAGATGCCACCAGAAAACTACTAGAGCTAATCAATGAATTCGGTAAAGTTGCAGGATACAAAATTAATGCTCAGAAATCTCTTGCATTCCTATACACTAATGATGAAATATCTGAAAGAGAAATTAAGGAAACACTACCATTTACCATTGCAACAAAAAGAATAAAATACCTAGGAATAAACCTACCTAGGGAGACAAAAGACCTGTATGCAGAAAACTATAAGACACTGTTGAAAGAAATTAAAAATGATACAATCAGATGGAGAGATATACCATGTTCTTGGACTGGAAGAATCAATATTGTGAAAATGACTATATTACCCAAAGCAACCTACAGATTCAATGCAATACCTACCAAATTACCAATGGCATTTTTTTACAGAACTAGAACAAATCATCTTAAAATTTGTATGGAGACACAGAAGACCCCTAATAGCCAAAGCAGTCTTCAGGGGAAAAAATGGAGCTGGAGGAATCAGACTCCCTGACTTCAGACTATACTAAAAAGCTACGGTAATCAAGACAGTATGGTACTGGCACAAAAACAGAGACATAGATCAATGGAACAGGATAGAAAGTATAGAGGTAAACCCACACAGCTATGGTCAACTAATCTATGACAAAGGAGGCAAGGATATACAATGGAGAAAAGACAGTCTCTTCAGTAAGTGGTGCTGGGAAATTTGGACAGCTACATGTAAAAGAATGAAATTAGAACACCCCCTAACACCATACACAAAAATGAACTCAAATGGATTAGAGACCTAAATGTAAGACCAGACACCATAAAACTCTTAGAGGAAAACATAGGAAGAACTCTCTTTGACATAAATCACAGCAAGATCTTTTTTGATCCACCTCCTAGAGTAATGGAAATAAAAACAAAAATAAACAAATGGGACCTAATGAAACTTAAAAGCTTTTGCACAGCAAAGGAAACTGCAAACAAGACGAAAAGACAACCCTCAGAATGGGAGAAAATATTTGCAAACGAATCAACGGACAAATGATTAATCTCCAAAATATATAAACAGCCCATGCAGCTCAACATTAAAAAAAACAAACAACCCAATCCGAAAATGTGCAGAAGATCTAAATAGACATTTCTCCAAAGAAAACATACAGATGGCCGAGAAGCATATGAAAAGCTGCTCAAAATCACTAATTATTAGAGAAATGCAATTCAAAACTACAATGAGGGGCTTTCCTGGTGGCGCAGTGGTTGAGAGTCTGCCTGCCGATGCAGGGGACACAGGTTCGTGCCCAGGTCCAGGAAGATGCCACATGCCATGGAGCGGCTGGGCCTGTGAGCCATGGCCGCTGAGCCTGCATGTCCGGAGCCTGTGCTCTGCAACGGGAGAGGCCACAACAGTGAGAGGCCCATGTACCGCAAAACAAAACAAAACAAAACAAAAACTACAATGAGGTATCACCTCACAGCAGTTAGAATGGGCATCATCAGAAAATCTACAAACAACAAATGCTGGAGACGGTGTGGAGAAAAGGGAACCCTCTTGCACTGTTGGTGGGAATGTAAATTGATACAGCCACTATGGAGAACAGTATGGAGGTTCCTTAAAAAACTAAAAATAGAATTACCATATGATCCAGCAATCCCACTACTGGGCATATACCCAGAGAAAACCATACTTCAAAAAGACACATGCACCCCAATGTTCATTGCAGTAGTATTTACAATAGCCAGGTCATGAAAGCAATCTAAATGCCCATCGACACATGAATGGATAAAGAAGATGTGGTACATATATACATCGGAATATTACTCAGCCATAAAAAGGAACGAAGTTGGGTCATTTGTAGAGACTGTCATACAGAGTGAAGTAAATCAGAAATAAAAAAACAAATATTGCATATTAACGCATATATGTGGAACCTAGAAAAATGGTACAGATGAACCGGTTTGCAGGTCAGTAATTGAGAAACACATATGGACACCAAGGTGGGAAAGTTGGGGGGAGGGGGGGCGGGGGCAGGGTGGTGTGATGAATTGGGAGATTGGGATTGACATGTATACACTGATGTGTATAAAATAGATGACTAATAAGAACCTGCTATATAAAAAAATAAATAAAATAAAATTCAGAAAATAAAAATGAAATAAAATAGCTTAGCAGAAGTCTTGCTCTAAAACAGGGTGTGATCTCTTTAATGTCCTGTGAAGCTTTTGCATGTATGGCCATTGCTGATTCTCCTACTCTAGTTTCTTCAGGTCTCTTATTGGTGCCCTTTGCTCTAATTTCTTTTCTTTTATCTTAGGTATCTCCTGTTTCTCAACATCCTGCTCAAGGCAGTTTCTGGTTAGCTTCTGACACTGTCTCAATTTATAACAAGAAGTGAAAACAAATTCTCCATCCATAAGTGAAACATAGCACTATGCCTGATATGTGGTTTTGAAAGGCTTTGACATGTTTGCTCATCTATGTCACCCACAGAATCTCCCTCTACAGTCTGAACTTGGTTTTAATATCTTGTAGAATTCTGTAGTTGGAGAGAAGACGTAAAAAGTTTTGAGATTTTGCTAGTTTCTGGAAGGTTTTTATTGGCTGCAAGTTATGACTGAAATTATTTACTCGCTCTTGAGTTTAATATGTAAAAGAGACTTCTAGTCCCCTCCACCAGGAAGCCTACAGAACCCACTGAACTAACCTTACGCACTGGGGGAAAACACCAAAAACAACGGGAACTACGAACCTGCAGCCTGTGAAAAGGAGACAGCAAACACAGTAAGTTAAGCAAAATGAGAAGACAGAGAAACACACAGCAGATGAAGAAGCAAGGAAAAAACCAACCAGACCAAACAAATGAAGAGGAAATAGGCAGCCTACCTGAAAAAAAGAGTAATGATAGTAAAGATGATCCCAAATCTTAGAAATACAATGGAGAAAATACAAGAAACATTAAACAAGGACCTAGAAGAAATAAAGAGCAAACAAACAGTGATGAACAACACAATAAATGAAATTTTAAATTCTCCAGAAGGAACCAATAACAGAATAACTGAGGCAGAAGAATGGATAAGTGGTCTGGAAAATAAAAAGTGGAAATAACTACTGCAGAGCAGAAAAAAGAAAAAAGAATGAGAAGAATTGAGGAAAGTCTCAGAGACCTCTGGGATAACATTAAACATACAAACATTCGAATTATAGGGGTCCCAGAAGAAAAAGAGAAAAAGAAAGGGACTGAGAAAATATTTGAAGAGATTACAGTTGAAAATTTCCCTAACATGGAAAAGGAAATAGTCAACTCCAGGAAGTGCAAAGAGTCCCATACAGGACAAATCCAAGGAGAAACATACCAAGACACATATTAATCAAAGTATCAAAAATTAAATACAAAGAAAAAATATTAAAAGCAGCAAGGGAAAAACTACAAATAACATACAAGGGAATCCCCATAAGGTTAACAGCTGATTTTCCAGCAGAAACCTTGCAAGCCAGAAGGGAGTGGCAAGACACATTTAAAGTGATGAAAGGGAAAAACCTACAACCAACATTACTCTACCCAGCGAGGATCTCATTCACATTTGACAGAGAAATTAAAACTTTTACAGAAAAGCAAAATCTAAGAGAATTCAGCACCACCAAACCATTACAACAAATGCTACAGGAACTTCTCTAGGCAGGAAACACAAGAGAAAGAAAAGACCTACAATAACAAAACCAAAACAATTAAGAAAATGGTAATAGGAACATACATATCAATAATTACCTTAAATGTAAATGGGTTAAATGCTCCAACCAAAAGACATAGACTGGCTGAATGGATACAAAAACAAGACCCATATAATATGCTGTCTACAAGAGACCCACTTCAGACCTACGGACACATGCAGACTGAAAGAGAGGGGATGGAAAAAGATATTCCATGCAAACAGAAATCAAAAGGAAGCTGGTGTAGCAATTCTCAGATCAGACAAAATAGACTTAAAATAAAGACTGTTACAAGAGACAAAGAAGGACACTACACAATGATCAAGGGATCAATCCAGGAAGAAGATATAACAATTGTAAATATATATGCACCCAACATAGGAGCACCTCAATACATAAGGCAAATGTTAACAGCTATAAAAGAGGAAATCGACAATAACACAATAATAGTGGGGGACTTTAACACCCCACTTCCACCAACAGACAGATCATCCAAAATGAAAATAAATAAGGAAACACAAGCTTTAAATGATACATTAAACAAGATGGACGTCATTGATATTTATAGGACATTCCATGCAAAAACAACAGAATACACTCACTTCTCAAGTGCTCATAGAACATTCTCCAGGATAGATCATATCTTGGGTCACAAATTAAACCTTGGTAAATTTAAGAAAACTGAAATAGTATCAAGTATCTTTTCCGACCACAATGCTATGAGACTAGATATCAATTACAGGAAAAATCTGTAAAAAATACAAACACATGGAGCCTAAACAACACACTACTTAATAACTGAGAGATCACTGAAGAAATCAAAGAGGAAATCAAAAAATACCTAGAGACAAATGACAATGAAAACACAATGACCCAAAACCTATGGGATCCAGCAAAAGCAGTTCTAAGAGAGAAATTTATACCAATACAATCCTAACTCAAGAAATAAGAAACATCTCAAATAAACAACCTAACCTTACACCTAAAGCAATTAAAGAAAGAAGAACAAAGAAACCCCAAAGTTAGCAGAAGGAAAGAAATCATAAATATCAGATCAGAAATAAATGAAAAAATAGCAAAGATCAATAAAACCAAAAGCTGGTTCTTTGAGAAGATAAACAAGATTGATAAACCATTAGCCAGACTCATCAAGACAAAAAAGGAGAGCTTTACCCAGCAATCCCACTACTGGGCATATACCCTGAGAAAACCATAATTCAAAAAGAGTCATGTACCACAATGTTCATTGCAGCTCTATTTACAATAGTCAGGACATGGAGCAACCTAAGTGTCCATCGACAGATGAATGGATAAAGACGTGGCACATATATACAATGGACTATTACTCAGCCATAAAAAGAAACGAAATTGAGTTATTTGTAGTGAGGTGGATGGACCTAGAGACTGTCATACAGAGTGAAGTAAGTCAGAAAGAGAAAAATAAATACTGTATGCTAACACATATATATGGAATCTAAAAAAAAAAAAAAAAGGTTCTCAGGAACCTTGGGGCAAGACAGGAATAAAGACGCAGATGTAGAGAATGGACTTGAGGACATGGGGAGGAGGAAGGGTAAGCTGGGGCTAAGTGAGAGAGTGGCATGGACTTATATACACTACCAAATGTAAAATAGAGAGCTAGTGGGAAGCAGCCGCATAGCACAGGGAGATCAGCTCGGTGTTTTGTGACCACCTAGAGGGGTGGGATAGGGAGGGTGGGAGGGAGACGCAAGAGGGAGGAGATATGGGGATATATGTATATGTATAGCTAACTCACTTTGTTATAAAGCAGAAACTAACACACTACTGTAAAGCAATTATACTCCAATAAAGATGTTAAATAAAAAAAAAAGAAACTTCTAAATAGGCTGCCTTAGGCTTTTCAGTGCTATCTAGACCTATGATGTAAAAACTGTAAAACAGTGTGGGAGAGAAAAGATAAGTTTAGAGGAAAATACCTCAAGTAACCCAAAGAATTTTTTAATAAATGCTTTTATGTTTCTATCACACATATTCTCCCCCTGACCTCCAACCTTAATATCTATTATCCCTGCATATGGTGTTTCCAAGAGTGGGTAAAGAATTCTGGCATCCATGTGTATGTATGTGTGTATATGTGTACATATGCGTGTAACATTTGCATATATACATAACATACATAAGAGTTGGTGGCACATAGATATATCTTATCTCCTCCAAACCCCAATGAAGATGAAAAATATATTTTCGAGAAGAAAACTGATATTTGCATATAGATAGATAGGGATACATCCAACTCTCAGCTTACTGGTTTTTTCATCATCTTGAATCCCTACAGCAAAGGTATGCCCAGCACCACAGACTATTTTTTCTCCATAGCAGGAATTCTGAATTTGCACATGTGAAAGCAAAGGGTATCAGGGGTTCACATGTAAAAACCTTCATGAGTAGAAAAATGCAGTATTCATCGTCTTCGACAGAACCAAAAATGTCAAATAACAGAGGATATTTAAGAAAACTAAGGTATTGACTGATTGAATGATCCAATCTGATATTTCTGCAAGATCTAATTCATAGCGCCAAGACATCATTCCAGTAAATCAAGTTGAAAAGAAAAGAGGCTTATTTTTATAATCCATCTTTCCTCAGCAAGGTTGGTTTCCATAGCCACAGGCTTGTCAGCCAGGTGGTTTGGTTAATGATGACCCTAGGGAGGCAACAATATGGGTCTCCATTTCTCCATCTCTGTTTGCAAAGCACAGCCAAATTGGTTCTAGAAGTTGTCTGAGAAGTAGACTGTGTCCCCAAAGAGACTAATAATCTCTGATCAGCAACATCTTCAATAAAAAGGGCAGACAGCAATTCTTGGTTTGTCTACAATCCAATACTCTCTTAGGGAGCAGTAATGCTGCCATGGAATTCCCCTCAGCCTGAGGAGAAAGGCAAACAAATCCGTCGCCCTATCAAACAGCCTGGATGTTTTTTCTTTAATACTCAGAAATCCCAGGGTTTCTTTCTGAACCTCAGCTGCTTCATCTATAAACAGAGAGGTTTGCTCGGTCTCTTCCGTTCCAACATGCTGATTCTGCTCCCTGACCTAACAATTCCTGTTCCACCATAAAAAACTTCTCATGATCTTTCTGCCCCACTTCTCTTTTCCAATGCTGGCCACACAACAAAGCACTGGTACCCAGTAGGACACTCTTCTGGTTTGTTAAGCCAAAAGCCACATGATTTCTCCACCTTTGTAACTCAGTCTTTTAGCTCTAGCCTGATTTGGGAACCAAACACTCAAGATATAGAACACTAAATTTGTCAAAAGTGCATCACATTTCAAAAGCACAGCAATAAGTCTTTGTTGATCCTGCTGACCTTCCAAGCTATTATTCAGTTTCTCTCCTTTTCTTGCCAAATTTAATTATATGGTCTACAGAACATCACCTCTCCTATTGTCACCAAATTGTCACCAAATTCCTTCTTAAATAGCTGAGATAAGATTTAACTGCCAACATTCCACTGAAATATTTCTCTTGAAGGTCACAAATGACTAAATTAAGGCTAAAGCTGATGAGTTTTTCTCAGTCCTTATTATTCTTGATCTTTTCTCAGCATTTGACACAGTTAATGACCTCCTGTTTTTCAAATTATGTCCCCCCATGGATTCTGTGACACCGTCCAATCGCAGTGTCCCATTTTGTGGCTGCTCCTTCTCCATCTCCTTCTGCCTTATGTTTCACCTCCTAGTACCCAAATGTGTGTTTTCCCAAGGTCCTGACCTCTATTCTTCAATCTTTTAGTCTATGCCCAATCCCTCTGAAACTTCATCTACTTCCATGTCTTCAATTATCATTGATAACCTCCAAATAGACATCTGTGACTTTCAAGTCCACAGCTCTGAGCATTCATGGCTCTATAGATTTATTTACCAGAAATTTCCCCCTTAAACATTCTGTTCTATTTTTTAAATCAACACACTCAAAGCTGAAGGCTTTGTCTTCCCAGCTCCCAAACCAGTTAACTGTCCAAAACTTCTCTATTTGGTCAGTAGAAACACCAACCTAGAGACCTGAAAACATTCACTTTATGCTTCATGTGGTAAATATGAATTGATGGTCTCTTTTATGCCAAGCAGAATTCTAAGTACTAAGTACTAGAAACACAATGATAAGGCCCAATCCTTGTCCTCAAAGGGTTCGCCCTCTACTTCCTCTACCACATATTTATTCCATTATGCCTTTTAATTGGGATTATAATATTTTCCCCCAAACCATCTCCTCTTTGAACTTCACTTTTTCTGCCCACATATACCTCACTTGGCCTCCTACTTATACTCAAAGTTCTAAAGTAATCCTTCATTTCTTCTTCCTTTATACCCTATTGCTTTCTAGGTTCTATCAAATTTCCTTTGTAATATTACTCATACTCAACAGTAAACATTTACTGGGTGACTTCCAACTGCTAAGCACTGTGCTAAGCAAGGAGAACACAGTGATAAAGATGACACAAAGTCTCTGCCTTCAACAACTTCAGAGTTAGTGTAAGAAAGAGACAAGTAAATAAATAATTACAGTGCAGCAGCACAAATATTATAAATGGGCCTAAAAGAGAAGCCCCTAACCTAACTTGGATTCAAGGAAGACTTCCCAAAGAACATGACTCTTGAGTTGAGCTATAACGTATTACATGGTGTTAACCTATCAGACTGGGGCATTCCAGACAGGAACAGCAAGTGGTTCAGTAGAACTGACGTATGTACACAGGGAGTGACAAGCAAGAGGTGAGACTGGGAAAGTAGAAATAGGTCACATTAAACATAAGAGTCATGGCGTTTTATAGGCTGAATTATGTCCTCCAAAAAGACGTGTTGAAATCCTCCTAGCCCCCCATACTTGTAAATGTGATGTTATTTGGAAATAGGGTTTTGGCACATGTAATCAAGTTAAGATGAGGTCATTAGGATGAGCTGGTGTCCTTATAAGAAGAGGAAAATTCACATGGACATAGAGAACAGGCTGGTGGTTGCCAAGGGGGAGGGGGTGGGGGGAGGGATGGACAGGGAGGTTGGGGTTAGCACATGTATAAACAACAAGGTCCTACTGTATAGCACAGAAAACTATACTCAATATCTTATGATAAACCATAATGGAAAAGAATATTAAAAAAAGAATACATATATATGCATAACTGAATCACTTTGTTGTATAGAAGTAATTAACACAACATTGTAAATCAACTATACTTCAATTAAAAAAAAAAGAATGAAAAATAAAGAAGAGAAAATATTCCATGAGAAGACAGACACACTCAGGGAGAACACCCTGTGACGATGGAATCAGAAACAGAAGCACTGCAGCTGCAAGGCAAGGAATGCCTGAGGTTACTAGAAGAAAAGGCCAGGAAGTATCCTCGCTTAGAGGATAGCCCTACTAACACCTTGATTTCAAGCTTTTGGCCCCCAGTACTGTGAGAGAATAAATTTCTGCACAGTTGATTTTTTTTTAACCAAAGTAATAAAATTTACATTTAACACCACTAAGATTTCCCTACTTCTGTCCACCTCATTCCTACTCATCCTTCAGCCCTAGCTCAACTCTTATTTCCATGAAGACTTCTGTCTTCAATAGAATGTTTGATTCTATTTCACCAACATTTACTAAGCACCTACCATATCCAATACATTATACTAGCTGGTACAGATAAAACAAAATTTTTTTAAAATCCAAAACTATGCTTCCTTTCACAAAATAGTTTACAAACCAGCAACAGAAAACACACCACAGTATCATTCTTTCAACCAACAGACATGTATTGAGTGTATGTGTCCAGCATAGTTCTAGGTTTTGATGAAACAGTGACCAGAACTAACGAAAATGCTTGCTCTAATGGTACTTACATTAGATGGGAGGCAGGCAGGAGCAGGGAACAGACTATAAAACAGAAAAAATAGTTTAAAATGTACAGTACAACTGAACGTGATAAGTACAATAAATAAAGCAGGAAAGAGAAATAGGAAGTGTTAGAATGGGTTCTCTAATGATCCCTACTTCTCTGTATCCAAAATTTGATGGGTTGAACTTAATGGTGAAAGACTGAATAGTTTACTACTATGATAGGAATGAGACAAGAATGTCCATTCTCACTAATTCTATTCAACATTGTACTAAAGGTTTTAGCCATAACAATTAGGGAAGAAAATGAAATAAAAGGCATCCATATTGGAAAGCGAGAAATAAAATTATATCTATTTGCAGATGACATGATCTTGTATATAGAAAATCCTAAGAGATCCACTAAAAAACTATTAGAACTAATAAACATGTTCAGTAAGGTTGCATAATACAAGATCAATATACAAAACTCGATTGTATTTCTATACAATAGTGATGAGAAAGCCAAAAGTGAAATTAAGGAAATAATTCCATTTACAATATTAGCAAAAAATAAAATACTTCAGAATAAATTTAACAAAAGGAATGCAAAACTTCTACTCTGGAAACTATAAAATATAGCTGAAAGAAATTAAAGGAGGCCTAAATAAATGGAAATACATCAATGTTCATGGACTGGTGGACAATATTGTTAAGATGGCTTTAGTACCCACAGTGATCTACAGATTCATCAAAATCTCTATATAAATCCCAGATGGCTTCCTTGCAGAAATTGAGAAGCTGATGCTAAAATTCATATGGAAATTCAAGAAACTCAGAAGAGCCAAAAAAAATCTTGAAAAAGAAGAAGACATTGAAGGGCTCACAATTCCCGATTTCAGAGTTTACTTCAAAACTACAGCAATTAATATGGTGGGTTCTAGCATAAGAATAGACATGTAGATCAATAGAATAGAATTGAGAGTCTAGAAATAAATCCTCACATTTACAGCCAATTGATTTTCGGCAAGGGTGCCAAGACAATTTAATGTGGGAAGAAAAATCTTTTCAAAAAAATGATGCTGGGTGAAACAACTTGATATCCACATGCAAAGGAATGAACTTGGATCCCTAACTCACATCGTATACAAAAATAACTCAAATGTTCATCAACTGATCAGTAGATAAAATGTGGTGTATCCATATAATGGAGTATTATTCAACAATATAATGAAGTTCTGATGCATGCTTCAACATGGATGAAACTTGAAAACATTATGCTAAGTGAAAGAAGGCAATTACAAAAACCACTATTATATAATTCCATTTATATGAAATGTCCAGAATAGGCAAATCTACAGAGACTAAGAGTAGAACAGAGTTGCCTAGGGCTGAGGAGGATAGGGGAATGGAAAATGGCTGCTAATGGATATGGTGTTTCTTTTTGAGGTGATGAAAATGTTTTAAAATCAGTTGTGGATTGTTATGCAACTCTGTGAATATACTAAGAACAACCTAATTATACACTTTGTGAGTGAACTGAATGATTTGTGAGTTATACCTCAATAAAGCTGTCATCTTTTTTAATTGATTGGTTGAGCCTAGGTCATATGCCTATACCCTAGCTGCAAAGAAGCATGGGAAAGTGACTACTATCTGGCTTTTTCAGTCTTCCTCTTACCAAAACTCATATGATAAGAATTCTCCAAATCTAGAAGGATAACTCAGATCCTAGGCAGCCCAAAAAAATTGATAAATATTTTCTAAGTCAGCTAAGAGTGTAATAAGTACTATATGAGTAATACCAAGTGCAAAAAGCATTAAGTCTCCCAGGAGGAAAAAAATGTTTTGAAAGGAAAAGCATTGGTAGTGGCCCTTCCCTAAGCTCATTCATCACATGTTCTATTCTGCTGTCTTGGGTATATATTAGTCTTACCTCCTCTAAGAAATTATAAGCTCCTTGAGATCACTTGAGATTTTAAACTCCTTTTCTTGAAGGTCTCAACCAAATCTAGCAAGTGTCAAATGGTCAGTAATTGATTTAATTAGTTGTGGTATCATGCAGCTTCACCACAACTGTCAGTTTTATTTATATTTTTTAATAACTTTTTTTAAAAATAAATTTCTTTTTGGCTGCATTGGGTCTTTGCTGATGCGTACGGGCTTTCTCTAGTTGCAGTGAGCAGGGGGACCACCCTCCGTTGCAGTGAGCGGGCCTCTCATTGCAGTGGCCTCTCTTGTTGCAGAGCATGGGCTCTAGGTACGCGGGCTTCAAGAGTTGTGGCATGCAGGCCCAGCAGCCGTGGCTCGCAGGCTCAGTAATTGTGGCGCACAGGCCCAATTGCTCCATGGCATGTGGGATCTTCCCAGACCAGGGCTGGAACCCGCGTCCCCTGCCCTGTCAGGCAGATTCCTAACCACTGCACCACCAGGGAAGCCCAGTTTTATTATTTTAAGTTTAGGATTATTTTTATCCAGCTTTTTAAATTATGTATTAATTAAAAAATTTTGGAGCTTTTAAATATTAAGGGAGTTCTCATGTAACTGGTTGATTGGGTTACTGTACCCCTTTCAAAATATAGCTAAAATTGGCTTTTTAGTAACAAACCTTCTTCTTTGTGACTTTTGCTTAGAAAAATATTTTCAATTAATGGATTGGTGACTTTACTTTGTACTGAACTACTTCAGCTCTTTACAAAGCATCTTGCACTCTTAACTTGATAAAGCTCTAGACCCAAAGGTTCATATGTAGATTAAAAATGAAAATCATGTAAACCCCTCCAGTGTTAAAGTAAGGGGTCGGAGAGGGGGACCCAGAACACCATGGTTTGTAATTTTGACAAAATCCAAAAAAATGTGTTTTTATATTACAATTTATCTTAAAAATAATATACTTTACTACTAATGGTAATACTTGACACTGCACCGTGACAAAGCAACAGGGCATAAAGATTCCTGATATGTCATTTTTTAATTTCTCAATTAAGCCACAGGAAATAGAAAAATCTATAATCTGTGTTAAAATACACAGACTTACAGTAGTTGTTTAAGCAAGTTCAATTTTTTCATATATTCAGTTTTATATATATTTATATATATATACACACACACACACACACACACACACATATATATATGTTCCTATCTACATTTCATCCTATAACAAAACAAAACAAAATTTTTTTAAGTGTTTGAATTTGGGAAACTATAAAACAACAAAATCTATATTTGTTGTGGGCTTACCCTTTTTTTTACAGTTTGTATTTATGTCAACTTTCAATTTATTTCTTCAAAATAATTGCACAGCTAATTATCCTGGATACTTAATCATCCTCAGAGCTTGAAGTTTCAATTTTTTTTACATTATCTATACCTAGAAAGGCTTATGGAAAGTAACAACAACAACACAAAAAGCAGATATTTTCAAATCCTCAGTCCAATTTAACTTAAGGGATCCTTACACATCCTGATACAATTTCAACTCAAGCAGCCTAACTACCGCTTGTATGTTATGAAATTCCATATGATGGCATTTTAATCTGTACTTAAGAAAAGGCACTAAATAATTTATATTTACACTTCTTTCAAGTTTTATGTGCTTAGAATCTAATAGTCTCTCTTCAAAAGCCAGAGAGAAAGAGCATGATTTTGTAAATAAGATGTGTGTTCCAATGGCAAATATTTATTGGGTTTGAGTTTTTGTTTTACTGTAACCATTACTGTGCTACATCATTCACAAGTATTCTCCTAGTCTACAGCTAGTGCTTGGGACAATGGAAAATATAAATATGATTTTCATTTGTTTGTTGAATATTTCCAACTGAACAGGGAATATTTTGTCTCCTTGATCTCGGTGCTGTTTATTTTTTGTTTGTTTTAGTTTTTTTAGCTAAGATAAAGCAAATAATCTTGGGAAGATTGATTCTGCTAGATTGTAATTTTTTTTCTTAGTGAAATCTACAAACTGAGTATATAATCTTCTAAGTCAGCCATTATGGATATCTTCTGCTAGTGTTCTAAAAACTCAAATATTGGGGGAAAAATCTAGAAAGAATGGCATGGTTCAAAGGGATCCAATTATAATGAATATTTGTCTTTGGCATTTTCATACTTCATTTGAGAAAGATAATTTTCTTACCACACCCTAAATGAAATCAGTTTTGGCCCATGAGCTAAAATTCAAGCATATCATTCTCTGACCAGCTCACTCTGTCCCATACCCAACATGATACCTTCGGTCCATTGAAGTTACCACCTTTTCACTGTCCTTGCTCTTTGTGTACTCACTTCTCTACTTAGTCAGCCTAAACTCCAAAGTCAATCACTAAATCATTCCCCTGAGTGACATTCAACTCCCTTTCCCCACCCTTCCTGTTCTAAGTCACTTGGCAAAACCTCAACCCTCATTAAACCCTACTCTGCCTGCTCCACATGGCTGACTGATGTCACTTTAAATTCATGACCTCTAACCCTAAGTGGGCCCTCCATGCTACCTGGTACTCACACTGTATTTCCCTAATCAAATCATTGTCCCACTCTCCTAGGCTACTGCATCATAATCTCTACCACCACCCTCTCCTTTATTCTCACTCTCAGCTGATGACCTTGCTTCCTATTTCAATGAAGGAGCCATAGGGATTCTTCTAAAACAAATCAAATAGTGTTCTCTCTCTGCTCAAAACCCTCTAGTGGCTTCCCCTTATCCCTCATAGTAAACACCAAAGTCCTTACAATGACTTACAAAGCCCTACATGAACTGGCCCTATTACCTCTCTGACTTTATCCGCTATGCTCTCCCCTCCATTACTATTCCTACTTTACCAGCCTCCTTGTTGTTCAGTTAACACAATCAAGCACTCTCCTACCCCAGGGCCATGGCACTTGCTGTTTCTTCTGCCCAGAACAGTCTTCCCTCAGATATATTTACACGGCTCACTTCTTTGCTTCCATTTTCTTTGTTCTCAGTGAGGTCTTCTCTGACCATTTGATTTAAATTGGAATCCTATCCTTCATCCTAGACCTCCCTCTACCCCATTCTTGCTTCATTTTTCTCCATAGCACTTATTACCATCTGCATACTATATGTTTTAATTATTTGTTTCGTTTTTTGTCTATATCCACCCACTAGAATGTAAGCTTGAGCCTATGGGCCAGGATGGTGGCCTATTTTGTCCACTGTTGAAACCCCAGCATCTAGAATAGTACCTGATACATAGTGGGTACTTAATAAATATTTGTTGGAGAAATGAATGAGTGAATGAATGAATGAATATAGCATCTTTACTAAAGTAGGTATGTCTAAACCTTACCTATTGGCTTGCTAGTTTATGTCAGCTTGTTGCCTCTTTAATCATTAACAAAGAACACTTAAATCCAAATTTATATTTGACTGGCAAAAAGGAAAAGTCAGAGAATCATGAAAATGGTACACTGCCAGGGTAGAGCAGCTATGACCAATGCTGTGTCTAGCAGGAGCATCTGTGAGCAGTTCCTTTGCCCATAAAAAAAGGAGCAGCTGTAGTCGTTTCTCAGCAGATATCTCAGAAATAATGACTTGTAACTCAAAGCTGCTTTTTCTCTAATCATAAGACTCACAAAAAGTATATTAAGCCCATGAAATTTACTTAAGTCCTACTCACATTAACCAATACTACTCACCTCACTATAAAAATGCTTTTTAGGGCTTCCCGGGTGGCGCAGTGGTTGAGTGTCCGCCTGCCGATGCAGGGGATACAGGTTCGTGCCTCGGTCCGCGAAGATCCCACATGCCGCGGAGCGGCTAGGCCCGTGAGCCATGGCCGCTGAGCCTGCGCGTCCAGAGCCTGTGCTCAAAATTAACCAAGAAATAGCCACTAGAAATTTTTCATTTGAATTTATTACTTACATAAGCTAGTTAAAATCTATATAAAAGTTTTAAGACAAATTATTTGACTTGGATCCAACCACAGTGACAAGGTCAGCTTATTTGTTTGTTTGTTTTTGTAAAGCTGCTATTTTGCGCTTGATAACCACAGATGTGAAAAACAGCGAATCTGTCATTCCTTCTATACTAACCATTGTTTATTGATTCCAAAATGTGCAGAGCTATGTAGGGAAGTCAGGGAGTGATGAGCTGAGAGAGGCAGCTTTCTGCCCCCTTGTAGTACTTGGGATAGAGCCACCCAGTTCAGCTACCATCTGATATTATTCCCTGTTTTATGAATGCATGTCTTATCTCCCCCAAGACTGAACCTAGAGCAGTGCTGGAAGTTTCCTATGTCCTCTATTGACCATACGTTCTTCAAGGTTAGGACCATGTCTGATTCACCTTTCTAATTCTCACAAAACTAGCTTCATTAAAGTCATGGATTTATATATTCCCTATTAAACAACAAGCCCTTAAAAGAATAAAACACCCAGTCTGATTAATCTTTTATTCCCTAAAACAGTGCTTAAACCTAGATGGCAATATATATATATATATATATATATATATAGTATATACACACATTTACATATATATACTTGATGCTGAATGAATGAATAATGAATAAATAAATATCAAATACTCTACAACCCCTTGATAAGTGACCAACTTTGTGGTCCAA
This sequence comes from Stenella coeruleoalba, assembly GCF_951394435.1. Lineage (NCBI taxonomy): Eukaryota > Metazoa > Chordata > Mammalia > Artiodactyla > Delphinidae > Stenella > Stenella coeruleoalba. Next base: position 50,177,086 of record NC_137155.1, on the reverse strand, counting down.
GCCCTCCTATCCCAGCTGCCTGCTTCAGAGATAGGGAAATCAGAACTATTTATGCTGCAGTAACTTCACCATATCTTGGACCATTACCAGCAGAATTTACAATAACGTGCAATATTCATGTTCCAGAGCTAGTCCTTCAAACTGGTAAGATGAAAAATCAATTTCTCTAGGATTTTAAACTAGTTTTTAACAAAAACTAGTTAAAACTAGTTTGGCCACTAGATGGCACTTGAATTAGCCACGGCTCCAGTTTGGGAAGGGGCTCTGTTCCAAAAGTCCTTTGGTAAGTATATAACCTGAAACCCTGAAAACATTCATTTTAAAAATAGGTAGGCTTCCCTGGTGGCGCAGTGGTTTAGTGTCCGCCTGCCGATGCAGGGGACACGGGTTCGTGTCCGTGAGCGGCTGGGCCCGTGAGCCATGGTCGCTGAGCCTGCGCGTCCGGAGCCTGTGCTCCGCAACGGGAGAGGCCACAACGGTGACAGGCCCGCGTGCCGCAAAAAAAATAAAAAATAAAAATAAAAATAGATAAAACTAAAAGACCCCCAGAAAACTTATAATTCTAACTAAAAATTTATAGCATGCTTTACAGTACCAGTTACAGACCACTACAATAAAGTGAGTCACACAGTATTTCTTGGTTTCCCAGTGTATATGAAAGTTATGTAATACACAGTATTGTAGTCTATTAAGTGTGCAATAGCATTATGTCTAAAAAAGTAATATACATACCTTAATTTAAAGCTCATTGATTGCCATTGTAAAGCAATTATTCTCCAATAAAGATGTTGAAATAAATAAATAAAACTAATTGATTGCTGAAAAATGCTAACCATCATCTGAGGCTTCAGTGAGTCATAATCTTCTTGCTGGTGGAGGGTCCTGCCTGGATGCTGATGGCTACTGACTGATCAGGGTGGTGGTTGCTGAAGGTTGGGGTGGCCGTGGACATTTTTTAAAATAAGACAACAGTGAAGTGTAGTGCATGAATTGACTCTTCCTTTCATGAATGATTTCTCTGTAGCATGTAATGATGTTTGACAGCACTTTACCCATGTAGGGCGCGGTCAGCTAACTGCTACGCGGCAGGAAGCTGAAATAAGCTGAGTCATCCTTCCTGTGGCCACTGCGCTTGCGCTAAGTATACTAATGAGGTTTTAAAGTAGCGACCTATCCGATGCTGGCTCACAAATCGCACCATCGGCGAAAGCCAATCACAGAGCGACACATGTTCTTAATCCCTATATAAGCAGACTGCTATAGGATTGCGGGGTCTTCCTTCCATCTTTCTTCAACCAAGCTGTGCTCCAATAAAGTGTGATACGAGAAGAATCTTGCGTGTGGCGGCTCGTTATTCTGCTGGTCGGAGGCGGCCCGCCGCAAGTGGTGCCGAAACCCGGGAACTTCGCGCTCTGCATGGAGGACCGATTCAGAACTCGACACACGGAGTGAACCGTCGGGGATCTCTAGTGTCTCCCCACAGGATCAAGATCCGATCTGGGTGCCATCAAGACTGACGAGAATTGTTGAAGAAAACTTCAGAGAAGATGCTGAGCTGGATGTTCCTGATGATTCTTAATCGAAGTCTTTGTATTAGTTGGAATTCCACAAAGGATTATTCAAATTGTGCAACTGAGTGCTGCCGGGCTGGAGCCCGTTGCCTTTGGAGATTTTGCCTCTTGGCTCTCTTCTGCCTTTTCCTCCTTTGGGGAGTGGGTGGGGGTAGGAATCTTTGGAGTCTGCTGTGTATTTGGGATTATGCTGTGTCTCTGGTTGGTCTGTCGTGTGCGCATCAGGGCACATCGAGATAGGGTCCTGCTCACTCAGGCACTTCTGGCTATTAAGGAAGGAGATTCTCCCGCAGCCTGGCTCTCCGCCCTGAATAATTCGAAATGATTGCCCTTGCACAGAGAGGCCTTGTTGCCATTGCACCTCTATAGGGAGTCATTCATTGTCCTGATTGCCCTTGCACAGAGAGGCCTTGTTGCCATTGCACCTCTATAGGGAGTCATCCATTGTCCTGATTGCCCTTGCACAGAGAGGCCTTGTTGCCATTGCACCTCTATAGGGAGTCATCCATTGTCCTGATTGCCCTTGCACAGAGAGGCCTTGTTGCCATTGCACCTCTATAGGGAGTCATTCATTGTCCTGATTGCCCTTGCACAGAGAGGCCTTGTCGCCATCGCACCTCTATAGGGAATCAGCCATTATTCTGAGGCAGCCCTTGCACCCTGCGGCCCTTGTTGGCATTGCACGCAGGAGGGTGCCTCAGACATGCCAACAGAAAACTGCCCTCGTACGGGCTATGTTCTGCTTGGTGTTCTAATAAATAAAAAAGGGGGAGATGTAGGGCGCGGTCAGCTAACTGCTACGCGGCAGGAAGCTGAAATAAGCTGAGTCATCCTTCCTGTGGCCACTGCGCTTGCGCTAAGTATACTAATGAGGTTTTAAAGTAGCGACCTATCCGATGCTGGCTCACAAATCGCACCATCGGCGAAAGCCAATCACAGAGCGACACATGTTCTTAATCCCTATATAAGCAGACTGCTATAGGATTGCGGGGTCTTCCTTCCATCTTTCTTCAACCAAGCTATGCTCCAATAAAGTGTGATACGAGAAGAATCTTGCGTGTGGCGGCTCGTTATTCTGCCGGTCAGAAACGGCTCGCCGCATACCCACAATAGGACTTCTTTCAAAATTGGAGTCAATCCTCCCCAACCCTGCTACTGCTTTATCAACTAAGTTTATATAATATTCCAAAGCTTTTCTTGTCATTTCAACAGTCTTCACAGCATTGTCACCAGGCATAGATTCCATGTCAAGAAGCTACTTTCTTTACACAGCCATAAAAAGCAACTTCTCATCCATTAAAATTTTATCATGAGATTGCAGTAATTCAGTCACATCTTCAGGCTCCACTTCTAATTCTAGTTCTCTCCCTATTTCCACCACATCTGCAGTTCCTTCCTCCACTGAAGTCTTGAACCCCCTAAAGTCATCCCTGAGGGCTGGATTCAACTTCTTCCAAACTCCTGTTAATGTTGAAATTTGACCTCTTCCCATGAATCACGAAGGTTCCTAATGGCACCTAGAATGGTGGATCTTTTCCAGAAGGTTTTTGATTTACTTTGCCCAGATCCATCAGAAGAATCACTATCTATGGCAGCTATAGCCTTATGAAATGTATTTCTTAGTAAGAAGACTTAAAAGTTGAAATTATTCCTTGATCCATGGGCTGCAGAAGAATGTTATATTAGCAGGCATGGAAACAAACATTAATCTCCTGTACATCTCCATCAGAGCTCTTGGGTGACCAGATGTGTTGTCAATGAGCAGTAATATTTTGAAAGGAATCTTTTTTCCTGAGCAGTAGGTAGGCTTAAAATATTCAGTAGGTCATGTTGTAAACAGATGCACTGTCACCTAAGCTTTGTTGTTCCATTTATTAGAGCACAGGCAGAGTAGATTGAGCATAATTCTGAAGAGCCCTAAGATTTCTGGAATGATAAATGAGCATTGGCTTCAACTTCAAGTCATCATCTGCATGATCCCCCAACAGAAGAATCAGCCTGTCTCTCTTGAAGCTTTGAAGCCAGGCATTGACTTCTCCTCTCTAGCTATGAAAATCCTAGAATGCATCTTCTTCCAATAGAAGGCTATTCCATCTACATTGAAAATCTGTTGTTTAGTGCAGTCACCTTCATTAATCATCTTAACTAGATCTTCTACATAACTTGCTGCAGCTTCTATTCAATACAACATCTCTTGCTGCTTCACCTTGCACTTTTATGTTATGGAGATGGCTTTTTTCCTTAAACCTTGTGAACCAACCCCTGCTAACTTCCAACTTTTCTTCTGCAGCTTCCTCACCTCTCTCTCAGCCTTCATGGAATTGAAGAGAGTTAGGGCCCTGCTCTGGATTAGGCTTTGGCTTAAGGGAATGTTGTGGCTGGTTTGATCTTCTATCCAGACCACTAAAACTTTCTCCATATCAACAATAAGGCTGTTTCACTTTCTTTTGTGTGTTCACTGGAGTAGCACATTTAATTGCCTTCAAGAACATTTCCTTTGCATTCACTGCTTGGCTGTTTGGGGCAAGAGGCCTAACTTTCAACCTATCTCTGTTTTTGACGTGCCTTCTCACTAGGCTTAATCATTTCTAGCTTTTGATTTAAACTGAGAGAAGTGTGACTCTTCACTTGAATACTTAGAGGCCTTTGTCGGGTTATTTATTAACTGGCCTAATTTCAATACTGTGTGTCTCAGGGAATAGGGAGGAGAGGGTAAGAGAAGGGGTATCAGCTGGTCCATGGAGCAGTCAGAACACACACAACATTTATCAATTAAGTTCACCATCTAGTAAGGGCATGGTTCATGGTGCCCCAGAACAATTAAAATAGTAACATCAAAGATCACTGATCTCACATCACCATAACAAATAAAATAATAATGAAAAATTCTGAAACATTGCAAGAATTACCAAAATGAGACACAGAGTCATAAAGTGAACAAATGCTGTCGGAAAAATAACTCTGGTAGACTTGCTCAATGCACCGTTGCCACAAACTTTCAGTTTGTAAATAACCACAATAACTTCCAAGTACGATAAAGTGAAGGGCAACAGAACAATGTATGCCTGTATTTGTAAAATCTGACAACCCTCACGATAAGAGAGGAGGAAAGCACGCAAGTGATAAAGGCAAGTCTTTGGGTACCCAAAGAACTGCAGTGAGAATAACCTACCTGTCAGGAAACCCAGACTCAAACTCCCCTGGACATCTCCCCTCAGTAGCAGAGATTGCTAGAGATGGAATGGAGCCTCCCAAGACTACGGATGAGCCTAGTGTTGAGGCAGGCAAGACTATAGAACAGAGTAGAAAACAGTATAGAAAACACCAGAGTGCACCATATACAGTAAGGGTAATTACTGTTTCCTTAACAACAGGCATGAAATTTTTACATTGGTATATATGTACTGGTATCGAGTCATCATGTAAAGTACATTTCTTACTGAAGTGCAGTCAAAAGCAAAGGCAGTTGTCCTCAGTGAATGAGTGACTATAAAAGACATATGTAAGTTGGGAAATATCTATAGTATGTTAGCCTATTTATATGAGCATTTCCTACTCCTTACTACGTATCTTTGATATGAGTGATCCAGAAGAATAGTCTATTGTGGCAGAGACTGGCTGTGTTCTTTTCTTTCTTGATGAAGTATCAGCCCACAGCTCTCAGATGCTTTGCAGCTCTGTGGGATCATGTGACTAGGTCTCACTAGTGGAATGTGGGGAAGATGACGTGTGTCACCTCCAATAAGGTGATTAAGAGTATGGGTAACTTCTCCACACTCTCTCCCCACCTGGTCTGAAGGCTGAAAGGCCTTAGAAGATGTCAGAACAATTCACCGAAAAAGGCCTGGATTCCTGCAGGAAGCAAAGCTCCAATCTATCCCTGACAACCTGCATTGGCTGTGACATGCATGAGAAACCATCCTTTTTTGTGTTGAGCCACATTTTGGGTTATTTGACTAATCTGACTATCACAATTCTATTTTTATTTATACAGAAGGCAGATAATTCTTAATTGCAAATATACTCAAGCCAGTATAAACTGCTACACAAATGGACTCTATAAAAATGTACCAGCTTTGAATCAGCTGCTTCAAGAATGTTTTCCATTTTATTAGCATAATGATGGCATTTATATTTAACAATGATTTTGTAATTCTGAATGTATATTAGCAATATTACCATTTTATCCTAGAGATTCTTCTTCTATATGCTAATTTTTATATGAATCATAATAGGAAAATAGTGGTTGTTTGTATATATTATCATTTATAAGCAAAAAGTTTGGAACCATTAATGCCAGGATAGTGAGAAATAAATTACATACATCCGATACCCTTCCAAATAATCTTATATAAGAATACAATGCTATGTGCATTTAGCCTCACCTATCTTTCTTGATAGTGGGATTAACTCTCTAAATAAATAACTTATAAAAGTAACTCAAAAGAATCCAGTTAACTCGTGTTGCTGCCCTAGTCTTCAGTCTCCATTACCTCCAGGATAAGGGCCAAACTCCACAGCATTTCGTGCCCTTCGTGCCCCTGCTCGTCTCCCTTGACACAGTCCTCATGGCCCTGTCCTCCCACACTGAAACAATACTGAATTACTTGCAGTTTGTACAAATCAGCTAAAAAGCATATTTAAAACGCAGATTTCTGGAGCCCAGTGTTAAGAGTCACATTCGTTAGATTTGGGGTAAGACCCTGGGCTCTGAATTTTAATAAATATCCCAGGTGACTCTGATGCAGGTGAATTATAAATCACCTGTTGAGAAATACTATTTCAAACAAATTATAAAAGTATTTAATATTTTAAGATGTTTTACAAAATTTTAATAAGAAATAATGCTACAGGGCTTCCCTGGTGGCGCAGTAGTTGAGAGTCCGCCTGCCGATGCAGGGGACGCGGGTTCGTGCCCCGGTCCGGGAAGATCCCACATGCCGCGGAGCGGCTGGGCTCGTGAGCCATGGCCGCTGAGCCTGCGCGTCTGGAGCCTGTGCTCCGCAACGGGAGAGGCCACAACAGTGAGAGGCCCACGTACAGAAAAAAAAAAAAAAGAAAGAAAGAAATAATGCTACAAAGTGCATTTTTAAAGATATAAAAGTTCCTTTTATATGAAGTTATAAAAATAACTAGGTAGTACATTTCTAAAATATCTACTGAATTTATTTCTAAAATAACTAAACAACTAAGCCATTTTTCACTTTAAGAAAAGTATTAACTATTCTAACTTCAACTGCAATTTTTAAAAATTTTGAATCTATATATTAAAAAACAAAAAATTGGATCAATTTTTACACTGATTAGGTTGATTTGAAAAAACAGACAGCAGTAATATAAATAGGTAACATTACCATCTGAATCATCAGGAATAAACAACCACAGGTTAAATTCAATAGGAAAGAAAACAGCCTCCAACTGCCAGTAGAAGCTATAATCTCACAGTGAGAGTCGAAACAAAAATTCATTTTTCAAAATTACATTGTAGTCAGAAGAATAGTTCCACATATATGAACTAATCATGCCCCACTATAACCTCTTAACCGTTAGTTTAGTTCCCAGAACTAGACTACTTTTAGTGAAATTTGGAAACATAGGCCTAAATTTTCATTCCCTACTTCACCTCAATCCTACTCACTTCAGTAAGCATTTTTTCAAATCACTGTCATATTCTTTTTACACTCCTCATCTATACTATAGGACTAACATTTGCCAATAACCTTAACAGCAAAAACAAACAGATAAACAAAAAACCCGTAATCATATCTCTGCCAAAATTTGAGATTCTAGGAAATAAATCACTGGATATAAATGCAAAATGTAATTATCCTGAAGGTTTTCCCTGTTGCAGTATTGGTAGAGCACATATTTCAAAGGTAAGAAAAAGATCATTCTCTTGATTAACATTAATAAATATTTATTGAGGTTCTTATTGGGTATTTGGCAATGTACCAGTCAGTGATCTAGCAATGTGATCAGACGTTAAGTTTGAAATAGATTCACATTGCAAAGGAATATATAACCTAAATTAGAGTTCCAGGAATTGGAGACTGACCAGGTTCTCCTGTGGGAAAAAATTCAAACATATGAAGAGCTGACTGGGTACATAAGAACTGGACACAAATCTCAATAGCTGAGCTAAACTACTTTCTCAGATGCCAATCTTACAAACATCATTTTCAGATTTCTTCTATAAAGAGGTACAACCATAATCCCCGGAAGACCTGAAGGAGCACCTACTCTGAAGTCTAGGACTTCCTTCTCTGAAATCTATGAACCACGTCAGCTCTTCTCCACAGCCCTCTAAGCAGGGTGGCCCAAAGGAATCTCAGTTTTAATAAAACCTAAAGCCTTCCCACAGAGTATCCTCTATTCAGATTTCCAGACTTCGCTTCTTAGATTAGGGGTTCTTTTTAACCAATTTGTAGAGCTTTAGTAAAGACAGGAAACAACATGCTGTATAGTAATTAAGCCAAGAACTCTGTGTCAAAGGCTCAAAAGCCCATTCTACTTTTGACTCACCCTGGGACCTATGAAGGTGACTACACTTCTCTGGAACTCTTTTTTCTCATCTAGAAAATGGAAAGATGAATACTAACCTGCTTTGATCAGAGGATTGTTACATGGGGGAAAAATGCATTTGTAAGGGTTTTTGGAAAATACAAAGAGCTATAGAAAGGTTAGATAATAAAAGTTTTGTCTAAGCAAGACTGGAATGGCTACTTCTCTTCATTTTTACCTTCTGTTGAACTCACCTTGCTTCTCAGGCTACAAAAGAAGGAACCCTATATTTCCTCTCTAAGAAAGTTTTTAAAAATAGTTTTTAAATGCCTTTTATATTCATGCTTCAACTTCTCCTGGAATTGGCTTTTTTCCTCCAGCATTATATATCCAAGATAATGAGGAATTCAGAAGAATCACTTGCTGATGAAAACACCCATAGGCTGGCCTGATGCCCAACAAAGATGAGTACAGTCCATGAGGAACTAGAGAAATCTGCCTCTTTCTACACAAACAGTTGGGCCCTTCATCTTGTATCACAGACTTAAGGCCCAACAGCCCTTTATCAAATTCTCATGGAATAGGAATACCTCTCCCAAGGAATTTGAATTTTGAATAGGTCGAATTTCTTACCAACTTAGGAGCTTTTCCATTTCTAGTTTATTTTCTAAAATTTTCATTTCCTTCTATTATACAGTTTACAAAGCACTTCTTCATATTTTAGCACATGTACAACAATAGTATATGGTGGAGGAGTACTACTTTAATGAATTCACACATATGCATGAAATTATCTGTCTACCCACGTAATGAATGGATGTCCTCAGGACAAGGTAATGAAAAAGACAAATGTTCTACTCTACCCCAAAATTTTACAGCCATCGTATTTTGTGTTTCTGATGGCAAAAAAAAGAGAAATAATCAAGACAAGATATTTTTAATGTCTTATTTCACCCATCCTGAAACAAACTAAAAACATAAATATAAAAATAAGATATAACTTTGAGTTCTAGAAAAAGATATCCCCTTTAACCCATCCATAAATACTAGATAAGTGATTGACAGTAATTATTTTTCACATGGGAGCGCTTTCTTAAAAAAGTTAAAGAAACACTACATGTATGGCTGCACATTACAGTTAGATAGAAACTTAGAATTCTTAGTTTTCACATACATTATTTAATTTAACTTCACAACAACCCTGTGATGTAGGCAGAGAAGCTGTTAGTATCCCCATTTTCCAGATGAGTAAACTGAAATTCAGAGGAGCCTGAGAACATGGCCTTCTATGCTTAGTAATAAATGATAGAGCTAAAAGTCAAACCCTGGACTAGACTTTTTATACTACACAGTGCTGCTTGCCTTAGTTATTTTAGGAAGAGTAGAAAATAAGACTAGAAAGGCAAGCAGAGGCCAGATCATAGAGAATGCCAGACAATGCCAAATCATTCAAGGATCATTGCTGGGTTTTCTTGGGGGGGAGGTTTATTTTTTTGGTTTGTGTTTTAAATCAGAGGTGAGCTGTAGCAAGATTAATCTGGCAGATATATACATAATAGATTAAAGGAAAGAGAGTGTATCAGTCTGGCTACACTCAGGAGACAGAAACCACACAGTAATTTGAATAGGAGAAGCTTAGCTTTAAAAGATTATTTAACTATGATAGAGGAGTAACTATAAAGATGTAAGAGAACTCTAAAGAGAATATTATGGCTGATGAAGAGTACACAGGGAAGAAGAAATTTGGATGGACAGCCTCCTCCCCAAGGCATGGGTAAAGACCTCACTGGAGAAGGTACGGTTGCAGCCCACTAGATAGTGGAGATGTTTGCTGGGTTGGCCAGGCCAGAGTTGGTCCACAGTCACCGCATAGCAAGAGATAACCCTCCAGGGAGTAGGCGAGCAGAGGCTTGTGAGTGAGCACACAGAAGGAATCAGGGCACTACTACTGGTACGAGGCCTGGTGCACATGGTATCCACGGCAGGACCATTATAGGGAATGTTCTGGAGTGCAAGCAAGCAAGGCTGGTGGGCATATACACAGAAAAAATCAGGGTGCCACTGCCAGCAGGCAACCTGGGGCATACCAGTGTCTACCTTGGGAGGGTTGAAGCAAGGTTCAGGACAGATCTGTGACATCACCAATGGACTGCCCATTCTGGGGCACATTTCAGGTACAGCACCAGTAGATGGCCCTCCCACACACACCACTGACAGACCCCAAAGCAGGAGCAAGGAAAAGCAAAATGTAGCACATGGACCAGGGAGAGAAGCCCTCATCTTCGGGCAATGTTCCTCCAGCAACCTCTGCTGACAACACTTAACACTGTGCTCACTGTGACAGAGAAATGCTTAAAGAGTCAGTCCATTACCCCAAGCAGGTATGTGGAGCTGAAAGACAGTAAACTGATGACTGGGACAGATAGCTTGGAAGTTCTCCTCCCCTCCCACCTAAACCATAGTAACAACAAGAGAAATTGCCACTGATTGGAACTATGATTTAGTAAGGGTCATACAACTATTTTCCAGGCTGTTCTTTCTGAGTTCTTGTAAATGTAATCTTCAATTGGTTCCTTAAAAATATTCTCCTATTGCATCTTTAGTGATCATTCTAAAGTAAAATTCTAGCTCTTCAAAAGCTTTCTTCATCTTCCCTTTTTGGGAAAAGGCAATTAGAAAAAAGGAAAGGGAAAGATGGCATCTAGGAGAGTGTAGACATTCATTCCCGCATCCTGCCACAGACAACTAAAGCTAACCATGGCAGTAAGATCAATTTGAAAGCAACTGGAACTTCAGTTAAAAACAACTTCTCTATCCATCAGTGACTGATCCTCTTGCCCGCCTTACAAATACTTCTTGCTTAAGGTAGGGGGATCAAAAACCTTTTCCCATTGATCTCTTCAAGCTAGTCACACCCATTCAGGAATGAAAGAGACCAAAAGGAAAGGGGGAATTAAGGTGGATAGTATTTATTAAGCAAACATTGCAAAAAGTATGTTCTTGCTCATAGGTTTGTAAATAAGGGAATATCTAGTGCAAACTTCTCCACCCCATAATGTATATAAGTGGATTTCTGGAAGCTCTTTAATATTTAGTGTTTTTAAAGTCTCTAATGAAGGAGGAAAGTCCAAGCTGGGAAGAACAAAACAAAATGATAGAAAACTCTGAGTTCTTCCATCTATATAGAAAATGTGCTGCCTTTTTTACAAGGTATCAGTTAACTTTCTTTTTCTTTTTAATAGTTGTATAACAATGATTCATCTTTTACTGTAAGAGCCCCTCTCAAGTATTCCACAACACATATTAATCAAGAACTTTAAAAATCATATTCTTCAATGATGCAATTCCATTTGATATTGTTGATCATTCACCGCTTCTAGTGGCTTCCATAATACAATGCTCTCCTAATTTTCCTCCTACCTCTCCCTAGAGCACTAGAATTTCTCAGGGTTCTGCTGTAGGCCTCTTCTTTCCTCACGCTACTCAGCTATCTCCTCAGTGATCAGTTGCATGGTTTCAATTACCACCTACATGGAAATGACATAAATATGTTTCTGCAGCCTAGACCTGTCTTCTAAGCAACAGACCTATACATCCAACTGCCTCTAAACACAATATGAATGCCTCCCAGGCACCTCAAAACCAGCATGTATAAAACTAAAGTCATCACCTTGCCCATAAAGTTTTTCTTGCTCCTTTATTCTTTATCTCTATGAATGGCACCACCATACACCCAGTTACCCAAACCAGAAACCTAGAAGCCATTCTTGATTCTTCCTTCCCCATCAATTCCCACAGGAAATTCTACTTCCCAAATATTTCTGAAATCTACCCACCTCTCTCTATTTCCTCCAGCAACTCCCCTAACTCACAGCACTATCGTCTGATGCCCTCTTAGTGAAGGTCTTTCCATCCAACCCATTCTCCACACAGCAGCCGGAGACATTCTTACACATCAGAAATCACATCACATGATAAGAAGGGCTTAAAACCCATCAGTCACTCTTAGAATAAAGTCCAAACTTAACATGACTTAAAAAGTCCTTATCTTGGGACTTCCCTGGCGGTCCAGTGGTTAAGAATCTGCCTTCCAATGCAGGAGACGCAGGTTCGATCCCTAGTCGGGAAACTAAGATACCACATACCACATGCCGGGGGGCAACTAAGCCCACATGCTCTGGAGCCCGCGCACCACAAGTAGAGAAGCTCACGCACCACAACGAAAGATCCCACATGCCACCACTAAGATCCTGCATGCTGCAACGAAGACCCGAAGCAGCCAAATAAATAAATTTTTTAAAGTCCTTATTTTGCCCAGCCTACCTCTCCATACTCATCTTTTCTCCCTCTTCCTTCACCAACACCTCCAAAGTCTCTTGTTTTCTCTTGCCTGTGAGCCCTTGTATATGCCCTTGACTCTGTAGACCCCTGTTCCCTTCCACCTGGCCCTGTGCTCTTGGCCTACTCCTACTCATGCTGAGATTAAATGGCTCATCCCCTGAAGCGCCTCCTCAAAATCCCCTGGATTGTGAAGCGACCCTATCTTGTACTCCCAGAGCACCCTATACTTCACCCCAATCTAAGCATTACCATGCTTCATTTTTCTTTACTTTTTTTTAATATCAGCTTTGTTGAAGTATAATTTACATACAGTTAAATTAGCCAATTTAAATGTATAATTTAATACATTTTTACAAATGTATCAGTTCTGTAACAGCCGCCACAATCAAGATATAGAACTGTCCAATCAGCCCAAAAAGTTCCATTGTGCTTTTTTCCAGTCAATTAACTCCCTGCACCTCTGGCTTCAGATTAACTGCTGATCTGCTCTGTCACTATAGGTTTGCCTTTTCCAGAATATCATATAAATGGAATCATACATACATACATACATAGGCAGTTGTAAGTGGCTGGCTTCTTTCACTTAAAGCAATGCTTCTGAAATTCATCCTTCTTGTTGCATATAAGAGTAGTTCATTCCAGGACTTCCCTGGTGGCATAGTGGTTAAGAATCCGCCTACCGGGCTCCCCTGGTGGCACAGTGGTTGAGAGTCCGCCTGCTGATGCAGGGGACATGGGTTCATGCCCCGGTCCGGGAAGATCCCACATGCCGCGGAGCGGCTGGGCCTGTGAGCCATGGCCGCTGAGCCTGCCTGTCCAGAGCCTGTGCCCCCAAACGGGAGAGGCCACAACAGTGAGAGGCCCGCGTACCGCAACAACGACAACAAAAAAGAATCCGCCTGCCAATGCAGGGGACACGGGTTTCATCCCTGGTCAAGGAAGATCCCACATGCCACAGAGCAACTAAACCCGTGTACCACAACTACTGAGCCTGTGCTCTAGAGCCAATGAGCCACAACTACTGAACCCATGTGCCACAACTACTGAAGCCCATGTGCCTAGAGCCCATGCTCCGCAACAAGAGAAGCCACCACAATGAGAAGCCCACACACTGCAATGAAGAGTAGCCCCCGCTTGGCACAGCTAGAGAAAGCCTGCGCGCAGCGACGAAGACCCAACGCAGACAAAAATAAATAAATAAATAAATAAATAAATAAATTTTTTAAAAAAGAGAGTAGTTCCTTTTTTTTTTAATTGCTGTGTAACATTCCATTACATAAATGTACCAGTTTGTTTTCCCATTCACTTGTTTCTAAAATGCTTGTTTCCAGTTTGGAATTATTAGGAATAAAGCTGCTATTGATATTTGCAAGTCTTTGGACATATATTTTTATTTTACCTAGGCAAAGCCCTCCAAGTAGGATTGCTGGATCATATGGTATGTTTAACTTTATAAGAAACTGCCAAATTGCTTTCCAAAGTGCTTGTTTCATTTTGCATTTTCACCAATATACAAGAGTTCTAGTTGCTCTGTCTTCTTGACAACACTTGGTATCATCAGTCATTTTAACTTCAGCCACTCAAGTGGGTGTATAGTGGTTTCATACTGTGGTTTTGATTTGCATTACTCTAATGACAAATGATGTCAAGTGTCTTTTCATATACTTACTTGCCATTTATAAATCTTCTTTAGTAAAGTACCTGTTCATTTCTTTTGCCCACTGTTGTGTTGGGTTCTTTGACTTTTTATTATTGGGTTATAAGTTTGTCTGTATATTCTGATACAAGTCCTTTATTAAATATGTGTCTTGAAAATATTTTTTCCCAGTCCAAGTCTTTCCTTTTCATTTTCTTAATAGTGTCTTTTGAAAAGCAAAAGATTTCAATTTTAATGTCATACAATTTATCCATTTTTCTTGTATATCACACTTTATTTTAATGGCTTTGTTAACCGTCTATCTTCCTCCTACAGAATAAGCTCAATGAAGGATGACAACATGTTTCTCTTGCTTATTATTTTATTTCTTGTGCCTGATGTGTAAGATACTCAACACCAGGCACATAAAGCACACAAAATTAATCAATTGATTATAATTAATAAAAATGTGGAGGTACAACTAAGTTTTCTGTACTAGACAAACCAATTACTATTACATGCTGCACTCCCAGCCTGTTAGGCTGCCATGTTTTGTGCTATGTGGTTCTCTACCTCCCTCATTCTTGGCCACATATTATGACGCTAGAGAAAAACAAGGGCCTCCCATTCTCAAGCTGATCATCTCCCTATACAGGGCTCTAATGTGGGTAAATCTGTTTAAACAGAGACAAGCTAGACCAATAAGAGTCTTGCTAATAGAAACTTGAATTGAAAAATACAGAGAGGGGCCTCCCTGGTGGCACAGTGGTTGGGAGTCCACCTGCCGATGCAGGGGACACGGGTTCGTGCCCCAGTCCAGGAAGATCCCACATGCCGTGGAGCTGCTGAGCCCGTGAGCCATGGCCACTGAGCCTGCGCGTCCGGAGTCTGTGCTCCGCAACGGGAGAGGCCACAACAGTAAGAGGGCCACGTACTGCAAAAAAAAAAAGAAAAAGAAAAATACAGAGAAATAAGCAGTTAATAGAGAGATAAGAAGCTGAAATGATGTAGGAAAAAAGGCCATGAAATAGAGCAGAAGCCATGAACAAGATGACATTCTGAAGATGAATCTGTGAGGTAGATAAAAGAAACCAAGTGTACTACGGTAGTTATCAACCTGACCACACATCTAAAATAACTTGAGAAACTTATAATTGTAGTCATCTGGGTCCCATCCCAATTTGTTATTTACTCAACAAAGTACTTACTCAACAATTTTTTTAACATCTACTAGGTACCAGACACTGTTCTAGGCACAGGATACAGTTGTGAAGAAAACAAATAAAAACTCTTAACTTTATTGAGATTTATTGAGTCAGAATATACAGTGATGTAACTAGACATGTATATATTTGCTATAGATTAAGGGTCTGTATCCCTCCAACAATCATATGTGAAATGTTAGCCCTCAAGGTAATGGTACTAGGAGGTGGGGCCATGGGGAAGTGATTAAGTCATGAGAGTAGAGCCCTCATGAATGGGACTAGTGCCTTTATATATAAAAGAGGCCAGAAGAGAGGTCTTCAACCAGAACTCAACCATGCTGGCATCCTCATCTTAGGCTTCTAGCCTCCAGAAGTATGAAAATTAATTTCTGTTGTTTACGAGCCACCCAGGTTTGTGGTGCTTTGTTACAGCAGCCCAAACTGAATAAGACAATATTTTCAAGCTCCATGGATGAGTCTAACCCAGACTCAAGAACTACTGAAGAAGAGAAGGGAGTTGGAAGTGGGAAAAGGGAGATGACACAGAAAAACAAGAGACAGAGAATTGCTGAGTTATATTAAAGGTAGAGATCTATTCTAAAGATCTGTGAATTCCTGGTACTGAGGTCCAAGGAGCCACCTGGGATTTTGTTCAGCTTCAGTAAGACTCAGTTATAGTGTGGTTTCTACTGTCCCATGAAGGTTAGCTTGTCCCAGACTCTTGTGAGGCCTGGCCACAAAGCTGAGATGCCTGTTTTATTTACCTTCCTCCTCATTATTTGAAGTAACTTGAGAGGTTCTGTTCCTTAGAACAAAAATAACTGAACTAAACCCATGTCCTAAACTCAGGTCCCTTCTTGCCCTAGATGAGAGGCAGATAACTGACAACAACATGCCTAGCTTTTTCCAAGCCTTCTAGTCTATTTCTCTGGACACTGACTGAGGACCAGTGAGAACTTAAGGCAGTTCCAAGTGGGACAATACCATCTGCATATGAGTATCCCATATGAGTATGAGTAAGAGTATTATCCCACTGCCTCACAGACTTTTACTGCCTTTTCTTTATTCACCAGAGCAAACCCCTTAGACAACAGTCCAGACTGAACCTGAGTCAATCGATCTCTTTTGGATACCATATTTTGACTGTTGGCCACTAGTCTTGGGTTTTTCAAGTCTGACTTTCAGCTCTGGCCATGCCCAGACCCAGCTAAGTCCCCTCCCCCAACATGTCTCCCTCCAAGTTATTGATTAATCCAATAGATATATGAGTCTCTAATATGTGTCAGACACTATGTTAGTCATTAGGATCATGAATCTGGGCAGGGGAAGATCTTGAGTTTGATGTTGGAGTTTGTTTTTGATGGAAATGGTAGCAATGCTCGACAGCAGTTGGAAATGTAGACCTGGAGCTTGGGAAATAGTTGGGAGTAGATGAGCTTGTCAAGAGAGTAGAAGAGGAAAAGAAAGCTGAGACTTGGTTAATGGCCAAACTAAAGAATATAGAAAAGATAGGTCAGTTTTAGAAAAGAAGAAGGAGGAGGAGAAGGAGGAGGGGGAGGAAGGGGAGGAGGAGAAGAAGAAGAGGAAGAAGAAGCGGAAGGAGAAGAAAAAGGGACACAAAGTAAACAAAAGAAGATCCAGAACAATGCAGCGTCATAAAAGACATTAGAGCAGAGAATTTCAAGAGAGGGGAATTCAACAATGTCAAAAGCTGGGCATGGGGGGCATTAAACAATGTCAAAAGTTGCAAATCAAAAGCTGCAGCAAAATATGAAAGAAAATAAGAAATGAAAAATCCTATCTGGAGATGAGTGAATGAGAATGAATAAATATTTTAAGACTGATTCAAAATGAAAAGTATAGTAAAATAATGGCTTTAATTTACAACTTTGAAA
The DNA here is from genome assembly GCF_951394435.1 of Stenella coeruleoalba. Lineage (NCBI taxonomy): Eukaryota > Metazoa > Chordata > Mammalia > Artiodactyla > Delphinidae > Stenella > Stenella coeruleoalba. Next base: position 50,159,937 of record NC_137155.1, on the reverse strand, counting down.
CATTTAACAAAGTTTGCAAAAGGTCACACAGACCCAGTGCCAACAGAGTGAAGTAGATGGGAAAGAAAGTGATCAGGAAGTTAACCAGCCAGCTCAAGGACCTCAAGAAGAAAGGCATGCAGCAGGAAAAAATAACCACTATTTTTCTGAAATTCCCACTATTGCTTATAAAAACCACAACGCTCCTTAAAGTTTGAAAATATTTTAAATATGCTTCACTTTGCAGATTTGGAAACAGTACCCTAGAGAGAATTCAGTTTGAAGGAAAAGGAGCCAAAAAAGAAAAAAAAAAAAAAATTGGATCGCTTAAGTAGCCATGTGTGATCTTTCTTTGATGGCACTCACTGGGCGTTCTCTGAATTTACGATCAGGGGCTTCTAATTGATAAAGCTTTGATAGCACAAAAGGTCACCATGGATTACTCAGCCCTGCTTTGCAACATACTGTGCTCTTCACACACATTAGCAATTAACTGCAATAAATAATGGCATGAGTCACCCCTTTCAAACACAGGACAGCATCCTGAAGCTCCTTACCCGCAGTAAACAGCAGTAGGAACTGGCCTTTGTAGTAAACACTTTCCATTCCACAGTAAAATTCATCTCTGAAGCTTGTCTGATATTTTTTCCCATTTAACACACATATTTTATATGGGATATAAGTCTACTCCCCCAGATGATTAGAAACCATATTTTTAAATAAAATCTCTGTAACACAAATGATATAAGTATGAACCTACCATTTAAAAAATCTCTTTAATTAAATTATTCCTTCTTATAACCAAGAACACTTTATTATCCTAATGATTTATTATCTTAATTCAGTCCAACTGGCAAGAAGGAACTAGGTACCATTCTGTTGTAACATGTCTCATTCCCATTCCAATTTTGTTCGCAATAAATGTGTTACAGTTCTTCCATTGGCAGTCAAGGGAACTTCATACAAAAGCAGCATTTACTTGCAGTTACAACAGAGCCAAGCAATACATATGCTATTTGACAGTTTGGAATATCTGTTTTCCAGCATTCATCTGGAGCTGTTATTGGAACCATTAAAATTATTTTTTTACAGTTTTTAAAGGCCTAAGACATATTAATTTGTCCTGATGGATGGTATAATATGTTCACGTAAAAGAAAAACAAGTATTACATAAAACATGACTAAACTGGTCAGCCACCCCTCTTTACCTTTCTTTCGACTCCATGTGTTTAATTCATTCTCCATTGAAAATGGCAACCAGTAAAAAATAAAACCCCCAGTTTGATTCACTTTTTACTGGGTGATATTCACACTCCTTATCACAATAAGCAATGTCATTTTTGATCCAAAATAAGATTGAAACTTTTACTTTCACACAAAACTAAACACAGATCGTCTGATAATGGTAGAGAACTTCGTACAAACTGCCTCATTTAAAAGGCCCATTTAATGCCACATTTCATTAATATGGCCTGACTTAAATCAGACAGGCTCTCTTACAAGGAGCCAATCTTTATCTTTATTTAAAATTGGAGTGTGTGGCTTATCTGTCACTATAAAAGACCTTGCCTTCTTTGTACAGGGGTAGAAGTTAAAGCTGAGGAGCAGGGTGAGCCTCTTTGACACAGTCAGGACAATCCAATTTACAAACAGATTGTATCCAAAGGTTCTTTTGTCAGTCTATTATAGTATTTTAAAAGCATTTTATCATAGAAACAATGTTGTACTTATTGGTCAGGTTCTTAGGAAAGCCCATAAAAGCCTGTTTAACCCACCATATAGTTGTGCTAACAGTTTAATAGTACCAAAATGCACCTGTGCTAAATAATACCATAGAACTGTGCACAATGTTGCTATGAGAAAATTCATTGAGAGTGCCAATTTTTTATGCCTGTGACATAGCTTACCAGTAACATCCTCTTCACTTCCTCTTGCAGATTTCCCTCCCTGTTGAGCAACAGGAGTTGGACTTCCTTGCCCTGAATAAAAGCCACCAATGTTGGCCACTATTATTTGGAGCCAGCATAGTAGAAGAATCACAAATGGTAGGTGAAGACAGAGACTAAGGGCAAGGGATGAGGGTGTGGGATAGAGTCTAATAGGTTAAGGATGGATGGAAGTCTCTCGCCAGCATACACCTCGGACCACATTCCTTGGTCTAACCTGGGCATCATCATGCCTTTCTTTCTTCCTGAGGATTACTCTGTCTGATTCACCTTCAATTGCTATTACCTGTTGCTTCTGCCAAGGTTTCTCTCTTTCACCTAAGTCGACTGCACCACAAAATAGCATTCTTGGCTTTTCTCCTTTGCTCCTGTGTGTCCTTTTGAAATTTCTTAAAGATTGTTATAGCTGCTAACAAAGGAAGTCAAGGAATAAAAAAGCTCTCCGAAATTTACTTTCCACATCTTTTTTGTTAATTTAGACTAAGTTAAGAAAGACAAAAGTACACCTGGATGATAACAATAGGTTTGGGGGGGACAAAACAAGGTATGAATTTGTTCTACAACATTCAAGAGCAAGATAGATCACATTAAATGGATATATTCTATGTAGAAAAAAAATCTGGTTCAGCCTCCCACAAGCCAGAGTTGGTATCAAGATATTCCAATTCACATTTGAGAGACTGCCTTCTCCCCTTCAACTCCCCCAGTGGGACCGTGAAAACAGGGTAAATCTCTTCTTCTGACCCTCAGATCATCATGGTCACACATGATGTTCACTGCTTAAGCCCACCAGTCCATTCAAAGACAGACCACACCATTCTTCTGTGCGAGGGATCTATTAAGTCAACTTCCAAGACAGTCATAAATGCTCCCTGCCCACAGCAACAACAAGCCCCACCTCAACTCCCCATCAGAAGATCTCACTTCGAGGGTAAAGTGTACAGGTTCCATCTACTCATAAATCTGTCACCTAGATTGGCACCCCACCCCAATCTCTGAAAGCTAATCCCACTCTTGCCAGTTCTGTATCCCCTGCTCTCCTCAACAAACCCCCTTCCCCAAGCTTGATGTTCCCACTGCTACTCTCCTCCTACCTCTGTATTCCCAAAACAAAAACTTGGGTGGTAGGGTTTTATTCCAGGTACCAAGAAACTCTCAGTTTTGCTCTTTTTTCAGGCCTTCTATATAAGGGCTATTTACAACACCCTGAAGCTAGGAAGCCCAGAATCAGAACATAACAACTTCTGGGGATTGTGGAAAAAAATGTTAAATTATGTCCATAAATTATCCTGCCAAATATATTTCAGAGGAACTCCCAGACTCACATTTTTCTGGTTTTTTTTTTTTCCTACATGACAGGTTGGCTGTAAACCAAGCCAGAGATGTAAGTGATACAGTGAGAAGGTCTAACATCTATATAATTGAAGTTCCAGAGGGAGAGGAGAGAGTGAATAGGGCAGAACAGAAAGAAAATCTGAAGAGATAATGTGTGATTATTTTCTAAGACTGAAAAAATACAGCAAGATATAGAATTAAGAATGCCTATAAATCCTAAGAAGGATAAGAAAAAGATGACTACACTTAGGCACAGCAACCCGAAATCACTAATTTTTTAGATGTGATGGTTTTGTGATGATTCAATAGATAAATTTAATAATAAAAGTTTTAGCAATCCTTATCTTTTGGACATACATACTCAGATTTATGGATGAAATTATATTATGTCAAAATAATCAAGGAATGAAGAAGTAGGTAGGGATATAAAGAGGAATAAATTGCTAATCTTATGATGAGTTGTTAATTGTTGAAGTTGAGTGATGGATAAATCAATACAGAAACTGAAGTGGAAGAGAAGGTCACTTTGTTTTGTTTTTGTTTTAATTGCAGTAAAATAAAACATTATTTACCATCTTAACCACTTTTTAAATTTTTTTATTTTTTATTATTGTTATTTTTTTGGCCACACTGCATGGCTTGTGGGATCTTAGTTCCCCAACCAGGGATTGAACCCACGCCCTCAGCAGTGAAAGCACGGAGTCCTAACCACTGGACTGCCAGGGAATTCCCCCATTTTAACCATTTTTAAGTGTATAGTTCAGTAGCGTTGGTATAGTCACATTGTTGTGCAACAGATCTCTAGAACTTTTTCATCTTACAAACTGAACTCTATACCCATTAAACAACACTTTCCCTCCCTCAAGTCCCTGAAAACTACAATTCTTCTTTGTGTTTCTATAAATTTGACTACCTTAGATACCTCATATAAGTGGAATCATACAATATTTGTTATTTTGTGACTGGCTTATTTCACTTATAATGTTCTCAAGGTTCACCCATGTTGTAGCATGACAGGATTTCCTTTCTTTTTAAAGTTAATAATATTCTATTGTATATGTATGCCACATTTTGTTTATCCATTCCTTTGTCAATGGATATTTAGCTTGCTTCCCACCTCATGGCTACTATGAATAATGCTGCTATAATTATGGGTGTGCAAGTATCTCTTCATGGTCCTGCTTTCAATTCTTTTGGATGTATATTCAGAAGTAGAATTTCTGGATCGTATGGTAATTTTATTTTTAATTTTTCAAGGAATTGCCATACTGTTTTCCATAGCAGATGCACCATTTTACATTCCCACCAATGGTGCACAAGGGTTCTAATTTCTCCACATCCTCATTATACTTATTATTTTCTGTTTTTTTGATAGTAGTCATCCTAATGGGTGATATTTCTTTGTGGTTTTGATTTGCATTTCTCTAATGATTAATAAAGCCATCTTGTTTTCCAAGATGGACCTGAAGGACTTATGGGAGTTGCTCAGCTAATTGAATCCAGAAGCATGAGGAGCATGGTTGAGGTCAATACTGCAGTTTGCCTCATCTACTGTCTAGAGTCCACCTGATACATATGTGTTTATATGAAACAAAGTGAATGGATTTGGTTCTAATCTTGGTTGTTCAGGTTAATCAGAGTGGCTGAGAGTGGCCTATTCTTGGGGAAAATTACTAGCAGCTAAGATGGCATAGAAACAAGGGGTGGATATTGTTGGGAAACAATTCTCCGTGGGTCTCTTACGTTTCTGCACATCTTGCAAGCTAAGACACTAAGTTCCTTTGTTCTGGACTATCTTTCCAAGGATGTTTGTATACTGAATAGCCTTGGAAAGATCTTGGGACAGATCTTGGAAGATAGTATGTCCCTTTGAAGCTTCAAAAGACAATCAAGCTTACTGACGATTATAAAAGTTTCAGGTTTCCTAAGCTCAGGGTCTCTTTCCTGTAATGCAACTCACTGTGTGTGCAGAAGTCACCTGGCCCTCTTCACATTGCCCTGGGGAAAGTGGGGCTCAGGGAACTGGCACAAATGCTAATTCTCAGGCTGTTGTTATTGCTGTGAGTAATAAACAATCCTTTGTCTCTGATCCAGGAGCCAGAGCAGACACAAAACTGTGTCAGGCTACCTTATACCTTGTAAATAGGATAAAATCTCAGCTCTTTTACCATTCTTGACAAATATGTACAAAATAAAAGTAATACAAATAATACAGAACCTAAAAGATCTAGATAAAGCAATGCTCAGAAGAATATACACAGTCTTAGAAACTTCTTTTAATGGTCAAAAAGAATGAAAATTAATGAATTAAGCATTCAGCTCAAGATCTTAGAAAAGGACAATAAAATAAACCTAAGGAAAGCAAAAGAAAGATAACAGCAAGAAAAAATTAAACAAAAAATGAAAAAGAATGTATTTTTAAATATCAGTTCTTAAAATAAATAAATACATTAGATAAACATTCACGATTCTAACTAAGAAAAAATAGAGGAAAAAAATATATTTTTAAAGTAAACTTTAGAAATAACCATAGAATTAGAGGATATTAAAAGAACAATAAACTCCTTTGCTCAAATTCATGAAAATAAATCATTTGCTAATATGGTGTCATTTTGTTTTAATGAAGCCAGCAAAACACCGATACCAAAACTCAACATATATTGCACAAAAGAAAACTATATAGATCAATTTAATTATATATACTCATAAATTAATTAAATCATTATCAAATGGGATTTAGCAGCACATTTAAAAAGTAATACATTCTGGCCAGCTATGTTCATAGCAGGGATGGTAGGATACTCATTATTAGCAAATGTATTAACATAATCCATCACATTAATAAGCTGAAAAGAAAAATCATAATATCCATAGATTAAATAGTAGCATTTGATCAAATTCACATCTATTCTTCATTTTAACTAAGTAATTCTTAATAAAAAAGGGATAAATAGAGTCTCGTTTCACACAATTTTATTACATCATATACATCCTGCATAACTGAGAAATACCAAACACATTTCTATGGAAGTTAAGAAAAAGAATGCCTATTATTAGCATGATTAGTTAACACTGTTGTGGAAGTATCAGCTGACACAATAATTAGAAAAAGAAATGGGTAATAAAATTTAAGATAAAATGAGTGAATAAATAAATAGCCTTTCTGTATACAAACAACAGTCACTTACAAAATATAATAAATAAAAGATCCCATTTACAGTAGCAATAATAAGATTAAATGCCTAGTAATAAATTTAGCAAGAACTATGTCAATGTTATATAAAGAAAAACCTTAAAATGCTACAAGTCACACACATGCAAAAAGAAGACTTGAATAAATGGAAACACTGTGATATGACAGATAATAGTAAAGAAATGAAACATATTTCTCAGTGGAGAAAGAATTATTCAATAAATGGTGTTAAAATGGATCAAATTTTAATTTTTTAATAATAAAACTACTAGAAGAAAACATGGGAAATGATCTTATAATATTTGAAAGGGAAAGCCTTTCTAAACCATGAAAGAAAAACTAAATAAACCCAAGTTCATGTAAATTAAAATATTCTACATGAAAAAAACAAAAGATTAAAGTTAAAAGTTAGGGGAAAAATATAGCATTATTAAAGCCTAAAGCCTCCTTAATATATAAAGAGGTTCTGCAAAAAGACAAACAGTTCAGTTGTGGGGGATAAATGGTCAACAGGAATAAAAAGACAATTTAAAGAAAAAAGAAATAAATGAGGCTTTAAATATATGAAAAATTGATCAACCTCACTCATAATAAAATGTAAATTGAAGTTAGGAGATACCAATTTTACCTAACAGATTGGCAATGATCAAAAAAATTGAAAACCTACTGTTGGTGAAGGAGAATAGGCATCCTCACAGTTTGTTGGTAGAAGTGTAATAGGTACCATATCAATGGAAGGCAGTTTGGCAACATCTATCAAAATTTTAAATGCACTTATCTTTTGATCCAACAATTCTATTTCTCAGAATATGTCCTACAGATATTTTGTACATGTGAAAAATGATATGGAAAGAAAGATCCCTGCAGAAATGTTTTTAATGGCAATAGATTAAATGCCCATTAAGATTAGTTAAATAAATAATGGTAGTACATCCACCCAAATGACTGCTGTACAGCCATTAATAAAGAAGCAGCTCCTTTTGTATTGATAAAGAATGATCCCTAAACTATAAAAAAGCAAATTAAAACTATGTTAATACATGCTCATGGAATACAATTCTGAGGTTACAAATGGATTTAGAATACAAAATGAGTTTAGGCAACAATGTGTAGATTGATGTTCAACATCAATTAACAATCAAGTAACGGGAATTCTGGCATTGTACTTAAGCCTAGAAAAGAGGGGTAAGACACAAAAGAAGTAAAATCAGAGTCTAGAGAAAGATGAGCCATATGACAGAAAGCAAGAGCCTATGGAGGGGCACAGATTGTGAAAAATTCCCTGTAGTAGGGAAATAACTGGTAAGTTTCTAGAAAAAGAACTTTAAATAAAGGCAACAGCTCACTGGATGATTGTAAAGATCTGATCAACCAGGTTCTAGAACCATTGTTCCAGGTGGTTCCTATGCAGACTTTCAGATGGAAAAGACATATATGAAACTGAACACAAAAATTTCAAGGGCCACCTCACTAATAGAATGTAAAAATCTTACGGCTACAAAGGACCTTAAAAAAAAAAAAATAGGCTTGCTTATGTTGTCTGCAGATGGTTACCAGGCATTGCATGAGAATAGCATGCCCAAATTCAAGCAATAGACAGGCTTTATTAGCAGAACATATGGTCCAAAGTTGCATTCTCCAATATGGTAGCCACTAGCCATATGCACTAATTAAATTTACATTTTAATTAATTAAAACGTTTGTAAAAATAAAATTCAGTTCCTCATTCTCTCTAGCCACATTTCAAATACTCAATAGCCACATGAGGCAGTGCCTATTGGATAGAACAGATAGAGAAATTTCCATCATTGCAGAAAGTTCTATTGGGTACCACTGGTCTAAAAAAACAGCATTGGCACTAAGTTGCTAGTCTAATTTTGTCAACCCTTTTTATTATTAATTTACTATTATTTTTTATTATTAATAAATACCTTATGAGTTGAGATTAACATTTAATGTCCAGAAGTGAATAGAAGCATTACAGTTAATGCTAAGTGTATATTCGAATAGATATGTCTTAAATTCAAAGTTCTTACCCTTGGACATCAAAAATATAATCAACATAGGTATCCAAATAAGTATAACAGATGTGTACCATATACCAAACCACATGAAACAACTGAGGTAAGAACTGAAGGTTAAAAAACACAAAAAGCACTGGATACTGGAACTACAGGTGGGGAAAACACAAAAACAGACTTACGGAAACAAAAACAAAAATCAAAAAAGCGTAGGGGAAGCAGAGGATAAGCAGCAGCTGGTGGAGGGCTTTGAAGGTCAGAGGCTTGCATATATCAGAGAGCAACAGTGAAACCTCTAAAGAACTCCTGTTGGCCTTTCACCACAGCGTCACCACAGTTGACAACTGCCACCTTCTTGAAATATTCTCTTCTAGATTCCATGACTCCATGCAGCCCTAGTTTTTTTCCACCCAACCTCAAAATGCTGGAGAACCTTAGGCTGGGTTTCACACTCCCTTCTCTGCTGCTCCTTTAAACCATTATCAAGGATTTAAATATTATTTGTATGTAATTGATCCCAATAAAGTTGCAAAAAAGGAAAAATATTAATTCTCCTCCAAGCTCCACTCATATATTCAAATAGCTTATCTGGCATGCTTACTTGGATTTTCCCTCCAGCATCTTGTCTAGTAGAGGGCTTCTGATAAACACCAGTGAGCATCACTTGGAGTACAATGGAACTAATTCACAGGCAGAAAGTCTGCAAGTTGCATGATTCCCTTGTCCTCTAGCCATTCTGTGGGGAGGGCTGCTTGGGCCAGTGAGCAACCGAACATACCATGGATATATCCTCCAACAGAGCAAGCCTGCCCCCTTCCACTACTGCACTAGGTTCTGTGGGTGCAAGCCCTATATTTGGGGCACCCGGTTCTCAAGAAAGGTGTCTGCCAGTACTGGGGAAAATCCTGATGATATCTGGTGTTCTTCGGGGTAGGGGTAGTAAAGTGCTGCCTCTCCCACCAGGGGAAAAAGGAGCCAGTAGTGCCAGCTCATTTCCAACCAATCCACAGGGGTGACAAGGTTGTCTCTACATCTCCAGTTTAACATGTCTAAAACTGAATTCTTTATTCCTTCTATCTTAAACCCTTTCTTCCCCCCAACTTAGTTCCATCTCGAAAGATACTACCACATATCCATCATTCAAACTAGAAATCACGGGGTTATCCTAGAATACCCCCTTCTCCCTAATTCCTTACATCCAATCCACCACCAAATTCTATACAGCTGTATTATCTAATATTGGCTGTCAGCCACATGTGGCCACTGAACACTTGAAATGGGGCTGGTCCAAATTGAGGTGTGCTTTAAGTATAAAATACACATCAGATTTTGAAGACTTAGTACAAAAAAAGAATGGCAAATATCTCACTAATAATTTTTATATTGATTATGTGTTAAAGTAGTAATATTTTGGATATATTGGGTTAGATAAAATACATTATTAAAATTAATTTCCTTTTACATTTTTAATATGGTTATGAGAAATTTTAAAATATATATTTGTGGTTCACATTATATTTCTATTGGACAGTGTTGCTATAGAGTATATCCATCAAAATCTTCCAAATCTACTGTCACCACCTTCACCCAAGTCACCATCATTTCTTGCCTGAACTACTACAATGGCCTTCTTATTAATCTTCATGCTTCTTCAATTGTCCCATTCTAACTGATTCTCTTTAAATTTAGAAATCCTTTTAAAATATAAGTCTTATTATATTTCTTACTTGCTTAATATCTCTCAATGGTTTCTCATTGTCCTTAAAATCCAAGTTTCCTATCATGGACTTTGAGGCCTTGCATATGATATGATTGTAGCTTCCCATGTGTCTGCCCATCACTATCATGTCTTCTAAAGCCACACAGTAGGCACTCACTATTCTCCAGCAGCACCTGGCATCCTTCAGTTCCTAAGACATACTAACTTTATACCCACCAGGGCCGTCACATCAACCATTCCCTATGCCTGGAATGTTCTGTGTGGCTTTTTGGTTGTCTCCATCTCATTCAAGTCTCACCTTATACATTAGTTCCCTAGGTGGCCCTCCCTGATCAGTCAGTCTAAGGGTTTCTGCCCTTTACTCTCCATCCAAGAACTCTGTTTCCTTCACTTTTCTCAATTTACAGTTAGCTATTTGTATGCTTAATGATTTGACTCTCTTCCTCTGCTAGACTGTAAACCCCATGACAGATGGGGCCAGGTCTGTTCAACCTACCAGTGCAGACCCAGTGTTGGTCAAGGAATTTATTTTAGGGGCAGTGTATAGAAAATCTAAGAGTAGGGATTGGTTAGAGGTGAAAAGGTTAGAGGTTAAAAAAAAAAATGGATCCAAGAATTGCCTAGAGAAGAATATGTCAAAATTAAAGTTAATTGATACTAGAAGCTTCAATTCTGAATCATCTTTGGGAAAATTAGACTCGAATATATGATCCAGAAGTATTCTAGTATCTTTTGTTTCTAAACAGTTCAATATTGGCCAAGAGATCTAATCATTATTTTATCAGAATATTAATTTAACATATGATTTGAAGATGAGTCTCAAATCATACCTCCCCAAGTACTCCTCTTGTTTTCCTACCAGTCCTTGATAACCTTTCCAGGAACTTCTGTCATATTGAGTGGACATACTGAGTGGAAACAATATGGGATTCCCCCACAAAGCTCTGAGCATATCATATGGTGACCTTACAAACTCAGACCAGGCCTCCTTGGAGGCCAGTTCTCCTCCCTATAGCTCTCAAATGGCATAGTCCCTTAACCACAGCAGAACAGGATTGTCAAGTCTCAAATATATCTAAAAACAGGTCATAAATGGCATGTGATATGGGACACTGCTCACAGTATATTTATAAAAATAGGTTTAAAACAGTGATAATAATCCAGTGTCAAACACCACATAATTACATATGTGGTATTCAGCAAATATGTGTTGAAAAAGTTATTAATTTTAGCTAGAAAAGAGATATTTATCTTTCACACATAATGCATATGCATAAGAAAGACTAGAAAGTTTAACAAGTGCTATTTCTGGGGTATGAAGAGTATAGGTACTTTTTGTGTGTCTGCTTTTCTACATTTTCCAACATTGTGTAATTATATGATTAATACGCAATCAGGGAAAAATGTTATTTTTATAAACAAACCAATAAACTGTCAAAGCTACTACTGCACTCTTCTAGGCTCCCAAGGGCCTCAATTTTGGCAGAGACTCAGACTGCGGTAACTAAATATCAGTCCGATTGGGAAATGAAAGGAGAAAGGGGTAACTTGGGTTTCTGAAGGACCTAGTTGGTCAAGCCATTACCCAAGGGACTCCTTTGCTCACTGACACTAGGGAAGAAAGTAGAGAAGTGCAAAGCAAGATTTATCTAAGTAAGTATTAACTTCAGCTGCAGAGGCAGGAGGAGGAAAAGCGACCTTCCTTACATGATGACAATTCTGTTCTAGAGTTTGTTGTCAAGGTTTCAAATGTCAGGTAGAGTGTGGACCAGAATTCAACTTGATGAAGGCATGATTGCAGACAACAAAGACATGAAAGATAGCATTTAACTGCAGAGGTTTCAACATCTTTTGTGGCTACTATAACATGTAGGGCATGCATTGTACACATGGTGCTTTATACTAAAGGCATTTTAAATTTATTTCTAACTCTATCATTCTCCCTTACACACTGATCCTCAAAACTAGAATTATTCACCCAGTGATAGTTAAGGTGGTAAGGCCACCAAAACAGCTACATTAAATGCCATGGGAGACCCAAGAGCATACACATTTGTATGTGCAATGTCTTCTAAACAAAAAAGAAACCACGGTGGTTTATAATGTGTCTGTTATATAACATTTAGTCTTACAACAAAATCTGATTCCCTCACTTCAGATGTCACCGTTAAAATCTTTATTAAAAACAAACAAGCAAACAAACAAAACAATCCTCAAGTCCAAAAAGAATGAAAGTTAACAAACTATATCAACTGCAATCACATGGAGACCATACCACCTTATGCTGGGTTTTTCGTACAGACACATAACAAACACCACACAAGTTTAAAAATGAAAATTAAACAAGAACAGAGGATCTGGTAGTATAACTGAAAAAGTTCAAAGACATGGCTGCATAATATTTTTAAGCATTAAGATTGTGTAACAAACAAGAAGAGAACTACAAACCTAGGTTAAAATGCAAAAAGTGCCCTAATCATATCATTTTGGAACTGTCTGAGACAATTGAACAGTAATATTTGCTTATAAGGAATGAATAACCATTCAAGGAGTACAGCTTGTGTATACTTTTAAACAGATATTAAACTATCAGGGAAAAAACTGTATACAAGAGTTATCAGTTTATTTCTTCCAGCTTGAGGCTGACGGAACCTACAGATAAAATGATCCCCTGCTAACTCCCTTGGTATTTAAAGATTCTTTACTTAGTTTGAATTATCAGCCAGACTTACAGCTGACATTAGAAAACTGTATAAACCAAACTGCTGTCTTCAGTTCTCCCTGCAGTACATGAACTTCTGTACACAAGTAAACACAGGGTGACTAGGACTTAGTTTTAATTCTTTTATCAGTTATTAATTACCTTTACTTGTCAATTAAATACATAATTTATATAATTTTTAACTAATTATTTTATCATACACACAGATAAACTTTAATACTGTTAATAATTATCACATTTAGCTAAATTAACAAGCTTCAGCTACGAGTATCATGCTTACATGAAATGCAGTCATATAGCTTTGGTCAGGAGAAAAAGGTATTCTGAAGAAGCTGAGCAAGTCTGAAGAGATACAATCCCATATGCAGGGAGGAATAATGCTGACCCAAGTGCATTAATTTTGCTATAGACCCTTTGGTTAATGCTCAGAGTGTAACATGACAATCAGTACTCCCTTGCTGCAGGAAAGCAAAAAGGAAGGAATGCCTCTAACTTGGGTCCACATATCCTACTTTCCTTAGAAAAGGAGTCTGTGTGTGGTTGCCTAGAGACTAAATCCAGTTTACTAATCAAAGAAACACACCAGTTCTCTACAGGGCATGGAACTTCATCAGAGGCCTTGTTCTCCTGTGGAAAAAGGCCAAAGTCTAAATTTATCTGTACTCGTGGGGTAGCAAGACCAAAGCAGGGAGCAACTGCCCTCTTGGTGTTATTTTTCCAACGGCATTTGCTCACTCCGTGTCTCATTTTGGTAATTCTTGAAATATTTCAAATTTTTTCATTATTATTTTATTTGTTATGGTGATCTGTGATCAGTGATCTTTGATGTTACTATTGTAATTGTTTTGCGGTGTCATGAACTATGCCCATATTAGATGGTGAACTTAATTGATAAATGTTGTGTGTGTTCTGACTGCTCCACCAACCAGCTGACACCCCTTCTCTTGCCCTCTCCTCAGGCCTCCCTATTCCCTGAGACACAACAATATTGAAATTAGGCCAGTTAATAACCCAACAAAGGCCTCTAAGTATTCAAGTGAAAGGAAGAGTCACACGTCTCTCACTTTAAATCAGAAGCTTAGTGACTTGGAAAACCAAGACAGACGGAAAGCTTAGCCTCTTGCACCAAACAGCCAAGCTATGAATGCAAAGGAAATGTTCTTGAAGGCAATTAAATGTGCTACTCCAGTGAACACACAAAGGATAAGAAAGTGAAACAGCCTTATTGTTGATACGGAGAAAGTTTTAGTGGTCTGGATAGAAGATCAAACCAGCCACAACATTCCCTTAAGCCAAAGCCTAATCCAGAGCAAGGCCCTAACTCTCTTCAATTCTATGAAGGCTGAGAGAGGTGAGAAAGCTGCGGAAGAAAGGCTGGAAGTTAGCAGGGGTTGGTTCACGAGGTTTAAGGAAAAAAGCCATCTCCATAACATAAAAGTGCAAGGTGAAGCAGCAAGAGCTGATGTATTGAATAGAAGCTGCAGCAAGTTATGTAGAAGATCTAGTTAAGATGATTAATGAAGGTGACTGCACTAAACAACAGATTTTCAATGTAGATGGAACAGCCTTCTATTGGAAGAAGATGCATTCTAGGATTTTCATAGCTAGAGAGGAGAAGTCTATGCCGGGCTTCAAAGCTTCAAGAGAGACAGGCTGATTCTTCTGTTGGGGGATCATGCAGATGATGACTTGAAGTTGAAGCCAATGCTCATTTATCATTCCAGAAATCTTAGGCTCTTCAGAATTATGCTCAATCTACTCTGCCTGTGCTCTAATAAATGGAACAACAAAGCTTAGGTGACAGTGCATCTGTTAACAACATGACCTACTGAATATTTTAAGCCTACCTACTGCTCAGGAAAAAAAGATTCCTTTCAAAATATTACTGCTCATTGACAACGCATCTGGTCACCCAAGAGCTCTGATGGAGATGCACAGATTAATGTTGTTTTCATGCCTGCTAACACAACATCTGTTCTGCAGCCCATGGATCAAGGAGTAATTTCAAGTCTTATTATTTATGAAAGAAATTTTATAATGCTACAGCTGCCATAGATTGTGATTCCTCTGATGGATCTGGGCAAAGTAAATCGAAAACCTTCTGGAAAAGATTCACCATTCCTTTCTTTTTTTTGATTGTAGTACAGTTGAATATATATATATATTCTTTTTCATATCATTTTTCATACGGTTTATTACAGAATATTAAGGATTCACCATTCTAGATGTCATTAACCTTCGTAAAAAAATTTTTTTAATTAAAAAAAAAACTTCATGATTCATGGGAAGAAGTCAAAATATCAACAGTAATGGGAGTTTGGGAAAAGTTGAATCCAGCCCTCATGGATGACTTTGGAGGCGCTCAAGACATCAGTGGAGGAAGCAACTGTAAATGTGGTAGAAAGAGGGAGGAAACTACAATTAAAGTGAAGCCTGAAGATGTGACTGAATTGCTGTAATTTCATTATAAAACTTTAAAGGATGAGAAGTTGCTTCTTATGGATGAGCAAAGAACAGGGCTTCTTGAGATGGAAACTATTCCTGGTGAAGATACTGTGAAGACTGTTGAAATAACATCAAATGATTTAGACTATTACATAAACTTAGTTGATAACACAGTAGCAGGGCTGGAGAGGATTGACCCCAATTTTTAAAGAAGTTCTACTGTAGGTAAAATACTGTCAAACAGCATTACATGCTACAGAGAAATCATTCATGAAAGGAAGAGTCAATTCATGCACTAAGCTTCACTGTTGTCTTGTTTTAAGAAATGTCCACAGCCACCCCAACCTTCAGCAACCACCATCCTGATCAGTCAGCAGTCATCAACAACCTGGCAGGACGCTCCACCAGCAAGAAGATTACGACTCACTGAAGCCTCAGATGATAGTTAGCATTTTTTAGCAATTAAGTATTTTTAATTAAGGTATGTATTGTTTTTTTAGACAGTATGCTATTGCACACTTAACGGACTACAGTATAAATCATTTTCATATGCACTGGGAAACCAAGACATTCCATGTGACTCACTTTATTGCAACATTCACTTTATTGCAGTGATCTGTAACTGAACCCACAATAATCTCTACAATAATCTCCGAGATATGTCTATAACTCAATTTTTTTAAAAAGAACTGACTCTACTTCAATCAGACTCAAACCTAAAATATGACATGTAAGGTACTATATAAAAAATAAACAAGGTCCTACTGTATAGCACAGGGAACTATATTCAATTATCTTGTAATAAACTCTAATGGAAAAGAATCTGAAAAAAGTATATATTCTGAATCACTTTGCTGTACACCAGAAACTAACAAAAGATCGTAAATTAACTATACTTCAAAAACAATTATATATGTGTGTGTGTATATATACATATAATGTTAATCTTGCCTGACAGGCATTAGCCATTTGTTTCTACAAAGAATACAAAGGAAGTTGTCCCTCCCCAACCCCCCCAAATAAGTACTGTATTTTACTTCTGTGCATCCCACATCCTCCTTGGCCACTGGCAACTATTGCTGTATCATCTCATCAGCCCAGGTACAATCCTCATGACCAGCTGATGCCAATAAACTTTTATTTCCTCTGCCCATCTCCCTCACATTCCTTATAAACTTGTTAGATTTCAAAGCAATACCTCAGAAAGTATTCCTATACAACTCAGAAGACTTAAGGAGTTAAGGGGGTTCATGTCCCCTTCCTCCTTCAAAGCCAGTAAAAGTGCATCAAGTCCTTACATCATATCACTCTGACCTCCTCTTTTACCTCCCTCTTTGACTTTTAAGGACCCCTTTGATTACACTCAGCCCAGCCAGATAATCTGAGATAACCTTCCCATCTCAGGACCTTAAGCCATAACAATAAAATTTACTCCCAATACTACTACTGTACCCATACAACAGAATATTATTTGGCAACATAAATGAATGAAATACTGACACATGGTACAAAATGAACCTTAGAAACATTATGCTAAGTGAAAGAAGCCAGTCACAAAAGACCACAAATTGTATGATTCCATTTATATGAAACATTCAGAATAGGCAATCTTATAGACAGCAAGTAGATCAGTGGTTGCTTAGGGCTAGGAAAGTAGGAAGGGGATAATGGAGATTGACTGCTAATGGGTAAAGGGTTTCTTTTAAAGGGCACAAACACATTTCTTTTAAAGGGCACAAATCTAATCTAAAGTTAGATTGTGGTGATTATTACACAGCACTATGAGTTTTTTTGGTTTTGGTTTTGTTTTGCGGTACGCAGGCCTCTCACTGTTGTGGCCTCTCCCGTTGCGGAGCACAGGCTCCGGACGCGCAGGCTCAGCGGCCATGGCTCACGGGCCCAGCCGCTCCGCGGCACGTGGGATCTTCCGGGACCGGGGCACGAACCCGTGTTCCCTGCATCGGCAGGTGGACTCTCAACCACTGCGCCACCAGGGAAGCCCCAATATGAGTATTTTAAAAAACTGAATTGCATACTTTAAATTGAATTGTATGGTATATGAATTATACATTGATAAAGCTGTTGTTAAAAATACTACTGTATTTACTATGGCTACCATTGAAAAGTTACTATGTGCAAGAAACCTTAGAGACCCTATATCATCTGATTCTTAACAACTCTGTGAGGTCAATTTTTCATCTTATAGATGAGAAAACAAGTTCTGTAAAATTATTTACACAAAGTTACAGAGCTGGTCAGGAATAGTACCCAGATATATTACTCTAAAGAAATGTCTCTATACAGTCCATGCTTTCTAAATTATGCCATGCTTGCCATCAAATACTTTATTGGAAATATAAGAGATCACTGACATACAAATGGCCTTGAAAAAACAGGCATTTGGTTTCTATCACTGGTGGGAGTAAGTTTTTTTGAGGCATCAATGATAAGAAATAAGGCTTAACACAGGGAATTATACCCATTATCTTGGGGGGCGGGGGGTGTGTGTACCTATCTTATATATACCTATAATGGAGTATAATCTGCAAAAACAATACTGAACCACTATGCCGTACACCTGAAACATAATACTGTAAATCAACTATATGTACTTCAATAAAAGGAAAAAAAAGGCTTAAAAGGTTAGCGTCATTGTTACTTAATTCAAAATCCACATCTAGAAAATAAATGCCTCTGGAAAGCAATTAAAAGTAATTAAGCTCATATAATTTGTTCCTTCTCTTTCAGTTTATGTCAGAGCTAGACTGTGAATGTCTTCAAGATACAGATGTCATCTGTTTGTCATTCTTTAAGTCAGCACCTCTAAAAATTCTTGGTTCTTTGTATTAACAGAAACACCAACAAAATATAAATATACAGAAACCATCATTATTTCTTTAAACTACACTCATTAGGCAAAAGTATTCCTTTATTTAGATTTTATTACTTACATTTAGTTTTTTATACATACATTTAGAGGAAACTACAAACACTAACTTATTAGCCATTCCAGAAAGATAGGTGGATAAAAAAAGTGTAAGAGGAAGAAATACGGATACTATACTATAGGTATACTTCTTCACCTAAAATGCAACTAATCATCCATTTAGTTGTTATATTAGTCTGTTTGCTGCTGTAACAAATTATCACAAACTCAGTGGCTTAGAACAACACCAGTTTATTATCTTTTGGTTCTGTAGGTCTGAAGTCTGACATGGGTCTCACTGGGCTAAATTCAAGGTCTCAGCACGGCTGCGTTCCTTTCTGAGGTGCTAGTGAGGAATGCTTCCTTGCCTTTTCCATTTTCTAGAGGCTACCTGCATTCCTTGGTTCATGTCCCCTTCCTCCTTCAAAGCCAGTAAAAGTGGGTCAAGTCCTTCTTACATTACATCACTCTGACCTCTTCATTTACCTCCCTCTTCCACTTTTAAGGACCCTTATGATTATACTGGGCCCACCCAGATAATCCGGGATAACCTCCCCAACTCAGGACCTCAAATTAAGGTCCTTAACTTAATCACATCTGCAAAGTCCTTTTATAATGTAACGAAACACATCCACAGGTTCTGGGAATTAAGACATTGATATCTTTGGGTAACCATTATTCTGCCTATCACAGTTGCCCTTATCTTCAAAGAAATCAGGATATACCCATAGTAAATTGAGCCTAAACTGGAGGAGCGGTGGGGCATACTAATGGTTTAAATAGAGTACGTAGAATTTGGGATGAAAAATTCCTCCTTTTTGTTGTCATATTCTTACTGACATTCTATTTTGAAGATGAACCATAATTAGATACATGGAATAATAGGAGAAATAGGTTGCCATTCAAAACCATGATAGGAAACAGAACTATCTAAATGAATCTGTCGATTTTCAAATCTGAACAGAAACCAAAAAAGTTTATTTTGTACTTCCTTTTTACACATTGTTCTGCCATAGCACTCAGCAACTACCATTCATACAAAAGCCACAGCCTATATCATAAAATTGGGTGTTGTACTAATTCAAACTACAGAAAAGGTAGCTGGGAAGACTATACCAGGGCATAATGACCATGAGTTTTTATGAACCTTTAAACTAAAATATCCAAAGAAACATTATATATGTATATGTGGTTAAGAAAACAAACCTCCTTTTTGAAAGGTCCAAATTCAAAATGAAATTATGTCACTACATTATAAGACTGACTTCTGCTTAATTCCCCAGAACAACATTCTGTCTAGTGTTTAACTTTTTCAATTTAGCGTTATATCTTTTTTGACTCCAAGACAGAAGACTGATGTTTGACGTACTCAAGTTATAGCCAGCATTTACCAATTCTTTGATTCGACTTTTTAAAGTGCTTACGCTTGAGTCCAAAATCCGAGGATTTTCAATTATTTGTGAAATGCTAATTTTTTCTTCTATGAGGCAGTCTATTTTATCATTAAACTTTTTCTCTCCCAAGAAGATCACATCTGGACAGCTTAAAACAAACTTCCGTATCTCTTCTGTAGTACACCCAAGAGAAAGCAGTCTTTCTTTGATATTTGTGTAGTTTCTTCTCATACAATCATTGGAAAGGTCTAGGATTTTAGCTCCTGGACCATGTATCAAAGCAAGCAGCTGTTCATTGTTCAAGTTGAAAGCTGACTGTAAAAATTCAATATTAGTTTTTACCCGTTTGGTGCTCTGAATTAAGATGAAAGGGTTTTTAAAAATTATCTTCCTGACAAAACCTGTCGGATCATTGTGACCCAAAGACAAACAGACTTCTCGCAAAAATTCAACCATCTGTTTATTCAGCTCGAGACTATTGGAGAAGGTACGTGGGGCACTGGTCAACAATCGACAAAGGCATTTATGGGTCAATCCAACTGAGTAGAGGAACTCTATATTTTTCTCTAAGTTTAGGTTGTTACTGGACCGAAAAAAGGATTCAGGAGAACGTTCCAAAATAGCTACAATTTCAAGGTCTGATGTCACAATTCTTCTCCACAGATCCCACCGATATGAAAGACTTTCAGGTGTGCGTGTCATGGCTCGTGGATATCTTGATATGATGCTAGCAATCACTTCTTTGCTAGCTCCTTTAGACAGAAGGAATGTCTTCAGGTTCTGCTCATTAGTACCTCTCCTATTAAAAACTCCAGGCTGTCGTTTCTTTGCCATGTCAACATCTACTCCCATAGTAAGTAAGTTATTCAGCAGTTCTTCATTTTCCAAAGGTTCACTGTCTGCATTATCACATTTCATACTGAAAAGCCTAAATGAAACTGATTTAAAGAGGATTTCTGCTGAAAATCGGATCATCCAACATCTTGAACCAAAAAGAAAGTTACTTCTCATATACAAGAGGTTTCTTGGTGCCATAATGGTCAGGTAGCCCAAACCTTTTGGAATGCTGTATAAAACAACATATATAATATTATACAAACACACATGTTAAAGAGATAAAAGACCATATTATGACCCTGTAAGTATCATGGTCATTTCTGTAAGAAAACACCTAGGGATCCAGCTCTCCTGGTGCTGTGGTAACAATCCCACCACCACACTCCCACTCCCTAGCTCACTGCTTCTGATTATCTGTGGGTCAGGGGCCACTTCTATTCTTAACATAAAGAAAAGCAGTACAGCATCATCACTGCTCCAGAATTATTCCTGCCTTTACCTTCCTCTTTTTGTTTGGCCTTGCCTGCCTTGGCTACCCAAAACCAGTTGCCCCTCTCCATCTCTGCTTTATCTTCCTGGTTTCCAAACCTTTGGTTTATTCCTACTAATTGATGCTTTCAATTCTGCCTTGTCTTCTAACTTACTAGATCTTTGGCCTTGCCTCTGCCCATAGATACCAGACTTCTTTGCCTCTGTTCTCACTTCCTGGTTATCAAACTCTAAATCTAGGGGACTTCCCTGGTGGCACAGTGTTTAAGAATCCGCCTGCCAATGCAGGGAACACGGGTTCTACCCCTGGTCCGGGAAGATCCCACATGCCGCGGAGCAACTAAGCCCATGCACCACAACTACTGAGCCTGCGCTCTACAGCCCGTGCTCCGCAACAAGAGAAGCCACCACAATGAGAAGCCTGCGCAACGAAACGAAGAGTAGCCCCCACTCGCCACAACTATAGAAAGCCCGCGCACAACAAGGAAGACCCAACACAGCCAAAAAAAAAAAATTTTTTTAAAAACCTCTAAATCTAGCCCTGAAAACCAACACTTCATACTACCTAACTTCCACCTTAAACAACTTTTTCTAGATTCATGGTACTCTTTAAACCCATGCTAACATTAGAACCTTAATTCTTACCTTACATAGCTCCTGATCCCAATCTCCATGTCACTCAATTTACCCTAACGTCCCCTTGGTTCTTGGGTTAACCCAACAACTCCAAACCAATTTTCATCTTCATAATGATCTAGCTGGGATATTTCATACACACAGTCCACCGCATGTGGAACTATAGAGATGGGATGTAAACATTTTAAAAGTTACTTTTGCCATTCTCCTCACCACCATTTTATAAAAGACTAACTCAGGGCTCTCTGCATCTGTGTCACAGCACATGTAACTTTGATCAAGTGACTAAAACCTTGATAACTCATTTTCCTGATCATTTAGAAATAGAGCATAAATTGGATGAACTTATACATGATAATAATCATACGTCCCTACTAAAACAAGCACCTCTATTTATAGGAAATATTTTATGAGAAAATTAACAGAAAAGTTTTCTTCTGTTATCCAGCTTGTCAGATGGTTTATGTTCCTAAGTTGTTTGTGGTCTCAGTCATACAACAACACGTAATACTTTTTTAACTGTACTTTCTCCTTTTCAGACTATACAGCTGTGACAAACTTAGTTCTTGATTCCTAATTACTTACAACAGGCTCTTATCACTTAAAAGAGGCATTTCCTTTCTCCTCTCTGCTAATTAAGCATAAAATAGAAAATAGAGATAAATGGTTCCAACTCACCACTAATATCTCTGGGCTTGAGATACTGCTTTCAAGATCCATATAAGAAAAGCTCCTCTGTGTCTGTCCTTTTAATTACTACAATCTAACAAGAAATTGGATTATGCCTACAGGCTGGGAACATTCCTGTAACTCAGATAATCCACCAATCATCAAAGAATTAACAAAAGATTCCAAAACTATAGATTCAAATAACATTCAAACAAAACGCAAAACACTCACAAAGTAAACAGCAAACAGCAAAAGCACATTTTAGATTGCCCTATACTCTGAGTTCATTATTTCTTCATGTCTCCATAATACCACATACTACTCTATAACTACATACTCTTCCAAAAATGCATGAAGATAGGAACTTAAAAATAAGATCCTCCTAACTAAAGAATGAAGGCTTTACCTTGCCCTGCTCAACAACCTGCTCTCTCTTCCAGATGCTCAGGGTGACCTCTACTGGATAATGGGACAGAACACTGACAGCTGTAGATAAAACCAGTGCTTTCCAAAGAGGGGTGAGAGATTATCCAATGGGACGCAGGTAGAAAACAGTAAAACTCCAATTTATATTTGTCTTGGCCTTTTAAAATTTCTACTTTTTACATGTTTCATAATGTAAAAATGTATACAATATAATAGTACTATAAAACATGTATATAACTAATTAGTAAATAAATATACCTATATTGGAGGTACATTTATAAACCTTTTTATTAAGATTGTACATGTTCAAAAATGTCTATGACTACTACTCTAGACTACACTCTACTCTTGAGAAACAGGGCTGAACGAGTCACAGAAAATTCAAAAGAAATTCTACTGATGAAAAACTAAAAGTAAAAATAGATGCCAAATATCTTAACAAAAGAGGAATAAATTAAGGCTTCTCCTGAATCTGTCATAGGGGGATTTTGTCTTTGTGTATAGTTTATTCTCCATGGAAATATCTTTCACACAATTTAATGTCCAAAACCAAACTGAGCATCCTTCCCAGCCCCAAAACCAGCCCTCCTCTAATTAATGAAATCACTATTACTCAGTAATCACTCATGATAAAAAAAATCTGAAAGTAAGCTTTGGTTTTTTTTTCTCTTCCTCAACCCGTTATTAAATCATGTAGATTCAGCTTCTTCAGTACCTCTGAAATCCAATCTCTCTACTCTTTGCTATTCTCTCAGACTATAACAGCCACTTAACTTGCTTCTCCAACATCAGTCACTCAAAACTGCCCCCACAGTACACCTGTAAAACAAAGATGTGATCATGTCCCTCATTCCCTGATTCCCTTACCTCTGTAGCTGTCCCCTAGGAGGTAAAATCTTCAGATTGACCTTTCTAGCTATCTCTTCTATTCTACAACCTCACAACAAAGCACCATTGCTCTCAAATCTCAGGTCCTAAACATCCTTGACCATTCTTGTCTCCCAGCCTTTTTTTAAGCTGTTCTGTCTTTCAGAAAGGCCTATCCTCCTACTGTCTATCCACAGTACAAGATCCCATTCAAACAGTATCTTCCCACAAATCTTTAACTTAAGAAATACTTGAAGTTGAAGTGAATCATTTGTTTTATAGTAATTTGTTACTAAGAGTCTAAAACTAAGTGTTCTATTTACATAGGGGAAAAAAAGAGCTGAACTGGACTTAGAACTAGCAACAAAAATTTGGTTTTGATTACAATACTATAAATGCAATAAATTGACCCCCCCAAAATGGTATGAACAGTCTTAGCTAAGCCTAAAAACAATGGTAACTAGTATCAACAGCTGGTAAACATATGAAGAAATGGGGGGAATTCTCAAATATTACTGTTGTTAAGGAATTTGGTACCATCCATCATATCTTTCAACCCAGCATTTCTACTTCTTGGAGATTAT
Source organism: Stenella coeruleoalba (assembly GCF_951394435.1). Taxonomy (NCBI): domain Eukaryota; kingdom Metazoa; phylum Chordata; class Mammalia; order Artiodactyla; family Delphinidae; genus Stenella; species Stenella coeruleoalba. Next base: position 50,135,748 of record NC_137155.1, on the reverse strand, counting down.
CCAAAGGAAATACAGGACAAGAATACACATTTGTTATTTTAAAAAAAAAAAAAATGACCATTATAATATTACTTGCTACAGCAAAAAAGGAACCCAAATGGCCACCAATAGTAGAATGATTAATAAATAGTGGTACATGTATACAATATAATACTACACAGCCTCCTTTTAAAAATGAGGCAGAGGCTTCCCTGATGGCACAGTGGTTGAGAATCTGCCTGCCAATGCAGGGGACAAGGGTTCGAGCCCTGGTCTGGGAAGATCCCACATGCCGCGGAGCAACTAGGTCCGTGAGCCACAACTACTGAGCCTGCGCGTCTGGAGCCTGTGCTCCGCAACGAGAGGCCGCGACAGTGAGAGGCCGGCACACCGCGATGAAGAGTGGCCCCCGCTCGCCGCAACTAGAAAAAGCCCTCGCACAGAAACGAAGACCCAACACAGCCAAAAATAAATAAATTAAAAAAACATTTTTTTTAAATGAGGCAGATCTAACACAATAGAAAGATGTCCAAGACATTCTAAGTGGCAACCTGCTTAACAGTACAGTGGCTAGGATAATACCACTTAAATAAAAAGGGGGGAGGGGACATTAATATATACAGAGAGGAAAAAATAGAATAAGTTATTTTTCAGTTTTCAACACAAAAAAGTTAAGCCTGATGAATATCAATTTATTTTACTCCTTTAGCATCCAATCTCCATTCAAAATACTATTACATCTAGCGTGGTGAATAAATATTTAAGCAGCCTAATGCAAGAAGTACCAACTGCCTCAATCTACGAATTTCAGAACTAATTAATATTCCATAACTTATTTCCATCTGTCTCTCAAATTGCCGTTTTTAATTACCAAAGCAACTATTCCAAGAGCTAAAGGCCAAAATTAACAAATACACTGAAAATCTCTGTACCTGTAACTTGTGAGGTCTAAGGAATAAAGGAAGATTTATGAGCCCCTAAGCTCCACAATTCCCCGGACAAAGGGGCTTTTAATGGAAATGGGTAATCACTGGTTCCAGGCTTCTACATTCCAGTTAGTCTTCTTTTGACAAAACGAGCTAAGTTTGGAGATATTTACAGCAATGAACTTCTCACCTCATTTGTCTTAAGGAAAGAGAACTTTGCATTCCTCCAGAAAAGCTGAAAAATAGCTGTTTCCTAGAAATGGAAAAATAAAAGGGGCGGGGATAAAATAACGTCAGGACTTGTAATACAGAATAAGGAGCTCAATCTCAGCTAACGCTGCATAATGTTCTCGTGAGATGCATAACCTCTTATATACTAGGCATCTCTCAGAGATACTGAGAAGAAAATGGCCAGTACAAGCCCGAGTATAAGAGGTAAAGGCGGCAGAATCAGAGTATAATTTGTAAAACCAGAACTAAGTGCTTCACACACATTATCTTACTTAACATCCACAACTTAAAAGGTCGGCATCATTCCTAAAATTACAAAATCAGAAAAAGCGCCGAGCTCCCTTACTAGCTTGACTTAGCTCGTTGAAGCAAGGTTCGAACCCAGTTGAGTCTTTAACTCAAAAATTCCACGGGTATTTCCACGGGTTCTTCCATCCCTCTTCCTCCCACAAAGAAACTCTACAAGGGGCTGCACGGGAACGGGACTCCGTTACACATCACAGTCACCCAGACCCGCTTCTAAAAAGAAAACGCACGCCGGCAGCGAGTCACCAACCTCAACTTGGACTATAACTGGGCGCTACAGATACCTTTACTTTCCTTTCTGGGGTCTGGAGAATAACAGAGGAACGGAAGTGGACTGGAATAACTTCCGGCGAGGGGCCGCGCACAGAGGTGACGTCACCCTCCTGGCGCCCCCCCCCCCCCCCCCCCCGCCGGCGGCCACGCGGCCGCCTTCCATAGCCTGACGCTAGGGCCCCGGCAGAGGGCAGCAGGAGACCGCGATGAGCGCGGGGAACCGGTCTTCAGGTCTGATTTTGGAGGGCGGGGCGGGACTTGGAGATTTCCCAAGAAATATATATTTCCCAAGAAGTCTCTGTTATATACGTGAAGTTTGCAGCCTGATAGGATGATTACGCTTATTAATGTGATTAACATGGCGTGGATGAACACCTCCGCGTTTGGTGCAGGAAAACGCGTGTGAACAGCTCCAGGTTTTCGTTATTGAACTACCTGGTAAATCCTGAAGTGTGGCTGCTAGTCCGAATTCAGTCAGCCTTCAGGACGGGAAGCAATTCTAGTGTTCTTCGATTTAAGTGCTTACAATACAAATTACTTCTGGTTCTTTTGAAATTGTGACGAATTTGTGCTATTTAAATCAAAGTTTTGGGACTTCCCTGGCAGTCCTGTGGTTAAGGCTCTGCGCTCCCAATGCAGGGTACATGGCTTCCATCCCTGGTGGGGGAACTAGGATCCGGCGTGCCCCTGGGCGCGGCCAAAAAATTAAAAAATAATAATAAGTAAATAAAAGTTTCAGTACAAACAATCTCCTCAGCCAGTGCGTTTTTGTCACCTCTGGGGGTGTCGCCTTAAACCTTCGTGGTCCCCTCAGTCCCCAAAAGAAGGCTTATACAGAGATTAATGAAATAATCATCAGGTTGCCACTTATCTTCTGGAGGAAGTGGTAGTTTAGTCCTTGGAAAAACAGAGAGATGGGGAGAGGGTTGATCCTGAATTCTAGTACAAGGAAGAATTTCTTGCATTACCCTCGTCTATGTAGGAGCATAGTGGTAGAATTTTCTTCATCCCATTTCTGCACCAATGAACCAATTAGTGTTTTATCCTCACTCTGTGCCTTAGATGACTCCTAGCTGGTTTGTTGTCGTCACTTTGTTTTGAATTAACATTCTATTTTGTTGGTTTATAAGGATAAAGATTTACCTTTGAGACTTTACTAATAATCTATCTGTTAAGTGAAACGATTTACTCCAGTTCCTCCAGGTTAAAAAAAATTGTCTGGAAAAATTAGAAATGGTCTCTTTATGTGAGTTTCTAAAATCTATTTCTGCGTGGAAGGAACTCATATATCCCAGTTAATATTTACTATTATATATAAATATATAAATTTATGTATATAAGCATATAAATATATCTACAAACTGCCTTACAATCAGAATGTAAAACAATAAAATCTTTTTTAGGAATCATTAAACTTCAGACTTTAAGAAGATGTTTGGGATTATGGAGCCTCAGTCCTCCTTTTACAGATGAGACATTGAAATCCTTAGAGTAGAAGCCAGCAAGAGAATGCACGTCTTATGACTCCTTGACCAGTAAGTTTTCTGTGATTTATACCACATGCTTTGTTGTACTGACATAGATTATCAAAGGTTCTTTCAGACTTACTTAAGCAACCTCACTGTTTGTTATTTGTGATGTCATGTAGGCAAAGGAGATTGGTTCTTTTGAAAATAAGTTCCATATTTCCTATCCCAAATTTTCTGATTACAAATATATTTTAAATACATATTGTAAAACAGTGAATAAGAAAACTATAATAATGGTTGGATTAGAACGGTGTATTTTTTTTTTTTTTTTTTTTTTTGCGGTATGCGGGCCTCTCACTGCTGTGGCCTCTCGCATTGCGGAGCACAGGCTCCGGATGCGCAGGCTCAGCGGCCATGGCTTACAGGCCCAGCCGCTCCGCGGCATGTGGGATCTTCCCGGACCAGGGCACGAACCCGTGTCCCCTGCATCGGCAGGCGGACTCTCAACCACTGCGCCACCAGGGAAGCCCTAGAATGGTGTATTATTGATTCATTTTTCCATCTTATATTTCTGCAAAGAGGTTTAATCATTAATGATCTGTGAAATGTCATTACCTTAAATAAGACCAAGGACTATTACTTGGTTGTCGTTGGTGGTGTGTTAGATTGGAACGTGTATATACCTTGCCTGTATTTTATTCATTATTCGCTATATCCTGCCTGCCACCACTATTTTCAGGATGGGGGGGATATAGTGGAAAACAAGACAAAGCCCTGGCCTCCTGGGATATTCTTTCCAGGATAGGTCTCACTCAGCCTGAGTATCTGCTCATCTACATGCTTTCCCAAGACCATAGCTGACCCAAGGCCCTACTAAAATGATGTAATTAAGAAAAAGAAAGTGTGGTTAGAAACACTGGGGGGCTGTGTGTGGGAGAAGATCAGTGGCAGGGAGTAAACGATGATGAAGGAACAAAGAGGAAAAGGAATGAGAAGAAGTAGTAGCAACATGGTAGAGAATTTTTCCTAGAAGCTGTTCTAAAGTTTTCATCTTTCTGGATTTTTAATAAAGGCTAAAGTAACTCAGTTTTTAAGTCGAATTTATATTGTCATATATCTCTTTTACAATTCTCTTTCTTTTCTGAAACCATGGTGATATTGGATGGTATATGTATTTTTAAATGACCTTACTTGGGGAAAGACAAAGTTGCTAAATTGAATTGGATCTCTCCTTCCCCAACCCCCTTTTTATTTGAAAGTCTATTGCAGGGAAAGGATAGACTCTGGATAGACTCTGGAGCCCTCCTTCCTCAAATTGGACTTAGACACTCAGGGGATGGGCTGAAAGTCAAGTACAAATATAGTATCTGTGCTATATTCACCTCTGCCTTTTTATAACTAAGGTTGTTTCTTTGTTCTTGTTTTTGTTTTTTTACTGTGCCAAAGGTACTTGCCTGACCAGCTCTGCCCAGGAAATGTCCTTAGTTTTTCATGTAAATAGACTTCCAGCAAACCACAAGCCTTTGGTTGACCACTCATGTTTGAATCTCAGAAGACCCAATTAAGGTCAGAAAGGAAGTGGTCCTCCATTCCCCCACCCCCTATTCAATAAAACAACACCCACAGAGTCCTGGACTCAGTGGACAAATGGATCACCCACACCCCGTCAACTTCCTAGACAGAGTGCCAGCTTCCTACAAGTCTCACTTTAGGGCCTTCAGAGGAGCATCAGGTCTCTACCCAGAACTCTCTTCCTCCATTCTCTTGCCTGGCCGTTTGGTTTGCACGAAAACAAATGGAAAAGCTACGAATTGGTTAAGGCTGAGTAAAGCAGTAAAGTTACTCAGATAGTCACAAGTGGTTAATATTCTTTCTGTTTGCAAACAAATAAAAGAGCTAGCTTAATTTCCCCCCTTTTGAGAAAAATTGTTTTTAATAACCTTAGATTTATGAAGAGTTTCCTGCTGGCAACTTTCTTTCTCTGAAATGTGCCTAACCAGGATCTAGAAAGACTTCCTGAGTCAGCTTTCCTACTTCCAGGCTCATTACCACAAGGGTCTGTGGCAAGGAACTGGATACTTAGCCTGGCAAATTTGCTGATTCCAGACCTGATATGATCCTGGATTCTCATGGTAGTTAGACTGCCACCATCAGCAGGATAGAGTTGGCTAAGAGAAACGCCATTGTACTTGAGACTCCATTCAGTCTGGTGAGTTTAAGTACCTTTTGGGTTGTTTGATCCTATGTTACCCTGCCTTCCGTTACTATGAAGCAGTTCTTAATTACTGGTAGAAAATGTTATCTTACCGCAGAGCAGGGGAGCAAATATTTACAAGATGGAATACAATCTGCCTTTTCCAAAATTATCTCCCTTCCTGTTTACAGTATATCTTGAAATTCCACCTTTAGAGATTTATTCCTTGGTATTTATAGCATGGTGATTTTAAATCAGAAACATATTTGAAAGGGAAAACAAATTAAGCCAACAGTCAGCAAACTTTTTCTATAAAGGGCCAGATGGTAAATATTTTAGGCTTTGTGGGCCACATACTATCTCTGTTACACAGTCTTTTTTTTCTCTTTCTTTTTTTACAACTCTTTAAAAATGTAAAAACTGTTCTTAGCTCAAGGGCAGCCTGGCCACTGGCCATAGTCTGCCCACACCTGCATTAAACTATAAAGAGCTACTCACATATATCTGTAACTATTTTGTTGACTTAAAGACATCCAAAGAATAGGAATTTTGAGAGAAAGGACTCAAAAGAGAAAAATATTAATAATATTTGAAAACATTCATATAACAGTATCTACTAGGTACTAGTCTAATCACTTCACCTATATTAATTGATTTAATTCTATGGTAGAAATAATATTATCTCCATTTTACAGAAGAGGAAACTGAGGTAGAGGCTAAGTAACTTGCCCAAGCTCACACAGCTAGTAAGTGATTGGAAACTAAGTAGTCCAGCACCAGAGTCTATGATCATAATTGCTATGCTGACACTCAGAGAGAAATATTTTAATTCACCATAGAAAATACAAAAATAGAAATATTTTTCTATAGAAATTTAAAAGGGGGGGCAAAAATTCACCCATAATTCCATCACTTAGAAATAATCACTATTCACATTTTATTTATGTCCTTTTGGTTTATATTCTTCCAGAATATTCTTATAGATAAAATTATTTTTCTTATTCAGTTCTATGAGGTAGGTATTATAGTTTTGCAGATGAGGAAGTTGAGGCTTAGATAGATTAAGTGACTTTTTCAAGATCATAAAGCTAATATGTGTATGGAACCAGGATTTCAACCCGGGTGGTAGCGTCCAGAACCTGTCCTCCTAACTCCAGGCCTACTATATTCAAGTTTATACTTAACTTGTCACACTTAAAATGTCCTTTTCCATCTCTTTTTTATAAAGAACAGCCACCCATGTTTTCTTTCAGAAAGTTACTGTTTTTCTTGTTTTTCCTTTAAATCCTTGAATTATCTGGATCTTATTTGGGAATGGAAAACATGGTAGAGATTCAGTTGTTTCTTTTTCAAATTGCTAGCCAATTATTCCAACATCATTTAATGAATAATACTTTCTTTGCCTACTGCTTTGAAATGCCACCATTATCATATACTAAACAACAGAGTAATCTTACCATTTTTGAATGACTGCATTCCATTTTGGGAAGACATTTCTTAAGGTTCTGTTGTGATCTAGCTTAAGGGTTGATATGAAGAAAGGAAAGTAGGTTTCAGCCTGGTATGGGAATTTTCCTTTATGGATGATTTTTTTCCCTTGAAAAATAAAGGCCAAGGATTCAGGTGAGCATGTTTTAGCTCAAACTCTTCAGTTTTTATAGAAGTGTGAAAAATGGAAGCTGAGCTTGAAGGAATATCAGTGATTATCTTGTCCAACCCCCTTACTTATAGATAAGGAAACTGAGGCCTAAAATGGTAAAAATGACTTATCTAACAAGTAATGTTGCTAGTTAGTGACTGTATTACACAGAATTCTTTCACTTGTAAGTGACAGAAATACAACTCAAACTAATTCAAGCAAAAAAAGAGGGGATTCTCTTATAACATGGGAATAAGAGGCGCAGAGATTTCCTCAGGCATGACTATATCCAGAAATTAAATTAGGTCCACAGCTCTCTCTCTGCATCTTATCTTATCTTCTCTCTGTATGTAGGTATGGTTCTCTCAGTCTCTTCTATGGGGCAAGATACATGGCTGCAAGTATCTCCGAGGTTACATCCTTTTAACTGGTAACTCAAGGGAAAAGAGAGAAATCCTCTTAGTCTTGAACATAAAATCCAAAATAAGGACTCTGACTGGCTTTCTTTGAGTCGTTTGACCACCCAATCATTTCAGGGCAAGAGTAAGCATGGCAGGATGTAATGTGATTGGCAGTCCCAACAGAACCATTTGGAGTAGGGGAGATGCAATTTCTCAAAGGAAAAGAAGGGTTACTATTGCTAGAATTAAGAAAGGGAAATTGGACAGACAAAAACATCTCTGTCCAACTGAGAATCACGCCACACCTGGAAGTGATGCTCAGTCAGGTAACTTCATGCTAAAGTCAAGTGTTTTGGTGTGCTGGGTAAAAGGGTTTGGAGAAACAGAGACAGAAGTCAAGAACTAGAAGAGACTCCCACAATGGTATCTGGAAGAGAGGCCATGAGGACATCCATATCAAGTAGCAGCCTACCAGAGTTATTTTTAGATGATTTTTTGTTATTGTTTTTGTTCATCTTGCTAACCCTTGTTCCCCTTATTATTACTATAATAACCTCTTTTTAAGTAAACAAAACAAAACATCTCTGCCCACTACTATAGTTGTAAAGCCAGAACTGGAATTGAGATCTTTGATCCTCCATTCCAATCCTCTTCTCATTCATCTATTCATTCATTTAACACAGATATGTAGAGTACTCTATCAGGATTGTATTTAGCTGCAAGTAAAGAATCACTAGTCAATGGTGTCTTACATAGCAAAAAGTCCAGAGACAGGAGTTAGTTGTTGGCACTGTTTTCTTTTTTTTTCTTTTCCATACAGTTTCTTATAGGATATTGAATATAGTTCCCTGTGCTATATAATAGGACCTTGTTGTTGGCATTGTTTTCTAATACCACCTAGTCTCAGTTTCCCAAACATGACATTTCACGTCCTTGCCTCTGATCCTTTGCTTGCTCCTCTGCTCTCTATTTCCACTTGTTTGTCACTGTTTTAGTCCAGTAAGGCTGCTATAGCAAATACCATAGACTGGGTGGTTTAAAACAACAAACATTTCTCACAGTCCTGGAGGCTGGGGGTCCAAGATCAAGGTGCCAGCAGATTCAGTATCTGGTGAGGACCCTTCCTGGTAGATGGCTGTCTTTTCCTATGTCTTTACATGGTGGAAAGGAACAAGAGAGCTCTCTGGGGTCTCTTTTATAAGGGCACTAATCCCATTTGTGAGGGCTTTACCGTTATAATCTAATCATCTCCCAAGTTCTACTTTCTTAGCAAATTTCAAATATACAATACAGTATTATTAACTATAGTCTCTGCACTGTACATTCATTCTCATAGATATCTAAAGCTTTCTGCCTGGTATTAAGTGAATAAATCAATGAATAAATGATTGAACTAATTTACTGACTGTGCAACTCAGCTTCCTCATCTGAACCTTATTTCTTTCAGTTGGTCATTTAATATTTATGCATCACCCGGTGGGCACCAGAGAAACAATGAAACTTAAGAAGCACTCCCTGCCTTTAACAAGTCTAATGGAGATATGCACAGTCCAAAAGAAAAATGTTGAACCAGATGATATTAAAGATCCCTTCCTCCCCTAAACTTCTGTGATTCTATTGAGTGGGAGGTTTGCACTCCGTGTACTGAGGTGGTAGATTTATGATCACACAAAGATGCCTCATTCTTCCTCCTATCTTAAGCACTCAAATCAGTGCAAAAAGAATAGATTCTGATAATTTTAAATGACTGCTAACCTTGGCTAGACATTGGGAAGGGGAAATGGGTGCTGCTTGTCAAATAATCACTGAGGAGATAATTTAGGGCTGCCTCTAAGCGAAATAACAAAGAATGGGAAGCCTTACCTTTCTGCCATCCAGCCTTCTTACTGCATTCCTAATTCCTGTATCTGCTAAATAGTTAGCACCCTCATGCTTCCCTCTGAGTCCCTCAAATTTCACTTTGACACTAGGCAAGCCAGCTGTGCATAAAGTGTCCCCTACACCAAAGCTGCCTGTAGAACTTCTCTCTTCACCCTTACCCGTGAGCTGGACACTTGACTTTTTCACCTCTGTATCCCTAATAATCTGCTGTTCTCAATCCTAGCTGCACATTAGCATCACTTAGGGAGCTTTTTAAACATACTGAAGCCCAGCTCTCCACCCCCAGGGATTCTGATTTAATTGGTTTGACGTGACATCCAGACATTGGTCTCATTTTTTGGTTTAGTTTTGGTTTTGGTTTTTTTAATCCTTAGCAGTTATTCTAATGTATAGCCAGAATTGAGAAGTGCTGTATCTTTGAAACTGGAGTTGCTTAATTTTCACCTACTGATAAAGCCCCACTCTGAATTCTGGGACCAATTCTGTTCCTAGCCAAGGAAAATTCAAAGAGCCTTAGGCTAGCAGCTCAGCAACTCAGAGCTTAATCCCACTGTGGCCTGGACTCCCAATTCCAGTAATTACAGGCTGTTGTTTGTTCCTTGTGATTAAGCCTGTGCCCCAGAGGAACATGGGGAGTAAAAGAAGGGGAAACAGTTGCTGGGCAGGCAAAACTGTAGGTGTTTAATGCCTTCCCACTGCATTCTGTCCCCCATCCCCTGCTCAAACCATTGTAACAAAGTTGACCTGAATAGACAGTGTGTCTTGGTGACAGGCATGGATAGGAAATTGTCTGACCTAACATCACTCAGCCATGCCTATGTCAAGCTGCCAGATTTTTCTCTTTATTTCACTACATACACCTCTGTTAGTGATACTTTTTAATAATCTCTTCCCCAGAGACATCTCATCTTTAATCTCCTTTCCTTCCTTCTCCCCCTTCCTTAACTTGAAACTGGTTATTTCTAGAATCTTCTCCTCTCCCTTGATCCATTTTTACCTCCCCCACCATGAGTGTAATCATGCCTAAGCATAAAACTAGTATCAGTGGTATATGTAAACCAGAAAAAAAGAGAAACGACATAATTTAAAGTAGAATTTTGGTGTAACAGAAGAATAACCTCTAGAGTTCATAAAAGAGCTAATAAAAACTCTTCACAGTTCTCACAAGAGTCTATATTCTTTTTATTCGTCTCTAAAGAAATCTTTTCTTCAGAAACCAGCATTCAACATAAGTTATCTTTAATCAGTTTGTTGTTTTCTGCTTTAATACTTGTTTTACAACAGTTTGGGGTTTTACTATTTTTATAGCACTTCATTTTATAGATTCTTCTCAGAAAATTAATACCATCTGTAACATTGTCTTAATTGAAAATTCTACTCTGGTACCAAAGTTTTGGAACCTAACCTATCTGTAAATTGAGGACTGCATGAATATACCTAGCACCATGCTGGACAGTCCCTTAACTAAGTAGTCTGATTTTCCATTGTCACAGGAGACAGTCCTTAAGGTTTGACAAAGGAGAGGAATGAATATGAGGGCAGATTTTAATGACATCTGTTTCTGTTGGTAAGATTGATGACTTCCCAGCCATCGGTGACATAGAGGAAGTTAGTCTCTTCTTCAGCACAGGAGAATTTACTATATATCATTTTCCCAGTACCAAGGAGAGTATCATAACACAGCACTCCTTATACCCAGTTAATTACTATGACAATCTGAAGAAGCAATCCCTATTGTGATGTCTAGAACTATTCTCAGAAAAAATACTTTTAAACTTCAAATATTTATCTAGTTAAAGATAAGTGCTCTAAAATAGGTTCATTTTTCCTTACATTAAATATAAACCTTAGCCTTAATCTCTTCTCTATTTTGATCAGACACTGTGATTCTCTCTGAACATTAGCAAAAGACAAAAAAAAAAGAGAGAGAGAATTCTCAAATATTTTAAAGCACATAAAGCAATTAAATTTTTTCTATTATGTAGTGAATTATATGTTGTGTATTACCCTTGGGAATATCACAATCATGATTTATGATCTGTATGTATTTTTAGTACGTATTCAAATTAGTCATTGTGAATCAGGTATCTTAAGATCACTTAATTAATTACCTGCATTATCTAACCCCTACTTAAATTTCTTCTCTAGACATATTACTCCTACAGACTAAATTATTCATCTCACCAAACTTTATAAGCTGACAAAGCCACTTGCTTTCTAGCTAAAGTACTATTGTGAAAGCAAGTCTCAGCTCAACAAATACTTTCTCTTTTATTAAAAGATAATGGTAAAGAACCATCATGTCTAAAAATACTTACTTGGAGCTTAGAATCTGTCAGACCATATGCTGTACGACTCCAAGATCCAGGAAACAAAGGCATCCTTCTCCAGGGGGTATGTATTACTACATTCTAGAGGCTCGAGTGCCAGTCCAGTTGTATGACTGCACAGTCATTTAAGCAGTTTTTTAAATTTATTTTATTTATTTATTTATTTTGGGCTGCGTTGGATCTTCATTGCTGCACGCGGGCTTTCTCTAGTTGCAGTGAGTGGGGGCTACTCTTTGTTGTGATGTGCAGGCTTCTCATTGTGGTGGCTTCTCTTGTTGTAGAGCACGGGCTCTAGGTGCATGGGCTTCAGCAGTTGTGGCATGTGGGCTCTAGAGTGCAGGCTCAGTAGTGGTGGCACACAGGCTTAGTTGCTCCACGGCATGTGGAATCTTCCCAGACCAGGGCTCAAACCCGTGTCCCCTGCATTGGCAGGTGGGTTCTTAACCACTGTGCAACCAGGGAAGTCCCTGAGATTTCTTCTAAGGAAATTACTTTTCTTGTTTCTCACTGACAGTCAATGAAATAACCACAAAATATAGGATATGAGGCCGTCTTCATCTCTGAGCAAGATAGCATTTTATAAAACTTTATAAGATCTTTGTAATTCTTTTTCTAATTGAAATTTTACCATTTTTTTCTGGTAGATGTTATTTAATTGTTTTAAAGTTTAAAACTTCTTTTAAAACTTGCAATAAGTTTTCAAACCTATTGCCATGAATTTCTAAGTATGTTTTACATATATGGTGCACATTTTATCTCAGTAACATTTTACAGATTTTATATGGTACCAACTCAACCATCTTCAGAGCCTTAATTTCAGTCTTATGCTAGAATATCATTCTGATACTGTATACATAGTACATTGAAGCAACTTGGCAGTTACTCAGTTTAGACCACAAACAATTCCAGCCTCCAAAGGGGATTCTTTTCTACATTTATAACTATCAAATCTCCACTTCTCTTTAGATTCCAGAGGCCCAGCTACATTGGTATATTTACAAAACCAAACACTTTTAAAATGTTAAGGTTAAGAGGTCCAAGTCTTCTCTAATTACTTAGCAATGATTGTGCAGGTAGTTGTAAAGATAGAAATGTCTGTTCTTTGTTAGCAAAAGAACGTAAGTCCTCTTCAAGTGCTGGAAGAGGAAAGAAGAAATAAAAGTAATATCAGGCAGTGTGTTTCTTCTAGGACATAAGGCTATATTCCTTTTAGTTTTTAAAATTGTGTATATGTGTGTACATATATGTATGTGTATATATAAAGAAAGTTTTACATACACATGATACAAAGATACAGAAGCGTATACAATAAAAACCTGTCTATCTCCTTTTATTCAGTTACCCAGTTCCCCTCTCTGAAGGCAAACACTGAACCCAGTTTCATGGCAATTCTTCCAACAATAATTCATGCATTTGCCAACACACATGTGTAAATTCCCTCTCACTCTCTCTTTCTCTTCCTCTCCTTGCACACAAAATGTAGTATACCATATACTCTGCTCTGTTCCTTGAGTTTTCACTCTTGAAAATTTTTCCAAATCCGTCATATAAAAGTCATCATTCCAGCTACTGTCTGCATAGAATTCCACAGTACAAGTATACCATAATTCATCTAAACAGTCTGTTAATAACGAGCATTTATTAATGTTTCCCATATTTCACTATTACAAATAGGCTGCAATAAATCTTTCATTTGTATATATTTCGTGTTGCACGTATGAAAGATTATCTATAGAATAAAAACCTAGGAGTTGAAATGATTGGGTCAAAGAGTATAAGCATTTTTAACTTTGACAAATAGAACCAAATTACCCTCCATGAAAATTATACCAATTTTCACTCCCAACAGTAATGTATGAGAAGGAAACAATGTTTTTGACTAGGACCCACTTCATATTTGTACTCCAAAAGAAATAAAAGGACAAATATATTCTTTTTACATGTTATAAATGTTAGGAAACCCAAACATTTGAAAGATAGAAAATATAAAGTAAAATAGCAAGCTGACAGTATATAGTAACCATTTCATAGTTTGTTGACAAGAAAGAAAACTATCATCATGTTACGAGAATTTTGAATTCTATTTTTCAAAACCATGAAAACTGTTAAATCTTTCTATTGATAATACTATTACTAAAAATAATAGTTATTTCTAATAATAACAATAGAGGAAATATTATATGAGATTTCTAAAACTTTCATGATACATAAAACTAGTAAATATATTATTGGACTGTGACATTTAAAAAATATTTATTATATAATTATTTATTATTACAATAATGGGTATCATAATGTTACAAGACCCTAATTAGCCCTCAAATTTATGAATACTATTCTGGAAGTATACCTTAAAATTATTTTAGGGAAAAATGCCCTTGAAGAAATATTTAATAGTGCTAAAAAAATTCTTGACTGGAAGACTAGGTGCTATGTTATTTGTAAAATGAAACAAACTTTAAAAATTTATAAAAATAATAGAAATGGTACAGAAAAATCTAAGCACATAATTTTGGAGGTAAGAGCCTTAAGGAATATGAATGTAAAACCAAATAATTCTTCCCTCAGTAAGGTTTCTATGGCTACCAGGTGACTATTCCATAAAAAGGAGAATAAGGTATGCGTTGGCACCAGCTCGGATTGTCACTTCTAGATACTTGTGATGTAAATAGATAAAAATGTATTTTTATGAAGAATTGATGAATTAAGCTCAGAGTGATCTGTTCTATAAAATTTCATAACAGTGATATGAGTTATAATTTTAAAAGTTAGAAATAGTAATCAAATCCTCTTTATTAGGAAACAAATTCTCAAGAATTCTCAACCATCCTTTTGTCATCCAAAATTCATTTTGTTGTTCAAAATTTATACTCAACTGCAAGTATGGATTTTTCTGTATGGATTTTTCTGATCATATTGTGGGAATTGGGCTAAATAGTTCAGTGGTAAACCTTATTACTGAAACTCTGATTAGAAGTGGCTGAACAAGTAGTTTTTTGTTTGTTTGCTTTTTAATAAATTTATTTATTTATTTTTGGCTGTGTTGGGTCTTCATTGCTGCGCACAGGCTTTCTCTAGTTGTGGCAAGTGGGGGCTATTCTTCGTTGCGGTGTGTGGGCTTCTCATTGTGGTGGCTTCTCTCGTTGCAGAGCATGGGCTCTAGGCACGCGACCTTCAGTACTTGTGGCATGTGGGCTCAGTAGTTGTGGCTCACGGGCTCTAGAGCGCAGGATCAGTAGTTGTGGTGCACAGGCTTAGTTGCTCCGTGGTATGTGGGATCTTCCTGGACCAGGGATTGAACCCGTGTCCCCTGCATTGGCAGGCAAATTCTCAACCACTGTGCCACCAGGGAAGTCCCTGAATGAGTAGTTTTAAAGACAAAGTCCCACACAGCTAGTTATCACATTTAAATTGTGTCTGCAAAATACAAAAGAAAACAATTTGATCGAACAACTACTGGTCAAATAGGTGAAACATAAAATCAGTCAAACCAGTCTTTCAGTATCATGTAGGGATAAACTGTCACTTGACTGGATTTCTCCCAAATATTTATCATGCTATAATCTTGGATCTGTTCTCAGATGACAGCGGAAAAGGTGGCAAAACACTGCTTTACAGTAGTCCTTTAAAATTAACCTAATTGTGTAACTGTCACATATTTCATCACAATTCATGAGTCAAAAAGCAGGACTACAACATAGGATGCACATCACATGAAAATAAAGTAGCTCTGCTCTTTAAGAAGAATGGGCAAGAAATGTACAAAAATGATTGAGTGTGCTTAACACTAATGTTAAGTTTTCTGTCCTGATTCACTCACATTTGCGTGTTCATCATCATCATCACCATTTCTAGCATCAGCATCATATATGATACAAATACATTAAGTAGGTTTAAAACTAAAGGGCCAATTTTTCATCCTACTGTCATTTCAACACATTTCATTTCTGTAATTATTTATGTTGACCATCTTTAAGATATTGTGGAATTTTCCACAGCAGTATCTTCTCTCTCAGGAAGGTAACATTTCATATAATTCAGGAGTATAAAAAGAATTGATCTGATACCTCTTCAGATAAACAAGTCTCTCCTTATACAAAGGTAGAATTCAACCTCTGGCTTTTTAGAATCGTGTATCTTAACGTGTTCCCCAGATGCTGCTACCATGGTGACAGACTAACTGGTAACATTCCGGGCTGCTATATTGTAACAGCTGGTTCCATTATTTCTTAAAGCAGAAGAATGATTTAAAAAAATGAATGACTAAAATTCAATGTTCGTGAAGTCATTGTCCCTCTTTCTATGTATGTATGATGCTGTGTCAGCTAAACACAAGATCAGAGACTAGATCAATATCCTAATGACATTTCTCATGTGCAGTTTCTATTGTTTTCTTCATCCTTTTGTTAATTTTTAAATTAATGAATTCATTAATAAAAGGACATTTAGCCACCCTGACAACTAATATCTGTACAATCAACCAAAAAATCACCCACAGAAGTTGATTGGATTCAGTTACTAAAATATCCAGAAACAGACAAGTGAAATGTTTCTTTTTAGATTATGTTTAAGTATTTTTGAAGCAAGCATTATCAAATGAATTAATCAGATATCTAATTGTCTTTCCTTCATACTTCACAAAAAGATTCTAAGATCACAATGATTTGCTTTCTATAAAAATAGCTATAGGTAATGAGTGCTTTATATGTGTTAGCTGGTTAAGTCTTATAATAACCCTGGAAATGATAAATTATTATCTTTGCTTTACAGATGAGGAAATTGCAATTCAGAAGAGTTCAATAACTTGTCTACAGTTACACAGTTAGCAAGGTTGTGGCAGAGCTGGACTTGCAACCAGATGTCAATTCCAAATATATACTCACTCATTTATGAATGAAAGCAAAAATGTTTCATAGATATTATTTTTCAGAGAATAGAACCAGATGAGATTAATTTGAATCATAACAGGAAGTAGTGAAGTTTGCTATAGAGAATGTTATTTTTCAGTGAGGATGGAATGTGGAAAGGAACACCCAGGGATTTGCTACTACGGTATTGGTAATGTTCCAATTCTTAAATTGAGTGGTGGGTTGACTGGTGCTCATTATATTGCCATACTTTATCCTTACACATGTGTTACATTTTCCAGTATGTATTAAAATATTATATAATAAAACTATTTTAAAATAAATTTTAAAACAAATTAATTATTGAGAGATGTTGTGAAATATCTTAAAAAAAATCAGATATTTTCCCCTGGGTAACCTCAATGTATTGCAATTAATGAGTGGCTTCCATGCAACCCACCATGGCACACACAAAAGTCCTGACCGAGTATTTACCTATTGTAACTGTTACTTTGCTATTTCTGTGTCAGAACTCAAATGACTCTACTGGGTATTAGGGACAATCTACTCCTAAAATAAGATTAGAACAAAATCCCAAGAGGATTAATTTTCTTACTGGAAGGTCATTTCGATTCAAGCAGACAGTCTTGAATTTGGATTTCAGTATTCCTATTAAATCAGCAGGTACCTTTCCTTGATATTAAGATATTGAATTTTTAAAATGGCAAATCATTGTAACATCATCGCGTTGAAGCCCAAACATGTTCAATTCCTCAAAAAAATGGTTTCTTTCTATAAGTGTACGTGTTCTGACAAAATGCCCTTAATGAAAGCTGGCTAATTCACGATTTTTCAGGACTACCCCATTCTCACAGAGATCTGATTGGCCAACCTTTATTGTGGTCTGGTCTTATTCATTTATTTTTGTTTTAAAGCAATCATTAAAATTAAAAAAATCATGCCTGTGGTCATAAAAAAGTCAGCCCACAACCCCACTTTTCAGTACTAACCATTGTCTTTTACCATTTGTGTTCAGTTCCTTTTATTCTGTAAACTCTAAAGGACATTTCTACAATACTATTTCCTCACTTTACATGAACTTATTAAATTTTAATTTTTACTTTTATCAAAATTGAATTCACATAGCCTAAAAAGTCAAATAGTACTACAAACCTTATAGTGAAGAATAGGAAACTCTCAGAGTCCTCTCTCTCTCAATCTCTCATGCCCAGTCTCCAGAGTTGGCTTCTTTCAGCTCTTTTCTCTTTCTTAACTACTTATATTCATAATTCTAAATAATATGCTTATACTGCTGTTTTTCTTATTCCAT
Source organism: Stenella coeruleoalba (assembly GCF_951394435.1). Taxonomy (NCBI): domain Eukaryota; kingdom Metazoa; phylum Chordata; class Mammalia; order Artiodactyla; family Delphinidae; genus Stenella; species Stenella coeruleoalba. The sequence goes on along the minus strand of NC_137155.1, from coordinate 50,117,942 downwards.
TTTAGGTGTTTATATATCAACTTTTTACTCTGAAAAATTTGGATCGGGCTTCTGTACTTAATGTCCCCACATTCTTTTCTACCCGCCTTACAATTTTTAGTCAAATTATTTGACCATTATTTTATTATTTCTATGCAAATATTGTTCATAACTAAGCCACATAGTGTTGTTTAGTTTTCTATTTACTTGTTTCTAATTGTTTCATGAACTCTTTAACAGGACTGTAGAAGTCCTTTCCTTATGAGTAAATATATCACATGAGCTATTAGTTCTGGTTTTTAATTCAGAGGGATGCTTCCTGGAGGCCAGGTCCTCCTGTTTCTGTATGGATCGATCACTCTCAAGACCTTCTGCATGATGACAGTCTAGAATTTTACTAATTATTATCCTAGGTTTTCCCTTCGCCTTTCCCCTTGTGTTGAATCAGTTGGTTCCTGGAACCTATATCTTCCTATTTCATGGTTTTTTTCCCCCTCATTTTAGTGGAGTCTGTCATCTGATAGCTGCCTAAGAAAGAGTTCATGAGAATAATATTTTTGAAATCTTGCAAGTCTGAAAGCATCTTTAATTTACCCTCCTTAACAGTTTGCCTTTAAATCCAGGGAGGCTGGAAAACATTTTCTTCTACATTTTTTATGGCATTGGTCTCTTGTCTTCCAGTTTCCAATGTTGCTGCTGAGAAGCACAGTGCCACTCTGATTCCTGAATCTGTTTTTTTCCTCTGTGGGAGGTTTTTTTAAACATATGTTCACTCATTCAAAAATATTTGTTGGGCAGCCATTACTGTGCTAGGTTCTGTTTTAGAGGCTAAGGATTATGGCATTGAAAAGAGAAGGACATATATCCCTGCTTTTGTGGAACGTATATTCTAGTGGTGGGTGGGCAACAAATAATAAGCAAAATAAATGTAAAATATATAATATATTAGATAGTGATAAGTACTCAAGCAGAGAAGGAGAATATGCAGTGTGAGGGGTGGAAATTTGGATGAGAAGGGCCTTACTTAGAAGGGAACTTTGAGTGAAGACTTGAAGGAAGTGAGGGAGCAAGCCATGCTGATATCCAAGGGATGACCATTGTGGGCAGAGAGAACACTAAGTGCACAGGCCCTGAGACAAGTGTCTGTCTTGTTTATGGAACATTAGGAAGCCAGTGTGGCTGGAGCAGATATACGAGGTACAAGGTAAAAGGCAACGAGCTCTGAAAAGTAAGATAGAGCCAGATCTTGTAAGAACTTGGCCCTTTATTCTAAAAGAGATGAGTTGCTATTGGAAAGTTTTAAGCAGAAATGTGACTGCTCTCACTTTTGGTAGCTGGGTAGAGAGGTAGAGGGTAGAGGTAGGGCAAGCACTTAGAATGCTATTATGATAATCCAGGTGAGAAGTAATGGTAGTTTGGACCAGAGTGGTGCTAGTGGTGATGTGAGAAATGGTCAAATTCTGGGCGTATTTTAAAGGTAAAGCTAACAGCATTTGCTGACTTACTTGATGTGGGGTGTGAAAGAAAGGAGTCAAGCATGACTCCAAGGTTTTTGATTCCAAGGTTTTTGACCTGCAAAAATGGAAGAAAGGAGTTGCCCTTAAGTGAGGTGGGGAAGCCTATGGGAGGAACAAGTTGGAGAGTATATATCAATAGGTCAGTTTTGTCCATGTTAAATCTGAGATACCAAGTAGAGATATGAAACAGAGAGACTAGGGAGAAGTCCAAGGTAAGATAGAAATGTAAGAGTCATCAGTATACTGATGGTCATATGCCATTCAAATGCCTGGATGAGATCTCCCCTTTGTGGGTATATACAACTCCAAGAACTGAGCCCTGAGGCACTTCAACAGTTAGAGGTTGAAGAGATGAAAAGGAATCAGTAGAAAAGACAGAAAAGTAGCAGCCAGAAGGTGAAGAGGAAAACTAGGTAAATATCATTTGTCCCTGCAAGTCAGGTAAAGAAGTGTCTCAAGGAGGAGAGAGTCATCATCTGTATCAAATCCCACTGATAGGTAGGTCAAGGAAGATGAGGTTTGAGAGATGACCATTGGATTTGGCATCATAGAGATCATCAGGGACTTTGTGTGGAACAATTTTGATAGCATGATGGAGATGAAAATAATTATTAGAGTGGGTTTAGGAGAGAATGAGCAGAGAGAAATGGGAGATAGATGGAGTGTTGCTGACAAGGAAAGGAGAAAAATAGAGCAGTAGCTGGGAAAGGAAAGAGAAGGTTGGTTTTACACACACAAAAACACACACACACACACACACAAGTCAGAGTGAGAGAGCTAGAGCGCAAGAGGGAGAGAGAGAAGATATTTGTATTCTATGAAAAGTTATCCTGGAGACAGAAAATTTGGTGACTTGGGAGAAAAAGGGGAGAATTACTGGAGCAATCTCCTTGAGTAGGCAAAAGGGAATGAAATCTAATGCACAGGTGGAGAAATTTGCCTTCGCTCGGAGAAGACATCAAAAGTAAAGGGAGAATGTAGAACGGGGGCCTCATCATGAGGATCTTGTGGTGGTAGGAGTTTATGGAAGATCTCTTTTATTTAATTCCAAACTCTTCCCAGCAAAATAAAGCAAAATTGTTAGCTGAAAGTTAGGATGCCTGCAGAGGGTTGGAATTTAATGAGAGAGGAGAAAGTATGAAGCAGTCACTATAAGAGAGAATGAATCATGGAAATATGACATGAGTAATGTAGCATTAGGAGCCCACTTGGGGGCTTCCCTGGTGGCGCAGTGGTTAAGAATCTGCCTGCCAATGCAGGGGACGCAGGTTCGAGCCCTGGTTCCAGGAAGATCCCACATGCTGCAGAGCAACTAAGCCCATGGGCCACAATTACTGAGCCTGCGCTCTAGAGCCCATGAGCCACACTACTGAGCCTGTGTGCCACAACTACAGAAGCTGCGAGCCTAGAGTCCGTGCTCCGCAACAAGAGAAGCCACCACAATGAGAAGCCCACACACTGCAACGAAAGGGTAGCCCCTGCTCGCCGCAACTAGAGAAAGCCCTCACACAGCAGGGAAAATCCAGTGCAGCCAAAAATAAATAAATAACTAAAAGAGCCCAATTAGGGTTAGTGTCATTAATTTAAAGTGAAACCAGTCAGCATGGTTTTCCTGTAGTCTTGGTGGGACTTGGGTACAAAGAGTGAGTTTAGTGTTGGATTTAACCAGAGTTGTGGTTTTCTTAAGCAAGGACAAAGAAGGAAGAGGGGCAAGACAGATGAGGATACAAGATATCTTTATGCCCAGAGTTCTATAATTTTTTCAGTGATTGCCTTGTTGGAGTACTTTCATTCGCTATAGTAGACAATTTGTGGGCTTTCAAAGTGGAATGTCCTGCTTTTTAGTTCTAGGAAATTCTGTTGTGTTATTTCTTTCATATTTATCCCTGCCACTTTCTCTTTATCACTTTCTGAAACTCCTACTAGTAGGATTTTAGACCTCTAATTTTCTTATCTTTTCTCATGCATTTCCTTCTCTGCCTTGTTTTATTCTACTTTGCTGGAAACTTCCTGAAGGTTAGCTTCCAACTCTTTGAATGAATTTTTCATTTTCACTATTCTTTTTATTTTCCAAGAGCTTGTTCTTGGTCACTGAATATTGCTTTTTATATAGCCTCCTGTTTTTGCCTCATGTACACAATCAACACCCTCTCTTTATCTCTGGGAATAAATATTATATGTGCTTAAAATTCTTTTTTCCTTCACTCTCCACACTGTCTCTGTTTTCTCTAAGTTCCTTGTTTATTTTGGCTTTTTTTTTTTAATGTATTTATTTATTTTTTGGTCGCACCCCACGGCTTGTGGGATCTTAGTTCCCCAGCCAGGGCCCGCGAACCCAGGCCCTGGGCAGTGAAAGCACCAAGTTTTAACCACTGGACCACCAGGGAATTCCCTTGGCTTCCATTTTAAATGTTAACAGTTTCCTTCAAGTGTCTTGTAATTTTTGATTATCTGATTGTATGTGTGTATACTGGCAAGGCATGCTGATGAATGAGCTCCTTTAAGGGTGATTTGCAGGACTGTTGAGTTAGAGAGCATACAGTGTATTGATCCATTTCCTAAGAGAGGATTCTCGCAATATTCTGGCAATATATGTCTAGCCTCCCATGTTCTGGACGCCAAGAAGGGAAATGGGGGAAGAGAAGCTTATTAAGTTCTCCTACATCAGTTTGGCATCTCACCCTTGACCTCAGCTGTTGTTGGTGTCTAAAGGAACAATTTTGACACCAGCTGTTCCTGGTGTCACAATTTCTAGGTAGGACTTCTGGTTTCCAGTTCCGCATGTAAGGAGCTTGGAAGTCTATCCTAACAAGTGAAAAAACTGAACAGACTGAAAAATCATGCTTCTTTGATCTATAAGAGAGGGGGAGGACACAGGGCCAACAGCTGCCCCCCAAGATTGGAGAGGGAGTCACAGCTTACCAGAGCAGAGATTCCTGGGTGAAAACAACTGGGGAAACCAGTGCCGAGGTAGAAAAACCTGAACTGTAATTGATGAATTGCTGGAGACTCAGTATGGACAAGTATGAGAGTTAAAATCTTGGATGGTTATGTGAGCTAGACAATTGAGGCTTGACCACTAAATATATATCTATGTAAGATATATAAGAAATTAAAAATAATTCAATAGAGCAGCAATTCTTTATTCCTGTCTCTTCCCATTCCCTAACCCTGCAGAAAAGTAATAGCAAATTGTAGATGCTGTTTCTGTTTTCTGAGAAAGAAGGAACATCACATAATAGCAAAGCTTCATAATTTGACCAAGAACTATATGGAGTTAAAATATTTTTATGGGAATTTTCTAGACACTTTTGGCAACTGAGTTGGGGAGGGGAAGGTGCTAGTCTTTATTTCTATGATTTTACTAAATGTTTTCTCAAAAAGCCTCTGATTTTTTCCTTGTTTGGAAAAAAGTTTATTTAATCTTTTCTTTTGAAACCACTTTGTCACTGACTAGTTTTAATTTAATGTTTTTGCAATTGTGCTTCTACTGTCTTTTAAAGATTACAAAGGTGAAATTGCAAAACTGAAAATATTCCAGTTACTTTAGAAAGTTTCAGTGTAGATATTGTATATCATTGTCTTCTGAACTCTTTGAGACTCTGTGAATATTTTCTTAACAGATTATAACCGATCATTATTCTAATATCTTATGCAAAGTTTTACCATCATTTAAATATTAAAATGCGGACAGATTATAGAATGTGTCAAGCTACAGAATTGCAGTGTGGTCTACAAGAACTATGATTAATAGCTACAATATCTTTCTTTAATTCAAAGTAAGATCATTTTTTAGGGACTTCCCTGATGGTCCAGTGGTTAAGACTCTGTGCTTCCAATGCAAGGGATGAGGGTTTGATCCCTGGTCTGGAAACTAAGATCCCAGATGCTGCGTGGCGTGGCCAAAAACAAAAAAAAAAAAGCGAAGTAAGATCGTTTTTTAACTTTTATAAGGAAATACAGTTTTTTAAATTTACAGTTATAGAAACACCCTAATGAGGGTCAGAAATTGTAAAGGTCCTTTTCATATATTTGTTATGCAAAAAAAAAACCCAAACAACCCTGCTTTAAACCTAATAAAATTGTGATGCATTGTACTGTGATAGCAAGGAGAAAGTAAACAGAGCCATGGTTAAGGGCACTAAACTTTACATCTGAAAGACCCAAGATCAAGGTCCGCCTCTACCTTTCATCAGCCCCTTGACCTTGGGAAAGTTGCTTAACCTCTCTATAGCTCAGTCTCCTCATACCAACATGGAGATAATACATTCTTCATAGAGTTGTTAGAATTATGTTGAGATAGTGTGCATAAAGCATTTAGTACTTAACTAATAGATACTTGGGAGTCACTCAACAAATATTAGCTGTCACAATTAGTTTTATGGTGGGTAATTTGAACTTTTTCAGCCTGTGTAATTTCTTCTTATTTTAGCAACTGTAGTTTTGTTCCCTTTTAGGGACCCAAATTCCAAAACAAAAGACTGTTATATAACATCTTGTTCTTTATTCTTATTTGTCCTCTTGTTTATTTTAAAAAACAATTCTTGGGCTTCCCTGGTGGCGCAGTGGTTGAGAGTCCGCCTGCTGATGCAGGGGACATGGGTTCATGCCCTGGTCCGGGAAGATCCCACATGCCGCGGAGCGGCTGGGCCCGTGAGCCATGGCCGCCGAGCCTGCACGTCCAGAGCCTGTGCTCCGCAACGGAAAAGGCCACAACAGTGAGAGGCCCGCGTACTGAAAAAACAAAACAAAACAAAAAAACCCCCACAATTCTTTAGTTTTATAAGTGTACATTCTAGTTTATCATTACTAATATTTAATCAATAATGAGGTAAATTTCTTTGACATGCGTATTTTCCCATGTCAATACTTCTATGATGATAAACCATTTGGGGCCATTGTAGGATCCCACTGGGTAAGATATGAAATGGAAACAAATCACTTAATATGAAATCGTTACATCACTAGGCTCATTCAAAAGTCCAAGTAAAAAGTTTTTTAAATAAATTTATTTATTTATAATTTATTTTTGGCTGTGTTGGGTCTTCGTTGCTGCACGCAGGCTTTCTCTAGTTGCAGCGAGCGGGGGCTACTCTTCATTGCGGTGTGTGAGCTTCTCATTGCAGTGGCTTCTCTTGTTGTGGAGCATGGGCTCTAGGTGCTCGGGCTTCAGTAGTTGTGGCTTGCGGGCTCTAGAGCGTAGGCTCAGTAGTTGTGGCACACAGGCTTAGTTGCTCTGTGGCATGTGGGATCTTTCCGGACCAGGACTTGAACCCATGTCCCCTGCATTGGCAGGCGGATTCTTAACCACTGCACCACCAGGGAAGTCCTAAAATGTATATATATTTTTTCATTTCCTCAATTAACCCAACTATGATAGCTGAAACAAATAGGAGTTTATTTTTCTGACATAAGAAGTGAGCAATTATTGTAGTGGTTCAATGGCTTAGCAACATTAGGGCAAGTATCTCTGCAATTCTCTTGGTCTTTGTGCATAGACAAAATGACTGTGGTAGGAATCATGTCCGGGAAGAAAGGGTGATAGCTAAAGGGCATATGCGTCACCTCTGGTTCTTTCTTTCTTCCTTCTTTCCTTTCTTCCCTTCCTTCCTTTCTTCCTTCCTTTCCTTCCTTCCTTTCCTTCCTTCCTTCCTTCCTTCCTTCTTTCTTTCTTCTTCCTTCCTTCCCTCCTTCCTTCCTTCCTCCCTTCCTTCCTTCCTTCCTTCTTTCTTTCTTCTTCCTTCCTTCCCTCCCTCCTTCCTTCTTCCCTTCCTTCCTTCCTTCCTTTCTTTTATAGTTGTACAATTTACATGTAGGAAAATGAATATACCTTAAACATACCAATCAGTGAGTGTTGACGAATGTATACACAAATGTGATCAGCACATAAATCAACACATAATATTTCCATCACCCCTGAAAATTCTCTTGTGTTCCTTTTCAGCCAGTCACCTCACCCACCCCAGAGGCAACAGTAGTTCTGATTTCTATCAGTAAACCTTAGTTTTGCCATCTTGAATTCCATAAAGATGAAACCACTCAATATGTACACTTGTCAGGATATTTCACTCAACAGGTTTTTGTGATTCTCCCATAATATATATCAAGGGATTGAACCTTTTTATTGCTGAGTAGTATACCATTGTCTATTCCTTTTTTGTTGGGATACCGAAAGGTTTCCCAGAAACTTTCCTAATAAATGTCTACTTGCATCTCATGGGTCATATCTAATCATATGGCCACACCTTGCTATAAGGGAGGTAATGAAATTTTTTGTCTTTCTAGAGACTATCATGGGAGGTTACAAAAGAGAATCAGGTTAGAAATGGCTTTTGAGTAGCTAAACAGCAGCATACGCTAAAATCAATTTCACAGTTTTAAATTTTATGATGAAACTTAAGTTTCATTCTTTTTATTAAAAGTTGCTGATTGGGCTTCCCTGGTGGCGCAGTGGTTGAGAGTCCGCCTGCCGATGCAGGGGACGCGGGTTCGTGCCCCGGTCCGGGAGGATCCCACATGCCACGGAGCGGCTAGGCCCGTGAGCCATGGCCGCTGAGCCTGCGTGTCCGGAGACTGTGCTCCGAAACGGGAGAGGCCACAACAGTGAGAGGCCTGCGTACCGCAAAAAAAAAAAAAAGTTGCTGATTATCTTATTTACATATTAGTATTTGAATGCACACATGCACATTCCAAGGTAAATACAAATCTACATTGGAAAGGAACCAGTGAAAATCTTTAAATGGGAACTGTGAAGATACCTGCTTCACAATTAAGAAAATAATCTTAAATTACAATAATGTTTTAAAGAATGAAAAATAGACATGTAAAATTGTAAAATGTTTAATTGGAATTGTTTAATATAATACTAAAAATTTATATTGTCCAAAGCTGCACTGTCCAAAATAATAACCACTAGCTACATGTGGCTGTTTAAGTTAAAATGTTAAAAAATTAAAAATTCAGTCCCTCAGTTACACTAGCCACATTTGAAGTGTGCAATAACCACATGAGGCTAATGGCTACCACACTCGTACAGATATAGAATATTTCTTCAGTCATTGTTGAAAGTTCTATAGGACAGCACTGCTCAAGAAAGGGGGGAAAAGAACAAATAAAAATCCTTTTCCATCATCAGAACAAAACTTAATTTGCAAACTTAATTGATTTGGGGAACTATCAAAGAGCAGTGGGTAGTTCTACTACAGAAATATTTAGTTAATATTTAAATGAATATTAAAGCAAGGGAGGAGGAAGGGAAGGAATGAGAGAGAGAGGGAGGGAAGGATGGGGAGAGAGAAAAAGAGGAGTGTACAATATTCATTCTTTCTTTCAATAAATATTTATTGAGCACCTGCCATGTGCCAGACTTTTGGGGTATAATAGTGAACAAAATAAACAAAGTCACTGTTTTGGGGACACTTGTGACATGAGATGGGAGAGAGACATAAAATAAACAAATGATGTTAGGTAATGACAAGTACCATGAAAAAAAATAAAGCCAGGCAAGGACAGGACATTTTTATGGGATGTTCAGAAAAGACCTTCTCTGATAAGATGATAATTGTGCAGAGATGAGAGAGAGGATTGGAAAGTGAGCTGTCTGGCTGTCTGGAGAAAGAACATTCCAGGCAGTGGGAATAGCAAGTGCAAAGACCCTGAGTCAGGTACATGCTTGGCTTTTTGGAGAAAGACCAAGGAGGCCAATGTGGCGGGATCAGAGTAAGTAAGGCAGAGAGGGTTGATGAGATCAAAGACCTGATCTAGTAGCCTCATGAAGATTTTGGGTTTTACTCTGAATGATATGTAATGCCTTTAAAGGGTTTCGAGCAGAGGAATGAAATGATGTGACTTACCTTTTATAGGATCAGTCTGGCTACAGTGTGTAGAATATACCAAGAGGAGGCAAGGGTAAAACAGAGAGACCAGCTATGACCTTAGCAAAAATCAAGGTAAGCGGTGATGATCGCTTGGACTAGGGTGATACTTGTGGAAGGGGAACAAGTGGCAGGATTATGGATATATGTGAGCACAATTTACTATTAGACTGAATATGAGTTATGAGAGAAAGAGAAAAGACCAGGATAACTCCAAGATTATTGGTCCGAGGAACTCCTAAATTAGGATTACCATTTACTGGGATAGGGAAAACTATTGAAAGAGCAGATTTTAGATGTATTTTTAAAGTTTGGCTTTGAATGTATTTAGGTATTGTACATTCAAGTAGAGTTGTCAAATAAGTAATTAGATATATGAAGTTGGAGTTCAAGGGAGAGTCCAAGCTGGAATTATAAGTAGGCAGCAGATAGGTGATATTTTAAGCAATGGCACTAGGTGAGATGACCAAAGTAGTGAGTGGAGATAAAGAAAAGATCCGAGAACTGACTTTGAGCACTGCAACATTTAGAGGTCAGGAAAGCAAGAAGGAACCAGATCTGGGCATTGGATTTGGCAATAAGCTGGCCTTAGGTGACCCTGACAAGAGCAGTTTGGGTAGAGTTGTATGGATGAAAGCCTGTTCTCTACCTCTAGCCCCCATAGCACAAAGGGTTATGGGGAGGAACAGCTACCACTTAAGAGGACTACAGGGAAAGCAGTGTGTTAGGGGAGAACAAGTTTCAGCAGATCAAGAAGTAAAGGAAAAGATCAGAGAAGAGGTTTTAGATATTTGGGATTTTGCTGACTACACTTGTGAGTTCTGAATGGCACATTGGAAAGGTTTGATTTTAGAGATGAAAGAGAAATAGGGGAAGGAAGCAAAAGATAAGGGTGTATTACAGAACATCTGAAAGTTTCTCTTGAGTTTTAGTTTTAAAAAAAAGTAAGAAAGGGGACTTCTTTGGTGGTGCAGTGATTAAGAATCCACCTGCCAATGCAGGGGACACGGGTTTGATTCCTGATCTGGGAAGATCCCACATGCCATGGAGCACCTAAGCCCGTGTGCCACAACTACTGAGCCCACGTGCCACAACTACTGAAGCCCACGAGCCCTAGAGCCTGCATGCTGCAACTACTGAAGCCTGCGTGCTCTTGGAGCCTGCCTGCCGCAACTACTGAGCCCATGTGCTGCAACTACTGAAGCCCACGCACCTAGAGCTGGTGCTCCACAACCAGAGAAGCCACCGCAATGAGCAGCCCATGCACCACAACGAAGAGTAGCTCCCACTCGCTGCAACTAGAGAAAGCCTGCGTGCAGCAACGAATACCCAACGCAGCCAAAAATAAATAAAACTTTTTAAAAAAGTAAGAAAGAATGTGGAGAATTGAACTCATTAATTCAATTGTTTGTTCTGCTCAAGTCTTCTAGATTATTGCATTAATTCTCCTGTTTAGGTTGTACTGTGCAGATATAACTTTCATAAACTATCAAAGATAAACATATGAGATTAAGGAGAAGAAATCAAAACTGTATACAGTGATTGTTTACTTTCTCTAGTTCTTAGGGACTGCTACATGACTGCTATAATATTTTTTTTAATATAAATTTATTTATTTTATTTATTTATTTTTGGCTGCATTGGGTCTTCGTTGCTGCGTGCAGGCTTTCTCTAGTTGCCGTGAGTGGCGGGGAGCAGGGGGTGGTGGCTACACTTTGTTGCACTGTGTGGGCTTCTCACTGCAGTGGCTTCTCGTGTTGCGGAGCACAGGCTCTAGGCGTGCAGGCTTCAGTAGTTTAGGCACGCAGGCTCAGTAGTTGTGGCTCACGGGCTCTAGAGTGCAGGCTCAGTAGTTGTGGCCAGAGGCTTAGTTGCTCCGTGGCATGCGGGATCTTCCCAGACCAAGGCTCGAACCCATGTCCCCTGCATTGGCAGGCGGATTCTTAACCACTGCGCCACCAGGGAAGTCCCTGCTATAATAATTTGGATTAAAATATATGGAACAGAAATTGTTACAGGAAAATTTATTGAAAACTAACTCATGTTTTTCATTAAACAGGTAATTGGAAGAAAAATAATCATGAAAATTACAGCAATACTGATAAAAGAGTGTGTGATCCATTTCCATATATCTTCACATGTAATCCATTTTTTTAAAGATGGATTGGTCAGTCTATGCGGGATTGAATTTCATTGACATGTAAATCCACATTTCCTATTGTATAAGAATGCAAAGCTAATCATATGTACATACCAAAAGTAAGGACAAACTTTGTGAAATCATTACTTATACCAATATATAGAGCATATCATGCTACATTTATACAAATGAATTGTATACCTTACATTACTAGTTTTTTAGGGCTATTCAGGTAATGGGTACCCTTATAATTAAAATGAAAATCAAATATTTATTGGCAACATGCTCAACCAAAGACTTTACAGCCAATGAATAGCATGCATCAAAAATGCTGTTTTTGTATATAAGGGCTGGGTAATGAAAATGTTTGATGGTGATCTCCTCTAACAGCCAATACAAATACCTTTTGAATTATAAAATGCATTCTATGAACCCCTTTATTAGTTTTTCACTTAAAAGGACATGTGCTTTGCCAACCTGGTATGCTTGAAATGGTGTCTGAGTATAGTTTTAATTTGCATTTGTCTCATGAGCTAGGTCCAGGATTTTTTCATCCATTAAAGTACTTTTTTTAATGTTAATGCATTAACAGTTCTTTTTCTGTGACCTGTTAATATCTTTTGTCGATTTTTCAAACCTAGATTATTTAAAGATGAGCTTCCCCTATTAGAATTTTATCATATATACATTTCCCCAAATTTAAATCTTACAGCAAAAACTATAATTTAAGTGGTATAAAAGAAGTGATAATTTTATATCTGTGTTGGTATATATTTGGCAAATCATTACTTATAGAACAGGAGCTGTCTTAGTCTGTTTGGCCTGCTATAACAGAATACCATAAACTGGGTGGTTTCTAATAAACAGGAATTTATTTCTCACAGTACTGGAGGCTTGAAGTCTGAGATCAGTTCTGGGTTGCAGATTGCCAACTTTTCATTGTATCCTTACATGCCAGAAAGAGTGAAGGAGCTCTCTGGGATCTCTTTTATAAGGGCACTAATCCCTTTCATGAGGGCTCTGCCCTCAAGACGTAATCACCTACAAAAGGCCCTACCTTCTAACAGCATCACAACAGAGGTTCAGATTTCCACATAGGCACAGGGAGATCAGCTCAGTGCTTTGTGACTACCTAGAGGGGTGGGATAGGGAGGGTGGGAGGGAGATGCAAGAGGGAGGAGATATGGGGATATATGTATATGTACAGCTGATTCACTTTGTTATAAAGCAGAAACTAACACACCATTGTAAAGCAATTATACTCCAATAAAGATGCTAAAAAACAAAAAAAGATTTCCACATATGGGGACTTCCCTGGTGGTCCTGTGGGTAAGACTCAGCTCTCCCAATGCAGGGGGCCCGGGTTTGATCCCTGGTCGGGGAGCTAGATCCCACATGTGTGCCACAACTGAAGATCCTGCACGCTGCAACTAGGACCCGGTACAGCCAAAATAAATAAATATTTTTAAAAAAGAAAGATTTCCACATGTGAATTTTGGGGGTCACAAACATTCAGTTTATAGCACTAGCCTCGTCCTCAGACCACCTGCATTACCGTCACATGGGCTGCTTATTAAATGTACAGATTCCTGGGTCCTTTCAGTTCTTCTCAGACCTTCTGGCCTAGGAAATTTATATTTCTAATAAACACTCCATATAATTCATATGCACTTTAAAGTTTGAGAACCACTGTTGGAGACAGTATGAAATCAAGAAATTAACAAATGTAATCTGGACATTAACAAAATATGAAGTTTTTTTAAAGCTACTATAGAAATGTTTAAAGATAAAAGTAAGTCACTCCTATAAAGGAAAATCAGCAAACTTTACAACTCTAAATCATATCTGTAGACTTTGAGATTCTATATTTTAAATTAGTAATTTAGGATATTTTCTTTCAAAAAGTGGTACTATGTCATATCTCAGTTTATTTGTCAATATAGATGTCACATTCGAATCCTTCTAACACATTAGCTCTTTCAAACCTTTAGATAGCCTTTATTAAATCATTGCTGCAGAGTTCCAAATGATATTCCAGTCACTAGTAGAAACAGAAGTTTGTGATGATTACTGGTTGACAGCTTATTCCAAGAGACTCTCTAGTAAAGTTTTATAGACTGCTACACACACACACATACCTACACACATACACACATAAACACACACATACGGGTATATAAACATATTCAGAATTACCTTACATACCTTCACAATGGTAAGTTCTAGTCCTGGTTTCTTGGGTGAATAGAAATTTATGTGAAGATCTATATATTAATTCTGGGTATATAGAAAGCATTCAAATATTTCATATTATTTTGCCCTTTTTTTAAAGTGGCATGCAGTTTACATAAGATCTATTTGTTAGGCTTTATAAGATGTAAAGAAAAGTTATACTCCGTTTATCTTTGGCAATGGAGGTTTTGTGCAAGGACATACTGGGATGTAGGTAGCCCAGGACGGTATCTTCTGAGTCATAGAGTTACTCCAGAAGTTCCAAGACTGAGAAGTATATCAAGTATCATGGAAAATTGGAATCATGCCTAAATTCTCTTAGTTCACAAGGCATCTGACTTTCCAAGAGGGAGACTGTGATTAGGTCCATATATCACCATTCAAAATGAGTGCTGAAATTGGTTAGAATTTTATGCCATACTAACTCACAGGAGGTCAGCCTCCTTTGTCTGCAGTCTTTTTAGAGGTCAAAACATTTATAGCCCAGGATAAACAAAGCTGGTTTCACTCAAATCCAGCGCAAATCAGGGCAATTTCCCTAGGAAGGGCACTGTAAGTGTAGAGGGTATTTAACATTTCACAGACTCTTGGCTGAAACAGGAGAGACACTGAAAGATTATTTGAAATTTCCTTTCATATTTAAACTAAGTGTACCTTAACTCTAAAAACTACATGGACCCTTGATACAACTCCTTTAGAAATTCATTTAGATTATATTCTATGACTACTTGGTGGCATGAAAATCCTTGAAGATCTAAAGTTAGCATATATTCTCTTCAGTAATCAATGGCAATATCTTGGATTACAGGCATATAATTCCATCTTGATAGAAGTAACACCTCAGATTTCTCTAATACTTTGTTAGTTTCATTAGGCCACTTTAAACAAGTTCTAATTTCATAAGTCATAAATAATCTTTTGAAACCTTAAAATTTAACCCAAAAAATCATAAGTTTTATTTAATACATTCTTTTTTTTTTTTTTTGGCTGCGTTGGGTCTCTTCGTAGCTGCACACAGGCTTTCTCTAGTTGCGGTGAGTGGGGCTACTCTTCGTTGCAGTGCGCGGGCTTCTCATTGCAGTGGTTTCTCTTGTCGCTGAGCATGGGCTCTAGGCACGCAGGCTTCATAAGCTGTGGCATGTGGGCTCGGTAGTTGTGGCTCACGGGCTCTAGAGCACAGGCTCATTAGTTGTGGTGCACAGGCTTAGTTGCTCTGCAGCATGTGGGATCTTCCCGGACCAGGGATCAAACCCATGTCTCCTGCTTTGGCAGGCAGATTCTTAACCACTGCGCCACCAGGGAAGTCCTATTTAATACATTCTGTAAGCATGTATTTCTTCCTTTCAAACTCAAGTACTGATTTCATTTGGAGAAGCAGCTTAACACAATGGAGTAAGGCTTAAATTAAGGCGTCTGGGACTAGCTCTGGGTAAGACTTTTGCTACCTAACCATGGAAAGTTGGGCAAGTCATTTAATTTCTTAATCTTTCAGTTTCTCATTCTATAAAATGTAAAAGATACACCAATATGCTCCCTCCTATTTTCTTTTTATATACTTTCACCTCTATAAGTAAAAATAATCATTTTTGGTTTTAGGATTTAATGTCTCCTTTTTCTTCATCTTAACCCTAATTACAAAAGGTACTAGTTAAAAAAAAAAGTACTAGTTGCATTTGAAAAATAAAAAATAAGCTCAATTATATGTCCCATAAATATTTGTCTTGTGATGACTCTGGCATTGTATATGGATTTCTGGCATTGTGTAAATGTGATTTAGCAATTGCTTCATGGGGAGCCCAGTGAGCACCTGACTAGAGTGGGGAGTTGGGAAGCAGGGGGAGTTGGAGTTAGGACTACATAGTAAAACTAGGGCAGATTATGGAAGGCTTTGAATGACAGATTTAGGAATTTGAAGTTCATTTTATTGGGCCATAGGAAGTCATTTTATAATGGAATGACAGTGAAAGTTGTGTTTTAGAAAGCTAATGTGACAGACTTATAAGGACTAGAAGGTAGTGGAGAGGAATGAAACTGACATACCAGCTTGGAGTTCTTCTGAAATTTTCAAAATATAAGTTAATGGGGGTATAATCTACCATGTTGGCACTGGAAAAAGAAAAACCGGGAAGGAATCAAGACACCCTGGGAAAGAAAGCACAACAGGACATGTGCCTGATAGATATGATGGATGAGGTAGAGAGGAACTCAAGATGTTTCCAAGACTTCAAGTTGAAGAGACTGGAAGAAGGTCATTAACTGAAATAGAGAATTTTGCAAGTGTTGCTACTGGATGGAAGATTTGAGCATAGTTTTAGGCAGTTTGCATGTCAAGTGATGGTAGAGAATGCTCAGTGGAAATGGTAGGTGGCAATGTCTTCTAATTAGGGAAACAAAGTCATGAAGACAGACAAAGTGGTGAAACACTGAGTGGATGATTATCTGATTTACCAAAAAAGTCACAGATGAAAGTTTCTCTGAATAATTTTGAGATAACATTTTTATTACCATAGGATCAGGTATCTGGATATTCAATGTTTTGTTCTAGGCTTGGAAAAATTGAAGGGAACAATCAGTAAAATCCTTGGTATTTCTATTTCACAATAACTGCTTTTGAAAAATGAGAAAGATGTATACCTGTTTGTAAAGAACTACTGATGAGACATTTGAGGGACTCTGACTCATTTTTAGATGGTTTGTATAACAAAATACAGAATTCATCAGTGGGTGAGGTGCCTGTTCTTTAGAACAGGATTAAAATTCAAAAGCCTATGTACATTTTAAATATTTGTGGAGGAGGACATGATTGAATTGTATATTGATAATTTACTCAGGTAAAAACTCTAGAAAGCCACATGTTAAAGACAAAATAAAACCAGAATTGTAAGGAGAAAATGTGTCTGCATTTAAAGGAAAATGAGGTTAATATGTCAATCATGTGGTATTGTCACTAAAATGTGTGACACATAAATAGGAATTAAGCACATAGGAAAACCCAAGATAATTGTGGTATGGTGAGAAACATAGTTCAAATATTTAATGAAAATCACTTGGTTAACTTAAATGAATTATATAGAATTTGGCAAAGATCCAGAGAATGGCAACTGAAATGACCAAATGTATTTTAGATAGACCATATAAGAAAGGGCTAAAGAAAAATTATTTAATCCATAAGAGAAAAGGCTAGTGAAAAACTGTAATTTCTCTCCCCCTGAATTTAGGAGGTATATTTTGTTCCAGACAATATAAGAGAGAAGAACCGTCTTTTTCTTTATTTTTTTCTTTTTAATATAGAATCTAAGGAATTGCCTCAATTGCTGCTGCAGGTTTTGTGAAGTCAAGGTCTATTGATACGTATTGGCTACTAAATGAAATGGCGGACAGGTTGTATCTGACCAATTTGTGAAAGATCAAATAACATGAAATGGAAATTACAATATACTGGGGGGAGGGACGGAGAAAGCTTCTCAAAATATGATTTGGCTACAGTTAGAGCAATCTCTTGTTTGCTGATCATGATAGGTATTCTTCACAGGCCTGTTTGCTATCTTGCCAATAAGGGGCTAACACTATTTAAACGGAAAATATAAAAAGTACTTTTAGAAATCTTTAATTCCTCTGGGGAAATAAGTATAGTGTAGTATTCTCACTATTAAGAAGGCAAGTCAACACTAAAAGAAGTGTAGCTCTATTATGAGTTTTACAGATGTTATAAACAGAATCACTAGAATGTAACTTGAATCAGTGATGACAAATCGATATCATTTCCCTTTTCAATTCTGGTCCATTGGAAGTGACTTCCAAGGGCTCTTTGTTGAGAACGATACTGCGGCAGTACTTGCACTCAGTAGGAAACAGTTAATGATTGATTTACAATGACATCCCAGGAAGCCTCCAGTGACCTTTACCTTGCTAAACCCAGTGGTCATTTCTCAGTCCTCAACTTACTTAACCTATTAGCAGCAGTTGCCACAGTTCATCACTCTCTCCTTCACTTTCTTCACTTGGCTGCTGGTTCCTCTTACCAAGCTAGCCACTGTTCTCAGTCTCACTTGCTGATTCCTTTCACCTTCCCTTCCTCTTAGAGTGCTCCAAGACTCAGTCATTCTATCACTTCTCTATCTAAACTTGCCCCCAAGAGCAGCACAGTCTAATAGAAAAATAATGTGAGCCATGAATGCAAACTGCATGTGTAATTTGAAATTTTCTAATAGCTACATTAAAAAAAGCAAAAATAAACTGATGAAATTCATATATATATTATTTAACCCAATACACTCCAAATATTAGCATTTCAAAATATAATCAATATAAATATATTACTTTAAAAAATTGATATATTAATGAGCTATTAAATTATTTTTCTTTTTCTTTCAGGAAGCATTTTATCATTGCTCCAAGTTTAAGAATTTTCACTGACAGAAAATCAACACTTTTAGAAAATTTCCTGTATAAATCTGCTCAGCTTTTGAATCTTGGATTTGTAGCCATATTTCTCTCCAATATAGGCAACCATTCTGTCCATGATTGATAGAACAGTCTTAACCTTCAATTTCAATACTGGGCCTTGACTAAGGAAGCTCTTCAGGACCAGTTTTAATTTAGAAAGAGTGGCTTTGTCTAAAGGAGATGCAGTAGTAACCATGTAAGGTAATTCTCTATGGTGGACACTCATCATTAACATTAATGAGATATTTTAAATTATTTTGTTTTAAATACTGTCTTCAAAATCCAATGTGTTATACTTACAGCATATTTTAGTTCAGACTAGCCATATTTCATATGCTCAATAGCCACCTATGGCTAATGCCTGCTGTATTGGACAGCATGGTCCTGGATGATCTCATCCAAGGCCTTAACTTAAAATGCTATCTATATGCTGATTATTCTCAAATTTATATTTGGACCTCTCTTCTGAACTCCAGACTCAGATATCCAGGAGTATATTTGACATCACTCCTTGGATACCTAATATGTATCTCTAATTTATCATGTTGTCCTTGAAACTTACTCTTCCCCATCTCAGTTACTGGCATCTCCATCATTTCAGTTGCTCAGGCCAAAAACACTGGAGTCAACCTTTACTCCTCTTTTTACCTCAAACTTCATGTTCGATCCACAACTCCTGTGGCACTATTAGTTCCATATTCAAGATATATCCAGAATCTAATTCACTACCACTACCATGGTCCAAACTCCCTGTATCTCTTGTCTAGATTATTGCAGTAGCATCCCAAATGATGCCCCATAGTCCAGTCTCCTCCTAGCAGCCAGATGTCCTTTAATAACATAATCCAGATCATGTTACCCATCTGCTCAAAATTCTCCAGTGGCTCCTGATCTCACTCAGTGTAAAAGCCAGTCCTTATGACCTTCAGAACTCTACAGGATCTGGCCTCCTGTTACTTCTCTGACCGCATCTCCTACTATCCTCCTCCTTGCTCACTCTACTCTAGCCATCCTTGCCTCCTGTTTTTCCTTTAACATGACCGTCAAGTCATGATCTAGCTTCAGGACCTTTAGACTTGCAATATCCTCACTTATCCCCATGGCTCACTCTCTCATCTCTTCCAATTCTCTGCTCAAATATCTTCTCAGGGAATGACTTGAATGAATCATGACATGACATGACATGAATAGCTGTCATAAGGAGGTGGCAGAGCACTAGTGCCACATACTTGCCCGTCTAACAGTACTTAACGCACAATTAACTTTCTACATTTATTGAGCACCCATTATATATAAAACAGACATGTATGATTGGCTGCTCTTAGTAAAGGGAAACATTGAAATAATCTTATTGCTTTAGAAGGTTCTCGAACATTTTCAGCACATACTGGAACAAATGTTTCTTGAACATTTTCAGCACACACTGGAACAAACAGGTGAATTCCTTAGTCACTGAGAAAGCAGCATCTATTAACAAACAGGAATATCTTGTCAGATTATTGTAGGGCTTCCTCCTCTTAGGCAATCAGAATCTACAAACACAGTCCCTCAGTCCAGGCAGTATTTAAATCACTGCAGTATTAGAACACTTGGTTCCAGTCCTAGTTTTGTTTTTTTTTTTTTTTTGCGGTACGCGGGCCTCTCACTGCTGTGGTCCCTCCCGTTGCGGAGCACAGGTAACGGACGCGCAAGCTCAGCGGCCATGGCTCACGGGCCCAGCCGCTCCGCGGCATGTGGGATCCTCCCGGACCGGGGCACGAACCCGTGTCCCCTGCATCGGCAGGTGGACTCTCAACCACTGCGCCACCAGGGAAACCCCCAGTCCTAGTTTTATTCTTAGTTTGGTAGATGACAAGCTTCTTTTATTGTCTCAATTCTTTTATTCCCATGATAAAATGTTTAATCTCATCCACTTCTCAATTCAGGTTAGGAAAATAGGACTATATACTTGGGTGTTACAAGCTGCCACAATTATGTATGCATTACGAAGTTTGAGAACAAAAAAATCTTTTAAATCTAGGAATTTCTAAATCCGGACTATTTAAAACTAGTCTTCAGTTTGTGGTAGACTTAAGATCTTTAGGTTTTTTCCTTTTTCTTTTTTTAAGCCCAATTTTCACTTAACACCACTTCTGTGATTTAACTGATAGCTTATTTCAGTTCACACCTGCTAGTGTTTCAGTCTAACTTAACCCAAAACAAAGGAGAAACATGATCAACCTGAGAAATCAAAAAGCGTAGTTAGTTCATACCAGGAATGAATTTGAGAGTATGATGATGGGGAAGAAGAAGGAAGTAATGAGGGAACAGATGAAAATAAAGAAAAGAAAGTCATGCTAAATTTATTAAAATGCCTCAGTTCAATCCAACAAGTGTTTATTGTGTGCAAAGCATTACGCTGGTCTTTTTAGTAATGCCAAGATGAGCGAGACAGTGTTTGCCATTAAGGAGGCAGGAGTATGAGGTGAATTAAGAATGGCCACAAATTATTAAAATATCATGCAGAGTACATAAGGGAAATACAAGGAGAAAGAAAACTGACATTAAGGATGTTTTAATATGCCAGGGGCAGTCACATGTTAACTCATATATATTAACAAGCCTTCCAAAACTTCCAGGTAAGCTACAGGAGGATAGGTAACTTGTTCAAGATCATTTAAGCTAGACTGTCTATATTGGCTTCGTCTTCAACCCAGGTTCCAAAGCCTAGGCTCCTTTCAGAACACCATAGTTAAGGGGAAGCTCTGAGGAGGGGTGGGAGAGGATTGTTAGGCTGGAGGTAACAAAGAGATCAGAAAAGTTGTCCCGGACGGCGCGTGAGGTGGGCCTTGAAGATGAACCGGAGACTGGGCAGCCCCGTGGGAGGAAAAGGGAGGAGCTTTCTGCTATGGAAGGAGTGAGGGCTACTGGCTGCTCTCCCAATCCTCCGGGTTGAGCAGTCGTCCAATAGGTCCCCTCCCCGCCCCCCATCTTTTCCTTTGGGGTTTTTCATTGTTCACCAATTTCACCTTTAGGGACCTGTGTTTTCTTTTTTCCCTTGAAATTTTAAACATCTCCATGTTTTAAAAGAGACCAGAGTCCCTTGTACGGTGGTGGGGGTCCGACCGGCGCCCCTGGCGCACCCCCTCTCTCCCACCTCCTCAGCCAGGCCGCCACCTGGGGAGTGGCGTTAGTCCCCGGGGAAGGGGGCTCTCTCCCACCGGATTCTCGCCTGTGGGCGCAGACGTCTGAGGCCGGGTTGGGGCAGCCCCCGCGGCGGCGCGCGTGGTTGGCGAGGGCGGGGCGGGGTGGGGCGGGACCGCTGGCGCACCTGCCCTGAGCGGCCGGGCTCGCGGCGGCTGCGCGGACAACGTCCCCCTCCCTCCCGTCCCGCCGTGTGTTTACGTGGAGACGAAGATGGCGGCGGCGGTGACGACGCTACCCGTGCGGCCGAAGACGGTCAGCCAGTGAGCGCCGAGACTGGTTCCACTCGAGCGGGGGGGAGCGCCTGGCCCAGCCCTGCTCCTAGGGCCACGGAGCTTGCGGTCGCATCCCCATGTGAACCGACCTTTCCTTTCTGTCCCGACCCCCTGCCTGTCTTCCCCCAGCCTTCCCCGCAGACGCTATGGAGGACGAAGAGAGACAGAAGAAGCTGGAGGCTGGCAAAGCCAAGGTAAGAGAGCTGGAGGCCGCCCGGCCTGCGCTGGGAGGCGGTGGCTGGGAAGGGTTGGGGAGGGGGCCTGGGAAGCGGAGATCTTAGCAGCTCTGGTGCGTCGCCTGGGGAGGGAGGTGCTGCAGGGTCTGCGTTTTCCCCTCGCCTTCTCTCCCTTTTCTAACTGAAAAAACCTGGTGATAAACTACCTAACGGATACTTCCGTGATGATTGGGTGCTGTGGCTCCTTTCTCGTGAATGCCCAAATATTAAAAATCTCTCTTTTACTGTATTGCCATAAGCTGATATTTATTGCTTTTAAATCTACAGCGTTTCGCTTTTTTAGGGAGTTTTCTGGGTTGTGCAGGCATTGTGCTTTTCAGGGTGGGGATTTGGGGCCTTTCTTTATTCGGTAGGGGATTTGTACGCTCATCATCAGCTTGGCTTTCTTAGGTGGCACGCTGGCACTCTTGGGTGTGTGATTGGCCTGTGACAGCTGCCTCAGCCGTGGCTTGAGAGTGCCACAAGTGCCAGCTGTGAACTTCGCTTTAGGGCCGTTTTTAGAAGCATGGCTTTGTATGTTTGTGTTTGGAGGTCTTTGTCATGGCATGCGCTTTGTATTGTGTGGAATGTTAATGCAGTATGTGAATGGAACTCCTGGGAACGCAAGGTTCCATATTCTAAGCAACACCTATAGAATTCCTGCTTTAAACAATTGAATTGTTTTATATATCTTGTTGAGTCCCAATGTGTGTATGAAAAAACCTGTAAAGCAAACAATGCAAAAGGTATTATTCACTGGGTTTCATGAAAAATTTAACAGACAAAATATAAATTAAATAGAATATTTCTTTAAAAAATTACATGTTTGAACATATTTTTTGTCTGGCCTCAAAGGCTCCCTTCCTCCCGATAATGAAATTACCGTTTTTAGACTATATTTTGGCTTATTAGAGATCAGTGTTAGTAACCATACTTGCACCTCAATTAAATTATAATATAGTTAACTGTTTCTTCTCTCTTCCTCACCTTCTCCTTCCTCCAAATAAATAAACGAGACTGGGTCTGTGATTTCAGTAATCACTGAAGGGCCATACTGCAGAGATACAGTGGTAGATGCTTAGCACAAGTTTCTTAAATTAATATAAACATATGAACTAGCTTCATATTATCTAAGGTCAAAGTGTAAGTGCTTGTATGTTATCGGGTAGATTATTACTTTAGGATCTATACATGGAAGGAAAAGGGTATCGAGGCATCTTTAGAAGCCCAAAGTTGCTTACATTTCTGCAGTCTGAGGGTCTGAGTGTGATCTGTGAATCCAAGACAGTGGAGGTAAAGTGTGTACCCCCTTCCAAAAGCATCGAAGTTCTGTTCTAATTAGACATTTTGTTTGTCTGTTTGTTACCTGAGAATTTTTACTGTCTCCAGAAGTATCCTTCCTAAGTATATGTGAAGCAGTCCAAAAAACATAGTTTACTTTGGACAACAGATTTCATAATAGAGGATTTATTTAAATTGCTTTGATTTGGCAAAAAAGAATTCTAGTTTCTTTGTGTGTATGTGTGTTTTTTGTCTTTCAAAATTCTGCCTATGGGATAAAAATCTCCTTTTAACATTCACTTTTATTGTAGAAGATTATCTTCTAGACTAGATCCCAATTTTTCCAGTCAGAAATAAATGTGTGAGACATGTAAGGCAAGATACATTTGTTGGAGCATTGGCGACACAATATAAAAACACAGGAACAAACTTCAAAGACAATATTAGGAGAATCGTTTTCTAAACTATATTAGTGTGATGGAATATTATTCAGCTGTTAAGGTTATGAAGACTGATAGGAACATGGAAAATAGAGTGAAAACAGTATCATCAAAAATAGTGTAGACATTACTTCATTTGTATAAATGTGTGCTTTTAGATTAGGACTTAAAAACTTTGGATTGTAAGTGTAAGGTCGTTCAGCAAACCTGTATCGAACTGCTGTTTTATACCAAGAGCCAGAGATAACAGAGGTGGTGATAGTCTCTGCTTTCATGTTGCTCAAAGTTTAGTGGGACGGACAGACACTGGGTAATAAGTAGAATGAGAGAGATGGTATAGTAGGATATTGGGCGAATTTTTTCATTTGGTAAAATGTGTTAAATGTTGCTACCTCGTTTTTAAGACTGTTTTACAAAGAAAGCTCTTGATACTGATGTTAATGCAGTCTAGCATAATATCTATCAGATAGTGAGTACTCAGTAAATATTTGCTTAGTGAATTAATGAGCAGAATGACTATGAATTGTTAATGGGTGCTACTTTACTAGCATGTTGTAATTTAATAACAGTATTCCAGAATTCTCTTAATTGGAAGTATCTTATTGCTGGCATTAGAAATCTCTTAAAATCATCATTTCTAAAACTTATTCAGACACTTGGTTCTCTAAATGTCTTGTTTGTTCATTGGACTTAAATATTGTATTTGATAGTCTAGTTTTACAAACCACAACTTGTAAATTTTTTACTTGGTTTTTGGTAAGCTGTTCATTGGAAAACTTCCTTCCTTGCTCCATCTCCTGTGCCTCCTCCCCTAACTTGCTGTTTTAGATTTGCTGTGACTAGAGAACCCAGTAACTGAGCTTGATACAGTGGTTTGTAATAACCAAGCATTGATGGAGCCTGGTGAATGGGCTTTATGACAGTTTAGTTCTTCTGCTACCTGTTGGTTTTTTCGTTTGCTGTTGGGTCCTCAGCTACTTCCTCAGTGTTGATGTAGTAAGAAGCCTGACCCGTGGAGATGTGAGACATTACTGCATTAAGTAAATATTTTCAGAGCTGGGCTTCCCTGGTGGCATAGTGGTTGAGAGTCCGCCTGCCGATGCAGGTTCGTGCCCCGGTCCGGGAAGATCCCACATGCCGCGGAGCGGCTGGGCCTGTGAGCCATGGCCGCTGAGCCTGCATGTCCGGAGCCTGTGCTCCGCAACGGGAGAGGCCACAACAGTGAGAGGCCCGCGTACGGCAAAAAAAAAAAAAAAATTTCAGAGCTGGGCTAACACCCCTGCAAGGTGCTGACAGGGACGGTACTACATAGGCTGTCTTTGTGTTGATCCAAACTATTCTAACTTCACTTTAAATGACTTCATTTTTTCCCAAGTAAAATTATTTACAATATTATGTAAAGAAAGTATTGTAATATTAGCTAACAAAATTAGAGGACAGTTATGTATTTAGTATAAAATTACTTCTGCAAATTCACCTTAGGTATACTTTTTAACATTCTACTAATGTAGTAGAATTCAGTAAAACCAAAGTTTTTAATCAACTATTCAGCATTTTATATAATTGGCATTATTTGTTGAATAATTATTAAAAATTTTTGCCTATTGCATTCAGTAAATACTAATCATATGATTTTTATTTGTTTAATGAGCATTTTCAGTTTGGAAAGTAGTGCCAATTGTATGCAAAAAAGGACGGTGCTCTGTGCAACCTTTATATTAGGTTATTGATAACAGGACTTTTCAATTACTTTTTCCACTCAGGTAGACAAAGTTAGTTATGGTGTACAATTGTTCTTTGCATATTTCAGACACAGTGCTCCACCACTAAGAAAGTTGCTCTCCCTCCTTGTTTCTTTTAAACTTTCTAGATTTTAATTCTTATATGTGACATAGCTTGCTTAGCTTTCAAAATAGATACAGGAGTTTGATACCTTCAACATTTATTGCAACAGTGGTGCATTGTCTGTGACTTAAAAACTAATTAATGAACTTTAGGCTTTGTTGGGAAAAAAACAAAGCAAAACATGATATTTAGATTATGAGCTTTAAGAGAGAATATGGAGGAAAGAATGGGCAGAACAGGTTTCTTGAAGTATATATTGAAGAAAGGTTTTTAAGGCCATTCCAAGAAGTGGCAGGAACAGGGATAGAGAAGTGGTTGGGTAAAAAAGATCCTTAAGATCCAGTGCAAATGAAGCAACTGACAAAGGATTAATCTCCAAAATTTATAAGCAGCTCATGCAGCTCAATAACAAAAAAACAAACAATCCAATCCAAAAATGGGCAGAAGACCTAAATAGACATTTCTCCAAAGAAGATATACAGACTGCCAACAAACACATGAAAGAATGCTCAACATCATTAATCATTAGAGAAATGCAAATCAAAACTACAATGAGATATTATCTCATACCAGTCAGAATGGCCATCATCAAAAAATCTAGAAACAATAAATGCTGGAGAGGGTGTGGAGAAAAGGGAATACTCTTGCACTGCTGGTAGGAATGTGAATTGGTACAGCCACTATGGAGAACAGTATGGAGTTTCCTTAAAAAACTACAAATAGAAGTACCATATGACCCAGCAATCCCACTACTGGGCATATACCCTGAGAAAACCATAATTCAAAAAGAGTCATGTACCAAAATGTCCATTGCAGCTCTATTTACAATAGCCCGGAGACAGAAACAACCTAAGTGTCCATCATTGGATGAATGGATGAAGAAGATGTGGCACATATATACAATGGAATATTACTCAGCCATAAAAAGAAACGAAATTGAGCTATTTGTGATGAGGTGGTTAGACCTAGAGTCTGTCATACAGAGTGAAGTAAGTCAGAAAGAGAAGGACAAATACCATATGCTAACACATATATGTGGAAGTTAAGAAAAAATAAATGTCATGAAGAACCTAGGAGTAAGACAGGAATAAAGACACAGACCTACTAGAGAATGGACTTGAGGATATGGGGAGGGGGAGGGTAAGCTGTGACAAAGCGAGAGAGTGGCATGGACATAAATACACTACCAAATGTAAGATAGCTAGTGGGAAGCAGCTGCATAGCACAGGGAGATCAGCTCGGTGCTTTGTGACCACCTAGAGGGGTGGGTTAGGGAGGGTGGGAGGGAGGGAGACGCAAGAGGGAAGAGATATGGGAACATACGTATATGTATAACTGATTCACTTTGTTCTAAAGCAGAAACTAACACACCATTGTAAAGCAATTATACTCCAATAAAGATGTTAAAAAAAAAAAAATAAGATCCAATGAAGAGAGGTTTGGCAAGGAGGTCTGTGGTGTCCTGTCAGTGAAACTGAAAGTCGAATGAGCACATGGAAAAGAGGAAGTGAAAAAGATAGGACATATCCAAGTGACTGGAATATGACAAGATTGGGGCAAAAATTATTTTCAAACAAAACACCTCTTATTTTTATATATAAAAAAGTTTGTCGTAAGAACTAAACTGTGACCGTAAAATGTTTATCTGTTATAGGCTACTGATTATTGAAATGTAAGTGAATTTCTTCTAATATGGAAGCTAAAAAAGGTTCTCATGGTAAATTGTTAAACATTAAATGGTAAGGAACATTATTTATATTTATTTCTCAATTCATTTCCATTGAAATTGGACATCTTATTGCCTTAGTTAGCATCTCTTTAAAAAGTTTAATTTGGAAAGCTTCAGAATTTTTTAAAGTTTCTTTATAAACTTATAAAGGTTGTTTTACATCTGGGGCATGGCATCTATTCTATGTGTATATGCTATTTGTCGTACAAGAACGGGCACTAGGTCTTTGGAGACATTTACTGGCTTATTTGTTCAACTAACAGTTTTGAACGCCTACAACTGCAGCTATGGACTTTTACTTGGCAAGCACTTATTTAAATTATCATGAAGTCTGTGCCTTATTGTCTGTGGGAATAATCCTGTCACAGTCCATGACTCTTAGCAGGTGTTTTGAAGAATAAATGCGGTGATGGTTGAGAGCTTTTTGAGTTCTTCTGGTGCTAGATATAAAGAATCTATGATTTTTTAATTTTTACTTGAGGTGGAAGTCACATAAAAATTAACCATCTTAAAACAATTCAGAGGCATAACAGTTCAGCGTTGTACAACCACTTCTATCTAGTTCTGAAACATTTTTATCATCCCAGAGTAAAGCCTGTGCGGAGCCTGTGCTCCGCAACGGGAGAGGAGTTTCCTCTCCCGTTTTTTTATCATCCCAGAGTAAAGCCCTGTATCCATTAAGAAGATACTCTTCATTCCCTACTTCCCCCAGCCTCTAGCAACCACCAATCTGCTTTCTATCGGTTTACCTATTCTACATATTTCATATAAATGTAATCATATACTGTTTGACCCTTAATGTCTGTTTTTTTTTTCACTTAGTATAATGTTTTTAAGGTTCATCAGTGTTATAGTATGCATCAGTTCTTCATTTCCTTTTATGGCTGAATAATATTTTGTTGTATGTATATACCACATTTTGTTTATTTATTCATTGATGGGCATTTGAGTTGTTTCTACCTTATGGCTTTTGTGAATAGTGCTGCTTTGAAGATTCATATGTAGTATTTGAGTACCAGTTTTCATTTCCCTTGGGTCTATATCTAGGAGTAGAATTTCTGGATCATATGGTAATTCTATGTTTTTTGAGGAACCACCAAACTTTTTCCATAGTGCCTGTATCTATTCCCACCAGCAGTGTATGAGGGTTCTAATTTCTCCATATCCTCACCAACACTTATTGTTTTCCATTTTTTTAAGTATATTTGTTTTATTTTTATTTTTTGCCGTGTTGTGTCTTCGTTGCTGCGCGCGGGCTTTCTCTAGTTGGAGCAAGCGGGGGCTACTCTTCATTGCGGTGTGGGGGCTACTCTTCATTGCGGTGCACGGGCATCTCATTGCGGTGGCTTCTTGTTGCAGAGCACAGGCTCTAGTTGCGTGGGCTTCAGTAGTTGTGGCATGTGGGCTCAGTAGTTGTGGCTCGCGAGCTCTAGAGTGCAGGCTCAGTAGTGGTGGCGCACAGGCTTAGTTGCTCCGTGACATGTGGGATCTTCCCGGACCCAGGCTCCAACCCGTGTCCTCTGCATTGGCAGGCAGATTCTTAACCACTGTGCCAGCAGTGAAGCTCCTCTATTTTTTTAAAATTATAGCTATTCTAGTGGGTGGGAAGTGGTTATCTCATTTTGCTTTTGCGCTTTAATTTCCTAATGACTAAGGATGTTGAACATCTTTACATGTGCTTATTGGCCATTTGTCTGTCTTTGGAGAAATGTCTATTCAAGTCCTTTGCCCATTTTTTAATTCTGTTGTTACCAACTTCTTTTACATAATATTACTGATTATTACTTATTATATTTATCTTACATATATATTTATATACTGAGAGGGAGAGAGAGGGAGAAACATGCAGTCAGACAGGTGATGGAGAGAGGTAGAGAGAGATACACGTCTCCATAGGATCATCTTCCAACTTTTTTTTAGGCCTTCTGGGCTATGCCAAAATTTAAACTGTTCCTTCCTTTGCATAAGTTCCTGGTAGTTTGATTAGAGCATAATGCTAAAGTTTGAATTCTGTGTGGGCCAGTGAGTCATTTCATTCCATAGCCAGTTGTTTTACAAGTGCATGCAGCTGGTTCCAGAGGCACCTATTGGGTTTTTTGCTTGACCATTACCAATCCATTTTCACTATGGGAAAAAAACCCTAATCTTCTTTAGTAACAAAAAGACCTGCCATTTTCATATGTGAACACAATAGATCTGTACAGATATTTTACTGGTGTAACATACTTTTCTTGTCATGTTGACTCCCCTTTTACTTCTAGAGTTTTTGTGGTCATGGTCACCAAAATATAACTTAGGATACTTAATGCTCATCTAGGTACACTGCATAAAGCTGTGGTCGATTTGCATGTGGATTTAATGCTGTTAAAAACAGAATTGTTCCAGAAGTGGTTTTGCCTAAGTTATTTATTTAAATCTATAGATTCTTTTGTACCATGAAAAATTCCTTCATTCTCTTTGTTTCATGAACAGTGTGGTGTTTGTTTTCAGTTGCCATCAGGGTTATGATTCTTACTGTAGTTTGCTGTTCACTGAGATTCTTATGTGGTCTAAAAGTTTCTCTGTAAGTCTAACTTTTTTTTCCTTTTAAGAAATCATTTCTTAAAGCCCCCAAATTTACTTCTTTTCTTGTAAGAGGTCATTTCTCAAAGCCCCCCAAATTATTAATTTTCACTAGTAAGAACTATACTAAACTATTCAAAATCCTAATCTATAAAGATTTGAATTTATAAATTGTATTAATTGAATAGGTTCTCTGGTTACAGAGCTATGAAAAACTAACAGGGTGTAAAGTCTAGAATCTCTTTCCTTCTTTTTCTTGATACTGAACACACAAAATTAGTAAACAAAATTCCTTGTTTGCTAGGGCTCATTCATTGTGGACTCTGATTAGACTGTATTTATTCCTCAGGGGTCTCACTTTTTCAAGTTGATACTGCCTTATTGTTTCCCCAGGGAAGATAGGAACAGGGACCAGTTATAACTAAAAATATTCTTCAGATTTATGAAAAAGCAAGTTTAATGTATGAAAGTGTGTAAGAGGATGCAGGGGAAAGAGATGCAGGGATTTGCGATGGGCATGGGGCAGTGATCTGAGTTAATTACTACACCACTTATGGTCTGTTGACTGTGTATGTATAAGTTGATTTCTAAAGTCAAATAAATAAGTAGATGCTGTAAAGGGCAAAGTATTAGAAAATGTGTAAAACCTGCATTAGCAAATATTTGCTGGGAGTTTATATATGAAATAATAGGTTTTGGCTGAAAGTTATAGAAACTTTTCAAAGATAACTTAAAATATTGGGACTATTTTAATGTACAACCATCTACATTTGCCAAACTGATATTTAATTTTTAATTTGTATAAATTCCTCTTCTAATGAAAATATATGTCTGAGCATTTCTACTCCCTTTAACAAGAGAACTCTCACTTTTCCATTTTAAACAATAGCAATTTTTAGTAAAGTTTGAGAAAAAGAGAAGATAGTAATTTGGGATTTTTTTTTTAGGTGAGAAGAATATATATATTTTTTTAATTAAAAGGGTGAAATGCAGTATAAGTAATTTTAATAGGCATTGGTGTTTTAGTCTTATGACAGGAGTCTATATAGTCTTTTTTTCCCTCTGTGATTTGGATTTAAAATTTTTAATGTTTGGGACTTCCCCAGTGGCGCAGTGGTTAAGAATCTGCCTGCCAATGCAGGGGACACGGGTTCGATCCCTGGTCCGGGAAGATCCCACGTGCCACAGAGCAACTAAGCCTGTGTGCCACAACTACTGAGCCTGTGCTCTAGAGCCCGTGAGCCACAACTACTGAGCCCGTGTGCCATAACTACTGAAGCCTGTGTGCCCTAGAGCCCACGCACCACAACTACTGAGCCCACATGCTACAACTACTGAAACTCGCATGCTCCAGGGCCCACGTGCTGCACCTACTGAGCCAGCGTGCTGCAGCTACTGAAGCCTGCACGCCTAGAGCCCATGCTCCGCAACAAGAGAAGCCACTGCAGTGAGAAGCCCGGGCACCGCAAGGAAGAGTAGCTCCGGCTCACCACAACTAGAGAAAGCCCACGCGCAGCAAAGAAGACCCAATGCAGCCAAAAATAAATAAATAAATAAAATTTTAATGTTCTTGTTTTCTATCTTATGTGCCATCATATTTTTGAGGCTCAGTAGTTTATACCTATTGAGAAAGCATCTCAGTTGAAAACTAAAACCCTTTGAATTATTCTGCAATTATCTTCCTGTATCCTGTGTACTCATAACCCAATCCCATTAATTGTTTTTTATTCAAAATTTGTCTTCTACTTAGCCTTTTTCTTCCCATTCTAACACCACAACCCAATAGGCCCACATTATCTCACCTTCTATTTGGTTTCCGGGAGTTACTCTCCTTTACCTTTCAGAGCCAACCAATCACCACATTCTACCGATTTTACCTTCTAAATATTTCTTGATTTATCCCCACTTCTGTTTCTACCTCATTGTCTTTCACTTGGACAGTGGGAAGGTTGACAGTGGAAGATAGAAGAGTATGAATTTGTGATGATAGTAGCTACCGATTTTTGAGCACTTTCTAATGCTAGGCATTATGCTAAGCGTTTTACATTCATTTTCTTATTTAATCCTTATAACTATTCTAACAGCTGTGGATACTGTTTCTATCCCTATTTCATAGGTGGGAAAACTAGAGAGGTTAAGTAATTTGCACAAAGTCATGGTGGCAGAACAAGGATTCAAACCCACTCTGACCCAAGAGATTGTGTTCTTAACTTCAGCCCTGCACTGGCTAAACAGTGATCCTTGATCACTGTTTAGGAGGTAAGATTGAGAGGCCTTGATAATTGTTGTAAAGGGTAAGAGAGATGCTATGATCTGAATGTTCATTTCCCCCTAGAAATCATACGTAGCGATCGTACCACCCAAGGTGATTGTATTAGGAGGTGGCACCTTTGGGAAATGACTAAGTCATGAGGGCAGAGCCCTCATAAATGGGATTACTGCTCTTACAAAAGAGAGATTCCTTGCCCCCTTCACCATGTGAGGCTATAGCAAAACGATGGCCATCTGTGAACTAGAAAGTGGGCTCTCACCAGGCACCAGATCTGCTGGTTCCCTAATCTTGGACTTACAGCCTCCAGAACTGTGAGAAATAGATTTCTGATGTTTATATGCCACCCAGTCTATGATATTTTGTTATAGCAGCCCAAACAGACTAAGATAAGAGAAGACTCTAGTTTTCTGACTTGAGCAACTTAAGGTATGTAGGTGCTGGTCTCTGAGATGGGGGAACATGGACAAATTTGGGGGAAAAGAGGATTTGAGTGAAATGGGTCTCTGAGATAGGAAATGTGGGCATTTTTGGAGGGTAACAAATATTTTAGTAAGATGAAGATGACTTTTGTTTTGGATACATTGAGTCAGAGGATATCCTAGAAGAGTGGCCCAGTGTAAAACTGAATATGAGTCTGTTCCTTTAGAAGGCCATGCTAGAGAAATATTTGGTTTAAAGATACTGGCTAACACTCTGGGAGTAGGGAGTTCACTCAAGATGACGACTAAGTGGGATACTGAGAGTTGAATTCTGTGGAAACACCCATGTTTAAAAAACAGGTGGAGAAGTATCTGCAAAGAATATTGGATACAAACTATTTACAAAGCTAGGAGATGATGATGTCTGTGAGACTAAGGGAAGAGTTTCAACTAAGGAGTGGCCACTTGTCAAAAATGAGAAATCAAGTATGATGGAGACTTGAAAAGTGACCTTGAGCTTTAGCAACAGTTGGTGAGAAAGGGAAGCAAAGAATTCAGATTACTGTGGGATGGAGAATGAATGTGAATCAGGAAAGGGTGGTGAATGCTACCTACTTTTTCAAAGATTTTTTTGTGAAAAGCAGTATAATAGTAGTGGTTATGAGCTTGGACTAGATGAGACAGTCTGGGATCAAATTCTGGCTCTGCAGTTTATTAGCTTTGTGACTTTAGGCAAGTTGCTTAAACTTCTCAGTACTTCTGTTTCCCATCTGGAAAATGAGAAAAATAATAGTACCTGCCTTGGGGTTGTTGTGAGGATTCAGCTAATACATATAAAGCTCTTAGAAGATTGTCAGATTAAAAAACTTTTCAAGAAGTATTAGCCATCATCATCATTATTCTCATGCTGGAAAACTAGATTGGGGAAATAGGCTGGGATCAGATAATGAGGAGCCATATGTGTTAGTTGAGACAGTATGGATTTTATCCGAAAAATAGCCAAAAACTGTCAAAGAATGTTTATTTGACATGTTTAACCTTTGAAAAGGGTTACTGTTTTCCAAAAAAGATATCCCATATTCAGGTAGGTATGCTGCCACCAGGTGGCAGGTATATGTTATTGCTATACAGATGAAGCAGTGAAAACATGAGTTGTTGTTTTTTTTTTAATATAAAATATTGAGTGATTCAAATAGCTAAATGGAAGCACCCTACTTCTAGCAGGGCACTTTGCTCCCAAAAAACTGATTAGTTAAGTGAAGGAGAGAAAAAGAGCGTTATAGTAAAGATAGATTTCAAAGGAAGCTAAGAGAAGTATAGTTGGGCCTCATGGGAAACAGAACAGGCATTTGGAACCAATGCCATTCTCTCTATCATCCCTTATTTCACTTTCACAATATCTGATGCTCCTCTCTTTGCAGATCAGCTTCTTTTGCTTGTACATCAGTTTGCACATGACCAAAAATTAAGGATGAATCCCCAAATTTGTTCTATTCAATGGAATTGTTTCCCACTGTAGATGCTTAAAAAAAAAGAAGAAGGGGGAGAGAAAAATTATTTAAATAGTGCAAGCAAATCAATTCATAGAGTAAGCATCTAGCTTAGTGGTTCCCAAACTTTGCTGCACATTAGAAGCCTCTGGAAAGCTTTAAACAATTTCAAAGCCTAAGTCACACTCCAACCCCAAATCAGAAAGTCTGAGGTGTGATCCAGGACTCACTTTTTTTTTTTTTTTTTTTTTTTTTTTTGTGGTACGCGGGCCTCTCACTGTTGTGGCCTCTCCCGTTGCGGAGCACAGGCTCCGGATGCTCAGGCTCAGCGGCCATGGCTCACGGGCCCAGCCACTCTGCGGCATGTGGGACCTTCCCGGACCGGGGCACGAACCCATGTCCCCTGCATCAGCGGGCGGACTCTCAACCACTGCGCCACCAGGGAAGTCCATGACTCACTACATTTTAAAGATCCTCAATGTGCAGTAAAGTTTGGGACCCACTGACATAGCTAATTTGTGTGATTCTGCAAAACTAGGTGATTATACATCATGAACTCTTATATGCCAGCTACTTTACTTGGTGTGCAACTAAAGAAGTAAGGATGATTTCGTCAGAAGGAAAACTGGCTGTGCTGAATACACAAAAAGTATTTTAGTCTGCAACATGACTAGTAGGTTGATAACATAAATGTACTTTATGGGTGAGTTTAGGGATATTTATATGATTATTGCATCATGCACTGATTTTCAAATCCTTCAATAAGATTCATCTCCCCTCTGTTACTTTCTGGATATCTTTTCTAACTCTTTGTTCCCTAATTCCAAGAGAAGAATCTAATCAACTGCCTCTTTTCTCATCAGACTAGACTGAGAGGAGCAGCTGGGGTGTCCTGTATGGTAGGAGCTATGAGCACTGGCCAGTTTCCTCAGCAGGAAGTTCTAAATACATACTTTAAAAATACTTAAATATGTTTCACCTGCAAAAGAATACATATAAATTATATAGATAAGAAAAATTATTTTTAAAAAATGACTTCTATGCCTGTCACCCAGTTTAAGAAATACACACATTCAAATACATTTGAAACCTTTCCCAATCTAATCCCACCCCCTCTCTACCTAAGGTAACTACAATTCTGAATTTTCTTTATCAGTGCCTTGCTTTTCTGTACCACATATGTTTACATAATATATTAGTTTTGCTGTTTTTGAACTTAATGGTATCATATTATAAGCAGTATTTAATGATTTTCTTTTTGTTCAGTATTATGTAAAGATGTTCACACCTGCATACAATTCCATTATAGGAATTTACCTCATTTAGCATTCTCATATAAATGAGCATTTGGGTTGTTTCCAGTTTTTCTGTTACAAACACTGGTGCTGTGTTAACTTTTGCCCATTTTCCGATGCATATGCCCAAGGCCTAGCGGTGTGCAGAGATCATAATCCCATGGTCCCTCAGTCCTCGGGGAGTAGTGAGTGTGTTGTGTTGTGGAATGAGATAGGAAGAGGAAGCAAAACCAAAGCCAACTGATATTTATGTCTTTATTATACACCCAGTTTCATCACAAATGATCTCTGACAGATCATTGGAGCTGTTGATGGGCACTGGATATCTGACAAGATGGGCCATTGAAGTGACCAGATATAGCAGTTCTTTTATTTTTTAAGTCGATATTTCCTGCAAAAAAAAATGCATATAAGAGAGAATAATATTCTATTATCTGTGGCTTATAAGTGAACAAACCTCAGATAATAAGCTGGCATGTATTTTTGCTGCTGAGGGTGATAGCATCTGTTACAGATATACCTTGTTTTAGGATTCTCCTTTACATGAACTGCTATTTATTTGTTTATTTTTGATGAGATTAAGCTTTATACTATGCAGAAACTAGATAAGGTTGGGGCAAAGTGCCATTGTTCTCACCGTTCAGTGTTAGCAGTAAATGAGGTGACAGTGAAATGAAACAGAAGTTGGTGGCATCTGAACAGTGAGGTGTAATAATCTGCCACTGTTAGCAGTTATGTTTATGGGATGTCTGGAGAGGGTGTCTGGAGAGGCTGATGAAAGAGGCCAGGCCCCAAGACAGCATAATTCCTGGGACTTCTGCCTTATTTCTGTCTTTTGGGATGAGATTTTTGGTAGATGTGTAGTTGTATTATATCCTTTTAAAAATAGTGATATTAACATATGGGCCCATAGTTTTATTAGTGAATATTCTTTACAGATCTTTGGGGGAGGGAGGGAGGCAGTGAAAATCTCTCAGAAAAGAAAACAATTACCCATACTCTCATAACCTACAAGTAATCACTATTAACAGTTTGTTCATTCTTTGTTTCTATGTATATTTTTAAACTTAGCTTGAATCATACTCTGCATGCAGTTTTGGTCTCTTTTCTCCCCCAGCTTTATGTTGAGAGCATTTTCCCACATGAAATTTTTTTTGAAAACATTATCTTTGACAGGTACATAATATTACATAGTATGGTTGTATAGTAATGTAACCATGGACCTGATTTATCATTTTAGGTTTTTTTTTAGAAACTATACAGGTATTCTGAAGTTCTGAGGAATAAGCCTAAAACTATTGCTTATGGTTCCTGTTTTCTGTAAAAAAAAAAAAAAAAATTATCTTTTTTTCACTCAGCAAATTTTTATTGAGAACCTATATGCAGGCACTATTCGAGACTTAAGAGTATTAAATAGGCTTTGATTTTGATTAAAAATCCTTGCCCTCCTGGAGCATCTCTTCTAGTTATTTGTTCTACAATAATAATTTGACTTCATATACTTCTTATAGTAACATGAGCCTAAAACAGTATTTTGATAATTTTATATACTTAGAACTGATTTGTTCTAAACACTATACTATAATCATTCCACTTTGTATTCTGTATGTTTTTTCATTTGGTATCATTTCATAATTGATACTATTTATTGAACTGTTTTTTCAAGCAACAGTTAAAAAGGAACTTTTATAATGTAGAATTCTAGTTTTTCTTCTACATAATTAAGTGAGAGTATGGGGAAGAAAAAGGGAAAGAAACAGTTGAAAAAAACTTTTCCAATTTAAGCATTAAAAGCTGGAAGAAATTTTATTTATTGATTGACATATAGTTGATCTACAATATTATATTATTTTCAAGTGTACAACATAGAGATTTAATATTTTTATAGGTTATACTCCATTTAAAGTTATTATAAAATATAGGCTATATTCCCTGTGCTGTACAGTATATCCTTGTACCTTACTTATAATATTTTATACATAGTAGTTTGTACCTCTTAATCCCCTACCACTATATCTTGCCTCTTGCCCCACTGGTAACCACTAGTGTGTTCTCTATATCTGAGTCTGTTTCTGTTTTGTTATATTCATTTGTTTGTTCTGTTTTTTAGATTCCACATATAAGAGAAAACATACAGTATTTGTCTTTCTCTGTCTGACTTATTTCAGTAAGCATAAAACCTTCTGGTCCATCCATGTTGATACAAATGGCAGAAGTTTGTTCTTTTTTATGTCTGAGTAATATTCCATTGTATGTATACCACATTTTCTTTATTCATTCATCTGTTGATGGACGCTTAGGTTGCTTCCATATGTTGGCTATTGTAAATAATGCTACTGTGAACATTGGGGTGCATGTATCTTTTTGAATTACTGTTTTTGTTTTCTTCAGATATATCACCTAAGAGTGGACTTGCTGGATCATATGGTAAAACTGAAAGAAGTTTTAAGAGATCCTTCTAATCCTCCTCTTCATTGTACAGTTGAAAAAACTGAGTTCTCTTGAGGTTAAGTGGCTTGTCCAGTGTCACATAGCTAGTTTATTAGAGTCTCTGTAAACACAACAGTCCAGTACTCTAATATATGTAATCCATATTCTTTTTGAAACATTATTTTCACTCAAAAAATATTTGGGCTTACTATGTGCCAGACAATGAAATGTGTTAAAATTTGCAAAATTAAGGTAACTTTTTCAGTTCCAGAATCCGTTTTCTTCTTAGACGTGAAAGTGTTCCAAAACTTTGAGAAAAATTCTGCATTGAATGAGGTTTTAGGATATAAATAAGACTGCTGTCTCCATAAGGTAAAGTCCTGTGGTCTTTTCCATATCTGATTTCATCGGGTCTATTTGGCACTGTTATTTTCCAACAGTTTGTATTTTGTCATATCGTTGGAAAATATTCTTCAGAGCATCTTTAAAGTGTTGCTTTTGTCTTCTTTGTTTTCAGTTGCCCTACTTCAGCTCTACATACAAATTGTGTTTGGGTCAACTGTGTTATTCTTCTGTGTTTTCATAGTTAGGTCCCTGAAGTTTTGTTGTAATAGCTTGTACAGCATTGTTCAACATTCATTAGGGAATATCACAAAGGTAAAGGCTGCACGGACAGGTACAAATAGTTACATAATTAGAATTAATTAGGATTTCTTAAATTTTCTACAGTAAAAACATAGCTACTTACAGCTGCTTTTGAAGACTAGAGAAAGTAGATAACATTTTTTAAATATTTTATAATTTCTTGGTGTATGTGTGTGTTGTGTGTGTGTTTTTTCCCTAGTGTTGTCAAAAAAGTATTTGTTTTGGTGATTTCATTTGTTCATGCCTTTAAACTTCCTGTTCTAGATTTAATGTTAGTGGTTTTAAGTTTAATGACAAATGAAGGAAAAGAGCTCAGAATGCATGGAATGCAAATTGGTGTAATGGAAAGAATACTGGCTTTGGAGTCAGATGTTCCTGTTCTATTTTGCTACTTTTGGGCAAGTAACTCATATTTGTCTTCAAATCTCAGCTTCCACATTCTTTTCTCAATATTTCATGACTTCTCCCTTACATTCCCATTCAAATTAAGTCTTTCTGTTTTAGACTTTCTTTAGTACCTATACTTTTTCTTCAAAGCACTTTTTGTCTCTTGAAATGATATATTTCTGTATTTGTCCATATTTGTTTAATTTTTTTCTTCCTACCTGGATTACAATTCAGAGGAGTAGGGTTTGTATCTGTTTCATTACTACCTACCCTGCACAGGGCAAACACATGATAATTTATTCCATAAACACAATAAATATTTTTTAAATAAATGAACTACTCACTACTGTCTGTCATATGCCAAGTTATTTCCTTCACAGCTGTAAAACTCTGCAACCACACCTCTTACAGAAAGCCTTTTTTGAGAAAATCAGGACAAGAGAAGTTCTCGTACTACCTCCTTAAAGATAACATAGGACTGTTGAGTTTACAAAATTGTACACTAACTTTTACCTTGTTTCTCACAACTCAATGAAATAATCGGCTGGCCTAGACTAAAAGATCCTACTGTTAAGACAGTGTATTTCGACTCATGTCTAGCTTTGTGCCTGGCACATAAACACCTGATGAACTCTCAAGAAACAAAACAGATTCCAGTTAGTACTTTTATTGAAGTGACATTATAAAAACTTGGCATTTTTTTTACAGCATTAAAAAAATTCCTTGTTTTATTGAGAATGGTCATTTATAAATAAATATTGAGTTTATGAAATAAATTATTAGCCATTTTTATTTAATTATTCGTGTTCTGGTCCGGGTAAGACATTTGCTTGAGATCTGAATTAGTTTTGAAAGACAAGTGTATATGGACATGATATCTTTCCAGTAAATCTTGCAGCTATTTCCGTGCCTGCATATGTTAACATTTTTATAATTGGCTTCCAAATGACAAACACAGATGTCTGTAGTCTGAATTTCCAGCATGTTTTAGAATAAATGTTTTTCCAGTAATTTAAAGTGCCCCATTGCAGTATCAAATGATTAGCTAATTGAATAGAGTTTCTGGTTTTTGCTTATCTGCCAACTTGCCATTTTTCAGATTTAAAATAAAAATAGATAGCTATTTATGATGTGATTTATGATGTGCTCTTGTTCCTTTTCTCATGTTTTTACAAAACAGAACTCTTCCTAAAAAGCTATTATTTTTGTTTTTCTGAGAATTTCATTTTGTCATTTGTTTAGTTTTTCTGTTTATTTGTTTTGCCTAGTGGGGTAGAGAGATTATGGTGAGAGGGAATATTTTATGTTTTAATTCATTTAATTGCCACTTTGAATTCTGAGACCATGGAACTTTTTTAGATAGTGGAATTAGATATGTCAGTTTATCATCTTAGTTCTTAGGTTCTGTGGAACAGTGCTTAAAATTATTGCTTAATGTTAACTTTTCTATAAAAGGTATGTTATCTTTTTTTCACTCATCATGTATTTATTGAGTACTGTTCTAGATTTTGAATATATAGCAGTGAACAAAAGTTCTTACATTCATGGAGTTTACCTTCTGGTTAATTGTTCTGGAAAAAATAATATGACTTCATGTAATCAATAACATAGGCCTGAAACAATGTCTTGGTAATTTTATGTCCTTAGAAGTGATTAGTTCTACATACTGTAATAGAACTTTTTTTTTTTTTTTTTTTTTAATAGCTGCGTTGGGTCTTTGCTGCGCGCGGGCTTTCTCTAGTTGCAGCGAGCAGGGGCTACTCTTCACTGTGGTGTGTGGGCTTCTCATTGCAGTGCCTTCTCTTGTTGCAGAGCACAGGCTCTAGGCCTGCGGGCTTCAGTAGTTGTGGCACAAAGGCTTCATAGTTGTGGCTCGTGGGCTCTAGAGCGCAGGCTTAGTAGTTGTGGCTCATGGGCTTAGTTGCTTTGCGGCATGTGGGATCTTCCTGGACCGGGGCTTGAACACTTGTCCCCTGCATTGTCAGGCGATTTCTTAACCACTGCGCCACCAAGGAAGCCCCTATTCTCCTTTTTTTTTTTTTTTTTTTTTTTTTTTTTGCGGTATGCGGGCCTCTCACTGTTGGGGCCTCTCCCGTTATGGAGCACAAGCTCCAGACACGCAGGCTCAGCGGCCACGGCTCACGGGCCCAGCCGCTTCGCGGCATGTAGGATCCTCCAAAACCGGGGCACGAACCCGTGTACCCTGCATTGGCAGGCGGACTCTCAACCACTGCGCCACCAGGGAAGCCCCCCATTCTACTTTTTATTCCATATCTATTATTAACCTTTTCATTGGGTTCATTTAATAATGGATACTGTTGTCTCAGGCAGCGGGTTTTTTGTTTGTTTTTTTTTTTTTTTTTTTGCGGTACGCAGGCCTCTCACTGTTGTGGCCTCTCCCT
Source organism: Stenella coeruleoalba (assembly GCF_951394435.1). Lineage (NCBI taxonomy): Eukaryota > Metazoa > Chordata > Mammalia > Artiodactyla > Delphinidae > Stenella > Stenella coeruleoalba. The sequence goes on along the minus strand of NC_137155.1, from coordinate 50,076,884 downwards.
TTGCGGAGCACAGGCTCCGGACGCGCAGGGTCAGTGGCCATGGCTCACGGGCCCAGCCGCTCCGCAGCATGTGGAATCTTCCCGGACCGGGGCACAAACCCGTGTCCCCTGCATCGGCAGGTGGACTCTCAACCACTGCGCCACCAGGGAAGCCCCTGTTTGTTTTTTTTTTAATCAGTCTTTTTATAGTACAGGATTTTAGTTTTCTCTTTTGTTATGTATTTGTAAGTATAAATAAATATTAAATATAAATTATATATCCTAACAGAGTTGGAATTTTAAGCAAAATCTTCATCATTGCCCTGATATCCTCTGCTGTCTGAATATATTTTTAAATCTTAAGAATGTCATTAGCATTTTTTTGCTTTTGCATTCTTTCTGAGGGATCGTTTTAAAATGATGTCCCTAGACTTTTGATTCTATTTACAGATAATATATAATAGTGTTTCAGTTGGTTTATTTTTAAGAATGAATTTGCTCTCCAAAGTAGTTTAAATGCATTCCAGCAGCTTAATAATGTACAAATAGAGGCAACTGGTCTTGCATCTGTTCCTTAAGCAGATAGTAGAATAACTGACTAGTTGCTGATGAACTGGGGAAGAAATTTAAATGTGATATATTTTTATATTGCAAGGTCAGTGATTAGATATTTCTGACTTATTAATTAGACACATTTGTTAAGTAAACAATACAGATCTGTAAACTTTTCTTCATTTACAGCAGACAAAAGTATAACATGCTGTATGTTATTCTATAGATTCTAGTATTTGTCACATATTTTGATAGTTAATGATATCAACATCATCAAGATTGCTTTAATCCTTTATATCATAAGACATTTACTGGCCATCTTTGTAATTGGTCTAATTTATATATTAATATGTTCGTATATTTCCTCTGTTTCCTCTTTTTAAGGCACAAAGGGCTTACACCTGTTCTTATGCTTTTGTTTCTCTCAGAATGACTGAGTTCAAATAAAATTTAGGAATTGGTAGTTAATAGTTGCTTCATATAAAATTTGGAAAATTTATGCACCAAAAAGGAAATTTCAAGTGAGCATAAGGAAAAATACCTGTAATCCCAAATCCAGAGACAGACCAAAGTTGTTATGGTTATATTCTTCCAGAATTTAATCCATGCCTCTGTGTATAATGTTATTAAAATTTAAAATGGGTATAATTGTGGAAGGCTGTGAGCCTGAGGCCTGCCTTATCTTTGTTAAAAGAGATGCACTTAATTTTCCTTTTACTAAAAAAGGTTATATTGCAGGGGGCTTCCCTGGTGGTGCAGTGGTTGAGAGTCCGCCTGCCGATGCAGGGGACACGGGGTCGTACCCCGGTCCAGGAAGATCCCACATGCCGCGGAGCGGCTGAGCCCGTGAGCCATGGCCGCTGAGCCTGCGCGTCCGGAGCCTGTGCTCCGCAGCGGGAGAGGCCACAACAGTGAGAGGCCCGTGTACCGCAAAAAAAAAAAAAAAAAAAAAAAAGGTTATATTGCAATATTATACCTAATGTTGTGTATAAACATTTACTATTAATAATGGTTTACATTAATATTTTTAATATTAATAATGGTTTGCATTAGTATTATTTTAATTGAATTAATCTAGTGTTGCTCAAAATATGTTATCCGTATCTTCTGATACAGGTAGTGATGAGATATTTTAGGTGATATCCTGATCTAATATTAAATAAGAGTGGATAGTATTGTAAAAAAAAAAAAAAAAAAGTTACTACTTTTCCAGGTTTCTTTAACCAGGTTCCTTATAAGCCAAAAGTCTGATACTTACAGATCCTTAGCACCCCTCTAACACTTGCCTGTTTCTCTTAGAACCATCAGCAATATATCTAGCTAAAATTTTAATAATACAGTTTTATTTTTCATTGTATTCATTTTTGTTTTTGTTTTTAAAAAAATGACAAGTGATACTTTTAATTTATGCCAAGAATAGAGAGTATCCTTTTTTTTTTTTTTTTTTTTTTTGCGGTATGTGGGCCTCTCACTGTTGTGGCCTCTCCCGTTGTGGAGCACAGGCTCCAGACGTGCAGGCTCAGCGGCCATGGCTCACGGGCCCAGCCGCTCCACGGCATGTGGGATCTTCCCGGACCGGGGCACGAGCCCGCGTCCCCTGCATCGGCAGGCGGACTCTCAACCACTGCGCCACCAGGGAAGCCGGACAGTATCCTTTTAAAATAAATTTAAATAAGAAAAGTACACTAGTTAAAACATATTAAGTAACTGGTAAGTTTAGGTGACACTAGGATATGGCAAAAATCCTGATGATGGTATGCAAATGATTAAGGGCTAGGAGGCTCTACTGTTTGATACTGAAAATATTTATAATTTTTCCCATTATAAACAAGTCTGCAATGATCATTTGTATAGCTAAAGCTTTTTGCATGAAATAATTACATTTACTAATATACATAAGTGGAAGTTGCAGAAATTCCACAAAGCAAATGCATTTAGAACTCCTATGTTTTCATATAATCTCATATCCAGAGATTATACACCTACCGAACAGTGAATAAGAATGCCTGTTTTTTATTCTACCCAACTCTGGGGTAGAATAGACATGATATTTTCTTTAGACATGATATTTTTAGTTCTTCTCAACATTTGAACAGCATTCATTCAGAAATACCTAGTTTCTTTGCAATTTAGTAGTCATTTTTGTGTTAAACACAGTAACCATGGTCCATTATTTTGTCATCATTTTAGTGATGGGTTGATCTTTTAAAGAAAGTGACTCCAAATCTACTTTTTTCTTAGTGCTTATAAAGAAAAATTATCTTTGACAATAACGATGATTTTTTTTTTTCTGTAGCTTGCCCAGTTTCGACAAAGGAAAGCTCAGTCTGATGGGCAGTATCCTAAGAAGCAGAAGAAAAAGAGGAAAACTTCAAGTAGTAAACATGACATGTCAGCATACCATGCTGTGAATATTGAGCAGTCACAGAGTGATGAGATGTGCACAAATAGTTCTCAGAGATTAGGCTCAGCTGTGACTCCTGAATCCACAATAATGAGAACTCTACACAGTGGAGAAATAGTTAAACATGACCAGGTCTTCTCTGTTGAAGTAAGTATTCATCCAGATTTTTAAATACTAGCATTCTAAGTGTAAAGTTGTTGTAATGACAACACTCATTAGCACCCTATGCGATTTTTGTGAGCTTGATTTAACAAACACTTACTGAGCAGCTGTATTACACCAAAGATTGAGCACCAAGGATACAAAGATAAATATGACAGTCTCTATCCTTGAAAGTCACTCTGGTGGGGAAGGTGGATGTAAGATAGGCTGTGTACCTTGATTAGAGCCATGCTAGCAACAATGCACATGGTGCCCTAAAGTACCATGATTTGGGGGAATGCCCAAATCAGTCTTGTGTGTGTTATTTGGGAAAGTTTCCAGGAAGAGAACCAAGTCTTGAGGTGTAAGTTAGAGTTAGCTAGAGGCAAAGAAGTAGGGCAGACAACCTCCATGCTAAAGAATCAGCATTCTCAAAGACATGAAACAGTGTGATGTGATTTGGAAACCTTAAGTAGTTTAGTTTTAAATGGATCTCAAAGTGATCAGGATAGGATGGTGGTAATGGTGAACAGAGGGAGGCTGTACCTGGCCCACAAAAAGTTTTCCGCAATAATTGCTAATTTTCTTCCTCCCGTTAATGATGGAAATTTCAAGAATAAGGAGATGAGGGACAAGTTAAGAGTGGATTGGGTGGTGGTGGGATGGTGGAGCTACCAAGACCAGGAGTAGAGAACAGTGGGATGCTTAGGAGGAAGAGTGTTGTACAAGGCAAAAAATTATCATTTGGATTGTGCCCTGGCATATTTAGGTGGAAATAGGATTTAGATATATAGGGATTTGAGCTTTAGTCAAGAGTCAGAAATGTCATAGAGATTTGCTATTCATCATAAAAGTGGATCTGAGTTTTTCCTTCTTAGAGTTTTTTGAACATTTTGGATACATAGATTAATGTTTTTCATCAACTTTGGGAAGTTTTCAGCCATCATATCTTTGAATATTCTTTCTGACCCTTTCCTCTCCTTCTGAGTCTCCCTTATTCATATGTTAAATTAGTATGTTTGTTGCACAGGTCTTTGATGATCTGTTCATTTTTTTTAAATTCTTTTTTCTTTTTCTCAGACTGGATAATTTCAGTTGAACTATATTGAAGTTTGCTCTGATTCTTCTTCCTCCTCAGATCTCCTGTTTAGCCCCTCTAGTAAATTTTACATTTCAGTTACTTTACTTTTAACTCCAGAATTTCTCTTTGGTTCTTTTATAAATTCTTTCTTTTTTTATATTCCCTATTTGGCGAGGCATTGTTCTTATAATTTTCTTTAGTTTTTTAGACATTATTTCGTTCATTTATTTGACTTTTTAAAAAATAGCTAATTTAAAATCTTTGTCTATTAAGTCCAATATCTATGTTTCCTCAGGGACAGTTTCTACTGACTACTGTTTTTCTTGTGTATGGGCCATACTTTCCTTTTTCTTTGTGTATATGTAATTTTTAAAAAATTTATTTTTGGCTGCATTGGTCTTCTTTGCTGCAAGTGGGCTTTCTCTAGTTGCAAAGAACAGGGGCTACTCTTCATTGCGGTGTGCAGGCTTCTCATCGCGGTGGCTTCTTTTGTTGCATAGCACATGCTCTAGGCACGCGGGCTTCAGTAGTTGTGGCGCGTGGGCTCTAGAGTGCAGGCTCAGTAGTTGTGGCACACGGGCTTAGTTGCTCCACGGCATTTGGGATCTTCCCGGACCAGGGCTTGAACCCGTGTCCCCTGCATTGGCAGGTGGATTCTTAACCACTGTGCCACCAGGGAAGCCCTGTATTTGTAATTTTTTGTTGAAATCTAGATCTTTTGTATGATACAATATAGTAACCATGGTGCTTGATTTGATTTGAAGATGTTTTTATTTTCATTTTCTGCCTAACAAATCAATACTTGGGCTTTCACTGGAATTTTAGCATTTCAAGTGCAGAGTGTCTTGTTCACCATTTTATCCTCAGTAGCACAGTTCTTAGTACACAATATGCATTTAATCAGTAGCCATTTAAAAGAATAAATAAGTGAGCGAACCATAAGGACTTGCATCATGAAAGTGGGTTTTTTTTGGCTTTTTTTTTTTGGCCGCGCTGGGTCTTCATTGCTGCACACAGGCTTTCTCTAGTTGTGGCGAGTGGGGGCTACTCTTTGTTGCAGTGCACAGGCTTCTCGTTGCGGTGGTTTCTCTTGTTGCTGAGCACAGGCTCTAGGCGCACGGGCTTCAGTAGTTGCAGCATGCAGGCTCAGTAGTTGCAGCATGCAGGCTCAGTAGTTGTGGCACGTGCGCCCCAGAGTGTGCAGACTTCAGTAGTTGCAGCGTGTGGGCTCAGTAGGTGCGACATACAGGCTCTAGAGCACACCAGTTTCAGTAGTTGCAGTGTGCAGGCTCAGTAGTTGCAGCACATTGGCTCAGTTGCCCATGGCATGTGGTATCTTCCCAGACCAGAGATCGAACCGATGTCCCCTGCATTGGCAGGTGGATTCTTAACCACTGGACCACCTGGGAAGTCCCATGAAAGTGTTTTAGATTTAAAAGAGGGCCACATAAGTTAGGAACCACTGCTACAGGATTTTAGAATAGGAGTAAGCTTATTTCTGTTCCTGGCATCATAACTACATCAGAGAGGAGGTTGACTTGGAACTTGATCTTGAGTGCTGAATAAAATTCCCGTAAGTATAGATGAGAAAGGAGACAGTGATGCTTCCTGTTTGGTTTTTTTTTTCGGTTTTTGCTTTTTTTGTTTGTTTGGTTGGGATTTTTTTGTTTTTTGTTTCTGTTAAGTTTTGGGGGCTCATTGGACAGGTACTTTATTATCTTTCTCCATTTTGGAGGAATACTTCTCAGACTTCCATGTATATACAGATCACATGTGGGATCTTTTTTAAAATGTAGATTCTGATTCAGCAGGTCTGGGTGGGGCCCATGAATCAGCTTTTTAAAAAATTTTTAATGTTTTTAAATTGAAATATAGTCGATTTACAATGTTGTGTTAGTTTCTGGTGTACAGCAAAGTGATTCATTTATAAGTATATATACATATACTTTTGTATATATATGCATCCATATATGTATATGTACTTATTCAGATTCTTTTCCATTATTACAAGGGTTTATTACGAGATATAGAATATAGTTCCATGTGCTATACAGTAGGATCTTGTTGTTTATCTATTTTATATATAGTAGATTGTATCTGCTAATCCCAAAGTTCTAATTTATCACTCCCTGCCTTTCCTCTTTGGTAACCATAAGTTTGTTTTCTACGTCTGTGAGTTTGTTTCTGTTTTGTAAATAAGTTCATTTGTGTCATTTTTTTTAGATTCCACATGTAAGTTATATCATATGATGTTTGTCTTTCTCTGTTTGACTTACTTCACTTACTATGATAATCTCTAAGTCCATGCATGTTGCTGCAAATGGCATTATTTCTTTTTTTATGGCTGAGTAATACTCCATTTTATATATATATATATATATATCTCACATCTTCTTTATCCATTCATCTGTCGATGGACACTTAGGTTGTTTCTGTGTCTTAGCTATTGTAAATAGTACTGCTTTGAACATTGGGGTGCACGTATCCTTTCCAATTAGAGTTTTCTCCAGATACATGCCCAGGAGTGGAATTGCTGGAACATATGGTAATCATATGAGTATTATCTTGGCTGTGAGTTTGTGATAAATAACTTTTATTATGTTGAGGTATGTTCCCTCTATACCAACTTTAGTAAGAGTTTTTATCATGAATGGATATTTCACAAAAATAAACTCAAAATGGATTAAAGACCTAAACATAAGACCAGATACTATAAAACTCTTAGAGGAAAACATACGCAGAACACTCTTTGGCATAAATATCTTTTTCGATCTGTCTCCTAGAGTAATGGAAATAAAAAGAAAAAAAACACCTAATTAAACCCAAAAGCTTTTGCACAGCAAAGGAAACCGTCAACAAAACGAAAAGACAACGCACAGAATAGGAGAAAATATTTGCAAGTGATGTGACCGACAATGGATTAATCTCCAAAACTTACAAACAGCTCATATGGCTTAATATCAGAAAAACAAACAACCCAATCAAAAAATGGGCAGGAGACCTATATAGGCATTTCATCAAAGAAGATATACAGATGACCAAGAGGCACATGAAAAGATGCTCATCATCGCTAATTATTAGAGAAATGCAAATCAAAACTACAATGAGATACCACCTCACACCAGTCAGAATGGCCATCATTACAAAGTCTACAAACAATAAATGCTGGAAAGGGTGTGGAGAAAAGGGAACCCTCCTATACTGGTGGGAATATAAATTGGTATAGCCACTATGAAGAACAGTATGGAGGTTCCTTAAAAAACTAAAAATAGAGCTAACATATGATCCAGTAATCCCACTCCTGAGCATATATCTGGAGAAAACCATGGTTCAAAAGGATACATGCACCCCAGTGTTCATTGCAGTGCTGTTTACAATAGCTAAGACATGGAAACAGTCTAAATATCCATTGACAACTGAATGGATAAAGAAGATGTGGTACATATATATACAATGGAATATTACTCAGCCATTAAGAAGAATGATGGATGGACCTAGAGTCTTTCATACAGAGTGAAGTAAGTCAGACAGAGAAAGACAAATATCACATGATATTGTTTATATGTGGAATCTAAAAAAATGATACAAATGAACTTATTTACAAAACAGAAACAGACTCACAGACTTAGAGAATGAATTTATGGTTACCAGGGGGAAGGGTGGGGGGGGGATAGATTGGGAGCTTGAGATTAACATGTACACACTGCTGTATTTAAAATATATAACCCTATTAGAATTTTTTAATGTTTCTTTATGTGTATACACAGGATAATTTTATAGATGTAAACATTATGTTTAATTGTATTCAATAACATGAACACAAAAGTGGAATGATAATAAAATAAGATAACCAACAAGGACCTACTGTATAGCACAGCAAATTCTGCTTAGTAGTCTGTAATAACCTAAATGGGAAAAGAACTTGAAAAAGAATAGATACATGTGTATGTATAACTGAATCACTTTGCTGTACACCTGAAACTAACACAACATTGTTAATCAACTATACTCCAATATAAAATAAAAATTTTTTAAATTCTTAAAAAAGAATGGATGTTGAATTTTGTCAAATGCTTTTTCTGCATCTATTGAGATGATCACGTGGTTTTTGTCTTTTCTTCTGTTGATGTCGTGTATCACATTGATTGATTTGCATATGTTGAACCATCCTTGTGAACCTCAGATGAATCCAGCTTAATCATGGTGTATGATCCTTTTGTTTGTTTGTTTGTTTGTTTTGCGGTACGCGGGCCTCTCACTGTGTGACCTCTCCTGTTGCGGAGCACAGGCTCCGGACGCACAGGCTCAGCGACCATTGCTCACGGGCCCAGCCGCTGCACGGCATGTGGGATCTTCCCGGACCGGGGCACGAGCCCGTGTCCCCTGCATCAGCAGGCCGACTCTCAACCACTGCGCCACCAGGGAAGCCCGTATGATCCTTTTTAATGTGTTGGTGGATTTGGTTTGCTAATATTTTGTGGAGGATTTTCACATCTATATTCATCAAAAATATTGTATGGTAATTTTCTTTTTTTGTGGTATCTTTGTCTGGTTTGGGTATCAAGGTGATAGTGGCTTCATACAATGACTTTGGGAGTTTTCCCTCCCCTTTAATCTTTTGGAAGAATTTGAGTAGGATTGATATAAGTTCTTCTTTGTATGTTTAGTAATCTCCCAGTGAAGCCATCCAGTTCTGGACTTTTGTTTGAAGGGAGTTTTTTAAAATTACAGATTCTGTTTCACTTCTAGTGATCAGTCTGTTCAAATTCTCTATTTCTTCTTGATTCAGTTTTGGTGGGCTGTATGTTTCTAGAAACTGGTCCATTTCTTCTAGGTTGTCCAACTTGTTGGCACATAATTGTTCATAGTATTCTCTTACGGATTTTTGTATTTCTGTGGTATTGGTTGTTATTTCTCCTCTTTCATTTCTTATTTTATTTTGGTCCTCTTTTCTTCTTGGTGATCCCTGCCAGAGGTTTGTCGATTTTTTCCTTTCAAAACACCAGCTCTTGGTTTTTATTTGATTTGGTGATTTTTATTTGGTGATTATTTCTATGTTTTATTTTGTTTTATTTTATTTTATTTGGGGGGGTGTATGCAGGCCTCTCACTGTTGTAGCCTCTCCCATTGCGGAGCACAGGCTCCACACGCACAGGCTCAGCGGCCATGGCCAACGGGCCCAGCCCCTCCGCAGCGTGTGGGATCTTCCCGGACCGGGGCACGAACCCGTATCCCCTGCATCGGCAGGCAGACTCTCAACCACTGCGCCACCAGGGAAGTCCTCTATTGTTTTTTAAATTTCTGTTTTATTTATTTCCTCTCTGATCTTTATTATTTCCTTCCTTCTGCTGACTTTAGGTTTTGCTTTTCCTTCTTCTTCTAATTCTTTTAGGTGGTAGGTTATGTTGTTGATTTGAGAAATTTCTTGTTTTTTGAGCAAGTCCTGTGTCACTATGAACTTCCCTCTTAGGACTGCTTTTGCTGCATTTCATAGCTTTTGTATGGTTGTGTTTTCATTGTCATTTGTCTCAAGGTGTTTTTTTAATTTCATTGTTGAGCCATTAGTTTTTTAGTAGCATATTGTTTAGTTTCCCTGTAATCATTTTTTCTCATTTTTCTCTCTGCAGTTGATTTCTACTTTCATGCTGTTGTGATCAAAAAAGATGCTTGAAATAATTTCTATTCTTTTAAATTTGTTTAGGCTCGTCATGTGTCCTAGTATGTGGTCTATCCCAGAGAATATTCCGTGTGTGCTTGAAAAGAATGTAGTCTGTTTTGGGGGGATGTAATGTCCTGAAAATATCAATTAAGTCTAACTGTTCTATTGTGTCATTTACGATCTCTGTTGCTTTATTGATTTTCTGTCTGGAAGATCTGTCCATTGATGTCAGAGGGGTGTTAAAGTCTCCTATTATTATTATATTTCCATCAGTTTCTCCCTTTATGTCTGTTAGTATTTGTTTTATGTAGTTGCTTCTATATTGGGTTCATATATCGTTCATATTTGTTGAGTGAAAAAATGAATTATCTGGGTCTCTTTTTTCACTTGTAAAATTAGATTCTTAGATTTGATGAGAGCATGTGAACAGTGAAAGCAGTGAAAATTTAGGTTTCCTCTTTGACTCTTCCTAGTACTTCTAAGCTGAGGGAAGCTTAGAAAAGCCACTCACTTCATACCCAAATCCCAGGGATGTAAGGATGAAGCAAGAATGTCTTTGAAAGTTTTTTGTAAGCTGCAACAGTGTTAATAACAACAGAGGTTGGTAATTTTCTTCAAGTTGTTGCTACTTTTCTAGCACCAAAATTTGATGATTCTTCATTTTAAAGAAATTGAACTTTTTGGAGTAACAGTTTAAGACTTTATTTTATTTAAAAGAGATGTAAGAATTAGAGGGATGATATCTTTTTTGGTGCTTTTGTCTTACAAATGATTTGTAGTGTATAAAAGACCCTGTGTGAAAGTACTTCTTGATACTTTTATATTTATAAAACTGCCTAGTGATAAATTTTAGATGTGTTATTTAGCCATTGTGATTCATAATCAGAGTGGAATTTTAAAAGAATTTTAATAATTTTTTGCCTGTTTTTTAGTAATATTTTTTGAGTTTTCTATCATAAGTTACCAATAATAATGGGCTAATAAAGTACAATATTTGGAGAGGGGACGCAGTAGAAGGGCTTTAATATAATCAGTTTTTACTTTCTGTTTTAGCCGGAAAGTGAAATTTCAACCACAGCAGATGACTGTAGTTCAGAGGTAAGGATAAGTAACACTGTGATTGACATTTCATATATTTTTGAAATTACTGTTGATTATTAGTACTTTATTACTTGCAACTCACATGTTTTATGTTTTTATAAATATAATAAGAATATAGCACAGTATGATGTAATGTAAATGACCTAGAAAACCTGAAGTTTATATTTTTCTGACATATCTTTTTTTCAGATTATTAACTAAAGTCTTAAATCTGTTTGAATAAGTTGGTCCTTAATTAGATTGAGGCCTTGTTTTAGTTTCTAGGAAAGTGTTTGAAATTGGGTTTCTAGGATACATGATATAAGGTGTCCATATTTAACACAGTAAACATTTCATATTATAGGGTATTATATTTTGTGTAATGCTTTTTACAACTGCTTGAATTCTAGTTAATTACATAAATTCATTTATTGAAATTAATGTTGCAGTAGTGATTTTTAATTTAGGTGATAAAAGCTAATGTGGGCATTGGACACTTTTGGAAATACCTTCTTTTTGTGTTAATAAGTGTATGTCATTTTATCTTTTTTTTATTCTTTTAGATATGATTGTCATTTTTTTTGGTCCAGTATTTGAGGACATGGAAAACTTTACTTTGAATGGTTCAACAATTCAGTGTATTCTATAAGTTTTGATTTATTGTAGGTGTCTATTAGGAAAGAAAAAAAAGCTTCATGTACTTAAATGAACTTATTACTGTTTTGGATTGCTAATGGGAGTGAAAACTTTTACACTTCAAAAGTTTAATGTGTTTAAAAGCTGGGAATATACTTATTAGTGATCTGGTCAGGGAAATAATTAACCAACGTTAAATAAATAAATTAGTTCCCAGTTTAGGCTACATAAATTTGCCTTTATGGGAAGTATCTCAGTTTAAAATTACAGCTTGCAATTCAGAGAATCTGCACTTGTGACTTTAAATTTGGGGCTTAGATATGAAAACATTGCTTTTCTCTTCCATAATACTTTAATTCTTAGAGCTTGTCTTTTTTGATTGAAGTTTAAGATGGTTTGGCATTTGAACTACTGGTGACTTTTGGGCAGCCCAGGATTCCACAAATGCATTTTTTTTTCTTTATACCAAAGTGAATTTTTTTTATAATCCAAGTGGCTACAGATCAGACCGTCTAATACATGCCTATGAAATTTGGTTAAAATTTATATTTTAAATTTTTATTGTGATACCTAGTAAATATGATGTGTTTCAAAATGAGGTACAAATAATTTTAAATATAAGTCCTACAGATAAAAGTTAAAGCATGTGGTCCAGGTCTTCCTTGGTGGTTCAGTGGTTAAGAAGCTGTCCTGACAATGCACACGGGTTCAAGCCCATGTCTGGGAAGATCCCACGTGTCATGGAGCAACTAAGCCCATGCGCCACAACTACTGAGCCTGTGCTCTAGAGCCCGCGAGCCACAACTACTGAGCCCGCATGCCACAACTACTGAAGCCCACGTGCCTAGAACCCATACTGTGCCACAAAGAGAAGCCACCGCAATGAGAAGCCCACGTGTTGCAACTAGAGGAAGCCTGTGCGCAGCAGTGAAGACGCAATGCAGCCAAAAATAAATAAACAAATAAATTTATTTTTTTTAAAAAAGAGTAATACGAATTAAAAAACAAAGCATGTTGTCCATGATTTAACAATAAGAAATATATTTTATATATATGTGTGTATGTAATTTTATATATTTACATATGTATTACATATATGTGTATAGTTGTATACATGAATAATTGTGCACATGAGTAATATATAGGTATTCATACATACATATTTTTTTAAACCAAACTTTCAGGAAAAGATACTTTACTATGTGACCAGTCCTCTGATACTTTCTCTTTCTAACAGTGGTCACAAAAATTCAATTGATTAGCTGATTTGTAAGTTGAAAAAATTAGTGATTTTGAAGGTTACGTTGAAAGATAGTTATGAAATAATCTTTGACAGATTTGACCAGATTTGAATCATAATCCTTCTAATATTATCCATTTTGGGCCTAGATTCATAATGGATTATACTTTGAGAAATTTACATATTTTACTATGTGTATAGAAAATAGTATAAAATTGATAGTCTGTGAAATATTTGATGATGTCTCATGAAGATTGCTAAAATGGGTACTGCTTCAATCCATGATACTCTGGACTAGTTTTGGGTCTTTACCTACTTGATTTAATGACATTGGACTGGTTTGACTGAGCTAGAATTTCAGGGGACTTCTAAGCCATATTCACAGTCTTAGGAGGCAGAAAAATCTTCAGTAGGTCAAATTTATAAACCAAAGAATACACAACATGCTAAGTCAACTATATTTCAATAAAAATAAAAAAATAAACAAGGAGTAAATCTCACACTGTAATACTCTTCATATTAGAACTCTTAAGGGACCTCTAAAATGAAATTCCTTTCTAGGCAACACATATAACTTCACTACAAATAACAGATTTATGAAGTATAACAGTCTTGGCTGCTCTGGTTTGCAATTGAATATTCTTAAAATTTCAAAATTACATGGTTTTAATCATAAGACACATAATTATCTTGTATTTTGTCTAAATATCACTGTCATTTTTCTGGTACATAGGGAAATAAGGTGATGTAAAAGAGAAGGGGCTTTGGAGCCAGAAAGTCCTAATTTCAAATTTCAGCTTATTCACCTCTGAGCAGGATGAATTTGGACACATCACTTAAACACTGAAATACAGTTTCCTTACCTGTAAAATGGGGGAAATAATATCTATATCACAGGGTAGTTTTGAGGGTTATTTGGTAATTTTAGTATGATGTTTGATATATAAAAAACGATCAGCAAAGCTTGTGGTTTTTTTTACTGTGCTTCACTAGATGTATGCTTTTCTTCACACTAAGTTTATATGAAACAAATGAGTGATGAGAATTCTTTCAACGATTTATTCTCAGAAGGATTTCAGATTCTGATTCTATGTTTAATTAGCAATTAGTTTAGAAATTTTATTTTGATAGATACGGTATGTGCTTAATGTTCTTGACTTCTGTGGCTAGTATACCCCTTGGATTAAAAAATGGATTCAGGTCTAGAAAGGATTAGTCAGATAATTTTATCCTGTGATCTCCCAAAGATCTGTTCTGTATAAAAATATATCCAATTATGTATACTAGAGAAATCAGACTAAATAAAAAATACACTTCTTACGAGTTAATTTAAATTATACATAATCTTTTCAGTTCTTGGTGAAGGGACATTTCATATCTAAAATACCATATTTACATAAAATATTTTTATCGATACCATTAGAGCAGGGTTATTTGGGGAAAGTTGGAAATGCTACAGGCAACATACAGAGGTAAGACAAGTAAATAAATATGCTTTGCTATGTATAGAAAGATGAAATGATAATAGGGCATACAGTCTTTTTATGGACTTCAACTGATTATTCAGAACTTCTTAACCAAGTCACTTACAGGACTCACGACATTTATGAAGTGACTGGCTGGAGTTGGAGACATAGCCTATAGCCAGCCATTAAGTAACGTAAACTTAGCTTTTCAACTTTGACTTGGGTTTCTTTCTTTCTTCTTTTTAACTTCACCTTATTTTCATTTTCTCCCTCCCTGTCTCAGCTTATATATTGAAGGTATACAACATGGTGCTTGATACTTAACTTTGACTTTGAATGAATGATCTTAACTTCATTAGTTTCTTGGCTCTAATTCCAGGAGTCAGCTAGGCACACTGAACTCCTATAATTTTTATGAACTTTATGAACTATTAGATTCTTCTTATTTTTTATTAAAACATCCATTATTAATATTTTTGTACATACTGCCAAATTAAGTATAATACGGATAAGGTGTTAATCATAAATAGTGAGTTGTTCTTCTGTGTTTTTGAACTGATGTCCACTGAAAGGAAAAGTTTTTGTGTGAAGAACATTTTATGATTTTTAAAATAAGAGTCATCTTTCCTCTGATTCTTTCTGAATAGCAGTATTTTTAGGAAATGATACTTACTCTAGAGAACATTTTAAAATTTAGAATGTACCTTATTTGTACTTTCCCAAATCTTCAAGTTGTCTACACAGATTGAGTAAATTATGAATTCAAAAAGACTATATTAGTATAGTCTAAAGGTTAAATGACTTTGAAAAATGCCACAGTAAAGAACAATATTAAGTAAAGTTAAGGTTTCTTCAGTTGGAGGAGTCTGTTCATCTAATCTTCATGTTTCAAGCTATTAATGTGCTTCATATTATGGTTTATCAAGTATTGTGTTAAAACGCTAGTGTAAGAAGATGAGATAAATGCTCTACCTGTTAGGTATCAGTGAAGTAATTATCTAGATTAAAAAATATAATCATTTATTGCTAACTATTAATGATCCTAATCTGTTGAGTGTTTCTTTTCTAACTTTGAAATATAGTTTAATTCTGGTGTATAATCTCTTATTACCTATTTACATGATATTAAATTTTTAAGATCTGTTAATATTGACAAGATTTTAATATTTATTATAATAACAATTAAGTTTTGAAAACAGTCATGTAGTATTTTAAGAAGCCAATACATATGACTTGCTCAAGTGTAAAATGTGCTCAACTTAGAGAAAAGTTAAGCTGAATGTTGGCTATTTAATGTGTTAGATTCAATTATTATAAATAGATAACTAATTTATGTAAGTGATATCATCACTACTTAAAGGAATATCCTTTGTTTAATATGATATTTGAAAATATTCATAAAATCCATTTCATTATACTGTTACCCTAAAGGAGAAGTTTAGTAGATGTTTATCAAAGTGCTTCATTTCAAAATCAAGAAAAGCTAATTGGAAAAAAAAAAAGAAAAGCTAATTGAAATTTAGAATTTAATTTGAAAGTTATTGCAAGTGACTTTATTAATAATCTTAATAGAGTTAGTATTGCTGTGTTTTAATAGTTTTCACAAATTCTAATAATGTGTTGCCATAAAGGTGAAAATTTTTTTTAACTTTAAGCTTTGATTTTTGAAATTATCCTTGGGGGAAAAAAAGGAATCAAACTCTGGAAAGAACTCTTAATTAGGATCTTCACTTTTTAAAGTGGTGTGATCCATATCAACCTAATCCTAATTCTAAGTTATTCTATTCTGGTATTTCAACAGTAAAAACTTCATTATCTTGGATTCTGTTAACAGAATTGTGAGAAATTAAACATAAACAGGAATGAAATTCACTTGTTTGCTGTTAGGGGGAAGGAAGGTATTATTGAGTAGATTAATTGATCTGAAATTAATCTCCCACCAGGTCAACCCCAGAGACATATTCTGCCAACCTCCTGCGTCCTACCACAAAATGTCTGTGATAGAGACATCTGTATTCTGGAAAATCTCCACATCTGTCAGAGTTGGCATGGCTATCATAGTACCCTCAGGGGAAAGTTCTTGAGGAGTTTTCCTCAGCTCTTGACATCTCCTCCTACTTCTTCACCTGCTTGCCAACCTTCAATAGATTTACATCAGTAAACAGTTTTACTTTAAAATGAATAGGGCTTAATCAAAAAACAGTTATTTAAATGATTTTAAGGCAGTGTTTTGTAGAGGAGGATCTTGTAACTAGAGGTTTATAGTTATTCTTCTGAAGACAAAAGAGAAACTGTACTTAGAACCTTAATTCACTTAAATGAAAATGTATAGCACAGTGTCTTTTGCATTGTAAGCACTCAAATGTATGAGGAATTCTTTGGCATTTGAAATGGTCATAATGTCTTTTAGATGTTTAAATTTAATCACTATATCTGTTTTTGCCAATGAGGCATTTTCCTTAGGCATAAGAAAAGCATGAGTACAGTTAGCACAAATATAATTGTTAGCTTTAAATAAAATTCTAAAACCATAATATTTCAGGAAATTGTTTTTATACAGGTAAATGGTTGCAGTTTTGTGGCGAGAACAGGAAAGCCTACAAATTTATTAAGGGTACAGTATTTAAAACTACTCATTATACTAATGTTTTATTCTATTTAAAACCATTTGGTTACTAACAAAGCTTTTCCCTGTATGTACTTCTTTCATTGTGTGATTTCTAAATGCTTTTAATGTGTAACAAAACAAAATTATCCACCTTTTGGTATAAAACTCAGTTGTAACTGAATTTGCAGATACCTTGTTTTTGCTCTTGAGGTATATATATCACATTAGCAACAAAGTAGGTTATCATGCCAGTAAACTCTCAGGTGATGAGTGATGTTTAAAATTAGACTTTGCTGTAGGATTCAGATTTTGAATCCCTTTTCCTGAGGGAATGTTGCTAGTACTGAATTATTAAAAATCTGGATTGGTTTAGGAAGAAGAATTTGTTGTTGATGATTCTTATTCTGAACATGGAGCACAGTACAATCAGACCCACCTAGAGATGATGGAAAATGAATTGGCTGGGAAACAACATGAGATTGAAGAGCTAAACAGAGAACTAGAAGAAATGAGGGCCACCTGTGGGACTGAAGGACTGAAGCAGGTGTGTTTACCTTATGTGGCTTTTGGTTTGTTACAAAACAAAAATAGGAAATTTGAATGATAGTATAGGTACATTCTTTAAAGATGGGTTTTTTAAAATGGTAACTTCAAGTCACCTCATAATATTTGTCCTTATACATATCATAAACAACATCGCTTAAAACTAGTCCATTAACAAGGCTAATATAATGAGATCTTTTTTTTAACTTTATGAGATAGCTAGACTGACATCACTTCAGTAGGGATAGATGTTTTTGTAAGCAGCCTGAGAGAAAATTATGTTGCATACCACATCAGTCAGTATATTGACTTAAACTCATTAAAAATGTCAGCCAGTCTTTGTAAGTAACTTCTTGTGGTTAAAGTAACATCTGTTGTTTGTGGCAGTCAGTTATGAAAACAAGGTGAAATAAGACATTGATAAGGATGACAGAATATATTTCAGTTTCATCTTCTTTAGAAACAAGTAAGGCTTAAACATGCCTATGATGGTAATGCCTACAAACGTTGGAGCATCCCTAAATATAAAGACACTTGTCCTTCTAGAAGTAGATATATGGATAAGTCAAATCTAATGTATTTTGTTCCCTAGTTCAGATGGTTTTTTAAAAGTTGATTTGGAAGTAAAACTAATTCCCGCAAGATAATAGCTTTCAAATATGCTTACAGATTGTGATAATTCTGCCAATGCATTTTGAATATCGTATTTTTGAAGAAGTTAGCTGTACTAATACTTAATTTTGTTAAAAATTAAATATAGCACATTTAATTTTCACTGATGTTTTTTAGTTGCAAGAATTTGAAGCTGCCATTAAACAGAGAGATGGCATCATAACCCAACTCACTGCTAATTTACAACAAGCGAGAAGAGAAAAGGATGAGACAATGAGAGAATTTTTAGAGTTGACAGAACAGAGTCAAAAATTACAGATTCAATTCCAGCATGTAAGTATTACTAATAGAACAAAATTTATTAAATTTTTAGGAACGAATTTTAAAAATTTTTCTTATATTTTCCAGAACAAATAAATATTTAAAAGCCATTTGCTTATTATGTATTATTTTGAAAAAACTAGTAAATACTTGTTATGTTAACCAGGAATTTAATTCATACTCCTTGAGTGGTTTTGTGCTATTATTTTCTTTGTACTTCTTCCTCATCTGTATTTTAAAATCTTGTAAGTCCGATAAGGTGGATTTTTGCAGAAATTAACCTGTAGTTAACATCCAACCTTTGTCAACCCTGGTATGATTTCATTTTAGTTAGGTTCTGAAACGGTCACTAGACTGAATATATTCCACTTACCTTTAATTAGAGCCATAGGAATCTGATTGTATTAATTAAGGTTTCTGTTGACAAGTAACAGAAAATAATTTTAGATAAGGGAGGAATTTATCAGCTTAGGTAATGTAATCATACTCATCTGATCAGCTATGGCAGCATGTTTGCTGGGGTCTCAAGCCTGTGAATCCAGTACAGTTCCCAGAGAGCAACTATGAGCCGAGTAACACCCCCCAAAGAATGTCTCTTCCGTAGTGTACTCACTGAAGAATTTAATACTTTGGGGTTTCTTTCTATTTTCAAGTTACAGGCTAGTGAAACTCTGAGAAACAGCACTCATAGTAGCACAGCTGCAGATTTACTACAAGCCAAACAACAGATCCTCACTCATCAGCAACAGCTGGAAGAACAAGACCATCTGTTAGAAGATTATCACAAAAAGAAAGAAGACTTCAAAATGCAAATTAGTTTCTTGCAAGAGAAAATTAGAGCATATGAAACGGTATGTTTAAGGAAGTCAGCCAGTGTGCATCAGCTTTACAATTAATTTTAAAGTTTTTCATCCTAGTGTTTATCTTTTTGTTACACACATGAATCAGAAAGTTTCATAATTAAGAAAAGTTCTTTAAGCATGTAAAATAATTTATTTCAAAAGCAGTTGGGAGTCTTCCAGTAATAGGTTTTAAGATTATACTCATTGGGACTTCCCTGGTGGTCCAGCGGGTAAGAATCTACGCTCCCAATGCAGGCGGCCCACGTTTGATCTAGGTCCCACATGCATGCCGCAACTGAGAGCCCACATGCCGCAGCTAAACATGCCGCAGCTAAACATGCCGCAACGAAGATCTCGAGTGCCGCAACTAAGACTTGGCGCAGCCTAAATAAATAAATAAATATTTGGGGTGGGGGAAGGATAATACTCATTACTGAGTTCTTTGAAAGTGATCGGCCTATGTTAAATTGAGTTCTCCGGAGAATCTACATTTATAACCAGAACTTCTATCGTTTTTTTCTTTTACATCTAGAGATGTTTCTACTCATTTTAGCCATGGTTATGAAATTCTGAAAATATTTTCATGGCAAAATGAAGTTTCATGGATTTTAAAAATACAGATTCTCTTTATTCATGATAGTTATGTGTTATAAAGTTGCCTGGAACACTTATTCAGTGCTCCCAGGGGATATATATACACATACATACATGCACACACACATACATATCATATAGATTTTTTTTTGCTCTTTCCACTATATTTTATTTTTTAATTTTATTGAAGTATATTTCATTTACAGTGTTGTGCATATCATATAGATTATAATATTAAATCCTAAGAAAACATCCTGGTAGATTATATTTTGTTTAGTTTTCAAAAGAGAAATGAGGGTTAGAAGTGTTAATTGACTTGCCTAAGGGTGCCTTCCCCCCAAGTAGTTGCCAGAATCGGGATTCCAACCCTATTGGACTGACCCAGAGCCAGAATTTCTTGCAGTATGCTCTGCTACCCCCTACCATCTCCATTCTCATGGTCTCCATCCTTGTCCTCTCCATATGAGAGCTTAAACAAAAAAGCAGTGTGCTCACCTTGCTTGATGCCAGTTGGAATCATGCGTGCCATGAAACTCAATTTTTTTAATTATTTATTTTTGGCTGCTTTGGGTCTTTGTTGCTGTGCATGGGCTTTCTCTAGTTGTGGCGAGCAGGGGCTACTCTTTGTTGTGGTGTGTGGCTTCTCATTGCGGTGGCTTCTCTTGATGTGGAGCATGGGCTCTAGGCACGTGGGCTCAGTAGTTGTGGCTCGCAGGCTCTAGAGCGCAGGCTCAGTAGTTATGGCGCACAGGCTTAGTTCTGCGGCACATGGGATCTTCCGGACCAGGGCTTGAAGCTGTGTCCCCTGCGTTGGCAGACGGATTCTTAACCACTGCACCACCAGGAAAGTCCCAGCAACTCAAATTTTTTACCACTCTGTGCACTTTTGCAAATGACTGTGAGTATTGATCTCAGGGTTATATATAAATTTAAGCAAGTAAGCAAATTCACAGATATGAAATCTTTGAATAATGAGTGCAGACTATACATACAATACAGTATTTTCTATAAACTTAGGAGGTTCTTCTGCAAGATGTTGAGAAATTGTCAAAACAAGACTATTGTTTGGATAATAATAAAAGTATTAGGTAGCATTTATTTTTGTTTACTTGCTACCAGGCAATATTCAAAGCATCATACACATACTAACTCATTGAATCATCACACCAACCTTATGAGGTAGAGATACCATTGTCACCCCCATTTTACAGATGAGGACATCAGAGGAAAGCAAGATGAAGTAAATTGCCCAGATATACAGGTAATAAATTGGTAGAACCAGATTTCAAATCTAGGTAGTATGATTCCAGAGACTGTCTCTAAGGAAAATAGGAAATGTACAATATTAAGATATTGAAATTATGAAATGGACATGCTTTACAACCAAGGTAATTTAAAAATCATTTTGTAGATGTTTACAGAACACTTGTTTTGCATCATGCTCTTGGAAGAGATAATGATGTTTAAATGTGCTTTTTTCTTCACTGGAACTCATGGTTTAGTAGGCATGTATGCAAGACACCACAAAACAAGGCTAAGTATGGTTAAAAAGTGTTTTGAAAATTCTTAGTAAGTCTGGCTTCATAAGGGAAGTGATTCAGGGTAGGCTTTAGCTGGAAGGTGATATTTGAGGTAAGTCTGTATATTGGAACAATCCCCTTTTAATTGTACTTTGTTTTCTCCCTAATTGGTGTAATATATGGCACATAGCAGCTACTCAATACTAATTTGGTAAATAAGTGAATAAATTATGAATCTGAAATGATGAGATGGGGAGGACATTTTAGAGAGGGTGGAGTATGCATAAAGACCCAGACTGAAACATGTTAGAAGTGTATATAGACATCAAAAAGTAGTTTAATAAGAAAACAATAGTCTTTGGAAATGAGTCTTTCCAGGAGGTAAGAGTAGAAAGTCAGTCTAGGCCTAGGTTAGAAGAGCCTGGGCAGTCGGGTTTTATCGTACTTATTATATTGTATTCAGTAGGCAGTATAATTTGAGATTATTTAAAATTCAAGTAATTCATTTTTGTAGGGGGAATAACCTTTGTTTATTTGAATGTTAACAAGAATACTTTTGTTATCGGTCCCTTTTTCATTACATACATATTTTTTCCTTTTTTTCTCTTTGAATGAATCCCTGGGTAGTAGTTCCATTAAAGCAACTGAAGGACTAGGGCATTAGGATGATAGTTGGAACTGTCTTGGTTTCTGAGGCAACTGCATTAACTGTTCCAGGTTCATTCTTACTGTCCTAATCCTCTGAACTTCCCATGGCACAGTCATCACAGGCAGGAACTATATTATTCCTTACTCTCTCAGGTCTGTTTCCAAAAAATAGAGGGATTGTATCCTTAACCACAGAGCTATCTTTTTTTTGCAACACCATATAAGTGGTTTAAAACCATGTACTGTGGAATAAATGGTAGTAAGAAAAGTGAACCATGAATTTGTACTATTTAATAATTGAATGAAGAATTGTTGTTTGCAGTAATATCAAGTGTTGGACAGTTTTGAATTGATACTTTTTATTTTATGAGGGTTCCCCCCATGAAAAACCAGGATATATAAATAAATATTAAAGATTTTATAACAACATTAACAAGACTAATTACTTAACAGTTTAACTGAAGTTGACTGCCATGAACTGATTTTACTTTCTTAGAGACTCCAAATGCCTTACAGATTTTTTTCTAGTATATAAATATATTATGTGTGTATGTCGCACAATGAGAATTAATACCTTAATATATTTATTTTAGATTCAAACATATTCTGTGAGATAGAGAAAATAATATCTTTATTTTACAGGTGAAAACACCAAGATTTAAAGAGATTAAACTGATTTAAATGTCATATTTTAGTCCAGAAATTAAAGTCTGAAGGCTTAGTACTTGCTAGTAACATATGGTGACATTGATGGGATATGTGATACCAAGACGAAAACTGATAGGATTTTGCTCAAGTGAGCATGAGATCAAGGGATGTTAGAGGAATCAAATGTTCAGTGGCATTAGGCTGTGATAACCTCATATATCCATCTCACAGTAGGAATGGTCATGCCTTTGGACTGAAATTCTTAATTCTGTTTACAATTGACCCCTACCTTGCTTTCTACATTTGGTATGGTTTTCCCAGAGGGATTAGAATTCTCAAAGTCTCATGGTACCTTGATTCTCTTTTCTGAACTGTACTTAAATGGGGACTGCCAATATTTCTCTCTGAGGCTTTCTTTTTTCCTAGGCCCTGTCATTCTTTTTTTTAGGTATGTTAATACATTCATTTGAGGTGCCTTTAAGTCCTCTTGGCCTTGGACTTTTGTCTCCTGAAGGTGATTTTAATTACTTTACATATATTCTGTTCTGTTCTGTGGATTTTACTTTTTTTTTGGTCCTTGTGACTACAGCCCTTAACTACTCAGGCAACTAAGTAACGGAGACAAAACTTGGTCTCCAGGGCTTCTACTCGACTCCCTTATGCTCTAACACTTCTGTGAATGATTACGGACATAGGGACATACCTCAGCATATGTTCTGGGTTTTGATTTATCCACAGTTCCAAAATAAGAGTCCCAAATCAGAAGTGGGGGGAAAAATCTGTCTTGCTTTCAAATTTCTATTCACACCAAAAATCTAGAATCAAATTGATATGCCATAAATGTATAATTGTCTTGCATATCACTTGCGATTCAACCACTTAAGCATGGCATATCCCTGAACTTTTAATTCATTTACCCCAGGAGTGAAGTTAAGGCTGACTTACAGGAACCTGTGTTTGTTGTTTTACTCTTTTCATAACACTTGCCCACCAAACCTTCAGGTCACTAAAATACTATATGGGAGGAACTCTGATATATTTTTAGGACTATCTTCTGGAAATGTAAAGAGTATGTAGTGCTCTAGCTATTGCAAATACTAAATACATAGAATGTTAATCAGTTAATAAGAAAGAAGAACGTATAATGGTTTAGACACATTTTAATCCCACTGAATTTTTAAACTAAAAAATTCAGTCATAGCAATGTAAGAAAAATTTCTTCCCACCAAGAAGGCCAACACTGCTCATAGATAGTATTGACTACACAAGTCCTGTGTCTCACTGACGTAAGAAAAATTAAGGGGCAGGCTCAGCAGCTACTTTTTGTAGGATAATGTAAAAAGCAGTCTTCTGTCAGTCGTTTGGTAATGGGGTTAAGGGGTATAAGTAACCAGGAACTAAAAATGCCATTTTTATATTTTCATTTTTTCTTTATAAAGGAACAGGATAAAAAAGTAGAAAGCTCAAATAAAGAAATACAGGAAAAGGAAGCAGTCATTGAAGAATTAAATACAAAAATAATAGAAGAAGAAAAAAAAACTCTTGAGCTAAAGGATAAAGTCACAACTGCTGATAAATTACTGGAAGAATTACAAGAACAGGTTGTACAAAAGAACCAAGAGATAAAAAATATGAAATTAGAGCTGACTAATTCCAAGCAAAAGGAAAGACAGTGTTCTGAGGAAATAAAACAATTAATGGGGACAGTTGAAGAACTTCAGAAGAAAAATCATAAAGATAGTCAATTTGAAACTGATATTCTACAAAGAATGGAACAAGAAACACAAAGAAAGTTAGAACAACTCCGGGCAGAGCTGGATGAGATGTATGGGCAGCAGATAGTACAGATGAAACAAGAATTAATAAAACAACACATGTCACAGATAGATGAACTTAAAACACAACATAAGGGAGAAATGGAGAATGCTTTAAGATCGTGTCCAAATATTACAGTTAATGAAGATCAAATAAAGTTAATGAATATGGCAATAAATGAACTGAATATAAAATTGCAAGATAATAACTCTCAAAAGGAAAAACTCAAGGAAGAACTAGGAGTAATTTCAGGAGAAAAGTCTGTTCTACAGAGACAGCTTGAAGACCTTTTTGAAGAATTGAGCTTTTCAAGGGACCAAATTCAGAGGGCTAGACAGACTATAGCTGAACAAGAAAGTAAACTCAATGAAGCACACAAGTCCCTTAGTACAGTGAAAGATTTGAAAGCGGAGATTATTTCTGCATCTGAATCCAGGAAGGAACTAGAATTAAAACATGAAGCAGAAGTTACACATTATAAGATAAAGCTTGAAATGTTAGAAAGAGAAAAAAATGCTGTATTAGACAGAATGGCTGAATCACAAGAAGCTGAGTTAGAGAGGCTGAGGACACAGCTCCTGTTTAGTCATGAAGAAGAACTTTCCAAACTGAAGGAAGATTTGGAAACTGAACATCAAATAAATATTGAAAAGCTTAAAGATAACTTAGGCATTCACTATAAACAGCAGATAGATGGCTTACAGAATGAAATGAGTCAAAAGATAGAAACCATGCAGTTTGAAAAAGACAATTTGATAACTAAGCAGAACCAGTTAATTTTGGAAATTTCAAAGCTGAAAGATTTACAGCAATCCCTTGTGAATTCAAAATCAGAAGAAATGACCCTTCATATCAATGAACTTCAAAAAGAAATTGAAATACTCAGACAAGAAGAAAAGGAAAAGGGTACACTTGAACAAGAAGTTCAAGAATTACAACTTAAAACTGAATTATTGGAGAAACAAATGAAGGAAAAAGAGGATGACCTTCAAGAAAAACTTGCACAACTTGAAGCAGAGAATAGCATTCTTAAAGATGAAAAGAAGGCCCTTGAAGACATGTGGCAAATATATACTCCTGTTAACCAAGAAGAAAGATTAATTTTCATAGACTCCATTAAGTACAGATCCAAAGACTGTAGCTGGCAAAAAGAAATAGAAATACTTACAGAGGAAAATGAGAACCTCAAAAAACAATGTATTCAGCTAACTGAAGAGATTGAAAAGCAAAGGAACACTTTTTCATTTGCTGAAAAAAATTTTGAAGTTAATTATCAAGAGTTACAGGAGGATTATGCTTGCCTTCTCAAGGTAAAAACCGATTTAGAAGACAGTAAAAATAAACAAGAAGTTGAATATAAAAGTAAGCTTAAAGCACTTAGTGAAGAGCTTCATCATTTGCAAAGAATAAACCCAACTATAGTGAAAATAAAAAGTTCAGTCTTTGATGATGACAAAACTTTTACAGCAGAACCATTGGAAATTGGTGAGGTTGTTGAGAAAGATACAACAGAACTTATGGAAAAGCTTGAGGTAACCAAGCGAGAAAAATTAGAACTGTCAGAGAGACTGTCTGATCTTTCTGAACAATTAAAACAGAAACATAGCGAGATTAGTTTTCTAAGGGAAGCAGTTAAATCTTTAAAGCAAGAAAAAGAGCAAGTTTTATTGAGATGTAGAGAGCTAGAAATCATAATTAACCATAATATGACAGAAGATGTAAATGTATGTGCTGTCCATTTAAGCTCTTTAAAAGATGGAGTTTTGACAAGCAGGGATTCTGGAGGGTGTGTTCCTAAAATAAGTAAAGACTTTGGTGAAGAATCAAAAATAATGGAGTTAAATGAAATTCCTATTGAAAATATGACTCTTGGAAAAGAAAACAAGCAAGAATGGTTTTTTGATCACTTGCCGTCAGTGACAAATGAATCATCACTTGGAACAACTGAACCAGGTGAAAATGATAAACTTCAGCAGGAGCTCAGTGTACTTAAATCAGAACAGGTATGTTTACTTACATGTATATGCTACAGCGTACATTTCATACTAAAAGTTTTCATTGTCATAAAACATAAATTAACCTTACAAGAGAATGAAAGTAAACCCTGTAATGTAATTCTCACTTAAGCCTATCATTTATCATTTCTTTTATCTTTTTAATTCTTAAACATTGTTGCCTTAAACGTTGTTGCTGCTCTTTTAGTTAATCTTTTAGTTAATCTGCTCAGGAAATAGAACATAGAACACATTTTCTTTGAAAAGGCAAGAGTTTAAATCACAAGAGTCTGAGCTTTAGAAAAGTTATTTTGTAATATTTTGTTGCAATCCCAAAGATTGGTTTCAGTCTCATTTTGTATTGGTGTTTTCAAGGTTCCACAACTGAAAATTAACTCTCAGACTTTTTAGTGCTCTGTATAGTTGTTCAGTAGTTATGAAACTATATTTCCCTGAGAAAAAAATCTTGGTTTAAATCCTAGCATTTTCTCAGAGTCTTGTTTTACCTGAAGTGGGGGGGGGAATGTATTAATTCTAAATACAGTTAAACAGTGCATATAATGAGTAATACTAGGTCACTCCTGATGATTTATATTTGCTGGATACTGAAAATAGAAATGACATGAAAATTCCACTGGACATCTTGTATAATGGTGCTAACTAGAGCTTTATGTGTTTCTTCATTTCTATAACAAGTATTTATTGAGTCTCTTGCCAGGTAGGAATAGTGGTGAACAAGAGAAAGAAGGTTCCTGCTCTCAAAGAGCATATATTCTAGTTAGGGAGGCAGGCAATAAATGAGGAAACAAGTAGAATAGTTAAGAAAAGTGATGTTTTATAAGGAAAATAAAACAGATAATGTGATAGAGAATGGTGGGTAGTGGTGGTGGCAGCATTAAATAGGGTGGTCAGGAAAGGTGTCTAGGAGGAATTAACATCTGAGCTGCCATCTGAATGGCAGCGAGGAGTCTACCACATGGAAGTTAGAGCAATTGCAATGACAGAGATGAGTTTGAGGAACAGAATAAAGACGTATTTAGTTGAGTTTGAGGGAAGGAGAGTGGAAGAAAAAGAGTTTGAAGAAGCAAAAGACCAGATCTTGTAGAGCCTTACAGACTGCCTAAGAAGTTGAGATTTTATTCTGTATACAGTAGGAAGCCACTGGAAAGTTTTTTCTTTTTACTTCTAATAAATGTACTCACATTTGTGATCTTATATCAGATATTAGGATATTTTACATTTTAATAACCTAAATAGAGTTAAGATGTTCTAACTGCATAACTATTAATGCTTTGTTAAGTAAGTTAATTGGTTAAGTTAAGTAAGTTAATTGGTTAAGTTAATTGGTTTTAATGTAATCACTTCTAAAAATGCCAGAGATCATTTAAATTTTTTTAAAAAACATTACTGGGGGAGGACCTAAATTTGAAGCCATCAAAATGGTCAAATCTTCTCAGTAAGAATTTTATTTTTTCTAACTAAAGACATTTTCAGTGACATTCAGATACCATCTCCTTGACATTAACTTCCATAAAGTAAACAGAGGCAAACCCATAAGCTGTCCCTGCCCCACTCATCACTACCAAGACAAACCCCCTTAGTGATGGGGAGAGGAGTGAGGTGTGTGTCTGTGGAAGGAAGCTCACGGAAGAAATTGAGCAACAACTTACATAATAACACCTCAGAGCAATCTAAATATGCTTAGAAATAATGCTGAAGCCACAAAAATACTTCTACTCTTGGGACTAAACTAATTGGCTCATAAACATGAAAAGATACTTCAACATTATCAATTGATATAACAATAAAATAGCATTTTATACCTGTCAGACTGGCAAAATAAGTTTCACAATAAAAAGTGTGATGAGAATGTGGGGAGATGAGTATTCACCTACACTGTTAAATATCAGTGTAAATTGGTATAATTATAAAAATGTGTTAAAATCTAATGCAGTTAATATACATAGTCTGTGATGCAGCATTTACATTTCTAGGTGGCACTCAGTGTAGTCCCTGACCAGCAGCATCAGCATCACTTGAAAACAGGTTAAAATTCAAATTCTGGGGCCCACACCAGACCTCCTGAGCTAGACGCTCTGGGAGAGGGGCCCAGCAATCTGTTTTAATAAGCACTCCAGGTGATTTTGATGTGTGCTAAAGTTTGAGAGCCACTACATTAGAGAAACACTAGCATATTTATACAGGGCATATGTATATGAATTTATTGCAGCATTTTTTGAAACATCAAAAAATTTAGAAATAATCCAGTTGATCTCCAAAAAGGAAATGGACAAATTGTGCTATATTCATATATATAATACCACAGTTAAATTCATCTGTATCTCCATGGATAGATCTTAGAAGTATATTGAATGAGAAGAGTAATTTGCAAAATAAATACCATTTTGCACCATTTATGTAAATTCTTAAAAACAAAATATAATGCATTGTTTATAGATGGATTGAGAAGTGAGAGTATAAGAAATGAACTGTACTTGCAGCAAATTTATGATCAAATTTATGATAATGATGGCCTCTGGAGAAGGAGGAATGAGAACATAGTAGATTAAATTTTATCTATGTTTTCTTTCTAAACCAAAAAAACATGTAGGGAGGAGAGAAATGAAAAAAAAAGATAAAATAATTGTATTTGTTAATTTGGGATGTGTGTACATAGTGTTTATTACATTATTATTTGCATTTTTCTATACTTGTTTTAAAATGTTATTTTTGAACAAAAATGAAAGATCAGACCATCCTAGCTATACCAAATATCAAAATTTACTGTGAAGTTGAAGTAATGAAAATATTGTGCTATTTTCCTTGAAAAAAGATAGGTAGGTCAGTGCAACAGAATAAGTGAGAAAAAATTTAAATTAGATGTCACTTCTCTTACATGAAATTTTAAACTATAATTTCATGTATTTCCTCCCTTGTAATCAGTATATGCAAAAAAAAGTTAAATTACTTGATTTGTCATTTAAAAATATTCTAACCTACACATTAATTTACTTTAAGAATGATTTAAGGCTACAGATGGAAGCTCAACGTATTTGCCTCTCTCTGGTTTATTCAACTCATGTGGATCAGGTTCGTGAATATATGAAAAAGGAAAAAGATAAAGCTCTTTGCAGTCTTAAGCAGGAGCTTATTTCTGCTCAAGAGGATAAGATCAAGGAACTTC
The DNA here is from genome assembly GCF_951394435.1 of Stenella coeruleoalba. Lineage (NCBI taxonomy): Eukaryota > Metazoa > Chordata > Mammalia > Artiodactyla > Delphinidae > Stenella > Stenella coeruleoalba. The sequence goes on along the minus strand of NC_137155.1, from coordinate 50,047,317 downwards.
AGAAAATACACCAGCTAGAGCTACAGAATATAAAAACACAAGAAACAGGTAAATGATTTCTAACAAAATTATAAGTATTATGAAACAAATAAGTATCACTTAGAGCCCACCACTCCATGATTCTGTTCTTGACTTAGACCCCATAGAGGAACATGACTGGGTATTCCAGTCCTGGACTCATTTGTTCATATAATCATAGGATACTCGTTTACGTGCTTGAGAAATCTAAAAATCACTGAGTTATTTTCCCCAAGATGTCAGCAATCCTGTGGGAAAGCAATATAAAATAAACTCTTAGAAAACAATAGGAAAATTTCTATACTAGAAGAATGAACAGAAAGAATGGAAGGAGAGAGGAGAAAAGTCTAGTACTTCCTGGAAGAGTGAGGCAGTAGGCAGGAGTAGGGAGGTTGGAATTTTAGCAAAAGCTCTTGAGTTTTAAATGTAGAGATATGAGAGACTGCATCCATTTTGCAGAGTTGAGAATTCAACGTGTGTGAAAAAGTACTGAGGGATAAAGATGGAAAGATTGGCAGGAGCTTGGTAAGAAAAGACTTCATATACCCTAAGTGAAGCATTTTTAATCTTTATGCCAACGGTGATAAGACCTAATGCAGGATTTTCAATAGTGGGAGTAACATCGTAAGATTTTTAAGATGACAGCATTGAGGCAAATTGGGGGAGTTGATAAGTGATGGGAAGACCAGTTAAGCAACTTTGGCAGTAATTCTGTTAACATTAAGATGTTGAACTAAAATATCATTGGGAATTGGAGAAGGAAGGAAAGTTTAAGAGTTAAAGAGGTAGGCTGGATATCAGCTCAGTGCTTTGTGACCGCCTGGAGGGGTGGGATAGGGAGGGTGGGAGGGAGGGAGAAGCAAGAGAGAAGAGATATGGGAACATATGTATATGTATAACTGATTCACTTTGTTCTAAAGCAGAAACTAATACACCATTGTAAAGCAATTGTACCCCAATAAAGATGTTTAAAAAAAAAAAAAGAGGTAGGCTGTAGTCTGCAGTTAATATTAAATGTAAAAGGGGAAGGAGTTGAGAATGATCCCTAAGTTTCTAGCTTGAGTAGTTGGAATGAGGGTGACTCCAGTCATGAGGAGGATAAGGACCAGATTTGTGGAAAAAATAGTAAATTAAGCTTGGAACATTGAGTTAAAAATACCTGTTGACTTTGAAAAAGAGATATCTAAGGGGCAGGACAAGAATAATGACGCAGATGTAGAGAATGGACTTGAGGACATGGGGAGGGGTAAGGGTAAGCTGGGATGAAGTGAGAGAGTGGCATGGACACATATACACTACCAAATGTAAAATATGTAGCTAGTGGGAAGCAGCCGCATGGCACAGGGCGATCATCTCGGTGCTTTGTGACCACCTAGAGGGCTGGGAGGGAGACGCAAGAGGGAGGAGATATGGGGATATATGTATACGTATAGCTGATTCACTTTGTTGTACAGCAGAAACTAACACAACGTTGTAAAGCAATTATACTCCAATAAAGATGTTTTTTTAAAAAAACCCACAAATAAATAAATTAATTAATTAAAAAAAGAGAGATCTCTATTAGGCAGTTGAAAATAGAAAGCTGAAACCTAAGAGGGAGGATTAGGCACAAGATAAAGATTTGTAAATCAAAAGATCATTTGAGGCCAAGGACAAGAATGAGATGCCCTGGGAGACTGTAGAGTGAGCCAAAGACTAAGCTGGTACTGTGTAAGGAGCAATATTTAAGGAACCGTAAGTGGAAGACTAGTTGCAGTTAACTTTTATCTTTAATACTTACTTAATTAAATTAAACTTCCTCTGTTCAAGGTATCTTTAGGCCCCCACTCTGGACAGATCTGCCTTTGGGAGTGAGGTGGCTCATAACGTTTGGAATTGTTTTGTTGAACAGAGTAGAATTTAAAGTGTGGCTTAAATAAGAATACTGTACTTTTTCACTTCAGCAGTTCTTTGTCAGTTGAATAAGATTTTAAGCATATATTGTTTGTATTGGTATCCTCTTCAGATAGAATCTGTAGTGTTTCAGACTACAAGTTAATTAATGAGTCCGTTAATGGGCGATGAAGCCAGTCCAGTGATAAAGTAGAACAGAACACATTGGCGTGCATAGCATGTAGAAAGAGTAAATGTTGATTTGTGAAATTTTTGTTTCAGTTTTATATGGATGTATATATGTAATAGGTTATGCTGTATGATGTATTTCTAGTATTGGGTTGTAGTAAACAAAAATTGTAAGTCACTTCTTTGTACCATTTTGTGGGATATAAATTGAAAATCCTGCAGATTATCTTAGCTGGTTAACACTGAGCAGCACAAAATAACATTGAAAGAAATAAAGAATTTAAAACTAATCTTATTGCCACAAAGCTTCCAGTTGACATAGATTTAATATGAAAATAGTTTCTAAGTATGTAAACTGAACATTTTAATGCAATATCTATTCTATTAGGTGATGAAGTGAAGCCTTTACAAATGCTCATTGGAAAACTTCACAGGGCAGTGTCTGAAGAATGTTCTCATTTTACACAGGTAAGGTATTAGTTAAAAAGTACTTTTACCATAATTCAAAAAGATACATGAACCACAGTGTTCATTGCAGCACTATTTACAATATCCAGGACATGGAAGCAACCTAAGTGTCCATCGACAGATGAATGGATAAAGAAGATGTGGCACATATATACAATGGAATATTACTCAGCCATAAAAAGAAACAAAATTGAGTTATTTGTAATGAGGTGGATGGACTTAGAGTGTCATACAGAGTGAAGTAAGTCAGAAAGAGAAAAACAAATACCGTATGCTAATGCACATATATGGAATCTAAAAAAACATTACTGATGAACTTAGTGGCAGGGTAGGAATAAAGACGCAGATGTAGAGAACGGACTTGAGGACACAGGGAAGGGGAAGCTGGGACTCAGTGAGAGAGTAGCACTGACATATATACACTACAAATGTAAAATGGATGGGCTGGTGGGAAGCTGCTGCATAGCACAGGGAGATCAGCTCGGTGCTTTGTGATGACCTAGAGGGGTGGGATAGGGAGGGTGGGAGGGAGGCTCAAGAGGGAGGGGATATGGGGATACATGTATATGTTATAGCTGATTCGCTTTGTTGTACAACAGAAACTAACACAACAGTGTGAAGCAATTATACTCCAATAAAGATATATATTTTTTTAAAGTACTTTCAGACAAGAAACGCTAAATTTTAAGTTACTACAAATTTGATAGGCAGAATCATCTGAGTTAGTTTTCCATACTGTCTTACCTCGGAACTGTATTTAGAAAATATTGCTGAGTTTTTAAGTTTAAAATGAGCATTTAAATGTTTTCCTGGGGCTTCCCTGGTGGCGCAGTGGTTGAGCGTCCGCCTGCCGATGCAGGGGACACGGGTTTGACCCCTGGTCCGGGAAGATCCCGCATGCAGCGGAGCGGCTAGGCCCGTGAGCAATGGCTGCTGAGCCTGCATGTCCGGAGCCTGTGCTCCGCAACAGGAGAGGCCACAACAGTGAGAGGCCCGCGTACCGCAAAAAAAAAAAAAAGAAAAAAAATGTTTTCCTGATAATCAGTTCGAAACAAAAGAAATCTAGGTAAATTATCTCAGCAGTAGAATACACAAAAGTTATGCCTAATTTAAAAAAACAGACCAATAGAGCCTTAAGCAGGTCTATCTCCTACCCGTGCCCACTTTGGTGGTTGAGTGATTTGATGACTTACCTGGGGATCTTGCACAAGACTAGTAAGATAAGATTTCACACTGTAGATTGCCAAATCTAAAAACTAATTATGCCAAGTATAATTATATTTGTGAAGATATATTTGTGAAGAAGAAATAGGAGCGCTTCTACACTGCTGGTGGGAGTGTACTACCTTGAGAAGCAGATTGGCAAGGTATATTGTTGAAGATATGTACATCACACAGCCCAGGCATTTACTTCTACTTAGGCTCACATTTGTGCACAACCAGATATGTACATTGTAAGAATGTCTATGTTAAGTCGAAAATTAGAAACAACTCAGATTTTTATCTACAGGCAAATGAATAAACAAATTGTGTTATATCTGTACAGTGAAACACCATATTGCAGTGTTTGCTAGGTGTACTAATATCAGCAAATCTCAAAAGAAAAAGTATAAAAGCATGCATGTTAGAGTAATCACCTCTGGGCAGAGAGACAGGTGAATGAAATAGGTAAGCAGTACTTAATTCAGAAATCTTCAAATCTGTATGTAATGTTCTATTTCTTTTTAAAAATATGGATATAATATGACAAAATGTTAGTATTTGTTACAGCTAGGTAATAGATGAACTATTTTTTCTGCATATTTGAAATAGTTCAAAATTTAAAATACATGCCTAGGCTTGTCACAGATCTCCATCCTAGCCTGTGTATTTGTGAATCGAAGAGGGAGGAGGATGGTATTAGTTGGGAAGGTAAAGCTCCCTTACTGATTCTTATTACCTACAGAATAGTTCAAAAACAGTATTCAAAAAAGCAAAAGAAAGTCAGAAATAACCACATTCATTCAGCCTCCACCTCTGCCGAAGGGTTCAGACATTGATTGTCCTTTCATATCCATTGTTGATAGTCTGTAAATATGGAAAGAGGGCCCAAGTCACAGTAGTTTATTTATAAGCTGACTTTATATTTTCTTTTCTTCTATTAATGGTTTTACTTGACCCCCTAATCTGAAGTTGAAATATGAATCAGCTTGTAATGGAGAGGTCCCCTGGAGTTCATCGTGAAACCTGGTTTTGTCACTAATCATTGATGTTACTATGGACTAGTTACTTCATCTTTCTGGGTCTGTTGCCTCACCTGTAAATTGGATGATCAGGTTTCTACCAACCTGAATCAATTTATCAATTTATGATAAAATTCTGCCTTAGGGACTGTTGAAAATTTAATCAAGTCAATTATTAATAGTATAGTTTAACTTTTAGGCAAATCTCAAGAAATAGCAACAATAAACAAATTGGTTAAGTCTAGGAGTTGTTGATTGTTATTTCCAGTTGCATGAGGGGCACAGGTGAAACTTATTTAGAGGGCTTATCAGATGATTATGTGGCGTATGTTATTTGTAAGTGATGATAAAATTATCTGTTGCTCAGGAGAAAAACCAGAATGATGTGTCAAATATTTTTTTTTCCATGTGTAAACCACAGAATAGTATTCTCTTATGTTAAAGTCTATGTATGTGATCTCCTACTTCATATATTGTAATTTCTATAGAATTTATAGACTACTTTTTGAACTTCTGTCCTCATCTTTTGGTGTTTTTCACAAGGGTAGTTGACCTTATAGAGATAACATCAGAATAGCATCCAAGCCAGAAAGTGGTAGATTAAAGTACAAGATATATTCATTATTAGGAAGAAGCAAAAAGTTATAATTTGATAGATATATTTGCTATATACTGTAGATAATGAAGACTATCAATATTTTCCTGGTGTAAGAAGAATCTCACATTCTATATGTGGAGAGAGAAAGATTTAGACTTGGTTATTTCTTTTGCAGATTGATTTGGTATACAGAAGAGTGTTTTCTTACTGATTTTTCTGTGCCATTTTGACTGTCTTTTGCATATAGAAAAATAGTGTTTAATGATCTTTAGTGGCAGAAATCAAAATTTTAATTTCATAAAATACCTAATTTTGTTGTCAACAGACTTTTTGCAGTGTCCTTGGTGAGCATTATACTTCTGCTTTAAAATGTGAAGTAAATGTAGAAGAGAAAGAGAAAGAGACTTCCGGTGTTCACACTTCTGAAAATCAAGAACTAGAATTGCAAGATTATAAATATGAAATTCAAGGTAATAAAGGCTTTACCACATTATTGAACAGAGTAATTTTCTTAAATGAATTGATAAACTTTCTCTGTTAATTCATGAGTTTATCACTTAGCCAATTTGAGTTATCTTAACATCTTGTTTTTTCAGGTTCATGAAATCTTAAATCTTTAATGTACATTTTTAGTTTTACAATGCAGTAATTGTGATATAAAGAGAACCAAAGCTGTCTACAAGTTTCCTTGTCTCTTTATCCTCTGTTCCTCTACTTCCATCTTTTCCTCACTATAATTCTTAATTTTATACCATAGATCCAAACCTTTAAAAGTTGTGGTATTTTATTGAATAAGTCTGTCGGGGTTTTATTTTTTTTTTAAAGAATAAGACATTCAGTTATCTTTCTTAATAGGAATCCTATATTTCATTTTTACAAATTATAACCTCAATTAATTTTTTTGATATTCCTTCACAGATAAGATGTTTCATACCCCTGTCCATTTGTATGAAGAATGAACAAATATGTACAAATTAATGAATGCCAAAAGAAATTAATGTATTTTAATGTGAAATTGTCAAATTAATCTTTGTAGCAGGTGTTCCACATTATTGAGGTTTTAATTGTTGGTTACTAAATCTATGAATTTTACTTCTAGCAGGCAATTTTCTGAAGTTATGAATTGATGAATAATACTTATTGAAAGAAGCAGACTTTTATTGTAGAGTGAAATTATTATAATTGTTTATCATTTAGATTTTCAGGAAAATGTGCAAACTCTTCTCAACAAAGTAACAGAAGAATACAACAAACTCTTGGTACTTCAGTCACGATTAAGTAAGGTCTGTAAAATGGAAAATGTATTATGATGTTTGCATTTATTGTATTACCTGCTATTTTGTAAGCTATTTCATCAACCAAAAATTTCTAAAATAAGTGAACATGAAAAGAAAATTAGGGAAAAGTGACATATATATATAGTATCAGTGAACTGAAGGAATTTCTGCAATTTGAATACTCTTTACCCCTTTAGAGAGTTTTTGAAGTCATGATAAAGTTAAAATGTATATAAAATGTCAAATTGTAAACTTTGTGAAACAGTTGCATTTAATTTTACATATAACATTTTTTAAAGCAGTGAGTCTGTTTTAGAGAAAAATGTGATTAGTTGTTTAGAATATAGCTGGTTTCACATGGTGTGTTATATAAAATTTCTTTCAAGTAGTTGTTTTAGAAATGTGCACATAGAAAACTAAGAGAGTATAGATGGCATCATATAATTTATTAACTACATCAGAAAAATGACGTGTATTAGTTCTTCCTCTTTCTCTTCCCCTCCTTCTTTTTCCCATTCTATTTTACCCCCTTTCTCCTTTCCCTCTCTCTTCCTCTTTCTGTGCAATTAAAGCACAACCTTATCCAGCCTTTCCTAAAATCTATAAACCTATCCCAGTATCTTACAGATAACTATGTAGGAGGACAGGTGGATGGTGGATAGATTCAAAGCCCTTCTTTAATTCCACATTTCTCTACAATTACTAGTTTTCTTTCTCCTTCCATTCATAGCTAGATATTGAACCCTATTCAGAATCATCATACCGTTTTCTTACCAGTACCCTTAGTAGTCTAGATTTCTTGTTTTTCTGCTGCCCTTATCCTGCCTCTGAGAACCCTTCTTCTTCACTCATACTTGGGTTTCTGAGGGCTGCTAAGAAAATTAGATGGTGATGTGGTTTGGTGACACTGCATAATCATGGTCTCTGACTGCATCTGGACCCTCAGGATCACGTGACAATTCTTTTATGTTGTCATTTATTCTCTCATAGTCCCCTCAGTGGATGCTACCTAATGTTATAACTTCCCTCGAGTCATACATTCCATTTCTACTCCCCTTTTTTCTTTGCAGATGGCCTTATTTCTCATTTTTCTGTGAGTATGGGAGCTATCAGTTATAAATTATCTCATCTTGCTACCTCTAGACCATATGTATTTCTTTAAATCTGAAAATACTCTGTTTTCCTCTGTCTCAGAAGAAGTTATCCCTTTTTATAACCAAGGTTATTTTATTTCCTGTCCTTTTGTTAACATCACCTTCTGTCTCCTCTAAGATTGATAACCTGTTTCTTCCCTCCCTTCTGTGCTTTCAGCCTCTTTGTCTGTGTTTCTTATTTCTGTCTTTCTTGCCCCTTGCATATTCCTCTTGTCTCCACTATTTAGAACATAACCAGTCTTCCTTGAATCTAATATCTCCCTTTGTGGTTTTCGTTCAACTTCATTGTCATATTCTTTGAAGGAATGAATAGACTGTAGTCATAGTTTCCCATCTCTTCCTGTCTTGCTCTCTCTTCTACCCACTGTAAACAAGCTCCAAACTTATGCTTCACTAAACTTTCTTTGGTGAAAGTTACCAGTGAATTCTTAATTATCAAATTTTCTTTCTGCTTTCTTACCTTCCATCCTTGTATTCTTTCAAAAATATGTTGGTTTTCCTTATGGCAGTACATAGTTGAAACTATTAAATAGTGTAGGAGGGGTTACAGTAAGCAAGTCACTACAGTGATGTTTGTCATTTTGCCTCTTTCCTTTCAGGACAGTGAGTGGGGAACAGTTTCCTTTGGTGAGACGCAAACCTCCCTTCCCCAGTGCCTGAATGTGGGAGGCTACTCTGGAACACAAACACCCACACTTGCCTCCTTAGTTCTCCCCAGACACTTCTTTCAGTTTGTTTTGAGAAAAACTTTTACCTGCCACCAGGCTTCTTCCTGGCTGAATCAGCAGAAAGGGCTATACTGTGATTAGTTAAAGGTCAATATATTTGTTTTCTGATCTCTACCTGTCGTTGATCTCTCTCTGAGCCTGGGGCCTTTCTAGGGTTCTACTAGGTAAGCTAACTGTCTGCTATAACTGTGGCTCCCTTCACGTGTGCTTTAGGCTGCTCCTTCCTCCACCCTGCTTAATCAGTATTCTGCCACACCTTTTCTGTTGAAATCTTTCTTAGTCTCTTTTATTTTTTGATTTATTATGGATTTATACCTTTTAAAGATTCATTATGATTTTAATTGAGTCATGGGGAGGGAGGAGAGATATATGTCAGAGATCATGAACATAAATGCCTACGTGAGCTCAACTCATAAAGTAAGTGAAAAAGGCCAAGTCAAAGCTGGAAAAGTGAAACCTGGAGAAAACATACCTCATCTAAAGGGGGCAGAGACTGCTCAGCTTCACATGTTGTTGTCACATAGGAACAGGGCCCAGTGTTGTTTATTCCTTCAGTTTATCAATTTTATGTGAGGTCTTTTGCTTTTTTAAGTGTTGGGAAGTATTAAAAATAAAAAGGATTTTTCCCCCCTAATTGGGAAACAATTAGGAAGGAAAAAAAAAACAAGAAAAACTGTTTGGTACCCAAAAGAATACTTCTGTAGCCTAGAATTAAAGTCAAACTTCTACTTTGCAACTGTAGGTGTAAACACATGCTCAGTGTTATCTTGAACTAGTTTTCTTTTTAATTCTGTTATTTTTTTATTTTGTAGTATTAACTACTTTCTTAGAATATTTTCTTCCCTTAGCTTCTGTGGCTTCAATTCTGCGGCTTTTTAAGCCTTCATTGTGGGTTTTGCCCACCCATTTATAGTCACCAAGAATCTGTGCTTGATCTGCTAATTATGCTGTATGCTGCCTTCATTCACTTCCATGGCTTCCAGATCTCTGTGTCTAGTCAGTTCTTACTCCTGAGCTGCAGAGTCGTATATCTAATTGGATATCTGTACTCGAGTATCCTTTATGTATGTCTCAGTCGACATTGAAATTGAATTTATTAATTTCTTCCCCTTAAACCAGCTTCTCTCCCTTCTCAGTTTTGAAGAGTGACATTCAACCGGAAACATGAGGATCATATCATCCTAGACAATTCTCTCCCCTAACTCCTGATCTCACATCATACTGAAATACACTCTGAAGGGAGTACAAAAGAAATGAAAGATGTATACCTTGTTCTCATTCAGTTATTCAGCCAGTAATTTTTATTTGCTAATTATATGCTAGGTTGTACTGTGTACTGGGAATAAAGCAGTATACAGTGTAAATAGTTACTAGACAGAAGGAATTGATAAATTGATGGACTTCATAGGCTAATTCAAGAAATATGTGTGTATATGTATGTGTGTGTGTATATATATATATATATATATATATATATAAAAAATAGTTATCCAAGGCAACATTTAATTAGTATTCAAAAGCGAAGTACTTTTGGGACTCCCTGGCGGTCCAGTGGTGTTAAGACTCTGTGTTTCCACTGCAAGGGGCATGGGTTGGATCCCTGGTCGGGGAACTCCAATCCACGTGCTGCAAGGTGCAGCCAAAAAAATAAAAAATAAAATAAAAGCCAAGTACTTTTGGAATTAAGCAAATATGTAGATGAGTATAGGTGCAAATAATTAAGGAAGAATTCTTGGAGGAAGTGGGACTTGAATTGGACCATGAAAGATGTGTAGGTTTCCGTAAGGAAGCGGAAGGGGAATAGCATTCCAGGTGGAAGAGGTGATATGATCAAAGTCTTGGAGGTGTAAGTGCGATATATTAGGGACATATTGCTCAAAGAGTAATGGACTTTAAGATTAGAGAGGTTAGACTGTACCAAACTTTGAATGCTAGGTGACACTTTTGTGGACATTAAAAAGCTGTTGGAGGGGCTTCCCTGGTGGCGCAGTGGTTGAGAGTCCACCTGCCGATGCAGGGGACATGGGTTCTTGCACCGGTCCGGGAAGATCCCACATGCCGTGGAGTGGCTGGGCCCGTGAGCCGTGGTCGCTGGGCCTGCGTGTCCGGAGCCTGTGCTCCACAACAGGAGAGGCCCAACAGTGAGAGGCCCGCGTAATGCAAAAAAAAAAAAAAAAAAAAGCTGTTGGAGATTTGTGATCACGATCTAGACATCATGAAGTTGAACTTTTAGGGAGATTAGTCTGATGGCAGTGGGAGGTAGGAAATAAGAAGGGACGATTCATAAGATATTTTAAGGAAGGACCTAAAGAATTTGGTAGTCAGTTGATATGGAAGTAAAAAGAGAGGAACAAGACCAAGACAACTCATTATTTTTTTCATTCCCTGTATCAGTGAAACTTACACCTTACATGTCTGTATAATAAGGCAGAGTATGGGTGTGCTGAGGGTCCCTAAGACCACTCCTCAGTTCAGTGGTTCACCAGAAGAACTCACAGGATTCAACATAATAGTGGTACTCAAGGCTAAGATTTATTACTGCAAAAGGATACAAAGCAAAATCAGCCCCATAAAGGTTTGAAAAGGAGCATGGGGCAAAGTCTGGAGGAAATAGGCACAAACTTCTAAAATTCTCTCCTAGTGGAGTCACAGGAAGACACACTTCATTCCTCTTGCAGTTGTGACGATACGTGCTAAGTTTTGACTACTAAGGAAGCTCACCTAAGCCTAGGAAACCATGGTTCTTTTTTATTAGGTGTCAGCCAAATGGGCATCCTCTGCCAGAACATACCAAATTCAGACTTCCAGGAAGAAAGCATGTGTTCAGCATAAACCATATTGCTTGTACATGAGACTCCCTTACAATTTAGGGGAACTTTTATATTAGTGTAGAGAACCGTCTACCAGCTAAGTTTCCAGATGCCAGCCAAGGGGCAGACTTGTAAGCAGGCCTTTTTAAAGAGATAGAAATCTCACAACTTCTGTGTTAACTCTTTTCTGCACAATAGATAAAAAAGTGAATTTCACATTTTATCCCAGCAAGTTGGCTACAACTGTAGAGGCATCCCAGACGTTGGTTGGGATGAGTCAGTCGGCCGTACATCACTGCTTAATCTGTTAGCCTCATCTACTAATCCTCTTCCTCATTTTAGCCATATTGAAATACTTAGAGTTTCCAGAATACACCCATATCTTTCAGACCCCTGGGGCTTTTTTGCATGCTGTTTTTTCTGTCTAACACTGTCCTTCCCCCTCCGATTTGCTTAGTGTATTCCTACTTATAATTCCAGTTGGTTCAAATGTTATTTCTTTTGTGTCACCTTTTTTATTTTTAAACATCCTTATTGGAGTATAATTGCTTTACAATGGTGTGTTAATTTCTGCTTTATAACAAAGTGAATCAGCTATACATATACATATATCCCCATATCTCCTTCCTCTTGCATCTCCCTCCCACCCTTCCTATCCCACCCCTCTAGGTTGTCACAAATCACCCAGCTGATCTCCCTGTGCTATGCGGCTGCTTCCCACTAGCTAGTACATTTGGTGGTATATATATGTCCATGCCACTCTCTCACTTCGTCGTTTGTGTCATCTTCTTTACCTATCCTCCTAGACTAGAAATTTCTCCCTCCATTCTCTTAATATCTGTACTTTTTTTTTGCACCTACCTTTCTCAGTTATTTTAAATACCTGATTACCTTCCTTTCTTTCCTGTTCCATTCTTCAGAATCAGGAAGTCTTCTCTTTATTTCCATTTCCTCTTCTTAGCACAGTGCTTTGTTTAGCACATGGTAAAGGCTTACTATATGTTTACTGAATGAATTAAGTGACAGTATAGAAAGGTTGAGCTGTAAACTGAAGTATTTACCTGATGGGCTTTATTTTCTCTAGGAAGTAGGAGGCAAGATCCTTGGTTGAAATGTACACAGCGAGTAGGAGTGAGGTAGAGGACGTGATAAGAGTAGTACCAACTGAAATAGCTTTCATGGGAAATAGCTTTTATCCTGTTGCTCACCTCCTTCTACAGTATCCTTTGTTCATCTAGTATAGCAAGTCCAAACTCATCCCTTGCTTTTACGGTGCTCTTTATACCTACCTGTCTTACTTATCTGGCGCAATTTCCCCCGTCCCTCAAGATCATTGTCTTCACTACTTATAGCAGGTCATTCTTTCACAAATGTTCTTATTCTTTCTTCCATGTAAACTTTCCTAATCATTGCCCAAAATGTTGGAGACCCAAATAAAATTTGACTTCCTCCATAATTACTCAGATCCACATCAGTCTTTCTTCTGTTATTGCCCTTTAGTCAAACATTATAGTTTAATGCTTCTCTAATTGTTTAATTTTACTTCCCCAATTAGTTGATGAATTCTGTGAGGGCAGATACACCTTTTTTTTTTTTTTTTTTTTTTTTTTTTTTTTTACTCTTTTTATATTCTTACTCTCCCTTGTCACAATGCTGGCCACATAGTAGACCGATTATTAAATATTTGAGGAATAACTGAATTAATACACACACATCTGACATATTGCTGCCTAGTTTTAATAATTAAGGAAATAAGCTGAGGTTTATCTGTTTTTGCTGTTTTCCTTCCTTTTATATAAAGAACAGCATACATTTGTCAGTTACCTTGTTGTATGTGAGGTATATCCAGAGATTAATAGCAGAAATAGGTATGTTATTAAGTATTGATAATATAAAATTTACTGTGTATGAGTTGAAATTTCAGAGATCAAGTCATACTTTAAATATTATTGTGAACTTTATACCAAATTCTGTGCAGCTCCTATTTTTATAGTAAAATGAAATTCCTTCTGGTTATGAAAGAACATTATGTTTACTAATATAATATCAATGCTGTGAAGGGAATGGGATGTGAGTCACTGTGTCAAAAGAGAGCGTGGAATAACTTGGAAGGGAAAATATTTGTATTAGAGTGTCACAATTTTAGGTGATTTTGGAGGAAACATTTTAAAGGTAAAGTTGCTTTTATATAGTTTTCACAATCCTGGGTCATATATTTATGTCACTGCTTTTCTTCTGTTATTTTCAATAGATTCAAAGACAGCAGACAGGTGATGTGAAACTTGAATTTGCAGAAGAAAACCTACCAAAAGAGGAAACAGACTTTTTGTCAACCCATCCTCAGATGACAGATTTTCAAGACACTGGTAAATTTTGATTATATACTGTAATGTGGTGTTTTTATACCAAATGTTCAGTAATTTGATTTTTTACTTTAAAATTTGAGACAACGTAGTGCATTGGGCATTTCACTGTAACTCTCTTTGGTCTCAGTTTTCTCATCCTTAGAATGAAAGATTTAGACTACTCATGTCTTCCCACTTCTTACATTCTCTGGTTATACATTATTTTCAATTTAAAGACATAAAATTGGTAGTTTTAGGGGTACTGCCGCCATGAAGATAGAAGAAATGATCTTGAATTACACTATTCATGTTTTCTTGTTATCATAAGTCTAAATGAGTTTAAATTGATACCTGAGTTATTACTACTAAAAAACATTTTTCAAAGAAGAATTAATATTTTCTGTACATTCAAAACAGTGACTGGTATTTCACTAAGAAATTTGTATTGAAATGTGCATTTTCTTCCATTCATGTAACTCAGATGTTTGTCATAAAAGAAAGTTATCTGCTCTGCAAGATACTGAAAAAATTAAACAACTTGAAGGACAAGTTCAAGAATTAGAAAACCTCGTATCCTCTTTGCAGCAGCAACTGAAAGAAACTGAAGAAAACTATGGGGCAGAGATTCATTCTTTGCAGGAAAGGCTACAAGCTGTTAATGAGTTTACAGTTCAGCCAAGGTATCCATCTACTTATAATTTCATTCAATAGTATTTGTAGCTTAGTAACAATCATAGTATGGTTGTTTTAAGAAAAAAGTGTAACTTAAGCAAATTTGCTTGAAAGAGATGGGCTATAGCATTGCCAAGAAATAAGAACAGGAGATAATTCTTCATCTCTGAAATGTGTGAAGTAAATGTTAATGTAAACCACATACATTTTATAATAGGAATTTTACTTACACCTTTATTTTATAAAGACGCTTGTTGTTATGAATATGCTAAGTTAAATCAGGCGGTGTGCATGTTACTTGTTTATTGTATGTCCAGTCTTTGCTACTTTGATATGGGGAGTACACAAAGAATATAAGATATGATCATTCCAGTCATACTGGACTTTCTTCACTTGGTTGTCTAATGCTCAGATTCACCATGTCCAAAATACAACTCGATCTTCCCCTCAAAATTTGCTCCTCTGCAGCCATCTAATTCCATCTCTGGTGACTCCTCTTTCAAACCTCACTTCCAGTCTATCAAGAAATGCTGTTATCTCAACTTAAAAAATAAATCTAAACTGTACCACTTCTCATCCCCTGGTCCCTGCCATCATCATGTCTTACTTGGATTACTGCAACAATGGATCTCCTTGCTTCTACTCTAACTCTTCCCTAAAGTTTGTTCTCAACACAGTTCTAAAACTTTGCTTTTAAAATTTAAGACAAATCATGCTGTTCTAGTGCTCCTCTGTCCTTACTGTGCCTTACTTGGACCTATATAATGGGTCCCTGTTTATCTCTCTGAATTTATCTCCTGCGGACTTGCTTGTCACTTACTATTGTAAAGCCACATAATCTCCTCGAGATACTCAAACCATCAGTATGCTTCTGCCTTATGAATTTCTCTCTCATTGCTGTTCCTCTACCTGGAATGATATTTCTCTAGTTATTTCCATGCCCAACACACTTACCTCCTTTGGGTCTTTACTCAAATGTCATGTTCTCATGAGGCCTATCCTGACCACCCTATTGAAATTAAAATCATCCCTTATAACTCTGTATATGAATTTCCTGCTTCATTTTTCTATATTAACTGTTTTATATATTTAAAACTATATATTTATATAAAATAAAAACAAGTCTATATTATATTTGGAGGGGAGGTTTATTTATTTGTTTTTGTTATCTGTCCCCTGTGAAGGAGTTCAAGCTTTGTAAGGGGATTTTTGTTTATTTATTCACTGTATCCCAAACCCTATAATAATTCCCTATGCATAGTAGGTGCTCAATAAATATTTGTTAAATGAATGAACAGTTTATAATTTAGTAGGGAAGTGTGCTGTAGTATGTAACTAGCTCTATAAAGTCCTCAGAGATTTAACCTAACTTTGACTGGCTCTGCTGCTCTAAGAGTAATGCCTCTATAGGCACTTGTTATTGGAACCTAAAGACAAGGGGGTTTTTTGTTTTGTTTTGGGTTTTTTTGGAGACAAAATACTGAATTTCCACACTTCTTCGGAAGCATTCTGTTTCTCCATCTTTTATTCAGGGTCTGTATGTAGGCTTTGGAATTGTTTATCCAGCATTGGCACAGCCTTATAAGGCTTCCATTTTATTTGAGGTCAGTGGTTCCCAAACTTTACCATGCATTAAAAACATTGGAGGTTTTTGAAATTATTAGTGTTTGAAATTATTATTTTTTCATTGTTATTATTGAAATTACAGGTTACTGGATTTTACATTTGAAGAGTTAGATTCAGTAGCTTAGAGATGGATTCTGGTCATTTGTATTTGTAACAAGGTAATTCTGAAGCGGGCAGTCCATAGATTGATATTTGGAAACTATTACTTTAGGTTTTTTGATAAGAAAGAAAATAGGTATATAGCAAGAACTCTTTCATAACCACTTACAGTATTTCAAGTTTCCTTCCTTTAATTAGTGATGTTTTCTCTCCAAAGCATGAAGAAAAGGAAGTTTTCTGGAAGTGTAGACCTACTTTGCTGTTCTTGCACTTGGGCTTTTTGCCAGCTCATCATGCTTTTTTAGAGTTTCTCTAATAATCACTGGAAATGTATTAATACCTTTCAACTAAAACCATTAGTTTTCTCCCACCCTGCAAAAATGAGGCTTATTGACTGCCATGTTCACTCCTATGAACATGTATTTAAAGTTATTTCTTGTTGGGCTTCCCTGGTGGTGCAGTGGTTGAGAGTCCGCCTGCCGATGCAGGGGACACGGGTTTGTGCCCTGGTCTGGGAGGATCCCACGTGCCGCGGAGCAGCTGGGCCCGTGAGCCATGGCCGCTGAGCCTGCGCGTCCAGAGCCTGTGCTCCGCAACGGGAGAGGCCACAACAGTGAGAGGCCCGCGTACCAAAAAAAAAAAAAAAAAAAAGTTAATACTTATAAACAGCTCCATGTCATGCTTTTGTAGTAGACTTTATACAATGGCATAAAATTCAGGGATAATCTGTTAAAATATTCTGTCATTTAATTCTGCTGCTTTATTTTTAATCAGTCAAAAATATGACTTAAGTTACAATACCTGTAACTCTTGACCTGTCATTCTTGTTTCCATTGCCCCAATACACATTTTATGCATGCTGTAAATTTGGACTAACAGTAAAATTTACACACAACACTAATTCTTTCATCCTCTTTTATTTATTTTTAGCTTTTCCATTGATTCAATGGTAATTACTGAATCTGATGTACAGAAAACAGTATATCCTGGAAGTTGTCTACAACAGAACATCGATGGTGCAACAGAGGTATTATATCTTTAAACTGTTATGTACACTGGTTTTATTTTTGTTACTATCATTTTTATGTCTGTGGTTTAATAATTATCCAATAAATAGTTGCTAAGAATTAAGTATAGTAAATATGAGGATAATACATTATGTAAAAGACCCAGAAGAATATATAAGTGAAGAAATTTGATGTACTTTCATAGCATAGGAAAAACAGAAGAAAGTTAAAATTGAGAGGTGTTTTTTCCCCCTAAATACATTCTAGTTTAAAATTTGTCTTGTTTTATATAACATGGGGTGTATTACAAATTAGTTTCAGTGCCCTGAACTTTATAACAAATTAGTTTCAGAAAAGAGAAACAGCTTTCCTTCCTACCATGGGGAATTGAACTAGGCTGTCTCTGGAATAGTATTTAGGAATTCCCAAAATTCAGTATGCTAGGGCTGGGACATTGGATGAGGCTTTCTTCAGCACAGGCCATATGCTATAGAAAAGCCCCTCATCTTTTACAGTATATCTCATCTAGCTAAACCACCTTTTGCCTCTCCTCAGCACTGTATATATTCCCAGTTTGTGGCCACTTTTCTCAAACATAACTGTAAAACCCTGATCTTCACTCAGTAGATTTTTAGTTCTTAAGTCCTACAGAAAAAAGATCATTGCTGTCTCTCATTCTGGATATAGAAGAGAGACATTGGCCACATTCTCAATTCTTCCACATTCATCCCACATGGAATATCTGTTTGGATGACATTCAGATAATTGGTAAATAAAGAAGTACTTTCTTGCCAAGAACATGTTTACATTTAAATAACCATTCTTCTTTTTTCTGTTTATAAAAGTAATTTGTATTTGTAGAAAACTGGATACTATTAATAAGTACCAAGAAGAAAAGAAATTTGTTTATAATGTCATGAGCAAAGATAGCCACTGTTAACATTATTTAAAATAAAATACATGCACGTCTTATTAATTATATTTAAGAAGTATCTTTTCCCCACTCTAGAACTGTGTGTTAGTAATTATAAATATATTTCTCACTTTGCATCTTTGTTAAGTTCACTGTAGTAAGTACAATTATTTAGTAGAATTGTACACTAGAATTATTCGCTATAATTATTTTTAATAAAGGGAGCAGAAATTTATTTATTAAAAATTTTCAGAAGCTTTCTAAAAAATAGTAATCTTTTGAAGATATTTGAGAGTAGAAGTTTAAAAATAAGTGGTGTATAATTAGTGTAAATAAACATGTCATATTTTGCTTTTTAATTCAGTTTTCTGGTGAATTTGGAGTGAAACAGGAAACAAATATGGTTAAGTTGCTGGAAAAACAGTACCAAGAACGATTAGAAGAAGAAGTAGCTAAGGTAAGTTTATAGTTTATTTGGAAGGTTATTGTGGTCTGTATTCCCTTTTAGCCTTCAAAAAATATACGTTTTATTGGTGGTAATGCACTTTATTTTTTGTTGTAAATTTTATACATAGCTCATTTAAGTTGTCAAATACTGGTATTAACCACAATTGCCTTTGAATGGAATTTTCTGTGAATTTTTCTTTTGAGTAACGCATTCTTCTCTTGATGTAGAATAGTAATTAGAAACTTTTCAGAGTTATAAATTTGTTAACCTTGTGAGTAGTACCATAGGAAAGAGTTTGGCCTTCCTTAAAGGTGGGGGATATGGTAGGAAGTGAGAAAAGTGCTTGGTCTTCTATGTATTACCTTTGCCTACCTCCCAGAGAAGTTACTGCGATGTTAATGACTGTAGATGCTGTTGGCTGCTATGCCCAGAGCTATTCTTGTAATCTCCTGAGCACGGAGCATATCACCTAGTATACCGTTATGATTCCATTTCTTTTGTCTCTGTATTCTCTTTTAAAATACTTACACCTAATTGGGTTCTTATTTTGGAACAGTTGAATTCTGAGTTTGTCTGCTTGTTTTTTATAATATTTAAACTGTTACAGTGTAACAATCATAGTGGAGTATATGCATTTTAAAGTGGAAGGAGTGACAGAATTTACAGGAAATGCATAAGGAATTAGTTTAAACATAAATTAGATGAGGAGGTCAAGACTCAAGGAAATATGTGGGCCATAAAGACCTACTCACTTCTATATCTGAATTGAATATTTAATTCACAGTAAAAAGTGAGGCACCATCACTTTTTTTTTTTTTTTTTGCGGTACGCGGGCCTCTCACCGCTGCGGCCTCTCCCGTTGCAGAGCACAGGCTCCGGACGCGCAGGCCCAGCAGCCATGGCTCACGGGCCCAGCCGCTCCGCGGCATGTGGGATCTTCCTGGTCCGGGGCATGAACCCGTGTCCCCTGCATCGGCAGGCGGACTCCCAACCACTGCGCCACCAGGGAAGCCCTCCATCACTTTTATATAGCTCTCACTATCTAGTTCTTTTAGAGACTTGCAGGTTTTCTTTTGTACTTAACCTTTTACATAAATTTCTCAAGTGAAATGTTTATAGCAGAGCATCATAGTATAGTAGTTAAGAACATGAGGTTTGGTATAGGATTTACCATGCTTTAAATTCTTGTTCTGCTTTACTAGATTTGTGATCTTAGGAAAGTTACTTAAGTTTTCAGTCTCGGCTCCCTCTATGTTAAAGGAGGAGAATAATAGAAATAATAGTAATTCTTGTGAAGATTCAATGAACTAATACATATAAAGCACCTAGAAGATAGTAAAGACTCATAAGTGACATTTTTAAAGTAGTCTTACTACTATGATAATGGTGATGATATAAATCTGTTTTGTGAAGCATCATTTATCCAAGCTGATAGCAGATTACCAAAGTACAGGTCAGTGAAAACTGTTCCAAAGGCAGCCAAGGTACTGTGATCCAAGAGACAACATTTGATGGCCCAGCTTGATCCTAGAATAGTATAGATGGTTTATATTAGTCACCAGTACAGACAGGATTATGCTCTACCCTATAACCCTCACATACGATATTAGAAAAAGACTGAGAAACATTGTTTTAAAAGCACAGGGTATATAGAAGAAGCCAGTAGAGGTAGTGATTCCCAACATAGATAACATTAGATTCAGCCTGTGATTTGGATAGGTACTACTGAAAAAATAGACATTCATTAACATTTCACTGCCAGGCAGTATTCTGAATGCTAGGGTATAACAGAGGAAAAAGAAATGAAATCATTACTCCTATAGACCTTACATTCTAGTTGGTGCAAATAGACAATATACAGACGGTAGTAAATACTATGAAGAAAAAAATGAACCAGGGTAATAGGACAAGGAAATTCCATGGGGAGTGAGATGATGTTATTTTATATAGGGTAATCACAGAAGACCTCACTTTTGAAGTGACATTAGGGGAGATTCCAGATGGAAGTGAGAGAGTGAATCGTGAAGATAACAGATTGAGCACCTTTTAAGAAAGTGGGATGCAAAAGAAAAAGTCAACAGTTCTCCAGTGGATGTCTTCAAGAGGTGTCCAAGGAGAACTGGCAAGAGTGTGAAGGTCACCTGCCCAACTGCCAGCTTTGCCAAGTTGGAGGATGGTTTGATTCAGTCTTGCCACCTCTGTATTCATGGGTTCCATTTGGAGAAATATTGTGAAGTCCTGGTACAGATTTATCTCCTCAGCAGACCTTAACTAGATATAAGAAGAAGAAATACAGGGAAAGAGGGGCAAGGACTTGCCCTTCAAGGGAAGATAATACTGCAGGTAATTTGACCTAAGCAAATGGAAGAATGGAGTTACTGTTTACTTAGGTGTTGGACTTAGGATGAAAAAGAACGCAAAGGAGTAGTTTCTGGAGAGGAGTGGGCGACTTAAGGATTCAGCTTTCCCGTTATATGCAAAACACTTATTAAATGTGTAAATATAAGTGTTAAGGAAGTGATTGGATATATAAATCTAGAGTTCAGGAACTAAGATAAAACTAGACATGTAAATACAGTAGTTAGTATCTAGTTAGTATCTAGTGTTTTTCAAGCTATGAGATATAACTTCTTTTTAAGTCATGAAATCAATTTATTGGTTTGGGACCAGGATTTTAATATTAATGGAAAAGTTCAATTATATAAAACATATACACACAAGTACCTATGTATGCTTTGGGTCACAATGTAAAATGTTTTTTTATTGTTGTTGTATGTGTATGTTTACCATGGTTGCAGTGAAAAATATTGAAAAAAATTAATATAGTGAGTGTCAATAGAGCAGGGACCTGGGAACTGAGCCTAGAGAATGCCGATGTTTAATGCTTTTCTTTTTTTTTTAAATTTATTTATTTATCTTTAGCTGCATTGGGTCTTCGTTGCTGCACGCAGCCTTCCTCTAGTTGCAGTGAGTGGGGGCTACTCATCGTTGTGGTGCACGGGCTTCTCGTTGCGGTGGCTTCTCTTGCTGCGGAGCATGGGCTCTAGATCTCAGGCTCAGTAGTTATGGCGCATGGGCTTAGTTGCTCCGCAACACGTGGGATCTTCCTGGACCAGGGCTCAAACCTGTGTCCCCTGCATTGGCAGGAGGATTCTTAACCACTGTGCCACCAGGGAAGCCCAATGCCGATGTTTAGAGGTCAGAGAAATGAGGAAGAACAAAGGAGGTGAAGGAGTGATAAATTAAATATGGAAAGGACAAACAATTGCATCACAGAAGCCAATAATAAAAGTGTATCAAGAAGAGAATGTATTAAACTGTCAGATGTTTCTGATAAATCAAGAAAGATTAGAAGTGCAAATAAATCATTGGATTTTACAATGTGAAATCATTGGTGACTTTCACAAGAACACATTTGATGGGATGGTAAAGACAAACTGATTACATTGGATTTGAGAGAGAGTGAAGGAGAAGAATGAGGAATTATTTTGAGTCGTACTTGAAAGAGGAGAAGTACAGTGGTAGCTAAAGGGTGATGTAGGGAGTCAAGTAGTGGATTTTGGTTGTTGCTGGTTTGTTTTTGTTTAAGATCAAGGATATCACATTGTATTTCTGTGCTAATAGAAGTGATTGAGGAGAAAGGGAAAAAAATAGCTGATTAAAGAGAGAGGAACAGTTGCTGGAGCAATGTCCTTGAGTAGATGAGAAGAGATGCAGTCCCCTGAAAAGTTGCCATTAGATAGGAGCATGGTAGTTTTAATCCATTAAAACAGGAAGGAAGGTAAGAATATTTGACTCATGATTCGGGTATGTTTTCAGATGCAGTATTTGGAGACTGTGGAAGTTCTTCTCTGATTTCTTCTGTTTTCTCAGTAAAATAAAAAGCAAAGTCGGCACCTGAGAATGAGAAAGGAAGAGAAGATGTTGGAGCTTTAAGGAGAAAACGAGAAAACAAAGGGCTAAGAGGAGGAATAAGAAATGGAAAAGACAAGGGAAACTGAGTAGAATCACCCAGTATCACTAATGGCTCATTTCAAGGGTAGTGGTTGTGAATTTAAAATGAGACCAGTCAGCTTGGTTTATTATTTTTCTCCTCAATTAAGTTCAGCTACACCCACACAGAGTAGGCAGAGTTAATTGTAAACACAGGTGAAATTTGGTTAGATGGTATGGTGGTGAATAGAAAGGAGAGAATTACAAGGTAGTTGAGTCTGGTTTTTTGTTTGTTTCAAACCACACAGTTCTTTTCATTATTTGTTATCTATTTCTAATCTAAATGAATATACAAAAGAAAGTGATCTTTATGATACCAGTTTTTCAGAATTTCAAAAGTTTGTTTTGTGACTTAACATATGGTCAGGTTTTTGTTGTTTGCTTGTAATCATCCTTATTGAGGTGTAATTTACATGAAATTTACATTCCCTAATTATAAGTGCAAAATTTAGTGAATTTTAACAAATGTTTGCATGTATGAAACCAACACCACAATCAAGATTTAAAACATCTTCATCACCTCCAAAGTGTTTTCATGTCCCTTTGGAGCCAGTCTCCTCCATTTTATATTGTTGGGTTCTACAATATTTAATAATACTTTGCCAAGACTGTTTGGGGAATTCCCAGGTTCAGTCCCTGGTGGGGAACTAGTATCCCACAAACTACATGGTGTGGCTGAGAAAAAAAGAATATTTGTCTGTGTTTTGTTTTCATGAGGAACGTTATCCCTAGCTTTATTTTCTTATAATGTCTTTGGTTTTGATATTAGGATAATGCTGGTCTTATAAAATGCTGAAATATATTCCCTCTTCTATTTTCAGGAAGAATTTATGTCGTACTGGTATTATTTCAGACTTAAATATTTTGTAGAATTAGATAATGAATCTTACTGGGCCTAGAGTTTACCTTGTTGGAAGTTTTTTTTTTTTTTTTAACTGAATTCAGTTTCTTTAATAGATTCTGTTATTTTCAGGTGCTGTATTTATTTTAGAGTGAGCTTTGGTAGTTTGTGTCACTCAAAGAATTGGTCCATTTCATCTAAGCTGTTGAATTTATTGTTGGTAGAGCTGTTTATAGTATCCCTTTATCATTTAATGGCTGTGGGATCTGAATGTTATCTGTACTTTCTCACCTTTTTCCTTGTCAGTGTAGCTAGAAGTTTATTGATGATATTGATATTTCAAAGGATCCAGCTTTTGGGTTTTTTAAAATTGTTTTTGTTTTATTTTCATTGGTTGTTGTTCTTTATTTTTTGCTTGTTTCTGTTTGTTTTGGGTTTAATTTGCTCTTCTTTTTCTAGTTTCCTAAAAGACCTTTCTTCTTTTCCAATATATGCATTTAATGGTATAAGTTTCCCTTTAAGTTTTTCTTTAAGCTGCATTCCACAAATTTTCATTCAGTCCAAATCTTTTATTTCTCTTTTGACCTCCTTTTTGATTCATAGGTTATTTAGAAATAGGTTGTTTGATATCCATATCTTTGGGATTTTCAGATATCTTCCTATTGATTGATTTGATTAATATAATAATTTTTAATTCCTTCATGGTTGGGCATACCTTGTATGATTTCAGTTCATTTAAATTTGTTGCCCCAAATATGTTCTATCTGCTTGGATACTCCAAGCATACTTGAAAAGAATGTGTATTCTGCTGTTTTTCACACTTTGTTTCCCTTTGGTGTTATTTCCCTTCAGCCTGAAAAACGTCCTTTAGCGTTTGTGAGTAGTACCATAGGAAAGAGTTTGGCCTTCCTTAAAGGTGGGGGATATGGTAGGAAGTGAGAAAAGTGCTTGGTCTTCTATGTATTACCTTTGCTGAGTCCATTACTGAGTCCAAGCTCGCTCTGCTCACTGCACAACAGGCCAGTAAATCAGGAGATGAAGTTTTGAGGCAAGAAATACAACTTTATTCGGAAAGCCGGCAGACCGAGAAGATGGCAAGACTATTGTCTCCAAAAAACCATCTTATTGGGGTTTGGATGCCAGTTTCTTTTAAGAACAGAGAGTGGGAAGAGGTGGGGAAGTAAAGTAAAAAGGCGTAAGTCTTACAGATATCTCATGGAATGGCCAGCCTCAGGGAAGGGATGTGTTAATTTCTTCTTTTCTGCAGCCATTCACAGGTGGGCAGGGTCAGATTGTCTCCCTGTGAGCTGAACAAAGGCACTTTAGTTTCACATTCAGGCAGAGGGCAGGGTTCCCTGAGGCAGGCCATTATGTATGATTATAATGACAAAAGCAACAAAAAGCAAAGGTTAAAGTAAAAGAAACAGATTGAAAGGTGGAGTCAAAATTGTCTCTTCCCTGTTACACTCAAGGAAATCAGAAAGAATATGCCCAATGATATGGTTTAAAAGATTTAATAACAGTGGTGTTTAGTGTTAAGAATGGATTCAGTCTGAATGTCAACATAGAGAATTGATCAAATGAATTTATAGTACATATGTATAATTTGAAACTTTAAAGCCATTTAAAATTATATAGAAATGTATTTCTCGACTTAAAGATATTTAAATTTCTATACCAAACATTTATTGCTGTTACGGTAAGAAAAAAATTTTTACAATTATTGATTTTTAAAAGGCAGGCAGTAAAATACTTTGACAGTAGATTCATTGTAAAATAGAGAATCTTTATCTCCTTATCACTTTATCCTAGGATTTCTTTTAGTTTAAAAGCATGAGGCCATCTTTTTACTAATTCGAGTAATTTTGAGAGGTAACTTGCTTTTTAAATTCCTGGTAGTATTTATAGATCTAATCGTTTTTTGTTTGCTTCATTTCTTTAGGTCATTGTGTCAATGAGTATAGCATTTGCTCAGCAAAGTGAACTATCTAGAATATCTGGGGAAAAAGAAGATGCTCCATCTTCAAAACAAGCATCTGTTTTCTGTCAGGAAGAACATTATTTAAATGAAATGAAATTATCACAAGGTCACTTTGGTTTTCAGACTTTTGAGGCAACAGACAAGAAATTTAAAGAAGAATTTAAACCACTTAGTAAAGAGTTAGGAGAAGATGGAAAGGAAGTTCTGTTATCAAACAAGGGTAATCTTGATGATATACTAGAATCAAAGGACCGTGAACTGACTATTTCAGAAGAAATGTTCTCCAAAGATAAAACATTTATGGTCAGAGAATCTGTAAGTATGCTTCCTTCAGTATAAAAACTTATTTAAAAAAGTGTGGGGGCTTCCCTGGTGGCGCAGTGGTTGAGAGTCTGCCTGCCGATGCAGGGGACACAGGTTCGTGCCCCGGTCCGGAAAGATCCCACATGCTGCGCAGAGCGGCTGGGCCCGCGAGCCATGGCCGCTCAGCCTGCGCGTCCAGAGCCTGTGCTCCACAACGGGAGAGGCCATAACAGTGAGAGGCCCATGTACCGCAAAAAAAAAAAAAAAAAAAAAAAGTGTGACTTTCCTCACTATAAAAATATTAACAGTAGTACTGCTTAATGGAGAAGATAAGTATTCAATTCAGTCTCAAATTGGGATTTTTAAAGTGTAAGAATAAATGACTTAGTAGTATTATTAAATAAAACTAGTCAGATTCATAGTATTCCTATTTGTCCTGTACACATTGTGCATGGTAAAACCTCATTGTAAGTTATACCTACATTAATTTTGTTTCAGTCAATTCAAGATCAGTTATACTACAATTTGGCAATATGTGTGATTAAAAGATTTGCTTAATTTAATAGGATAATATCACAAGGAAAGAGCTACCCATTTGAGAAGACAATTTAAAGCATTCTACTCTATTTATACTAATACTCTTCTTCTTTACTTATTCATTAATGGAGGATCTATCCTGTGTCTATACCTCAACTGTTTGGGCCTTTAACAGAATGTAGTAAATTCTGCTTCTTTTAAAATTATCTTAATTCAATTTTTTCTTTTTTTTTGCGATACGCGGGCCTCTCACTGTTGTGGCCTCTCCCGTTGCGGAGCACAGGCTCCGGTCGCTCAGGCTCAGCGGCCATGGCTCACGGGCCCAGCCACTCCGCGGCATGTGGGATCTTCCCGGACCGGGGCACAAACCCGTGTCCCCCGCATCGGCAGGCGAACTCTCAACCACTGCGCCACCAGGGAAGCCTCAGATTTTTTATTCATGTTCATGATAGGTTACATCTTTTTAGAGGCATATTCAATTAAAATTGTCAACTCTGTGAAGTGCAAAGTTGTGAGGTAATCATGTAAACCTCTTTAATTTGCAAGCAACTGTTCAAGGCAGAATGATTTGTTTAAGTAGTAGCTCTTCAGGAATTGAGGTAGTTGTTGAAACCCATTAAGGAGTGGACTTCTTATGAGAATGAGAAAGTGGAATATAAGGCTTTTATTTCCAAATAGAAATTATTGAAGTTTGTTTCTTATCGAGCATTTCTCTGTAGTACTCTGATGACCACTGCATAATATAAATTAAAGAGATAAAATTTCTCTTTTTATAAATTTAATTTTAAAATATAAGTATTCCATTTATATTATTTCTTTATAAAATGTCAAGAGAAATAATGGAGTTATTCATTAAGAGTATAAGGAATCTTGAATGTCTTTCTTAATTCTTCTCCCTTAGATTACGTCTGAAATAACTGATAGTTACTTTGCTTTTGGAGAACAACATGTATAATGATAATAAACTAATAACTTCACATTGATTTGAAATTATAATTAAGACAGATTTTTAAAATTATTTATGTTTTAGTTTTAATAATGGGAATTTTAAAATGAGGTGCTCTGTGGGGTTAGTATTAGAATTACTTTTGTTTGTATTTAAAATATCAGTGCCGACAGATTTCCACAAAATGTTTTATGGTTGAAATTTTAATTAATTAATTAATTTTTTTACTGTTATAGCTCGATGATGAGATTTTGGTATCAAGTATAGATGCTTCTAGACAACTAATGTTAAATGAAGAACAGTTAGAAGATATGAGGCAGGAACTTGTACGACAATACCAAGAACATCAACAGGCAACGGAACTTCTAAGGCAGGCACACATGCGGCAGATGGAGAGACAGCGAGAAGACCAGGAACAGCTGCAAGAAGAGATCAAGAGGCTGAATAAACAATTAGCCCAGGTATGGGACCCAGAGTCCCTTTCCTCCCCAATTAAAATAGCATTGTTCTTTATATAGCTTTTTTATTTTTTTTTAAGTCAGAAGTATTGCCGTAATATGAATAAATACAAATATTTAACATCAGGAACAGACTCCACCAGCACAACAGCCTAAGGTCTTGTTAGGGACACCTAACTCAACCTTGGAGTGCACTATCTCTCTACTGTTTGACATATCTGCCTTTTTAGGCATTGAAAAAGTGGTTACAAGGCTGTTTGTTTTTAAACATTCCATTGACCATACATGGCAAAAGTACTTTGACAGTTTTGGAAATTCTTTGTGCTGGGGTGCAGTTGATATTCAGTTTTCCCATGTTTATTTATAGTTTTGTGAGTACACCAATTAGCATCTCCAAGGTTTACCTTTATCTATCTTTATTCTATCTTTTTAATCATGAATGGAAATCGGAAGTAGTATGTTTCTGGAACTTTCTCCAGGGAAACATCTCTTCTTGATTTGAGAAATGCAGATTTACATAATGTTCTTACCACTTTCTTGACTAAATTTACATATTCCTTGGTATTTGGGAGCTGGATTCTTTTCAATTGCTGTATATAATATACTCACAAAATCATCGTAGAAAAGCAAATATTTATGTAAAAGTTCTTATAAAAACAAATTTGTTCAATTTAGTTGAAAAGTTAAGGTACAACAAGAGATAACAAATAGAGAACTCTTGAAATATAGTTTCAGATATAGAATAATAGGAAAATTGGGAGTTGAACGTAAGATATATCATTTGGAAAAATTAATTACGCTTTTCTTCATTGCATTTTGTGAATTTAAACTTCTGAATTTTCAATGCAAAACTTGCATATAAAAATAATATTAATTGAACTGCAAAAATTGCTTAATATTTAGGCCTAATTAACTTTAAGTTTCAAATTTTGCATTGAACTTTATATATGCTTTTAACCCCTAATCATGGAAGATGAAGCAGCGTAGAACCAGGGCCTGTTGGTTCCAGGGGGTTAAAAGAAGTCTGCTTAATATTCCTGCCTTTTCCTTCTATCGCAAACAATATTCTCTCATGACCTTTTTTCTTATTTAGAGATCCTCAATAGATAATGAAAACCTGGTTTCAGAGAGAGAGAGGGTGCTTTTAGAGGAGCTGGAAGCACTAAAGCAGCTGTCTCTAGCTGGAAGAGAGAAGCTGTGTTGTGAGCTGCGCAACAGCAGTACGCAAACACAGGTAGTATGGACTTTGACCCACCTAGGAGCAGTGGATCCACAATGCAGTAGGATCTGTGTGTCTTTGTTGTTTGTGTGAAATGTATTTTTTATAGGTATGAGCTTAACATATTTGTGATTGTTTACGTTTAAGGTAGGTGGGGTCAAGATGCCTTACATTCCATTTAGGGTAATTTGAATCTGACAGTGGTTTAGCAACAGCTGTTATTTCACCAAGGAGCAGAGTAACCTAACAAACTTTATTGTTGCATTATAGCATGCCTTAGCTTGAACCCATTAAAATTTTTTTCATCTGTGCACCAGACTTTTTATCTTTTTTGATAATGCTAATCTCTTGATAAAATATAGTTAAATACTCTTTCAAACAGTATCTGTTTTGCACGCAGAGGTTTCTTCTGTTTCATGTCATAACAGTATAGAAGAATGACATGCTATTTCCAAGATGACAGGTTTTCTTTCTATTTTGTCCTCTCTATCTTTTTATAAACTTAAACAGAATGCAAATGAAAACCAAGGAGAAATTGAGGAGCAGACCTTTAAAGAAAAGGAATTGGACAGAAAACCTGAAGAGGTGCCTCCTGAAATTCTGTCCACTGAAAGGTATACAGAATGCATATTTTTTCAATGTAAAGTGAGTTAAAATAGTTGTCTCAATATTATAAACTTTATTTGTCCTTATTTTTATTTTGTACATTTATTTTATTTGTACATTGTACTCTATGTAAAAAATCAGTATTTGATGATTAAATAGACAAATTAAAAAATCTTTTGTATATAATTTTATTGGATATTGATCATATACTTCACTCAGTGAATGATAAAGCATTCTTTGGTTATTGAACCTTTCTTGATAAATTTTATTCTGCTCATATGCCATTTTTTATCCTAAAAAACAAAGTTGTGCTTGTGAGTTTATTCCTTCACTGTTTGGACATGCATTCAGTATAAGCCACCCCCTGGTTTGTTCATGACGAGAAAAAAAATGATTTTAGTGATAGTCTGCATTTAACTTCTTTCATGCATTTACTTTATAACAGATGAGACCTTTTAATCCACATCCCACATTTTTAGAGGAATGAATTAATGATCCGATGTTAACAAAACTTTCCCTTACTTTGATTTTATAGAGATTAATATGAAAATGAGAATAGTTACCCTACATTAATATTAGGAGTTTAAGCACAGTATTTTATTTATTTATTATTATTTTTTTAACATCTTTATTGGGGTATAATTGCTTTACAATGGTGTGTTAGTTTCTGCTTTATAACAAAGTGAATCAGTTATACATATACATATGTTCCCATATCTCTTCCCTCTTGGCGTCTCCCTCCCTCCCACCCTCCCTATCCCACCCCTCCAGGCGGTCACAAAGCACCAAGCCGATATCCCTGTGCCATGCGGCTGCTTCCCACTAGCTATCTACCTTACGTTTTTTAGTGTGTATATATCCATGACTCTCTCTCACCCTGTCACAGCTCACCCTTCCCCCTCCCCATATCCTCAAGTCCATTCTCCAGTAGGTCTGTAAGCACAGTATTTTAAAATTTGTTTTGGTCAAATGAAAATAATTTCTCTAATTTAAAATTAAAACTAATATCTACTAACTTAATTTCCTCCTTTTCCAATCTGTGACTGTCAACCCTCTGTGTCCTCCTAACCTCCTTCCTCAGCTTGCATGGAGGAATTTGGCCCCTAAGATTTTGGCTTCCCCATTGGATCATCAGTATGGAACACAGTCAGTATGGAACTCAAACAAGAAAGACAGTGTATGAAAATTAGAGTTACCGTGGCAATATAAAATAAACAAAATGTTTATTTTATATTATTTATCTCTAATTAGTATATTTTTAAAATTATACAGTGTTTAATTTTTAGGAATTTATGTAGTGAGTGTTGATAAATGAGTATTCCTATTTATTTCTTTTTACCATCATATTAATTTTAATCACTTCTCTTATGTAGAAATATTTTCAAATTATCCTAGTCCGGGGGTGTTTGGGGCTTGAACAAAACCTCAGAAAAAGTTATAGAAATAAAACCCTTTACTTACTTCCTACTAATAACTAAATTATTTAGAGTTTTATTTTTAATCTCCTTGCTTATGTAACCAGAGAACTTGATCTAGGTGTAAAAATAGAACTGTCTTTTTCACTTGACAAATACTGAAGGAAGACCGCTCCATTTATTACTTTGTCTTAAAATAGTTACGTCACGTGCCTGTGAAAACAGATATCCTTTAACCAGCTTGTCAGTGAATCTCCCATAGTGTGAAGTTGAGAGAGAAACTGTCTTAAGTCAGAGGACCTTTAACATGAAAGTTTCTTATTTTGTCTCCATGTATTAAATATATAGTTTGCCACTGTAGTACCTTTGTTGAATTAAGCTGTTAGGACAAGAGAGTTGTTTAGTTATTCAAAAGGTTAATCAGTTCACCTTCTGAGTCACCGTTTATGGAAGTATATTTCTTGACACATGAAGATGTTTGTGTTGAGGAAAAATGAAAGCTTATGAAAACACTTTGTCCAGGATAATCCAATTTTTGTTTTTAAAATGTCTGTATTTATGAGAGAGGAAGAGGAGGGAAAATGTCTAGAAGGCTAGGCATTAAAATGTTAACCGTGATTATCTGTGAGTACTAAGATATTTTGGTGGGTGGTTAGGAGCATTTTTTAAAATTTTTAAAATAAGAATGTATTACCTATAAAAAACGAGAGATGCACTATTAATTCCATTTGGTTGAAAATAGGTTCCTTCTCCTGGCTGAAATGAGTGTGGTATATGTAACTTGAGAAGTTTCTGTCTCTGGAGCAGATAAAATAATCAACTGCTTGGGGTATATTACCTCTGGTGTTAGCAGATAATGAAATTGTACTATAGACCTTTTTAAAAACAGGTCTCTGCCTGTTTTTGTAATTTAACCATGTAGATCATCACCATTAAGGTATAGAAATACAAGCATATTTTTTTCTGGTGGAATTTTTGAATTTATTTTAAAATATATTATTTAACATAAAAGAAGAGTAAATGTAAAATATATAAGAGTAACCATCAATGGTATTACCAGCTCAATAACTTGCATGTGCTTAGGTACTGCCACACTTTTTAAAACTGAAATTTTGCATCTCCCTAAAATTTTCTTCTAATTTGCAAACTCTACTGGCTTAAAATTTTAGTTATTTGATTTCTTTCAGGTCAGTAAAATGCTGCACATTTTCAAAAAATATTATAGTTCACTGATGAAAATTTTTCAGAAGAAAACAAAATTTATAATTATAAAATAAATACAAAAAGCACTTCATTTTTAGTGCTATTGCATATTATTGTAATAGGATCATATGAAGTTTTATTTTTTAAGTCAAATATTTTGTAGTGTATTTTTTTGTGGAACATTAAGTGTTTGCTTTAAAAAGATTAAATATTTTAATAAATGTTTCCTTATCTATACAGGTATACACTCCAGAAAGCTAATAGCAGACTTCTGAAGATCCTCTTAGAAGTTGTAAAGACAACAGCAGCTGTTGAAGAAACAATTGGTCGCCATGTCCTTGGTATTCTAGATAGATCTAGTAAAGGCCAGTCATTGACCAGCCTGATTTGGAGGTCAGAAGCAGAGTCACCAATAAAGTCGTGTGTCCATGAGGAACACACAGGAGGTAAAAGTTTTATATGCTGTTGAAACTCTTGTCATTATCTTCAGTAAATCTTGCTGAGTTCAGGGCACTTTACTAGTGTTGAAAATACAGAAGAGAGAATATTAAAGTATTTTCCAATAAAAAGACCTCCAAACACAAATACACTAGAGCCACTCTTCTTAAGACACCGTTATTGTTTAGCATTTGCAAATGGGTGTCTTAGAGTTGTCATTACATATACTCAGGGTTATTACTCTGCTGCGTAAACCAAAGGCTGTTTAATTTCCCCACCAATAAAAGAAAAATTCCATATCACCACTCAGGTCTCTTACCAATATCTGTGAGGTATAACCAACATTCTGAAACCACTCTCTAAAGGGAAGAGTTTTTCTCAGATGGAGAAAGATAGGATCTGGATGCTTGGACCAGAAGATCAAGGCCTTCCTTCACTACCATTCCATACCCAAGAACTTCTCCCCAGTTGGAAGCCAGTCATCTAAAAATAAAAATGCCAGTTTATGCAATTTTTGAGAACATTCTGTTTGTTAAGTTTCATGTGGAGCAAGGAGAAGAAATTATCCCACTTAGAGAAAGTTTACTTAATTACAGGTTGGCTAGTAATATGTTTCTAAGTGCAGAGAAAAGCTTGATTTGGAATTTTAAGTAAAATTGATTTTAAAAACTTAGTTGAATTCAAAGATAATTTTAAAAACTGCTTTTAGTAAAGTAAGAGCCGAAATAATACTGTAACTTTAAACTTTTAAACTCACTCTTTTCAAACTTCGTAGAAGTATTTTATTTTAAATTAACTTCACTCTTGGTTAAGTTCTCAGTCGAGGGCTATGTGTTTTCTGCATATGAATCTTCATATATAGAAAAGAATTAAGTAATATTTTCTTGATCTCATTGTAAAAGTATTTATCAAGTTACATTTTTTTAAAAACAATTATCTCATAAACTAGTTTCACTTAACCATTTGGGAAAGGGGGCATTTTGCTGTGCTGCAGGTAAGACCTACACCATATTCAAAAGACACTCTGAGGAATGTTCTGTACATTACAAGAATATTTTGTGCTTTTTTGTTAGCAGTTCTCCTAGACACTTCTCCAAGTGGTTGCTGAAGTATTCGGCAAACAACATATCTTTTTTTTTTTTTTTAATAAATTTATTTACTTGTTTATTTATGGCTGTGTTGGGTCTTCGTTGCTGTGCGCAGGCTTTCTCTAGTTGTAGAGAGTGGGGGCTACTCTTCATTGCAGTGTACGGGCTTCTCATTGTGGTGGCTTCTCTTGTTGCAGAGCATGGGCTCTAGGCACGCAGGCTTCAGCAGTTGTGGCACACGGGCTCAGTAGTTGTGGCTCGCGGGCTCTTGAGTGCAGGCTCAGTAGTTGTGGTGCATGGGCTTAGTTGTTCCGCGGCATGTGGGATCTTCCTGAACCAGGGCTCAAACCCGTGTCCCCTGCATTGGCAGGCGGATTCTTTTGTTTGTTTGTTTGTTTGTTTTTTGTGGTACACGGGCCTCTCACTGTTGTGGCCTCTCCCGCTGCGGAGCACAGGCTCTGGACGCGCAGGCTCAGCGGCCATGGCTCACGGGCCCAGCCGCTCTGCGGCATGTGGGATCTTCCCGGACTGAGGCACGAACCCGTGTCCCCTGCATCGGCAGGCGGACTCTCAACCACTGTGCCACCAGGGAAGCCCAGCAGGTGGAGTCTTAACCACTGCGCCACCAGGGAAGCCCCAAACAGCGTATCTTAAAAGACAGCAAACTCACTTTCAGAGCAGTGTTCCCATAGTTATAAAAAGGAATAAATTGGTAATTTGTTGTTGTTGTTGTGTTACTTTTATTTTATTTATTTATTTTTAATTTTTATTGGAGTATAGTTGCTTTATAATGTGTTAGTTTCTACTATACAGCAAAGTGAATCAGCTATACCTATATCCCCTCTTTTTGGGATTTCCTTCCCATTTAGGTCACCACAGAGCATTGAGTAGAGTTCCTGTGCTGAACAGTAGGTTCTCATTAGTTATCTGTTTTATACATAGTATCAATAGTGTATATATGTCAATCCCACTCTCCCAATTCATCCCCCCCGCCCCCCCCACTCTTGGTATCCATGCATTTGTTCTCTACGTCTGTGTCTCTGTTTTTCTGCTTTGTAAATAAGATTGTCTATACCAAGTTTTTCAGATACCACATATATGCATTAATATATGATAGTCTTTCTCACTTCACTCTGTATGACAGACTCTAGGTCCATCCATGTCTCTACAAATGACCCAATTTTGTTCCTTTTTATGGCTGTGTAATATTCCGTTGTATATATGTACCACATCTTCTTTTTCCATTCCTCTGGTGATGGACATTTACGTTGTTTCCATGTCCTGGCTATTGTAAATAGTGCTCCTGTGAACATTGGGGTGTATGTGTCTTTTTGAGTTATGGTTTTCTCTGGTATATGCGCAGTAGTGGGATTGGTGGGTCACATGGTAGTTCTATTTTTAGTTTTTTTAAGGAACTTCCATACTGTTTCTCCAAAATGGCTGTATCAATTTACATTTCCACCAACAGTGCAAGAGGTTTCCCTTTTCTTCACACCCTCTCTAGCTTTTATTGTTTGTAGATTTTGTGATGATGGCCATTCTGACTGGTATGAGGTGATAACCTCATTGTAGTTTTGATTTGCATTTCTCTAATAATTAGTGATGGTGAGCATCTTTTCATGTGTTTGTTGGCCATCTGTATGTCTTCTTTGGAGAAATGTCTATTTAGGTCTTCTGTGCATATTTTGATTGGGTTGTTAGTTTTTTTGATACCAAGCTGCATGAGCTGCTTGTATATTTTGGAGATTAATCCTTTGTTAGTTGCTTCATTTGCAAATATTTTCTCCCATTCTGAGGGTTGTCTTTTCATCTTGTTTATAGTTTCCTCTGCTGTGCAAAAGCTTTTAAGTTTCATATGGTCCCATTTGTTTATTTTTGTTTTTATTTTCATTATTCTAGGAGGTGGGTCAAAAACGATCTTGCTGTGATTATGTGATTATGTTTAATTTATGTCAAAGAGTGTTTCGCCTGTTTTTCCTCTACGAGTCTTATAGTATCTGGCCTTACATTTAGGTCTTTAATGCATTTTGAGTTTATTTTTGTGTATGGTGTTAGGGAGTGTTCTAATTTCATTCTTTTACATGTAGCATAGAGGATTATGTTATATTCCTTTTCTGTGAGAAAGCAGACTTGGAAGGACATCTGATCTACTAGCCTACTTTCTTATGCATGGTTATGCATCTAAGTCTCCCAGTATAGATTAAATATGTCTATGTCCTATTTTAAGATATGCAATAATAGTTTTTCTATTATAAGTAATTTAATCAGTTCAGTTATACAGTTGTATTGAACAATGTCTTTTTGCTCTCTGCTTTACACCAATTCTCAGTCCAGTGAAGGAGGCACTGAAATTCCGATTCAAGGCAAAATAAAACCGTGGTACTTAATGTTTTACTTAATACCACTTTATGTATTTGAATCAATTAAGCCTTTTGAAATAAATATTTAATTATTTAACTATTAATAGATACTGAAAGAATAATATTAAGATACAAAAGGAAAAATTAAATCCTCTGCTAAGAAATATAGTACGAAGACTAGTAAAGCAGAGTTAAGAATTTTGCTGGTGTTATGTGTAATTTCTATTTAATTAGTTTTTATATTTTTGTGTTTGGCAGTGATGTGCTAGTCTTAGTAACAAAATTAGGAAGATCACTAGTATCATTTGGGGGCACTTAGATTCACTTTGCATCTTGAAGGAAATATTGAATTAATAGAATTTATAATTTAAAACTGAAGAAGATAATGTCTTTAAAATACTGACACCATGTTCCATACGTAAGAATTTTTCTGATGTTTCTTCAGATTTTTAATGAAAGTATTATTGTAAAAACTAAAATGAACTTTTGAAATATTTCTTTTATGTCTTATTTAATATAACAAAAAGCTCAGTTTTAATCTGATTATGAAGGAACTCTTGCTTTTCAATTTTTATATATGACCTTTTGTTGTGAGCAGTAGCACTTGTAATCTGTTTGCAGCCCTCAAGTCTGAACTTGTTTAGAGTTTAAACATGTGTGGACTTGTTAACTCTCTAAAAAAATGAATAATTGACTTGCTAATGTTTGCTTCCTCGTAAGAGCAACCTAGTTTATGAAATTGAAGGGAAATTTTGAGCCAATGTGAAATCGCTTGAACTTGAGTGAATATTAGACTAGTTCATAAAAATGAGTTCCCGTAGGATGTGTTGAAAGAAGAGGTCCTTTAGGTCTACACTCTGATGGTTCAGTAATAAAATACATATACCTCCCCCTTAGAAGACCAGGGACTAAATCTTACTTGCTGCAGATTTTTTTGGAGCAGTGTGTTGTTACAGCAAGAATACTGGATTAGTATGAGGAGATCCTTGTTTTAGCTCACTGTGACCTTGAGCAAGTCTCTTAGCCTCCTGGGGCCTCACTTCAGTTTACTCATCTGTTAAGTGTAAGAGTCACACAAGAGTCAGTGGTTTCCATTTGGAACGCCAGAGATCTTCAGGCCACTGGGGCAGGGGAATGCTCTATCCTGTCACCCGCCCTGCTTAAACTGAGAAGCTTGTTGCTATCTGTATGGAATGAACATGGTAAAATCCATAAAAAAAGTGACTGAAGACCTTTTGAATAACCATCATCTACCATGTTTAAGACACAGATCTGAGTGGTTGGCCAATCTGAAATCATGATTCTGTTCACCAAACTGGTCATTCTGAGATTTCTATTGGCATTTTATGAAATTGCCCTGCCAATTTATCTTTTTCTTGCCAAAGACTAGTTATAATAAATACAGTACAAGTTTGATGTTGTTCTCATTCCTTTATTTCACTGGAATAAACAAAGTTCTGTATCTTCATTGGAACATATTTGATTATTTTTATTCGTTTGTTTATATCTTCAAAATGTTATCAGTAAAATACATTAAGCTGGTTCACATCTTCATATTTTCTAGGTACTTTAATGTCTATTTTTTTATTAGCCATTTAAAAAATTAACATTCAGTGGCTTTTTTTTTTTTTTTTTTTTGTGGTACGCGGGCCTCTCACTGCTGTGGCCTCTCCCACTGTGGAGCATAGGCTCCGGACGCGCAGGCTCAGCGGCCATGGCTCACGGGCCCAGCCTCCCTGCGGCATGTGGGATCTTCCCGGACCGGGGCACGAACCCGTGTCCCCTGCATCAGCAGGCGGACTCTCAACCACTGCGTCACCAGGGAAGCCTTTCAGTGGCTTTTTATAAGCCATTTTGTTTTATATATCCTTTGTATTTTGTGTTTGAGATTTGCTCCCATGCAATATATAGTATCTTCAGGTTTTTTCCTCACCATGGATTCCTTCTCTGTACCCTAAAACATGCCGATACCTTCATAATTTAAAAAAAAATTGTTTTTTCTTAGCTTTGCTCCCCCCTTAAGGTAAACCGCAACAAACTCTATGTGAGATTAGACCAGCTCTTGCTTCCACCAGCTTTGGTTTCTGTTTCTATAGTACCAAAGCTGTTCTCTCTAAGGACAGCAGTGACCTTCTGATTGTCACATCCAGTAGCATCTTCTCAGTCCTTGTCCCATTTGACTTTCTAGACAAATAACATTATTGAAGTCTCTCTCTTTCTGAAACATCCTCTTCTTGTCTCCTGGAACATCTCTTTCCTGTCTTTCTCTGACTTTTTTTTTTACACAGGTTCTTCTGTTGGCTTATGCTCCAACCGTTGTTTGTCCTCTTCTCACTAAATATTGCTCCTAAGGCAAATGTGTCTACTTCCAGGGTTCAACTCTCACCTTTCTACAGTGACTCCTAAGTCTCTACAGACCCATATTTCCAGAAGTTGACTTCTCTCCTCCACATAGCCCATTAACACTTCAGACTAATCATTTTTCATGCTTACTCTGTATACTTTCTCCTAATTCTTTAATATTTCTCTTAATGACTCTTCTGTCCTCTAAGAATCATCTAAGCTGGAAACCCAGAGTCATCTTTTACTACTTTTCTTTCTCTCTTGTCTTATACATTCAGTTTTTTCCAACCTGTGACCAGCCCCCGTCCGCCTTTAACATTTCTTATCTGGGCAATTGAAATAGTATTCTAACCAGACTCTTCTCCTTCTCCAACCCTTCCTCTGCATTGCTGCAGTTTGCTTCCTGATTCACACATTTGATATTATCTTCCTGCTCAAAAAACGATTTACTTCCCCATTATTTATAACAAAAAAACCCAGGTTCCTGAAAAATTTAAGACCATTCACAACTTGGATCCAGCCTACTTTCTAGCAACCTTTTTTCTGCTCTCTCCCCTACCTTATCCTTTCTTCGCCACATACTTGCACACCACAAAGCTGCCTTGATTGCCCATCGTATCAGACTATCATCTTTCCTCAGATTTGTCAGATTCTCTGTATCCATTAAAAGGAAGTGTCCCTAGAATGCATTTAATTCCTTAGATAAAGGTGCTATATTACATAGGTATTTTTAGTTTTTTTAACACCAGTTGTAAACTAATACTTCTTGCTTCCATAACTTCATCAAAAATATCATTTAGGGCTTCCCTGGTGGCGCAGTGGTTGAGAGTCCGCCTGCTGAGGCAGGGGACATGGGTTCGTGCCCCGGTCCGGGAAGATCCCACATGCCGCAGAGCAGCTGGGCCCGTGAGCCATGGCTGCTGAGCCTGCGCTTCCAGAGCCTGTGCTCCGCAACGGGAGAGGCCACAACAGTAAGAGGCCCGCGTACCGCAAAAAAAAAAAAAAAAATATATCATTTATTTTCTAGACCACATTAATTTTATTTACTGGCTTTGTAATAAACATTGTACTATATCTGAACTTATTTTGAATTCTAAGATCATTTTGAACTCATGAATATTTATAAACTGTTAATCCCTATTATTAAGACATTCAGTTTTGAATATGTAGAATAATGTAAGTAAATACCAGTCTAGTTGTTGTTTTTCAGTTTTGAAAATAAAAATGCAAAATGAAATTGTATCTGCTGCTACACTAAGAATTAGACAAAACTATGTAGTAGCAAACATTTAAAGTTACTTTCTCTAGGGACTTCCCTGGTGGTCCAGTGGTTGACTTTGCCTTCCAATGCAGGGGATGTGGGTTCGATCCCTGTTGGGGAGCTAAGATCCCACATGCCTCACTGGCCAAAAAACCAAAACATAAAACAGAAGCAATATTGTAACAAATTCAATAAAGACCTTAAAAAAGAAAAAAAGGTCCACACAATGTCATTTTCTAGAATGCAGTTTTGGATTCTTCAGCCAGTGACTTACACAGAGGAGGTGCTTAGTGAATGTTGAATTGTGCTGGGACTTCCCTGGTGGCACAGTGGTTAAGAATCCACCTGCCAATGCAGGGTACACAGGTTCGAGCCATGGTCCGGGAAGATCCCACATGCTGCGGAGCAGCTAAGCCCATGCGCCACAACTACTGAAGCCCAGGAGCCTAGAGCCCTTGCTCCACAACAAGAGAAACCACCGCAGTGAGAAGCCCACGTATTGCAACAAAGAGTAGCCCCCGCTCGCTGCAGCTAGAGAAAGCCCGTGCGCAGCAACAGAGGCCCAAGGCAGCCAAAAATAAATAAATAAAATGTTGAATTGTGCTGAGTTCAGATCTTGTATCTGAAACCACATCTGATATCATTACTACATGAGACTGAGAGACTTCCATATGACACCAGCTACTTTAGCAAGACTTTTTAATAAATAGCTCTTATTCTCCTGGGTGATTGTATCATACTGAATGTTTATTCCATGTACTTTGGAAATTACAATTTCTTGTGACTTTAATTTGTTAAATTTGTACAGTTACTGATAAGAAATATGTACTACTTGTAGTAAAAGAATAGGTGATTCCTCTTCAGGAAATTTCATTGTTCAATTGTAGCATGCTGCCCACAGATAAGTACTGTATCCCCTGGCAGTGATAAATAACATATGCTTTTATTTCAGTTTAGAGAAAACACTTCTAAAGCTTTATCTTCTGCCCATGTAAACTCAGTTTTCTTTACATAAGAAAAAAAGACTAGTGTGGAAACACAAGTCCATAGTTAAAATTAGAAATGCTTATTAGTCTAACCTTTTCCCAGGATAGCTATTACAAAAGTAGCAAGTTGCAAAAAGATTTTAGTCCCTTTTACTGTCTAGCCAAGCAGGTGATGCTGCCCAGTATAGTGCTTAGAAATCAAAGGGTCTGCTCCATGCAAAATCAAGCACTTCTGTCGTTCCATACACCTGGAATATCCCATTGCACAACGTTTTCTTTTCATGTTGTTGTTTAGATATTTGTTTTTCATTACACCATGTGTAATGTCCTTGCGGATAGGAACCAAATCTTGCCACCTATGTGTCTCCATTACTTAGTAAACCCTACGCGACGAGCATTTAGTAAATATCCGTTGAAAGGTGTTTTAAATTTTTTATTAAAGAAAAAATACTAATTATCCCAAATATTAATTTCTGCCAAGCACTATTAGCTAGCATGGCATTATTCTTCCCCTTCTTATACCTGGTAGGTTATCAAATAATATTACATTCTGTATTTGCCTATTTTATTTGTTTTGTTGCAGTGTTAACTAAGATAGCTTATAGTTCCAATGATTTCAAGTTTTAATTTGATTTTATTTTGTAACCTTTTTTTTTTTACTATAATTATTATAATTGATTTATACCTTTAAAATAGTGTTATTCTGGTTACAGATGAATCTAAACCCTCTTATTCTGGAAGTGATATACCAAGGAGTGACAGTAGCATGTGGTCCAAAGTAACTGAGGAAGGAACGGAGCTGTCACAGCAGCTCATGAGAAGTGGCTTTACTGGAAATGAAATAGACCCTGAAAATGAAGAACTTATGCTGAACATTAGCTCTCGACTACAAGCGGCAGTTGAAAAACTCCTAGAAGCCATAAGTGAAACTAGTAGTCAGGTAACCTCCTTACGTTGCTAATATATACTGAGTTGGAAATGAGTTTTCTTTTAAGCCGGAGAACGAGGACTAAATGTTTTCTCTTTACTGTCTCACAGAAATCTAGTTTGGTTCCTCTTTAGTAATTGGTTGTCTTTGTGACAACCAATTGCTGATGGAGTCTTTAAATTCTGAAATTCAATGTTTTAATTTTCAGATTTTTCTAGACTCTTACACATTACTTTTTTTGATACCAAAAGAGATTTTAACTTTACCATTGTATGAAATATTCCATTATAATATATTTTATTTATTTGAAGGAATGGTATAAGGAATCTCTATAGCAAACCGTGTGCTCAAGTATGTCATAGCAGTACTATTAAATATAACAGATCAAGCCTACCATTCCTTCCTGTGATTTTTACATTCTTTTCACAAATATGATTAGAATACCTCACTTTACTACCTTGGTAGGAAACTAGAGTGAGGGACGGTTTCTACATTGAAGTATTGTTTTCATAGAACTTTTGAGAGTATATACCATTGTATTTATACCTTAACTTGCAACTTTCTCTGTCTATAAAATTTTTATACCCTGTATAGTAATTGTCTCTTAAGTACTCTATGCAGAATTTTAAAAATTGTTTGCTGTTTTAAAATGAAATAATTTCACTTATTTTAAAAATACTTAATTTAACTGTAGAATCACAACTCTCATGTTATTCAAATGAGTGCTTTATTGTCCTAAGCTACAGGGCCAGTATTATTAACATTTTTTCACTGGTATCTTTATTCAGAGTATTCTAGATCCCATGTGCATTTTAAACAAAAGTTGAGAAGTTGAAAGAGTATCTTTGATCTCTTGCTATTTCTGATGTCTGGCCTCCATTGATGCTACTTTTTTTTCTTTAAGAAATTATTCTGTTTCTGCAGTAGCAATGACTATTGGATGCTACTCTCCTTAGTAAACTGAGCCAATTCTGGCATTTTCAACTGTTGCTTTTCAGCACTTTTAATGCTTGAATATGCATCATAATTATTCCTTTTATCCTGTGAAAGTCATACAGCTGATTCTATACTGAATTTCCACATGATCTTGCTTGTTTTTTCTTTTTTGCTTATTTCAGCCACATTGGTATTTAATTTCTGTTTTTATCTTTTATACCATGAAAACAGCTGTTAATACTTTTCCTTTTTTGACCACTATTAAATACTTTTGACCTGGATCTTGAGCTCTGTTAATACTGTTGCTACTACCTGATACTCATTGTAATTTATTGACAATCTAGTTAATGCAATATATTTGTCATTTGACACGGAAAAAGGGTATACAAATCAGAAGCGATCAGTGGTTGGACTTGTTCCTACAGGCTACTGAAGAGAAACCTTCCCCATAATCCATTAACACTGTCAGCAGACAAGTGCGGGAGATACACCTGAAACAGTCAGTCTTCCAGGCTAAGATTACAGCTTATCAGATCTGCTTCTGTGTCCAGGTAGTGAGGTACAGTAGGAGCCTGATGGTTCTCCATTTGTTAAATACTAAAGCGGCAATATGTAGATTTTACTGTATTGTTTCAGTTTAAATATCACTGAATAGATCACAGAAATTTTGCCCAGAGCGGTAAGTAGTTCTCAAAGTGTGGTCTCTAAAGCAGCAACATAAGCACCACTAAAGACTTGTTCTGAATGTAAATTCTCAGTCTCCACCC
This sequence comes from Stenella coeruleoalba, assembly GCF_951394435.1. Classification (NCBI taxonomy): domain Eukaryota; kingdom Metazoa; phylum Chordata; class Mammalia; order Artiodactyla; family Delphinidae; genus Stenella; species Stenella coeruleoalba. Next base: position 50,004,262 of record NC_137155.1, on the reverse strand, counting down.
CAGACCTACCAAATGATGGGGCCCCAAAACCTGTGTTTTAACAAGTCCTTTAGGTGATACTGATACAGACTAAAGTTTGAGAACCACTGACCTAGAAATTATTATTATAATATTCACATTATTCTAGCGGAATTTTGAAGTGTTCTACTAATATCTGTTATATAAAAGGTTGAAGTAGTTGTTGACACTTGATATAAAAATCATTTTTCTTAGATGAATTATATTTTTGAGGCAGTGGGAATAGGAGCTCTGTAAGATTTTCTTTAAACTTAGTTCAGTTACTACTCTTCCATGGAGAGATGTTGAAAGACATTGACTTCTTCAGAATATTCTCATTAATAACTAAAATTATTTTGAACATGATGAATATTTTTAACAGTCAGATAGATGCAAAATAATGTGTGGTCCTCTTTGTGAAATGACTAGTATTCCATTTTCTTTTTAATGAGTCATTATTTGGTTCTTCTTCATAATGGAATATTTCCCTTTTATCTTGATTCTTTTTCGCTTGTCATAAAAAAAATCTAAAACGGAACTGACACTGCTATATCTTTTTGCTTGCAGTGAAAGAGAAATTCAGGTAAATAACTCTGCATAGGATACCCTGAGAGTAGAAAAGAGAGCAGTATCTGACAGTTTAGGGAAAGGTAGGAACAAGTAAAGCTTATAGGAGGACTCGATGCTTTGAGATGAGTCACTCATTCATCAAATTTATTGAACACTTGGTATGTAACAATTGCTCTTCTAGATACTGGAGGTACAGCACTGAACAAAATGTACAAAGTCCCTACTCTCACAGAGGTTACAATATAATGGTGGGGACTGATAATAAATAAACATAGTATGCCGGATGGTTGATACCTACTGTGAAGGAAAATAAAATAGGGGAGGTAGAGCATTATGGGGGAAGAGGACATTTTACGTAGGAAAATTAAGGAAGACCTCTCTGATAATGTGATGGTCAAGCATCTACCTTAAGGAAGTATGGGAGACAGCCACATAGGTAAGTTGGGGAAGAATGTTTCAGGCAAAGGAATAGTGAGTACGAGGCCCTGAGGTGGTCATTGAGGTGGTCACGTGCTAGTTCTTTGTGTGGTTGACAAAGAGCCCAGTGTAGCTGGAGCAAGAAGAGTGGGCACAGTGTGGGAGACAAGGTCATAGTGATACCTGGGAACCAGATCACATGGAACTTGGAATTTAATTCTTAAAGAGATGTAGTCATTGGGTACAGTTTTTTAACTTGTCATTTTGAAGTAATTTCAGACTTACAGAAAAGTTGCAAAACTAGCACCGAGAGTTCCCATGTACTCTTCACTCAGCTTTCCCTAATGTTCACATCTTTTGTAACCACACTATAGTTATCGAAACTTAGAAATTAAAAGTGGTACAGTACTATAAACTACAGACTGGATTTTACCAGTTTTCCCACTAATGTCCTTTTTCTGTTCTAGGATCTATTCCAGGATCGCACATTGCATTTAGTTGTCATGTCTTCTTCATCTTCTCCAGACTCTGTTAGTTCCTGAGTCTTTCTTTGCCTTTCATGACCTTGACACTTGAAAAGGACTGGCCAGTTATTTTGTAAAATATCCCTCGGTGTGATTTTGTCTATTTTCTCATGATTACATGAAGCTTATTCATTTTTGACAAGAATACCATTGAAGTTATGTGTCCTTCTCTGTGTGTCAAATCGAAAGGCACATGTCTTATTACAGGTGCTGTTAATCTCGATTACTTGTGGTGTCAGCTGGGTTTCTCCACTGTTTGATACTATGCACATTTCCTGTTTCTCTTTAAACTTCCATCCACTAATCTTAGCATCCATTGGTAGATCTTGCCTGCACAGTTACTACTGTGGTGTTCCAATGGTGATTTTCTATCATCATTCATTCATCATTCCTTCATTTATTGATTGGAATTATTCTGTAAGAGCTGTTTCTTTTTTCTATTATTTATTTACTTATTTTTATTTTTTGCTGCGCACGGGCTTTCTCTTTGTGGCAAGTGGGGGCTTCTCTTCGTTGCAGTGTGTGGGCTTCTCATTGCAGTGGCTTCTCTTGTTGCAGAGCACAGGCTCTAGGCACGCAGGCTCTAGAGCGCAGGCTTAGTAGTTGTGGCACACGGGCTAAGTTGCTCTACGACATGTGGCATCTTCCCGGACCAGGGATTGAACCCGTGTCCCCTGCGTTGGCAGGCGGAGTCTTAACCACTGCACCACCAGGGAAGTCCCAAGAGCTGTTTCTTCACTCACATTTATTTACTTAACTAATCGAGTTTCATATGAACTCATAGCTATTAATTTTTTTCAGTGGTTTATAATCCAATACTACAGTAGTTTGTTTTGTTCCAGCTTTGTCAGTAAGAACTCTTTCAGGTTGGCACTTGTGCACTTTCAAAGTGCTTACTCTTTTGAGCATTTGCACTATCAGAGACTCCAGGCCCATCTTGTATTTTCCCTGCCCCAGCCCTAGAATCAACTACTTCTCCAAGGAATTCAAGTTCCCTTTATTGGAGAAAGATACTTAGAAACCAAGACCTGGGTGCTATATGTGCTTATTGTTAACTAAGATGTTATGGTCCTCTCAGCAGACAGTTTGAAAATATATGTAGTATATTAACCCTTGCATATATATTTATTTCTGTATCTATCTGCATATATAATAGAAATATAATTTCATATCGATACCTCCAATCCCCATCCAGTACCACAGCATTCTTTCTCCCCTTTCCCCTTTCCTTTGTAACTTTGTTCTCCAAAGGCGAAAAACCAGGCTCTCACAATCTACAGCAGTTTTATTCATTTGTTAACCATTTATACCCATAAAGTAATTTCATACCCATATATACCCATAAAGTAATTTTACAGTTGCTAACCTATATCCCTGTGAAAAACAAATTTACTAACTAGAGTACAGTATTTATGTACAGTAGTTTTGGGTCTTTAGCCGTACAGTATACAATCAAAATACTGTTTTTCAAAGTATCCTAGGTTAACTCTTTTCTCCCCACACCTTTAGTGTGGTTTTGTTATTCACTTTTAATACAATAAGAATTATTTATTATAGTTTTTATTCCATTTTGGGTTCCCCCACACTTTGGTTAATTTTTTAAAAATTTATGTACGGTAAATTTCATTTGTGCGTAGACAGTTCTTTTGGTTGTGACAGATGCATAGAGTTATGTGTCTACCACCACAAACATAATGCAGAACATTTCCATCACCCCAAAATTCCCTGGTGCTGCTCTGTTCTTTTATAGTCAGCCCCTCCTCTACCTCCTGCCCTTGAAAATTACTAGCTGCTTTCTGTCCCTATAGTTTTGTCTTTTCCAGAGTGTCATTAATGAAATCATACATTATGCATTATTTTGGGTCTGGTTTCATTGTCTTAACAAAATACTTACAAGATTCATCTATGTGTGTTAAGTATTTGTTTCTTTTTAGAGCTGAGGAGTATTCCATTGAATGGATGCACCCGTTTGTTTATCCAAAGGACATACAAATTGTTTCCAGCTCCGGGTCATTAGAGATTTTTCAGCAACTGATCTAACTTACATTTACCAAAAGGATCACTTTGACCACCTTGTTAAATATAGACTGGGGGGATGGAGGGGTGCAGGACAGAAGCAAAGAAACCAGTTGGAGAACTTGCCCAGGCTTATAAGTTAGGTGTAAGTTAGAATTTGAATCCAGGCAGTCTGGCTTCAGGGTCCATGCTCTCAACTGCCACTTTTTCTGCCCTTTGAAAATGAAAGGAGTGAATCATTCTGTCAGTTACTGCTGACAGGTCATGTTATAGCCTGAGGAGTAGATTTTAAAATCTGGGAGGTGTGTGTGTGGGGGTTGTCATTGGTTACTTTACACGAGCAGTTTCAGTGAAGTAATGGAGGTGAAAGCATAATTCAAGAGGAAATGAGAGGGAAAATGAGTCTTTTAAGTAAAGACTTACAAGACAAGTAGAAACTAAGTGGGTGAGTCAAGAAGAAAATTTGTGGCAAATGGCATAGCATGTTGGTGTAAACCAGCATGATGTGTTTGAGGATACTGGATAGTTTTGTGTTATAAACATCCAGGGTGGAATGTGGGGAACAGAGGGTAGAAGGATAGCAGTGGTTAGCACATAGTCCCTTGAGGGCTTAGTTAAGGAGTTTTAACTTTATGCTGAAAAGTATGGGGAGTCATTGAAATATTTTTGGTAGAAAATAATAATATCAAATTTGTGTTTTAGAGAGAATTCCTCTGGCAGCAGTGGGGTGAATATATGGGCAGGAAAATAGTGAGGAGAGATGCTGAATATGCAGAAACAGGAGACTCTTAAAATATTCCAGTGAAAAGGGATAGAAATCAAGTTAGCGCAAGAGGGAAGTGATTTTAAAACTTGTAGAAGTTGAATTTGATAGAAGTTGGTGTGACATTGAATGTAGGGGATAAGGAAGGGGAGAGGAAACCACACGTGAATCCTTGACCAACTAAGTTGTTGGTGTATTTCCCTTACTGAGTTGGGGGATGCAAAAGAAGTGAATAATGAGTTCAGTTTTAGGTAATCTGAGTGTGAAATGCGTAGAGGGAGAAGATATTCCCTAGAGTTTGGGAAACTAGATTGGAAGTTGTCATCATTTTAAAGATGTTTGAAACCATGGTTTTCGAGAGTGTACAGAGCTAATTTTTTGTCCTGGTAGAGTGCTGAGATTTAAAAGAGAATAAAGGTAGGTAAGTCTACAAAAGATACTGAGAGTGAGAGAGGAAAATCAAGAGAATATCAAGAGAATCAATATCAAGTGTCATAAAAGCCAGATGAGGAGTGATTTTCCGTAAGTGTCAGATACCATGGAAAGGTAACAGATGCTGAGGATTTAGTGTCCCTTGGATATTTTAGTATAGGTGTCATCAATGACCTTGATGAGAACAGTTTCATGGAGTTGATAGAGGAGAAATTCAAAATTCAGACATTTACAGAAATAGAGTTGAAGAAATAGAGATAGCATTTTCATGATACCTGGCCGTGAAGAAAACAGGAGACCATTAGCTTGAAAGGGGGAGAATGCTTTTTTGTAAGATTCAAGTGTTTATATTGAGTAGCAATGGAAAAGTTGAAGATACACATCAGAGGGGATGGGCTTTGTGGAGCCAGATCCTTGGGGTAGGTGAGGGTGGAATCTGGAACACAAGTGAAAGGTGTGGCCTTTGGATCAGAGAGACTCTGCCTCCTTTAAGATTGGTGAGAGAAATTATTGCCAGTGATTGTGGACTTCTGTTTGGGGTTGGGGAGGAGTTTCATTGAAAAGGCCCTGTAGTCTAAGTAAATACTGTCAAATAATCAAGGTTCTTTCCCTTTTTTTTTTTTTTTTTTTTTTTTACTGGTTTGGTTTTATATGTTATATAATTTTAGTGGGAAATCATGATTAAGTCTTGTACTTAGTTTTAAGTTTAGGGGCTGCTTTAGGTTGCATAGATGCATCTTGCTTTAATAAAAGAATTAGTAAGCGTTTTCTTTACTAAGTATCAGGGTATCTGCCTTTATAGCCTGGTTTCATAATATCTTTTATGAGTATTTTACTTTATGTATTTGATTTCATAAGTGATTTGCCCAATGGCATGTCCAAATCCATATAATAATGTATTTACTGTGATGGATTTTACTTCTCTTTTGCTGAGACAGGCTGCTATAAATATTGAATATATTCAGGCTTGTATTCAACCTATTGCAGTTTCTTATTGGTTGGGATGGCTTTTGTTGGAATAGGAGTAAAATTGCTGTAAGTCTAGTCTCAAGCCCTTAGAAAGTTAATCTCTTTAACATGATCTTTATTTAGTAGGGTCTTTGTGGTTCTGCAGAGAAGTTTTATCTTTGAGAGTATGGTTTTAGATTCCTTTTCTTTCTTTTTCTTTCTTTTTGGCTGCTTTACAGTGTGCGGGCTTTTCTCGAGTGGGGGGAGGCTACACTTCGTTGTGGTGCGCGGGCTCATTGCAGTGGCTCCTCTTGTTGCGGAGCACGAGCTCTAGGTGCGTGGGCTTCAGTAGTTGTGGCGCACAGCCTCAGTAGTTGTGGCTCGCGGGCTCTAGAGTGCAGGCTCAGTAGTTGTGGCGCATGGGCTTAGTTGCTCTGTGGCATGTGGGATCTTCCTGGACCAGGGCTCGAACCCACGTCCCCTGCGTTGGCAGGCGGATTCTTAACCACTGTGCCACCAGGGAAGTCCCTGTTTCAGATTCTTGATTCTTGGGCCAGGTAGAAATAGGAATCAGTCTGTTATGTGGAAGTAGTGTTTTAGCAATTAAAGTTTTCCAGAATCCTGAGTTACTGTTTACAGCCATAGGAGATTATTTACCAAGAGATTCTTTCAGGCGTTAGAAGAAAACAGTGAATGAGGAATTTACTCCCAAAGAAATGATTTTTATTATAGGCAACTCTCATGAATTTATTAATAATCATTTTTTAGAATAATGGAACTTAAGGTACTTTTCTGTATTTTCTCCAAAAAGGAGCCTTTTTATGAGGATGAAACAGTAGTACTGTAAGTTAAGATTTTGTTTTCTCATTGTTGTATTTTAAAACATAAACTGTGGGCTTCCATGGTGGCACAGTGGTTAAGAATCTGCCTGCCAACGCAGGGGACACAGGTTCGAGCCCTGGTCCAGGAAGATCCCACATGCCGCAGAGCAACTAAGCCCATGGGCCACAACTACTGAGCCTGTGCTCTAGAGCCCACAAGTCACAACTGCTGAGCCCACGTGCCACAGCTCCTGAAGCCCGTGTGCCTATAGCCTGTGCTCCACAACAAGAGAAGCCACTGCAATGAGAAGCCCGCGCACCGCAACGAAGAGTAGCCCCCCACTCGCAGCAATGAAAACCCAGCGCAGCCAAAAATAAGTAAAAAGCAAATAAATTTATTTTAAAAAATAAAAATAAAACATAAACCTTAATAAAGTGTTGAAATACATTTGCCATTAGGTGTTGCTACCAGTGTGTGTATTATAAGCATCAGGGCTGTGTCAGGGTATTGTAGCCAGGATCCAGTCTATTAAGTAACTTAAAAAAAAAAAAAATCAAAATACAAAAGAGAGCAACAGAAGTGGTTTACAAGTTGGGGGAAATATTTCTGGGGAAAAGGTTAAATAGCTTGATATTGTACAATTACAGTAAAGCTGAAAACATAACTATACCGCAAATTAATAGCCTTCAAATATACATTAAAATCTTGATTATCTGAAACCAGGGGATAATGAGCTAGTCTGGATAATTAAAAGGGTGTCCTCTTAAAAATTGAAATTATTTTAACTTTTTTTGATTGCAAAGGGTTTTATGTGCTTTCTAAAATTTAAAAAAAATATATAATTTGAATTATTCCAATTCAAAGTAATCTATCTGGACATCAATACATATAATATACCATCAGTTAATACACTGTTTTGGGGAGAGCTATTTGCCCCTATCTTAAATCGTCTTTACTGCTGTTTTGAGTCTTTTCCTCCTTTAATTTTACTCTGTTTTCTTTGTGGTTAGTTTCTTAACCTTGACTTATATTCCTGGTTATAAGGGGGTACACCTTACTTATAAATTTTTCTTTTACATGAGTAAACACAGGTTTTACATGCTTTCAAAAGTAGGGGAAAAAATAGACTATAATTTGAATTATTTTAATTCAGGGTCACCTTTCTGAACATTTAATGTAGTATGCCATCAGTTAATGTACTGTTATGAGGGCTATTTGCCCCATTCTAAGTCATCTTTTTTTTTTTTTTAAACAGAGAACAGGAGTATTTATTTATTTTTAAATTTATTTATTTATTTTGGGCTGTGTTGGATCTTCATTTCTGTGCGAGGGCTTTCTCTAGTTGTGGCAAGCGGGGGCCACTCTTCATCGCGACGCGTGGGCCTCTCACTGTCGCAGCCTCTCGTTGCAGAGCACAGGCTCCAGATGCGCAGGCTCAGTAGTTGTGGCTTACGGGCCTAGTTGCTCCGCGGCATGTGGGATCTTCCCAGACCAGGGCTCGAACCCGTGTGCCCTGCATTAGCAGGCAGATTCTCAACCACCGCGCCACCAGGGAAGCCCCCCCTAAGTCATCTTAATCTGCGGCTTTTTTGAGTCTTTTCCTCCTAGTTTTCTCTTTTCTATGTAGTTAGTTCTTGGCTGGACCTAAATGTTTCTATTTATAAAGGGATATGTCTTACTTTCAGGGTTTTGTTTTTGCTTCAAATAAGAGAAATTGAACACCAGGTTATGAAAATTAAACTTATTCTCAGAGGGAGCTGGGAAAGAGTATTTTGAGAGGTGTTTGATATGTTGAACATGGGTCCAGCCAGCTCATAAAGTGAACATCTAGGATGTTGATGATTTTGTATCTGCTGAAGCCCCAGTAAAGTCAGATTTAGCTGCACCAGTGGTGGGGTTAGATCTCCATCTTGTGTAGATGTTATGATTGTTTCACAGACTAACTGGAGGCGTCACATAAGAAACCATAATAAACAGAAATTTGTCATTGCCTAGTCCGGAATTCTAGGAAGCAGCTGCCCCTCCGCTACCCCAAACCATATCCCTGTAGATTCTGAGCTTTCCGTAGAAAATCTTATTTTCTCTGCCCTAATTGTTAACTTACTGTGAAGGGTTTGAGTATTGACTCCTCTAAAGATATTTTGTATAGTGAAAGTGGCTATAAAATTGATTTTTGTTGATGTGCTTACTTTAGTGTGGGTTTTTCCATAGTAAATAAAGGTTTTGTGAGTTAAGGATATGTAGTTACTGGGTAGAGAAAAGACACCACAGTGAAAGATTTTTCATTTATTTAAAACAACTTTCACTATTGAGGATTTTTAATATTAAAAAGTATGTTGTTCATCTTTTAAATTCTGAGAAGCTGTTTTATTCACTATTGCCGAGGTTTCTGGAGCTACCAAAAGGCCATTATACACCACTTGTGCTTTTAATTTTTAGTCAGAGTTCATAGGATACCTTAAGTGGTATAATTACCAATTATTATACACAGTGCAGCTTTTAAAAAGAGGGTTTTTTTTTCCTTAAGAATTACTCTGTAACCAATTGAGTGTGGAAATAGTTCATAACCGATGTTATAAACTATGTTTAGTTATGTAAACTATGTTTAGTTTTAATGACTACTCAAAAGAATGAGGAAGTATCAAAAGGAAATACTTAGTTTTCCAGAAATAGTTATGATTATTGGATATAGTTGAAGAACTAATTGGTAATGTGGACTCAAACCTACTTGTTTTCACATTTTTAAATTAAAACGATTTTTTAATGGAATGGAAAAACACTAGCTTATCTTAGAAGCATTATAAACTTATCTAGATATCCTTTTCAGAGCTCTGACGTGGAACTTGGATCCTGTTAGGCAGGCTTTTTTGTGGGTGTATGAATTCAGATCCACCTGTCAGTGTACCTATAGGTAAAGACATTAAATCACACCCTCTGTTCTGACCTTTCCCCACTGACTAGAATTCTTTGGCTCAGTGTGAGAGGCTATTTGAATAGCTCAGTTCAGAAGAGCACTTTGTGAAGCAGCAAGAACAAGGGAAATAATGTTGCAACTACGTTTTTTAAGACTGCTACTATGGAGAATTAAAACTTGACTTTCCCTACCAGGTTCTGCTTGGAAGGCTTTTATTTCCACAGACATATTTTGATGCCGGAGGCAGTTTTATTGCTTAGCTAATTAGATATTTATATTTTTATTCTTCCATTCTTCAACAGTTTAGTAATTATTCTAATTAAAAATGTGTTTGCTTGCTTTTAGTTTTGTTTTTTTGTTTTTGTTCTTTTTTTTTTATGGAGATCTAGTTCTTTTTAGATTTCTGGGTTTTTTCTTTTGTCGTTTAGTTGTATGAATTAATTTTATAATGTTTGATAGTGCTAAGGAGAAATTTTCATACTGCTGTGGTATATCTGGATAAACTAAACAGAACTTTTTTAGTGTAGTGGAATATTGGTACAGCAAGTGAGGAAAATTAGCAGCTACAGCTTCTAGAATGGATTCTTACAGGACCCATTTGGCAACTGTCAAACTTAGTGGCTCGTGGTTGGAAGAACAAGATGAAGACATTTATGAGGTTGAATCTCGGGTGCCTTTACCACATCCTTTTCCTCCATGTGAACATTTGGATGAAAATAACTCAGTAATTGTTAACACTTCTATTTTTCATTTTATTCATAAAAGAAATGGGCATATATTAAAGCTTATTTCCAAAATTTCCCTGCCTACCCCTCCTTATTCAGTAAGTATAAAAATTTGGTTTTTTATAGTTTTATTTTATGCTTTCAGTTTTTTATACATTTAGTTTAAAACTGTAATGAGAAATGAACTTTAAGTGTCTTTGGTAAGGGTAAATGGAATAGAATCTTGTTTTCTTCTTGTTTGGTGTGTTACTACTCATTCATCCTGTAATGATTAATGTATTGAAGGGCTAAATTTTGTCCACAAGCCCCAACTTGGCTACGTTTTTCATTCCAGAAAGCAGAATGAGATAATATTTCAGTTCTCCCATACCAGGCAAGCTGTTTAAAAAGATCCTGCTTGTCCTTAAGAATCTTACTTCTATATGTTTATGATGCCAATGCTGAGTAAAAATGGAATGATTATATTTGAAGGAATAGGCATTGTCATACCTAAAACAGCTAAGTGAATTGTCATTGAGCCAATTAGGAAATGTTTACAATCATATGGCATATTGCCTGTAGTTCCGGAAAGGAAACCTGGATTCTTATTTCAGTTTTCTTGCTAACTCCCTAAGGAGCTTATTTTTAATATGCCTACTAATCCTATGAGGAAATTCCTTTTTCTGCTTTTTATGTGAAATGTATGTTATAAGCAGTGTTAAGGGTATTTAGCATAGTTAGTATTTCAGGTTCATTTGACACTTAAATGTTGTGAATGATTCACTACAAGTTAGTATGTTATTTGCCACTTTTTGTGACTTTTATGGCTTTATTTATATGTACTAGCTAGTATTTAACAAGACAGATGCTTTCAGAATAGTTTTGTTACCTCCCCTAAAGCTTTTATATTAAAATGACAGATTATTTACTAATGATACATACTTTTAATGTAGTAAGTTTATTAAATTATGTGAAAATATTGAATATGATATTTTTATATATTTCACATTATTCAGTATTAGGTTATAGGTATTATATAAATATTAGGGATAAACTGTACCTTAACTGGATGGAAGAGGTTTTTTAAGTATAATGTATTTAAATAAATATTTGAAGGAATCTCTTATTCCAATAAATGTGGGTGCCATCTTCTATAATAAGTGAAATTTGTTTCCTAGATCTACTCTATTTGAGTCCCAGCTTTTTTGTTTTGCTTTGTAAAACTGAAGTTATTTCTTGTGGTTTCATAGTAATATTTAAATGCATCTTAAAGCAGGTTTAGATCTTGTCGGAAAATAGAATATAGAAGCCGACTTATTTTTCTTCTCTAAAGCAAGTGTTTATTTTGTTGTAAGTGCATTGTTGTATTTGTACAGTAAATTTGAAAAAGGAAAAAAAAACTCATATCCTAATTAGTTAGAGCTATGAACTCTTTTAGAGATTTCATATATTTCAAGCAACCATTTTACAATGTACAGGAAAAAAATTACATATGTACATGTGAAAGCAATTGATTTATTTTTTAAATATAGGCTGTGACTAAGTTCAGGAGCAAGGCTTTTTATAAATTAGTTCATATTTTATGGTCATTTTTTAATTTTAAAAATTAATGTATACTGGTTATCCACATTTAAAGGAAAATAGTCTTGCCAGTCAAAAGTAAAAATATATATAAAGTTTTATCTCTGTTGAGGTAACAACATATTATTACAGATATTTTAGGAAATATTTTGTGATTAAAATACATGCTTAATTTTCCATTATGAATCTTAAATGTGTATGCATATTATTTTCAAGTAATGGGTTGTGAATGATATTTAAAACATCATATTAAAACAAGAATAATTGCACAATAGATATGTGAGATACTGATTTATCCAACCACAAAATGGTACCACAAAAAGCTTTACTTAGTAACTCTAAAATCTATTTGCTATGGTAAATTTTAAAATGCTATGGTAAATTTTTTTTAAATGTAATGGTTTTAATATTAAATACCAGAAACATTTGTGCTCAGTTTTTCCCCATGTAGTTGTTTTAATAAAAACAGATAAAGCAGGTGCTAGCAGTAAGAAGCCCAGAAAACTAAAGCAGAGATAGTGCTTTTCTGCAATTTCATGCAGCTGATAACAGTGATCACTGTTTTTGAGCGCTTTGGCCTTGAGCCCGTACTTGACTGTCATCTTAAAAATTGTTTAAGAATGTGGTCAGTATATGCCAATAACAGCATTTTAAGGAGGCTGTGTTTATAGATAATGCATCTATAGTCTAAGGTTTTGAAAATAAACTGAATATTCAGAGTCTTGTAGATGTTTCACAAATGGACAGAAGTATAAAGCTTTTAGTTAAAATATGGGTTGAACTTCATTTTGTTGTGCCACTATGATTTTATTCATTGATGGCATTGCATTAATCATTTATTATTGGTTCCCCACAGTGTACAGCAGGAGTCGCAGTCAATAAGTGTTAAATACAGAAAACATAAAGCCTATCATCGAACACGTAGTTACATAAAATTCTTTACCAAATACAAAAAGAACCTGTGTATTATTAATTTTATATGTCTTTTCATATGATAGCATATAGATCTAGTGATGTAAAGTGGTTTATTTTCAAAAGAAGCTTTTTTTTTGTTCAATAAAGTTAGAATACATATCTTATGGAAAGTTGTACACAGCTAATCTACTTATCTACTGATTTACCCTACCTACTAGTACTAGCATGCACTAGAAATATTAAATGACTACAATTCAACAGTATATCTTTATTTTCAGTTAAATTTCTTTTTTTTTTTTTAAGCTTTAATAGGGAATGACACTGGTATTCTTAACACTTTGTCTTCCTTCACGTCTACTTTCCCTCTTTGTTTAGCTGGAACATGCGAAAGTTACACAGACAGAATTGATGCGTGAGTCATTTAGACAGAAACAAGAAGTGACAGAGTCCCTTAAGTGCCAAGAAGAACTGCGAGAGCGCCTTCATGAGGAGTGCAGGGCCAGAGAACAGCTGGCTGTGGAGCTCAGTAAGGCTGAGGGTGAGCACCCTGCCATTGGCAACTGAGGGTGGAGAAATTTCAAGTCTAAAAATAAATTGTGGTGCAAGCCAGGTTTGGAAGCCACCAGTCTACTTTTAATTTCAAATGCCCATTGAAAAGTAGTTATAGTTTGTCTTCAGAATTCCTCTAAGCAGTTTTTAAAACTATATATATATTTTTAATTTTAAAAAGTACTTAGTAGAATTATAGAAAGTATTTAAAATTTTAGAAAATGCAGAAATGAACGATAGTGAATTGTTACCATAATCCCACCATAACACAACTGTTATAATTTAAAGATGAGGAGACTGGAGCAAAGAGGTGCTAATAAATTGTTCAGTCACCACTAAATCGTGATTCCAGGCTTTAAGCCTGTAAAGCTCCATGCTGTTTATATCTTACCATGCTGTTGTGGGTGTTGGCCTTCTAGAATCACTTAAAATATCAACTTTCTCAAGTATATTTAAAATGTGATTCAGTTCCCAAGCATCTGATTTATATTAAGCTTTCCAGGAATCTATCTATTTATATCCGTTTAATAAAGTGTGTTATACCTACATGATGTGATACATTAGCATAACAGAAAATTCAGAGGAATTTCTTATTTAGACACATATTTAATAAGAAAAGGCTGTATTGAACATACCATAGTTACTGCTATCATCAGCAGCAAATTCATTCAAGACTTAATAGGTTGGAATGATTTAAAATTTGCTAACAGAACACCTTTTATTATTTATATAAATATAATGGTAAAATTTGAAATAATAATTACATTCCTTGTTAATTTTATTTTGTAGGTGTCATTGATGGCTATGCAGATGAAAAAACGCTTTTTGAAAGGCAAATTCAGGAAAAAATTGATATAATAGATCGTCTTGAGCAGGAGTTGTTATGTGCAGGTAATAGATTACAAGAATTAGAAGCAGAGCAACAGCAGATCCAAGAAGAAAGAGAATTACTGTCGAGGCAGAAGGAAGCTATGAAAGCTGAGGCAGGCCCAGTTGAACAGCGTATGTATTTTTAGACTTTATATGAAACATTCCTGAAAAGTTCAAGATGACTTTTTTCCCCCTTTTCAGTGCCATTATTTATATATTTTATATAGGGATTGAAAAATAATGAGAAAATCTACCTTATTGGTAATTGTCTTATTAGCCAACCATGTGGAATCAAATTTGTTTTCTTTCTCCTTTGGCATATTTTGACAGAAAAAGATAATTCTTCATTTATCCTCAAACTTCTGCCTAAAGAGAAAGCTGCATATAATGAGACAGGATATTTTTTAAACTGTGTAAGATTTAGTTCTTTTTTTTGCAATACGCAGGCCTCTCACTGTTGTGGCCTCTCCCTTTGTGGAGCACAGGCTCCGGACGCACAGGCTCAGCGGCCATGGCTCAGCGGCCATGGCTCACCGGCCCAACCGCTCCGCAGCATGTGGGAGCTTCCCGGACCAAGGCACGAACCCGTGTCCCCTGCATCGGCAGGCGGACTCTCAACCACTGCGCCACCAGAGAAGCCCAGATTTAGTTCTTTTAATTGCAGAAAGGCAGCAAAATGTATACTTGCATTAACTAAATAAGAGCACTGACCTGCACTAGTAGTAAGCAGGTGAGGTGGATTTCAGCCTGCAAGATAATAGATTGAACAGGTCACTGGCTGTTAGAAGCAGGCTGACATCTAGTTTAATATAAGCAGGACTTCAAAGAATAAATAAGTTTACAAATAACCTTTAATTTTTTCTTAAATGAGACATTAGGTAACATCTTAAAGTTTGTTCGGTGGTAAAAAAAAAATAAATGTCAGTCTTTGTAACAGTGGAACTTTAAATCCTTTTAATCATATCTTCTCACTTTTATGTTACACATGCAGTCAGATTATAAATGTGTAGTTTTACTAATTGAATTTTATCAATTTGGAGATACAACATACCTTTTTGTAATATGGTGAAGTTTTTCTGGTTGCTCAAATCTGTTTAGCACAGGTTTAGGGTTGGAATTTTTAATGTGGAAAGTATATGTATGATACATGAAAAATGTTTAAGAAATACTGGTACATCTGAAAATGTTACCAATGGTAATAATCAGTGGTTTCAACTTTTACTTCTAATTCTTTTGTGTATGTTTCTATTTTAGGAAATAGAAGACATGTAAATTATCATATTTTTGTTCTGTGTGTGTGTTTTTTCTTTCCTAATAGGACTAGTAGATGCTGCAGTCGATGCAGCACCTGGAGCAGGTGTGTTTATACAATTGCATGGCCATTGGGTGACCCTTGGATTTTTCAACCAACTAACATATTTCTAATTTTGCTGTTTTGTTTCATACTTACAGTTTTTCTCTTTAACAACAGAAAAACTCTTCTTACAATAAAAATACATATTTATATTTGGAATTAACAACTGAGATTCATAGTGACCATCATCTTCTTATATCTATTATTCCACAGAGCTTAAGACCATTTCAGTTTTTTAAAGAAAACGTTGGTTTATTAAAAGTTTTTTTCTTTAACAAATATATTAAACTCTTACAACCTATGAGTTTTCAAAATACTCTGTTCTAAATCAGGAAGTATGTAAGATGATGGTATCAATAGGGTCAGTGAAATTTAATAAAGAGACTTTCTGGTTGATTAACTTTTATATTAACATCTAAATCAGTATTGTTTTAAAAGGAAAGCTGTTTTCTGTAGATTTCTAATCCTGAGTACAGTGTTGACAGACCAGTTAGTGTAAAGACTCTAGAGTTATATTCCTTCCATTTTCTTCATTAGAGAATTGTTCTGCTTTGCTATATGTAATTTATTATTATATGATTAATATTAATAATAATGGCTAACACTTATATGTAGTGCTTACCATAGTCTAGGCACTGTTCTTCACATATATTAACTCATTTGATTCCACAATAACTCTTAGAGATCAGTACTGTTACTGTCCCCAGTTTACATATAAGGAAATTGAAGGACATCATGTTAAGTGTTGCAGAGACAAGTGGCAGTTAGGATGTGAACCCACAGTCTTTGCTCTTAAGCACCACACCACACCTCTCATACTTGTCAATTTTTCCGTGATACACATACATGTGAGCATGCAAGACTAAGTCAGGAATGTGGCTCTAATAAGGAGTAAGGCTAACAGGAAATTCTGATTCTAGTTCTGTTTCTTTTCTGTAACTCTTACTTGCCTTGGTTAAAGGTTTAAAGTATTTGATCTCTGTGTGTATTGTGTATGCATATAAAAATGACTTTATGGGTTTAAATGAATTGATTTTTGCCTGAGGTAAGTTCTTTCTGTGCTTGAATTTGGTTAGACTTTGCTCTTTTCCTTATAGTGAAAGTGGATTTTGAGGGGGTCATTTACTATGCTCTTTTCACAAAAATATTGTTTTTAGTGACAGGACATATTCTTTCTGTTAATTCTGTACAATTTTATTGATACTAGCTTGCTTACTTATATAGGAATATGTTATTTTGATATTTTCATAAGAATATTTTCCTTTTTTACATGTGTTTGAAGTAAAACTCGTCTCCTTTATTTCATGAAGTTAAAATTGGAATACAGTTATGGGTGGTTTCACTATCATAACATCATTCATTAATTGTGATTTAATGTATATTTTTTCACTTATAAACAGAATTACTACAGGAGACAGAAAAACTGATGAAGGAAAAACTAGAGGTACAGTGTCAAGCTGAAAAAGTACGCGATGACCTTCAAAAACAAGTGAAAGCTCTAGAAATAGATGTTGAGGAACAAGTCAGTAGATTTATAGAGCTGGAACAGGAAAAAAATGCCGAACTAATGGATTTAAGACAGCAAAACCAAGCACTGGAAAAGCAGTTAGAAAAAATGAGAAAATTTTTAGATGTAAGTATTCTCAACATTAATATTAATTTTCTCAGTGCAATGCTACTTGCTGCTCTTCTAGGTTGTGGATTTTAAATTATGGAGGGACTCTTAAATTCTAATATTTCCATCTATATGTGTCATCTACTAATTAATTGAAAAGTACTATTTCGATTAAAGATTCTAGTAATTTTTATTGTGCAGCTTTCAGAATTAAAAGCAGTACAGGCAGATTATGAGTAAGCCCTACCAGTTAGCCTTTCCAAATTCATAGTTCAGAAGTTTGTCCTAGTCTTTTTCTTAACCAATAGCCAAAGCAAGTTAGGATCCTAAAAGCTAATTGGCCACCAATGTTTAACCCAGGTAACAAGTGTGCCCTGGAAGCAAAGGACTGGAACAGTTGTCATGCTGTCATTACTCTCTTCCAAAAAGATGTTAAGTCTCTAATTTCACATGGATTTTCTTCCTTGGGATTTCATTTAAGCCGTGTGTTATCTTCACAGATCATAGAATAAGATTCTTACACATTTTATAATTTTAGGTGTAAAACCTAGATTAAAATGAAAGAAATTGATTTACTACACAATTTGTTCTACTTTTTTTTTGTTTAATGACTAAATTAATAGTGGAATTCCTCCTTTCTTCCAAAAAAGTAAATTCATTTTAAGAAGAACATATTTATTTCATTCTGTGTTTAACATTACTTGAATTTTTAAAAGTGTTGTGCTTCAGATAACGTTTAAATGCTTAAATTTTTGTTGAAGAGCCATAATAGGTTATGTACCATACAACAAATGTTATCTTTTTAAACCTTTTTGGTTTGGGGTATTCCCGTGATCATCAGTTGTTCGTCTTCAAACAAAACTGTGCCTACAATTAAAGGGAAGTAAGGGAAATAATAGCTTCAATAAATGTTATTTCTTCAGTTACTATTATTATTAAACTTCAGGAGCAAGCCATTGATAGAGAACACGAGAGAGATGTATTCCAACAGGAAATACAGAAACTAGAACAGCAACTTAAGGTCGTACCTCGATTCCAGCCTATCAGTGAACATCAAACTAGAGAGGTAAGAATTTTACTGATACTGTCTACCATACAATAATTTGTATATTATGTGTAAAATAAGATGCATATAATAAAAAACTTAAAAGGACTTCTTTCTATTGTATATAAATCTTCAAAATCAGAAACTTAAATATTACTTCAATATGAGAAGGTTCTTGAAACCCTAAAAATTCCAAAGAAGTATAAAATACCGATAAACTCATTGTAGTAAAATGTTATTTACATTCTCATTTAATAGAAGGAAACTGATGTAGAACAGCCTTATCTATTGGAGCAGTAGAAAAGTTACCAATCCCCACAGAGTTTATAGTTATTCATCTTGTTCCTGACCTTTTTAGATTTTGAAAAGTAGCTGTGTGTTCGTTGACACTCAAAAGAATATTTAAGCTCTAGAACTTCCTGTCATTTCCTACTATTTGTTTTCTTATATTTAAAAAGAGTGAGCTGCCTCATTCATGAAACTTCAAGAAACTAAGAAGGATGTGTGTATTTGATTTTCTTCCAAATCATTGATCCGTTTGTTTTCTCCTTACTTTGCCAGATCTGAGTCCCCAGCTTCTGATTTTTTCAGGATCAAAAAAAAAAAAATCTAACTGTAACAGTATATTGTGCCATTTTGCTATACCTCCTTTACTGTCTTTTCCTTTGACCTCACTTCAAACTTAGTCCACCTTTTATTGTTAAAGTTTCTCCTCAGACTTTATTACTGTCATCCTTGAACCTGTAATTGTAGGTAAGCTTGCATTTCTTCTAATGTTTTGAGGAATAAGTGCCATTTTTAGATAATTTCCTGAAAGTATCTCACTGAAATAAGGTAGAATTCCTTTTTTTCTTACCATCACGTTTCTTTTTTTTAAATAAGCTTTCTCTCTTCACTTGATTGGAACTAATTTCACAAGCTACCTTATTGATCCTTCCTGTATCCTTCCATCACAGAGCCATTCACTTGAATGGTGCTGCATATCAGAATCACTTAGGGAAACTTTCAGGGTGCACAAATCCCTCTCAGCACCTGGTATTCTCACCTCTGTTCTGGGCTGGTGGAATCTGTAGGCTGCAAAGCTTTCCAAGTGACTGTACTAAAGGTCCTCAATTTCCTCCCATCCCTGGGGTATTTAGAACCATTGTATTATTATATGTATCGATATAACCATTTGTGGAAAGAAAAACATAATCCATGAAAGTTTTTTAGGTCATCTTATCTTACATATAAATGTTAAGTCAGTACTGTGTAAACTTGTTTTCTTTATTAGGTTTTGGTGTGGCTGTGCCATTAGAGCTTGTAATTCAACATTATTCAAAAATGTATTGTTGCTCCTCCTAGCTAGAGAAACTGTTAGTCTTAAGAGAACTTTTTTAAAAGGTTTGGTGAAAGCAATATTATTTCTCTTTTACTAGTACTGCTTAGATGTATCAACTCAGAAAACGTTGCTATAGTGGGAGACAATAGCGCTATCCTTATCAAAAATAAAATTAGCATAGCGTCTAAAAATCCTTTTTGAAATGAGGATAGATACATTATTAACATGCTTACATTTTTTTAACATTACAGTTTTTGCTTATTATATTTCCAGGTTGAACAGTTAACAAATCATCTGAAAGAAAAAACGGACAAGTGCAGTGAGCTTTTGCTCTCTAAAGAGCAGCTTCAGAGGGATATACAGGAGCGTAATGAAGAAATTGAGAAACTGGAGTTCAGAGTAAGGGAATTGGAGCAAGCCTTACTCATGAGTACGGACAGTTTTCAAAAGGTGTGACATTTTCTTTTGGTTAATTTTATCAAGTGTTTTAGTACGGATTACTCTTAGTTACATGAACATCAGTTTTTGTTTTTGTTTTTGTTTTTGTTTGCGGTACGCGGGCCTCTCACTGTCGTGGCTTCTCCCGTTGCGGAGCACAGGTTCCGGACGTGCAGGCTCTGTAGTTGTGGCTCACGGGGCTAGCTGCTCCGCAGCATGTGGGATCCTCCCAGACCGGGGCACGAACCCGTGTCCCCTGCATCGGCAGGCGGACTCTCAACCACGGTGCCACCAGGGAAGCCCCGAACATCAGTTTAATTAAAAAAATCACTGATGATGCTTTGTTGATATTATTGCATAGTGTATATATCTTGATGTCTTCATTGACATCATAACCATTTCTGTTTATTCTTATCTCCAAATGTTCCTTGCATATGAGTCCTGATAAAGAAAGATTAATTAAACCAGAAGAATTAATTACCCTTTTAACCAGCAGTAAGTTTGTGATTCTAAAATAATAGCAAAGTGAAAAAGCTGTAAGCACCAGTTTAGGCTGATGCTTTACCCCAAACTGAGAAGCAATGAGATCTGTTCCTGTTATGCTACAGAAAGCAAAGATGAATGAAAGAAGAGCAGGATAAGGAAATTGGGAGAGGAGCAGTTGAGGGGATAGCCTTCATTTTGTCTGAGAACTGAATTTTAAGATTGTCAAGCAATTCCTGTCTTAATTTGTATAAGATGCATTCAAGACTGAATGTTGTAACTTTTGATCATTCACTAATGTAGATTATCTACTTCTAATTGGAGAAATAGAATTGCTGCTTCTCCAATTAAAATGGATAGTCAGGATTTAATGTCTGAAATTTTGAGAAAATTCTTATATATTTAAAGGTAGAGGACCGAAGACAGTTTGGATCTGTAGAAGCTAAAGCGGAATTGTCTCTAGAAATACAGTTGCAGGCTGAGCGAGATGCCATAGACAGAAAGGAAAAAGAGGTAAGTTTATTTTTAATGACAAAGTGTGGCTTGAATTATTTTAGAAAATATCATTTGATTAGAATGAAGTTTATGGTCTAAAACTAAAGTTTAGAGTTTCTTAGCTTATTGCCTAAGTTGAACTTGGAAGACAGTAAACATTTGAACAAATAAACTGGAATGAAGAAGAGGGGACAAGTAAAAACGCTTGGACATGGGAGGAAGTTTTGAGGACGGAAAAGGTGGCTGGTTTGGTAGGTATGAATTCAGTGAAGAGGAGAGTGCAGAGAGATAGTAGGGTTTGGACCCAAGGCAGTATCTTCCTCTTGACTTTACCATAGGCTTTGAATTACTGCTACTTTGCTGTGGGTTTTGTTTTTTTTTAAGTTGTATTGCCCTGGGAGATAACAGTGCCTTTTTATAGTGTGCTAAACATGTTCTTAAAGCAAAAGATTAATAATAAAGTAATTCTATAAAGTTCTTTTATGTTTTTCTACTCCCTCCCTTTCCAAAAAAAAAAAAAACCAGAAAATGCACTTTTGAAACAGTAATTTCCAGTTCCTAATTATTTAAACCTTTGTCTACCATTAGTTTTTCTAAAGCATATTGTACTCTGTGTCGTCTAGCTATATCATATTTTAAATGTTTTAAAATTTTTAATTACATTTTTATCTCTTTCCATATAATTTTATCAGGACATTTGATGTATTTTAAGAAATACTTATTGAATGTAAACAGTATATTAATGTTAATGAGTGCTTTGAAAAATAGAAGAATGATTTAGATGTCAGCTAAAACTATAGCTTGGAGAGCTTGTAGTTTGGAGGAGAAAAAAGTCATCTATATAAATGACTAATGGAAATGATCATTTCCATGAGAATGGTTATTTTCTCATTTTCACGTAGTACTGACTAATGTTTATCTAAGAGATTCGTATTTATTTTGTTTTTTGGCTTTTATGTGAGAGACAGAGAACATTTTTGTTGATACGTAACCACTTCTGTGTGTTTCGGAAAGAATTAACATTTAAAGATTTACCTTACACTAAATAATCAAATGAATTGTCTGCTTTCTAAAAAAATGGAACTCCAAAACTGGTTGCAAAAGCAATGATAATTGATTATGGATAACTGATTAAGTTTACTAATTTTATATTTTTATTGTCATTTGAATTTTATTTAATGCTACTTAACACCTTAATTTCTTGAAGTAAGTATCCAATAACTGCCTACTATTTACTTAGACTCATAGTTGTTGGAACTACAAGAGGCCTTAGAGAGCTTCTGTCAACCAGCTCCCAGTTTTTACAGATGAAACAGAGGCAGCCATGTTGAATGAGTAAAGAATTAAACTGATGGCTAACGTTGGTCTACTAATACTTGTCACTGTTATTCACGTTTGAATAACAGTGACAAGTATTCTGTCAGAACCCACTCACTCAGTAACTGGAGACTGAAAGATAGGAATGTAAAATTGAAACATATATCTTTTAATGAAAATAACTTCTTAAGCATTCTCTCCTGTACTAGGCAAATGTTTTCAGATATCTGATAGTATAAACATAAGATGTCTATGTGTCATTATATCTGAGATACTTCCTACTACTCTCATAGCCTGTTTGTGTAAAACTTTGTTTTAAAGTTTATTACAGTATTTAGAAATTCAAAATGAATAGAAAGAGAAGAAAACCTTAGAAGATAGGAATTTCAGGATGTATAAGAGAAGGAGAATAATGTGGAGAGAAATAGAAGGAAGAATTTCTTTAAGAAAAAGATGCCTTCAGTTAGGTTTTAGCTCTGTGAAGGTGGTTTTAGCTCTTTATAGAGTTAAAGAGATCTGGCTTACAAATGGCAATAATAAATAATAATAGTTAACTTTGTTGAAGTCTGTGCTAGAAAGTGCTAAGTATTTTAAACATCTTATGTCATTAACCCTTGCAGTCTCCCTGAGGATAGGTTCTATTGATATTTCCACTTTATACATGAGTAAACCAGATCTTAAGAGAGGTTAAGAAACTTGCTCATAGTCACACAGTAAGTGGTTAAACAAGAATTCCTCCTCGATTTCTCTGATTCTGGAGCCCTGTGATGCTATACTGCCAAAACATCCGGGCATGTTTTGCCCTGTTGGTGAGAAGTATTATAGACTGTCATTCAACATTTATTGAACTCCTATGTGTAGAACACCACTGTCCAATTGTAAAACACCACTGTCCAATTGTAAAACCAGTACCGATCTTCAAGGAATCTCCTAACTAGTATATGTATACACACATATACATACACACACACACACACACACACACACACACACACACACACACACACATTTGAAAGAGAAGAATACTTAAAACACAAATACGTGCAAATTAATGTAATCCAAACAATCTAGATATCATTTGGTAGCAAAATAGAACAAGGTTAAACCAGAAAGCTACCATTCTATTTTTAGACCTTAATAATATTTTTCTGGTTTTTGGTTGTCATAGACTCAGTAATAAGACAGCCAGGGACTGCAACTGCTGAGTAAGAGAAGAGAATGCCTTACAGTGTCATTTTGGGAATTGAAGTCTCTGTTTTGATGCCTCAAGTTCAGCTACTTATGATGGGAATGTTAGTGCTTTAGACCAGTGCTTCTCAAACTTTAATGTGCATATGAATCCCGTGGGGATCTTGTTAAAATGAAGAATCTGATTCAGTAGGTCTGGGGTGGGGCTTGAGAATCTGTGCTTCTAACATGTTCCCAGGTGAGGCCACTTCTGCTCCAGGGACCACTCTTTGAATATTAAGGCTAAGAATTTGACCATAAACTGTTTTATCAAAAAAGAAAATAAGTATCAGGTGAGGCAGGGCAAGGGCAGTAATTTTGAACTTAAATATCTATGTATGTGTTGAAATAATACCTTGTCATCAAACGTAGTCATAGAAGATAGGGATAAGTGTAAATACCATTATATTAGGTAACTTTGAAGAAGATATAATCATCACAATTTTCAGCAAACTAACCTGATAATTATATATGCACATCTACTAACTATATGTAAGGTGTGCCTACTGAGTTTAATATCAGTGTTAAAGAAAATTATTTAAATATGTCTTAGACATTAGTTATTAGAAGCAGGATAAATGATAGTTAAGAATGTAAGCTTCCAGAGGTAAACTCCTGAGGTTCAAAAACTGGCTTCCACATACTGGCCTTGTGACTGCAGGTCAAGGTGCTCCTCTCTCAGTGAGCCCCTTCCTCATCTCTGAAATGGAGATAATCCTAGTAAAGATCTCATAAAGTTGTTACAGGGTTTTTTAAAAAATAATACATATAAAGCATCTTATGCAGTGCCTAACAATAAATTGTCTATAAATGATGGCTATTGTTACTAATATCAGTATGATTTCTATTAATGAAATATTAGGCTAAATGATTCTGAAGGTCTTTGTCTTGCTAATGCTAAGATATGATTCTGATTACGTATCGGTGTGTAATCAGAATATGCTCCCTTTCAAGTTCTAAGGTAATAAATGTTTTATATGTACTTTCTGAGCCAGCTGCCACTAAATGCTGCTCTTGTGTCTTAGGTTGCTTTTAATGCAGCAATTTTGATCATGGGTAAATACACATTTGAAAATCCATTCATTAAAAATGTATTAAGAAGCTACAAAGCATTGAGCTAAATGACTGTTCCTCTCCTCAACCAAACCCAAATATTAAACCAAACTCTTAATATTCATCATTAGTTTCAGTCTCTACATAGCCATCAAAGAGCAGTTGCTTTACCATTAGTGGTAATCTGTGCTCAGAAATGAGCTGAATTTCAGTTGTCCTACATATAGGAACACTCTAATTTTCTCCTAAAATGGTTTTACTAACTTACTCTTTTTTAAGTTTCTGTTATTTCAGACCTAAGGGTCTCTTGCTCTTAGCATCTACCTCTGCTTCCTTCTGCTCAAATAAGGCATGTGGCTGCCAAACCTTTCATTGGGTTAAGTATTGATATGGACTAAATTGAGCTAATCTCACTTGGTGGCTAAAATAACTGACCTAATTCTACAGCTTTCTTGAGCATTTTTAATAGCAATTAATTTAACATAAAATAAGATCTAAAATGTGGACTCTTTTCCTTCCTCCCATGACTCTTTTATGCTTTATCAGAGGATAATTTTAGGTAGGAAATGGCTCCTTGTATCCTTCCTCTGAAGGTCTCGTCTTTGCTTTGGGCAGGATGGTTTAAAGGTGTTTAGTTTGAAAATGTCTAGAAACCACACAGTTACATCTGGCTTAGAGAAACCCCTTTCCTTTATTCTCATGGCTCACGTGTTTTAAGCATATATACTATAGAGCCAATACAGCACTTTTCATTCTCTCTTGACAAATAAACATTTGTATGAACAGTTTTTTCTCTTTCCTTTTGATAATTTTGGTATCAAAGATCACAAACTTAGAAGAACAGTTAGAACAGTTCAGAGAAGAACTGGAAAATAAGAATGAAGAAGTCCAGCAACTACATATGCAATTAGAAATACAGAAAAAGGAATCTACTACCCGCCTACAAGAACTTGAACAAGAAAACAAATTATTTAAGGTAATTACTTAAGGAAAACTTTGCCTCTAAATAATTCATTGTTTTTGTCTTGTGTAGTAGTTGCAGTATTAAGCATTTGCTAAATCCAGCCGCTAAATAATACTTAAAAGAGGAACATTAGCTGCAGATGGATTTGCATGGAATTTATCTTCAAGCCAACATAAACATTTGAATTCATCAGAAATGAAAAATTTTGGAGACCTTTATCAAAACATTTTAAGAATTATTGATTTACAATAATTATATAATAGCTCTGATTTTTTTTTTTCATTTGTATGTTTTAGATGCTATAGCTTGGTAAGACTTAATTGACAGAATGTTCCGAAAATCACGTGTAATGCCCTATCCAACTGGGATGGTTATTTTTGTTCCTAGGATGAAATGGAGAAACTGGGATTTGCCATAAAGCAAGCTGATCCTATCTCTACCCAGGACCAACATGTACTATTTGGAAAATTTGCTCAAATAATGCAGGAAAAAGAGGTAGAAATTGACCAATTGAATGAGCAAATTACGAAACTTCAGCATCAACTTAAAATTACAACAGATAACAAGGTACACTAATTTAAAATTATTACATGAAATTATTTAAACTAGATTTTTATTTTTTATTGAAGTATAGTTGATTTACAATATTGTGTTAGTTTCAGGTGTACAGCAAAGTGATCTAGGTTTTTTTTTTTTCCAGATTATTTTCCATTATAGGTCATTACAAAATATTAAACAGAGTTCCCTGTGTTATAAAGTAAATCTTTGTTCTTTATCTATTTTATGTATAGTAATTTGTGCTGCTATGAACATTGGGGTGCATGTATCTTTTCAAATTAGAGTTTTTGTCTTTTGTGGATACATGCCCGGGAGTAGGATTGCTGGATCATATAGTAGCTCTGTTTTCAGTTTTTTAAGGAACCTCCATACTGTTTTCCATAGTGGCTAAGCTAGAATTTTAAAGGGCAAGATGGTTATTTTTCAGTTTCTTTGTGAATATAAAAACCAAGTAAAACTTTAATTCTCTTTTACCCATTAATTTTAATTTAATAAGACATACTGGTTTAACAAGCTATGTATATGTTTATCCCTTCCTAACATTGTCAAAGATTTTTGATGTTTTATAGGGAGTCTCTGGTGACTCAGATTTCATCATATGACTCTAACCAAATCTATTAAAAATTCTTCTGTTTTGTGTGAGCTAAATAAGATAATGACATTTGAGCACTGTTTTAGACTTTTATTTCAGTACTTTATCCTGTTATAGACTGTTATATTTCAATACTGCATCCTTTTCAATTAGATTGTATTGATATTGACTATTTTACGTATAGGAAATCATCTATTAAATGCCTAAATTACTTTATGTTTAATGACTTTCTGAATGATGTTCTAAATAAGGTCCTTGTTTGATGTGATGGAGGACTGTTGGTCTATATTAAAATTAATTTAGGATGTCTGAGAAGTAAATTATTTTTGAGTGTGTGATCAACACTTTAAGATCCTGCCCTAAAATAAAATAAAATTCCCTAAATATAAATACATATTTATTGTATATGTTACTTTTTTGTTAACTAATAGGTTATTGAAGAAAAAAATGAACTAATAAGGGATCTTGAAACCCAGATAGAATGTTTGATGAGTGATCAAGAACGTGTGAAGAAAAATAGAGAAGAAGAAATTGAGCAGCTCAATGAAGTGATTGAAAAGCTTCAACAGGAATTGGCAAATATTGAACAGAAGACATCGGTGGTTACTAATTCTCTCCCAGAAGAAGCAGATAGTTTAAAACATCAGTTGGATATAGTAATAGCTGAAAAACTGGCTTTGGAAAAGCAAGTAGAAACCACTAATGAAGAAATGGCCTTGACAAAAAGTGTACTTAAAGAAACCAATTTAAAAATGAACCAGCTAACACAAGAATTATGTAGCTTAAAGAGAGAACGTGAAAATATGGAAGAAATCCATAGTATACCAGAGAAAAGTGTTAACATGGCTGTAGATGATCTGAGCAGAAACAAACCTGGACTAGAAGTAGTCCTTACTGAGGGTGCTCGTAAACCCCTAGAAAATCCGACTTACCTCAAATCTTTTGAAGAAAACAGCAGAGTTTCCATAAGCAGTTTGCAAACACAGGTGCTACAACTTGAGAGCACTGTGAGTGCAAAGGACTTAGAACTTACCCAATGTCATAAACAAATAAAGGACCTGCAGGAGCAAGGCCAGTCTGAAAAAGAAGCACTGAAAAAGAAGATGGCAAACCTGCAAAATATACTTGAGGAAAAGGTGGCTGCTGCTCTTGTGAGTCAGGTCCAACTCGAAGCAGTTAAAGAATATGCAAAATTCTGTCAAGATAAACAAGCAGTTTCACCAGAACCTGGAGGAACAAATACACAGAATTTAAACCAACTAACGGAAAATGAGGTGGAGTCAAATGTGTCAGCACTGACCTTGAGAATATCAGAGTTAGAAAGCCAGGTGGTTGAAATGCAGGTAGAAACTTCAGAAAAAAATGCTTTGGAAAAAGAAAAGACGCTACTAGAGCTACAGAAGCTATTGGAGGACAATGAGAAAAAACAGGGAAGCAAAGAAAGGAAAAGAAGCCCTCTAGGAGATTTTGAAGTTCTCAAGGTTAGTTTGTATTTGATTTTTTTCCACTTAAATACCCCAAGAAACTAACTCTCTTTTCCCTGTTCCTTAAACTTACTGCTGATTTATTAAATACAGTGTTCTTTACATCTAGCGATTCATATATAAAGGGTTTTTATAAAAAATATTACCATTCCATACAGTCATTATTATCACCAGAACAATGGATACAAGCTATATTTTGTGGTCTTAAAATCACAATATTTATTTCACTACCATAGTCATTAAGTAGAGCAGTCAGAAGAAACTTGGAAATGTTAAGTATAACAAATGTCCTCTGGAATTTGTGGGGGTTTTTTCCTTTTTCCTCTAACATGCATGTTAAGTGGTCATCATTCCTTTTAAGTAATGAAAATGTCAAAATATATTAGTGTTCTAGTGAATTAATGTATGAGTCTTAAGTCATTCACTTTTGCAGATTTTATACCTCATAATAGATTTCATCCTTTCACCCCTTTAAGTCTACTTATGTAAAGATCTGAAATCACAGTTATTTCTTAGCATAGGATAGGACAGGTGTGAAAGGACTTTAATTTTCAAATTCTCACTTTATATATTTATAATTTTGAGAAGTTAATGTATAGTCCTATCTGAACACCAGAA
Source organism: Stenella coeruleoalba (assembly GCF_951394435.1). Taxonomy (NCBI): domain Eukaryota; kingdom Metazoa; phylum Chordata; class Mammalia; order Artiodactyla; family Delphinidae; genus Stenella; species Stenella coeruleoalba. Next base: position 49,975,676 of record NC_137155.1, on the reverse strand, counting down.
ATTAACTGATATATTAGGATTCTATAAATATTTATTTTGCAAAGGATAACAATTCTTTCCATTTACTAGGCTTTTTCCTCCTAGCTCACTGGAACTATATAAATTACTGTAAATGATATTTAAAATAGTAATGTGATGGGACTTCCCTGGTGGTCCAGTGGTTAAGAATCCGCCTTCCAATTCAGGGGACACGGGTTCGAACCCTGGTCGGGGAACCAAGATCCCACATGCCACAGGGCAGCTAAACCCGCACGTCGCAACTACTGAGCACATGAGCCACAACTACAGAGCCCATGTGCTCTGGAGCCTGCATGCTGCAACTGCTGAGCCCACGTACCACAATTAGAGAGAAGCCCATGCGCCTCAGCAAAAGATCCTGCATGCTGCAACGAAGATCCCGCCTGCCCCAACTAAGACCCGACGCAGCCAAAAATAAAATAAATAAATATTTTAAAATAAATAAATAAAATAAAATAGTAATGTGGCTTTCCATATATATAAAACTTCTAAAGTAACACGTGGTATCTTTTGAGGAAAGTGATATAAATATGAAACTTTTTTGAATGGGTAAACTATTTTCATTAATTATAAAATTTTAGGATATGTTCTAATGACATGATTTACCGTTCATTCCCAGAAATATCATTCTTTTCTTACTGTCTCAAGAATATAAAATGGGGGCTTCCCCGGTGGTCCAGTGGTAAAGAATCCACGTTCCAATGCAGGGAATGTGGGTTCAATCCCTGGTCGGGGAACTAAAATCCTACATGCCGTGAGGCGACTAAACCTGTGCACCACAACTACAGAGCCCACGCGCCCTGGAGCCTGCACTCCACAGCTAGAGAAGAGAAAAAAAGAAAAAAAACCCGCACGCCACAACTAGAGAGAAGTCCGCATGCCACACCGAAAGGTCCCGCATGCCTCAGCGAAGATCCCGTGTGCCTCAGTGAAGACCCGATGCAGCCAAAAAAATAAAGAAAGAAAGAATATAAAATGATGTTTGTGAAGAGTTTCCCTATTTGTTGAAAGAACATGGATCATTTTAACCCCTTTTATCTGATAAGCAGTCTTTCCTGAAAAAGTTTTATTGGAATGCACAAGTACCTTGAACTTGGCTTTGTTTTTTGAAAATAATGTGTTCATGTTTTCCACTGCCATTTAGACAACTACTGAGCTGATTCATACCAGTGAAGAAAATGAATTTTTTGGTCGATTTGAGACTCTTACAGCTGAGTCAGCAGCTACCAAAGAGGAACTTGCCAGTTATAAAGAGAAGGCAGAAGAACTTCAAGAAGAGCTTTTGGTAAAATAAGTAACATAGCTCCAATTGCTACCTATCTTAATTTTATTTCAAAGTGTATATTCTCTTATATGAAAACAAACCCAGATCTATAACTTAACAGCTAGGAAAAAACTTTTGTAAATTTGATGAAAAGGTATTATATAATTTCGTTACTGTCATCTTTCTTGTTTGGTTTTCCTTGGAATCTTTTTTAGGGGGATGCTTTTAATCTCTAGTCTGTTAATGAAAGAGGAGAAAGGCATGTTAAAGAGTACTGTATATCCCCTGAGAACCAAAAGTAGAGGCTGATCAAATGATTTCACTTCTGTGGTAATCTGTGACTATACATATATGTGAATATAGATGAAAACTGTGAGTGTTTCTGAAATGTTTTTCCTGTTATTCTGAGGAAAATGAACATATTAGCATGAATTACAGTCTCCTCTCTACCCTAAATTCTACATGTGACATTTTTAACTGAATGTTCTACTGTTCTATTCATTATGTTTTAGGTAAAAGAAACAAATATGGCATTCCTCCAGAAAGACTTAAGCCAAGTTAGGGATCAACTCAAAAAGGCAGAAGAGAAATTATCCTACTTTTTAGAAAAAGAAGATAATACCAAGGTACAAGAAAACAGAAAGTTCTGCACGTTAGAGCCACTTCCTATAGAAGTGGGTAAAAGCTCTGCATCACAGACAGATGGTACTCTCAAGGTCAACAGCAGCAATCAGACTCCACAAATTCTTGTTAGAAATGCAGGAATCCAAATTGATTTACGGAGTGAATGTTCATCAGAGGAAGTCACTGAAGTAATTAATCAGTTTACTGAAAAAATTGAGCAGATGCAAGAACTACATGCTGCTGAGATTCTGGATATGGAATCCAGACATATTTCAGAAACTGAAACCTTAAAGAGAGATCACTATGTTGCTATTCAGTTACTGACAGAGGAATGTGGTACCTTGAAGTCAGTGATACAGTGTCTGAGATCTAAAGAGGTATTTGGTTTTCATAATGTGTTTTTTCAACATTCTATGATTTTTTTCCCCCAGAATTTTATGTTTTTAAAGAGACAGAGAAATTTGGGGCAATCTCTTCTTTATGATAAAATTACAATTTAAAATCTTTGCATTGTGTAGAGTCAAATAATAATGTTCCACAAAGCTCCTGTGCAGATTTAGAACCCAATGTTATCATTCCTTAATTTATTAATGTCTCTTATTATTATGGTAATATCCATGAAGAAAAAAATTAAAGACTTACTGTAAACCATGGATATTTCATTTATTGTGAAAGGTGTGACATATTTGTTTTTTTCTTTTTTGACAGCATTACAAAAGAATAAAACTATTCATTGGATCCTGTTTTTATTAAAGCCAAAAAATGTTATCTTCTTTTTTTTTTTTTTCTGATTAGGGCTCCTCAGTTCCTGAATTAACACATTCCGATGCTTACCAAAGTAGAGAAATATGTTCCAGTGGTAAGTTATATAAATTTCTAGAATTTGTGTAGTATTTGTTTAAAAAGAGTTTGTTTCTCTTTAATAGTCAATGGTTTTCTTTATTTTAGATTCTGGATCAGACTGGGGTCAGGGAATTTATCTTACACAAAGTCAGGGATTTGACACAGCATCAGAAGGCCGAGGCGAAGAAGGTGAAAGTTCAACAGATTCATTTCCAAAGAAAATAAAGGTACTAAAAGGCAGACATCTTTTAGTAAAACTTTCTACATTGAACATAGCAGTTTATTAGAAGTTAGTATAGAAGATCTATACTATAGTAAGATCTCTCTGAAGAGAGAATTGCATAGCTAGAAGGAACCTGGGGGCTCTAGTTTTATTTCTGTATTCTGCAGATAATAAAGTACAGTATATTTAATAGTTATTTGTATAAAGATTTTTTTAAAATTTCTATTCCTAATATTTTTGTTTGCCAAAATTATTAAAGCAGTCTCAAAGACTAGAGCTTATCTCCTACATATTTCTTTTGGTCAAATTAGTGTCTAATAATTAAATCCAGGAAGAGCACATTAGGTAAATGTGGAACTTAGAGATGAGAGCTACACAAAGTCATAGGCTGTCTTCTGGGATTGGCTTACCCCTCCATAGGAAGAAGACATTCAGTAATGGTAGGCTGGTGTTTCCTTTCTGCAGTGGCTTTTCTAAATCAGTCTAACTGGGATAAAACTATGTTAAAATTTGTTTCTCTTTCCGTGTCTGACTTTGCAGTCTTTGAAAAAATGTCCTAATTCTGGCTTTTGGGTTATGGTTTCTAGGGATTACTGAGAGCTGTCCATAATGAAGGCATGCAGGTGCTCTCTCTTACTGAGTCTCCCTGTAGTGACGGAGAAGACCATTCTGTTCAGCAAGCTTCAGAATCTTGGCTAGAAGAGAGAAGAGCTTACCTCAGTACAATCTCATCTCTTAAGGATTTGATTACCAAAATGCAAATGCAAAGGGAAGCCAAGGTACTCAAAGAATATTACGCATCTAAAGAACTTTATATGATTTTTATCGATAATAAGTCACTTTACAAAATAAATTGTTGTCTTTTATGATGTATTTTCACATGAATTTCTATATACTTTTAAATGCCCCAAGTTGCACACTTGAAAATAAATCTGTATCCTCTTAGGCTTCTAATACTGATTTTGGTTAGTAGACAGGTAGCATTTTTAGAACAGTTCTTAAACATGCTTATTTGAAAACTAACTTTTGTTTTTTATAGGTTTATGATAGTTCTCAATCTCATGAGAGCTCCTCTGACTGGCGAGGTGAACTTCTGCTTGCTCTTCAGCAGGTTTTCTTAAAGGAGCACGGTGTTTTACTAGCTGCATTTCAGACTGAGCTGACAGCTCTAGGTACTAGAGATGCAGTTGAATTATTAAACTGTTTGGAACAGAGAATACAAGAACAGGTATCAAAATGAAACTTTAACTCAAACTTTAAAACAAAGAATGCTTTTTAATAGTAATGAGAAAGTGAGCTATTGATTAGTTTTAGAGTAAGTCTGAAGGTTAAAATTTTAACAGGAACCACTAAGAATATTTAGGAGAAAAATTATTACCTTAAATGTTTTGTCTTATGTTAGAAAATAAGCAAGACTAAAAATTAATGAGCTAATCATCCAACTTGGGAAGTTAGAAAAAGAGTAACAAAATAAGTCCAAAGAAAATAGAAGGAATAAAATACCATCAGTTCTCATTATTTACAGTAGTTAGATTCCGTAAAGCTGCTGTGAATGTTGAGCTATTGCCGCCAGGGGAAATAAGATGGGGGGGTGGGGGTAGGCTTCTGTGAGCACCTGGTGATGACATTTTTGTCAATCAGTCAATACAGAATCTTGTTTTATGTGTGTTTCTGTTTAAAGACACCCTATTTACTATGTATTGTTGACTCATTAACATTGAACTCATGGCCAACAGCATTATAACTTAAACCTAAACAAAGATTTTCTAACACATGCATTTTCTCTGTAATGTATCTTTCAGCCTTCTTATGCTTAGGCATACTAGATAGTACTTCATATCTATGCTTGGGGACCATTTTAAACAGCAAAATCACCAATAAAAAGCACAAAAGTATCAAAAATACAGCACTAAATAGATGGCAAACAGGACACTTGTTTATAGTATAAGAGATGAAAGAAGGCGGCAGAGTGTCACTTTGTTCGACTTCAGCTAGGAACATGCACATGTGGCAATTTAAATTTTTTGCTGTTGTGTGCACATGTAGGAGAGTAAACTTAAGAGCACCGCAAGTATTGAATTAAGGGTTACAGATAAATTTTAATGAGTAGGCAAATTCTTAAATATGTAATTCACAAATAACGAGGCTCAACTGTAATAAGGAAAAAAGAAATTAGTGAAATGCATACGCTTGTACAGTAGAGAACATAAACACGTTTGAAAGTTGATTCTTTGAAAGGTTAATAAAATAGAAACTTTTCTGGAGAATAGGTTAAGGAAAATGATAAAGCACACTTTTTAAAAAATTAAGAATAAAAATGGGATTATAACTAAAGATATGGCTGAGATATAAAAGTAATAGAATACTATGAATAATTTTACATCAATTCAAAAACTTTGGTGAAATGGGCAGATATTTGCTTATGAAAGCTCATTCAGATCCAGCATTCCACTCCTGGGTATATATCCAAAAAAAAACACTAATTCAGAAAGATACATGCACTCCAAAGTTCATAGCAGCATTATTTACAGTTACCAAGGTATGGAAGCAGCCTAAATGTCCATCAACAAATGAATAGTTAAAGGTGTGTGTGGTGTGTGTGTGTGTGTGTGTGTGTGTGTGTGTGTGTGTGTGTCTGTGTGTGTCTGTGTGTGTCTGTGTGTGTCTGTGTGTGTCTGTGCTCCCATTGTAAGATGATTGGAGAAACGCCCTGTCTTTTTATTAGAAACCTAGTATAACCCTGTTACCAAAATCAGACAAAGATAATACAGGAAAGAAACTTTATGGGCCTGTTTTATTCATGAACATAGATGCAGAAATCCTAAACAAAATATTAACAAGCCAAATCCACCAATGCATATTTTTTAGAGACACAATCACCGTATACTTATCCAGGGATGCAAAGGTAGCATACCATTAAGAAAAATTCTTGTGACTCATCACTTTAACAAATTAAAGGGTAAAAAACCCCAGTGATCATCTCAAGAGATACAGTGAACAAATGAATGAATGCATTTCATATTTTAAAACACCTTAAAACAAATAACAAACTAAAAATAAAAAGGAATTTCATGAACTATATAACAGGTATATCTTGCAAAAACTACAACAAGCATCATATCTGATAGTTAAATGTTAAAAACATTCCTTAACAAAGGGTTAAGTAGTTTGCTCAACCTTGTCCTAAATATCTAGCTAGAAAAGAAAAGCAAGAGAAATTAAATAAGGGTAGGAATAGGGAAGACCCCTCATCCACTTATATAGAAAACTAAAGAGAATCTACACATGTAGATTTTTTTAATCGATAGGAAAGTTTGGTTATGTTGTTGGATGTAAGATCAAGATGTAAAAATCTTATTTCTCAACAACAAACAAAATGTAATTTTATGTATTTATTTACTTTTGGCCACGCCACACGGCATATGGGATCGTAGTTCCCGGACCAGGGATCAAACCCACACCCCCTGCAGTGGAAGCATGGAGTCTTAACTGTTGGACCACCAGATAAGTCCAAAATTTAATTTTAAAAATAATTATTTACAGTGGCATTAAATGGACAAATTCCTAAAAGTATGCAAACTACTAAAACTAAGTCATGAAAAAATAGAAAATCTGAATGTATAACAAAGAGTTAAATTAGTAATTTTAAAACTTCTCACGAAGTAAAGTTCAGTATCAGACGACTTCACTAGTGAATCCTACCAAGTGTTGAAAGAAGAATTAATACCAGTTCTTCACAAACTCTTGCAAAATAAAGAAGGGAACACTTCCCAGCTCATTTTATGAGGACAATATTGTTCCGATTCTAAAGCCAGACAGAAATACCACAAGAAAATAAATCTACAGACCAAATATCTAATGAGAATAAAACAACCAGTGGAAAAATGGACAAGTGATATAGATATGTGCTCATGGAAGAAATAGAGAGTATCCAATAAATATATGAAAAGATGCTCAAATAAAATGTGCTATATAATTCATACTATGGAATACTATATAACATTGAAAATGAATGTGAATTAGAGCTGTATGTGTCAGGCAGGATGGTTCACCAACATGTTCGGTGAAAAAGGCAAATTAAACAAAAATGAATACAGTATGATGCCGTTTATATAAAGTTTTAAAACAGAACTGTATATTTTTTAGGATATGTGTGTGTATGTACAGAGTACATGAAAATAACACCAGACTTAGAATTTGGTTATTTCTTGAGCAGATGGTGCAGAGGAGGATGTATTCAGGGAGTTGTACACAGGAGACTTCAGCTGTATAAGGGCTGTTTCTTAGGCTAAGTGCATGGGTGTTTATTATATTATTCATCATGTTTTATTGTGTGTTTAAAGAATTTTGAAATAAACGTGGAAACTATTATCTAAAAAGTAGATCCCAGTGAGCAGGAAGAGAACGTTAGTAACATCTTCCCAAAATTTTAGCATGTCATTCTTCAGACTTCCTGGTGGTTAATTTTATTGTTTTTACATCTCTCTTGATTTTTTTTTTTTTTTACAGGGTATTGAATATCGAGCAGCCATGGAATGCCTCCAGAAAGCAGATAGAAGGAGTTTGTTAGCTGAAATTCAAGCACTGCATGCTCAGATGAATGGTAAGAAAATGACTCTGAAAAGAGAACAAGAGAATGATCAACCAAGCCAAGGTATGCTATATGACAGGCTCATGTGGTGACACAAATAGGTGAAACGATTTCACTTTATTATTATTCAGTTAAAACACATTTTTTCTTAGTCACATTTTCTTCTCATTCTCACATCAGGAAGTTAATCTACATTAATTACTCCAGGGATTAAAGGGGTGTCCAATTTGTCTTAAGAGATACGTGTGTGTGTGTGTGTGTGTGTGTGTGTCTATATATATATGTATACACACATATATATAATTTTTTAAAATTTTTTTTTAGAGTTGAAAAATATTTGTTTACATTAGGGTTCTCTGACCAGGCAAAAACTCATTCTCAGGTTTGGGAATGAAATAAAAAATGCTCAGTTATGCTGTGCCATCTAAGCTTATTGCTGCATCTTAAAAGCAGCACTTCTTGAATTTGGGAGGAGGAGGTAGTAGTGGAGGTAAGGGGGTTGTTGCTCAGTTGCAAGAGAAAAAATGCTGTGTGCACCAGACAGGCTGGTAAGGACATGCTTTAAAATATCAAAGGACTTTGCTTTTATCTCCTGTAGAGGTTGAAATTGGCTTCAGTTAGCTATGTGTGGAAAGAGAATGATGGTTAACTCTTACAGAACACTTTAATCCAACAGAGAGCAATTTTCTGACATATAAACAGATACATTTAATTTAAAATGAATAAGCATTGCCTTGATCAGGTTGTTTCACCCATTAAGTTCATTATCTTTCTTTGTTTTGAAGCTCTATGTGTGGATAACCTAAAAGAAAAAGAAATTTTCAATGGAAGTAACGATTTCTTTTTAATACCTTTTTTGTGTGTGTGAACTGTAACATACATACAAAAAATGCAAAAATATACAGTATAAAAACTATTAAAGGAATACCTGTGGAAACCTCATCCATGTCAAGTATTCCAGAATTCCCCTTCTGCTACTCTGTAGTAATATAGAACACATCTTCCTCTGTGTACCCTGGAGGTAACCATTGTCCTGATTTTTTAACTGCCTATTTATATATTCCTAAACCACGTAAGTTTAAGGTTTTTCTTGCTCTTGAACTTTATCACTCTGTATATATTTGCGTCTTGTCTCTTTCACCTCTCTATAACATTCTTCTACGTTACCACATTTATCTCTAGTTTTTTCGTTTTTGTTACTGTATAGAATTCCCTTGTGTGAATATTTCACAATTTATATATCCATTCTGCGGTTGAACATTTAAGTTGTTTCTACTTTTTAGCTATTAAATTCAGTCTCTTCTACACATTGTTATGCCATGTTTCTGATGCATACATGCATGAGTCTTCTGGATACATACCCAGGAGTAGAATTGCTAGATCATAGAATACATATCATCAAATTTATTAGACAATGCCAGACTGTTTTCCAAAGTGGTCATACCAATTTGTGCACTTTCTAGCAGTACATGAAAGTTCTGTTGCTTCACATTTTTGCCAAAAGTTGATATTGTCAGCCTTTCGTTGCCAATCTGGTGGGTATGCGGTGCATTGTTGTGGTTTTAATTTACATTTCTCTAATAACTGAATTGGCTTATTTGTGGTATGATTATTGGCTAGCTGGATTTTTGCTTTTGTGGTATGCTTGTTCAAATCTTTTCACTTTTCAATAGAGGAATTTTAAATTGAGCTGCAGCTGGAAATCATTAGAGATTAAAGTGAAATTTTTCATCATATCTAGTGAAGACACGTACATGTCTTTGTCTTCATTTCTGTTTAATATAAAGGTAGAAACACCTATACTTTTGCCAGTTTTGAAAGTTATACCAGTCTCACATTTGTCATTGAAAAGCTGAAGAATTTAAATATCTTTAAATATTTTAGAGAAAACAGGTATAATGAGGTTACAAGTTAAATATATCCCTTATATTTAGACATAGGATTAATTGCAGATTATTTTTGGAGAATTTATTAGTATTTTACTTAACTAAATGGGACCCTGTTGAAAGCTTAGTTAGTATCACATAGATACATATTTATAAATGTAAATCCTTAGACTCTACTCTCTAAGAAATAGTTTTAAAAGTCTCACTTAGCATGAATACTCTAAAGCCAATGTAATTCCTGTCTCATGACATCAGTAATATGAATTGTAATAGGAAGTAATGAACTTTGATAAAAGTTTTTAAGTTAAAAATACATTTAGGGTAGAATAGAGAAACAGAAGAACAGAGTTAAAATCACCCCTGGAATCTCCTAAATCCTAAACTAATGACTATTAAAACCCAGGAAATATGTCTCCAGACACATTTCATTGTGCATATGTACATAAGTTTATATTTTTTATAAAAATGGATCCTGATGTATATATTTCATTACATTTTTTTCATTTATTATCCTTAGGGATTTAAATATTTCACTTTGTTTTCATTGTGACAGACATGTAGCAAGGGTTCGGTATGTTTTTAAAGGAAAAACCGTGATCCAAATTGGCGTTTGGACTTCCCACTTTCGTTATAATGAAATTCCTAGGGACTGTCTGCAAAGGAGGGCTGAACAAAACAAGCAAGCAGTGCTAATCATTGTAGTCAGAGTTACGGGGTGACTCCTGCAAGTACTTCGGCTATCAAAAACCACTGGAATTTTTTAGTGTGAGCTATCAAAATTCTGAATGAACAAATATAAATTCCTATTTATAGTATTATGTGAACACCTCAAGGTTTTTTTTTAATTTCAAGTCTTGTATCCAGTAATGAATTGTTAAGTTTTTATCATCCTTATATATTTATACAAAGTTCTGAAATCTTGACACTATAGCACTATGAGGAAAATATGCATATGCATGTATTTATATAAATAGTTAACTTTGGGGGCTGTAATCTTTTCACATTTACTTTATAGTAATCTCTTAAATAACAAGTCAGTTATTATCAACAAAATGTAAGCCAAATATGAGTTGCTAGATCATATTTTAAATATTAATAATTTTTCATTTAGAACTCTTGGAATATAATATGCAGCAGAAGCAGTCTCAAATGCTGGAGATGCAAGTGGAGCTCAGCAGTGTGAAAGACAGAGCAACAGAACTTCAGGAACAACTGAGTTCTGAGAAAATGGTGGTTGCTGAACTGAAAAGTGAACTTGCACAAGCTAAACTGGAACTAGAAACAACACTCAAGGCACAGCATAAGCACCTAAAGGAATTAGAGGCATTCAGGTGTGCCAGGCTTCCTAATTATAAACCTGTATTAGTGAAGGACTTGGAGTACTTTTGTCACAGACATTGTGCATATCTTACAAAAATGTAACATTGTATATAATATTTAAATAACATAAAACTGCTACTTATAGGAAAAACTACAGTGGAAAGGAAGCACCCAAAATTTTTCCAAATGATAAACTCATGATTAGGTATTTTGGCATATTCTCTACGTGGCTTCAGTTCTGTTTGAGACTTGTTGTTGTATAAGATACATAAATTTGACCTTCATTTTACCACCAAGTAATTTGTAGTGATATTTATGATCCCAATGGAATTCATGGTTTAGTTAGCTAAAATATGCAAAATTTTTTGAAGATAATGCTTGTAAAAAGGATAAATTTGTTGGTGTAAATACTGAGATATTCTGCTTGCCAAGGACACATTACAAGTATAGTCAATTATTTTGAACTTTTTCACACACAAACAATGGTTCTTATGTTAAGTAGAAGTTAAAGGAAATTTTTATTCATATTATTTTGTAACAATAAATTGTTTACAATGGTAAATAATAACTAGTAGTTATATTACTAGAAACAGTTAATTTGACTGAACCCCAGTCAAAAAATCTTTAATCTTTACATGGTTTATATTTTCCTATTAGCAGGTTTATATTTTCCTATTAGCAAGTTTATTTTTTATTATTATTATTTTTTTAATTAAGTTATTTATTTTTGGCTGCATTGGGTCTTTGTTGCTGCACACAGGCTTTCTCTAGTTGCGGCGAGTGGGGGCTACTCTTCCTTGTGGTGCGCAGGCTTCTCATTGCAGTCGCTTCTCATTGCAGTCGCTTCTCTTGTTGTGGAGCACGGGCTCTAGGCACATGGGCTTCAGTAGTTGTGGCACGTGAGCTCAGTTGTGGCTCACGGGCTCTAGAGCGCAGGCTCAGTAGTTGTGGCGTACGGGCTTAGTTGCTTCGCGGCATGTGGGATCTTCCTGGACCAGGGATCGAACCCATGTCCCCTGCATTGGCAGGCGGATTCTTAACCACTGAGTCACCAGGGAAGCGCCACCTAGTTTATAATATGCCGCCACTTTTCAGTGGAAGCTGTTCTCTGTCAATAATATACTTGGTCAAAGTAGTTTTATGAAAGTTCATTTGTCTCTGTGATTTAGGTTGGAAGTTAAAGATAAAACGGATGAAGTACATTTGCTTAATGACACATTAGCAAGTGAACAGAAAAAGTCCAGAGAGCTCCAGTGGGCTTTGGAGAAAGAGAAAGCCAAGCTGGGACGCAGTGAAGAGCGGGATAAAGAAGAACTTGAGGTATTGTTATCTTTGTCTTTAAATATCTGTGAAAAAATCCACAGTGATAGAAGAGAGACATTCCTCTTCCTATAATGTTGACCTTAGACTCATTATTAGGTATAATAAGTCGTTCACTATGTGTTGAATATTATAATGTTATCTAAAGTATTATCAGGAATTGCTAATGGTATGATCTTTTTTTGTTTTGTTGCATCCAAGGTTGCATAGAAACTGTTCTGCTACAGCATGTGTTTTAGGAATTTGAATTAGTGCATATATAATTTGATAAATATGGCAGTTGTGTCTTTTTAATGCAGAAGTAGTTTAGGTTCCTGTTTTCTCCTAGGGAAGGAGAGCAGCGATACTTTTCTGGCAGCAGGAGCCCTTGCTACTATATTTTAAGACGCTGGGCTCTCTCCCAGAGAGGCACACCCGAGCCTTGCACAGCTCACAGCTCAAAGCAGGTTGTACTGCAGGCAGTGCCACTTTAACAGTTCCCCCTGGCTCGGAGCTCTTCTTCTATCCACATAATCCTGGTACTCGCTAGCTCTGTGCTAAAAGACTGTGTAGCCAGAATCCAGATTTTCTGCCCTGTTACTTTTTTGGGTTTTTTTTTTTTTTTTTTTTAACGTCCACCATGGATGGTAGCCTCCAGGCACAGTGAGCTTTCTACCTAGCAAGGACATGTTATTTCCTCAGGTATTGATTACTATTTTTTTAATCATTACAAATTTTTATAGGTTTTGAGTAGTTTGTCCCTAAACCTGCTCTCCTCATAAGTCCTATTATTTTTAGTTATGTGGTATGGTATTGGAAAATTCAAAGGTTTTCAGGAACTCCCATCACATTATATCAGAAATACTTTTATTTTCTTTTTTTTAACTTTATTTATTTTATTTTGTTTTTATTTTTGGCTGCATTGGGTCTTCGTTGCTGTGTGTGGGTTTTCTCTAGTTGCGGGGAGCAGGGGCTACTCTTCGTTGCGGTGCGTGGGCTTCTCATTGCAGTGGCCTCTCTTGTTGCAGAGCACGGGCTCTAGGTGCACGGTCTCAGTAGTTGTGGCTCGTGGGCTCTAGAGTGCAGGCTCAGTAGTTGTGGCGCACGGGCCTAGTTGCTCCGCAGCATGTGGGATCTTCCGGGACCAGGGCTCAAACTCGTGTCCCCTGCATTGGCAGACAGATTCTTAACCACTGCGGCACCACGGAAGCCCAGAAATACTTTCATTTTTAAAGGTTATTAATCCTAGAAGAAATGTACTCTGCTTCATATTTCTTAACCAGATATGATTAATGTTGGGAGAGAAAATATTACGTAGCTTAGCTCTATTTTGTTGATATTCTTTGATGAAAATCAACTGGCTGTCCAAATAATTACACTCTAACCACTGAAAATACAAGTTAGTAAATTGGATAATCAGTTCTTTTACCAGATACTATCAACTTAGTATTAATAAAGGCACAATTGTATACTTAATATTATTGAAAATATTCTCCATAATATTACCATAAATTCTTAAATTCAACTTTCTCCTACAAGGATCTGAAATTTTCACTTGAGGGTCAGAAACAAAGGAATATTCAGCTAAATCAGCTTTTGGAACAACAGAAACAACAACTAAATGAATCACAGCAGAAAATAGAATCACAAAGAGTGCTACATGATGCCCAGTTATCCGAAGAACGAGGTCGAAACTTGGAGCTTCAAGTACTTCTTGAATCTGAGAAAGTTCGAATTCGGGAAATGAGCAGTACCCTGGATAGGGAACGGGAATTACATGCACAACTACAGAGCAGTGATGATAGTGGGCAGTCTCGGCCATCCTTACCCTCTGAGGACCTCCTTAAAGAGCTTCAGAAACAGCTAGAGGAGAAACACAGTCGCATAGTAGAATTGTTAAATGAGACTGAGAAATATAAACTGGATTCTTTGCAAACAAGACAGCAAATGGAAAAGGATAGGCAGGTTCACAGGAAGACATTGCAGACAGAACAAGAGGCCAACACTGAGGGACAGAAAAAAATGTATGAGCTTCAGTCCAAAGTGGAAGATCTTCAGCGCCAACTGGAAGAGAAAAGGCAACAAGTTTATAAGTTAGACCTTGAAGGGAAACGACTGCAAGGAATTATGCAGGAATTCCAAAAGCAGGAACTAGAACGAGAAGAAAAACGAGAAAGTAGAAGAATTCTATATCAGAATCTTAATGAGGTAAATGGACATTTTGTTTTAAAATATTTTTTAAAAGAATACTGTAGCCATGTGATCATATATAATTTTGATATTGGATTAAATTATTTAAATAGCTATGTACAAATCATTTAAAAATGAAATCTATAGAAGTTTATTTGGAATAAAAACAATAACTGTGTTCCCCTAAGAAAGAATGTGATATGCTATTTATTTTATAATGATTGCTCTTTCTTTTTCTGTCCAAAATTGCCAGCCAACCACTTGGAGTTTAACCAATGATCGAACCAGAAATTGGGTTCTTCAACAGAAAATAGGAGAGACAAAGGAATCAAGCTATCCTAAAATGATTGAAATGAATGGAGGAGGAGCTGGCTATAATCATGAATTAGAAATGATCAGACAAAAACTTCAACGTGTGGCTTCAAAACTACAGCATCTAGCCCAGAAAGCCTCCAATAGGTTAGAATTTTCTGCCTGACCTCTGGAAATGGCATTCTTAGACAAGCTGGACAGAATCTGTCCCTCACTCTTAGCTAGCCAGGGGTGGGAAATTCAAATTTTAAAGTTAATTCATGTTTCCATTAGGAGGTGATATTCTTTAACAAAACTCATATACCTGAAAAAAAAAATATCGTTAACATCCTGACTCAGGGAAAGAGAACACTTAATGTAAAGGAGAAGTAAGAGGTGAAGCAGTGTTGCCTGATGTATAATGTTTGTGTTAGTCAACACTGCTCCTTGAGATGATATGTTTTGACTTTTTGCCCTTTTTTTTTTTTTTTTGAAGACTACAGTTTGAAACAGCAGATGATGAAGATTTTGTTTGGGTTCAGGAAAATATTGATGGAATTGTTTTACAACTACAAAAATTAAGTGGCCAGCCAGGCGAAGAGGTAAAACTTTCTAAAAACACTTTGTATAGTATCGAGAGCAAAGATTTAATGGAAATTATATGAATCATTTGAAACTGGCACTGTATTTTCTAAAAAGTTTTAATTATATCTTTTCATTTATTTAAAATAATAATGTTTGCCTTTCCCCAATAGAAGGTAGTGAAAGTTTGAGGGGAAACAAAATTATCATTATTGAGTAATTATAATTCTTATTATATTATGAAAAGTTTCTTGAAAGAATAGTCTGTCTTTTACCCTCACCACTCCATGAAACCACCCTCAGGATGCTACCAGTGTGTTGACAATTGACTAATCTGGTGAATCTCTTCAGTCCCTGACATTCTTGGCTTCTTTGTAGCATCTGACACTTTTGACCTCTTCCATTTTAAATACCCTCTCTTTCCTTTCCTTTTGTGTTAATATTCTCTCATTTCTTCCATTTCTTTCATCAATCATCTTCATGAGTTCTTCTTATGCTCATCCATTTTTTCCCTCTAACTGAAAGCTCATTCATTCCACAGCCTGAATTCTCAGTAGACTTAATTATTGAACAAATACTTACATTGGGCACCTACTGTGTGCCAGGTACTATACTGGGTTCTGGGGCTATAGTGAAATCTGGTAAAAATCTCACCTTTATGGAGCTTATCTTCTTGTAGACTATGGTTCTATTCTGAAACCTTTGTCCTGTGGTCCAGGTTTATATTTTCACTTAGTTATGAGACATCTTTCCTTGGGGAAACATACCCCATAGTGACCCCTTTAGGAATCTCACAGGCACAATCCAAACTGAGCATCGTCTTCCTTTTCTCCTTCCTGTCCCAAACCCACATTTTTGGTCATGATATCATCCAGTTTAGAGAGTTGAAAGTCACCCTAGACCCTTTCCTTCATTCTTACTTGCACATCCAAGCAGTCACTAAGACCTGTGCCCTCTTCCTCCTAAGTGCCTTTAGTCATTGCCTGCATTCAGGCCTTCAGCATTTCTCACCTGGACTGTTGGCAGTAACTTCCTGATGTGTCTGCCTGACATCAGGATCTTTCTCCTCTAATTTACTCTACTTTGCGCAGTACTATCAAAGGAATCTTTCTCACACGTAAATTTTGTTTATGGCATGCTACAGCCTAAAGCCTTTCATGGCTCTTCACTCCCTACATTTAGGTCTATTATCCATAAAATGAAAGCAACCTTTAATCTTAACGGGTGTGTTTTAGCTCCTTAAAAGCAACACACTCACGCTCAAGCCTTTGTGCCTTTACATGTGCTCTTCCTTCTGCTTAATATGCCCTTCTTTCCTGCCTAGTAGAGTCCTACTTATTATTTAAGACGCAGCTCAAGCACTATTTCTTCATGAAATCTGTTGTTCTCAGTGACTTCACATTTTATATGCATTATTTGTAAAAGTTTGTGCTTATATGACCTTTTGCCATTTTGTCTTTTAGCCTACCTTAAGGTCCCCAAGTACTTCTTGTGGCTCATTAACTGAAAGACTACTAAGACAAAATACTGAGCTGACAGGACATATCAGCCAACTGACTGAAGAAAAGAATGATTTAAGAAACATGGTTATGAAGCTGGAGGAGCAGATCAGGTGTTATCGACAGACAGGAGCTGGCAGAGATTATGTACGTCTGTTTTTATCATGGCAGCATACTAAGCATCTGATTCTTAGTAGGATCACTGGAAAATTTTATAGGAATGACAGTAATAATAATAGCTATTATTTATTTATGGGGAGCCTTCTCTGCCAGATTCTGGGTTATATATGTTCAGAATCTCTTATCCACACCCTGCCTTGCACTTCAGAAAACTGAAGTCAGTAGTCAAACCAAGATATACTTATCTCCAAAGCCAAGTACTTTGCTACCTATGGACCGATTGCAGATACATGTGAAGAAGTGTTCACATGTGCGTTCTGCCTGTTCTTGTCAGTTATTTATCAGTAATTGTGTTCATAACTGAAGTGGAAAATGCCATTAAATTACATATTTCAGTCTAATAAACTACTCTGGGAATTTATTTAAATTTTTTCCATTTAAAAACTACAAAATACTAAATTGCTAGCTCTGTTACCATCCAATATAAAGATAGGAAGGACCTGTAAGACCAACTGTGTGGTCAGATGCATGATAACACATCCACACAGCTTCTATAGAGACCCACTTCCCTATGTACAAGTTGGGTTTTTTTCCCCCACTTCTCCAGTGTACTTTTTCAGGCACAGGCTCAACATTTGAACCCAGATGGTCCATTTTTAAAGTCTACAAAAAACAAGCAAAAAAACGGAAATTCCTTGGTGGTCAGTGGGTTAGGACTCTGCACTTTCACTGTTGTGGCCTGGATTCAGCCCCTAGTCGGGTAACTAACATCCTGATAACCTTTAGTGAAGCATGGCCAAAAAAAAAAGTCTCTAGACTTTTTTAGTTGAAAACTCTACTAATCCAAACATCTTCTCTGGGGCCAGGCTTTCACACGGATTTTTAGTTGTAAAGTTAATCTACTCAGCAAGGTCATAAACTTAAAAGTTAGTGGATATTCTTTAATGTCAGTTGAGATTGGCTTTGAACTTCCCTGTCTGAGGTTGGAAAGCTGAGCATTCTATAACCCTCGTAGGGATACCTTTAATATGTTTAATTCAGATTCTTCTTCAGAAACTTGTTCTTTAAAATCATGTAAGTAGGCTCTGGCCTCTGCAGTCTTCTAGGTTTTCATTCAGTGGTGGCCCCAACATTGAAGCCATCATTGCTTCAGAAAAAGAAGTCTGGAACAGAGAAAAGTTGACTCTCCAGAAATCCTTGAAACGGGCAGAAGCTGAAGTGTACAAACTAAAAGCTGAACTAAGAAATGAAGCTTTACTTCAAAATCTGAGCCCTGACTCTGAGCATGCCACTGTAAAGGTAGGAGACATCTTCCATCTAAATGTATACTAGAATTGGTCCTCTGCTTTTGCCTTATTTCATCTATCACTAACCTTAATTGTCAGACTAAAGAATTTTAGGTGTCACTCAGGCTGTGTCTCTAGGTCTCTGTACTCAGTCTGTCATTGAATGCAGATCTCTAGCTGGTCACAAAAAAATTGTGGTGAAGCATGTCCGGGTTTGGGACAAGATTAAGTTCTATTAATGGTCACAGAGGCAGCACCTTGAGCTCATGGTCCCACTTCCCACAGTCTCATCCCTAAAAGACCAACAGAAAGTTAGCTTTTCAACTACCAACAGAAGCTCTCTACTACTGTCGATATTAGAGGATCATGCTCTGTAAGTGGTAAGCCCTCTGAATAGTCTCTCTAATGACTAATGATGAATATTGTAGTACAACTACCTTAATCAGTTAACATAAAATCCAAAAAAAAACAAGGAAGGAAAGAAAATGTTTGGAATATTTATTCCAGCTATGGAGTGAACATAAATTTATGACTCTTAAAGGGACAGAAAACATTAACATTGAAAAAGTTAAATAGATCAGTGATGATACTAATAAAGTAGCTCTATACAATTAAACTCAGGTGATAATGCAAAGACAAAAATTTTTGCAATGAATATGATTAATAGGAGCTAAAATCCATTCACTAAAGGGAGGCAGAAGTATAAAGGTTTAACTTTACTTTTTACCTTTGTTGATAAAGTAGAAAACAGTGATAGGGTACCTGCCATTCTACTACTGCCACTTTTTTAAAATAAAGTCTAGGTTATCTTCCCCTAGAGAACAGTTTGAATAACTTCTTAATAATGTCTTTATGTTTTTCTTTTCTTTAAACATAGAGAATTTATGGCAAATACCTGAGGGCAGAAAGTTTTCGGAAAGCTCTCATTTATCAAAAGAAATACCTGCTTCTGTTACTGGGTGGGTTCCAGGAATGTGAGGATGCCACCCTGGCTCTGCTTGCCCGAATGGGGGGACATCCGGCCTTCACGGATCTAGAGGTGATCACCAGCCGTCCAAAGGGCTTCACCAGGTTTCGGTCAGCTGTCAGAGTGTCCATGGCAATTTCGAGGTAAAATACTTGAAAGAAAATGCATTTTAATAGACTTTCTAAAGAGATTAGTTATTTTCAGTTCTCTCTCTTTTCTCTGCCCGTTGTGCTCCATATTCATATAGTATAAGACACTTGCCATCACTGAAACATGCCTACTTCTCTCTAGGTTTTCATCCTTTAGTCAGGGATACTTTATGTTATACTATAGAGAGCCTATGAGAAGGGCCCTCCCAGAGGCAGGCAGCCAGTGATTCGGCTGGGACATCCAATCTGGGTTGTCTCTCTTTTCTTTTTTTAATTTATTTATTTATTTAGTCTCTTTTTTTTTTTTTTTTTTTAATCTGCTTAAGTCCATGAACTAGTTCAGACATATAAATAAAAGAGATCATAAGAGAGAAAAATGTTTTTTGAAAAGTTACTTAGGCTGACATACGTTCATTTTCTTCATTACTAAAATAACCCACTCTCACAGCCCAGCTACAGAAAGCCCTGGCCTGACTCTGCATTGGACTGTGCTGTTGCTTTTGTCACTCCTGCTCTGGTAGTTCCAAGCTAGGAACTCTGGTGCTAGCTGGTTATACCCAGACACCTAGATACCTTCTCCATGCTTCTTCTCCCTTTTACTTCTGTAGGAGCCAGACAGTCTCAAAGGAAATTTTTTTTTTTAAGTATTACCCAATTCCGTTATATTCAGGTTATTTACAAGTACCTCAAAAGACCACGAAGGCAGAATAAGAGGTGTGATTTATGTTTTTGTGTGCTGGGTAGCATCTGCTGGCTTTCAGCTCCTCACTGCCCTTCTAGGCCAGCCTCCATACTGCCAGGGGCTTACAGCCTGTGGATTGTGTCTCCCAGACTCCTTGCCAAATGGCGTCCTTTTTGGTTCTGTCTTTTCTTGGCAGTAGCATAAGAATTAGAAGGTTGGAGAAAGCAAAGAGCTTTCCTTCCTCATCTTTTCCTTTTCCTTTGTCATCTTTCATTCCCTTCATCACCTTATACAGCTTGTACAGGGTTAAGTGCTGGGAGATGCATTGATAAAGAAAAAAGACATAATCCCTGCCCAAATCCCTGAAGGCAGCTCACTTTCTAGTGGGGCATACCAATATGCACATAACTTAGGAGACACTAAATGACAGATCACAGGAGTTAGCTATTAATTTCGATTTCAAGAATTCGGGAAGGCTCCATGAAAGCCAGTTGCCATTGAAGGACTTCACTTTTTCACCCTCTTTTTCTTGACCTCTTATATGTTTATTGTATTTTGACCCTCCTAAAACTGAGCCTTGAAAATAGTTAGAATTAAGAAGTCAAACCTGGTGCTCCAGAAAGCTCTTTGGGCTAGGACGGGGCAGGCAGCAACTCGCTACAGCTGGGCTGTGACACAGCCTCCCCTGTTCCTTTTGAAGCCATCACTGCTTTTCATCCCTGATTACATGGCCTCACTCCTTTTCCAGTTTTCCCTGCTCTCTCTTACTGCCAATTTAAGGGTCTTTCTGTTCTCTTTCCATCTCATCTCCCCTTTAGTCTCCATTCTTCTTCTTTTCATTTCTTCTCACCCTTTCTTTGCCCATCCAATTAACCTTTTCTGCTTTTGCTCTTCATCTGTTATTTTATTTTATTTTATTTTATTTTTTGGCGGTACGCGGGCCTCTCACTGCTGTGGCCTCTCCCGTCGCGGAGCACAGACTCCAGACGCGCAGACTCAGCAGCCATGGCTCATGGGCCCAGCCGCTCTGTGGCATATGGGATCTTCCCGGACCGGAGCACGAACCTATGGCCCCTGCATCGGCAGGCGGACCCTCAACCACTGCGCCACCAGGGAAGCCCTGCTCTTCATCTCTTTATGTCCCATGTACCTCTAAAACCAGAACCTGGTACTGGCAAAAGAAGAGACCTCTGGTGCCTCATGGGAAGCCCTGTTCTTCTGTTCCAGTCAGTTTTGCCACAAACCAGGGGACATGTGCATAATCTTAGATTAGGCAGTCATGTGATTATATAGAAATTTGTTCTGCATTCATATTTAAACGTATGACTTGATTTTTGTTGCAAGTGTATGTTTATACTCTTTACACTATAGATGTTCTGTGAAATTTTTTCTTGGGATCTTTTTTAGAATGAAATTTTTGGTTCGACGGTGGCATCGAGTCACAAGTTCTGGTTCCGTCAATATTAACAGGGATGGCTTTGGATTGAATCCAGGTGAAGTCAAAATAGAATTTTTTCTTATGTTGATGATGCTCTAAAATTACTGCATGTGTAATACCTTCCAAATAATGTGTTCTGGGACCTGTGTTGTCCAAAGACAAAGCCCTTATAACTAACAAAGCTGGGGACCTTGCTGTTCTAAAGAGTAATAAGAGCTGATATTTATGGAGCACTTAGTTCACACTAGGCCCTGCTTTTTTCCGTGTATTCTCATAATCCTATGATGTAAGTACGGTTACTATTCTTTTTACTTTACAGACGAAAAACTGAGGCATGGAAAGCATTTGTCATTTGTCCCAAATTACCCAGTAGGAAGTGGTAGAGTCAGCAGCAAACCCTGACAGTCTGGCTCCAGAGCCCACTCTTTGCACAACTGCGTTTAAGGCTCTGGTTCAAGATAGGATTGCTGTTACTCTAGGATATGAAAGTTTTGATTTGAAATTTTCACAATTTAGCAATATTCAAACAGGTTTCTGTTTTCCAGTAGGTGATATAACAGTTAAAATTCCTTCTCTCTACACTGAAACATTAGGGCTTCAACATTTCAGGCAAAAGGATGAGGTCAAAAGCTGGGGAGCACACAGAATTATAGACACACAGCATATCTATATGTATTGGTAGTACACCACTTTCACATGTTTTACACAGAGAAAGAGGAAAATATATGTGGTACTCTAAGCAAAATGTTTTTGAAATACGCCTCCTTATACTGAAACAGATGAAATTTGTACCATAATGAATTCTGTGTTGTAAGTTAGCATATCTTGGTTTCAAGTTTTTTCCAGTAAAAGCCAGTATACTAGAGTGATAAAAGGACTTGGCTGTATTCATCTAATATTTTTTATCCACATTGCCTTTTCTGTCAAACCACACACAGACACCCCTCACTTCACCTCTAGTTAAAACTAAGAAGCGGTCTTTAAAAACTAAAATAGTTTATTTTCTTAGAGGTGTAGTTCCAGATTATCAGAAATACTAATATCCAAAGGTAAATGAAACAAGCTGTACTATTGTTTCTCTCCTGTAGCAAGAATAATTGAAAGTGACTATACATAGGAGATAGTAGTGTAGTACAGTATAGTAAGTCTTTTGAACCCTTATCCATTTTGTAGAAATTTTTCAAGGGCTTGCTATTTTTTTTCTTTACAAGGTACATTTTGGATTACTTTAGGTGCCGAAAAGACTGACCCATTTTATCATTCTTCTGGTGGGCTGGAGCTATATGGAGAACCAAGACATAGTACGTATCGCTCAAGATCAGATCTGGACTATCCAAGGTCTCCTTTACCATTTCAAAATAGGTAAGAATTAGATGAAATCTATACTAATATACTAATACTTAACAGAGAATGAAGGACAGTGTTAGGGCTTTGACTTCTTTGCATTGAAATAACTAAATGTGTCTTTAGTTATGTATTAGTTACATAATCTAAAGCTCAGAATCAAAAACAGTTTTTGAATTTGTAACTGGTTTCCAAGGGTATAGGAAGCAGAGCTGATCAAGTGTTATTTAGTATGTATGCTGTGGCTAGACATTGAGAAAGGTATTAACTAAAATTGAGAGTCTGGAATTATGAAAACACCTCTAAAGTTTGCAGGGCAAGATGCATTTATACATATGCAGCCTTTATTGATGGCCTCTGCGACAGGCAGTGTACTGGATGGACATTCTTTTGATGACTTAGTAGCTGCTTTGAATTTATCGAAGAGTTTTTTCCTTTCCACATGATTCAGACTCAGTAGTATGGGGTATATAGATTGAGCAGTGTACAAGTGGTCTACCTTTTGAGGGCAGGGTCGTGGTAGGCTGAGTTACTTGTATTGTTTCTGGATAATTGGGATTCATGTTTGTATTTTTAATCTCATAGGTACCCAGGTCCTCCAGCTGATTTAAATCCTGGTTCCTTAGCATGTTCTCAGCTTCAGAATTACGATCCTGACAGAGCCCTGACAGATTATATCACTCGGCTAGAGGCACTGCAGAGACGACTTGGAACTGTACAGTCAGGTACCCTCAGGTTAACCAAGTATTGGCAGCACCGTAGTGCTTGATAGACCTGGAACACTTTCTCTTTCTGAAATTCCTTGACCTTCCTCATTAGGATAATCAAATCTTACAGTTCAGTGCCTGAGTTACCAGGCTAGACTTTAGGAATTTAAGACAAAACATGATTTATCACCCTGGATCCCATTCTCAGCCCCCCAAAATTTCTGCTCATCTCATTGAAAAGATTGATTAGGGGAAATGCACGACGAGCACCAATGTGCAAAGTACTCTGAAGCTTACACAGTCTGCTAGAGAACTTGTTCCTAAGTAATACATCGTGAGGCATGCAAATAAGGGATAGCGAGATGAGAGGAGGACGCAAGTACTTTAAGCACTTACTGCAGCCATTATCTCTACTAAGACCTTGTACTCTTACGTATGATCCAAGGAACCCATCCCATTCAAAAGACTGTAAGAATGACGTTTTATTTTTCTCTGC
This sequence comes from Stenella coeruleoalba, assembly GCF_951394435.1. Taxonomy (NCBI): domain Eukaryota; kingdom Metazoa; phylum Chordata; class Mammalia; order Artiodactyla; family Delphinidae; genus Stenella; species Stenella coeruleoalba. The sequence goes on along the minus strand of NC_137155.1, from coordinate 49,951,857 downwards.
TCAAAAACACACGCAGAAAAATTTCATTATTAGTAGAAGTGGATTCCCTTCCTTGTTTATTGTGAGAAAAATCTCTTTTCCCATCTCTCTTCAGTTCACTCCGATTCAAAGATTTTGAATCATTTTAATTTAATGAGCTTTAAGTCTATATATATATATATATATATATGTATGTTACTATTATTAGAGACCCTTTTCTCCTACTATTCCCACAAAATAGATAGGACTAATAACCAGTTATTTAAGTTAGTAGTTTATCTCTTCATACAAGAAATCACCTAACCCAAGAAACTTGTAGTTGTAGAAAACTTTTATTATCATAGCTGGGCTTTGTTGGTTTGAGCATCTAAATTTCACAAGACCCAGATTTTGAAGACCAAAAGATATTTCAAGAGGTATAGAACATTGAACCTGCAGGGCACTTCACAGAGAATCTTAAAATTAACCTCACTTAGCATTGCTATGGAGCCAGCCACAATGGCTTTTAAATATATATTAAAAATCCCTTTTAAAAAAATCAGTTCAGGTCTGAATAAGACTTTTTTAGAGGAAAACAAAGCATTTTAAAAAAAATGATGGGTAATAATCTTCTGCCCATCATGAACTAGTCTGATATAAGTCACAATCTAATTTGAAATCATTGAATTATCCTGTTCCTGTCTTATAGGTTCAACTCAGTTTCATGCTGGCATGAGAAGATAATCCTTTGAAACATCATGAATCGAAGTGATTTTAAACAAATTCCCTTTTGTAAATCAGTGGTTCTTTTGTGCTTTTGTATTGTGGATATTCAATGGGACCAATCTGAACACAGCTTATGATTGTATACAAATCCCTTGCCAGCACATGAAAACAAACTGGAATTTGTACATATAAGCATTGTGTATGTATTCATGCACAATAATCATTAAATTACATGTATATTTGTGGAATGCTAATTTAAATGATTAAATTATAAACCTTGTGTATTTATCAAATGGGTGAAAAGATTAAACTTTTGGCATTATGTTACTGTTGAATGTGTAGCTTGAGGTGTCCTGCACTTTTCTTATAAGGCTACTGAAGTTATATGTTTCTGCCTAATATATTTGCTACTGGTGATGAAGACAGATAATATCACTTGTAGAGACTTATTTTTGTATAATGGTAGAAGTTTTGAATTTTATGGGATATTTTGTCAAGTACTGAAATAAAAATGACTTCACCATTTTAACTACACTGTATTTGAACCTTCTTCACTTTTAACGAGCCATAGTTCTTGGTGCATGTCTTAGTATGTTCGGGCTGCTATGACAAAATACCATAGCCTGGGTGGCTTATAAAAACAATAGAAATTTATTTCTTTTCTATTTATTTCTAGTTCTGGAGGCTAGCAAGTCCAAGATCAAAGCGCCAGCAAATCTGATGTCTGGTGAGAGCCCATTTCCTGATTTTGTAGACTGCCATCTTCTCACTGTGTCCTCACATGGCAGAGGGGCAAGGGGCCTCTCCAAGGTCTCTTTTATAAGGGTATAAGGGCACTAATCCCATTCGTGAGAGCTCTGCCGCCATGACCTAATCACCTCCCAAAGGCCCCACTAACAAATACCAACAAATTGGGGATTAGGTTTCAACATACGAATCTGGGGAGATACAGACATTCAGCCTACAGTAGTATGTATCACCTTATTATATATCTCAAGTATGTAGCATTTAGAGATTCAGAAAGTTGTCCTAATTTTAGAATTAGCTACTATTGGGATTTTTCTTTCCCTACACGGAGAAAGAATTTTTCCATGTGCCTTTTTTATCAACTTTAAGTCTACATATAGTGTTTTTTAGAAGCCAAATGAGTATTTTCATGATTAATCCATATTTGCCCTATTATGTTTAAGGTTACTTATATCCAAAGGTGTGTCCTCACAAAGCCATGCCCACTAAGATAATACAGAATCTTAAATTTTATTAACCACAATGCAGCAGAATTAAGCAGTATTCCTGCTGTCCAATCCAAATTCAGAGTGAGATGCTTTCACAGAGATAATATGGATCTCAATGTTATTTCTTAACTAGAGTCCTCCTGATAACATGGCCATCAGTATTTGATATTTATTTCCAGAGGATTTTATCTTACCATTAGATATTCTATGATTTACACCAACACAAACAGGCAATCTACACTCTTGGAAATTTCAAATTACCTAAATTTTCCATATTAGCAGCTGGGTTCCAATAAGGAGTTCTAGAAGTTACAAATGTATTCTAAAACAGTTGAAGAGGGGAGGTTGTGGGTAAAACCATTTTTAGCTAAACACAGCTTTCCATTCAAGGCAATTCTACTCTTAAGAGAGAATGGAGAAAAGAGCAGATAAACAAGTGCTCTGATCAATCTTACTATTTCACTCCCATCATTTGACCATCACCATCCTTATGACATTAGGCCTCTGCAGTCAAACTTGTTAATGCTTCTCAATAATTGGTCTGTGGTTAAAAACTAAATCTTTTTAAGTCTTCTTAAAACTATTCACTAAACATGGACCAGGCTTACCAGAGTTTTAACTTTTTTGTGTGCCATGAACCTCTCTAGCAATCTTGTGAAACTATGGATCCCTTCTCAGAATAATGCTTTTAAAGACATAAAATATACAGTATTGCAAAGGAAACCAAGTATATAGAAATAGTCAAACTTTAAAAAAATTTTTGTGATGAGTAAAGAAATAAGATCTAGCAGATCTAATAACTATAATAAATACCATAATGTCAAAGTAGTGATAAAAGTTAAAGATATTTCAAGAGATCTGCAACATCTATAATGGGATATGAAAAGTATCTGTGATTTCTGTTTGCAAAATCATGAGTACTGCTAATACTAGTGTGGTTTGTTGACCAAAATCATAAATAAAGAAAATATTAAATTACAGTTTGAAATAAGTACAAATAAAGATGGAACTTTTTTCCCATCCAAGTTCCTAGATCCTAAATTCCACTCATTGAACCACACACTTTACAATTTGTGAATGCAGACTGTACTCTCAAAGATAATTTTAATGTGAAAAACTCAACAACACAGATTTTAGCTTCACAAATAGAGTTTAACATGAGTCCTCCAGCCTTTTAAACAGAACTGTAATACACATAGGGGAAAGTATGTTTACCTCATCTATAATAACAAAGTACGTGGTTAAGTTACAGGTATCATATAGTTACGTCTCCAGTTATAATTTGAGTTGATTCTTGAACTCAGGCTTCACAGAATTTGACCAGTGATACACTCCCAAGACCCCTGCTTCGTATTACCCTTATCTTAAAGCCAGATTCCCTGATCTCAGATTTTGTATTTAAAAAGAAAAAATAAAAAGCCTGTTAACCTAAACTAACAGAACTAGTAACAAACATCCCTAATTAGATTCTGGAGAGGAAGCAGGAACCACCTTGAGCCAAAGAGAACAAAACTTATCCCTCAAGGACTTTATTTTGGAATTCCACACAGATGCAACTATGTGGAACCAGATACAAATTTATCAAACAGATAAATATGTAATATTTAGTAATAAGATCAAGTTACACAAGCAGTCTTTCATATTAATTATTTTTTAGGAAAAACAATTAGTCATTGTCATAGATCTCAATTTCCTACAGACAGTGCTTCCAGTTATTTCAAATATATTTCCCTACAATATAGCTCCATCATTGCTAAATATCATCATACCAAAACAATAGGATTCTCTTTTATCCAAGGCTTTAAAGGGGAGTTTATTCCCTACCCACCCATCCTTACACATACATACATACATACATTGCCCAACAAATCTAAGGCTTCCAAGTATTTCACTGGGCTTTTATACTTGCAGATCTAGTACAAGAGTTGAACACTCTGAACTTACTTGCCAAGAGCTATGTATGTTCTTAAAATTAATACCTGGAAATTGCGTTACTTAGAATCTGCCAATTACCAAAGATCCCCCCCAAACTAATGAGCCTGATTTCCTTAAAGGAAAGGAAACCAACTATATAGAAACTTACAGTTTTCCTTTATCCATCATAAGACTATTGGGAAATTTCTGAAATGCCATTGGATTTGATGGAACCATTCAGTTAAAATATAAAAACTGTAAGTTAAGTTGGCTGTCTTTTAAAATTACACACTCAAAAAAAAGTACACTGGGAGTTGTTTCGTAAACTTCATTCTCTTCAATGCTTTCGCAGTTTACAGTGATGTTTCACATTTTAGTTCCTTGCTGCCTTTTTCATTTTGATCTTCGTTTGTATCGGATAACTGGGTTTTCAGGGGTGTGAATCATTGTTGTATAATTTACAGTGGGAAAATATCCATCAATGAGATCAAATTCATATAAACGAAGCATAGTGGACCAAATTGTCTTGATTTGAACATAAGCAAAATTCTCCCCAATACAACGATGACGCCCTGTAAGAGAAAACATTTCCATAACAGTCGGCTGAAATTCTTTCTCATGTCTTTGAGCCTGGAATGATAAAATTTGTTTATCTACAGTTAAGGTGAATAGCAGATATACAGATATATAGTAAAAAGATGACATATTCTTTTCAAAAGAATGTAAATAACTAATAAAAATCCCAAGAGATTTTTAATGTCTGTTATTAGGGGAAACAGCACATGGGTAATTATACAATCATTTTTCCAATTGTTTATTTGAAACCTAACATCTATCTAGGTTAAAAATAAGTAAGGTTTGAAACATACGATGATAATCTAGTTTGGAAATATACTAGAATATTCTTAACTTCTGTCCCAAGAGAGCCATAGTCAAAAGTTAATATGAACCTTCCAATCAAAACTTTAAATGTCATTAGAAATGATAATGGAAGAAAAAGAAATTTAATAAACCAAAAATAGCAACACATCAAAATTTAAAAGGTCATATACGTGTAAAAACTGACAAGCTGATTATAAAATGCATACAGAAATGCAAAGGACTAAGATATCCAAAGCGATCCTTAACAAGACGAACCAAGTTGCAGGACTTAAAACTGACTTCAAATCTGACTTTAATACTAAGGTATGGCAACTGTGATAATGTGGATTGCAATAAGAAATACGTATTTAGTCTTCCATCTTGGCACAGAGCTCCTCAAACCTGTGGAATTTCTTAAGTGAAAAGAGCAATAAAGGTCAAAGAGGAAAAGAGCCTTTTGTTATTCGTAACAAGCCCCTTTCAACCACAGTTGAGTTTGCTAATGAGGTGACTGCCAGGGGAACCAACCACGTGATTAGAGGGTTGGAACTTTCAGCAATACCCCCCAGCTTCCAGGAGAGAGAGGGTCTGGAGGTTGAATTTATCACCAATGACCAGCGATTTAATCAATCGTGCCTATGTAATGAAGCCTCCACAAAATCCCTACAGAAGTACAGGGAAGGGACAGGACAGGGGACAGTGTTCAGAGAGCTTCGAGGATAGTAAACATGTGGAGGTGCTGGGAGGGTGGCATACCCACAGAGGGCTTGGCAGCTGGGTACCCCTTCCTTCTACTTTGCTCTATGCTTCTCTTCAATCACGCTATTCCTGAGTTATATACTTTTATAGTAAACCAGTAGTCTAGTAAATAAAGTTTTCTAAGTTCTGTGAGCCATTCTAACAAATTATGGAACCCCAAGGAGGGGATCTAGAGAACCTCGAATTTATAGCCAGTTGGTCAGAAAAACAGGTGCCAACCTGGACTTGTAATTGGCATCTAAAGTGGTGAGGGACAGTCTTGTGGGACTAAGCTGTTAACCAATGGGGAGTGCACTAACCCCAGATAAAAGCCAGATAATTGTCAGTTTAGAAATGGGGCAGAATTTGGGCTGGAGAACTAATGCCCCTTCCAACTACTTGAACAGTCTTTGACTCTTTTATTGATATTTATATCATATACCGTTATTGAATTTCTTTACTAAATAGTTATTAAGATCTGAAGTTCCCAAAGGACTTTATACTTTCGTTTATGTATGGAAAAAGTGTGACCAATGACAAAAATGTCATGTCACTTAAATGATCTCTTTGGAAAAACAAATAATTCATAGAATATAGTTTAATCTGTACAAAGTACCAGTGAATGGAGAAATTATTGGAGGAACGAGAGTCTGCCTGTGTCATTTTAGGATCTTAATTGAAATGCAGAGGTTTGCATACCTATGCACAACCTGCCCAAATTTAAAGACCATCTTATCATCAGGATATATAGGCAGAGAACCAAAAAGTTCACTAACAATCCAAAAAGCTTCCATGCCATTGCTCTTTTCTGAAATGCTGATTGTCTCATCATATTTAGCCTGAAATAATTGCCCAAATGGTGTGCTAACTCCAATGGTTCTTTAAAACAGAATTCACAAGGAGCTTTAAATACTATGATAAGGGAAAACAGGGTGGACTATAAAGATTAGAACTGATAAAACTAGATAGGTTAGAAGGTAATAGAACATTGTAAGGATTCACAGAACTATTTCCTTTAGTACAAATGAAATATTTTTTCCAACCTGCAGAGATTACACTCCTACAGAAGTTTGCAGGAATGTCCCTATGAGGAAAGGGAAAGATATTTGTAAATAAACTTCACATGGATTATTCTGACAGGCACAAATATGTTATCAGAACAAACATTTCAAGTGTCAAATGTGATCATCTTACCAGCTCCAAATGGCACATAAGCAAACTTCTCTCCTGATGCTGGATTGTCCTGTAAGTAGCGATCAGGATTAAAGTCCAGACGTTCTACCCATGAGTCTTTAAGTCTTTGATTGACAGTGGGAGAAACACACACCTGATGTCCTGGAGGAATGGTATACCCTGCCACAGTCTACAAATGAAAGCAACACATTTCACTAGATAATTTAAAAATATTCTAACAAATAATCAGACCATTGTGTAACAAAGCATTAATATACATGAAATATACATATATTTTTAAACTGGCTACATGATAGGCCAGTTAAAAATTATTTTAACTCAAGATGATTTCCAAATAACACACATTGGGCTGGAAGTATATACACAAATTTTAAAAAGTGATAATGCCTTGGGGGTAGGGGTGGGATTTCAAGGAACCTTTCACAATCCAATTTACACACTTCCACACTGTTACAATTTTTTACAACACCACACATGTTATTTTAAAAACCAAGAAAAAAATATACTTCCATTTTAAAAAACCCTAATTGTTAAATTAAAATGTAGGGAGAACAGATGAGCATGTATACTGTCTGCAATTATGTAAAAATATTTATACATTTAAAATATGTAAAACTGAAAATTATGTAGAAGTGATTATTCTTTTTTAATTTAAAAAATTCTCTTTGATATTATGATATTTCTTCTTGATAAATAACAACTGGGGGCACAGAGGAAAAGATCTAGCCAGAAGACTCACCTGAGGAGTTTTGGCCATTCTCATCATGGTCATTATAGGAGGTCGAAGTCTTAATGTTTCTTTTATGCAGCGATCAAGAAAATTTAGGTCCTTGAGCTAAAAAGAGAAAAAATTTCCCAAGTTTTACAAATACTTAACATACTTCAACAGGACAAACAAGTTCAGGGTAACTGGGAATATCTTGTCTTATTTTTGTCCATGGTCAGTAAAGAAAAAGAAGGCAAGATAACAGATCACTCCGAAGAATGGCATGGTAAGGAACTTCAAAAATTCACTCATCTAAAAAATGAAAACATTAGCAAAAATCATCAATGTCAGCTTTTTCGAAACCTATACACAAATGTTTAGAGCAGTGTTATTCACAGTAGCCAGAGGGTGCAAACAACCCAAATGTCGATCAACTGATGAAGAGATAAATAAATGTGGCACAGCCATACGATGGAATATTACTTGGCAATAAAACAGATTGAAGTACTGATACATGCTACAACATGGATTAACCTTGAAAACATGCTAAGTGAAAGAAGCCAGTCACAAAAGACCACATATTGTATGATTCCATTCATATGAAATGTCCAGAATAGGCAAATCCATAGAGACAAAAAGTAGATTAGTGGTTGCCAGGGGCAGGGGAAGTGAAGCATGACTGCTAATGGGTACCGGCTCTCTTCTGGAAGTGATATAAATACTCTAAAATGAAATTGTGATGATGGTTTCACAATTCTGAATATATTTTAAAAACCAGTGAATTGTATACTTTAAGTGGGTAGATTTTATACTATCTGAATTATGTATCAATTAAGCTATCACTTTAAAAGTTACTAAAATCAGGAATGAAAGAAGAGACATCACTATTGACCTAATAGAAATAAAAAGGATGCTAAGAGAATACTTTAACAATTGTATGCTAACAAATTAGGCAACCTAGATGAAATAGACAAATTCCTAGAAAGACACAAACTGCCAAAACTGACTTAAAAAGAAACAGAACTTATGAATAGACCTGTAAGAAGTGAAGACATTGAATTGGTAATCAAAAAACTTCCAACAAAGAAAGCACAACATAGATGGCTTCACTGGTGAATTCTACCAGACACGTAAGAAAGAAATAACACCAATCCTTCACAAAGTCTTCCAAAAAGTAAAAGAGGAGAAAATGCTTCCAAATGCATTCTCTGAGACCAGTAATACTCTGATACCAAAACCTGTCAAAGACATAACAATAAAACTACAGACCACTATCCTTTATGAATATAGATGCAAAAATCCTCAAAAGAATACTAGGAAACTGGATCCAGCATTAGGACATTTCAGGGAAGGCTATGGGGAATTTTCTAAAAATAAAGAATCTAATCAATTTAATCTATAGTATATAGAAAATCCCAAATTGTCCCCTTTAAAAATTAGCCACACATACTCAGTGTCATAGGCAGCAATGAAACTGAAAATCCAACAAACCTGGTCATAAGTTAAGGGAGGCAGATTCTCTCCACAGACTGTTTTCTGTTCTAAGTAACATTTTTCTTGAAGTGTTTTGTCTCTGGCCAAAAAGAAGCCCATCCAGGCGCTGGTAGTTGAGGATGTATGCTGCCCCGCCAAGAGCAATCCAATAAGCATGCCTGCTACTTCATCATCTGTCAAAGGATGCCCATCCCTAAAGAATGGACCGCATACACAAATTTAACATTTGGCAGACACATTTCATGTCTCAACCTTTATATAAAGGGTCAAAATGAATTAATTTTTCTTTTGCATTTGCCCATCACAAGTCAGATTTTTTTTTTTTTTTTTTCCTTTAGGGAAAAGAGACCAATAGAAAATATGATACTGGTTACAAAAGACTTCATTGAGGTTTACTAGCAAACTTTTTACCATGCACAGTACTGGGATTCCAGTAAGGCACAGGATCCCAGTAATTTATGTTTCATCCATTTAAAAAGTTCAAAGGTCATAGCTACTAATTTTGCCAGCATTATTACTTTTTAAATGTACATATTATTTAACTATGTTTTAATGTGTAAAAAATTTCCTGCTTCGGTTTAATATGTGATCTGAAGAGCTCTTACTTGTAAGTAGAATCTAGTAAAGTTTGGAGAATGTCATCAATTTTTTCTCCTGATTCTCTGCGTTTCTGGATTGCCTTATAGAAAATATTCTTGATCTCTCGATGAGCTCTGTCCCTGCGTCTGTAATTCAAACATGAAAATGACTTTAAAAAATAAGGTAATACTTTCAGGTATCAAACTGACAAAACTCAGAACCAAGAGAAAAAAAAGAAGCCATGAAAATCTTAAATTGTTAGGGATTTCTAAGGTCCTTAAGGGCAGGAAATGTGTTTTAACATACATATCCCTGATTCTTTACACACTACCTGTGTTCTAACTAAAAGTCTAAAATAAGACTCAAATGATTATTCCGTTATAACCATTTTCCAGTTTAAGAGAAAGCAGAATACTCTTTTACATTAACATGAAATTCCAATTTTAACCAAATTAATTCTTGAAGCAGACAGAGTCACTCTGGTTCTTCTGCAGGATTTAGCATTAGAATAAATCCCCATTTTTCACCTGAACAGAAATGAATCAACAAAGGCACAGAGAGACTACTAATATGCAAGACACTAAGCTACTTGTCAAGTCCTATGAGCAATGTTTCTCTGTATCACAGACATCCTTGCTCTTAAGGAGATAACAATAGAGCTGTCAAGGAGACAGAAAATTAAAGAAAGGTACCAATACTTCAAAACAAACTTCACAGTATACTACAAATTAGTCAAATACTTTCAAACAAGTGCTTAGAAGGGCTGTATCACTTTTAGGTAGAGTTGAGAAACCCTCCTGCATACAAGGAATATGTGAGATAAGTAGGTTTTAAAATATCGGAACAGATAGACAACAAATTACCTTTCTAATTAACTGAAACTTAAATAAGCTCACTGTGTAAAGAAATATCAAATGCTTACAGAAGAATGGAGGCTTATAATCTCCCCCAATTTGTTTGTTTTATATTTAATTTTTATCTTTGTCAATACAAAGCCAACCAACACTACAGTAATTAAACAAAGTGAAATGACCAAGTATTGTTTCTTTATCCATACCTGAAACTAGGCAAAGGGAGCCAGCCTGGCAAGAGCCAGGCTGCGTGGCTAAAACCTCCATCCAAATCTGCATACAGTTGTGCCACCTTCTCATTGAGTTGACTTCTGATTTCCTTTCCATGTAAACAATGGCTAGCTGTTAAAATTATGAGCTCAGAAAGAGCTTCAAACAAATCTAGAGGGGAAAAGATCATTCCCATTACTTTTGCCAAAAATTCTTTTACAATGTTCTGTTTTCTTAGAGATATAAAAGTACTGTGAAGGAAATGAGAATAAAAACTTAACTCAGGAACCAACAAGATCCTATTCATACCATCAAAAAAAGCCTATAAATATGTGGCTACAACAAAGAGAGGCAAGAAACCAAATGATGGGAGGCACCCCAGCTCTCTGGACAGCCAAAATAGATGCCACAAAGGTATCTAAAACCTCACTCATACTCATGAGCCCTTAATCTTGAAAAGGTAAAATGAAGATAGAAATGAATGTGGTTAAAAAAAAAAAATGAATGTGGTTATCTGAGTTCCAGATCACAGTATAATAAAGGCAGTAAAAAGGTTATTTAGTGCATATGGGGACAATAATAAGGTGCTTTCCAAGAAATAGCAGTCCAAAGGCTAAAGGATGGATTATTCCCCAGGTCAAAAGTGGGAAAAAAACTGAAAAGTGAGAAACTCAAAGGTCAGAAAAAAACTGGTCTTGACCATACATAAAAGAAAACTGTAACCACCGACTTGTATATCCAAACATTAGAGACAGATGCATCAGGCAAGCACATCTGGGTGACACTTTAAAAGTCCTAACAATTACCCAATCAATATCCTGTTCTTTAATTCCATGTTCACCAAACGAACTTCCAGTTATCATTTGGCTTTCTAATTAGATTGCCAAAAAAGAAGTTCAGCAAATATTCTGGGGTTCTTGGTACCATAATTATATCTCACTTGTATTTATTCAGTTGGAGTTCTAGTTCATGCATCAGCTTCTTGTAGAATAGGAAATATGTCCCATGAACTTTAGGTATATTAAATAAAACCAGGTTCTGGACCTTTTATAGAAGCTGAAGACCAGACCCAGAATGTGGTGACCTACACAGAGGTCTTACTGCCCTGTAGGCAGATGTTGCTTCCTGCTATGAGTATGACAAATTGTCTCTGAAGGCAACAATTACTGCAGTCCAATATAAAAACTGGATTCACAGAATCCAAAGAATTTTAAGTTACATTCAATATACTCCCTATATAATGCGAGAAACCATACATTTTTTAAAGATTTCTATTGGGAACAGCTAAAATCACACTTTTGGTGGTACAGTAAGCTTATGTATTTAAATTTATTTTTTCTTGGAATAAATCATTCCCATACAATAGGAGAAAAATAACGTAATACATATATAATTAAGTCATTTAGACTTCTACTTTTCCATTGGGAGTTCAAAAATTTTTATTTTATTTATTATATTAAAATGACCTTGAATGTAAGTTTTAGTTTAGTTTAGTTTATTTCAAAATTCAATTATGAATCATTTTTATATTTTCACATAAATGAGCTAAATAATACACACATTAATTAACCCATTTTAAGGTTTTGCTAAATGAGCAGCAATACAGTAAGTCCCCTACATATGAACAACTTCTGTTCCAAGGGTGTATTCGTTAGTCCAATTTGTCCGTAAGTCCAACAAAATTAGCCTAGGTACCCAACTAACACAATCCACTATATAGTACTGTACTGTAATAGGTTTATAATACTTTTCACACAAATAATACATAAAAAACAAACACAAAAAATAAAGAAAACATTTTTAATCTTACAGTACAGTACCTTGAAAAGTACAGTAGTACAGTACAACAGCTGGCATACGGCGCACAATCGCATCTTTGAAAGTTCGCAACTTGAAGGTTCGTATGTAGGGGACTTAGTGTAATCACTTCCTCTCGGGTCTTTTAACTCCACGGTAATCATAACATGTTCATTTCATTAAGTCTAAGGTGGTTTTACATATGGTGTAGTTTGCTTTTTACACACACACACACACACACACACTTGTCACTCTTTTTTTTTTTTTTTTTTTTTGCGGTACACAGGCCTCTCACTGTTGCGGCCTCTACCAGTGCGGAGCACAGGCTCCGGACGCGCAGGCTCAGTGGCCATGGCTCACGGGCCCAGCCGCTCCACGGCATGTGGGATCTTTCAGGACCGGGGCACGAACCCGCGTCCCCTGCATCGGCAGGCGGACTCTCAACCACTGCGCCACCAGGGAAGCCCCACACGCACTCTTAAGATTTCTAGTCACAGAAAAGTAGCCATATTAGGACAAATGCAAAACCAAAACATTTTGCTTACTTTTTTCTCCACTTTCTCCCCAACTTTGAAAGTACTCCTTTGTTTCTTTTTCAATTATAGAAACATGCTGTCTAAAGTGGGCTATGTTAAGACCACTTTTTAACATCTTCTTCTGCTCCAAGAAAACCTTCAAAATATTAAGGGTATATAAGAATTAAAACACAATTTTGTTTTATCATAAGATTCATTTGGGTTATTATAACTCTTTAACACTCAAAGAAAACAATCTTCTGAAAAATTGAAAATAAAAATAATTTTCTTAACTACACACGAGATATGGGAAATTTAAAGCATCTATGCATATATCTGAAGTAACATGTAGAAGACACTTGCTACGCAGGCCCAAGACAAATGATAAATTAGGAATCCCACTTCCTGCCTTCCTTTCTATAGATACACGCTTTCCCCACTCCTGACTCCATGGCTCACTAGTCCTATTCTGTTATATTCTAGTCTTCCAACCCAACCCAGATGCCAACACAATCTCCCAAAAGTCCATTACGTTTTGCTAATATTTTTATCCTCCTTCACATATTCTCCCATCTATTCCCAAACAAATACCATTCCTCACTTATGCTATCTTCCAAAAGTTTAATTAGAATGTAATACAGTCGGAATAAATTCACACTAAGACAAAGAATGTTTTTAGCCCTTTGGGGCAGTTCTATTTTAAGAATCTGATAAGCTGTGTGGAAAATGAATAGATATATCCAACCAGAGGGATTGCCCAAGGCTCTTGCTTTTGGTCTTGAGGACAGCTATTCATTCGCCCACACCTCCTCAATCCCCAGAAGCAAGACTCAATGTCAATTCTTACCTGCTATACTAGGGTATCAGGTAATGCATGGTACGTTCACAGCCAGAGCCCACACCTAGTAATTGGGCTAATTATCTGATTTGCATTTTACATCAAATTGCAGCACTTTAATATTTGACTTTGGGGGAGGAAAGAAATCACACAAACTTCTAAAGCCAACAATCTCTAGCTCAAAAGAGCTCTTATGCTAAAATTTCAGGTGGGAGTAGGAAGGTAGGAGGCCCTCCTGATGAAATAATGGGATTTTTCTTCTTACTTGCTCAAATCAAATCCTTATACGCTAAGTTCTCATTGATTCTATTTCTTTGTACAGGAAGCCCTTTAAAACTGCTTAGTCCATGCCAGCAACTATAAGACAAAATACCCATTCTTTGTCAGCTACCCATGGTTTTCCTTCTTTTAACTGTCTCATGAGTCTTCAGATTTTTGAGTCAAAGAATAAATTGCTTCTATACTTTAGATATATAATTTATACTACTAGCTATAAATATTATAGTATAGATTTGTCTTTCTTCAAGATAACAGTGTCACCTACTGGATTAGGCACATCATAGGCAACTCCCTTCCCAAACACAGGTGTTGTCAGACGACTGTAGACATCTTCTGCATTCAAGTCTTCATTTTTACTATTAAAAAGCAGTGCAGCAGCATCACTCCCCAGAAGGTAGGTAAACGTCTTGCCCACCATGGTAAAACTAAATACAGGTCCATACTAAAGTGAGAAAAGTACCCATAGTGATGTTACCAAAAAATCTGCAGTGCTAAGACACTCATCTTAAATAACAAAACAATACATTGCTGAAAATTAAAACATTCATAAACCTTAATACAATTCTTCCCCCAGTCTTTGTCCAAATTATATTCATTCAGTTGCAAATAAAATATAAATAAAACTTTCTACTCTGCTTTTTTCACTATGTTGAAAATATTTTCTATCTTTTACACAGACATCATATGTTAACTGTTCTTTCACTATGGTTGATGTGTCCATTTTTTACTCATTATAGATAATTATATAATGAATATCTCTGAGAATATAGATTTTTTCCCCTTTGGTTAAAGATAAATTTACAGGAGTAGCCAAAGGATATGACCTTTCCTACAGCACTTGCTATATGAAGACACCAGAGGTTTATTTAGTTATCCATGTTACCACTATCTCACCAACACGGAATGATTTCATTTTTAATTTTTTGTTAATCAAGTTGTGTTAAATACTTTGCAGTTTTCTGATTACTATTGCAGACTGTAGGCACTGGGGATACAATCATGAACAAAAATACTGTCTGTGACTCATGAAACTTAGTCTATTGAAAAAGTTACAACTTGATCAAATAATCACATTAACAAATATAAAACTGCAAATGTGAGAAGTACTACATAACAGAAAGCAACTCTGTGATGAGAGAATGATCAAAGGGAGACTACAAAGAGAAAAAGACACCTGAGCTGAGACCTGAAGGACGGTAGCAGTTAGCCTGATGGCTGAGCCTGCACAAAGGTCCTAAAGGTGAGAGAGAGAGAGGGAAAGGATGAGATGAGGGCAGAGTCTGGTAGGGCCGAGACCATACAGAGCCTTGTAAGCCATATTAGGGAAGTTTTATCCTTGCAAGCAATGAAATGTGATGCAAGATTTTAAACTGCATGGGAAAGAGACTAATCTGTGCATATTTTAAAAGAAAGATCCCTCTGGCTCCTGTATGGAGAGGAGAGGGACAGGAGCTAAAGGAGAGCCAGAGGACCAGTGAGCCTGTTACAGGAACCTGATGATGAATACTTGGGACAAGGTAATGGAGGAGCAGTGGAGATCAGAAGCAGATGGATACAGAAGTATTTTGAAGAGAGAACCTGCTGACTTGGCAATGGACTGATGGATGGAGAAGTATCAAGAATGACTCCTAGGCCTCTGGCACATTGCAAAACTGGGAGAACAATGGTGAGAGAAGCAAATAGGACAACCAGGATTGGAGAGAGAAAAATCAAGGGTCAGACTTTAAAAATGTTGGATTTCAGGTGCCTTTGGTCAACTAAGAAAGAATCATGTGGGAGGTGGATATCCAGGTCTGAAGATCAGAGAAGAGACCTGAACCAGAGACATTAATTTGGGTGTTATCTATATCTGGCTAATAACTGAAGCTGCAGGTAGAGACAAGATCATCTAGGAAAGAATAAAGGCCAAGGACCAAACCTCAGTGAACCCCAAGAGTAAATGGCCAGGCGTGAGCCCACAAATGAGTTAGAGAAGAAGTAGTCACAGAAGTAGAAGAAAAAATGAGAGAAGCCACATTTAAGGAGGGAGTGGTCATCACTGACAAATAGAGCTGAGAAATCAAGTTCATTGGATTAGGACATGGAGCTCATTAGTGAAGGGGCTAAAAGACAGACTAGAGTGGACTAAAAAGTAAGTAAATAGGACGTGTGGAAATAGGGACTAAGTATAGACAACTCGCTGCAGGGGGAGGGACATGAGAGGAGACTGAGTGGCCAAGAGAAGTTTTGGTCTTTTTAAATGGGTGACCTTTGAGAACTTTCCAGAGAAAATGGGAAAGATCTAGTTGAGAGAGAAGTCAACTATAGAGAGAAGAAACAATAGCAGAAGGTTCCTGTGACAAAAGAGGGATGGAGAGTTTAATCTCCCATAGAAGGCAAAATAGTGTAATGAAATCAAGGTGACAGCATATAGTGGGCTAGAGCACAAGATTCTGGAGCCAGATTGCCTAGGTTCAAATCCCAGCTCCTCCACATATTAGCTGTGACCTTGGTCCTACAGTCAGAGTAATTAACATTGCTGTGCTTCAGTTTCCCTCACCTATAAAATGGGAATAATAATAATAATGCCTACTTCACAGAACTGTTGTCAAGATTAAGTATATACATATATATTTTTTGATATATATACCATGATATATATATATATGTATATATATAATCTCATCATCATATATTATATATACATAAAAGAAAACAGTGCATTGGCCATCATAAATATAATGTAAGTGGTTTCTATTATTATTAGTAGTATCAACATCATCATTAAAAGCACAGACTCGGGTATCAGACCACGTATTAATTCTGGCTTGGTCACTAGCTAGCAGTGAGCCCAAGAACAAATTAAATAACCGGTTTCTCAGTTTTGTCATCTATAAAATGGATACACCTGAAAGTATTTTTGTGGAGCTTCAGTGAGATAATATATATAAAGCACTAAGTACTGCACAAAGTTAAGTGTTTCAGAATTATTAATGTAATAGGAAGAAAAGAGAATACTATTTTATATATGTATTGCTATAAGTAGATTTGTATGTTTGAAATTGGGAACGTGAAGGAATTCCCACTGGTTTTTAATCTCTCTTTACAAAGGAGACAAAGTCATCTGCTTTAATAGAGAGAGGTAGGAAGATTTAGAAGTTTCAAAAAGTGAAGGTTTGAATAGTCATTGTGCTGAGTGGGAAAGTAAGCCAACCACAGAAAGATAATAGGACTGTTGTTGAGCAGTGTTCAAAGTTCATTCAAGGTAGGCAATCACGAAATTAGAAGGACCTAATCTGGTACAATGAAGGAAAAATGACTATTAGGCTCCCTCCAAGGTTGGATTTTTACCAGGTAAAGCACAACGAACAGCCAGGGGCAAGGAAATTTAAGGTACTGGCGACAGTGTAACTGAAATGATAGACCATGGTCCCAACGTGTAAAAAGAAGGAACATAACGAAGGCTGATGGAGCAGGACAAAGTAAGTGGAACAGTGGACTGGACCATCTAATGAGGTCAAAGAATGGTTATAATGGAAGGAGTTGGAGAGGCTAACCAGGAGAAGTAGTTGTGCTCTGAGAATAGGGTGTCTAAATTAATACTGTGGAGGTAAAACAGGTAAGAGTGACAAGTCCAAAGAGGCACTGTGGAGCAAATGGCTAAAATGGCATGAGAAAGCTCATCAGGGAGGAGAGGGGAAAAGATTTGAGGTGCCACAGTGCTGTGTGGGTCACCCAAGTGGAAGTGAAGTCACAGAAGACACGTAGAGCAGGTTAGAAAATTCCACAGACGCATGGTTAAGAAAAAGAAGGGTCAGTTAGTATCAATTTTAACTATGATCAGTGAATACAAAATTGAGGCCAGTGGTTTTTAAACCATAGTTGCCAGAACTAGATTTCCTCAGAGATCATCCCAGGACATGGAAGAACATAAAAGGGTCTCCCAGGCCCCTCCAGCTCTTAAACCAGAGCAGCTCCAATTTTATCGGTTTCCTATACTGGGAATAAGCGTAAGATTACACGTTTTTTTAATGTTCTGCCGTTTAAAAGAAAATTGGAAAAGCACTCATTTCTTTTCCTCTAATGATCTGGAAGACTTACCTTCTCATATGCATTTTCTAGGAATTCAACTGGACTTTTCCCAAATGCTATAGCATGTCCAAGGAATGGAACTGGAGAGAAAATGTATGGTGGACTTTTCTACAAGAAAACAAAACAAAACAAAAACCTTCCAGTTTACATTTCCTATTACAAAACATTCAGTTTAGTTTCGTGACTAAAAAAAAAAAAGAAACTTGTCCTTAATATTAAAAAGTTACCAAGGGCTTCCCTGGTGGCGCAGTGGTTGAGAGTCCACCTGCTGATGCAGGGGACACGGGTTCTTGCCCCGGTTTGGGAGGATCCTACATGCTGCGGAGCAGCTGGGCCCGTGAGCCGTGGCCACTGAGCCTGCGTGTCCGGAGCTTGTGCTCCGCAACGGGAGAGGCCACAACAGTGAGAGGCCCGCGTACCGCAAAAAAAACAAAAACAAAAACAAAACAAAACAAAACAAAACAAAAAGTTACCAAAAGATTAAGCACCAAAAGTAACTTAACAACAAACAAACCGCAAATACCTTAGCAGAATAGCCATAGTAAAAAGAGCAGAGGGCTTCCCTGGTGGCTCAGTGGTTGAGAGTCCACCTGCCAATGCAGGAGACACGGGTTCGTGCCCTGGTCCGGGAAGATCCCACATGCCGCGGAGCGGCTGGGCCCGTGGGCCATGGCCGCTGGGCCTGCGCATCCGGAGCCTGTGCTCCGCAGCGGGAGAGCCCACGGCAGTGAGAGGCTCGCGTACCGCAAAAAAAAAGAGCAGAAACTCAAAACCTAGTATAAGATAAACAACTAGACAAACACCAAGGCGTTGCAATTATAAATGCTGAACACTTTCTAGAATATGCCCAGTATTATTAGTGGCTCTAGGCAACTATCCTAATCATTAGTAGAAAAAAACAGAAAAGTCAAACTATGGTTTCTTCACCACTTATTTCTACTACCACTCACAATTTTAGTCCCAAAATCTTGACTAAAGAAGGTAGGGAAAAAGACAAAGTAATGTGAGGGAAAGAAGGGAAATGTTTAAGAAGCTACACTGATCAGTAAACAGAACACATTTCATGCTTCTCTCAACAAATGATCTAGATCTGTTGATTCTACACAGAGAGTAGATCAGCTTTAGCAGGAACATTTTAGCACACACTATAAAAGGTACTTCAGATGCCCCAAAATGAGACCTGCAGATTACAACATCAAGTCTCCTGGAAATCAAACTTGGAATGATAAAAAAGGATAATACTCCTCATATCTTTCGTGGTCTCAAATAGTAAGGAGCTCTACAAACTCACTCTTTTGGACAATAGCAGCAACAATCTTAAAACGCTAAAGTTACCTTTGTCTTTCCAAAGACAAATAACACTTCCTCAAAAATACCACATGTAGGAAAAAAAAAACTGCCGGAAAAAAAACCAAACTGCCTCATGTCTGTTATGGTTCAAACAAAAATAATTTTTAAAACTACTTGGTCAATAGTTTATATATTCCATTGTCAGTAAAAGGGTCGTTTTAAAGGCTACTTGGTTTGTCTGGCTAAGGATGCCTTCATCAAATGTATTAGGGAAGCATGAAGCTAGTGTTCAGTAAAGCCGCTAAGTTAGAGGATCTGGTATTTTATTAGCATCATAGGAAGGTCCCTACAACACTCCAGTCACTCTCACTCTACCAAACTGAACATAGCTCCTTTCATACTGATGTAAATCGCCATTAGAGGTAATGACACAGCCCACAGGACACTGAACCACACAAGGGTAGCCACCAGGATGACGGCCACCAGGATGACGGCCACCAGACGGCCAGCAGGGCCGAAGCTGCCAAAAACATCACCACCAGGGCCCCCACCAGGCCCGAAACCCCCCTGCGGCGGCCAGCACAGCCAACCGGACGCTCAGCGCCACAGCCAGGGCCGCAGCCACCGGATCCGGCCGTGGCCATTAGGGCCACCAGTGCCTTAGCCAACACTGCCAGCACTACGACCACAATCGAGGCAAGCACGACCCCAGCCAGGACCAGACACGCGGCCACCACCAGAAACGCGACCGACATCGGGGCGCCCAGCAGCAAGCCCAGCATGGTCAAGGCAGTCGCGACCGCCAGCGCCACCAGCATCATTGCCGCTGCCACCCTCCCCCACCCCATCCCCCAGCGCGCCCGCCGCCACTGCCCAGCCCAGCACCACCGCGGTTCCAGACCCCGGCTAGCCCTTCGGTAGCCCTGGTCGCATCGTCCCCCTCCAGAACCCCCGGGGATGCACGTACCGCCCCAGGCGGCAGTGGGGCCAGGTGGCCGACGGCGAGGCGGAGCAGGTAGACCAGGCTGAGCGTGAAGGCGCAGGCAATGAGTAGCATGGATAGGAGGTTGCCGCCTGTCACTTGCTCCATAGCCTGCCCCAGCACCGACCTGCCCGCTTGCAGTAAGCCCAGCACCACCATCCCGGCCGCCACCCCCGCGTCAGTTCACCGGAGACGCTGGAGGCCGAGGTCGCCCCGGCTCCTCCGAATCGACGGAGGGAGAAGAACCGGCTCACGCGACCGGAGGCGGCCCCGGCCCGCAGGTCCCCTACTAAATCCAGCCCCACCCCCTACTCCCGGCTCCCTAGCGCACCACCCTGTGCGTCACAGAACGGGGCGGGGCCTGGATCTGGCCGCGCCCCTTAAAAAGGACCTCCACAACGCCGAGGTCTCCTTAAGCCAGGAGAGAGGACATGAAGAAGAAGGCGGCACCTAAGGCACGGGTGGTACAGAGACAGAAGAGTACGTGGGCTTAAGAGGAGATCACCCTCTAAGAATCGCGGGACACCGGAGCATGTGTGTCCTGGGTGCGAGGCGCCAGGACACGGCGCCGCTATGGGACGGGCGGAAGGATCTCAGAACGAGGGTAGCGGCTGCGGAGGCGCGCGCTCTGTGATTGCACCGCGTGCTGCTGAGGTGATCTCGGCTTATTCCGCGTCAGCGGGGCGGGTGGATGGGGCGCCGCCCCCTGCCTAGGCGAGCGAAGGCACCGCGTCTGAACCTGTTCGGGGTCCGCGTCGTGGCCATTCGGAGAGACAGTTTCAAATATTCGCGAAAAGGGAGATTGCGAAAGACGCCGTCTACCCACAGAAGGTTGGGACGCCGAGGTCAGTCCCATCTCACCCCAAGTAAAACCAGTCTGACAGGTATTGAAGTGCGGACATAAAGGTGACAAGTCTTGGTTGTTGGGTGTTCTGCCTTCTCCAGAAACAGGTTTTACAAGCTAAATTTGTATGTTATAGGCCGTCGTGACCTACTGGAGGCAACATTTCCCAAGAATGCCCCTTATTCTGACCGTTTAGGACCAGAAAGATTTTGAAGCGGGAGTTCAGTCCTCCTGCTACAGTCAACCTGATCTCATCCACTCCCGTGGTTTCAAAGAAGCGTGTATATAAAATGACTGCCAAATTGAACCGTCCTGTTAGCTGACTGTCACGAGCCCCTGACCAGATTCATTTCTTTATTCAGTCGACCTTAAGAGCTGGGTACTGTGCTAGGCATTGAGGGTAGAGAAGGGAATGAGAACTGTGAGGCCCTCGGGGAAGGAGCAGCTAATAGCGAATTGCCTGTTCTGACACCTCTGCCTAGAGAGCTGATGCTCATGTCATAGTTAATGCAAAACTAAACTCATAAATCTCCGCCCACCTCGCTGCCAACCTTCTCCTCCTGTAATGCCTCTGTAGGAAGGGCACCACTGTCCACCAAACTGCCCTTCTCCGCTGTGCCTCACATCGAATCAGACACCGAGTCCTGTAATTCCACCACCTTAAATTTCTCCATTCTTGCCACTGCCCTAGGTCAGGCCCTCATCATTGCTTGTCTGCATTACTGCAGTAGTATGCTACCTGGTCTCTGCTTCCGTGCTTGCCTTTGATCTATCCTCCACACGGCTGCCATTTCTTCCATCACTAAAACTGTGTTGCAGTCGTCTCCAGTCGGTTTCCTCTGCTACAAGATGAACTTGAGAATAGGGATTGTGTCTTTTAATCGTTTTTATATTCTGCATTTATTCTAATACATAGCAGTTCACAAAGTGTGGTTCATGGCCTTCTGGGGATCCCCAGAACTCCAGGGGGTGTATGCAAAATCAAAGCCCTTTATAATAATACCATTATTTGCTTTTTTACTGCTGGAATTTGCAGTGATGGTGTCAAATTAATAGTAAATAAAACTTCTGGGACCTTAGCACAAATCAATGGCAAGTGGCACCAAACTCTAGTAGTCATTATTCTTCACTGCCATGCACTTGCAGTAGAAAAAAATTGCCTGCTTCACTTAAGAAGGTCCTTGATGAAATTGTAAGCATTAATTTTTTTAAAGGTCAGCCATTGAGTACATGTATTTTAACTTGCTGCTTTATTCACAGAATGGCATTTTTGCTTGAAAGAACAAGTGACAAACTTTGATCCTTCAGATTTGGATATTTGACAGATGTTTTCTTTGAAAATGAAGTCAGCCTCTCCTTTAAAAGAAAATCACTGGCAGTACTTGTTGTCAATGATAAAATTAAAGCTTTCAAATAAAAATTAAGAATTTTAGAAAACATATTTACCACTATGAACTTGACAACTTACCAATTCTTGAGACTTTTCTACAGAGAAAATTTAATAACAAGTGGAGTTTGTATAATAAAATGTGTCAGCATATTGAATCTTTGCATAATTAAGAGCCAGTATATTCAGAGGTACAATGCGTGATGTTACAAGATCATGAGTGAGTGAAACATCCATTCAAAGTACAACTTAGACCAATAGATTTTCATATAACAGAATACAAAAAGTTCATTGATACAGTTTCAGACTCTACATGCAACTAACTTTTAAGATACTACCACTTGTGAAGAATATCTATAATTATCTGAAAAAGTTACTAAAATATTCCTCCCTTTTCCAGCTCTACAGCTGTGTGAAGCCAGGTTATTTTAATGTACTTCAATCAAAACAATATAGTTAGCACAGTAGATTGAGAGCACATGAGAATTCAGCTGTCTTACATTAAGCCAGGCATTAAACAGATTTGCAGAAATCTAAAACAATGCCACCTCTCTCTTTTTTGTTTTTGAAAATATAACTGTGTTCATAAAAATGCATTAACATGGGATTGTTATTTTTAATAAATTAATAAACATTTTCATTTCTCCACTTTAATTTTTACTACTATAAATATTTATAGATATAACACACTTTTTAAAAAGTTCTTTAGAGTTCTTAATTTTTAAGTTTGTGAAGGATTCCTGAGACCAAGAAGTTTGAAAACTGCTGACCTAGAGTATGATATGTGGTGTTTTCAAATTTTGTTCTCTGTGGAGCCAGTTGCATACCACCAGTACTACCCTCCTGTGAAATCATTTAAATTCAAAACCTGTTATTCATTAAAACTTCAAGCTAGGCCCATTGTATAACCATAGTTTTTGTTATTTTATTTATTTATTTTGTTGTTGTTGTTATTTTAATATGAGTTTTCCAAGGTGATGTTTCAGAAGCACATCATAAAATGAAAAGGGAGATTGTTGCTTCACCATGGATTCAACCCTACTATTATCTTATTAGTTGAGTATGGTAATTCAACTTTTTCTTATGTTGCGCATACTTCTCATCAGACCACTCTTTTAATATTATTGAAATTAAACTTGGTTCCTTATTGTGATCTAAGAATGGACTGAAATGCTGGGTGATTGATAAACAAAGCATCTGTGATCAAAGTCAGAGTTTCTTTGTTTAAATATTTTTAATGTTTATTTAAATAATAAGATGCTTGACTGAAAATAAGCTAGGATCATTTCTTAAAAGTTTTCTTCCCTTTTTGTAATCTTCCTCTTATATATTTGGGAGGGAGAGGAGGATTATATTAAGTTGACTCCTGAATCAGTATAGATTGCAGCCATTTTTCCAAAGAGCTTTTCCCCTCTTTGCTCGGCCTTGAGCCTCTGCTCACTTTCCCATAATTCCTTAGTAAGATGATGCTCTCTGACAGAAAGGGTGTTCCCCTTAAAATACCCAAAACCACACTATTGACATATGACCTTACCTTTACAACTTTATTGAAGGATTATAGGTAACTAAATAAATTTTAGTACCCAAGAGAAAAACTAAAACCAAATGCTCAGGGCTTCCCTGGTGGCGCAGTGGTTGAGAGTCCGCCTGCCGATGCAGGGGACGCTGGTTCGTGCCCCGGTCCGGGAAGATCCCACATGCCGCGGAGCGGCTGGGCCCGTGAGCCATGGCCGCTGAGCCTGCGCATCTGGAGCCTGTGCTCCACAACGGGGGAGGTCACAACAGTGAGAGGCCCACGTACCGCAAAAAAAAAAAAAAAACACACACAAAAAACAGATGCTTAAATATGACTATTTCTAGAGTCAAAGGAAAAGAACAAAACAAACATTTCATGGGGACTGGGGGTCCCCTTCATGGACACAGAACAGTATCTGGTTGTGTTTAAATTTACTTCTCTGTTACTACTCTTTGAAGGAGCTTTCTTTAATCCCTACTGTAAAAAAAAAATCTCCATTTAGGAGGACTCTAACCTGTACCCACAGAGATTTGTTCTACCCTAGGAAGCACAGCCCAGCTCACAAACTCCATCCCCGCTGCAGAGGATAGAGGACACAATTTACAGGAGACAGGACACAGTTCTCCAATACATTTCCCTAAGTCTGAGTTTTTCAGTAAGAGGCAGTTAAGCAAAACCATCCCATTTGGCGCCTCGAGTTCTAGGCCCCTCAAGTCTCTACACCAGTGAGAAATGAAATGCACACCTTCATTCCTCCTGTAGTTTTCTGGTAACTTACTGGACCAAACACAACACACACACACACACATACACACACACACACACACACACACACACACACTCTCTCTCCAAGGACAAACATTTCTCAACTCTGGGACAATGGAAGAGAAACATTTTCTTAAATGATATTTCTTAAACATTTCCAGCTAAATTTACACAGATTTCCCTGCCCTTAGCAGAGATGGCCACTATACATGATTACAGAGAGAAGTCATTTCCCATTGTTCACACCAGCATTATTCGCCATAACTGAAACATGAAAGCATCTCAAATGTCCATCAATGGATTAATGGATAAGCAAAATGTGGCATATAGATACAATGGAATATTTTTCAGTCTTAAAAAGGAAGGAAATTCTGCCCTTTCCTCACCTGCCACTAGGTGTTCGGTCCTGAGGAAGCTAAGTCTGTGCTGGGGTGAGGCCCTCACTTCAGTGGCCTAGCACCACGCCCAGAAGTGCCGTCATTCTTGACATGCCCAGCAAAATGCGTAGGAGCATGAGAGACCAATGGAGGAATGTCTCCTAACAATGCCTGCCCTTCTTTATATAGCTTCTGTTATGGAATGAATGTTTATGTGTCCCCAAAATTCTTATGTTGAAGCCCCATCCCCCCATTGTGACTGTATTTGGAGATGAGGCCTGTGAGGAGGTAATAATAGTTAAATAAGATCATAAGGGTGGGACCCTAATCTGATAGGGCTGATGTCCTTATAATAGAAGATGAAGATATGTCATCTTCTTGCTCTCTCCATTATGTGCGGACACGGTGGAAGGCAGCTGTCTACAAGCTAGGAAGAGAGCTCTCACCAGGAACCAGATCAGCCAGCATCTTGATCTTGGACTTCCCAGCCTCCAGAACTGTGAGAAATAAATTTCTACTGTTACACCCAATCTGTGATATTTTGTTATGGCAGCCCATGCTGACTGATCTACTTCTTATCAGGATAGTTGTTTCAGCACAATTCTCACCTACCCCAGGCAGCCTGTCCTGGCATTATGATTTAGGTATTCCTGCTCTGTGTTCTCATAGTGCTTTCTTTTTATCTCTGTTCTAACACATGTCACACTCTAGGTATTCATTCATTCTTTCATTCACTTGAATATAAAATATATGTATTTATTGAGCTCTTACCGTATGCCAAAGCACTCATCTTGGTACTGGGTACAAAGTTGCAAATAAAAAGTCTTTCTTTTCATGGAGCTAATAAACACATAAACTTAAGTTTAAGATAAGCAGGGCAGTTTGATTAAGAAAGACTTGGGAGAAAGGAACTACTTTTAATTTGGGGGTTAGGGAAGGCTTCGTTAAGGAGGTAACATTTGAGCTAAGACCTGGATACTGAGAAGGATAAGTCCATGAGAGAATCAAAAGGAAGAGTGTTCTAGGCAGAAGGAACAGCAAGTGCAAAGACCCTGGGTTAGGAATGGGCAAATTAGCTCGTTCAAGAAACAGAATAGATAGCAAATGTGACTGGGCATGGTAGGTGAAGGAGAGAAAGGTCAGCACCATAGCCACAGAACCAGATATAGAGCTTTTTGCTATGGTGTGTGTGATTTAATTTAAATTAAAAATTTTTTAATATAGCAGTGTGATATTATGTGTTAGTATATGTGTGGGCAATTGCCACAATATGGAATATAACTCTCAGGATGGTCAGCTAGAATTTGACTCAGGAAGGTCATATCAGAGGCAACTACTAAAAGCTAGATACCAGAGGCTTTGCAAATTTGCATAGTGAATGTTAGAAATGTGTTTTCATTGGTAAAATTATAATATGTAAATATAGAATAAAATGCTAGTTGTTAGAAATGGGTTTTTAATTGAAGATATTAGTGACATTTTATATATATATTGTACTGGCTAAAATATTTCAGAGATACTCCTGAATATACAAATTTTATCCAAAAATCCAATTTAAAAAATAAACAAAGGACTCAAATAGACACTTCTTCAAAGAAGATATACAAATAGCCAATAAGCATATGAAAAAAATGCTCAACATCGCTAATCATTGGGTAAATGCAAATCAAGTTCACAATGATATACCACTTCATATCAATTAGAATGGCTATTATCAAAAATACAGAAAATAACAAGTCGTACCAGGATAAGTGCACTCTTGTGCCCTTCTGGTGGGAATATAAAATGGTGCGCCATTTTGGAAAACAGTATGGTGATTTCTCAAAAAACTAAACAGAATTACCATATGATCCAACAATTTCACTTCTGGATGTATATCCAAAAGAAGTGAAAGTTGGGACTTGAACACCCATGTTTATAGCAGCATTATTCACAAAAATCAAAAAGTGGAAGCAACTCAAGTGTCCATTGACAGATAAATGGATAAACAAAATACGGTGTATATATACACAATGGAATATTATTCAAGCTTAAAAATGGATGAAATTCTGATACACACTACAACATAGATGAACCTTGAAGACATTATGCTTAATGAAATAAGCCTGACATAAAAAGACAAATATTGTATGATTCCACTTCTGTGAGATACCTAGAGACAGAAAGTAGTATGTGGTTACAAAGGTTGAGGAGAAGGGCAAAGGGAGAGTTATGGTTTAATGGGTTTGGGGTTTCAATTTGGGATGATGAAAAGTTATTGAGGTAAATGGTGGTGATTGTTGCACAACAGTGTGAATGTACTTAATGCCACTTAAAAATGGTCACGATGGTAAATTTTATGAGTGCTTTACTACAATTAAAAAAAAAATTCCATCCAGCCCCATAGCCTGTTCTGTTAAGGATGACTCTCCAGGCTCAATCCCTAAATTGTCATTTGTCCAGCTAAGGATTTGGAAGATTCTGGTTGCCTAAAATAGACTATAAGGTTAACTGGATCTTGCCTCTAGTATATTGTCACATTTGCCTCCAATGTATCTTTCCTGAAAGGTGTGGTTAGAATACTAAAAAATGACAGAGCTGGGACTTCATATATTACATAACTTTGTGTGTGTGTGTGTGTGTGTGTGTGTGTGTGTGTGTGTGTGTAAGAATTGTCCAAGCAAGTGCTTCATTGATAGAGTGAGGTTTTGGGGGAATGTAACTAAACCTCACTCACCTGAAACTATTGATGGCTACCCCTGTCTACCAAAAACAAAACAAAACAAACAAAAAATTAATATTCCTGAAAATATTGGTACACTGAGCAAGATTATGTTCAGATAAATTTCAAAAGAAGTGAGAACTCTAATTTCTGTAAGAAGCCGAACTTTGAAATGTGGAAAATAACACATGCATGCTAGCTAGTATGCTTTTGGGTATGTGTTCTATAAAGCAGGGGTCCCCTACCCCCGAGTCAAGGACTGGTAGCCAAGCTGAGGACTGGGCCGAGGACATGTTAGGAACTGGGCTGCACTGCAGGAGGTGAGTGGCAGGTGAGCAAGTGAAGTTTCATCTGCCGCTCTCCGTTGTTCCCCATCGCTCCCATTACCACCTGAACCATCCCCCTGCCTCCGTCCGTGGAAAAATTGTCTTCCACAAAACAAGTCCTTGGTGCCAGAAAGGTTGGGGACCACTGCTATAAAGGATGGGGGATAGTTAGAAACAAACTCATGTACCTAACTGTCGAAAAGCTGTAGTAACTGGTGGTGAAAGCATTGTGCCAGTCTGACTTTGAGGAGGCTTAATCACCTCTTCTGTGTTTAGGTTGAGGTTAAAGATTTAATGAAGGAAGAAAGAATGTTGCCGTAGTTGAGGCTAGAATGCATAGCATAAGTGGAAAGAGAATAATGTGGAGAAGTGAAAGTAGCCACATTCATCCACAAGCAGAGCCGTTGCCTAGGGATATGACAAGATTATTTTCTGAGAGACTATCAGCAAGAACACAAAAATTAATAGAGTGAGAATTTGACAGAGGGCACAAAGTTGCAAAGTGAGGACATTAAAGTTTACACAAAGCTCCAGTTACAAACTATAAAAAAATAATTTGCTCAAGACAAGGAAAAGTAGGATGGAATTTAGTTACCCAGAAGAGACCTAAAGAAGGAGACATTGTTCTGTTAATAGGGTATATTTAGGACCTTAAGCAGCCACCACCATATGGGAGACTGAGAAGAAACTTAAACTAAGGTCCTCAAAACGAAGGAAGAAAACTTCAGCTACGTCATCCTGCTTTTTGGTTCTTGCAGGAAACACTGGCCCAAAGCCAATATTATTATAATTTTTTAAGCAAAGAGATGGAAAAGCATTCCAGAAATGATATACATAGAAACTAGGAGTTCTGCTTCTATTTAGGATGAAGAAAACCACATAAGAACATTGCCTCCTTCTTAAATCCAAACTCCAGGGGAAAAAAAATTTCAAAAATGATAGCTTTTGAAACCATTAGAGAGCCGTGGTTTCAAGGTAACCAAGCAAACCGAATTTAAGTATTGACAAACTCCTCTGAGGAGAGATGTGACTCTTGAACCATTTCAGTTTTGGGAGAGCCAAGAAAAATTAAGTGGTCACCATAGAAGCATGTAAGAGTAATGTGCTAACATTATTAAAATGAATTTCTTAGGGCCAAGCTATTTTTCGTCAAATAGAAAATTCGTCGAGAGAAAATTTGGATTAAAATAAATATTAAAGGGAATTCTTTAGGCAGGAGGAAAATGATTCGAGATGGAAGGATAGAAATGCAGGAAGGAATGAAGAACGCTGGGAGAAATAATTGTATATATGTGCATATATATTGACTTTAAAAGCAACAATTATAAAGTTAGCCAATTTAAATATAGAATTAAATGCATGATAACACAACAAGTGAAGAGGAGAGAACACACATTAAGGAGTTTTAGCTCTTGCATATTTGCTATATGTATATTGTGATTTCTAATGTAATCTCTAAAAGAATAGCAATAAAATTAATACAAAAAAGAATAAAAATGATTGGTAAAATTAAGACAGATCAAGAGAATAAACACAAAACAGATGAGACAAATAGAAAACATATAGCAAGATGGTAGATATAAAACTAAATATATTGAGTGATGTCAGTGAAAATGGCAGTCAAAAGTTCCTAAAATTCTCCCCTCAAAAATAACAAGAAAACAGACCCCAAAAATGTCAGAATCAATTTTTTCAGAACTCTGAAAATTAACCAAAACCTGTCAGCAATCCATGGAGCATTTATTTATTATTTAAGTTTATTTATTTATTTTTTGGCAGCATTGGTTGCTGCACGTGGGCTTTCTCTAGTTGTGTTGAGTGGGGGCTACTCTTCGTTGCGGTGCACGGGCTTCTCATTGTGGTGGCTTCTCTTGTGGAGCACAGGCTCTAGGCGCATGGGCTTCAGTAATTGTGGCATGTGGGCTCAGTAGTTGTGGCTTGCAGGCTCTAGAGCGCAGGCTCAGTAGTTGTGGTGCACGGGCTTAGTTGCTCCGCGGCATGTGGGATCTTCCTGGACCAGGGCTTGAACCCGTGTCCCCTGCATTGGCAGGTGGATTCTTAACCACTGCACCACCAGGGAAGCCCAGCAGCTGGATTCTTAACCACTGCGCCACCAGGGAAGTCCCATGGAGGATTTATTAAAGAAAAGCCGCTGTAGGGACTTCCTACAACTAAAGAGCCCTACCAGCGCAACCAAATAAATAAATTTTATTTTTTTAAAAAAAGGAAAAGCAGCCGTATCTTGATAAGAACAGCAAGCTTAGTGGTGTTTTAACGTACTTTGCTCCCCATCCTCCCTCTGCAGTAGCTTTGAAAACTAACCACATGCAGTCACTGGAGGGAGCAAAAGGATTTACATTGGTGAAAACCCTATTAATATAGACTTACATAGGTGTAAATCTTCATGATCTTGGATTAGAAAATGGTTTCTTATATGTAACACCTAAAGTACAAGCAATAGAAAAGTAGGTAAATAGAACTTAATCAAAGTTTAAAACTTTTATACTTCAAAGGACACTATCAAGAAAATGAAAAAGCAACCCACAGAATGCAAGAAAATTTTTGTAAATCATACATCTGATAAGGGACTTGTATCTAGACTACAAAACGAGCTATTACAACTCAATAAAGACAAACATAACCCAATTTAAAAATAGGCAAAGAATCTGAATAGATAATTCTCCAAAGAAGATATAGTAATGGCCAATAAGCACATTAAAAGATGCTCAACAGCATTAGCCATGAGGCAACTGCAAATCAAAATCACAATGAGAGGATAAAATGACGCATGGGACAGAGTGAGGTGCAGTCGTTCACCTAGGCTTCAGCCCGGCTTCTGGAGATGAAATGATGTGATTCCTGGGATTTGCTTCAAAATAATCTGACCTATTGGAAAATTCTATGAGAGAAGCTCAGAAGAGCCAGCTCTGTGCCTGTGGATGTCATGTGCCATAGGAATTGATGTTTTCAGTGGTTATGAAGAATAGTGGTCCTTTGTGTTCATAGTAAAGTTTGCAAGTAATGATGTTTTTCTTCCAGTGAGCATTTGGGATCCCATGCCGCCTGCAGGGGAAGTGTGGAATCCTAACCACTGGACTACCTGGGAACTCCCAGTACTAGACCTTTTGGAAGGAGTTGGAGAGTAGGGGTAGTGGCTCAGAAAGAGCTTCTCTTTCAGAAATGTGGCTGCTAAGCCCCAGTGCCTGTGATACTTGTGCTTCACAACCACAAACTTCGAAGGTGGGAGTCAATCATTTTGATAAGTCTCCTGAAAGGAACAGCTAGCAGGAGCTGAACCCTTTTTCCATTTGGCCTCGTGGCAAAGGCAGAGATCACACCAGCAGCTCCACACAGTATGATGTGCTCACTAGTGCCCTCTGAACAATCTTCTGGTACCTTGCCTAAAGACAATGCCCCATTTTGTTGGGATTCCTTGGATGAGGATGGATTGGATGACTCCTTGCTGGAACTGTCTGATGGAAAAGATGATGGCCATTTCAGTTTCACGGAGGAAGATTCAGGAGCTTTTGAAGGATGATGACCTATCAAATGAGCACTTTTCTTGGGGAGGAGGCTTGTCTAACGATGACAGCAGGAATGTTGAGAAGGGAGGGAAAGGGAGTCAAATTCCACTTGATACTCCCCAAGAGAAAAATTCATTGTACAGCTTGGGACCAGAAGCTGAGACCTCTGGCCTCTTCAAACTACCTCAACTAAATACATCAGCTGGTCATGGACCAACTCCTACTAAACCATTGAACAGACGCTTTGCACTAGAAAAGAATCTTATAAAAGTTACAGTTGCACCATTTGATCCAACAGTTTGTGATGTTGCACTTGATAAGGACAAGACTGATACATCCGAAGTTACTGAAAAACCCTCCTCCCTTGGAGAAGAGATGAGAGAAGATGGTCTTAGCCTAAGTGAGAGCACAGTTTTCACAGAATCTGAAGGGATCAGCCCCAATAATTCTGCCTATGATGGGCCCCCACTCCCTTCTTCAAACAGTAAGTTTCAACAAACTGTCTCTGATAAAAATATATCTAACAGTAAGAAGCCTACACCTGTAACCTCTCAGATATTGAACCATTCAAAGACTCCTTCTAATATGGGGTCATCCTGGAGAAATGGATCACATAAATCAAGTTTTGAAATGAGGTTTCCAGTTGTTTCCAGTTCATCAAACAAACATTTTCTTGACAAAGATTCTGGGAAGCTGAAGGTACATGAAAAAAGACTAGGCAAGGTCATTCCTGTTCTGCAAACCAAAACAAGGACTAATATTCTGACGTTTTCACCATCAGATCTAAAAAAGCAGAAGCAAAGTTATCTCAGGAATGTCATTGCTCATATAGAAGACCCAGTGAACTCTAACCAAGGTACCTTGGGGGAGCTGTGTGCCTTGATGGATCACGTTTATCACATACAGAACCCAAAATGGCAGCATCCTTTGGACCTCACCAGGTGAAACTATGCCTGGTTCCAACAGAAATCTCTGCAAAAATACAATCTGACTCAGTGGGTTGACGGGAACATGTGAAGCCACCATCGGTTCCAGCGTCTACCAGATTTCCTGTACAGTCCATTTGTCTCCTCCCATCAGCAATGAAGGTCCCTATCCAGGGTCCTGTCCAGAGCAGCATCTCATCTTCTGCTGCTTTGTGCTTTGTAGATTTTAAAATTTATTTTTCACAACATTTTTATTTAAAGAACTTGTCACCTTTTGGAAATGCCCATTGCTGACTTGAAATTTTTTGTATAAGGTCCTTCCTGTTTGTGTGTGTCTATGCATTTAAGCAGTGTTGAGTTGATATAGTTTTAATTTTTTAATTTAAATTGAAGGTGGCTACCGCCTGAAAGCCAGCATTAAGTCAAAACACCCAGGCTCAAGCAAAACACCCACCTCTGTGCAGAGGTGAAGTCTACTTCTGGTGCCCAGAAGAAATCATCTTTTAATCTCCTATGAGGAAGAGATTCTTTATCAGGCTGCAAGCCAGTGTTAATTATTGCTGGTGACTTATAAATGGATACAAGTCACTTTTAGCAACCCCTCTTACTTTTTTTATTTGAATCTCCGAATACCTGTCAGTATTTTAAAAGTTGGTAATCCAGCACATCTGAAGAGTTGAAAGGACAAATTAAAAGTGTAAATCTTCTCTTCTTTTTGTACCTACTAGCTGCCTTTATTTTTTGGCTTTTTTTTTATTCTTCATTAAATTTATTTTGCACAATAGTGTTTACAAATCTTGTACATCTTAACTCTAATAGAAGAATAGCAATAACAACCCCTGTTGACTAACAACCCCTGTTGATGACTAACAACCCCTGTTGATTTGCAGTCTTGTGACTGTTTGCCTTCTCTGCCTTTCTTCAAGGATTTTCCTTCTTTTTTCCCCAGTGACCTTAGGGCTCTACCAGCATATTCCTGTATCCTGTTAGACATAGATATGCCTCTTAAGAAAAGCCTTACTGTACTCATTATTGAAGAACCACCTACCCAGAGTCTTGACTCTAGGACAGGCCAGAAAGCAGTGCTATTGAGAGGTGTCAGTTGGTCTTCAGTTTCATCTGCTGAACCCCAACTTCAAGTATGAGTTGACATATTAGTCAGTGAGCTTCCATCCTGTGGGAGAGACTTTGGAGAAGCTGTCTTTTGTCTCCATTATTAGTTAATAAGAGGTGCCTTTTGGTCCAGGATGTTACCATCTCCTTACTTGGTCAAATCTCTGATGTACAGTTTTACAAAACTACTAAAGTGGATCTAAAATAGTTTTGATTAAGCCTGTGCTCAAAGCATTACCTGATCTTGAGGGTAATGCTATGTGCAGCTATCTTAATGGATGTCTTAGGAGTTTGTTATTCTCTTTACAGACAGCTCTAGACATCTCTTGGGAGATGTCTGGCATTTGTGCTGCTGTTCACTCTCTGTGAAGGTTGTACCTAGTTGCTATAGCACGGCCTGTGATACTGGTCTCACTGCCTCTGTCTGGTTTTGTTCTTCCATAAGCCCCATCTTTGTATGCCAGTAACCCATCTTAAACATCCTACCCTGCTTTAGAAACTGACTTGGGAGAAACTTGGTCATAGTTACCAGTAAACTTAGATGGACATCCCTAAGTGTTAACTATTTCTATCCAGTCAAGGATTCTCTTTTCCTTCAACATTTGGTTTAGAGTCTGGGACCAAAATGCAAAGGGGAAGAGTTCTGTTCAAAGGCAAGAGTCAAAATCTGTTATTTCAGTTGGCATTGCCTATATCAGTCACTTCTCCAGGTTTCCGTAAATTAGCTTGATGGAATGGGACAAACATCCACCTTTGGAACTATAGCATAGTTAGAATTCATTGTTACTGGAATAACTAGCATTGCAGTTGTCTTGTTCCCCACAGATAACCAAGGAGTAAAGGGACAGCCTTTTGCTTAGGCAAAAGTCTAAGACTCATGTTCCTGCCTCCCTGGTACAGGAGGGTTTAAGACTGATATGTAATGGGAGCATCACTTTTGCCAAATCAAATGAGTGACGGGTTAACGAGAAAATGTGACAATCACATTTTGTCTTTGCTCAAATAATTCTGTTTTTCCAAAGCTTTAGCAGCTTACTTAAATCTGTTAGACTGGGGAAGGAGAAAACTGTTCCCTAGCAGTTAACGTGGTATTCTTTAAGAAGAAAAACAAAGCCAAAGAAAACTCATTATTAGGCATGTTTGCCTTAAAGACAGTAGTGGGTAGAATCTAGAGTTTTAATCTGTTTTTAAAAGCTACATATCTCATATTTGGTGTTGGCCTCTAAGTCTAATTTTCATGTAGAATTCTTGCCATGTTGTTTTATTTGCATAAGCATTGTGCGCATTTAACTGCCTACCTAGCCTTCTTCATCTGTGATGACCTTCTCGCCACAGGGATCTTGACAATACAGAGTATGAATGTGCTGTTTACATAGTTTACTTGTAAGTAAAGAGCCTGAAATAACCTGTAGTTCTGCATCTAATGCGGACCCCAATTTACTTTGGTTGTTGTCAGGATCAATTATGAAACTGAAGTTTGGTGCCTCCTCTTTATCATGTTTTTCCCCTTGTAGCAGTTGTGTTTAATGTCATTAAAAAGAAATAAAAGTTCTTGTCAGTGAAAAAAAATCACGATGAGATACCATGTCATGGGATGTGTATAATAAAAAACAAAATTTTAATGAAAATAACAAGTGTTGGAGAGGATGTGAAGAGATTGAAACCCTCATATATTGCTGATGGGAATAGAAATGGGTTCTGCCACTGTGGAAAACCATTTGATGGTTCCTCAAAAAGTTAAACATAGAGTTATCATATGACCCAGGAATTCCATTTCTAGTTATACACCCAAAATAATTTTTTAAAGATGTTTAAACAAAAACTTGTAAATGAATGTTCATAGCAACCAAAACGTGGAAACAACCCAAATTTCCATCAACTGATGGATAAACAGAATACAATAGAACATTATTCAGCCATAAAATGGAATAAAATATTGATGCATGCTCCAACAAGAGGTCATGTATTATATGATTCCATTTATATGAAACATCTAGAGTAGGCAAATCCATAGAGACAGAAAGCAGATTATTAGTTGCCAGGGGCCAGGGGGAAGGGAAAATGGAGAGTGACTGCTAATGGTCCTGGGGTTTCTTTCTGAAGTGATGAAAATATTCTGGAATTAGATGGTGGTGAAAGGTACACAACTCAACTAATTATACACTTTAAAAGGATGACTGTTAAAAATAAAAGATGACTGTTATGGCATGTGAATATATCTTAAAAACCCACCCCAAAATATCAGTAATTAAATGGAAATAGATACTCAAATCAAAAAGCTAAAATTGTCAGACCGATTAAAAAACAAAATGTAACTATACAAAAAATATTTTATGGGAAATCTTTCAGGATCTAGACATCAGTTTCCAAGATATTGATATAATATCAAGTTCATCAAAAATAGGAGAGGAGGAAGTCCAATTGCAAAGTGGCAGATTCTGTCATGTACCAACATGAACACACAGTTAACTACAGTATTTAATATGGCTGCTATATTAGAGATTTAAATTTCGCCTGTCATAGATTTAATATATTTGGTCTTTGAGTCATGTTTTGCTCTAGTATATGCTTAATTATTTCAAATTGCTTTTATTCTTTCATTACTAATGTTATGAATATTATTGTATAATATATTTATAGCATAATAATTAAAGAAATAAGTTCTCATAACCATTATTTTCTAGATATTTTTGTAATTACATTGCAAATCTTATTTTTGTTCCAAGATTTGATCTCAGGGAGAGGGGAGAGGATATGATCTGGGCTAAGTCTTAGGGAAGATGCATGGAAATTAGCCAGGAGAGGTAGGTATTCAGAGAAAAGGAGAACATGTTCCATGCAGAAATAAGAGTAAAGGCAAACGAGAGAATGAGAGTTCATCGCATATCTGAGGAGTTTCGAAAAGCTTGGCTTGACTGGAGAATAATGGGGAAAGAATGGAGTGATCTAGGCTATAAAAGAAATAATTTTAAATTTTGATCAGGAGGTTGATATGGTTAGATCTGTGTTTTTAAAAGATAAATCTGGCAGCAAAATACAGTATGGTTTGGGTGAGTCTATAGGATAGGACATCCGTTTAAAAGGCTGTTGTAGCAATATGGCAAGAGACGATAAGAGCTGGGCACAATGAAAGTGCTTTCATTGTTCTGATGTTATCCAGCTTTCTCTCTCTCTCTCTCTCTTTCTCTCTTCAGACCAAAGTTACCCCTAGAAAATTTTCTGGTCTTTATATCTGTATCTCTGAATGAAGGGTAGAGAACCTGGTTTATATCACTTAGTTATTCTAGGTCTTAATTTTCTTATTTGTAAAATGATAGTTTCCAAGATCCTTCCCATTTCAATGTTCTATGGAAGTACCTTGCCGCCAGCTGAGAACATTAACCATCACACCAGCCACGTGTGAAACTAATGATACTTCTGGATTCTTCACTTTTCACTCACTTAAACTAGTGTATTGGGTTTCCAAGTGATTTAAGAATATTCTAGACATAGTGCAGTTTTTGTTAACTTTATAAGATAACTTTCTACTTAAAAGATACAGAAACTTTGTGATGTGAGACCAAATTAAACAAAGGACTTAATCTTGCAGGTTGGATTTAAGCACCATATTATTTTATTGTCTTTGTTGTTGTTTTGGAAGTGCAACATGAAATATTGGTTGACAAGTATAATGCCTATGCCTCCAATCCTTCTCTATTTTTAAACTTTTTCCAGTAGGGATAAGAGTGCCTAAGGATTTATATTAGCTTAAGAACAGCTTCTTTATATCTGTATCTCTGAAGGAAGGGTAGAGAGGCAACAGAATAAATACATAAAATGGTGTCTGTAATATTTTATTATTATGACACTAGAGTGGTAGCCATAAATTGTCATCATCTCTTAGGAATACACGAAAAGAAACATGACGTGCAATTCTCTTGTATCCAGTTTCAATTATATAAGTGCATCATAAGTTCTCAGTTCTTATTCTGGATACACTGTTCAGAATTTAACTGCACATGTAAAAAGTTTTAAAGCCGTTATTTTGTCCATAATTTCATATGCTCCTATCATAGTTAGTGCCCGAGTTAGTTGGTCTCTTAGAGCAGCAGTGGTTACTGACAAGTTGTTATTTTCCGTTTTCCACTTATCAAGTGTTCGGTGGACTCTCTCACTTAATGAAACAGTGCTGAAAATTTTGAAATAATAATTATTTTAATTATCAATTAAGAACACTGTTTTAAACTACATCAGTATTATATATCTAGGTTTTCAACCTAGTTTACCAGAGTGAAGTGAGGATTAAATTAATTGGTGAAGATAGTCTATATAAAAATTTAGCACAGAGTTTGGCACATACATAGTAAGTGAATGTTAGTCCCATGCCATCCCTTGTTTCCTTGAAGAAAATCAACAATTCAATTAACATTTGATTCTAAGAGAGATTTACTCAAGAGCTCAAAATAATTGTGGACTGTTTACTATAAACCAGTATATTACTGCTACAATGCTACATGCTTTATAACTTGATCTCATGACAGCTCTCTTAGATAAGTCTATCCATTTTACCAGTAAAGAAACTGAGGCACAGGTAAGTTAGGGGACTTATTCAGGATCACAAAACTATTTGGGATTTAAAGCCAAGCAGTCTATCCTCAGAGTACTTGCTTAAAACTACTATACCCATATGGATCTCAAATATATAATAAACTAACATCAGTCTTTTACAGCAAATTAGAGTTCATGTTAATATGAATGTTTCAAAACCGTGTAATATCAATATGATATAAATCAGAACATGAGAATAAGCTTATACTACATGTTGTCATTCATACATACCTCATTGTAGACTTATCAGTTTCTGTGATTGCCAGGTTTAGTTTTTGACACAAAAATTGAAAATTTGTTTCAGTAATATTGTTGGCAACTATCTTGAAGATCTTCGCTAAGATTTTCTCTACATTTGAACATAAAAGAAAATTTAGGTCATCTCTTTTGAAAAACATACTCTATTCTGAGTTAATATTATAGCTAGGTTTTTTACTTCTGTGCTGCTATAAGATGTACATATCAAATAAGATTGAAAACTAAAGTGCAGCTCTAACACACAAACTGAAATTTGAACCATTTATTCCATTTCTTCTAAAATCTGAATAACCCTAAACATAAATAATATAAAATGTCTATTTAAAAGGATATTATAAGCAACTTCAAGGTGATCATCAAACCCTTTAATTCTTTCAGGATTTGAAATGAATTTAGCTCCTTCCTTCAATTCTGACTTTTTAATATGCTCCTTTTGGTACCATCCTGAGAAACCAAGTTCAAATCTACTATAAATATGGTGTGTATATATATATATATATATATATATATATGTATGCTTATTTTATATTCACATCACTTATTTAATGAATGTTGGCTTAGATATAAGTAGTGTATTTTTAGTTTATAAAAAAGCTTCTAGGTAATTTGAAATAGATCCATTTTTTTTTAGATCCACTTTTTGTTAACCAAGGTAATTTGAGAATTTTCAAGAACCAGTCATCTGCCACTCCTCTGTAGTCATCTCAAATCTGTTCTATGCTTTCTGTTTTTAAATTTTTATCCATACCATTAATCCCTCAGGCTAGATTTTATGCTAATGAGATAATTGAAAATCCAATCTCCTAAGTGAAATTGTAAGGAAGAGACCCCATGTTCTTTCTTAATTGCAGAATTAACATCTCCTATGATGACTTCCTTTCCAATTTCTCTCGGTGCCAAGCCTGCAGTATGAAGGCCCCGTGGGAATAAAGAAAGGAGATAAATGGCTTGGATTCTCTTGTTTTTGCTGACTTTCATCTGTTGTCATTGCCCGTTGAACTTTCCCCAAAGAGGCTAGAACCACATGAATCTTCCTTCCTCAGGAACTTGAGTAACAGAATTTTAACAAGGACGTTCAATCATGTAACTTTACAGACCTTCTCTAAAGTACTGTTACCTAACAGGAATACTTTATAGATCCTTGGAAACCCCTAAAAGCTTTGTTTTATAAAAATAAAGTTACCATTAAATATCCCCTTTTTAATAATAATTAGCAGAACCAACTTGCCTAGCAAGTTAGAGAAAACACCTACAGTGACTTTTTATTGCTTAGGTTCCTTCCATCCGTGAGGCCCACATCTTGCAAAAGCTTCTGAATGGTAGCCATACATATTGTGGCTTACAGAGGACTGTACATTTTTAGTGACCGTCTCAATAGATTATAAGATTATGATGATATAAGCCTCCTGATTACATAGACAGGGTCCTGATAGTTGTATATATTCTCTTTCCCCAAATCTGGATCATTAAATTGATTTAATACTTAAATACGGCATTAAATTGGAGGACCAAAATATGAATCTACTCTGAGGATTGACAATGAGCGGCAAAGTTAGAGTCCCAGAAAAAAGGTTAGTTGTTGGGAACCCAAACCCAGGGAAAGGACTGGATAGTGAAACTTCCATCCCAAAGGCTTGGAGAAACCAGTCTCCATCTGGTCCGGTGAAAGGGCATTTAAAGAAAATGGACCCACTCTCTGAAGTAATCAGGAACTACCAAAGGAACTCTTAAGAACAGAAGGAATGAAGACTGCCCAAAGATTACAGACAGGTGATCATAATGAGCCAAGAACTGACTGGCATCAATGTAAAGGATCTATGAACTTCCTTCAAGGCAAAATACAACTTTTAGAACAACTACATATGGTGATCAGAACTGATGAAAAAATCTGTATGTAGATTCTCTGAGTTTGGCCACAACCATGATGAAAAATCTCTTGAAGTACATTGAGGCCAGTAGGTGGGAAGCAGCTCACCTGTGACTTAAATTTACCTGTTTTCAATGGTTCAAATTGTGTAGACCCAGATTAAATAATCAAAATTACCAAAATAAACTCCTAGCCTTCAGGAAAGGGTAGACGATAAATATTTGAAAGTCTCTGCCAGATTGAAAGCCTCTGATTAAAGCAAACTATTTGTTAATTTATAGATGCCAGAAAATGATTTGTAAGCTAGCCAATCACTCATCACCTACCATCTCTCTCATCTGCCCTCTGTAGATAGCATGCAATAGTACACAATTGTTTTTCTTTACAGATTTCCACTGGAGGTCTCAGCAAAGGGTTATCATCAAAATTTATCTCCTTCAGTGAAAAAAGCTTGTAGATACCACTAGGCAGAGCTGTCAGATTATTTCCTAGTAGAAAAAAAATTACAATTGAATTATATCCTTCTGTAAAAGAAAACTATAGAGACAAATAACAACTATGTAAAGGGCATCTACTGTGTCTCACTGACAAAGTATCAGAGGAGCCTCACAATGCTGGCAAAACATAAGTTCTTACTGTTGTCCACTTGCTAGGAATGAAAAGGAGAAAGTATAGAAACAGAGCAATGATTCCTTTTTCTCATAGAGAATGACAAAATGAGAAGGAGGCTTTCCTCTTATAATGCAGGAAAGGACTTTACAGAGTAAGTGAGATGGTAATTTTTTTAATAAACTTTGTTTGCAATAATTTCAGATTTACAGAAAAGTTGCAGAAATTGTAGAGTTCCTGTATACTCTTCATCTAGTTTTAGTTTTCCCTGATGTTATCATCTCACATTATTGTATTACATTTTTAAATCGAAGAAACTTTAACATTGGCACATTACTATTAAATAAGCTTTGGACATTTTTGAATTTCATTATATTTTCTATCAATGTCCTTTTTCTGTTCCAGTATCCATTCCAGGATAGCACACTGCATACAGTTATGTCTTCTGGTCTGTGACAGTTCCTCAGCCTGTCCTTGTTTTTCACGATCTTGATGGTTTTGAGTAGTACAAGTTAGGTATTTTGTAGAATATTCCTTAATATGAGTTTATCTGGTATATTTTTTCATGAATAGACGGGGGTTATGGGTTTTTGGAAAGAATACCACAGAGGTGAAGTGCTCTCATCACACCAGAGATACCTGACATCCACAAGACACCACTAGCATGTTAAACGTTATCCCTTGGCTAAAATAGTGTCTTCCAGGTTTCTCTAATGTAATGTTTTGATTTTCTCCATTCCATACTCTATTCTTTAGAACTGAGTTACGAAGTCTGGTCCACCCTCAAGGAGTGAAGATTAAGCTCCAACTTCCCTAAATATAATTTTTTTCAAATTTTTTTCAAATCTGTGGGACTTCCCTGGCAGTCCAGTGGTTAAGACTTCACCTTCCAATGCAGGGGGTGCAGGTTTGATCCCTGATCAGGGAGCTAAGATCCCACATGACTCACGGCCAAAAAACCAAAACATAAAAACAGAAGCAATATTATAACAAATTCAATAAAGACTTTTAAAATGGTCCACATCAAAAAAAATCTTAAAAAAAATGTTTTTTGATCTTTAAAAAAAAACCACCTTAATCTAATATAAACCTGACATAAAAAGTAAAACTGTGATAACTGACAAAGTAAGAATTTGTAATCATTTCAAGAGGAACTGGCCTGAAGTTTGCCTTTGTGCTATTTATATATATTTATGGTTATATTATTTTAGCCAAAATTAAAGGAACCTGGTTCCTTTTAGTGAAGAAAGGTATTTAGAAACCAAGATCTGGGTACTAGAGTTGCTCATTGCTTCTTGGAGTGTGTAGAGTTGCTCATTGCTTCTTGGAGTGTGTGCTGCTTCTGACTTAAGTATATTCTGTCTCACTCCCTGATATCACTAGCTCTGGGGAAAACCAGTTGCCATGTCATAAAGAGGCTCATATGGCAAGGGACTAAAGCCTGCTGCCAGTAGCCACATAAATAAGCTTTGAAGCAAATCCACCAGCCCTAATCAAGCCTGGCTGCAGCACCAGCCAACAGGTTGGCTGCAATCTCATACAAGACTCTGAGATAGAACAAGTCAGCTAAACACCTCCTGGGTTCCTGACCCTCAGAAACTGTGTGAAATAAATATTTTATTAATTTAAGAAGCGAAAGTTTGTGGAAACTTGTCA
Source organism: Stenella coeruleoalba (assembly GCF_951394435.1). Lineage (NCBI taxonomy): Eukaryota > Metazoa > Chordata > Mammalia > Artiodactyla > Delphinidae > Stenella > Stenella coeruleoalba. Next base: position 49,909,163 of record NC_137155.1, on the reverse strand, counting down.
CATACCCATAGAAAACTGATATAACAGCTAATGGCTAAAAGTACTGAACTGAGATCTAAGGAGCTGCCATTTGCAGGGAAGGAGTTTGTATTTTTAGTCCAGCAACTTAAGTGCCTGATGAAGCAACAATAGCAACAAAAACAAATATCAGCATTGGAGAGAAACAGAATTGATTATAGAGTTCACGATTCAAAACAGAGAAAAAAGAAAATGTGGCTCACTCCCAAGAGAAAAATACAACTCAATTGCTGTAGTCAACATATAAGAATTTTAAAGCAGCTAATACAATGATGTTCAAGAATGTAAAGAAAGATATTCTTATAATGAATGAAAAAGATAGGAAATCTTGGGGCTTCCCTGGTGGCGCAGTGGTTGAGAGTCCGCCTGCCGATGCAGGGGACACGGGTTCGTGCCCCGGGAAGATCCCACATGCCGCCGACCGGCTAGGCCCGTGAGCCGTGGCTGCTGAGCCTGCGCGTCCGGAGCCTGTGCTCCGCAACGGGAGAGACCACAACAGTGAGAGGCCCGCGTACCGAAAAAAAAAAAAAAGGAAATCTTGGAGGAGAAATATAAACTATAAAAAAGGAAAAATGGAAATGCTAGAACTGAAAATTTCAGTATCTGAAATTAAAAATTAATTGGAGAGACAACAATAGGATAGAAATGATAGACAAGTCAGTAAACTTGAAGGCAGATCAATATGAGATGCTGAAAGCTCTGTGTACACCACACACACACACACACACACACACACACACGGAGAGAGAGAGAGCACTTTAGGGATTTGTAGGACAACATGTAAAGGAAATTGGAGTAGAGAAAGAAAATGACGAAGAAAAAAATTTTGAAGGAATAACAGTTAAAAAAAGTCCCCCAATGTAGTAAAATACATGAATATATAGACCAGAAACAGCAAAATCCAAGCAGTATAAATAAACATGAAAAACACACCTGGAATGAATGCCACAGAAAATTCAGAGTAGGCCTCTCAAAATATCAGCCCCTCCAATTGAAACAATCAAAAGCTGGAAAGGGCTGATAGAATCAGCTTTCTCAGAATTCTGGAACTTAATCCAGAATTTTACGGTTACTAGGATACTGCTCAATGAAGAAAAAGGCAGGAGAATTTTGGTAAGAGAGCACTGTGGCTTTTTCACTCGTCTCCATACCACCCTCCATTTCCCAGCATGGCAGCAACAGCTGTGGGGAGGGCAGCCTGCATTCCTGGTGCAGCTTGCTGGTGCCAGAAAGCCAACATGGACCTTGTTCTTTTAATACTGAGGCTTTGCATTTTGACCTGTCTGCTGATTCCCCGAGGGCTTGACACAGAGACTGACTTTTGTTTTGCTCCCCCGACTCAGGATGGAGCTGCCTTCCTGAATGGCAAGTTGTTGTCACATGTAAAGACACACATGTCTGAGCCTACCTGGGGCAAGGAACAGCAGACAGGGAAAGCAGCAAACAGATCCAAAAGCCCAGGAAGGAGGAGGCCGAAGAGGGAGTTTCTTGGGGGAATAAGGGCTGAGAAGGGCCATGGTGTATCCTGGGGGAAATGGAGTACAGTAAGCATATCTAGGACTGAACACATGCACAGAAGAGAACTGAGAGAATCCTAGGTTTGTGCCTGTGGTGGATTTTTGGGCTTCACACAATCAGGCGAAGAAGGCTAAGGCAGAGTCATAGGTGGCCTGACTTAGCATTGAAGTGCCCCAGCATAGAGCTAAGCTGCAAAGACTGGGAAAGTAGTATTTTCTTTTATGGCTCCAGGTATTGAAGGACAGAAGAAGATATCCATGCAAATACTAACCAAAGAGTTGGGGTGGTTTTACTAATATCAGATAACATAGACTTTAAGTCAAAAACTGTTATAAAGGACAAAGGACAGTATATATTTTTAAAAGGATCATTACATTAAGAAGATATAACAGTTATAAGTATATACATACCTAACAGCAAAACCCCAAAGCATATTAGACAAATATTGACAGAATTGAAGGGAGCAACAAGTGGTTCTACAGTAATAGATGGAGACTATAATACCTCACTTTCAATAATGGATAGAACATTTAGACAAAAGGTCAGTAAGGAAATAGGGCACTTGAACAACACTATAAAGCAACTAAACCTAACAGACATACATAGAACACTCCAACAGCAGAATACACATTTTTCTCAAGTGCACATAGAACATTCTCCATGATAGACCATATATTAAGCCACAAGACAAGTCTCAATAAATTAAAATTGACTGAAAAAAGTCATACAATATATCTTCTTTGACCACAATGGAATGAAACTATGAAAACTAATAGAAGGAAAACTGGAAAATTTACAGAGTTAAACAGCATACTTTTAAGCAACCAATGTGTCAAAGATGGAATCAAAAAGGAAATTATAAAATACAAAGAGATGAATGAAAATGAAAACGATAACCAAAAATTATGGATGCAACAGAAGCAGTGCTTAGGATGAAATTTATAGCTGAAAAAGAAGAAATATCTCACATTAATAACTTTACACCTAAATGAACTAGAAAAAGATAAGCAAATTAATCCAAAACTATCAGAAGGAGGAAACAATAAAGATTAGAGCAGATATACATGAAATAGAGAATAGAAAAACAATAGAATCAACAAAACCAAAAGTTGGTTCTTTGAAAAGATCAACAAAATTGACAAATTAGCTTTAGTCCATTAGCTTTAGCTCAATGGACTAAGAAAAAAGAAGCAAGACTCAAATTACTAAAATCAGAAATGAAAATGGGAACATTACTACTGATTCTACAGAAATAAAAGATTATAGAGTACTGGGAACATTACTATACCAGCAAATTGGATAATCTAGCTGATGTGAATGATGGAGTTAGAATTCTAAATAATGTCCTACTTCAAAGTCTGTGCTTTGAGGAAAGCAAGGAATTAATCTATAAATCCTGTTCACTGGTATAATGTCTCACATTTATCAAAATATTTTCATAAGTTTTAACTTATATTTCCACGATTCTATGAACAAACAGAAGTTATAGCTTTCCTATCTTGCTGATGGAAAAACTGAGGTTCAAAGTGGTTATCTTCCTAAATCCACTAGCGTTAGTGACAGAGGGGACTAATTCTCAAGACTGTATATAAATGTCTTTTGTCTGAATAATGAAGATGCTACCAGCTTTCAAAGTCTCATTCAGTCCAAATCTATGACGTGGGTATTCCTGTTAGCTTCGTTTCATGAATGGAGGAAACAGATTATAACTTCAAATCTGGCAAGGAAAGCTGGAGACTGTGGGCATGCCAGTTGTGTAGCGATTATCTCTTAGATCCAAACCCATCTCTTGGATGGGTTTGGACTAGATGGGTATGGACTAGAAAATACTAGTCCATACTTTGGATCTCTTAGATCCAAACCCATCTCGTGGGCTCCTTGACTGTTTTTCCTTGAGTGTCACACCAGCAACACTCTTTTACCCCACCGGCAGCAGTTCCTGCCCATATAACAGGTGAATGCAGTTTGCAGTTTTCCCAACACTTGCAGAACTAGCTCCTCTCTCTCTCTCTCTCTTTCTCTCTCTCTCTCACACACACACACCCCTACACAAACACACACTTACCATCCCCAAGCTCAGAGGAACAAGCACCAGGCAAGCAATACTTCATCCTCAGACTTCCGAGTTTCACCACTGCGTGACCCCTCTTCCAAACTTATAAGTTTTAATAATTCCAAATTCTTCATTTTATTCCCTTAGCCATAAGACGGTTATTGCTTCCTGCCATTGCTACTTTTGTGATAACCTTAGGATTCTCTCTTTACCCTTTTAGTTAAACAGTTAAGAAGATTTTACTTAGTAATTAACTAAGGTGTGGTTTCTGGATCCTGACTGATACACTTTTCTAATTCTGATAGGGACTAACAGAGAACTGGCTAAGCTTGCAGAAAAGTCTGTGATCTTCCTATTTTGTCTTGATTCTTGTACTAGAAAACCTCGAGAGAACTGTGCTTTCTATTGGTAGTTGTGTTCTCCAGTGGGTCAGAAGACTCTGGTCAGCCTTTTTTATTTTTTATGCACAAATAGTAGCTGAGTGAAGCGTGTCCTACACTTGGACAAAATAGATAACCTCCCTAAAAAACAGTGAAACTTTGCCAAAATACAAAAGTGGGACCAAAAACTTAAATTGCAGGGCTGAGTTATTGTACCTTATTGCAAGTGATCGCAAACTGATGTATACCTACATAGCCAGCTTACTAGGGGTTCTGGGGATTCAGGAAACAAATGCCAGTTGCATTATATCTAAGTATTGATATATTTACTGTAGGTTTTACTGTACTACTGGTACTAGTGCACCCAAAAGATGAGTTTGTTTTTAATCTAGAAATCCTCTAAATTTAAGAAGGTGCAGGGCTCTGGTTATAAGTGCTACTTTCAACTGAAAGATATAATTTTAGAAACCCAGCTGTTTATGAGATTAGCTGGTACAACCACTATGGGCATAAATTTCCTCATATCTGGTAAAGTTGAAGATGTACATAACCTCTGATCCAGTGATTCTACTTACAGCTATATGCACTTCGAAAAACTCAAGCAGATGTATACTAGGAACATGTACAGGGATATTTATAGTAGCAAACAAATTGGAAACAACCTAATTGTCTATCAACAGGATAATGGATTAATTGTTGTTTAACCATGTAATTGAATATTATACATATTATGCAACATTTAAAATGAATGAAATAGGTCTATGTATACATTGACATGGATTAACTTTAGAAATATGACAAATGAAAAAGCAAGTTACAGAATTGTAAATTACATACCATATAGTATAAGATATAATAAAATTTAAAACTCTAAATAATGTTATTTTGTTATGGATATATATATGTATAAAAACATAGATAGAAAAAAGATATACATCCATTTCAGTACATTGGTTACTTCTAGTTTGGGGAGAAGTACAAAAGAAGTTTCACTTCTATTTTTAAAAGATAAACATCGGGCTTCCCTGGTGGTGCAGTGGTTGAGAGTCCACCTGCCCATGCAGGGGACACGGGCTCGTGCCCCGGTCCGGGAAGATCCCACATGCCACGGAGCGGCTGGGCCCGTGAGCTGTGGCCGCTGAGCCTGCGCGTCCGGAGCCTGTGCTCCGCAACGGGAGAGGCCACAACAGTCAGAGGCCGCGTACCGCAAAAAAAAAAAAAGATATACATCAATTTCAGTACACTGGTTACTTCTAGTTTGGGGAGAAGTACAAAAAAAGTTTCAATTCTATTTTATTTCTTAATCAAAAATATCTCAAGTAAATAACACAAAATGTTAGCATTCCTTATACCTGAGAGTAAGTACATAGGTGTTTATTATTTTTCTGTAAGTTTGAAATATTTCATAATAAAAATTATTAAGAAAAATACTAGTCTAGCTTTGGGAATTCTGATATTTTTAGAGTGAGTGATTTACTTTTTGTTGTTGTTGTTATTGAAGTGATTTACTTTGTAAAAGAGTGTAAGGTATTAGAGTATTGTAGGGTGTAGGAGTGGGATCGAGGAGCCAGCAGAGAAGGAAAATAGAGAAAATGCTGACCTAAGGTTGTGTAGGTAGGTGTGTGAAGAGAGAGAGATGAGGTCAGGTTCACAAAGGGAAGAAATAATGAATGACTGGGTATAGGCAGAGAAAACAGAAAAGAAATGAAAATGTGTGCAGGTTCCCCAGCTGGATTATAACCTCTTTTAGGGAAGGAACTGGACCTTATGGTTTGCTCTCATTTTCTGTACCTGCACTAGCCATTTCCTTCCTATTGGCACTTAATACATGATGTTGACTGTTTGCCATTCTGTCTTGTCAGCAAAATTTGCAACCTAGAAACCAAAACTCAATTTATTATGCTTATTGGTTATGCTTGACACTCACCACTCAAGTTTAGTTGCTGGAGAGCATTTAAAGATAGAAAAGATGGTGGCAGATATCTTATTTGATTGTTGTATGCATTTAAACTAACCAAACCTCTCAGCTCCCCTATATTTCTTGGCATCTCTCTGATTTCATTATTTGAGATATCAAGTCCTTTAAGTTGAGTCATATTAGACAGCTCTTCCGGAAGTCTTGTTAACTGTAACAAAGGTTAAACAATTATATTTTTAATAAATATTTCTATGACTAAAACTTTTAATAAAATAAAATGGAAGGAGAGTTTTTTTGTCCTAAAAAAGATATATTTTCATTATGTCACAAAGTCTTTGTGATTCCCTTGCTTAATAAAACCCACAACAAATTGTGTAGCATGCAGGTATTTCCCCAGTCTGACCAGTGCTACCAATTCAACCCTGTGGCTTGCTAACCACTTTCCTCACTCTCCCAACACTCAGTGTTCGTTGCCACCTTATCCCTTTCTTCCATCCCTAAAGCTTACCCTGCTTTGATTTCTTCTCCGCCCTGAAGTCTTTCTAAACTGTTCTCTTCCATATTTGATCTCTTTACTCCTACTCTCATTAACATTACTTTTTATTAGTCCCTTATGTGTTCTTCTTGGATTTTTAAATGACATGATATATGTTTTATCCTTTTTGTATACATGCTCCCAGTCATGATGCATTTTGAGTAAGTGCTCAGTAAATTTCTTTATAATGGACACACACAGTTTGGCAATATAGCCTCAAATGAAAATTCCTAGTATGAAAAGTATTGCAAAGTAACAGGAATTAAGATACTCTGCTAAGGCAAAGAAAAAATATGCATCGTCAGAAAAACTAAGGCCATCACAAGTGGTGTTTGAAATAAAGGAAGTTCTATGAGTGAACAAAAGAGTTTTGAATATATGGGCCCCTCAGAAATAATCAAACAACAAGGTGAATACTGGATATTGTGCTCAGTGTTCTTCTATATATAAAAGAAGCATAACAGACAATCCCTAACTTCAAGGAGATTAAAATTTAGTTCTAAATTATATTACATCCATAACTTTAAAACTCCTTTCACAGTTAAACTGAAATAAAAATAAGTCTATAAAATTGTCAGCTTTAATTACTTGGGATTTCATTTTAATGAAATATTTTCCTATAAAACTCTTGTGTTGAAAAGTTTATTTGTAAGCCGCATTTGAGGTTTTAAAAAAAGCCTATCCTTTACAAAATAAAGTATTCCAGCTAAATTAAACACACACACACACTACAGCTTAGATTCTGATCCCCTTCAGTCATGCCTTCCCCACAAAGTCCTAAATATCCATCTCTTACCTTTCTCCCATTTATCTGGCTTATATTCAGCACTTCCAGTGATTGAAGTTGGCAAAGTTCAATAGGAAAACATATAAATTGATTGCTTGAGATGTTTAATTTCAGGATTCCTTTTAAGTTACAGATGTCTGAAGGAATAGTCTGTATTTGGTTTTCTGAAAGATCAAGTACTTGCAAATTTTCTAAAGTACACACTTCTATGGGGAAAGTTTCCAACTTATTACAGCATAAAATAAGAACACGGAGCGATACCATATTGGAAATAGATGGTTGAATTTTCCTTATTTTGTTTTTACCAAGATCAAGGTATTCAAGATTAATAAGAGAACATAAGTGCTCAGAAAATATTAGGAGTTTGTTTTCATTAAATTCTAAATGAAGCAGTTGTTTACTGAAAGATATATCTACAGGTATTTCTGAAATATAATTTCCATTAAAACCCAAATAATAAAGAGAATCTAAAGCACACAAACCTAGTGGAAAATACATTATTCTATTATAACTCAATTCAACTTTAGTTATTTTTCTACAGTTTTTTATTTCAATAGGAAAGTCTGCGATTAAATTTCCTGAAAATTCTAGGCTGAACATATTATTAAGATGTGAAATATATTCAGGTATTTTCACGATATTATTTCTGTTTATATGGAGTTTTCTTAAATTTTTAAGCTTATGTATGTTCTTAGGAAGTTCTGTTAACTTATTATCACTAAGACTAAGGCATTCCAACATTACGCAGTGGGAAATTTTCTCTGGTAGGTCTTTCAATAAATTTTTATCAAGTATTAGAATCCTAAGTTCCCTAAAATTCTCAATTTTGTGTGAAATAACTTCCAATTTATTGTCTGTCAGTTGGAGTTCTTTCATTTTGAGCAACTGAAAAATTTCCACGGCCAAAAAGGTAAGTTTATTGTGATCAAGTAAAAGTATTTCTAAATTTTTAAGTTCCTTAATTTCTTTTGGCAAACTGTTTATCAGGTTTCCAGAAAGGTTTAGTAAAATTAACTTTGGAAGGAAGCACAGAGCTTTAGGAAATACTGTTAACTGATTATATTCCAGATTGAGAGCCCTCAAGTTTTTCAAACTAGAGAGAGTATCTGGTATATGTCTTAACTTATTTTTAGCCAAATTTAAAATTTCCAAGTTTCCAAGACTTTCCAAGCCAGAAGGAAAATCCTCAATGCAATTGTTATTTAAAAACAGTTGCCTGATAGTCCCAAGCTGTGATATTTCTTTAGGGATATGTGATATTTGGTTGTGGCTGACATTTAATAGCTGTAAATTATGAAGTAACTGAATTTCAGATGGAAGTGATGATAACCCATTTTCTTGCATGGTTAGAATTTCAAGTCCTAGCAGATCACTGGAGTCTGCCCCTTTAAAACTTTTGATTTCATTCTCATCTAAATAGAGATATTTTACATACTTGATTTTTAAAATGTCCTTAGGGAATTCTTGTAAACCCTTGGCTTTGAGGTTAACTGTAAACTTATCTGATCCTAAGCCAAGTCCTTTCTGATTTTCTTCAGAGAGTTGTGGACTAATTTTTTCTAATGTTTCATGAGTTAGGGAGTCAACGAAAGCCTGATATTCAGCACTCATCTTAGTTACTGATAGTGATGAACTTTGTGAAATTTCACTTTTTGACTGCAAACTGTCATATGTAGCAATTGTTTCAGAAACTTGAAGAGTTTTCCTTTGTTCTTCATTTCTCTTAGACTTACTTCCAGAGGAGGATGTTGATGTATCATCACATATACCTAATGTATTTTTTCTAGGACGCACTTTACAAATTTGGTTGGAAGTGGTCCCATCAGAAGCTTCCTTTAGAGAGTTTGATGTTTCTTTAATAATTCCAGATTTCTCTACTAACCGTGATCTAGATTCTTTCCTAAATTGACTAGTGAGATCCTCTAGCTCTTCTGAAGTACTCTTCTTTTCAGACATCTTCTTTGCTGATATGTTTTATACCAATACAAGATTGCAATTCAATTATAATTTTCATGTTTAATTTTTTCCTTTGAACCTACAAAACAAATGATGTGAAGAGATATAATAAAGCTGTTAAAATTACAAATGAATTTTAATACTTTATTCTATAATAAGTAATTTAATAATTATTAAAATACATTTATAACTAATTAACTTATATATAATTTCTGGCTAAAGATAGTTTATTGATTGCATGCATTTATCACAATACTCTTGATACCACATTAAAATTATAGAAAGGAATAAAAAAGATCAAAGAAAATGAGGAAGGATACATGAGAGAATGAAAGAACTCAGCAAATTTTTGGAAGACAGGGAATAGCCAGTGGCCCCCCCCGTGCCACATGCAGAGAGTACCATTCTCATTGTGGATATCGTAGGTTTACATATGGTATTGAAGCATCTTGTCCCAACAAATTCAGTGCGTTATGACAGTTCTCCAATAGGTGGAAGTAAAATGCCTTAAAGAAGGGGATGCTTTCTATAAAAAGTAGAAGTAAAACAACCTTTTCAAGGACTAACGCCTGACTTTAAGTCTTTTGTTTAACTCTTGAGGAACCTGCACAACTAGGCAGCACCCTTCTTCAGAGGTCTGGATCCCATCTCTGTAGGTCCCTCCTCCAAGTTTGTGGTTTTTAATAACCCAACCTCTTCCCTTCGTTCCATCATCCCTAAGGGTGGTAGCTACTTCCTGTATTTATTATCTCTATGTTACTGCAGTTCCCCCTCTACCTTTTCAGTTCTCCAATACTTGACTACACAACTCCCTATATTTACTGCTCCTTCTTTTTATTATTATTATTTATTGAAATATGGTTGATTTACAATATTGTATTAGTTTCAGGTTACAGCAAAGTGATTCAGTTATATTTTTCAGATTTTTTTCCATTATAGGTTATTACAAGATATTGAATATAGTTCCCTGTGTGATACAGTAAATCCATGTTGCTTATGTGTTTTATGTATAGTACTTTGTATCTGTTAATCCCATACTCCTAATTTATCCCTTCCCCCACCTTTCCCCTTTAGTAACCATAAGTTTGTTTATGATGTCTGTGAGTCTATTTCTGTTTTGTATACATATTCATTTGTATTATTTTTTTAGATTCCACATATCAGTGATACCATATAATATTTGTCTTTATCTGACTTGCTTCATTAAGCATAATATTTTCTAGGTCCAACGATGTTGCTGCAAATGGCAATATTTCATTCATTTTTATGGCTGAGTGATACTCCATTGTGTATATATATCTTCTTACGCCAGTCATCTGTTGATGGGCATTTGAGATGTTTCCATATCTTGGCTATTGTAAATAGTGCTGCTGTGAACACTGGGGTGTGTGTATCTTTTTGAATTAGAGTTTTCGTCTTTTCCAGGTATATACCCAGGAGTGGAATTGCTGGATCATATGGTAGCTCTATTTTCAGTTTTTTAAGGCACCTCTATACTGTTTTCCATAGTGACTGCACCAATTTACATTCCCACCAACAATGTAGAGGGGTTCCCTTTTCTCCATATCCTCTCCAGCATTTATTATTTGTAGACTTTTGGTTGATAGCCATTCTGACTGGTGTGAGGTGCTACCTCATCATGGTTTTGACTTGCATTTCTCTAATAATTAGAGATGTTGAGCATCTTTCCATGCACCTGTATGTCTTCTATGGATAAATGTCTATTTAGGTCTTCTGCTGATTTTTTGATTGGGTTGTTTGTTTGTTTTGTTTTGTTTTGTTTTGCGGTACACGGGCCTCTCACTGTTGTGGCCTCTCCCGTTGCGGAGCACAGGCTCCGGACGCGCAGACTCCGGACGCTCAGACTCTGGACGTGCAGGCTCAGCGGCCATGGCTCACAGGCCATGGCTTATGGGCCTAGTTGCTCTGCGGCATGTGGGATCTTCCCAGACTGGGGCATGAACCCGTGTCCCCTGCATCGGCAGGGGGACCCTCAACCACTGCGTCACCAGGGAAGCCCGGGTTGTTTGTTTTTACTTATTTTTTCAATGTTGAGTTATATGAACTGTTTGTATATTTTGGATATTAACCCATTGTCCATTACATTATTCTCAAATATTTTCTCCCATTCTGTAGGTTGTCTTTTCATTTTGCTGATGGTTTCCTATGCTTTGCAAAAGCTTTTTAGTTTGATTAGGTCCCATTTGTTTATTTTTGCTTTTATTTCTTTTGCCTTGGGAGATTGATCTAAGAAAATATTGCTACACTTTATGTCAGGATGTCTTGCCTATGTTCTCTTATAGGAGTTTTAGGGTGTCATGTCTTATATTTAGGTCTTTAAACCATTTTGAGTTTATTTTTGTATATGGTATGAGGGAGTGTTCTAATTTCACTGATTTACATGTAGCTGTCCAGCTTTCCCAACACCACTTGTTAAAGTGTCTTTTCTCCTTGGTATATTCTTATCTCCTTTGTAGTAGATTAATGGACTATAGGTATGTGGGTTTGTTTTGGGGCTCTCAGTTCTGTTCCATTGATCCATATGTCCGTTTCTGTGCCAATACCATGCTGTTTTGATTACTGTATCTTTGTAGTATAGTCTGAAGTCTGGAAGAGTTATGCCTCCAGCTTTGTTCTTTTTAATCAGGATTGCTCTGACAATTCTAGGTCTTTTGTGGTTGCATATAAATTTTTGGATTATTTGTTCTAGTTCTTTGAAAAATGTCATGTGTATTTTGATAGGGATCACACTGAATCTAGATTGCTTTGGGTATTATGGCCATATTAACAATATTAATTTTTCCAATCCAAGAGCATCGGATATCCTTCCATTTCTTTGACTTATCTTCAATTTCTTTTATCAGTGTCTTATAGTTTTCAGTGTATAGGTCTTTAACCTCCTTGGTTAAGTTTATTTGTAGGTAATTTTTTTTAATCGATTTTAAACAGGATTGTTTTTTTACTTTCTCTTTCTGGTATTTCAGTGTTAGTGTAAAGAAATGCAACGGATTTATGTATATTAATCTTGCATCCTGCTCCCTTGTTGAATTCATGGATTAGTTCTAATAGTTTTTGTTTGGAGATTTTAGGGTTCTCTATATAGAGTATCATGTCATCTGCAAATAGTGACAAATAGTGACAGTTTTACCTCTTCCTTTCCATTATTTCTTTTTAGTACCTAATTCCTGGGGCTAGTTCTTCCAATACTATGTTAAATAGAAGTGGTGATATTGGGTATCCTTATCTAGTTTCTGAATTTAGTGTGAAGGCTTTCAGCTTTTCATTGCTGAATATAATGTTGACTGTAGGTTTGTCATATATTGTTTTTATTATGTTGAGATATGTTCCCTCTATACCCACTTTGGTAAGAGTTTTTATCATGAATGGATATTGAATTTCGTCAAATGCTTTTTCTGCATCTATTGAGATGATCGTGTGGTTTTTGTTTTTTCTTTTGTTGATGTGGTGTATCACATTGATTGATTTACATATGTTGAACCATCCTTGTGACCCTGGTATGAATCCAACCTGATCATGGTGTATGATCCTTTTTATGTATTGTTGGATTCAGTTTGCCAATATTTTGTTGATGATTTTTGCATCTGTACTCATCAAATATATTGACCTGTAATTTTCGTTTTTTGTAGTGTCTTTGTCTAGTTTTGTTATAAGGGTGATAGTGACTTCGTGGAATGAATTTGGTAATGTTCCCTCCTCTTCAATTTTTTGGAGTACTTTGACAGGATCAGTATAAGTTCTTCTTTGTACGTGTGGTAGAATTCCCCAGTGAAGCTGTCCAGTCCTGGACTTTTGTTTGCAGGGAATTTCATTAAAGATTCTGTTTCACTTCTAGTGATTGCTCTGTTCAAATTAACTGTTTCTTCTTGACCCAGTTTTGGCAAGCTGTATGTTTCTAGAAACTTGTCCATTTCTTCTAGGTTGTCCTAGCATATAACTGTTCATAGTATTTTGATTTTTTTTGTATTTCTGTAGTTTCAGTTGTTATTTCTTCTGTAGTTTCAGTTTCTGTAGTTTCAGTTGTTATTTCTTCTCTTTCATTTCTTATTTTGTTAATTTGGGTCCTTTCTCTTTTCTTCTTGGTAAGCCTGTCTTGAAGTTTGTCAATTTTGTTTATCTTTTCAAAAAAATTCTTGGTTCTTATTGATCTTTTCTGTTGTTTCTTTTAATCTCTATTGTATTTATTTCCTCTGTGATCTTTATTATTCCCTTTCTTCTGCTGAATTTGGGTTTTGTTTTTTCTTCTTTTTCTAATTCTTTTAGGTGATAGGTTAAGTGTTTATTTGAGATTTTTCTTATTTCTTGAGGAAGGTTTGTGTCACTATGAACTCCCCTCTTAGAACTGCTTTTGCTGCATCTCAGAGATTTTGTAAGGTTGTATTTTCATTTTCGTTTGTCTTGAGGTATTTTCTGATTTTTTCTTTGATTTCATCGTTGACTCATTGTTTTCTTTAGTAGCATGTTGTTTAGTTTGCATGTGTTCATTCTTTTCTCGTTTTTCTTTCTGTGGTTGATTTCTCGTTTCATATGGTTGTGGTCAGAAAAGATGAAATAATTCTATTCTCTTAAATAATTGAAATAATTTCAATTATAATTTCAATTATTTCTACTATTAATGTAGTACTGTCAGTTTCTCCCTTTATGTCTGTTAGTTGTTTTAGATATTTAGGTGCTCCTATATTGGGTGCATATATGTTAATGAATGTAATATACTCTTGTTGTATTAATCCCTTTATCTTTATATAATGTACTTATTTGTCTTTATGGCCTTTGGTTTAAAGTCTGTTTTGTCTAATTTGAGTATTGCTACCTCTGCTTTCTTGTCATTTCTATTTGCATGAAATATATTTTTCCATCCCCTCACCTTCATTCTGTGTGTGTCTTTTGCCCTGAAGTGAGTCTCTTGTTGGCAGCATATTGTAGATTCTTGGTTTTCTTAATCCAGTCTGCTACTGTATGTCATTTGACTGGATCATTTAGTTCATTGACACTTAAAGTAACTATTGATAGGTATGTAAAATGGTATTGCCATTTTAAACCTTGTTTTCCAGTTGTTTTTGTAGTTCTTCTTTGTTCATTTCTTCTTCTTTTTGTTTTTCCTTTTGTGGTTTGATGATTTTCTTTTGCAGTATGCTTGAATTCCTTTCTTTTTGCTTTTTGTGAATCTGTTGTATGTTTTTGATTTGTGGTTACTCTAGTTTTCAAGTATGTTGACCCATGACTATATCTACTTGCTTTAAACTGATAGTCATACAAATTCAAACACATTCTAAAAGATCTATATATTTATACTCCTCTCCCCCACATTTTGCAATTTTGATGTCCTGTTTCACATCTTCATGCTTATCCTTTTGCTGTTAGTTGTAATAGTTATCATTGCTTTTGCAAAATTTTTGATTATTTTTTTGAGCTATGTACTGGCTTATTTAAGTGATCTTCAATTCTTTTATATATTGGCCTTTCCTATATGGTTTTCCATTTCCTATAGATCCTTTTCTGTTTAGAGAAGACTCTTCAATATTTCTTTTAGGGTAGGTTTAGTATTGCTGAATTCTTTTAGTTTTAGCTTATCTGAGAAATTTTTTATCTTGTCTTCTATGCTAAATGATAGTCTTGCTGGATAGAGTATTCTAGTTTTCAGGTTTTCCCTTTCAGGACTTTGAATACATCACACCACTCCCTTCTGGCCTGCAAAGTTTCTGCAGAGAAATCAGTTGACAGCCTTATGGGGATTCCCTTGTAACTTACTCTTTGTTTTCTTTTGCTGCCTTTAGAATCCTATCTTTAACTTTTGCCATTTTAATTATGATGTGTCTTGCTGTGGATCTGTTTGGGTTCATCTTGTTTGGGATCCTCTGGGTTTCCTGTACTTGAATATGTTTCCTTCCTTAGGTTTGGGAATTTTTCAGCCATAATTTCTCCAAATACATTTTCGATCCCCCTTTTTGTCTCTTTTCCTTCTGGAACCCCTATTATGCGTAGGTGGGCATGCTTTATATTATCCCATAGATTCCATATGTTGTTATCATTTTTTTTCATTTGTCTTTCTGTCTGCTGTTCTGACTTTGTGATTTCCATTATTCTCTCTTCCAGATCACTTATTTGTTCTTTCATTTCATTTAGTGCTATTCATTGCTTCTAGGTTAGTTTTTATCTCGGCAATTGAATTGTCTAATTTTGATTGATTCACCTTTATAGTTTCTAGTTCCTTGTTACAGTGATCTTCATTTTTATCGAAAATCTCTCTTAATTACTTTAGCATTTTTATTATCTCCTTTTAATTACTTTAGCATTTTTATTATCTCCTTTTTGAACTCAGGGTCTGGTAGACTAATGAGGTCTGTTCCATTGTTTTTTTATTTCAGGGGACTTCTCTTGTTCTTTTTATTAAAAGTAGTTCCTCTGCTTTTTCATTTTACTTAACTTTCTATGTCTCTATGAATTTAGGAGAAACAGTTATCTACTGTGATCTTGAAGGGGTGTTTTTATGTGGGATCATCCCTGTGAAGACTGTGCGTTTCCAATATTTTTGGTGCAAGAATTGGTTTTGGTATACATAACAGCCACGTCTTTCTTCAGAGTATGCTGGCTGTTATCCCTTTGATAAGGGGTTGTGATTGATGTTGTGGTGTCTAGAGGCTGTACTGGATGTGAAGTAGGGCTTCCTCTTTGCTCTGTGGTTGTCACTACCCTATTGGGGGTGGGATCTGCTCCCCAGTTGTTCGAGTAGAAGCCCTGAAGGTTGGGTTTGATCAGGCTCCGTTGCTGTTGGGTGCATGCCTTGCACCAAAGGAGATGATTGCTGAAGCAAGTGAGGCCCATGCTGTTACAGCAGACCTGTGTGCTGCCTGTGTAGGCATCTGCATTTCCACTCAGAAGCAGCCCAAGATCACATCCCTTTCTCTGTTGTGTTCATCCCAAATCTAGTGCAAGGCTGTGGTGTGCAATAGCCTGGGGCTGGGGTCAGGGTGTTGTGGCTGCAGGAATTGAGGTGGCTGTGCTGCCTCCTGGGATCTGGACTGCCTCTGTGGCAGTCTTCTCCCAGGACCTGTCTGCCCAAGATTAAGTTCTTAGCCCCTGCATGTTCTTGGCACCACCTGGTGCACAAGCTGACAATGTCTTCCCAGTTTCACCCACAGCCCTCAAGTGTGTGCTGACAATGGTCTCTGCAGTTCTGCCCAGATCACATTTCAGGTGCCTCAGTCTGTCTCTGTGTAGCTAGACTGAATCTTTGCCCTGATCTCGCACCAGCCTGTGGTGTGGAGTGAATGGGGCCAGGGTATTCACCTCTTTGGATTGGGAAATGTAGCAAGTTGGTAGCCACCAGAGCAAGTCTCTCTCCTCCCTGATTGTTAGCACACCAGCATGCGGGCACTCCTCGTGAGAGTCTAGGCTTCTCCAGCCCTTCTGTCTGTCTCAGCAGATTTCCCAGCAGGCAAGCGGGCTCCCCAGGGCGAGAGTCCACTCATATGGACCTTTTCTTCCTTACAGATGTGTCCCAGGGGCACCAGTCTCCACTGGATGCCCTTTCTTTTTGGGGGCCTACCCAGTTATATGGAGATCTTTATTGCAGGTCTGGTTATATAGGAGATCTTCTGCCAGTTTGCAGTTGGTTTTCTGTGAGAATTGGTCCATATGAAGGTATATTTTTGATGTGTTTGTGGGGAAGGTGAGCTCCATGTCCTCCTACACTGCCACCTTAGTCTCCCTCCTAAATTCTTTCTATTAAACTGGTATGGTTTCAATATTTCATAAACTCTCCAAGAGAACAGAAAAAGAGGGAACAGTTTTCAACATGTTTTATGAGACTAACCTTGATAGCAACACCTAAGGAAGACAATGTGAATAAGAAAATTACAGGTCAATTTTACTCAAGGCAAAAATGCAAAAATTCTACACATTATAAAACTGTTCTATATATTTTAGAAACTAGCATATATAAGAAGATGAATTTTTTATATTCCTTTTTTTTAATTAATTAATTTATTTATTTATGGCTTTTTTGGGTCTTCATTTCTGTGCAAGGGCTTTCTCTAGTTGCGGCGAGCGGGGGCCACTCTTCATCGCGGTGCGCGGGCCTCTCACTATCGCAGCCTCTCTTTTTGCGGAGCACAGGCTCCAGACGCGCAGGCTCAGTAATTGTGGCTCACGGGCCCAGTTGCTCCGCGGCATGTGCTATCTTCCCAGACCAGGGCTCGAACCTGTGTCCCCTGCATTGGCAGGCAGATTCTCAACTACTGCGCCACCAGGGAAGCCCAGAAGATGAATATTTTGTGATTAATTTGCCTTTGTCCCAGAAATACAAGGTTTGATTTCAACATGAGAAAATTTATTTTACCACATTAAGATATTAAAAGATAAAAACCATATTATCATTTCAATAGATGCCAAAGCACTTGATAAATTGCAACATTTTTCATAATTTTAAAGAAAACTTTTAGCAAACTAGGAATACATGAGAATTTCCTTAATCTGCTAAACAGTGTCAATAAAAAATCTACAATAAATGTCGTACCTAGTGCTGAAACAGTAAAAACTTCCCTTTGATATTGGAAGCAAGAAAATGTTGCCCTCTATCATCACTTCTATTCAACATTGTACTGGAGATCTTGACCAGTGTCATGAGGCAAAGAAAAACTGTATAGTGATTATAAAAGAAGAAATAAAAGTCATTAGTTACATATAATATAATTATATATGTAGAATATCCAAGATCATCTACAGATAAATTATTAGAATTGATAAGAACATAAAGTAATGTTGATGAATACAAGCTCAACATACAAAAATCAATCTCAGGGCTTCCCTGGTGGCGCAGTGGTTGAGAATCCGCCTGCTGATGCAGGGGACACGGGTTTGTGCCCCGGTTCGGGAAGATCCCACATGCCGCGGAGCGGCTGGTCCCGTGAGCCATGGCCGCTGAGCCTGCGCGTCTGGAGCCGGTGCTCCACAATGGGAGAGGCCACAGCAGTGAGGGGCCCGCATACCGCACAAAAAAAGAAAAAAAAAATCAATTTCGTTTCTTATGCCAACAAAAAGGAGTTAGAAATGAAATTTTAAAGAGGTATCGTTTATGATCCAGAAATATCAAGTACATAGGAATAAATCTAAAAAAAAATGTGTAAGACTTCTACAAAAAAAATACTACTTAATGTAACTACAAAATGTGATGAGATAAATTGGACAAAACCTAAGTAAATGGAGCATTTTTTTTCAAATTGATCTATAAAATGAATAAAATTCTAATCAAAATCCTAACTTTCTTTTTGTGGAACTTGACAAGCTGATTCTTAAAAGTACTTGGACAAAGGGCCAAGAATAGTCATGATACTCTTAAAGAAGGAAATGCAGGTGGGAGAAATTGCTTGTTGGATATCAAGCCTTATTATGAAGCTACAGTAATTAAGGTGATATGGTATTGGTACAAGAATATACAAGTAGGGACTTCCCTGGTGGCTCAGTGGTTAAGAATCTGCATGCCAATGCAGGGGACATGAGTTCAATCCCTGGTCTGGGAAGATCCCACATGCCGTGGAGCAACTAAGCCCGGGCACTGCAACTACTGAGCCTGCACTCTAGAGCCTGTGAGCCACAGCTACTGAGCCCATGTGCAACAACTACTGAAGCCTGCACACCTAGAGTCCATGCTCCACAACAAGAGAAGCCACCACAATGAGAAGCCCGTGCAACGCAACTAGAGAAAGCCCGTGTGCAGCAAGAAGACCCAATGCAGCCAAAAAAAAAGATAGAATATACAAGTAGATCAGTAGAATATATACAAGTCCCAGAAACAGACATTTGATTATGGCATATGGATACTTGATTTATGAAAAAGGTGGGACTTTGGAGCATTGGGAAAAAATGGTCTTTTCAATAATGATGCTAGAGCAACTGGACAATTAGTGAACTAGAAAATATGAAAGATATATCCAGAATGTAGTAAAGAGAGATAAGGAGATGGAAAGTGTAAAGCAGCACGTGGAAAATATAATGTAATGGGCCAACATGTCTAATTAGAGTTTCGAAAGGAGAAAGTAGAGACAATGAACCAAAAGCAATATTTTAAAAAATAATGGCTATGAATGTTCCAGGACTGATGAAAAATATGAATCCACAGATCCGTGATGTACAGCATATCCAAAGCAGAATAAATAAAAAGTTTTACCCTGAAACTATAGAACATTATAAACAATGAAAATATCATGAGAGCAGTCAGAGAGTAGGGAGGGAACACTTACAAAGGAATGACAAGACTTCCTAGCAACTATGGTGAAAGTCATGATCAACGTAGAAATGGGTATCCAGTCTAAATATGTTGATAATCAAAATAAATGTGAATGGAATAAATAACCAATTTGTAAAAAAACAAAAGAAAGAAAACCTAAGTGCTATTTATGAAAGATAACTCTAAAGCATAAAACCACAAAAAGGTTGACATTAAAAGAATGGGACCCATGCATATATGGACCTTCATCTATGACAAAGATGGCATTAAGAACAATGGGGAAAGAATAGCTTTTGATTCTGGGTCAACTGGGAATCCATATAGAAAGAAAAAGAGTTTTGACCCTTATCTTGGCATCCACAAAAATCAATTTTAGGTGGACTATAGATTTAAATGTGAAAAGTAAAACAATAAGACTTCAAGTAGATGATATTAAGAGGATATCTTCATGACATTAGGATAGAGAATGAATTCTTAAGTGGACACAAAAAGCATTGTTTGTAATAGTAATGGATTGGCTATAACATAAATGTCCATAATAGTAGGCATATTAAATAAATTATATTATTTCCATGTGTAGATCTAACTTTAGTAGAACTGTAACCACACCAGACTGGACCAGGATTTAATCAATACACTTTTGGATTTTGCTTTAACTGAGTGTTAAAGCTTATTTAAAAAATCTGTGTCCAAATGATCTCCACTCAAAATTTCTCAAAATGTATGGCTTATGGCTTTAACTGTAATTTCAACTATGGCTGAGTCAGAGTATTTGGGTCTAGAATTCTCTATTTCCACAATGTGTTTTGTCATATTTTAATTTTATAGTTTTTGCTTTTTGTGCCTCATTTAAGAAATTCTTAAATATTTACTTCTGTATCGGTCGGGGTCCCACAGGAAAGACATGATCCATTCAAATTGAGTAATTTGAGGAAAATTTAACAGAGAGCTTATTTTCAAAGGTGTGGGTAGAGTGTAGGGAAACCACAAAGGATAGCGTTGTACTCTAGGAGAGAGAAAGATACAGATAGATAGATGGTAGGTAGGTAGGTAGGTAGATAGGTAGGTAGATGGATGGATAGATAGATAGATAGATAGATAGATAGATAGATAGATAGATAGATAGATAGAAAAATAGAACCCAGATAGTGCACTGTGGAGAAAGGCCACCTGACTGGAGCTGGGCCTTTGGATGGAGAAACCAGTCAGTCTGCAGCAATGTGCTGCAGCAAGAGAGCCAAGGGAATAAATCCTCAATCTCACTCTCCTCCATTCCTCTTATCTTCTGCTGCTGTTCCCCATTTGCTGAACCCAAATGGAAGCCAAAGAGCATGAGACACACTTGATGCAGTCCATATGGTTCAGCCCCTGGGGCAGAAAGCAGAATCAGAAATTACAAAATGGCCACAAATGTTGCCTATCTCTGTATTTCCTCCAAGAGTTAGAATCAATATTTCCCCACCTCTTGTATCTCAGCTTGGCCATGTGACTTATTTTGGCCAATGGAGCATTAGCAAACATGATGCCAGCAGAGTTTTGAAAGACGTTGGGGCTTATACAACTGTCCTGTCAACAGTTATTGAGACCCTTACCTACGTGAAGTAGTCTGGGCTAGACTACTGGGTGATGAAGGACATTTAACTTGTCACCCCAGCCTTTCGCCAGCCAACACTCAGAAGCAGAGTGACCCAGCTGACTGGCAGCTGACCACAGATGCGTGAGTGAGCCCAGCCACAGTCATCAGAAGACCTGTCCAGCTGAGCCAACCCCAAGTGGCTAACCCAGAATTGTGAGCTTAATAAAGTGTTATTCAAGGAATTCCCTGGTGGTCCAGTGGTTGGGACTCCACGCTCTCACTGCCAAGGGCCCGGGTTCAATCCCTGGTCAGGGAACTAAGATCCCACAAGCTGCGTGGCATGGTCAAAAATAAATAAATAGAAGTGGTATGCAGCAAAAACTGATATAAGGTGCAGATGAAAGATACCCAGCATCTAAAACATTTTATGCTTTGCCTTTTACAGTTGGTTCTTTAATCTATATGGAAATAATTTTGTGTATGCTTTGAGGAAAAGTATCTTATTTAATTTTTTTATCATATGTCTAGTCAATTATTTCCAACACTTCATTGAATAATAAGTCCTTTCTTCACTGATTTCTAATGTTGCCTCAATCATACTTCATATATGTGTGGAAGCTGTTTCTGGACTTTCAATTCTATTCCTTTTATCTACTTGTGTAAGTTTGCATCAATACTACATGTTTTTTTATGATTATAATTTTATAATAAAACGATATCTGGTAGAGAAAGTGCTCTCACCTTATTACCATTTTTCTTCAAAACTATAGTGGTTATTTTCAATCGTTTACATTGCCAGATCAATTTCAGGATAAGCGTGCCAAGTTCCACATAATATCTTGCTTGTATTTCAATAAGAATTGAATTTGTAAATTAATTTGGGAAAGAAGTGATGTATTTATGACGTTGAATCTTCCTATTTAATAATGTGATATAGCTCTGTTACTGTTGGGAATGATATCTGTTTCCTGTGTCTTTTTTTTTAGTTTTTTGTTTGTTTTTGCGGTACGTGGGCCTCTCACTGTTGTGGCCTCTCCCGTTGCGGAGCACAGGCTCCGGACGCACAGGCTCAGCGGCCATGGCTCACGGGCCCAGCCGCTCCGCGGCATGTGGGATCTTCCCGGACCGGGGCACGAACCCGCGTCCCCTGCATCAGCAGGCGGACTCTCAACCACTGCGCCACCAGAGAAGCCCTTTTTTTTTTTAGTTTTTAAAATACTGGTATACAGGAACACTACTAATTTTTGTTTGTTGATTTTGTATCCAGCAAGCTGACCGGGCTCTCTTATTAGTTCTAATAAATTTACACATTCTCCTGGATTTTCTACAGGGACAATATCATAAATATTGGTGTTTTTTTTCTTTCTTCTTATCCAGTCCCTGACTCTTGTTTATTCTTATGGTCTTACTACACTTGTTAAGCCCTGCAACACAATGTGGAATAGGAGGAATGATAGCCGCTGTCTTATTTCTTTAATCTGCTAATGTGGTGTATTACATTGATAGATTTTCTTTATTGAACATGTGGCATTTCTTGGATAAATCAAACTTGGTCATAATATATTACTTTTTAATTTACTTCTGAATTAAATGTAACATTTACTCAGAATTTTTAATGCCTATGTCATTAGTAATTTTGCTAGTAATTTCCCTTTTCTGTACCGTTCTTGTCCAGTTTTACTGTCAAGGTTATACTATGCTCATAAAATGAGCTGGGTAACAACCTAGTTACCTACTTCTTGAAGTATTTTATATATTATAGGAATAATCTCTTCCCTGAAGGTTCTGTAAAATTTGCTTTTTGATCTCTTATTGAGTTAATGGTTACTGGTTTGTCCAAATTTTCTTTTTCTTCTTGAGACATGTGGGGAAGTAACTGCTTTCTCCTGACTTCAAGTTTTCATGCTTTCTCCTGACTTTCAAGTTTCTACTCATGCAATGCCCTTGGTCTTGAGCCTCATCTCCACTATATCTCCTCTTCAGAGAAGAGGAGACTTGGATGACGGATGAACTCAGGCCCTTTTGGGCTCCCTCCTTCCAGTCTTTCTGTCTGCAAGATTTGTGTTCTAGCCGGTTGTCTTCCATAGAATAAAAGGGCTGCATACCTGCTGGGGCAGCCAAGGCTGTCCATCTGTGTGATGACAAGGTAATTATGTCAAATTCAGTGGCAAATTATTACAAGTTCACTTAGCTGTAGACCAAAGCCACTCTCTCTAAACTGCTTTATCAGTCATAAATGTGATGTTTTGACTTCTTTGTAGCTGGTTATATTTAATGATAAGAAACTTGGGAGGGGAAGAAAGGGTGTTATTCTTTGTCCACAATTTGCAACATCTGGTGTATCGGCTGAACACTTTGAAAAATAAATACAACTAGGGAAATTAAGGCTCTGGGGGTTGTGAGGGTTCATGGTTTACAGCCTTGGAGTTTTGACCTTGGTATTTTGTAGCAGATTGTGCAGTTGGCTTTTGTGGGAATGCCTTCTTCAGGTGGCTTTAGCCCTTGTGCTTTAGTAAGCATGGCATACATGGGGTTGTGATATTGATGGGTCACCATAGTTTATGGTAGTTTTATCCTCTGGTATTTGGTTGTTTTTCTGCAAAAGGGGTGTTGTTTTGTTTTTATTGTGGTAAAATATACATAAAGTTTATCAGTTTAACCATTTTAAAGTGTACAGTTAGCAGCATTAGGTACATTCCCATTGCTATGTAACAAAAGGGTTGTTTTTAAAAGATACAGAATCAAATAAGTGTTGCTCTGGTCTCCATGTGTGGGTACCTACAGATTGGCCATGAATGCTGCACCCAGTTTGGACTGGTATTGGAGAAGAAACTGAGTCAGAGATGATATCTGTGTGTGTGTGTATATATATATATATATACACACACACACACATAAACACCCACATATATACACATATCGGGGAGATAGAGCAATCCAAAGGAAGAATAGGTGCTGGAGAAGCAACTATGATGTCTGTTTCTTAGAGATAGCCAGTGATGAATATCATATATATACTTTTTTTTAAACAAAATTGAGACTGTCCATCATTGTCCAATATGGTAGCTACTAACCACATGTGGCTATTTCAATTTCAATTTAGTTAAATTACAGTTTAGCTCCTCAGTCATACTAGCCACAATTGAAGTGCTGAGAAGCCACAGTTGGCTGGCGACTACATTATTGAACGGTACAGATATGAAACATTTACATTTCCACAGAATATAAATCATAGTTAACATACCATGGTTTGAAATCAAATATTTGAAAAGTTTATCTTTCATGCCTGAGAAATATTCCATAGAAGGATGTACCATCAATTATTTAACCATTCCCATGTGAGCATTTTTAAGGTTGATATACACAACTAAATAACATTCTAAAAATGTATACTATATTGTCTGTCCTCATTCTCACAAGCACTGAGAGTTTCAGTTAAAAACAAATATTGCCAATTTGATAGGCAAAAATAGGTACCAATACTGTTTCCCTAAATATTAGTAAGTTGAACAATGACCCAATGTAATTTGTTACAGAGCTGAAAGACATGGACGTTCAGGGAGCCACAGGGGCATTTTTATACCGTGCAGCATCGACAAATTGCTTCCTAGAATGTGAAGAAATGGCCACTGAACAGAGGCTAAAGCAACGTAGGACAGGATGCACACACTCTCGAAATGGGTATCCCAGGGGCATAGAGAAAAGGGAAGACACGCAGAGCCGCAGGTGTTGAGGGGAAACGGGAGGAGAAAACCTGGATTTGGCTTAGAGGGCCGCCAAAGTAAGTCACAGAGCTTCGTGTCACCTGGAGTCTTTCCGCAGCGAGTGGCGGGAGGAGTCGCCTCCAAGGACTCCAGCGACGGCGGCGGCCTGCTGTTCGGCTCTGACGCGAGCCTGGGCCCACGGCAGCAGTGGCCTGGCGCCTGGGTTCTGCCGCGCCCCCGCGCGTTTGTGAGCTGGCCCCCGGTCACACTAGGACACCTCGGGGGAGGCCCGGGCCTCCATTCAATTCCCCAGGAGGGACGCGCGCCGGCCTCCGCGTGCTGAGTAGAGAACGCGCGCCTGGGTCCTCGGCTTGAGCATTAGAATCTCCCAAGTAGATAAGGGTTCTGATTTAATTGGTCGGGGGCGTCCCAGGCTTCTGATTCTAAGAAGCCGCGGGGATGAAAAGCCACGGGCCAGGGCCCTGGTCCCCAGAGGTTACTACCACGCTAATCCACTCGAGTCCGACTTCACGGATAGTCATGCTCCGAGGTTTTTCTCCCGGAACCTGATTTTCCTGCCTGTGGGATGAACAGCAGGCGATACAGGCGCGGTGAAAATGGCATTTAGTGACATGGAGGACGCAGCTTGTCACCGAACCAATTCATTTGGTTTAACCAAACAGCCAGTCCAACCTCTTTTGTCTCGGTTGCTCCCGGGCTATTCTTCAGGGTGGGCGAGGCTCCCAAACCACGAACCAGGCTGAAGGAGAGCAACCCGAGCTCAGGAATAACCGAGTTTATGCTGATCTCCAGGAGGTGGCGACTGCACCTGTGTTTAAAGGGATCCCCGAGACCATGAGGATTTGATTTGGAGGCGTGTCTGCCTTTGAAGTTACCAAGAATAGTACTGGGGAATGAATGTAGGCAGGAGAGGTGGCTGAGCTTTGAGAAAGCTCTTGGGGTGAGTGTGACTTCCTTTCTCCCATCATCTAAACAACAGGAGGAGGAAAAGTTACAGGACTAATTTAGTCCTAGCCTAATATAACAAAAACACGGTATTTATCAGAAAAACAGGAATTATTTGTAGAATGTGAGAATGTAATTGAAGAACCGGATAATAGAACTTTAAGAAAAGGGAAATAGAAAACTTTAAAAGGAATTCCTTGGTTTACTAATAATGTTGCAGAAAGGGGGACCCCTTCCAGAGACCGAGAGTGGGCTCTTGTCTAACACTCGGAAATGAATTGCCCGAGGAGACACATGTGCTGACAAAGCAAGAGACTTTATTTGGAAGGGGCACCTGGTGGAGAGCAACAGGGTAAGGGAACCCAGAGGACTGCTCTGCCACGTGGCTCGCAGTCTTGGGTTTTATGGTAATGGGGTTAGTTTCCGGGTTGTCTCTGGCCAATCATTCTGACTCAGGGTCCTTCCTGGTGGCGCTTGCATGCTCAGCCAAGATGGATTCCAGCGAGGAGGATTCTGGGAGGCTGGTAGGACACATGGACTGACATCTCCTCTCTCCTTTTGACCTTTCCCAAATTCTTACAGTTGGTGGTAGCTTGTTAGTTCCGCGTTCCTTACCAAGAACTCCTGTTGTAAGATAACTCATGCCAGGGTGGGTGGTTTCAGTGTTTCCCCTAACAATACCAATATCTAAAATGTTACAAAATTGAATATACCAAGTGTTCTATCATGATTGAAATAAAGTACTCTAAAAATGCCACTTGAATTCATTCATATCTTTTGATGAACACCATCACATCCCTATTTCAAAGTGATGTTTAAAATGTCCTTTGAGTGCCGGTTTAACAGGAAAACTCCTATGCGTCATTATCTGTAGACTCATATCAAAGGCTCACCTTTCATTTGCAAGGTCCCTGGTCTAGGCAGTTGGATGCTTCCCCTCGGCCTGGATGTTGCTGCCTTGGTGAATAGTCATGGCCCTCCTGGTTATCAGGGTGGTTGGCCCACGACTTTTCCCAGTCCTTTTCCACAGCCTTCCAACCCCTCCCGTCACCACCAAATTCAAATTTGGAATTTAAAGTTGAATAATGATTACGGCTTACTTTTTAGAATTTATGAAAAGCGGTGAGGCTCCCTTCTCTATAATAATTCTACATGTGTAGCCTTTTAGCATGCTATTTTGTGGATTGTACTTGTAATTTGTCATCTGCCTAATGAGTTAAGAACTTGGTGGTTTTTAAAATTGAGATATAATTGACATATAACATTGTTAGTTTCTGGTGTACAGAATGATTCAATATTTGTATATGTGCAAAACGATCACCACAGTAAGTCTAACATCTGTCAACCTACATAGTTACAAAATTTTGTTCTTGCGATGAGAATTTTTAAGATCTACTCTTTCAGCAACTTTCAAATAGTACTTATGTCCCTAGGACTTTATGCTTTAACAGAAAATTTTTACCTTTTGATCCACTTCATATCTCCCCCTCCATCCCCTGCCTCTGGCAACCACCAATCTGTTCTCTAGATCTATAAGTTCAGGTTTTTTTTGGGTTTTTTTTTGCGGTACGCGGGCCTCTCACTGTTGTGGCCTCTCCCGTTGCGGAGCACGGGCTCCGGATGCGCAGGCTCAGCGGCCATGGCTCACGGGCCCAGCTGCTCCGCGGCATGTGGGATCTTCCCGGACTGGGGCATGAACCCATGTCCCGTGCATTTGCAGGCGGACTCTCAACCACTGCGCCACCAGGGAAGCCCTGAGTTCAGGTTTTATTACAAGATAATATTGCCACATCCTTACAAGATCATATGGTATTTGTCTTTCTCTGACTTATTTCACTTAGCATAATGCCCTCAAGGTCCATCCATGTTGTCGCAAATGGCAAGATTTTCTTTTTTATGGCCAAGTAATATTCCACTGTGTGTGTGTGTGTGTGTGTGTGTGTGTGTGTGTGTGTGAGTGATTTTTTGGTGTCAAATTCAAAAAATCATCACAAAGATGTATATCAAGGAGCTTACCCACTATGCTTTCATCTAGTTTTATGGTTTCAGATCTTAAGTTAAAGTCTTTAATTCATTTTGAGTTAGTTTTGGTGTACAGTGTAAGATAGTGATCCAGTTTCATTGTTTTGTATATGGCTGTCCAGTTTTCCCAATGCCATTTATTGAAGAGACTATCCCTTCTGCAATGTGTATTCTTGGCTCCTTTGTCATAAATTAACTGACCATATATGTGTGGGCTCATTTCTGGGCTCTCTGTTCTATTCCATTGACATATATGTCTGTTTTTATGTCCCTATCATACTGTTGGAAATACATATAATTTGCTAGTGTTCCAGAGGTCTGGTATTTGTTTAATCAAGAGCATTAGAGTACTAATTAGTATACTTACCTTCTTTACTCAGCATAAGGTAGAGGTGAAAAAAGCTTTTTAATCTTAATATTGCAATTTATATTACCTTTGGTCTTCATAATACAGGTAGTTTTCTTATCCCCCTCCTCCCGTTTCTTTTAGGGAATTTAAATACTAAGGTTCTGACTTGTGATTTAAACTCCACCTTAAAAAGCAGACTGGGATTACTTCTACCTAAGAATTGTCTCAAATTTTGTTTAGAACTTGAAAATAAGCTAAGTTTCAAAAACATTTTGTTGTGGTAACTCCTATAATAGTATTTAATCCATCTTGGAAAATGTCTATTTCTGAATCTTTCCTCATTTATACAGTAATGTAAATGAGAAGTGATATATTTACCATTTCAATGATTATGACTAAGAAAGAGGGAAAAATGTAATTAACTTTATACCACATAGTGAAACCCTGCTTTTAAACTGTTATACAATATAAAACATTGAGTGGTGTGTGAATATCCATGTATTTTAAGATAGGAGGTAACTTAACAAGTAAGCCAAAGTTCAGATAAAATTAATTAAAATCCAACTTTTAACTGTATACAGTAAATTATTTGTGAGTGAAGTGGCTGAAATAAATTAAAAATCCAGATTTGGCTTTTCTTCCTCCTAGTGGTTATATGTACGAAACTAAATTCAATATTAATTGAAAGCCAACAATCCAGAAAGGAAAAATGGTGCATATTTGAATTAAGTGAAAAATTTATCTGTTTGTCTATCCATATATGACTTGCCATTTTAGGTTCTTTCCCTTTCATTGCCCTACTAGTATGTATTCAGTAAATACAAACAAGTATTATCAGCATCTGTAAAATATAACTGGGAAGGCATGTTATTAAAACATAACATATTCCAAAATCAACAAATGATTCGCTGACTACTGGTTTGAGATTATACATACATTATTTGATCATATAATTGAGTTAATGGCATTATTACATGATCCTGTAACAACTAAAGCATTTGGAATGCTCTGGTGGAGACTTGTTTTAAAAGCAATTGCCTTAGGTATATATTATTTTTAACTGTACAATTTTCTTCCAGTTTTACAGTAATGTTAGACAACTATTACTTTTTTCCCCTGTTGAATTGCATCACATATGGTTTACTTCCTAGGCAAGTAAGGGAACTTGTGCCAGTAGAGCACTGCAAATGAGAAAGTGGGGATAGTGGGCTCATCCTTGGATTGTCCTCAATGTGGGATCATCAGGTCAAGGAGAGTAAACATTTCCCAGATGGCTTTAGCAGCAGATTAAACCAATTTTCAGTACTACCCAGAATATATTCTCATATGTTGTCTTAATCCTGCGTTGTCATTGATTTTTATTAATGTAATTAGTTGTTTTATTACTTCATACTATTTTAACTATTTTAATAAGGTTGTTTTGCATTTTTGTTAGCAAAGATTTGTATTTTTCCACTTTTTATAGTTGTCTGCATTTCTGAACGTATAAGCTGTGAATCTTCTTTGACCACTCACTATTAGAATTTGAATACTGACTTATATTTCCATTAAATCTACATATATTTTTGGTAAATTTTCAACACTTGTATAGCAAGTTGTGATTCGTTTCTTTAATGTACTTTTAAAATTTATGTAGAATCCTTTCTGATGTACAGTTTTGTGAGATTTGACAAATACACCGAGTATTTGTCAATCATGATGAGGATATAGAACAGTTTTTACTCCCCCAAATTCGTTTGTGCTGCCCCTTTATATCCCAACATCCCCTCACCCCCATCCTTAACCTCTGATAATCATTATTTGCTTTCTGACTGTATAGTTTTGCCTTTTCCAGTATGTCATCTAAAAGGAATGCTACAGTATGTAACCTTTTGAGTCTGGCTTTCAGTTACCATAATGCATTTGAAATTCATCCATTTTGTTCATCAACAGTTTATTTTTTGTTACTGAGTAGTATTCCATTGTATGGATGTACCTGAGTTTGTTTATTCACTCACCCACTGAAGGATATTTGGCATGTTTCTAGTTTGGGGCAGTTATGAGTAATTACATTTCATTATGAATTATGAAAAAATGAGAAATGTATGCTATAAATATTTGCATACAAATTTTTATGTGAACATGTTTTTGTTTCTTGGATAAATTCTTAGGAGTGGAATGACTGGGTCCTACAGTTGGTATATATTTAACTTATAAGAAACTACCAAACTGTTTTTGAAAATGGTTGTGCCATTTTGCATTGCTATTGCTATGTAGGAATTCCAGTTGCTCTAAATTCCCTGATTCTTTTGCTTTCCTTTTTATTGTGTACATTTAAAGGCATTTTAAACACCTATTTCTCATGATACCCATTAAAAAATCCATAAATGAATGTGCTCTAAAATATATTGATCTGTTTTTCTCTAGTGATATTAAGGATCCCTTTATTTTTTCTTTTCTCGTTGTTTTTCTGTTTGTTTTTAGGCCACACGGTGCTGCTTGCAGGATCTTAGTTCCCCCACCAGGGATCAAACCCATGCCCCCTGCAATGGAAGCGAGAGTCCTAACCCCTAGACCGCCAGGGAATTCCCTAAAGATTCTTTTTTTTTTTTAAAATTTATTTATTTTTGGCCGCGTTGGGTCTTTGTTGCTGCGCACGGGCTTTCTCTAGTTGCCGCCAGCGGGGGCTACTCTTCATTGCAGTGCGTGGGCTTCATTTTTTTTTTTTTAATCATGATATTGCTTATATGTGGAATCTAAAAAAAATGACACAAATGAACTTATACGCAAAACAGAAACAGACCGACAGACATAGAAAACAAACTTATGGTTACCAAAGGAGAAAGGAGGAGAGGGATAAATTATGAGCCTGGGGTTAACACATAAAATATAAAATATAATATAGGTAACCAACAAGTACCTTCTGTATAGTACAGGGAACTATATTCAATATCTTGTAATAACTTATAAGGGAAAAGAATCTGAAAAAGAATATACATATATATAACTGAATCACTTTGCCATACACGTGAAACCAACACAACCCCGTAAATCAACCATACCCCAATTAAAAAAAAAGAGATAGAATATTCCAGTACCCTTTTTGTACCTTGTCCCCGTCACTCCCCTCACAAGGTAACTACTATTCTCATATTTATCCCCATCAACTTGTTTGGCTGATTTTTGAACTTTATATAAATGAAATCATGCAGCACACTCATGATTGTACTGTTGATGGACATTTAGATATTTCTAGTTTGGGTCCATTATGAATCATATTGGTATAAATATTCTTCCTTGTCTCAGCCTTTAGGTTTTACTTGCCATAAAAGCTTTCTTTAAACTCCTGGCCTTAGTGATGTGGTTACCAACCTCCCTGCAGCCCTGCCCCTACCATCCAACACAAACCCATAAGTCATCACTCTAACGCGCAGACTTCATACTGCGGTGGCTTCTCTTGTTGCAGAGCATGGGCTCTAGGCATGTGGGCTTCAGTAGTTGTGGTGCACGGGCTTAGTTGCTCTGCGGCACGTGGTATCTTCCCGGACCAGGGCTCGAACCCGTGTCCCCTGCAGTGGTTAAGAATCTTCTGCACCACCAGGGAAGTCCCCTAAAGATTCTTTTAATACTTACTTCTGCCCATATGAAATTTATTAATATATAGTATGCAGGATGGTGCCAAGCTGTTTCTTTTCCATACTGATATCCATGTACCTAACAAGATGCTTTGTGTGTTGCCCTACCTTTGCCCATTTCTCAAATGGCATTCTTTGGCTTGCTTCTCTCTACTCTCTTCCTGGGTGACTTTAAATATGTTCCTGTAGTTTCAACTGCCACTCAAGCAGAGCCTTCTGAGCTTCAGGCCAGGGGCATCTCCACCTACATGTCCCTTAGGCACCAGGATTTCAACACATTTCTTCAAACCCTCCTCCTCCCTTCCCTATGTTAAGCATATATGGTGGTACCATTTTTCCAGTTGCCCAAGACAGAAAGAGGGAAATTATTTGTGATTCCTGTCTCTTCCTAATTCCTCATATCCAAAAGGTCACTGGTTTTGTCAAAACATTGATCCATTTCTTCCCATTGTTTTATATCTTCTTGCTCAGACCCCTTTGAGCCCTTCTGTACAGTGACCTAGGGTGATCTTTCAACACACAAATCTGAACTAGTCAAGTCCTAAATGCTCCAATGGCTCATTAGCAGGGAGCACAACATCCTTCAAGATTTGATCTTTTTTTTTTTTTTTTTGGATAAACCTCTCAGCTACCTCTCCTTTACCTGACTAATGTCTAAATTCAGAAGACAGATTGCCAGATTTTGAATTCTGATTACCACTTATTGGTTTTTGATCTTAGACAAGTAACATAACCTCTACATATAAAGTTGTACTCAGGTTATACAACATAAGAAAATGAAAACATTTACATTACTGTGTTAGGAAGTTTGGCTCCTAAGCTTTTTAAAAGATAGAAAACAAATGTTTTCTATGTTCTTTCTATGTTCTGTTTCTTCATCTGTTACATGGGAATTATAGTAACTGCCTCAAAGTTATTGTTATGAGGATTAAACATACATATATATCTCTATATATAGATATATATGAATTAATATATCTAAAAGTGCTTCAGACAATGCCAGCCATATAGTATGCACCATTTTAAAGTATTAGTTATTATTATTATTTAACTGATGGGGAAGTATTTCCTGTTTATCCTTGGTGCCCTTCAAATGAATTCTGAACAACCAGCACTTCCTCTTATAATAGAAATTGGCACAATGTACTGAAATTGCTTTTCTCATCTACACCCTAAGATGTCTAAAATATATTTCTTTGCCTGAAGCACTTTGGTTTCTAAGAGCCCCCAGGGTTTACCCCTCTTTTGCTTTAGGACCTTTTCAGTCTGCCTATCCTGCCTCTTCAAATACCAGATATGACCATGGAGGCATTCTGGCTTTACGAATACAAATGTTAAATGGGAATCATACCATCACAGATGGATTTTTGTTGAGGAAATATTTTTTGCATGTACTCAAACCAGTTTAATTTCATGATCAGTTTCCTATACACACAGTACAGCAAAAACAATTTAAATTTTTCCCATTTTCATCTGACTGACATTATTTCGGTAAGAAATAATTTCATTGTTTTTTTCTCTGTAAATTTTAAAGGAATTGATTAATAAATCAGTTTTTTGCACATATCAAATTCTTCCAATTACAGTTTTTGCCACTGAGTTCCTCAGGATCAAATTAAAATCTATATTTTATTTATGCAATTCTTCTATTAAATTTGGTCAAGAACTATGGGCAGTTTTACTTCATTATATATTTCTATCAAGTCTAATTTTTCTAGGGTCAAATTTTGCAATTTTTAATCTTACAAGACGTAGTTCTTCAGTAAGTTTTCCTCTTTACAATGCAGTTATCATGCACAGGGTTACCCATTCTAGTTTTATTTCTACAATGGAAATTCATTTGCTGTGATTTGGATAAACAACTGTTTGAATTCACTTCTTAGCTAAAAATTGTAATTCCTCTCATGAATTCTCCAAGACCATCCTTGAGGTCAAAATATCTCACCTCATTTCCTTTCCCCTCAACTCTCTTCACATCATTCATTCCTGCTTACTCCTCAGATGCCAGCTCAAGCAGCACTGGCTCGAGGAAGCCTCTCCTGATCTCTAAGACTAGATCAAGTTTCCCTCTTCTTGCTTAGATAGTACATTTTATTTTTCTTTCATCATAGTTTATGGGTGAAGATTTTTAAAAAATTTTTTAAAAATTAATTTTTTGGCTGCGTTGGGTCTTCGTTGCTGCACGCAGGCTTTCTCTAGTTGCGGAGAGTGGGGGCTACTCTTTGTTGCGGTACGTGGGCTTCTCATTGCGGTGGCTTCTCGTTGGGGAGCACAGGCTCTAGGCATGCGAGCGGTAGCTGTGGCGCACAGGCTCAGTAGTTGTGGCTCACGGGCTCTAGAGCACAGGCTCAGTAGTTGTGGCACACAGGCTTAGTTGCTCCGCGGCATGTGGGATCTTCCCAGACCAGGGCTCGAACCCGTGTCCCCTGCACTGGCAGGCGGATTCTTAACCACTGTGCCACCAGGGAAGTCCCTCATCACAGTTCATAAATATGAGTACTTATTATCTCCTTCACTAAACTCTGATCCCTGAAGGCAGGGACTTTTTCTTACCACTGGATCCCTGGCACATAAAAGGCACTCAAAAATTTATTGAAAGAATGATGAAAAGGAAAATAATATCTTTTATCCCCAGTGCTCGTATAGTGCTTGACCAATCCTAGGCACTCATTAAAAGCTGTCTGCATTTTCCCCTTATTGTTTATTTCTGGTTTGTTATGGTCTGGCAATGATGAATTTTTTTTCAATATTAACTTTGAAATTGACTTCTTAATGCTACATATTTTTAAGCTTTTAAGAGCCATGCTACTCCAATAATTTCCTCTTCCTTCTCTCAGGGCAGCCATACTGTACAACTCTGGCAGGGTACACTGTACTCAATGGAGCAGGGAGTTGTTTGATGCAGCACTGATGCATCCTCACTTCCCTCTGTGGAAGGAAAAGCATTCAGCTATTTCCTAAAGTTAATTACAACAGCAGTTCTAAACCCTAAGCTATAAATCAAAAACACCTGGGATACTTTCACAACAGAAATGCTTGGGCCCCACCTGAAAATTATTGAGTCATAAAGTACCAAAACTCCCCAGGTAACTGCAGAGCTAGTGTTGGGAAACACTGGGGTAGGAGCACAGGATGAGTGTGGGAGAATTGGTTAGAAATTAATCTAGATAGGCAGGTTAGTGTATTCAACACTTAGGAATTGGAATTTAACTTTACATCAGTGAGGAGGGTTTTAAGAGGGTAATGAAATAGTCAGATCTATGAGAAAGGTTAACTTGGCACCAGTGTGGCAGGGTTTAGAGCCTGAGCTGGGGAGGCCAGGGGAAGAAGCTACAATGAGCCCAAGAATAGACTGCGAGGACTTGAACTAGGGTGGCTGCAGTGCAAACACAGAAGAAGGGAATAGGAAAGGACTCACAAGACATTTGACAGAATTCGCTAAGTGGAATGTGTAGGGTGATTAAAGAGGGAGAAGTTATAGACCACTCCCAGATTTCCAGGGTAAGCAACTGGATGCAGTTTGATGCCATTAACCAGAGAACACAAGTGTAAGGATAGAATGGAGCAGGTAGATGAAACAAATTCCGTTTCCAGCTATGATGAAACAGACGTTGCTTGTGTAAACCATTTAGGTGGAGCTAGAATACCAAGAAATTGGAGATTAAGATCTAGACTTCAGAAGAGAGGTTGAGGCTGAAGTTTTAGGTTTGGGAGCCAACAGCGTATTTGGTAACAATTGAGGCTATTGGAATGGATGAAACTGAACAGAGAACTGTCTATGTAGAGTCAAAAGTGCTTAGCACAGAATTAAAGATAAATCAGGCTTTCTCATTAAACTTACTAAACCACATAATCTTAATTTTATTTATTTTATTTTTTAATATTTATATTTATTTGGCTGCACTGCATCTTAGCTGCAGCATGTGGGATCTTCATTACCGCGTGCAGGATCTTTTTAGTTGCTGCATGCGGGATCTTTTAGTTGAGGCATGCGGGATCTAGTTCCCTGACCAGGGATCAAACCCGGGCCCCCTGCATTGCGAGCATGGAGTCTTAACCACTAGACCACCAGGGAAGTCCCCTTAATTTTAATAAAGCTCAGCAGACCACCATTAAAAATATGCAGATGTCAACGTGAAGAGTAGATGATAATATAAAAAAATTATCTGCAACCTGTATGATAATTTTAAGTATTACTACTGTTATCTCTGGACTTACTTAGAACACAACAACCTGTTAGCTTGGAAAGACTAATTTCTAAGCTTATTAAATAGCAGATTAATCAAGTTAGCTCCTAATATGATACCTGTGCTCCCCTAAATAAAACAACCAGATATTTGGTGATCTACTTCCTACAATATAAAGGCAATATAAATACATCATTGAGCCAACTCATAAAAATACAACATGTTCTTAACAAATGCAACTAGTAATATTCAGAGATTGTCACTTAGTCTATGTGTCCATGTATGTTTGTGCTTATGTGCCAGGCAGTTCTGTGTAATTTACTTAACTTTAATAATACAAGTTCATCATTAGGTCTGGAATTATTTCAACAGAAAATTAAGTAAAACTTAAGAAAAAATTCCCAGGCCCTGCTATTTCCAAGAGTGAATGAACTTGTCTAGAACTTGTCCCTGAAATCCTTGTTTTTAAGAGGCACTCAGGTAATTATGATGCAGGGGGTTCAAGAACTATAATACTTTGAGAAATACTAGCTTATACCAAATAAACATTTTAACTAAGTCTTTTAAAAACATGTTGAGAAATGTTCAGAGATTACAAAAAAAATTTTAAGTAACAGTGTTACATATGCTTTAAGTAGAAAACACATTTTCTTTATTCAAATCATGTGACTTTCTGTACATTTTGAAATGATACACAAAGTCATAGCAAAGCTATATTTTAATTTCATCATATTCCACTCTAAATTCTGTACCATTTACCAAAAATAACTTTTTATAAAGCTTACTGTTTTGTCTAATATTATACAGACTATCAATCTACACATTTTTGTGTGTTTCTCCTAAAAATTAGATTACCTTATTAGGATATTATATAAAACTAATTGGTATATTACACACCAAACATAAGTACAGATTCTGTACAATGTAATAGTATACATATATATTACAAGAGACTAAATGCCTTGTTAAAAGTAATAGTTTAAGAAATCTTTCATGGAAAAAATCTATATCACAAAATGTGGTGGCTTAAGTATCAGTTGCTTTCCTCTCATGAATTTCTTTCGGTGGGCATTAACTGTCCATTTAGCTTCATTAGTAGTTTTACCACAAGGCCGGCCTACAAAGTAAAATACGTTGACAATAAATTTGAAACATGTAAGAATGTGTAAATGACATACATGGCAGTGGACAGACAGTTCTCTATGTATTTGAAAAGGAACTTTTCATTGTTATAAGACTGCAATAAATTATTCAGATAAGTTTCTGGCTTTGCTTAGGAAAGGCCTGCCTTTTTACCTTGGTCTTAAATATGTTAACTTCATGTTAGAGGTTTTCCTTAAAGTAAAATGGACTGTCATTTTTAAAAAAAGAAATAACTTTATTAATACAGTAGAGTTTATTACTAGAAGTCCAGAATAACTGATTAGGTACTTACCTGTTTTGTATGTACTATAAAGCTCATTTTATATTCCATACTATGGATCTGAAAACATGTATCAGCATCTCCCAACTGCCACATAAAACAACCATACTTAAGACTGATGAGTAAAGCCTGCAACATAATTAGAAATCATTATATTGAAATATTTATTAAAAACAACACCCATCTTCTCTTACTATCTACACCTATCTAGACAGGTCTAAACACAGTGGTTTTGACAGTTAGAATAAAACTTGTTCAAAGTGCCCACACTAACTTCACACAGCCTGCAGTACAGAGCCACATATATGGTAGACTCTTAGAAGACTGCCTTGAGCAATGATATTCTTATCAGAATGACAATTTTTTTTTTTTTTTTTTGCGGTACGTGGGCCTCTCACTGTTGTGGCCTCTCCCGCTGCGGAGCACAGGCTCCAGACACGCAGGCTCAGCAGCCATGGCTCACGGGCCCAGCTGCTCTGTGGCATGTGAGATCTTCCCGGACCGGGGCACGAACCAGCGTCCCCTGCATCGGCAGGCGGGCTCTCAACCACCGCGCCACCAGGGAAGCCCAACAAAATTATTTAAAGATGCCCATTCTGTGCTATGTATTTGTATATGTGTACACAGAAAGAAGTATTATTCAGCCATGAGAAATAAGGAAATCCTATCATTTGCAACAACATGGATGGAACTGGAGGGCATTATGCTAAGTGAAATAAGCCAAAGAAAGACAAATACCATAGGATACCACTTATATGTGGAATCTAAAACAGCCAAACTCACAGAAACAGGAAGTAGAATGGTGGTTACCAGGGGCTGGTGGGTGGTGGAAATTAAGGAGATGTTGGTCAAAGTAGTACAAACTTTCAGTTATAAGTTCTGGGGATCTAATGTGGGGCATGATGATTATAGTTAGCAATACTGTACTATATGCTTGAAAGTTGCTAAGAGAGTAGATCTTAAATGTTCTCACCAGAAAAAAGAAACTGTAATTATGCAATGTGATAGAGGTGTTGGCTAATGCTATTGTGGTAACCATTTTGAAACAGATAAGTGTATCAAATCAACATATTGTACACCTTAAACTTACCCAATGATGGGGGAAAAAAAAAAGATGCCCATTCTATCAGTGGCTTTCAAGAAAATTAAGTGTACTGCAAGTTTTTACTTTCTGCATCTTAAAAACAATTCCTTTTCTATTGATATATTCAGTACCTTTTGAATATTCATATAGTACTTTCAGATCTGAAATTTATGTAATAGGGTAACATGTCGATTTAGGCAATTTCATATCACTGAAAATAAGTACGCTGATATATTTATTGTAAATATAAGCATTATTTAAAAAATTAATAATATATCCTTCATATATTCAACAGAACTATTTAAAACCAATTACAGTACCCTATTCCTACATGTTGTAACATAATGGTATATTTAAATAGGAATCCAATATATTCTTTGGACTATTTAAAAAACAATTATCTCCTAGTAGTAACTTACATTTTCTTGCCCTAAAAATATATTCTTTGTATACACATATACAAAGAAAGTGTTCATGCCATCCTTTAAAATAAGTATGTTGAGAAACATTACCTCTCTATGACTAGCAGTTCTTAACATAATGATTGTAAATAATAAACTAAGGATATGCCAGAAAGGTAATGGTTTAGGGCATTCTGAAAGGTTCTGTAAGTGAAATGTAATATAATTAATTTACATGAGTGTATACCACTTATAATGAGAAAATAATATCTTGCTTTAAAATAGCTATACTTATAAAATATAACTTATAGACAGGATCTACTAAAATAGCTGTTTACCAAAGTACACAATGAAACACTGAATTAAGATATCATAAAACTTTAAACTATCTATCTTTTGGATCAGTGACTTGAAACTTCTTTAATCAAGAGACAGGAAACTGTCCATTTAATATGTCCTCAAAACAGTTTAATATACAGAAAAAAAATACATCTGTGGTATAGCAACTCCTAGATTACATGAAGGTCAAATGACCAACAAAAGCACTGAAGCCATAAGTTAAAAATAAAGGTTTTGTTTTTAAAGGACAGTGTGCAGGGAGAAAGGAATTCTTGAGAAATCCACAATAATGAAAACGGCTGAATGGAGTTGAAGAGCCCACATGGCTGTTTTGAGAGACCAGTCTGCTCCAGAAGGAAAAAGTAGCTCTCATTAGGAGGTAAAACCTACAAAGGGGAAGGTGCTTAGTGAAGGAAGTCAAAAAAGTAAGAGAAATGACAGGGATAGTTGAGAGCAGAAAAGGAAAACCATGTAAGTCAGAAGTAGACATAGCCAACCAGGACACACAGGAGAAACAGTGATGTTGACAAGTGACCATGAACAATGGCACTATATGGGTATTTAAAGAACCAGTTTTATTTCAGAAGGGCATTATGGTCTACATAAATTGACATCAGCAAAGGGTAATCTATTGCCTGGATGTAGCAGTGGTATTAAGGCTGAAGATATATCAACAAGTACAGTTCAGTTATGAAGACTGTAATGCTTTCACTATAGTAAAACATTGAACTGTAACACTGCATTTACCTATTCGATAGTGCCTACATTTTATGTAAGTAGAAAGATAGGTCTCTGATGAGTATATGAAACTGGCTGAGCTGTATTTTCTGAGGGGCAACTTTTATTATTCCAAACAATAACAAAATATAGAAGGCAGAAGTAATTGAGATTAAAAAAAACAACACAGCTGTATTCTATGGCTTTTCCTGAGATTTAATCTCTGAGGCTAATGTATCCCATATGTAGACTTTTAAATGCAAATGAATGTATTTTTGCAGATGAAGATGTTTATTTAAGCAAGCTTGTCATATTCAACCCTAGCAGATTTGGTCAATCTAAGACAACTGAGGACAAGCTGATTGTTCCTATATCGTTTGAAAATGTAATTATCTTAGAGCTTTTATAGGTGCCATAAATTTATCAGTAGCTTACAGAACACAGGGTAATGATTATGTGGACAGAAAACATTGTTACCCTTGGTTTCAATCACCTTTTTATATGCCCAATGACAGCATTTCTATTTATATTTCTAGAAAAAGCAGATTCTTAATAACACTATCATCCTCTGCCTGCTACTGCTATCTCACTTACTCAATTCCTGGACCAGAATATTATTCATAATATGAAATGTTATATTACTGAAACATCATTTGAATACTATATAAAACTTTTCATTGTTGCCTAAATTTGGAATGCTCCCAAAAGTCAAACACAAAATATAGTTTAGAGAAAAGGCTCAGTGTTATGCCCACAGTATCACCATCCAGTTCGATGAAGAAGAATTTGCAGATATTTGTATAAAATGCTCTGAAATAGCAGAGGAAAAATTTCTTGAAATGACAAGGGGAATTTCTCCTTCATTTCTTTAGTACAACAGGAATAGAAAAAGTAGTTACAAGCTAATAAGAAGCAGCTTATTTTGTATGAGTAAAATAGTCTAAATAGAAAATGATAAGCAAATGACTCCAAAGCAAGCAGATATCAGAGACTTCAAAAAATCAAGTTCCAAGTCAGTCACTGCCCTATGTCCCTGCATATTCTTTATCTCCATTCACAGGCATTTCTAACAGTATGGGAAAATAACTGTTGCCCATAATGATGATCCTGAGTTATCAGGAAATAACTAAACTACAATTGGGATACTTTCAGAAGGTATGTGATTACATAATAAAGACTTACAAAAATGATGAAAAAAGTTAGGTTTACGATGAAATTCCCTAATCTAAAATGCCTTTTAAAAATGCGTAAGCTCAGTTACTTAAACTGATTTGGAAAATAGTCTATTCGTGACATATATGAA
Source organism: Stenella coeruleoalba (assembly GCF_951394435.1). Lineage (NCBI taxonomy): Eukaryota > Metazoa > Chordata > Mammalia > Artiodactyla > Delphinidae > Stenella > Stenella coeruleoalba. The sequence continues at coordinate 49,868,070 of NC_137155.1, read as the reverse complement.
TGAACAAAACAGATTTTTATCTGCTTCCTATTACTAACTAGAAAGCTGTTTATCCTGTGAAATGTGTTAAATATGCTAAAATTAATTGATAACACCATATTTATATTATCATGACTTTGATTAGAAAAAGGGGCACAATACAGTAATAAGCCTCTGACTGAAAAGCTCTGAAGTAGGGGCGGCCAGATCAAGATGGTGGAATAGTGGGGCTTCCCTGGTGGTGCAGTGGTTGAGAGTCCACCTGATGATGCAGGGGACACGGGTTCGTGACCCGGTCTGGGAAGATCCCACATGCCTGTGCTCCGCAGCGGGAGAGGCCACAACAGTGAGAGGCCCGCGTACCGCAAAAAAAAAAAAAAAAAAGATGGTGGAATAGAAAACCTCTGAACAGTTCTAACAGGTATTCACAGTCCCATCCACACTTCATCTTGCCCCCCAAAATGTTCTTATAACTTATTCTAATTTGCAAAATGAACCACTTGTGTCAGATATTATATTTCCTTTTTTAAATCTGTATTTTTTTCATTTAAATCTAATTTTTAGAATAGGTAATACATTCACAGTTAAAAAAATTTTTTTTAAGTTGCAAAATGCTATATAATGAAAAGTCTCCCTTCTACTCTTATTCCCAGTTACATGGTTCCCCCCCTCTAAAGGCTTTAAGAGACATTTTATGCATACAAAAGCAATACTTATGCAAATATAGTATTCACTTCCCCCCATTTTTTGAGGTATAATTGACATATAACATTATATTAGTTTCAGGTATACAACATAATGATTCAATATTTATATATATTGCAAAATGATCACCACAATAAGTATCATTAACATCCATCACCATACATAGTTACAACTTTCTTTTTCTTGTGATGAGGAATTTTAAGATCTATTCCCTTAGCAACTTTCAAATATGCAATACAGTATTATTAACTATGGTCACCATGCTCTATACTACATCCCCATGACTTATTTATTTTACAGCTGGAAGTTTGTACCTTTTGACCCCCTTTACCCATTTTGCCCATCTCCCAACTCCCTGCCTTTGGCAACCACCAGTCTGTTCTTTGTATCTTATGAGCTTGTTTTTTTTTTAAAAAAAAGATTCCACATATAAATAGTGAGATCATATAGTATTTATCTTTGTCTGACTTATTTCACTAGGCATAATGCCCTCAAGGTCCATCCATATTGTTGCAAATGAAAGACTTCATTCTTTTTAATGGCCGATTAATATTCCATTGTATATATTTACACATTTTCTTTAGCCATTCATCCACTGATGGACACTTAGGTTGTTTATCTTGGCCATTGTAAATAATGTTTCAATGAACAGGGATGTGCATGTATCTTTTTGTGTTAGCGTTTCTGTTTTCTTCAGATAAATACCCATTTCCACCCATTTTTACATGAATGGTAGCATATTACATATGGTTCAGCACCAAATATATCTTAGAGATCATTCCACAGAAAAATATTCTTCATTCTTTTATATGGCTGCAAGGTATTTCAATGTTACAATTAATATGTTAACTCCCTATTGATAATCATTTCGTTTTCACCCCCCTATCCTTTGCTATTATAAATGAATGAAATTGTTCATGTAGGCTAGTACTGTTATTTTAGATATTACATAATGTGACTGGTCAAAAACAGCTGAAAAGATGAAAATCTACCTTAGTTTCCATATTGAGAAGATGAAGTCCTTTTATATTCACACCTACATACACAGGGATGACTTTATGATTACTGGGGCTTGCCTTTGTAAATATCTGTCCTATGAAAAAAGCTGCTCCATATGTAGGAATTTCCCAACAATTCTGTAAGAACATGCGCTGTAGGTGATGCATTTCTTTACTGACACCTTCACTTGTACTAAGATTCTAAAAACAAAGTAAAATAAACAGATGTGAAAGGAGAATGTACCTTTGATAATCCACACAGGTCAACTAAACAGTTTCTAAAATCAAGGCTATCCCAAAGACAAATAAAATTGTGTGACATTATACCAAAGGCAGTTTTTCTTTTGAGATCTTATATTAAAAAAAAAGAAATATCAAGGTCTAAAAATAATGTTTATCTATTCTATTACATTTTTAAGTGCCTCATGGATAGAGATAGTGTATTATCTCATGTTTTTTTAATCTCTAGCACTTACCACAGTATCCAGCATACAGACGGTATTCAGTAAAAGATTCTACATTATTAAAAATAAAACTATTTTGCTCCTTTTCCTTTCAGGCATGTGAACTATAAGATCCTTATTTAATTTCAAGAATAAAATGTAATGTACCTATGTTTAAAACATATTAATAATACTAACAAAATTTCAACTAGGCTATAAAATGTCTTTTTATTTCTATTTAACAGCTTACCTTGTATTCATGAAGTATTCGGTTTGTCCAGTGAGGTGCCTTACTTTTCAATTTGGTAATAGGTACAATGGATTTTAGATTTTCTTCACTGTAAGCAAATACACCAACATCTTTTAAATAAATCATCTTTAGTAGCTACAGTAATATAATCATTTACATGTAAATGGCTTTAATTAATATGATTTTTGAGCTGAAAAATATTATATTGTAACATATCGGAGAACTCTCAACATTTTAAGCAAAAAGTCACGATCCTAATATTGCTCAATTTAGAGAAATGTTTCTTCTTTCAGTAGCCACAAAATATTTTTGAATATTTAAAACTACAATAAACAAACTTTAAATGTGCTAAACCTCAATGTTTTCTCTCAATATGAAACATGTACTAGTTTTTGTGGTGGTATATGGTGAAATGCATCTGCCTTGTAACATTTTTTCTACTAATCCAAGTCAGGCTTTAGTGAACTTATTTAAACATACAGTAAAGAAAGATAAAGCTAACAAGTATAAGGCATATCAAACTATATTCAAATATAAGAAAAAGAACTTTGGAGAGAGTGTAACGTAAAGAATGCTTTACTTTTTTTTTTTTTTTCTCATTCCATGCCTTATATTATTTAATTCCAAACCAACGTCTAAATAGTTCTTAGTAACGTAATATTTCTAAATTTTCTTGGTTAAACTGAACCTTGGGTATAGCACAAGACCATGAATTGTATTAAATACTTACTTTAGGAAACCTTGCTTGTGTTTCTTACTCTCATAATTTCCATAAACTATCTGCAACAGTAGACTTGCCAATGTTATCAGTTTAGCATCAGGAGCCGTATAAAAGCCCTTCAATAAATTATATCTGGCTTCATCAAAGAGAATAAGAATAGCTAATGGGTCTTCAATCTTAAAAGAAAAAGTATAATTTGGTTATTAGGTCACAATTTCCTGTTATAAATGTACAACTTGCCACTATCTAATATGAAAAAGCAAAAGCTATGTAATTTCATATAAATACGCTGTTATTGCTTTAGAGCAAAGGTTGACAATTTTTTTCTATTAAAGCCCAGATAGTAATATTTTAAGCTTTGTGAGTCAGATAGTCTGTTAGAATGACTCAACTCTGCTATTGTAGCACAAAAGCAGCTATAGACAATACATCTACAAATGTTGGAGTTCTACTAAAACTTTTTATATTGATTCTGAAATTTGAATTTCATGAAATGTTCACATGACATGAAATATTCTTTTGAATTTTTTTCAACCATTAATAGCTTGCAGGATATACAAAAGTAGGCAACAGGTCAGATACAGCAGTAGGCCATAGGTTGCTAACCTCTGATTCACAGTTCAATAAAATTATCATCAGTTTATGGATATGAGTGTGTATAACTTATAGTACAATTTTACTTAAATTCTTTATATTCCTCAAACATTCTTCTACAATCTGTGCTTCACCCAATATAGTAGTGAACCTCAAAGAAGATAAAAGGAAGTATTAACTCCCAGAAGGACACATGAAGTTTGAAAAAAGCTTAACATTTTTTATTTGACTAAAAAATATTCAGTACTTTGCACTTTCAAATAACACTAAAGGAGAGCATACTTTTTTAAGTTTTGAAAACTTTAAAGTTTCACTTTATCTGATAAGATTAACAAACATTGAAAAATGCCAGCCTAAAGAATACATTTCTACTTGGAAATAATCACCAATTATAGAGATTCTGAATGAATACTTAGTATGTTTCCAAATATGATTCAAAATGACCCAAATTCCTTATGGCAAAAGAAATGTTGTCATACTAACTAAAATACTATAATACTCCATATATTGATAATATTAAAAAAACTGAAACAGAATTTCATGGGGAAAAAAAGATAAGGGGATTGCTCTAGATTAAAGGAGACTTAAAGAGACAGTAATCAAATGCAAAGCATGAACGCTGACTAGCTCCTTCAGTTGGGAGTTAAGAGACTGAAAAATTGGGGGGAAATCTGAATATGGGTCTGATATTAGAGGTTATTATGGAAACATTAATTTTATTAGGGTGAAAGTGGTACTGTACTATGTAGGTACATCCTTGTTCTTAGAAGATGCATGTTAAAATATTTAGGGATGAAGTGCCAGGATGTCTGCAACTCAATTTTAAATGGTTCACAACCAAAAGAGAGGAAAGATGAAACCAATGTAGCAAAATGTTAACAATTAGTGAATTTAATGAATGGTATATGATGGTATGAAGTTTATTACTTTTTCAACTTTCCTATGGGTTTTTAATTTCTCAAAATAATTGTTGGGAAAAAATGAAAGAAAACATTTTTCTAATAAAAATTAACTTAAAGAATTTGAAGAGTTTGAATAGAGAATAATTATAATTCCTAATAGTGTGTTCAGTGACTATTAGTCAACGATTGTTCTTTTTAAATGAAAGCAGGCTCTTTTCATCCTAAAAGAATAATCCTAACCAAAAAAATACAATTCTTCTATTTTTCAGGTGGTAAAAATAGGAATTTTTCAATTACACAATGAGTGAAAAAGAACGCAACCACTTTATCAGATGATCGTGATATTCTGATTCACCTTAAGTACTCACTAAGCCTTGCTTCTTCTCACTTGAACCTACTTTGTATTATTTGTAACATAATATGCAATTAATTAATATCCAAGTATTATCATTATTGCTCTTTCTCTACCAGCCAACTTTAAAAATATTACTTAGAAAGAAAGAAGACAGGCTGAGTATATTTAGATTATTTGCAAATTTCATACATCTATTACATTTTAAGAACTGCTAACAAAGTTTACCATTTTAACTATTTTTAACTGTAGAATTTAGTGGCATTAATTACATTCACAATGTTGTGAACCATCACAACTATTTCCATATTTTCATTGCCCAAACAGAAACTCTGTAACCATTAAGTCCTCATTCTCTCCCCCCATCACACTAATATACTTTCTGTTTATAGTATCTATTCTAGATATTTATTTAAGATAAGTAGAATCAAACAGTATTTGTCCTTTTGTGTATGGCTTATTTCACCTAGCATGTTTTCAAGGTTCATCCATGTTACGACATGTATCAAAACTTCATTCCTTTTTATGGCTGAATAATATTCCATTTTCTTCATCCATTTATCTGTTGATGAACACTTTAGCTTGTGTCCACCTTTTTGGTTATTATGAATAATGCTGTTAAGAATGCTGGAATGCAAGTATCTGTTTGAGTTCTTGTTTCCTTTAGGTATATACCTAGGAGTGGAACTGCTGGATCAAATGGTAATTCTATGTTTAGTTTTTGGAAGAACCACTCAACTGTTTTCCACAGCAGCTGCACCATTTTACACTCCTACCTACAACATACAAGGGTTCCAATTTCTCTATATCTTCATCAAAACTCAACATCTTCTTTTATAAATTTTTATTATTACAACCATTCTAGTAGGTGTGAAGTGGTTTCTCATTGTGTTTTGATTTGCATTTCCTTAATGACTGATAATGCTGAGTGTCTTCGCATATGCTTGTTGGCCACTTGTATATCTTTACTGGAGAAATGATATTTAAGTCCTTTACCCAATTTAATTGGGTTGTCTTTTCGTTGTGGAGTTGTAGTTCTTTTAATATTCTGGATAGTAAACACTTACCAGATTTATGATTTGCAAATATGTTCTTGCATTCTCTAGCTTGTCTTTTTCTTGATAATGTCCTTTGATTTACAAATGCTTTTAATTTTGATGAAGTCTCATTTATCGATTTTTTCTTTTGTTACTCATGTTTTTGGTGTCATATCTAAAACTCCAAGGCCAAATCTAAGGTCATGAAGACAACCCATATATTTTGTCCTAAGAGTTTTATGGTTTTGGCTTTTATATTTAGGTTATTGATACACTGAGTCAATTTCTGATGTGGTGTGAGATCAGGGTCTAATTTTATACTTTTTGCATATGAATTTCCAGTTGTCCCAGCATCATCTGTTGAAGAGACTATGTTTTCTTCATTGAATGCATTTGGCATCCTTGTCAAAAAGCAGTTGGCATGGATATATGGGGTTACTTCAGGACTCTCAATTCTATTCCACTAGTCTATGTCTATCCTTATACCAGTACCACATTGTTTGGATTACTGTAGCTTTGTACTAAGAAATTTGGAAATGTGAATCCCACAACTTTATTCTTCTTTTTCAAGAATGTTTTGGCTGTTCAAGGCCCTTTGCAATGAATTTGGGGATTGCCTTTCCCATTTCTGCAAAAACGTCTGTTGTTAGGGAATTGTGTTGAATTGGTAGATCACTTTGCTTGTATTGATGTCTTAACAATATTAAGTCTTCTTATCCTTGAACATGGGAAGTCTTTCTAGTTACTTATGTCTTCTTTAATTTATTTCAGCAATGTTTTTGTAGTTTTCAGTGTACGAGTTTTGCAGCTCTCTTGTTTAACTTATTCCTAGGTATTTTATTCTTTTAGAAGTTATTTTAATGGAGTTTTTAGTTTCCTTTTTTGGGGGGGGGAGTGTCTGTGGCTGGTTATAGAAACAACTGATTTTCGTGTGTTAAGCTTGTACCCTACAACTTTGCTGAATCCATTTATTAGCCCTAGTAGCTTTTGTGTAGATTCTTTAGAATTTCCTATATACAGGATAATGTCATTTGTGATCAACAGAGACAGTTTTACTTTTTCCTTTCCAATCTGGATGCCTTTCTTTTTTTTTCTTTTCTTTCTTTCCTTTTTTTTGGGCGGTGGTGGTTGGGGGAGTGTGGCTCATTGCTTTGGTTAGAACGTCTAGTTCTTGTTAAACAGCAGTGGTGAAAGCAGGTATCCTTGTCTTGTTCTTAGGAGGAGTTTTCAGTCTTTCACCACTGAGTATGTTAACTGTGGGTTTTTCATAAATGCCATTTATTACACTGAGGAAGTTCCCATCTATCCTAGTTTTCTGAGAGTTTTACCATGAAAGGCTACTGGATTTTGTCAAATGGCTTTTTTACCTTTAGATTGATAACAGAAGAGGGACAATATGGATAGTCAGGCATAAAACATTTACCAAGTTTGGACAAGGTCACTGAAATTTTCATGTGCTAAAATTTGTTTAACCTTGTCTGTTTAATATTTTCTTGAATAAAGAATCTGGAAATTGTGTATTTTTTCTTCACCAAATTTATGAGAGCCTGGAAATTTTCTTTTTCCCCCAGTTTTCACAGCTACCACTGTACTTAGATTATCACCTAGTTTAACTTGTAACATCTCCCTTAGGTTTCTTCCTTGTCCAGTCGTCCCTCAGATGACATTATTTCACTTCTCCTCTAAAATTTACAGTAATTCAAATCCAAACATACTTGTTTGGGACAGACCTTTTTTTAATCAAATGTAAATTCCATTCTCATTTTTTACTATCTATATAGTTCTCTGTTGAGTCAAAAACAGCTATTTACCGACTGTTGAGAATAACTTTTTAATGTCCCCTTTGTAAATATAATCTTCTCTATCCAGAATATTTTTTCTGTTCTCCCCTTACACCAATGCATCTCTTTGCTCCTTTGAAACTTACGCAACTGATTAGCCATTTATTAAGTTTATCTGACACTGTACTCCCTTTCTAACTACTCTAAAATTTTTTTCTACTCTAAAATCTTTCTCCCATCTGGTTGGTAATTCTCCTTAGGATGGATTCTCTATTTCTTTTGTATTCTAAGACAATGGAGGTGGGGAAATGGAAAAACCAACCAGGGGCTTTGTAAGTAGACTGACTCAAACTCTACCACTTACAACAGGGATGTAAGGATTGAACAGAAAAACAGAAATAAAACCTCCTGTAAAGGAAGAGTACAATTTTTGCCTCTAGTGCTTAAAACAGGAACTCAGTAGATTCTGAACATTTAAATGACTGTAAAAAAGATTTCTGAGCAAACCTTTTTCTCAACTTCCAAAGGAAGTCTCACATCTCTTCTTAGGAAAAGCTGTGGTGTCTCCCTTTGGGGATCCAAATTAGTCAATTCAGCAAGTATTTCTGGCCAGTCACGAACATGTTGCAATGGTTTATGATAAGGCTTGAGTTGAAGGCCTGAAAAACATCTTTCCTTTTATAAATGATAATGTAAAAATGAACCAATTATATCAACACATAGAAACTTTTTATCAAACTCTCTGTACCTAAGTACTGAACACACACAAATTACAGATCTAAATTTAAATCAATATTGACTTTAATCAACATTACTACCCAATTTGAGGTTAATTGTTTATTAAGAATATAAGAATTATGAGACTAAATCTGAAAATGAATAAAATTTATCAAATATATTTAAGATCCTTAATTCCATGATAGCCTATTTAATGAGAAAATCAGTAGAATTTGGTGTTTAAAAAAATACAATTAAATCACTAGATAACCAATCACAACCACCTCAATGAAATCCCTTATGTATCTGCAATACTTTGTCTGAGAGACAAATCTATAATGACATTGGGTCGAGTTTAAATAACAAAGATCTGATAGAAAACCAATATATAGAAAAAGAAAATCTGTATTATTCTGAGATGAGGTGAGCACTGAAAATAAAGGCAAGTTGGATGAGCACTACGTTTAACAGCATTCAAATCAAATTCATTGCCAAAGAAAAATGTTTTGGTTTTTATCATTTCAAACATTGTACGCGGGCTTCCCTGGTGGCACAGTGGTTGAGAGTACGCCTGCCGATGCAGGGGCCGCGGGTTCGTGCCCTGGTCCGGGAGGATCCCACATGCTGCGGAGCGGCTGGGCCCATGAGCCATGGCCGCTGAGCCTGCGCGTCCGGAGCCTGTGCTCTGCAGCGGGAGAGGCCACAACAGTGAGAGGCCCGCATACCGCAAAAAAAAAAAAAAAAAAAAACCATTGTATGAACAAAGAGGGGCCAGGAGGAAGCAGAGGTTTATCTGTTTCAGCAGTCTGAACATAAACAATCTGTATAAAAGAGAAGAACACTGTCTCATTTGAAAATTTAAAAGTCAATAATAATTGATGCTATACTTAAGTTTACCAACCCACTCTCAAAAAGGAATAATCAGGTTTATACAACAGAATAACAAATTTCTTACTGAGATTTTCTGAACAGATCCAAATAGTGAAATATTGCTGTGTTTCTTGAGAGAGACGCATTCCTTCCATTATCTGCTGCACTGAGGTATTATTTCCATGCTTCAGTTCAACAGAACGGTATGATCCATCCATTCTGTATATTCGAACTTTTTCATACTAGGACAAAGAATGATAATAAATTATGCAACCTGGTTATAAATTATACATCCCAATACAACAAAATGCTTTAATTTCAACTTCATCTGCTTAAAAACAACTTCAAGTGAGAATCTTCTGGCAATATTTTATTTATTTTTGCCTTGCCATGTGGCTTGCGGGATCTTACTTCACCAATTAGGGATTGAACCTGCACCCCCCCTGCAGTGGAAGCACAGAGTCCTAACCACTGGACCTTCTAGCGATATTAAAAAAAATTTTTTTTTCATTATTTATATTTTCTAACATGTTTTCCTCTGAATATTCCATGGTCAAATAAGTTTGAGAAACTAAGGCAAATGGGTTTTTAAAAAATATTCAACTTCAAAATCTTCTGAAAGTATATTTTAAAGCCATTAATGTACAATGTAAATATCAAATGGGGGATATAGACTTGGTTAACTAAATCTGGTGTTAGTCAAGTACCTCGTGAGTTTAGTGAGCCACAAATTAGAATGTAGAAATGTGTACCAGCAATAATTTGTCCTAAGAGGAATCTGTGATAGAAGACTTTGCAGATAAAAGTTATGAAACAATGGACCATGAGCCAGTTTCTTTCCTCCTGTTCAGAAAATCCCAGAGAGAAATGATATTCTCAATACATTTTTATTGTTATAGGAAGTAACTGATGCCACCAAACAACTTCCAGGACAGTTCATTTTAGATAAAAGTACCTAATTCCTTTTACACATTCAGATATAAAAATTATATAAGAAATAAAAATGGTTTTTTACAAAATTTATTTATTTATTTGTGGCTGTGTTGGGTCTTTGTTGCTGCACACGGGCTTTCTCTAGTTGTGGCAAGAGGGGGTTACTCTTCATTGCAGCACACGGGCTTCAGCAGTTGTGGCTCGCGGGGTCTAGAGCACCCTCAGTAGCTGTGGCGCATGGGCTTAGTTGCTCCACAGCATGTGGGATCTTCCTGGATCAGGGCTCAAACCCGTGGCCCCTGCATTGGCAGGCAGATTCTTAACCACTGTGCTGCCAGGGAAGTCCCTAAAAATGTGTTTTAACTATACAAATAGAAAACAAATTGCAATGAAGTATAACATAAGGGTGCCTGTACTGCTTATCTATTTCCTTGCTTTTGTCCTGTACTCAGGGAATAGTGTTTTGACAAAAATGTGTATGAATGTGTGTAATTTTCCTTAAAGGCAGAGATCATGTACTGAATAAATAAAGAATATGTATTCTTTATCACATCACTTTCAGCATTTTATGGTGTTAAATTTACAAAAATATTCAACAAATACTCATTGCCTACTTAATAGAAATGTCTGGAAAGGCTCAAACATATGGGTTATACCTGTTGGTATAAAACTTTTATCCTTTATCAGTTGGTATAAATCCTTTTATCTGTTTTTTAAGTTTCCAAACAATTTTTAAACTGATAACAGTTTTAACATCACTATAACTTTCAGGCATAACTGAGTTTTTTCTAATTGTTAATTCTTCTCTATTTTAATGTCACTGCTAATTATTTTGTACATAAGTAGGTGGAAAGGCCAGGTTGAATTGGCAGAATAAAAGACTTAGAAATCTCCTATTTTAACCCATTCACTATCTTGAGGAGGAAGATGAATCTGTAATAGATGACAACTTGCCAAAAATAAATTACCAAATGATGTGTAATATTATTATTGGGTTGGCCAGAAAGTTCGTTCAGGTTTTTCATACATTATGGAACAACTCGAACGAACTTTTTGGCCAGCCCAATATTTACAAATATATTACTTAGAAGGCCTAAGTAGAGAGAGATGCTCCAATGAATAGGCTAAAATTTGTAATCAGCACACCAAGTATACAGATTACACTGGAAATTAGATTAATTTTAACTGATCGAAATATTTATTTATGCAGTTTTATTTTGATATGCAAGAATAAATATCCAAATGTTAGGGATGATAACAAATTTAATACCTATGAAGTCTAACCATGAGGTTTTATAAAAGCAGGAAAGAAGCCATCCATACATTTATATCCTTCCACCCTTGACACAGATCCTCAAATTACTTATCAATTTAAATACAATGCTTGGCTCTAATTAGTTTATGAAGATAATTCTTACTGGTTTGTTAATGGCTTCCTTCAACAATTTTGCAGCTTCTTCCCAATTATTTTGTTTGTTTTCTTCACAAATATTTAAAGGAGATCTTCCTTGTTGGTCTGTTATGTGCTAGAAATGTGGGGGAAAAAGGTTAAAGATAAAAGGCATTACAAATGTACAAATAAGGGAAAATATCAAAGTTTCATTACAAAACTATTGTCAAGTGTTAAGTACATATTAAGCAAACTTAGTGCATGCTATACTTAAACATGAACTGCCAAAGATGACTCAAAGCACTAATCAATGTGATTACTGTTTTTCAAAAGTTCTGATTATAGGGCTTCCCTGGTGGCGCAGTGGTTGGGAGTCCGCCTGCCGATGCGGGGGACGTGGGTTTGTGCCCCGGTCCGGGAGGGTCCCGCATGCCGCAGAGCGGCTAGGCCCGTGAGCCATGGCCGCTGAGCCTGCGCGTCCGGAGCCTGTGCTCCGCAGTGGGGGAGGCCACAGCACTGAGAGGCCCGCGCACCCCCCCCCCAAAAAAAGTTCTGATTATAGTAACAACAAAGGTTTTGTTAAAGCTTTTTTGAAAAAAAATTATTTATTTAATTTATTTTTGGCTGTGCTGGGTCTTTGTTGCTGTGCACGGGCTTTCTCTAGCTGGGGCGAGTGGGGGCTACTCTTCGTTGTGATGCGTGGGCTTCTCATTGTGGTGGCCTTTCTTGTTGCAGAGCACGGGCTCTAGGCGTGTGTGCTCAGTAGCTGTGGCTCGCAGGCTCTAGAGCACAAGTTCAGTAGTTGTGGTGAATGGGCTTAGCTGCTCCGCGGCATGTGGGATCTTCCCGGACCAGGGCTCAAACCCCCGTCCCCTGCATCGGCAGGTGGAATCTGAACCACTGCACCACCAGGGAAGCCCCAAAATACTTGTTAATACAAATTCCAAAATATCCTTTTCCTTCTTAAAGATATTTTTGAGAAAATACACTATAAAGTGAAAAGAGGTTAAATTTTATGTACATTCTGTAGATGCATGGCGGTGATGGTTCTAAAACAATGTAAATGTACTTAATGCCAATGTACATCTAAAAATGGCTAAAATGGTAAATTTTATGTGAGACATATTTTACTATAATCTAAAAAAGTATGTACAAAAGCAAAGTATACCCATAAATATTACTTATTCTATATAGTAAGTGAAATTTGTTTTTATTTTTCAGCTGACCTCTCAAGTGTATAACTTACCATTTTAGTGTCATTGTTATTCACTGTTTGATCATTAAAAAAAAAAAAAAAAAAAGCCTGGAAAATAACTTACTCTGTCAACTTCTGGATGGTTTAGGAGAATCTGTACTATTTCAGCATGTCCTCCTCCAGCAGCAAAATGAAGAGGAGAACTAAGTTGTCCATTTAAAAGGTTTGGATTGCACTTTCCCTTCTCTAACAATATGCGAGTGGCTTCAACTTTTCCATACCTATAAAAAAATAAAACACCTAAAAAGTCACCTAAAATGTTTGAAAAATCCAAATTTTAGACAATATCTAAGATCTTTCTAGGGCAGAGAACAAGCAATGAAGACACAGATGTAATGTTTTCAGTGCTTAGGGATTTCTTATGAATTACTCTGATTCAGTTCAACTGTTTCTATTTCTGATCAACTGGAAGAAAATATAATCTCAAATACAAGATAGAGTAGATGACAGAGAATCACTATCACACAAAATACAATACAAAAATTATAAATTAGGGAGATAAAATTTTTAGTCAAAATTCTTTTCAGAAGCAGAAAGTAACCCATAAATTTAATAATGCTTTTTACTCAGCCCTGCCTTTGATTTACAAAATAGGCCCAAAGACGTAATTCTCCACATAGCTGCTGTATGAGGCAATGTGGGAGACACAAAGATATGTTACGATGAACGGTCTCTGCTCTGGTAAAGGCTTATAATGTAATCAGAGAGGAAAACAAAAACATAAGATAAGTTACATAACACTGTAAAATTTAAGTAACAGTTGAGGAGAACAATCAAAAAATATATATTTGTCAAATCATAATAGTATATAATTAATGCTTTAAAAAATGTTGGAAAAGGAAGATAAGATTTCAGTCTCAGTTCTGAAAAGTGTTCTGATAGAAGAATAATTTGAACTGGATTTTAAATAGGAAGAAGCTGAAGAGATGCTGAAGAGAAGTAAATATTCTAGATAGTGGGAAAAAGAGTACAAAGAATGTGCGAGACATAGTGAGTCCACCATTTGGTTATAAAGACTTATATAAGGTCGCAATCTAATGCAATGGTGGAAAGGTAATTCATTTTTTGGAAATAAATGGGTAGAAGGGGAAAGGAAATTTGCTTTTAAATATGGTGCATTTGAGGGGAAAATAGCATCTTTAGAACTAATACTATTTGCTGTCAACTTTCTTCCCCTTCACATACCCTATGGTTTTCCTACAGCCTGAACCTGCTAATTGTATCCTAGCCTTCTTATTCATATGACTGTTTGCTCATGTTCTTAGCTATTCTTGAGATGTCCTTTTCCCCCTCCTGACTTTGTTTAGGTTAAGTTCTATTATTTCTCTGAAACAGTTTAAAATCTACCTCCTGTATATTCCCACTACACTTTACCATTTCAGTTTTAGTTTTTAACCTCATTTTATCTACTTTCATCCTTGTATATATACATTTCTATCAGCCTGGAAGCTCCTTGAAGGTTATGTCTTTGCATTCTCCAAACTGCCTTATGTATATAAAAAAAAAAGAAAAAAAAATGAGTGACTAAATTGTTCAGTTGGCAATTGAAAATGCAGACTTGGTACTCAGGAGGAAGGCAAAGGCTTGAGATATCTAAGAATATGCAAATTCATCCAACTGAGAAGAATTACTGTTAAGGCTGGGAGGAATGGATGAAATCTTTCTGAGAGAATTTTGAGAAAGATGAACATTTTAGAACAATGAAATGCATCTTGAAAAACACTTTCAGGATAGGAAAAGATACTAGGGGAGCAATTCAAGAAGTAATAATAAAAATAATTAATATAAACATATTTTGTATGATTCTTTAAAGTTTTCAAGGTACTTCCTTATATAATTACTTAATATAATCTTCACAGCAAATTATGATGCAGGCAGAGATATTTCTAGTGCACAGATGAAAAAAATGAAGCTTGTACCAGTTAAGTAACTTGCCCAACGTCTCATGGTTACCAGCCAGTTAGAATCCAGTTTTCTGAATCGTGGTATAGGTGTTTCCATACTATAAACACATGCTTGGGTCACAGAATGGAGACCAGTATTTCAATAATAATAATAATGGTATCAGTTATATCTTGCATTTGTACTGACCTTTACTATAGCTCCATTATAGCTGTCCTTTCAACTGCAATTTGTTCCTTGAACAAAGGGGTGGTCAACAGCATTTAATGCAGCAGAGCAGGGAAAGAGATTAAAAACTCAGAAAAGGTTAAGAAGGTTCATGAAGAGTGAAAAAGAGAAAGCAGTGTGTGTGGCCCCCTTACCATTGAAGTCTGGCTATGAAAGGAAGGGAATAAACACGATAGTGGCCAGAAGAGGCAGCAGGTTCAAATTAAGGTTCTTTTTCAAGGAGGGAGAGGAACCATGTATGTTTGAAGACAAGAGGAAAGAAAGTGCAGAAAAGTAAGAAGTGAATTTAATGGGGAACAAGAAGGATTTTTCATGCAAACTCTATGATACAGGAGAGAGATGGGAACAAAAAAACTGATGATTGGGGTGGAGAAGAAGGACATTTCTGATGGCGTCAACTGTCTTTGAAAATAGGGGGTAAAACTATCTGATGAGAGTAGAGAAAAAAGGTAGTGGAAGTTTAAGTGCTTAAGAGTAGAAAGATTTAGAATAGTTTATAGGGGACCAAAAGGCTGCCAAGATGAATGAGACAAAGACAACACACAACTGGCTACAGTGAAGGCCCAAATGAAATCAGATGGAATAATTTGTAGGGAGCCAAATCATCATAGTTCTAAAATACTCTTTAGCAATGATAGGAAGCCTGAAGGTACTATCAGAGAGAGAAGATACTGATTTGAGAGAGGTGAGAAAATATGAGATGTCAGTGAGACTTTTACTGAGTGGCTGACAAGTTACCCATAAGGGGAGAAAGCCAACTTAAATAGTTTTGGAAAATGGTGATTCTAGTAAAGAAAATTTTTAGGCACATGTCATCAATATGAGAATTTTTGAAGTTGGAGTAATCCTAGGAGTGATTTAATTAAGTGGTCCTCAAAGAGTGATCCAGGAAACTCTTTGATCTCTGAAATCTTTTCAGGGTGTCCTCTTGGTCAAACATATTTTCATAATAATACTAAGATGTTATCTGCCCTTTTCATTATCATTTTCTCATAAGTGTACAATGGAGTTTTCTAGAAGCTACCTGACATGAAAATTGCAGCAAATTAAAGGCAGAATCAGATGTGAGAATCCAACTGTCTTCTACAAGGCTAGTCAGTAAAAAGATGCAAAAATGTAAAATAATGCTACTTTTCTCATTAATTTTTTTGTTTTTGGAAAATAAGGGCATATTTCATAAAACTTTGTTATTTATGTTAATATATATTTACTGTTATTTTAAAATGAATTAAGAAATGCTTAAAATATTTTTCAGTTTAAACTTCTAATATAGTAACACTAGATATACTTCACATAAACCAACGCTAATTGGGATCCTGTAATTTTGAAGAATGACAAGGAACCCTAACACAAAAGTTTGAGAACCACTGATCTAATAAAACCCCTCATTTTAAAGATGAGAAAACAGAGAAAGATGGGTAAAACATCTTGTCTAAGCTTATAAAGATAGGCCCCAAATCCCAGTCTCTCGATGAGATAGCCCAGTATCCCCCTTCTCAATCCTCGTACCAGTTAGTGAATAAGAGTACATTTCCAAGATAAGGTAATTTATGTTCTTTACTAAACAGTTAAATCAGTCTTCATTCAAATTCACATGAATCAAATTATCTATCTTATTAAAAGTATTGCAGGACTTTCCTGGTGGCGCAGTGGTTAGGAATCCGCCTGCCAATGCAGGGGACACGGGTTTGAGCCCTGGTCCGGGAGGATCCCACATGCTGTGGAGCAACTGAGCCCATGAGCCACAACTACTGAGCCTGCACTCTAGAGCCCACGAGCCAAAACTACTGAGCTCACACGCTACAACTACTGAAGTTCGTGCGCCTAGAGCCCGTGCTCCACAACAAAAGGAGCCACCGCAATGAGAAGCCTGCACACCACAATGAAGAGTAGCCCTCGCTCACCACAACTAGAGAAAGCCCGCGCACAGCAACGAAGACCCAATGCAGCCAAAAATAAAAAAAATAAAAAGTATTGCAAGGTGACCTATACTACTAGTGGTGTATTAAACTTGGTTATTATTTCCAGCTAACAGAAATTAGTTTTATCGAAGGATAAAACTCTTCCTTGGTGTATTGCAGTAATACGACTTTACAAATAAAAATACAACAGGTAATGAATTTTAGATTCAGACATCAAAATCTTTAAATTTTTATAACACTTTAATAACAGACAACATTTTTTGAGTGCTTATTACTGCCAGGTACCCTTCAAAGCATTTATTTGCATTTTCTCCTCTAATCTGAAGAGAGGCACTAAAATTAAGCTCATCTTTTAGATAAAGAAACAGATCCTTAGAGACATTAAGTAATTTGCTAAAGGCCATACTTTTAGGAACTAAAAGTTTCAGTTGGGTCTGAAACGTAGGTACATTCCAAAGCACATTAAATACTATACCATACTTCTGTTTTTATGTAATAGGCAATTGAAAATATTACCATTCTTTTAATAGAGAAGAAAAAAAGGCCCTGCCGCAAAAAGGGCAACAATATAGGCAAATATAAATTTGGGATTCCTAAGCTAAAATTTACTGCCTCTGTCTTTTTCAATTCCACAGTGTACTTTCTTGGAGTTTGAACTATATTCTCTACCTCTTTCTGTTTAGCTCAACAAAAAGCATGTGATTTCTTCTGGTACTGCTGCTGCTACCAGTATCTACCAGTAATCTGAAGAAACAACTGTAAGTTCAGTGTAAGAAGATTTAGGGTAACTCTTTCCAAATCTGAGTATAAAAATTCCCTGTAATGGTAAAACAATTAAGAATACATTTATAGAATAAAAGATTATATTTTTAAGGAAACAGAAAAAAAATTAAGAGCATATTTATTTAATAAAGGAGCATATTTTTAAGGAAACAGCATATTTTTAATGGAGAAAAGATATATATTAAAAGCAACTATATTTAGCTACTAGATCAGAAATATTGATCAATAAGCTGTTTGATCACAGTGAAATAAAAAGAGTTTGAGTTGAAAATGATCTAATTAATGTATTTTACATATAGATAATAAACTAAGATGCAGAGAGGTAAAGTAAAGCAGCAGTAACCTTTCTGGCACCAGGGACTGGTTTCATGGGAGACAATTTTTCCATAGATGGGGGATGGTTCAGGCGGTAGGTAACGCGAGTGACAGGGAGCGGCAGATGAAGCTTCGCTTGCTCGCCTGCAGCTCACCTCTTGCTGTGTGGCCCGGGTCCTAACAGGCCGCGGACAAGTACCGGTCCACAGCCTGGGGGTTGGGGACCTCTGAAGTAAAGTCACTTGCTCAACGTCATGCAGCTAAAAAGTTGTGGACTTTAACAGGCCGTAAATAGTGCAGGCACTTCTTAAACTAGTCAAAGAAGTTCACTTTAAACAGTAAGTCAAAGGCAACTTTCCCATAAGAAATAATAGTAAATAACTTAACTTAATTACATCCTTTCTAGAGGACAGGCTACAGCAGATAGTTAACTACTGCTATGAACATAAATTTAAGAACGTAACCCAGGCTGAGGGGAAGAGTTATTATTATGTGAGAAGAGTACCAGAGCAAGAACTACACTGGGCAACTAGTGGAAAGAGCTAACTCCAATCCTGTGAGCTAATCCCTCTCATAAAAAAAAAAAAAAAAAAGGAAGGCTTTAATTCTAATGAAAACTTTTGGTGTTTCCTGATACCACAGCTTTCCAAAGAACTAAAAGAATACTTTTCTAACATGATGCAAGGTCAAACCATAAGTAGCTAACACATGTAAATTTTATAAGGATAGGGCTTCCCTGGTGGCACAGTGGTTAAGAATCCGCCTGCCAATGCAGGGGACACAGGTTTAAGCCCTGATCTGGAAAGATCCCACATGCCACGGAGAAACTAAGCCCATGTGCCACAACTACTGAGCCTGAGCTCTAGAGCCTGCAAGCCACAACTAATGAGCCCATATGCCACAACTACTGAAGCCCACGTGCCTAGAGCCCATGCTCTGCAACAAGAGAAGCCACTGCAATGAGAAGCCTGTGCACTGCATCTAAGAGTAGACCCCACTCACTGCAACCAGAGAAAAGCCTGCACGCAGCAACGAAGACCCAACGCAGCCAAAAATAAAAAATAAATAATAACAATAATAAAATAAAATATAATAAGGATAAACAAACATAACACAACTCCAATACGAAACAATAGAAATTGCAAGGGTGAATAAGGGACTGTGTGCTGTGCAATGGCACTTGCTAGTCATTAGCTATCCTACTGCATGACCTCAGGATGCCTGAAAACATTAATGATACTTTTCCTGTGGGGCAGACCTTGTAAATCTGAACGGTGTGGCACATACACAGTAATCAAAGATTACTACAGAGAAAGCTCATAAGGCAAACATGGTATAGGAAAAAGTGGCTGGAATGAGAACAGCTTTGAAAAGAAGCACTAACATTTATAAACTAAGGATTCATTCTTTCTAAAAACAAAAGAATAATCTATTTACCAGCATGCATAATGAATGGGTGCCCAGTGGTCACTATCTAATTGGTTGACTGAAAATCTTTCATTGAGAAGTCGGCTTAATAATTCCGAATCTCCTTCACAGGCACTTCGATGGAGAGGAAAATCATCTACCCACTGTCGTTCCCTAATCATTAAAAGAAAAGAAGAAAAAAAAAAACAGGCACTGTTGAAATTCATATTGTTTTGAAACAAATGTGACATATCTATGAAAGCTATGTTTCACTGAGCAGCTGTAAACTAAATCATTTATGTAATGATTACATTGCATACTAATTGCATATATCATTTTAAACAGTATTTTAACATTAGAATTAGGTGTTTAAAAAGCAATGTGAAGGAAAACCAGAACAATACTTGTCTTCTGAGACACTGCTCATGCTTCTCTGCCATTTTTCCTGTTTGGGAATTTGGATTTTTGAGTAGTCTGGAGCTCCTAGACCAAAGTATGGATTTATTACCACTTTATCTACCTAGAAAGGGAAAACAAAACAAAACAAAAACAAAAACAGCTTTAGATACTGAGCTTTAGACACCTGACTTTGATGTATAAAAATAGAGCTAAGTACGGATGTCATCTTAATGTTTACAATTAGTAATAGATGCATTTATCTCAGGAAAAAAAATTACATTTGAAATGACATGTCTTTTGAAATCAAAGCCAAAATTCATTCAACTCTTACCCGGTTTGTATATTGAAGATCTGATCCAAACAAAGGGTTGTAAATACAGGTATCTGCTTTCTCTAGGGCTAACATTTTACTCTTTATTTCTAGTGCACTATAGCCCATATGTAGCGAGTTTTCTGTCTGACCTGATTCAGTAGCATATGCAGGGTTTATAACATTAGTTTTTATCCGCTCAAGAGGAGAAGGTCGGAATAAAGCCGGAATAAAGTGAGATTGTGCATGACGTTCATCTAACCACCTGGCAAAATAAAAAGAAGAGGTAGTAGATGTATTTGTTAAAAAGTGAAGATGAAAAAACTAAACTACTATCCAACTCTGATGTGTGATTCTTTCTAATACTACATTCAGATTTTTCTAATTTTTTTAAAAAATAAATTTATTTATTTATTTTTAGCTCTGCTGGGTCTTCGTTGCTGCGCGCAGGCTTTCTCTAGTTGCGCGAGTGGGGGCTACTCTTCAGTGATGTGCACAGGCTTCTCACTGCAGTGGCTTCTCTTGTTACAGAGCACAGGCTCTAGGTGCATGGGCTTCAGCAGTTGTGGCACACGGGCTCAGTAGTTGTGGCTCGCGGGCTCTAGAGCTCAGGCTCAGTAGTTGTGGTGCACGGGCTTAGTTGCTTTGCAGCTTGTGGAATCTTCCCGGACCAGGGCTCACACCCGTGTCCCCTGCATTGGCAGGAGGATTCTTAACCACTGTGCCACCAGGGAAGTCCCGGGATTTTTATAATTTTAATTAGTGTTAAGTACTTCATTTACTGTAAATAAAAGTTCTGTTATTGGACATAGCAAACTATTTTTTTTAATGCATGTAACAAATAATAATTAAAATCCTTTTCAAAAAACACGAAGCCCTTTAAAAATTTAAACCACTGAGATGTAGGTGACATTAGACCTGCTGTTACAGAAAGACAAAAGGCATGACAGGTGAAACGACTTGTTCACTGATAAGGGTAAATCAATACTAAATCTAGTTTTATAACAAAGGAATCTTAATTCTTAGGCCAGGGCAATCTTTGTCATTTTCTAAGAATAAACTTAACATGTTGCAAGCAAATCAGGACAATCTTGTCTTTGGGGTTTAAAATTTTTATATTATACTTCAAAAACTTACCATTTCTTAATATATATATTATTAATTTTATTATTTTCTTCCAAAAGAATTTCTATCTCTCAGAGCTAATATCTAATATGAACATGTATTTGATTTATTAAAAAATATTTTTAATGGCAGTTCTTACTTATCCAAGGCTATTAACATTCTTGCTGTAAGTGCAGCAAAGTGAGTGCTGGATTCACTACAGACTCGCATAATATCTTGTAAGCAGTAAAAAATTGGGCATCCTGGAGTATACGTATATTTAGTATTATCTGAAAAAGAAAAATGAAGAATTATGCCATCATATAAAAGGTTTACGACTGCATGATTTTTATTTAAAAGTACACAGTATGTTAAAAAAAATTGTTAAGTATAACATAAATTGTTCTAGAT
The DNA here is from genome assembly GCF_951394435.1 of Stenella coeruleoalba. Classification (NCBI taxonomy): domain Eukaryota; kingdom Metazoa; phylum Chordata; class Mammalia; order Artiodactyla; family Delphinidae; genus Stenella; species Stenella coeruleoalba. Next base: position 49,846,362 of record NC_137155.1, on the reverse strand, counting down.
TTTAAATTAGTAGACTTGGATTCAATTGCTGGCCAGCTCTGTGACCTTATCCATTTGGGTGAATGCAGGATTTAGAATCCTGGAGGACTACAGAAATTGTTTCCCCTTTCTCTTCCTCAACAATGTTGTAAAATTCTGATTAATAATAAGGTTTCCAGCACCATTTAACATACTGATCTGTTTAACCTAAGTATGGCTGGGGAAAAAAAAAATTCTGTAATGATAGAGCTGGCTAATAAAATACGTGTAAGTACTGTGTAGCAGCAGTCTGATGAGATGTCCACAGTGGGTCATTAATATATCATTAGTATTATTACGGCCTTACATGAGGCCAGTACTCTACAGGTTCCAAAGTGATTTTTACATCTAATACCTCACTGAATTCTTCCAGCACGATGAACCAAGTAGGAGCAGGTATCTATCTTACAAATAAAGAGGTGAGGCTTAAAGAGGTGATTTGCCCAGAACACAAAATTAGTGGGCTGCATGGTCTGCACTGAACCTCAATATTTTTTCTATTATTCCAGCATAATAGGATAAATTCCTTGTCAAAGCTCAAATTAAATTTTCATATTAGATCTAAGTTCTTTAAATATTACCACTACTGTTGGGAAGAGTATTTTAGAACTATTACTGACACTTTCTTTTCCCAAATATAAGATAGGTTCTGATCATAATCTGTTAATTTTCCAAAATACATAAATTTTTATTTCTATTCTACGTATATAGCACAGTCTGAAAAATCCCTCATTATAAGCTAAAAACTTTTTGTTTCGATTATGGCTTCCTTCCTCACTTCTTTGTTCTACTTTTAAAAACAGAAACAAAAATATTACTGATCAGTCTGGAAGCCTGAATATTACTTTGAAATCAAACCATCTTTTTAAGTAACAAATTTCTCCATCTTCCATTATCTTAAAAACATGTATTCTATAATAGTATTACAATAGTAACTATGAATCCAAATTCCTAAGTTCCTCAACAGACTTTAGCTTAGCACCTAAGGTATACAAAGATTCATAAGGTGAAACTTAGACTTTACCTTTGACAACTGATGGAACAATAAATAATGCCGCTTCTCTGCCCATCTTCTCCCCATCCAGAGGAAATTTCTTCATTAGTACCACTCGTTTTCCTAATCATTTTTTTTAAGTCAGTAAAGATAAAAATAATGGGCCTTTTAAAATCATATATATTACCTTGAGAATTAGAAAAAAATATTTTAAAGGCAGTATTAAGAGGAACTGAAATATAAAAAGTCAATTTTATTATGGGCACTAATAAAAACTGGTAATTCTGATAATAATGTAAATCATTCTGTGGACAATCAACCAATAGATCCCCTGTTCTGACTCACTAAAAGAGAAGCTTCCTATACGTAGCAAGGAAAACCATCCTGCTAAGGACTGATAGAGCAGCTGAACAGCAACACATCCTGCAAGGTGAACAGGCATATACTTCATTCAGTTGGGATGTAGATGGTAAGAGTTTCACTAAAGTCTAAGCTGGCCAAGAAGCGTAGTGTACATAAACTGCAAAGTCTTAAAGTTTAGCAGCTCTTCATTTAATATTCAACCTCCACTCTCAATTTCAGTTTTTATTAAAATCTGATTGGGCTATAAACTGTTGTTCTGAATTGTAACCACCATTCTCTTTTTTTTTTTTTGCGGTTCGCGGCCTCTCACTGTTGTGGCCTCTCCCGTTGCGGAGCACAGGCTCCGGACGCGCAGGCTCAGCGGCCATGGCTCACGGGCCCAGCCGCTCTGCGGCATGTGGGATCTTCCCGGACTGGGGCACGAACCCGTGTCCCCTGCATCAGCAGGCGGACTCCCGACCACTGCGCCACCAGGGAAGCCCGTAACCACCATTCTTATACTTAGTCTGTTGTTCCTGATTTGGCAGCAAGGGGGCTATAAATAACAACCTACAAGTCTTTCACTCTAAAACCTTTCATATTCTGGATATCTTTGTCATAATTTTTATCAACCCTTCCAATCTCCCCATCTCAAGAAATAGAACCTTGTTCTTGACCCAGGTAGGAATGCCTGGCTGGATGCCTTCTGCGGACAGGTAGATAATATGAGCTCAAGCAGCTTCATTCATTCACAAAATGCTGGAGTCAATATTTGTGATTATTATGGCACATTATTATTATAGCCCCCAAACAATTTTTTACAAAATAGACACTTGTACAAAATATAAGTGTTAGATACATTCTAATAAATTTGAGAGGCAATATTTCTTTTGTCTGGCTTGAGGTCTTGTCCCACTTAATCTTTCCTGCCTTGCAGCTTCCCTAAATCCAGTTCTGATCCATTGTTTAATTGCCTACTTTGCAAATTATATATGCAACTGTGAGATCTGTCATGCGGGGAAAGAAAAGCACTGATTACAAGTTGGGAAATGAAGTTCTAGTCCTAACTCCTCCACTAATGGGAATATGATTTTTGTAGGTGACAACCTATGTTTGCATTTCCATTTTACAGATGTAAAAATGACTATATACTAACTCACAGGACCAATTTAAGAATTTCATTAATAAGTAATTGTGGTAGTGTTTTATAAACTATATATAGCACTGCACAAAAAGGCACAACTACTGCTATTATAAAGTCATTGGTAATTTTCATGTGATGCTTATATAAGAAATCATATTACTCTATAAAAATATTTCACACTTTTAGAAAACCTCAATTGAATAGGATAGTCAGGTATGGCATGGTTCATTGATATAACTGTCTATTTAGTTAAGTAAAACTTCTTTACTTTCATTTCTCTTATTAAAAGCTGCCTGAAAATGTATTAGTACATTCTACTGTCTAAGTATATACGATATAATTGTGCTAGACATGTTTCAGGGTGCCTATCCACTTGTAACTTCTCCTAAGAAAAACTACCCAGCCCTCTGGGCCGGGGGATATTTTTGTTAACACTGATATCACTTATATCCCCCTGCTTGGTAAATGAACCAAGTGGTAGAGTTCGGCTAATTCATAGCAAATTATGACTTGTCTATCTCAGCTCAAATATGTGATTTGGGCTCAGACTTTGTCTCAGTAATTTGATCTCAGAATAGATCCTGATAACTATAACAATTTAGTGATAGTAAAACAAATCTGGATGAAAATTTATCAGAGAAGTCCAAGACTGAGGTAGAAAAGGCTGACAAATTTGTGGCATCCAAAAGAAGAGCCTTTCACTTGCCTTGATCACCCACAGGGATAGTCCCCCTTTTTAGCTAAGATCAATTTCTAGATCATTTTATTTAAAAAGTCAATCTGATAATTAGGGAAAGGGGATTCTCTCTGTAGTACTCAGAATGTGTATCAAAGATCTGTAAATTTATGCAGGAACTTCTTATAATCTCGAGTTACAATGCTTAGAGCCCCAAGCCACAAAAACCCTGCAGGCCCTATTGAGGAGGTTACCAGTTGGGGAGATAAATATGGTGAATGGTACCTCCAGAAGTTATGAAACAGGCTTAGTTCAGCTATCTCTAGAGAACAACTATCCCAAATAACCAACAAATCAAATTACAGGATTCAGCCTTATCTCTGCAACAAAAATAGTCTCTTTAGTGAGAGATGAATTAGACAACTAATCTCTATAAAGATGAACAAATAGAAAAAAACACTAAATAAGCTTTAAAAAACTGAAAACTAGGCACAGAGAGGTATGCTTTACCTCACTATCAACAACTGTTTTCAACTGCTGTTTGACTGAAATTAGCTTTACCTTTTTAATTATAATGCCTGAATCCTGGACAGAGTATGTAATTTCTGTAACTTCTGCTATATGCTTCTTGTGAGGCCACAGCCTGATAAAATTGATCATTAATGTTTAATCAGTTTCATAGGCTATAGATTATCTAATATTTTTAATGAGGCCTGAACCTTTCAGGGTGAATACTTCTACAATTTATTTTGGCTCATTGAAAATGATCTTCTTCTTGTGACCAAATGGGAAGAAAACCTCTGCTGCCTGGTAATTTATAGGACTTGCTCTAATACACAAAATCTTAACTGTTACTTAGTTATGGAGAGAGGTTTATAGTTTTCTCTTGTCCTGGAGTAGAGAAACAAACATAGTAGTTCACAGATACTTATCTAGGGAAATATACACTTCTAACAAAAGTAATTTTATGCTTTCTTTTAATTTTTAAGCCACCTGTTGGCTTCCTCTCTCTCTTGAACAAATCATTAACACAATTTAAATATTTTCAATTTTTTTTTTACTTAAAATTATCTAAACATTTCAAAAATATTTTTAACTTAAAAAAATTGTTAAGTTGCTTTTTGAAGGGGGCTTGGCTGCACCTTAAAAAAAAACCCTAGAAATTTCTGAGTCTTTTTCAAGTTTTTCAAATGAAAAGGAACATAAAAAGAAACTGATTTTAATCTACTTTTTAAAATGTCTTTCTCCACAAGCATTTAAAGCCAACTGTGTTAAAAAGAAAAGTTTCTTACCTCTGATACCCTGGTTTGCAGGAGAAATTGGTTTGGTGGTTTCTACTACATAATCCAATATGCCTTGTGTTATTTCACTGTTGCCTTGAAGTTTAGTTTCCAACAAAACCTTCTTTCTCTTTTTTTTCTGTCCTTCAATGGGAACTTCATGCAACAAAATCTTAGATGAGAAAAATAATATTAAGAGAGTGTTTAAAATTAAATTTACTTGCCCTAGAATATAATAAGCCAGCAGTCTTTCTTAACCCTAGCTGCATATAAGAATAACCTGGACTCTTTCAAAACAGTATCAATGCACAGCTTCATCTCAGACCTATTAAATCAGAATGTCAGGGGAGTGGGGTCCTGGTACTGGAAATGTTAAAGTTCCCCAGGTGATTTAACAGTGTAGCCAAGACTGAGAACCAGTAAGTCAGAGCACTGCTGAAGCAGTAGTCTCCTCAGAACCCCTGCAGTATCCCTTAATAGGTTTCAGAAAACTAACCTTAAAAAAGCAATTAAAGCAAAATACTAGAGAAGTTAGTTCAAGTTAGATTAGATTAGAAGTATTTTATGATGCTTGAAATCTGCTGCATAGAAAAGATAACAATTCTGCTTTGGGTTTTTTTTGGCAGGAGCCTCAATCATGTTTACTAATATATGTATTCAAGACTACAGAGAAGTAACTTAATTGCCTAAAACTTAATTAAAGGTAAAGATATTTTTTAATGAACTTTTAAAAACAGTTCTTTGGGAAAACAGCCAAGAACAAAATTTAGGTTGGAATTTTGAATAAGCTGAATTTTGCAATTTCTTTTTCAATTTTTGAGAGCCATTCTGTAAACTGTACTAAAAACCAAACTCTCATAAGTTATATAAGTAAAACTCAAATAAGTAACTTTTAATATCTAATAATTTATCCATATCAATGAATAGAAAAATGGTCAAAATACATGTAGCGGAAAAGACATGATGATGGGCAGATCTACGACTGTAAATTCTAGCTTGTCAAGATCAAGGTTATCAACAAGAATTTACAGGCTATGGTTATACTTTATATGTAAATGAAAATGATAATGGAGAATGACATTCAATGGTTGAAAATCAAATGTTAGTAAATCGTTCTCACTTCATATGACTTAGCTCTGTATTCCCGAGAATTGAGACTGGCAGCATTCTTTGGCCGAATAACAGCAACGTACGCATCTTCTATGTTTTCTGGATTTCCCATTGCTTTATAAAACAAAGAAATCCCCTGAAAGATTAAATTAAAGGACACATAACCACTCTGAAAAACAATTTAAAAAATAAAATGTTGATTTTTCTATCTTAGAATACATATACTATGTAAAAAGCAAGTCAGAGATAACTGATAATATGTTACCATTCAAAACCTTTGTTTATAATTTAAGATTACCTTGTCCTTTTTTCCTTTTCTATTAAAGGTAGATTTTTGTTTTTTAAAATGAGGATACATACTTTCATAGGTCTTAACAGCATAAGAATCTGCCTTTTGGACCTATAAAAAGGTGATATGATTATAAAATGTCTTGTAAATACTAAGTAAAAAATGGCTTGAACTAGCAATTTAGAATAGTACCCACTTATTTTCCATAAATTGCACAAGTGAATGTCATACTGTTAATAGTTTGGAAGCTAGAAATAGATAGCTGCCATTGACATTCTTTCCAGAATCTTTAAAAAGAACTTTGATATCTGACATTTGGATGAACTAAAGGATAGTTTATAATTTTCATTGGAGCTGCCTATCACAGACCCAAAAACATTTAGTCAGTTCATAAAAGCTTTCTGATGATGATTTAAGAATATTTCCCACTTCCATTATCAATTCCCTACATAATCCAAAAATTTTTTCCAAATATACAATATATATATTTAAATATACATACACATGAACACTTTTTTCCCCAGACTAATTTGAAGTCTCCATTAGGCAATTTCTAACAAGTAATTGAAGTTCAAGCACTCTTGGTTGTTTGATAGTTCCATCTCTTCATTAAGTGCTATTATTAATTTTTTTTCATGGCTAGACTAAAACAAATCTCTTTGTATTGAATATATTTTATTTATTTGTTTTAAAAAAACTTCCTCTCATTTATATGCCAGTAAATTTCTAAAAGAACATCAAGCAAGGAGTTGCTTTCCTAGCCATGGTGAGATGAACCTTCTTCAGTTTTTTTTAAAGTCCATTAGGCATTAAAATGACCTGTTCATATTTAATGATTTCCTTATTGCCCCAACTCTCATAGAAAAAAAAGAGCTCATTTTCAAGAGAGGTTTTGAATATCTTTTGAGAGGAGATAGAGGACTTTACTGTTTTCTCAACTGCAATTAATAGTCATTTTGAAACCTTTAATTTGCTTCCTTGTGTAATAACAAAAGCCTTTAATTTACTTCCTTCCACTGCCTTATAACTGGAAAATTTCCTTTAAAAGAAATGTTTTTAAAATCCAGTAACTTATGACATTTTAAGTAAATGTTAGGCTAAAATTAAAAGAACCATTAAAATTATTGCACAAAATTATTTTAATTTATAAATTATTTTAAATTATAAAATTTAGTTATAAATTATAAAAAATTTTATTTTAGATTATAAAAATGTTCACTGATTTAGATACAGAGAAACTACAGCTATCTCAACAGAGAAACTACAGAAAACATTAGGATTGAGACATTTCATTTTGTGAAAAGTTTTGAAGACATTCATTTTCACTCTATACCTTGTTGAATTATTTTCAGTTCAGTTTTTCCATAAGATCATCTTAAAACCCACCTCATACAACAGCACTTTCTATACTAAGTGAAAAAGATGAGGCTTTTTTCTTTTCAGAATTTCTATTTAGCAATTACTTTTCACCTCAGATTAACAATGACTTCAAGATAATAAAACCCAACAAATTTTGAAATGTATGGATGCCTCCTTGAAGACTGCCAGCCCCCAAAAGAAAGACATTGCATTGTGAATACATTTTGTAACATATATGGCACTATTATGGAAACCCTTTTTTCTACTAAGCACCTAAAAAGAGAAATCAAGTAATTCTTAGTTTTCTAAACACGATTTAAAGCAAATCAATTCCTGCGCTGGTCAACTCATGTTAAAAAAACATCTATTAGCAAAAAAGCTTTATTTGTTAATACTTATCACTTCTCTAGAATATTTGGTATTGCACAATACACTCAATTTTTAAAAGATAAACAAATGTGATATAATTTTTAAAAACCGTGAGGGTTATAGCATTTTGTTTTTACGCCATTTAATGTTAATGTACCCCAAAGATTCTAAAAATTGAGTTTCAAGAAATAGTCATACTTGAATGTTTGAAATATACATACTTCCAGTGACATGAAAGAAGGAAACAAAGGCTTAAGTGAGGAAAAGAACAGAAGCTACTAATATATGAAGGCAAAACTGCTAGGGCAGAAACACATGCAAAAGGATTGGAAGAGGGTAATTTGAGCTAAAAATAACAGAAAAAGCTATAACTAAAATTTGTAGTGTGTTTAGACTGAATTTTAGATAAAGGTTCAAGTGACCAATAGGAAATATGTGGCATTTTCTGGAAAATGCTTAAGAATAAATGATAATATGCTGCCTAACTAATAAAGCCTTACAAATATGTAGAAGTGGTTCTCAATTGGGAGTGATACCTACCTGGGATCATTTGAAAATCTGTACGGGCATTTCTCCTCACTATGACTGGGGAGAAATGGGGTGAACAGATGCCATTTAGTCCCCATGGGGGGAGGTTTGTTAACATCTTTACTAAAAACAGTCCTGTTGAACAAACTGCCAATAATGTCTTTAATGAGAAACATTTGTTGTATAGAGTACAGACAGACAAACTTTATTTATTTATTCTGGCCGCACTGCAAGGCTTGCAGGATCTTAGTCTCCTGACCAGGTATTGAACCCGGGCCCTAGGCAATGAAAGGGCAGAGTCCTAAACCACTGGACCGCCACGGAATTCCCCAGATGGACAGACTTTAAAAGTTGTTTGCAATGAAGAAAAAGAGAAGATTCAGTACATGAATATAGGTATTGTAAATTTAGTTACCAGAAGTCAAAATTGACAAGATGATTTACAAAGTACATGCTAATAGAAATTACCAATAATGATCAGAAAGTGTACTTCATGAATAAAAACAAAAAAAGGAGCATTATCTTAGGGTTCTGTAGGATGTTCCTGATCCATTCTCCTCCATCCTTAAGCAATGTTTTTCAACCTAATAAAACCCATGTTATTATGCTTTTAAAATAATAAATGCTAACACCTATAATGTTTATTATGTGCTAGACACTGTGCTAAGTGCTTTACATGCATTAACTCATTTTATTCTCCCCCAAACCTGATGAAGTATTATTATTATCTCCATTTTACAGGAAAAAAAAACTGAGGTAGAGTAGCTACATGCCACTTCTCCACTCTCCTGGAACAATTTAATATTTTAAAGCATTGTTACATTAGACAGAAGTGATGGCAACTAAATATCTGTAAGAATTCCCCTACAGGGATATGTTGACGATTAAAAATTTCATCCTTTTGCCACTCAAATTGGTTTATAGTAATAAAAAGAGAGGAAGTAATAATAAAGCAGAATAGAAAATAGTCATTGGTGCTACTTCTAACACAGCTTGTTTTGTCCTTGTCCTTTCAACCAGTTCTACCAATCATCAGGTAGTATCAAAAAGTACCATCGGTAATTTTCAAGTACTTTCCTTCTGTTAAGTGACATTCTATTCTGTAATTTAAGATATTTAATAATCTTCAAATAACTTCTGAATGCAATTATACTAAATCTGGCTAACAGAGAAGGAACTAAGTAATAGTGGAATTGGGAAACAAATGAATTCCTACAAGTATATTTAAGGAGGTTATTTGGGGGAGCATGATTTCATCCGTAGTATATCTAAACATGCTTTATATCAACTGCTACTATAGTTCTTCAACCCAGTTCGAAGGGGAAACCAACTAACACATTAACTCGGGTTTAAGTCGAAAAGATCATGGAATGAATTATTTGTTTTCCTACTGTTATGAAAACATTTTTGAGTTTTTGACATTTTCCCCAAAATAAGATGAGGACATCATCAAAGCAGTTAAAAGACATGATGCTGAGAGAAGCATCTGCAAGCAAACTGAAGATACAAAAACTCTCCAAGAGTGAGAAGGGAATCATGGAGGTGAGGTCCCGAGTCAGGTCAGCTAGATCAAAGATTTCTGGTGAAGCTAAAAACACCATGGAGAACCGAGCAAAGAACGAAAGCCCAAAGCCTTAAAAGATGGAGAGAGGGAAAGAGAGGAGCGGTGAGCTCCAAGGACAAGTTGTGAATCGCTTTTCCTGAAATGACAAAAATCAACACTCTGCCTAGGAGGTTTTTCCTCCGCCACCGCCCATCAGCGTCCACTAACGGAAAAGGACGTGCACGCCTCTCTGCACCGAGAGCCGCCACCCAAAAAGGGTCTTTGGCGTCTTTGTAATTACTTGTAAGAAGTAAAGTCCTTGCCTGGAAAAACTAGATGTGGATGGAGATAGTTCGGCCTCCTACCTTTCCGTTTCTCTCGCTGGAGTCTGAATCGTGCTCCTCCTCGTCTCACCCGTGTGGGGGGCCGAGGACCTCCCGGGCCACTACATTCAATTCAGTGGGTGGGACAGTCACCTGGGGGGCGGGGGACCGTCACCGCTTTCTCATTTCTCCTTCCCTTCACTTTCCCAGCGGCCAGGCCCAACTTCCTGTGACAGGAAAACAGTCGGTCGCCACCAGAAGCCACCCGGCGTGTTCGGCCGCCCTCCGCACCCCGCGCCTCGAGAGCTCTGATCTCTGGACTCGGAGAGCCTCTTGTCCACAAGCTCTTTATTGGCCTTCCCTCTCCTCTCAGCTCAGCGACATACACACCTCACCCCCTCCCCAAACTAGGGGATTCCAGATCTTCAAAGGCCTTAGCTTTCCATCCCGATGCTACCGGGGCGAAGAAATCGCTTCCGGGTTCACGCCCCTCGCGGCCTCGCGGTTGGTGGTGGAAGAGCTTCCGGGTCGGCTGCTGAGCTACTGCCGTTCTTGTCGTTTCTAGCTGGGGCTGAGGGCTGTCTGGGGCAGGTGGCGGGCGGCTCGGGGACTGGGGTGGTGGCGGCAGTGGGCGCGCCAGCGGCTGAACCGGAGGCGGGGGAGGGGAGGGGGCGGCCCGAGCTGCAAGCGCGGGCCAGGCTGGAGCATGAGCCGGATTTGACCGCGAGGCGGAGGCAAGAGCCACCGCCCCCTCTTCTCCTCCCCCGAGTGAGGCGGCGCGGCGGCCGGAGAGGCATGGGGGGCGCCCGCCCAGTCTGAGCCTCGTCGCAGGCGCTTCCAGCTCTCGCAGAGTTCCCCGCGGGCCTCCAGGGCGCACCCTCGGCCCCGGCAGCCTTTGCCCGGCGGGCGCACCGGGGCCGGTGAGGAGGGGGCGCAGCGCGAGGAGAGGCGTCCGCCCGGGTGGGTGGGGCGCGGGGAGTACCTGAGGTCACCGGCTCGGCGCGAGAGGCAGGGGCGGCAGAACTGCAGAGCTGCGGAGTCCATCCGACCCTTACCCTCAGTCCGGGAAGTAACCGTAAGTCTCAGCTTCGACGTACCGGTCTTTTTGAGGCTGTCTCAACCTATTTTCGGCTCCGAGTTCAGCGCTACCGAGTTCACGCCCTTCCGGGACTCCTGCAAATGTGCCTCCCTTCATTTGTGGAGGATTGTGTGTCCCCATCCCTGAACAGTCAACATCCTCTGTCTGACCCATTGGGAGCTCTTCTCCCAGCGAATTTGCAAGCCTCTGTGTTTCGGTAGCACGTCCCATCCTCACCATCTGGATGCATCTTCTTGTCCCTCTGTCCTCAAAGGATCTATGTCCTCCCTTTTTTTCTGTTTGTACCCCGGACTTCACAGCTTCCCCCGCCCATTCTTTGAGACGTGGAAAGCCACGGGTTCGGCTGTTCTCGTGAGCTCGAGAGTCTTGAGCGGGTGGATGGATGAAAGTGAAGGGCTATGATGGGTGGGGATAGGGGCACATAGCTCTAGAGAACCTTTATTTTTGCATCTTCTGCTACCAGAAAAGAATGGACCTTTCCCCTGGACCTTCATTCCTCTCCCTTCCTGTGTATAAGCTGTTTTCTGTACGTTGCTGTTTGAGTCGCAGGAAACTGGAATTAGAGCTGTAAATTAAGAACTCCCGAGGAGGTTTTGAGGATGTCTCACAAGCTCTATTCACACGAAGTGGCATATTGAACAGCCTTGTATTGAAATGAAGACCCATTCCAGGGAAGATTTACTAGTAGGTCTGAGAAATCAATGTGAAAACAAAAGTCTGATGTTTCAAATGTATTTTGGATACCTTTAGATAATTTTTTAGTGTGTTGAATTTACATTTAATTCTTAATTTAAAGTGTGTGTGTGTATGATGTGAAAATCTTTGTATTGGAAGTTTTTGCTTTGTTAGTGGTTAAAAAAAACTAAAGTGATTTTTGATCATGTCAGATTATATTTGTCAAGATATTATCTTAAATCCTTAATTTCATAGAGACTTTTTTTTAAATTGATGTGGCTCAACCATCTACAGATGTTACACACCTTTGTGCCTGTCACCTTCCTGCTTCTTAGTTAAAAAAAAAAAAATTAACCGTGAATATCTTCAATGTGTATATCCAGATTTTAAACTAGGCATTTTTTCTCGTTAAAATTTGGTTTCCTTTTTAAACTACCACAGCAGAACTTTCCAGAAATTAGACTAAAAAGTAACTAATGCTGTCAGTGACTGGACAATAGTTCTTAGCTGACTTCATGCATTTTGTACTTTTCCAGGTACTGTAGGAAGCAAATGATAATTTAAGAATGATTTTCCTCTGTGAACTACAGGTTCTTTGTTATTGTTCTCTAAATTACTCTAGTTTAGACTGGTAGCTTTGGTTATTGTTTTCAGAAAACGTCATTTTGTTCAGAAAGGTAAATGTTTAATAATAATGATTTTTTTGTTTTCAAAACCTCCTTCTAGCAGTTGATTTGAGGTTATTATTTGATTTGTAACTGCACAGCGTTCACAAATTTTAGTTTGAACTAGGCTTAAAAGATGTATCTCTAGCTGTCTCTCTGGAATTGTACTTTACCGGCTTGTGTCAGAAGCCAAGCGCTGCACAGAGTTGAATGTATTATTAAGGGTGTGGTTTTTGCTTTTCGTAAAATTGATCAGTTTGCAAATAAGAAGAGTGAGTGCTGTAGTGAGGTGATGGGCAATAATTTGAAAAGGTCCTTCTTAGAAACAGTAAATTGACCCCTATTATTCTTGGACGTAGGGTGGAAAAGATAGGACTGTATTTTCACATTATGCTTTTTCCTGTGCCCATTGCACTGGGAATTTTGAGTTTTCAATATGAAAGTGTTCTGAAACCATGCAGACCGTGCCATAAGTGTGGGCTCTATCAGGTGGCTGCTGAGACATGGGAGAGAAGTTTTGTTTGCTACTCTTTTATACTCCTATAGCACTGCCCACTTTTGAGAGAGTTGGTTTTCTTTCTTTCCTCTTCCTTTTCTGGGGTGCACTTGAACTTGTGAAAGTGAAATATGTGTATTTACAACTTACTTGTAGGTAAAAGCTCAAGCTAATTTTCATGTATAAATAGATGGAAGAACTATGAATTAACTCTGATTCTTCTTGAATGGAAGTTAGGAAAGATTCCTCAAGTGTTTTGGGTACTTCTTACCTCTTTGAGTATGAACATTTATTTAGATGAAATTTAAAAATCCTTCTCTCTAATATTGAACTTTATATATGACACATTTGCCAAAACAGATTTGAAAGTGACTCAGTCATTATTAAAAAGACCAGTCTGAGAGGATTTTCTGTGCATGGTTCTAAAAATGCTTAGGTATTTTGTTTTCTTTCTTAAAGTATGATTTGCTTAGGGAATAGTAATTTGGTGACTCTTTACGTTTATTTTTCAGACAACCTCAGATTACCTCTTTTTTTTTTTTCTTTTCTAGATAACTTACTTTCATACTCACTTCATTTCAATAAACCTTTATTGAATGCCTACTCTGTGTACCAGGCACTATGTTAGATTCTGGAACTACAAGGATAAATAAGTTAAGATTCCTTTCCTCCCTGAATTTGCCAGTCTAGATATTTGACTGTGATTTTATCCATATGCTTTTACAGACATCTCTAATAGGTTTTTAAGTTACTTGACCATATTTCAGGGTTGTTTCACAACCTTTCTATAAGAATTAACACAGTAAAGGCCATTTATTGAGCACTTAATTCACACTAGCTACCCTGCATTTAGTTATTACATTATCTCATTTAATTCTTAGAAGTGTCCTAAGAAGTATTTTATCTCCATTTAAAAACCACACTGGGGGGCTTCCCTGGTGGCGCAGTGGTTAAGAACCTGCCTGCCAATGCAGGGGACACGAGTTCAAGCCCTGGTCCGGGAAGATCCCACATGCTGTGGAGCAACTAAGCCCATGCGCCACAACTACTGAAACCCGCACACCCTAGAGCCCGTGCTGTGCAACAAGAGAAGCCACGGCAGTGAGAAGCCTGCACACCACAAGGAAGAGTAGCCCCCGCTTGCCGCACTAGAGAAAGCCTGCGTGCAGCAACGAAGACCCAACACAGCCATAAATAAATAGATAGATAGATAGATAGATAGATAGCTAACTAACAAACCCACACAGGGCTTTCCTGGTGGGGCAGTGATTGAGAATCCGCCTGCCAATGCAGGGAACACGGGTTTGATCCCTGGTCTGGGAAGATCCCACATGCCATGGAGCAACTAAGCCCCATGTGCTACAACTTATTGAGCCTTGCTCTAGAGGCCGTGAGCCACAACTACTGAGTCTGCATGCTGCAACTACTGAAGCCCGCATGCCTAGAGTCACTGCTCTTCAACAAGAGAAGCCACGGCAATGAGAAACCTACGCACCACAATGAAGAGTAGCCCCCGCTCACCACAGCTAGAGAAACCCCGCGCAGCAACGAAGACCCAACACACCCAAAAATAAATAAATAAAATAAATAAATTTATTTTTTAAAAAAAGTCTTTCATTTCTCTTGTCCCTCAAAGGGACTGAAATAAAATCTAATTCATGACCCCCAACCAGACTTTAAAAAAAAAGCAAAAAAATAAACCATACAGATTCTGGTTTATAGTAATGATGAATGTTGTTTTACTTCTTATATGCTAGAAAAGATTTGACGTTAAGATTTCTCATTAAGGGGAAGAACTTGTAATATAGTTTTAACAGTTTTTAATTTTTTTTCCTGTAGGTGATTTAAAAAAATTTTTTTAATTGAAGTATAGTTGATTTACAATGTTGTGTTAATATCTGCTGTACAGCAATGTGATTCAGTTATATATACGTTCTTTTAATATTCTTTTCCATTATGTTTTATCATATGATATTGAATATAGCTCTCTGTGCTATACAGTAGGACCTTACTGTCTATCTGTTCTCTATATAAAAGCTTATATCTGCTAACCCCAACCTCCCTCTCCAAACCTCCCCCAATTCCCTGCCCCTTGGCAACCACCAGTCTGTTCTCTGTCTGAGATTCTGTTTCATAGATAGGTTCATTTGTGTCATATTTTATTGGGTTGGCCAAAAACTTCATTCAGTTTTTCTGTAAGATCTTATGGGAAAAAACCGAGCGAACTTTTTGGCCAACCCAATAGATTCCACACATAAGTGATATCATACGGTATTTGTCTTTCTCTTTCTGATATACTTCACTTAGTAGGATAATCTCTAGTTGCATCCATGTTGCTGCAAATGGCATTATTTTGTTCGTTTTTATGGCTCAGTAGTATTCCATTGTATATATGTACCCCATCTTTATCCATTCATCTGTCAATGGGCATTTAGGTTGTTTCCATGTCTTGACTATTGTAAATATTGCTCCTGTGAACATAGGGGTGCATGTATCTTTTTGAATTATAGATTTGTCTGGATATATACCTGGGAGTGGGATTGCTAGATCATATGGTAATTCTATTTTTAGTTTTCTGAGGATCCTCCATACTGTTTTCCACAGTGGTTGCAACAACTTACATCGCCACCAGCAGTGTAGGAGGGTTCCATTTTCTGCACGCCCTCTCCAGCATTTGTTATTTGTAAACTTTTTAATGATGGCCATTCTGACTGGTGTGAGATGGTAACTCATTGTAGTTTTGATTTGCATTTCTCTAATAATTAGCAATGTTGAGTATCTTTTCACGTGCCTATTGCCCATCTGTATTTCTTCTTTGGAGAAATGTCTATTTAGGTCTTCTGCCCATTTTTGGATTGGGTTGTTTGTTTTTTTGTTGTTGACTTATATGAGCTCTTTGTATTTTTTGGAAATTAAGCCGTGTCGGTCACATCATTTTGCAAATATTTTCCCATTCTGTAGGTTGTCTTTTTTTTTTTTTATGGTTTCCTTAGCTGTGCAAAAGCTTGTAAGTTTTAAGTCCCATTTGTTTATTTTTGTTTTTATTTCTATTGCCTTAGGAGACTGGCCTAAGAAGACATTGGTATGATTTATGTATGTCAGAGAATGTTTTGCCTGTGTTCTCTTCTAGGAGTTTTATGGTGTCATGTCTTATGTTTAAGTCTTTAAGCCATTTTGAGTTTACTTTTGTGTATGGTGAGAGGGTGTGTTCTAATTTTATAGAATTGCATGCGGCAGTCCAACGTTCCCAGCACCACTTGCTGAAGAGACTGTCTTTTTCTCATTGTATATTCTTGCCTCCTTTGTCAAAGATTAATTGACTGTAGGTGTGTGGGTTTATTTGTGGTCTCTCTGTTCTGTTCCATTGGTCCATATGTCTGTTTTTGTGCCAATACCATGCTGTTTTGATTACTGTAGCTTTGTAGTATTGTTGGAAGTCTGGGAGAATTAGGCCTCCTGCTTTGTTCTTTTTCTTCAGGATTGCTTTGGCAATTCTGGCCTTTTATGGTTCCATAGGAATTTTAGGATTATTCTAGTTCTGTGAAAAATGTCATGGATAATTTGATAAGGATCACATTAAACCTGTAAATTGTTTTGGGTAGTATGGCCATTTTAACAATATTAATTCTTCCAATCCAAGGGCATGGGATATCTTTCTATTTCTTTGAATCATCTTCAATTTCCATTATTAACGTTTTATAGTTCTTAGTGTATAAGTCTTTCACCTCCTTGGTCAGTCAGGTTAATAACGCTATGAGTAGAAAGATTCTAATTTCATAAGGTATTAGTATCTTTTATTTACTAGAGCAGATGAATTGTATAGTAGCAAAATGTAATTTTCAGCTGTTGTTTAAACCTTTGAAAAGACAGTTCTGAAGTTCATTATGGTTAACTGTAACACAGATTTTCAAGCATGCATAACTTTTTTTTTCTTCTAGTTAATTAGTGGGACCAAGAGCCTAGAAAATGTACTAAAAAATGTTCGTATTCTCCAGGAAGGAGAGAGTATTGAGCTACATGAAACCTATTTAGCTTTTAAACATTCTCAGTTCAATTCTGACAATTCTTTGATGCTTTGGAGAGTTTTGGTTTCTGCAATAAAAATGTATTCTTTCATATTTAAAAATGACCTTACTCATCTGTTAGTAGGATATATGCTTTATCAGCAGTATGATATGGTTCAGTCTAATTGTTTTTCAGACCTTCTCAAATTTTTTTTTTTTTTTTTTTGTGGTACGCGGGCCTCTCATTTTTTGCAGTACGCGGGCCTCTCACTGCTGTGGCCTCTCCCGTTGCGGAGCACAGGCTCCGGACGCGCAGTCTCAGTGGCCATGGCTCACGGGCCCAGCCGCTCTGCGGCGTGTGGGATCTTCCCGGACCGGGGCACGAACCCGTGTCCCCTGCATTGGCAGGCGGACTCCCAACCACTGCGCCACCAGGGAAGCCCCCCTCTCAAATTTTTTAAAGGATTGTCATCCACTGTCAGCTCTTTTCACCAAGTTTCATTTGTATTCTGTTCTGTTTGGTTGGTTTTAACCAAAAACTGTCAACAGTTAGTCATTCTTTAGACTAAGGCCTTTTGCTTCTGGTTATACATTCTTGTTTTTAGGACTGTAGAGCATATAATTATTCCTCCTCCAAGTTCCTAAGAAAGGTATCCTTGATATTTTTCGATCCTCAGTCTGACATATATATTTTAGCTTAACATATACAGTTTTTCCCTTTCAGTGTAACAGAATTCTTGGTACTTAGATCACTGTGTTTTGTTTTCTTAACATCTTTATTGGAGTATAGTTGCTTTACAATGTTGTGTTAGTTTCTGCTGTATAACAAAGTGAATCCACTATACATATACATATGTCCCCATATCTCCTCCCTCTTGTGTCTCCCTCCCACCCTCCCTATCCCACCTTTCTAGGTGGACACAAAGCACCAAGCTGATCTCCCTGTGCTATGCAGCTGCTTCCCACTAGCTATTTTATATTTGGTAGGATCGCTGTATTTTCTGGCTGGAATAATATTGGGGATAGAATTCCTATTCAAGACATAACTGACAAAAGTCATAAATGCATTAGGTACTGGAACCACAGAGATGAATAAGTCAGAATTCCTTTTCTCATTGAACTGTAAAATGCCTATTTAATATCCATGAAGAGAAAGGAAAGTTCACTTAAAAACATTGAGATGCCTTTACGCCAAATAGGCATAAAACATTGTCCTCCTATTCATGTATCCCCTCAGGGTATTGTAAAGGAATGTTATGTAAATAAACATATTAAGCCAAGGTTTTCATTCTGTCTCCTAGCCTCAGACAGTAGCTGCTTATCATTTGCTGTAACACCAGATGTTCTGTATCACATATTAATAATCACATTTTTTAAAAACTATTTTGAAATAATTTAAAACTTAAAAGATGCCAGAACAGTACAAATAACTCCTTTATCTCATTCATTCAGATTCCACCATTGTTAATATTTTACTGCATTTCTTCCATTGCCTGTCCTCTCTCTTTCTGTCTTCATATATATGTTACATACATGTTTGTATATGTGTGTATAAATACATATGTACATACCCATTATCATAGTCTTTTTCAGAACCTTTTGGAGCAAGCTGTAGACATGGTGTTCCATCACCCATAAATACTACAGTGTCTATTTCTCAAAAACAAGGCACTCTTACATAACCCTCCAAGTCGGAAGATAAGCATTGGTACAACACTACTGTCTAGTCCAAGGAACCTATTCATATTTCATCGACTATCCCAACAATATCTCTTTCTTTTTTGATCTAGGATCCTATCTGGGAATACATGTTGTATTTAGTTGTCATGTCTTTTCAGACTTCTTAAGCCTCATTTTCCCCCATCTTTCATGTCCTTGACAGTTTTAGGTAGTACATTCTGTAAGATCACCCTGAACCTAGGTCCATGTGATATTTCCTCATGACTCCAATCAAGTCTTGCATTTCTAGCAGGAATATCACAGAAGTAGGGCTGTGCCTGTCTCGGTGCATTGCAACCACAGGCGTATGATGTCAAATCATGCTGCTACTGGTAATTAACACCTTGATCATATTGGTGTCCTTTTGTATTTGATCAAAATTTGTGGAGAGGTATTCCAAAATTATGCATCTTGATTCTCATCAAACCTCTACTCACTATCCTCAGTGTAGGTATCAGTGATGACTCCCACCTGAATTAACTACTTTTATAATTATATTTCTCTATTTTTTTTATTCCTTCTACATGTATTAGTTGGTATTTTATTGTAAGGTAGAACTTTTCTTTCTCCCCTATTTATTTGTTTATTAAATCAGTAAGGACTTGTGGATTTTGATTTTAGTGTGTTGTGATTTGTTACTATCATTATTTATTTTGCTGTTTAAGTTGTCCCTGATTTAGACAGTGGGAGCCCCTTCAAGCTGGCTCCTGTGTCTATCATGCTCCCATCTCATCCATTGTGCACTTCTGGCAGAACATGCTGTTCCTGGTTCGTCTTGTACTTTGCCTGGTCCAGCCCTGGAATCAGCCATTTCTTCAAGGAGCCCTGTTTGTTTTTTGATATTGTTATTTGTTTTTGTAAAATATGGTGTTTAAAAACAAAGATTTAAGGGCTTAGTTTCTCATTGCTACTGGGGTGTCATTGCTTATAGGGACTAGGAAATGTATGAGTATGTAAGGATGGTTTGTATACACATACATATATGTATAATGTACTAATATACATCCATAATTATTTCTATATCTATGTGTGTGTTATAAAACCAGAAGTTGGTTCCTATACTTCCAGTTCCAATCCAATACCCCAGGGTTCTTTCTAGTCTTTGCCCTTTCCATGTTTATAATGCCTTCTCTGGTGGTAAGAAACTTAGCTTCACATTAGTCTCATTATAGTTATCACTTGTCTAATTGTTTTGTTACCATTTTCCCTGCCTTGTAGACCATCACCTCCCTTTATCTCTCCCTATCACACCCTGCCTCATTGATTGCTGGGCCTGTTGGCCTGTGCCTCTTTGTGAATCCATAAGCCCTCCCTGGGCCCACAGCTCTGTGCAACTCCCTGTCTGCACACAACACCCGGTTATCCTCACCTCTGGGCCACACCTGTGTTGGCCTTCCTGACATGCCCTCACTGCCCTGCATCCTTAGCCAGCATGCTGACTACTTTACATAGCTCAGTATTTCATTAGTTAATTTTTAAGCATATTTCCAGGATTTACAAACATACGTGTATGTGATGACATATACAACTATATAGCATTGCTATAATAAAACTATAGATTTACAAATACACATATATATAATGAAATATACAGCTATATAGTACACACACATAAACACACACTACCTGTGGTAGACTAATTAACAACCGTAAAGTTCTTCCATCCTGGTATGCATTCCCCTTTGCCATGGGGCTTTGTTGCTTCTCCCATCTAGTTCTCCATCTCTTGAGTCTTGTCTAGCCTTGTGATTTGCTTCGGCCAATGAATATGGTGGATGTGATATGTGAGTTCTGGAGCTTAGTCCTTAAGAGAAGACTTCAAAGAGTGCTTTCCTGTAGCTGCCATGTAAGGAAGCTGGTCTAGCTTATAGGAGGGTGAGAGAACCAAGACACCCCAGTCAGCATCAACCAGCAGACATGAAAGTGGACTATCTTGGACCTACTAACCCAGCTGACTGTTTAGCTGAATGCATCTGCAGAGGAACCAGAGGTGAAAACAGAAAAGAAATGGCCAGCCAACCTATAGAATTGTGAGAAATGACATTGTTTTGAGGCACTAAGTTTGAGGTGGTTTGTTTTGTAGCAGTAGATATATGAAACCATATCTGTTTTCATTTTGGACATCTGTGTTGTCTCTAGTCTTCTATTATGAACAATATTGCAATGAATATCTTGTACATAATATATAATGTTTTAATTTTAATACATAATGCCAGATTATTTTCCAGAAATGTTGATGTAGTTCTTACTGCCGTCATTAAAGTCTGAGAGTAACTATTTCCCTCACAGACTCACTATCACTGATGTTTTCTTTGACAACAAAATCAATTTTAAAAGCATCTTATACTTCTTCATTTTCGTAACTACTTGTGAAGCTGCGCATCTTTTGATAATTTTGTTGGTCCTTTCGATTTTTCAGTTTTTTGAATTGCTTATTCATAGCTTTATTCACATTTTCCTATTGGGTTTTTTTTAATTTTTGAGTTTTATTTATTTATACAGCAGGTTCTTTTCCTTTTTTTTTTAACATCTTTATTGGAGTATAATTGCTTTACAATGGTGTGTTAGTTTCTGCTTTACAACAAAATGAATCAGTTATATATATACATATGTTGCCATATCTCTTCCCTCTTGCGTCTCCCTCCCTCCCACCCTCCCTATCCCACCCCTCCAGGCGGTCACAAAGCACCGAGCTGATCTCCCTGTGCTATGCAGCTGCTTCCCACTAGCTACCTACCTTACATTTGGTAGTGTATATGTGTCCATGCCTCTCTCTCGCTTTGTCAAAGCTTACCCTTCCCCCTCCCCATATCCTCAAGTCCATTCTCTAGTAGGTCTGTGTCTTTATTCCTGTCTTACCCCTAGGTTCTTCATGACATGTTTTTTCTTAAATTCCATATATATGTGTTACCATATGGTATTTGTCTCTCTCTGTCTGACTTACTTCACTCTGTAGGA
Organism: Stenella coeruleoalba; assembly: GCF_951394435.1. NCBI lineage: Eukaryota > Metazoa > Chordata > Mammalia > Artiodactyla > Delphinidae > Stenella > Stenella coeruleoalba. Next base: position 49,824,771 of record NC_137155.1, on the reverse strand, counting down.
CAGACTCTAGGTCTATCCACCTCATTACAAATAGCTCAATTTCGTTTCTTTTTATGGCTGAGTAATATTCCATTGTATATATGTGCCACATCTTCTTTATCCATTTATCTGATGATGGACACTTAGGTTGTTTCCATCTCCAGGCTATTGTAAATAGAGCTGCAGTGAACATTTTGGTACATGACTCTTTTTGAATTATGGTTTTCTCAGGGTATATGCCCAGTAGTGGGATTGCTGGGTCATATGATAATTCCATTTGTAGTTTTTTAAGGAACCTCCATACTGTTCTCCACAGTGGCTGTATCAATTTACATTCCCACCAGCAGTGCAAAAGGGTTTCCTTTTCTCCACACCCTCTCCAGCATTTATTGTTTCTAGAGTTTTTGATGATGGCCATTCTGACCGGTGTGAGATGGTATCTCATTGTAGTTTTGATTTGCATTTCTCTAATGATTAGTGATGTTGAGCATTCTTTCATGTGTTTGTTGGCAGTCTGTATATCTTCTTTGGAGAAATGTCTATTTAGGTCTTCTGCCCCAGGAGGTTCTTATTACTCATCAATTTTATACACATCAGTGTATACATGTCAATCCCAATCGCCCAATGCAGCACACCAATATCCCCACCCCACCCCCGTAGCTTTCCCCCCTTGGTGTCCATACATTTGCTCTCTACATATGTGTCTCAACTTCTGCCCTGAAAACTGGTTCACCTGTACCATTTTTCTAGGTTCCACATATATGCGTTAATATATATTTGTTTTTCTCTTTCTGACTTACTTCACTCTGTATGACAGTCTCTAAATCCATCCACGTCTCAACAAATGACTCAATTTGTTCCTTTTTATAGCTGAGTAATATTTGATTGTATATATGTACCACATCTTCCTTATCCATTAGGCTGTCGATGGGCATTTAGATTGCTTCCATAACCTGGCTATTGTTAATAGTGCTGCAGTGAACATTGGGGTGCATGTGTCTTTTTGAATTATGGTTTTCTCTGGGTATATGCCCAGTAGTGGGATTGCTGGATCATATGGTAATTCTACTTTTAGTTTTTTAAGGAACCTCCATACTGTTCTCCATACTGGCTATATCAATTTACATTCCCACCAACAGTGCAAGAGGGTTCCCTTTTCTCCACACCCTCTCCAGCATTTGTTGTCTGTAGATTTTCTGATGATGCCCATTCTAACTGGTTTGAGGTGATACCTCATTATAGTTTTGATTTGCATTTCTCTAATAATTAGTGATGTTGAGCAGCTTTTCATGTGCTTCTTGGCCGTCTATATGTCTTCTTTGGAGAAATGTCTATTTAGGTCTTCTGCTCATTTTTCGATTGGGTTGTTTGTTTCTTTAATATTGAGCTGCATATATATTTTGGAAATTAATCCTTTGTCGGTTGATTCATTTGCAAATATTTTCTCCTATTCTGAGGGTTGTCTTTTTGTCTTGTTTATGGTTTCCTTTGCTGTGAAAAAACTTTGAAGTTTCATTAGGTCCCATTTGTTTATTTTTGTTTTTATTTCCATTACTCTACGAGGTGGATCAAAAAAGATCTTGCTGGGGAATCCCTGGTGGCACAGTGGTTGAGGGTCCGCCTGCCGGTGCAGGGGACACGGCTTCGTGCCCCGGTCCGGGAAGATCCCACATGCCGCGGAGCGGATGGGCCTATGAGCCATGGCTGCTTAGCCTGCACATCGGGAGCCTGTGCTCCGCAACGGGCGAGGCCACAACAGTGAGAGGCCCACGTACCACAAAAAAAACCCAAAAAACATCTTGCTGTGATTTATGTCAAAGAGAGGTCTTCCTATGTTTTCCTCTAGGAGTTTTATGGTGTCTGGTCTTACATTTAGGTCTCGAATCCATTTTGAGTTTATTTTTGTGTATGGTGTTAGGGAGTGTTCTAATTTCATTCTTTTGTATGTAGCTGTCCACTTTTCCCAGCACCACTTATTGAAGAAACTGTCTTTTCTCCATTGTATATCCTTGCCTCCTTTGTCATAGATTAGTTGACCATAGGTGCATGGGTTTATCTCTGGGCTTTCTATCTTTTTCCATTGATCTATGTTTTTGTTTCTGTGCCAGTACCATATTGTCTTGATTACTGTAGCTTTGTATTATAGTCTGAAGTCAGGGAGTCTGATTCCTCCAGGTCCGTTTTTTTCCCTCAAGACTGCTTTGGCTATACGGGGTCTTTTGTGTCTCCATACAAATTTTAAGACTTTTTGTTCTAGTTCTGTAAAAAATGCCATTGGTAATTAGATAGGGATTGCATGGAATCTGTAGATTGCTTTGGGTAGTGTAGTCATTTTCACAATATTGATTTTTCCAATCCAAGAACATGGTATATCTCTCCATCTGTTGGTATCATCTTTAGTTTCTTTTATCAGTGTCTTATAATTTTCTGCAAACAGGTTTTTGTTTCCCTAGGTAGGTTTATTCCTAGGTTTTTTATTCTTTTTGTTGCAGTGGTAAATGGGAGTGTTTCCGTAATTTCTCTTTCAGATTTTTCATCATTAGTGTATACGAATGCAAGAGATTTCTGTGCATTAATTTTGTATCCTGCAACTTTACCAAATTCATTGATTAGCTCTAGTAGTTTTCTGGTGGCATCTTTAGGATTCTCTAGTATAGTATCATGTCATCTGCAAATGGTGACAGTTTTACTTCTTCTTTTCCAATTTGTATTCCTTTTATTTCTTTTTCTTCTCTGATTGCCGTGGGTAGGACTTCCAGAACTATGTTGAATAATAGTGGTGAGAGTGGACATCCTTGTCTCGTTCCTTGTCTTAGAGGAAATGCTTTCAGTTTTTCACCACTGAGAATGATGTTTGCTGTGGGTTTGTCATATATGGCCTTTATTATATTGAGGTAAGTTCCCTCTGTGCCCACTTTCTGGAGAGTTTTTATTATAAATGGGTGTTGAATTTTGTCCAACGCTTTTTTGCATCTATTGAGTTGATCATACGGTTTATATTCTTCAATTTGTTAATATGGTGTATCACATTGATTGATCTGCATATACTGAAGAATCCTTGCATCCCTGGTATAAAACCCACTTGATCATAGTGTATGAACCTTTTAATGTGTTGTTGGATTCTGTTTGCTAGTATTTTGTTGAGGATTTTTGTATCTATATTCATCAGTGACATTGGTCTGTAATTTTCTTTTTTTGTAGTATCTTTGTCTGGTTTTGGTATCAGGGTGATGGTGGCCTCATAGAATGAGTTTGGGAGTGTTCCTTCCTCTGCAATTTTTTGGAAGAGTTTGAGAAGGGTGGGTGTTAGCTCTTCTCTAAATGTTTGATAGAATTCAGCTGTGAAGCCATCTGGTCCTGGACTTTTGTTTGTTGGAAGATTTTAAATCACAGTTTCAATTTCATTACTTGTGATTGGTCTGTTCACATTTTCTATTTCTTCCTGGTTTAGTCTTGGAAGGTTATACCTTTCTAAGAATTTGTCCATTTCTTCCAGGTTATCCATTTTGTTGGCATAGAGTTGCTTGTAGTAGTCTGTTAGGATGCTTTGTATTTCTGTGGTGTCTGTTGTAACTTCTCCTTTTTCATTTCTAATTTTATTGATTTGAGTCCTCTCCCTCTTTTTCTTGATGAGTCTGGCTAATGGTTTATCAATTTTGTTTATCTTCTCAAAGAACCAGGTTTTAGTTTTATTGATCTGTGCTATTGTATTCTTTGTGTCTATTTCATTTATTTCTGCTCTGATCTTTATGATTTCTTTCCTTCTGCTAACTTTGGGTTTTGGTTGTTCTTCTTTCTCTGGTTCCTTCAGGTGTCAGGTTAGATTGTTTATTTGAGATTTTTCGTGTTTCTTGAGGTCGGCTTGTATAGCTATCATCTTCCCTCTTAGAACTGCTTTTGCTGCATCCCATAGGTTTTGCATCGTCGTTTTTTCATTATCATTTGTCTCTAGCTATTTTTTTATTGCCTCTTTGATTTCTTCAGTGATCTCTTGGTTATTTAGTAACGTACTGCTTAGCCTCCATGTGTTTGTGTTTTTTACATTTTCTTCCCTATAATTCATTTCTTATCTCATAGCATTGTGGTCAGAAAAGATGCTTGATATGATTTCAAGTTTCTTAAATTTACTGAGGCTTGATTTGTGACCCCAGATGTGATCTATCCTGGAGGATGTTCTGTGCGCACTTGAGAAGAAAGTGTAATCTGCTGTTTTTGGATGAAATGTCCTGTAAATATCAATTAAATCTGTCTACTCTGTTGTGTCATTTAAAGCTTCTGTTTCCTTATTTATTTTCATTTTGGATGATCTGTCCATTGATGTAAGTGAGGAGTTAAAGTCCCCCACTGTTATCGTGTTACTGTCAATTTTGTCTTTTAGAGCCATTAGTAGTTGCCTTATGTATTAAGGTGCTCTTGTGTTGGGTGCATATATGTTTATAATTTTTATATCTTGTTCTTGGATTGATCCCCTGATCATTATGTAGTGTCCTTCCTTATCTCTTGTAACATTCTTTATTTTAAAGTCTATTTTATCTGATATGAGTATAGGTACTCCAGCTTTCTTTTGATTTCCATTTGCATGGAATATCTTCTTCCATCCCCTCACTTTCAGTCTGAATGTGTCCCTAGGTCTGAAGTGGGTCTCTTGTAGACAGCATATATATGGGTCTTGTTTTTGTATCCATTCAGCAAGCCTGTGTCTTTTGGTTGGAGCATTTAATCCATTCACGTTTAAGGTAAATATCGATATGTATGTTCCTATGACCATTTTCTTAATTGTTTTGGGTTTGTTTTTGTAGTTCCTTTTCTTCTCTTGTGTTTCCCACTTAGAGAAATTCCTTTAGCATTTGTTGTAGAGCTGGTTTGGTGGGGCTGAATTCTGTTAGCTTTTGCTTGTCTGTAAAGTTTTTGATTTCTCCATCAAATCTGAATGAAATCCTTGCCAGGTAGAGTAATCTTGGTTGTAGGTTCTTCCCTTTCATCATTTTAAGTATATCATGCCACTCCCTTCTGGCTTGTAGAGTTTCTGCTGAGAAATCAGCTTTTATTCTTATGGAAGCTCCCTTGTATGTTATTTGTCATTTTTCCCTTGCTGCTTTCAGTAATTTTTCTCTGTCTTTAATTTTTGCCAGTTTGATTACTATGTGTCTCAATGTGTTTCTCCTTGGGGTTATCCTGTGTGGGACTCGCTGCGCTCCTGGACTTTGGTGGCTGTTTCCTTTCCCATGTTAGGGAAGTTTTCAACTAAAATTTCTCCAAATATTTTCTCTGGTCCTTTCTCTCTCTCTTCTCCTTCTGGGACCCCTATAATGCAAATGTTGTTGCGTTTAATGTTGTCTCAGAGGTCTCTTAGACTGCCTTCATTTCTTTTCATTCTTTTTTCTTTATTCTGTTCCGCAGCTGTGAATTCCACCATTCTGTCTGCTACGTCACTTATCCATTCTTCTGCCTAAGCTATTCTGCTATGGATTTCTTCTCGTGTAGTCTTCATTTCAGTTATTGTATTGTTTATCACTGTTCGTTTCTTTTTTAATTCTTCTAGGTCTTTGTTAAACATTTCTTGCATTTCTTGGTCTTTGCCTCCATTCTTTTTCCAAGGTCCTGGATCATCTTCACTATCATTACTCTGAATTCTTTTTCGGGAAGGTTGCCTATCTCCACTTCGTTTAATTGTTTTTCTGGGGTTTTATCTTGTTCCTTCATCTGGTACATAGCCCACTGCCTTTTCATCTTGTCTGTCTTTCTGTGAATGTGGTTTTTGTTCTGCAGGCTGCAGGAGTGTAGTTCTTCTTGCTTCTGCTCTCTGCCCTCTGGTGGATGAGGCCATCTAAGAGGCTTGATGGGAGGGACTGGTGGTGGGTAGTGCAGACTGTTGCTCTGGTGGGCAGAGCTCAGTAAAACTTTAATCCTCTTGACTGCTGATGGGTGGGGCTGGGTTCCCTCCCTGTTGGTTGTTTGGCCTGAGGCAACCCAACTCTGGAGCCTACCTGGGCTCTTTGGTGGGGGAAATGAGAGACTCTGGGAGGGCTCACGCCAAGGAGTACTTCCCAGAACTTCTTCTGCCTGTGTCCTTGTCCCCATGGCAAGCCACAGCCACCCCCTGCCTCTGTAGGAGACCCTCCAACACTAGCAAGTCGGTCTGGTTCAGTCTCCCCTGGGGTTACTGCTCTTTCCCCTGGGTCCCGATGCATACACTACTTTGTGTGTCCCCTCCAAAAGTGGAGTCTCTGTTTCCCCCAGTCCTGTCAAAGTCCTGCCATCAAATCCCAGTAGTCTTCAAAGTCTGATCCTCTAGGAATTCCTCATCCCGTTGCCTGACCCCCAGGTTGGGAAGCCTGACGTGGGGCTCAGAACCTTCACTCCAGTGGGTGGACTTCTGTGGTATAAGTGTTCTCCATTCTGAGTCACCCACCCAGCAGTTATGGGATTTGATTTTACTGTGATTGTGCCCCTCCTACCGTCTCATTGTGGCTTCTCCTTTGTCTTTGGATGTGGGGTATCTTTTTTGGTGAGTTCCAGTGTCTTCCTGTCAATGATTGTCCAGCAGCTAGTTGTGATTCTGGTGTTCTCACAAGAGGGAGTGAGAGCACATCCTTATACTCTTCCATCTTGGTTCCTCTCTCACCTGTTTCTTTCGTGCCACCCTAGTTTGAAAGTTCCCGCCCCTGCTCCTGGGTCACTCTTGATGTTGTATATCCTAAATTGTTTCTTGTTGTCAGTCTTTGTAAGTTCCTAGTGAATATCCATTCTCCTGAGATCATCTAGTTTCCAGTGAAAAGCACCACCTTCTGGATTTTTTTCCCTATTGATTTGTTGCTTCTTTTTGATATATTATGGATTTAATCCTTTAGCTTTGTTTGCCAAAAGTATTTTTGTTAAGATATATTATTTACTTATTTATTTATTTTGCCTGCATTGGGTCTTCAGTTGCAGCAGGTGGGCTCTTTGTTGTGACGTGCAGGCTTCTCTCTAGTTGTGGCGTGTTGGTTTTTTCTCTTTAGTTGTAGCGTGCAGGGTCCAGGCCACATGGCCTCTGTAGTTGTGGCACGTGGGCTTATTTGCCCTGTGGCATGTGGGATCTTAGTTCCTTGACCAGGAATCGAACCCACATCCCGTGCATTGTAAGGCACATTCTTTACCACTGGACCACCAGGGAAGTCCCTGCCAATAATGTTTTGTCAGTCTGTCTTTTGTTGTTTGTCTTAGTTTATGGTATCATTGGCCATACATTTTCTTTTGGTACTTCATATTATCATTTATGTCTATCTTTTTCCCTATGGCTTCCAGTGTTCTTGTCTTACAAATGTCTCTATCCTCCTGGGTATACCAACTTTTTTCTAAATATTCTTCTAACTTTGTATTGTCTTTCTTATCAATCAGAAATCATATTTAGTTGCTCTAGAAATCCAAAAAAGAGTGGTAGAAACAAATGGGGGGGCATTTTCCTTAAGTATAGTCATCCTTCTATATCTGCAGGGGATTGGTTCCAGGACCCAGTGTGGATGCCAAAATCTGTGGATGCTCAAGTCCATTACATTCAGCCTCCCATATCTGCTGGTTTCTCATCCATGGATATGGAGGGCCACTGTAATGAGAAATTAGAGAGAGGACATCCAGGGCTGTTTTTGTGGTTCCATTGGCCTATCAGGAATGCAGGTTCGTTTTTCTTTTCAGTCATCTGTAACAGGTGCTTGTCACCTTTTAGTCCCAGGATGGCATTCCAATCTGAGCAGCAACTTCTTTCTGTTTCTTCTTTCATTATCCATGGCTCTGCTTGTTTTAATTGAGGATCAAATCCAGTTTGGAAACTGTAACCTCTGGGGATGGGGCCAAGAGAAAACAGGTCCCCCATTGGTTGCAAGTACTTGTGAAATATTTTTTCTGTTCTTTGAAAAATATAACGCTGATTTTGCTTTTTGTGTCATAGTAAATGTGTGTGCTGAATAAAGCCCCAGAATCTTTTTCTTTAATCTATTAGGCAGCCAGGTGTTTTTGTCTCTCAGTTCTTTACAAGCAAACAGGGAAATAAACATGATTATATTCTCAAATTGGAAACTATTGTTGTTGAGAACACAGGACTTTATCATTATGCTCAATAAATAGTATTAATTAAAGGTGTTTTATGTGCCAGTAACTGTAGTAAACGGTGGATATAAAATTGAAAGTGGTATGATCCTGTCCTCAAGTTTACCACATAATTAAGGAAGCAGGTTAAACAGTTCATTATAGTATTAGATGGTAAGTTGAATGTATTATCAAGTTAGGGAGGCAGGACATCTAACTGTTAGCTGAGGGTTGGAGAGCTATGATCAGGGACCTTGATAGAGAAAATGGCTTATAAACTGAGGCCTGGATGACTAGTAGACGTTAGCCTATTGAGGGGGAGTTTATAGGGGCATGGGAAGAACATTCCTGGAGCTTGAGTAGTACCTACTCAGAGGTAAGTCTGAGTTATAAGAGAGAAATTCTTGTCTTGTCAGGAACTTCTCCTTAACTGCTTAAGGGCTGGAAGCCTTGGAAGGTTTTAAAATGGAATTGGACAAAATCAGATTTTTCTTAAGCTAGTTGGGGGTGATGTGCTTTGGGAGCTGGCATCTGGAAGCAAGGGTACCTATTAGGTAGGAAGTTTATCTGATATATTAAAATCTATTCCATATTAGTTAAGTAAATATTTATTGAACACCTAAGTGAATATAATGCGGGGGAATGCAGAGGTAACATAAAACATAGGTCCTATTCTTAAGGAGTTTGTATTTTAAAATAACTGAAGACTAGATATCAACAGTATGAGGCAGTATACTAATATTATGGCTTCTATCCTATGTGCGGGCAAGTAAGGACTAGAATTAAAACTTGAACCCACACAGAACTACAACAAATAATTCTAAAATTTATATGGAACCACAAAAGACCCAGAATTGCCAAAGCTATCCTGAGAAGAAAGAACAAAGTTGGAGGTAAAACGCTCACAGATTTCAGACTATACTACAAAGCTACAGTAATCAAAGGAGTATGATACTGGCACAAAAACACACAGATCAATGGAATGTAATAGCTCAGAAGTAAACCCATGTACTTACAGACAATCTGATCAAAAAATGGACAGAAGACTTGAGTAGATATCGCTAATTGTTAGAGAAATGCAAATCAGAACAATGAGGTATCAACTCACACCTCTTGGAATGGCTATCTTCAAAAAGTCTACAAATAATAAATGTTGGAGAGAATGTGGAGAAAAGGGAGACCTTGTTCCTCAAAAAACTAAAAACAACTATCATATGATCTAGTAATTTCAGTGCTGGGGATAGATCCTTAAAAAATGAAAACACTAATTTTGAAAGGTACATGCACCCCAGTGTTCATAGCAGCAATATTTACAGTATTTACAATAGCCAAGACATGGAAGTAACTCAAGTGCCCGTCAACAGACAAATGGCTTAAGAAGATGTAGTGTGTATATACGTATACATACACAAAATGGAATGTTACTCAGCCATGAAAAAGAATGAAATACTGCCATTTGCAGCAACATGGACCTAGAGAATATTAATCTTAGTGAAATAAGTCAAACAGAGAAAGACAAATGCTATATATCACTTATATGTGGAATCTAAAAAATAATACAAATAAATGTGTATGCAAAACAGAAACAGACTCACAGACATAGAAAACAAACTAATGGTTGCCAAAAGGGGAGAGGGAAGTGAGGAGGGACAGATTAGGGGTATGGGATTAACAGATTAAAAACTACTATGTATAAAATAGATAAGCAGCAAGGATTTAATGTATAGCACAGGAAAGTATACCTATTATCTTGTAATAACCTATAATGGAATAAAATCTGAAAAAATATTGAATTTTTATGCTGTACACCTGAAATTACACAATATTGTAAATCAACTATATTTCAATTAAAAAATTTTTTAATAAAAGCCCTTTAACAGGTCTTACAACACACACACACACACACACACACACACACACAACACACACACACACAAAACCTTGAATCCTGCAGATCTTTGTGACTCCTAAGTCCATATTCTTTCCACATATAGTAGGCTGCCTTCAATAGCACTATATCCCCTTACCTTATTTAATCATCAGTATGTTGCTTATAAATTGCTTCTGAATCCTTGTGAAATAAGATTAGAGTACAATTAAACTTGTTTTTAGTTTGAGACACAAAGTATCAAAGGAGCTTCACTCTGGCTTTCTCTAGGCAGTCTCTGTGTTGGATGGAGTATAACCAGGAAGATACATGTTGGTCAGAAAAATTGCCACATTACCTGAATGAAACTGTTGTTGTAAAGTGTCTTGAGATTAGTTTCTAGGAAACTTAGTATTGAACTGATATGACAGTGGAGGACTAGACTCTGGCATTGCATGCCGTTTCACTAGATAGCTGATAGCATTCTTATTAATGTTAGGGATCGTTTTTTCCCACAGTTAATGTATAGATCGAGGAATGAGAAAAGGGCACACACTATTGCCAATAAATAAATAAATAAATAAAAATAAATAAGTGATGGATTTTGATGTTATATTTATTTTTATTCCCAGAAAGCGGTTGTAAAGTTAAAATGATTCTGTCCTTCAGTCTAACATCTTACTTTATTTAAATCTAATAAACTGGCTATTTTGACTCAGGCCAGATAAGGTTGGCTGAAGATAACAATTTTATCTTTTAGTGTCTCTCTACTTTTGTAAGGATGTGCTTGTCATGTGATATCTCCAGGCCTTAATTTTCTCATGTGTAAATTGATGCCCTTGGAGAAATAATCTTCTGAAGGGTTTTTCTTGCTGTGAAATGTGACTTGACATAACATCCACAGAATTGCTTTAAAAGTTAGAATATGGTATTCTGATTGGAAAGACATTACCTGTTCTATAGAATAGGGAGGGCTAGAAAGGAAGGATAAAGGTTGTGCTTGTAACTTGGTATGATAGAATGTAGAAAAACAAGGAAACTTAGAGGGAGGGGGTACCTCTGATTCTTTTTTTTTTTAACTATTCAAAAATTCTGAATGTGGGTTAAATGCCAGTTACATAAGGCAGTCAAAAGTGAAACATAATAAAGTTCCTACGTTCAAGGATTTTATAGTCTAGTAGCCTTTTTCAACTGACATTCCTTGAGAGAATTGAGTTTAACGTTCTAAGCTAGAGGTTTTCAAAGTTTAGCATGTAGCAATCACTGGGAGAGCTTGTGAATGCAGATTGCTGGGCCCCGGCCCCAAAGTTTCTGATTTAGTAAGTCTGGAGTGGAACCTGAGAGTTTGCTTTTCTAACAAGTTCCCAGGTGCTGCTGGTTTTGCTGGCATCTATTCTATGAAATTAACTCATTTCTCTCTTATACCTCTAGAATGGTACTATTTGTATACAAATATTGGGAGAATTTTAAAAATAGTTGCTCATTGAAAATCATTTCCTGTGTTCAGAGTTCTTTAGATAACGAGCTCTGACAGGGGAGATAATAAAATGAATGAAATTAACTATAATTCCAAACCTTATCTCATAAGAGAAGGTAAAAACAAAATTGCATGTATGTAGGAAGATTAGCAGTCAGGTATAGGTTGGATTGGAGTGGGAAAAAATAGTTCCAGTCCATTTACACAGGAGCTTCTCTCATTCACTTGTTATCTAGAATATGATTTAAAAGAGACCTCTCGGGACTTCTCTGGTGGTTTAGACTCCTCCTGCCAATGCAAGGGACACGAGTTTGAACCCTGGTCCGGGAAGATCCCACATGCTGCAGAGCAGCTAAGCCCGTGCGCCAAAACTACTGAGCCTGCGCTCTAGAGTTCACGAGCCACAACTACTGAGCCTGTGCTCTAGAGCCCGTGAGCCACAACTACTGAGCCCGTGTGCCACAACTACTGAAGCCCGCGTGCCTAGAACTCGTGCTCCATAACAAGACAAGCCACTGCAATGAGGAGCCCATGCACCGCAACGAAGAGTACCCCTGCTCACTGCAACTAGAGGAAGCCCGCGTGCAGCAACGAAGACCCAACACAGCCAAAAATAAAAAATTTTTTTTAATTAAAGAGACTTCTCTTCATGTGGAATTTTGTGCCCTTAAACTCAGGTAGCATCAACCACAAATCACTGATCTGTTTTAAATATAGCATGTACCATAGCTTCCTCCATGATGCCTCTCACCACCTTCCTTTTCCTTATTCATCCCTTTACTCCTTGGTGTAGTTTGTTTATACTTCTTTCTCCTTAATTGGATTTTTGGCTTCTCATTTTTTGTATGCTATTTAATATGTTTATCCTAAATAATTTGTAATTTAGTAGTCTAGAGTAGATAGGCAGGAAGGAAATCTCAGCATTTTAAAATTGGAAAAATATGGGTGGAAAACATCAGTGGGTTTATATTTTAATATTAAATTGTTTATACAAAAAATATACGATCTGTACATTGTCAGTTCATAAACTGCATCTCCACTCCAAACTTCTCTCTTCAGCTTCAGACTTACATATCCTTTTGCCTACCTGACACCTCATAGGCCTGTCAAATGTAACATGTTCAAATATAAGCAGATCTCCTCCCTTTCCACTCACACCTCACCTCTTGCAATCTTCCCCTCTTAGTAATAACTCCATTCTTCCTGGTGTTTAGGCCAAGAACCCTGGAGTCATTCTTGTCTTTTCCTTCCCTCTTCATCCCTACTTCCAATCTGTCAGCAAATTCTGTCTGTCCTTACCTTTAGAATAAATCCAGAATCTGATAAGTATGCACTACCTTCACTGCTACCTCCCAAGTCCAAGCTACCATCATCTTTTACTTGGATCACTGCAGCTGCTTCCTAAATAGTCTCCCTGCTTCTAACCTTGCCACGATAGCCATTAGTCTTCTTAGACAGCCAGCCAGGGTGATCCTGTTAAATGCAAGTCAGGTCATTTCATTCCTTTACCAAAAACCCTCTCGTGGCTTCCCTTTTCACCCAGAATAAAAGCCTCATGATTTACGATGACTCTTCAAGACCGTAAACAGTGTGCCTGCCCCCATTATATCCCTTGACTTCATATCCTACCACTGTCTTCCTCACTCTACACTACAGTAACACTGGCCTCCTTTCTGTTCCTTGAACACATAGGGCATGCTTCTTTTCACTGGCTGTTTCCTCTGCATGGAATATGCTTGTCCCTAGATAACACATGGCTCACTACTTCAGCTACTTTACTCAGATGTCACCCTCTCTAATTATCCTATGAAAAATTACTGTGTCCCCAAATTCTATCCCCTTCCTGGCTTTATTATTATTTTTTCAATAACACCTTACACTATTGAATACAAAGTGTAAACTCCATGGGGACAGGGATTTTAGTTTATTTTGTTCCTGCTGTATTCCCCTAAATGCCTGGCACATGGTCAGTGCTCAATAAATACTTGTTTCATGAATTTATTATTTTATCTGCTTATTTTTCTTACCCTCTGAGAAATGCACCTGACAATCATGTGCTTCTAGCATAGGCTACTCATCATTGACTCCCAACCCTTAATTTTCTGCTTCTCCCTTTTCTAAAAATGATATATTCTATGCCTCTCTTTTTTCAATTTGAAATTACTTTTTGATTGATTTTTATTGCAACATACTTCCCTGGCATACATTGTAATTCCTAAGTCTGTGTATTCTTTGGGGAAATAAGCATCTTTTAATCTTCTGTAAAGTGTATGAATTTTTAATTGCTGTCATTGAATGTGGGGGTTTCTAACAGTCACAGTTATATTTTGGTATGCAACTTGCTTTTAGATGATTCTGTATCATGATTTATAACTTTATACCGTAGATTCTTTCATATTCTCCAAGAAAGGTCAATACCTATTCCTCCTTGTAAACCTGGATTGAGAGTACTTGGTCCTGATTTGATATTTGAGCATTTTGTAGGTTTTAGTGTTTTTGTGTATCCAGTGCTTATTAACTACCTTTATTGGAGCAGTTAGGTCCCATAGAGGTACCTTGCTCTCTTACTCATTTTCTCTCAGCCCAACAAGACGTGAATTGTATGTATTTGCTATGGAAGTCATAAACTTCGGGTTTTTCATTTCAGGTATTGTGCCTATCAGATCATGTTTTGAATCATGTCCTAACTTTCCAATTTTAAAAAGTGTCACTGAGCACTTATGTTCATCCTATTGCCATTTCTTCAGGATGCAGGGAAGCATTGGTGCCTCAAATGTCAATTCTTCATATCTTTTTTTAGGTGTTAAAGGTTGTTATATTCCTGTGTCCTTCGTTACTTCTTTAAAGTATATGGAATATAAAGTGAATTCAGAAACATTAAGTCAGATACATAGGATTCAATTTCTTGTTTCTGCTCTTGAAGAGTTTCCAGTCTCAGACTTGGTCTTTTGCTTGCACAGCAGACAGTAGACATGAGGAAGCCCTTAACCTTTATTTTGTTGCTATGGCAATGTAATGTATTTAATGCTAAGATTCAATATCAATAGCTAAAGATATATAAAGTATAAATGGATTCTTTCTTCCAGATGCAAACCAGGACTTGAATGTCAACATGTGTAATAATAGTAGGGACTTGGCTGAGAAAACAGATACTGCCACATGGCTTAAGACCTCCTGTGAGGGAAAAAACATAGGTTCAAAGATATATATGTTTATCCATTCTAGTGGATAAATTAGAACCAACTTAATATAAAACAATAGAGAAAGGACTAAATTATTATCTGTATGTCATTAAAATTATGTGTTCATCAAATGGGGAAACGCTCATGATAAAACTTAAGTACAAAAGAAAAAATTCCAACTTTATTATACAGCATGATTCAGTTCTACACCTAAAAGAAGGCTCTCTACAGATAGAAGAAAATATGCCAGCGTGTTAACAGTAATTATTACAAGGTTTGAGGATAATAGTGATCTTTTAATTTTTTTCTATATACTTTATATATTTTCCAAGTTTTACACTCTGTATATAATTTTATTAAGCATTTTCAAAGGAAGGAAAAAAGTTTTTGGAACTAGTTATAGCTGTGTGATTCTAGGCAAGTTAGTAATGACGATGATGATGGCTACATTATACTGAGTACCTACTATTTAGCAAATATTGAATGTATTTTATATGTTTTGTCACCCTATTTTATAATAGCCCAGCAATGGAGGCTTAATTATCTACTTTTACATATGGGGAAAAAGTCTCAAAATTTTTAAGTAGCTTGTAAGCTAGTAAGTGTCAGAGCTTGACAGAAGGTACATAAACCGTAAAACTAGGTTTTTTTTAATGAGCTTCTCCTTATAGATGTAGGCTTCTGGCCTTTTTTCAGTCCACTTCTATACATGTATTGTTCAAGCTGTTGTTAAATGTTTTCATTAACAGGTTATCTGAAATTCAACTCTATAATATTAAGCCTATAAGCTACATTTTTTCAGAGAAGAACAAAGTGAATTCATCAATTGGAATTTTGTTCTTTTATAGTTTTTATGTTTATATAGTACAATTTTGTAGTCATTTTTGGAAGTTTCATTTTCATGAGGGTCAATGATAATATACTTTGTTAAAAGGGATAAAGCTTACGTTTCTCACCTTGTTTAAAAAATGTTTTGTTCAGTGAGGTTTAGAAGGACTTCTATTCCTTCCCTGAGTTCTGAACCAATTGAGAGGTTAAAACAGTTAAGTATATCCAGTTTTTCTCTCCAGATTTACCTATATCCCTGGGGTAGATAAAGGTCAGGAATATTATATCAGTTGGGCTCCTTGCAAATGGAAGAAAGCATTAGGAAGAAAGAGGAAGTTTAAGTTTCATACTTTTCATACTTTTGTCTAGAAGTTTCGAAGTTAGTGTAAAAAGGCTGCTGAAATGCCTAAGTATGATGAATAATTGAGTCCTAGCTGATAGCTATTCTTACAGTCAACAATATAGATGTATTAGATATAGATTGTTTACTCTGATATTCAGTTACTCTGTTGCTTGTGGGTACAGTAAACACCTCCCAGAACATCCAGGGTAAGTATGATTCCAAGTATTATATTTAGGTTCTATATTGTTCTACCTGACTATCTTAAGTTTGGATTTGGGAAATATGGGCACTCTTATCTGTGAGAAATACAAAGGAGTATAAAACTTAACCACAAGTTTACATTTTGATTGGATTAAAAAAAAAAGCCCTTTCTTTAGATTTTTTGGTATGTTTTAGCTACTATATAGTTGTGCCTTGTATGATTAACCACCATTTATTTTATCTGTTCTACTAATGAATAGCTAGATTATTCCATATTTTTAAAAAACCAACTTCGAGGTAGTGGTTTTTCTGGAAGAGAGTGGGAGGGAAATGATGGTAGCAGAGGGAAAAGCTGATTATTTAGTATATCTTTTAAAAATATAGAGATTTGGAACAATTATGGGGGAAAAGACAATAATATTATATACATGAAATAAACTAATGTTAACAGTGTCTTATTTAAAATAGCTTTGCTTATCCTAGTTATGAAGATGTTCCCCCATAGTTTTGTTCTGAAAGTACTATTGTTTTGCCGTTCACATTTAGATTTGCAGTTCACCTGGAATTTGACTTTTGTTTGGGGTTTTAGGTAGTGTTCAAGATTCTTTTTTTTTCCATGTGGGTATAATTGACCAAGCATTTATTGAGAAGACCATCCTTTAAGAAGGAGATTTTTTAATGTGGAAAATAATGAGCATGTTTGCATGTTGATAGGTGATCTAGGCCTAGACCATCCCTTGATTCCAGGGAACTGATGGCATAGGAATGGGATAAGGTATATGAAAGAGTGTAGTTTTTTTTTTTTTTTTCCTTCGGTACGCGGGCCTCTCACCGCTGTGGCCTCTCCCGTTGCGGAGAGGCTCCGGACGCGCAGGCCCAGCGGCCATGGCTCACGGGCGCAGCCGCTCCGCGGCACGTGGGATCCTCCCGGACCGGGGCACGAACCCGTGCCCCCTGCATCAGTGGGCGGACTCTCAACCACTGCGCCACCAGGGAAGCCCAAGAGTGTAGTTTTTGAAAAGGAAGGAAATGTTTTTGAAAAGGAAGGGATCCATCGCATAAATAGATCATTTGCCTTTGCTTTGAAAGGGATGTACTTTGTTTCTAACAGGAAGAAGAGAAAAATGAATGCAAGTTGTTTTATAAGCTTGACTGTGAGAAGATGAAGGAATTCCTTCTGTGTGCTTCTGTTTTTTTCATGAGATGAGGGTAGGTCCTGAGAGGATAGGGGTTGTGGAGGATTGAGGAGAAATGATAAGTATGAAAGCCCAGTTCACTCATGCTTTCTTTCTCATACCTTCAAATTCTGTAAGAGAGAGAATTTGATTGGTTAAATTAGTCACTATCTAGTATAGAACGTTCTTTTGGGTAGAATTCTTGAACCAGATCTTGTAATAGGCTACTGGCTTGCTAGAAGTTTCACTTTGGGTCAGATGTTCATCCTTAGTCCAGATAGCTATGGGCCAGTGGTAATAGGGGAAACACATGATACAAAACACGGCGACTTACACATTCTGTCTTTGTTCAGAAGGAAACACTTCTTTCTTGGTCCCTCCAACAAAAGTCCTAGAATTAAGTCAGTGGTCCAGTTTGCATGACATGAACCATTCACTGTGGATACCTGAATAAAAAACACTGAGTAGCCAGATTTGGGCCTTATGCTTACCACTGGAGTGGAGCCAGCCCTATCTAAACTATGTCCTGATTGTGGTGGAATTTTTCTCCAGAGAAATTGGATTGCCCTTGCCAGAGAAGGGTGGAACAGCTGCGAGATAATAAAAATAAATTGGAATATAATGGAGGAAAGCATTTGTAGACCCTTGATCTTTAAAGAAGTATGACTGTCTTGTAAAATCAGCAAGTTAAGAAATCATGTTGTAAAAGGCTTTATTTAATCTTCTTTTAGAATTTGTCTTTACTGTTAATCAGTGTCCTTTGACTTAATAGCAACACCACCACAATGCACTATGGGTATTTCCTTTCAGCTTACATCTCTTCCTTACGTTTTTATTTAGTACATTTTGTTCAAGGGATTTAAGGGAGAAATACCCTTTGTTATTAGAACAGTTTGTGGTAGGGTGTTTGGGGAGAATCTTACTCTAAAGTATAAAATACTCATCACGAGAAGATACTTTTGCAGACATGGCAGTGGACCACACAGTGTTTACCAGACTTTTCTTGATGTTTGACTTTAAGCACAAACAACATTAAAAATTGTATATTTATCTCATAATACAATTATATATTATGCAGTGCCTGTAGGATAGGTTCACTTTCTTCTGAAATCTCTTTTGTAATAGCATGTCTTACCCTGTTTTTTAGATTGAATCATTGGGACAGCATTGAGGGACAGGAAAATAATAAAATGTCCCCAGATTCTAAACCAATTTCCTTATTAGGTTGAGGGCTGTAGTTACTTAGCAGTAGAAGAGCTTGGCTGTCATCAGATCAGCCTATGATTCTGAAATGGTCTTTCACTTAGAAAAAAGAAGCAGAACCTAATAGAAAAATTAATGTCCTATTAATTCTCCTATGTTTTTTTCTTCTTAAAGTTTTAGGGGTTTTAGTTTTACCTTTAGATCCATAAACCATTTTTAGTTAATTTTGTGTAGGTTGTCCTTTGCACCTTAGGTCATGGTTCTGTTCTTTTCTTTTTTTTTTCTTTTTGCATATGGATGTCTAGTTGTTCCAACACCATTTGCTTTTAAAAAACACATTCTCTTTTCTCTATTGAAATGCTTTTGCACCTTTCTCAGAAATGAATTGACCATATTTGTATGGATGTATTTCTGGAGTCTGTTTTTTGTTCCATGTATCTATGTATCTGTTTCTTTGCCAGTACCACACTGTTTTAATTATTGAAGCTTTAGAGTAAGTCTTAAAATCAATTAATATTTTTCCTCAAACTTTTTCTTCTTTTAAAAATTGTTTTTAATTATCTAGTTCCTTTACCTTCCCATATAAAATTTAGAATCAGCTTGTCTATATCTATAAAAATTCCTGTTAGGATTTTGATTGTGATTGCATTAACTCTATAAATCAATTTGAGGAGAATTGACATCTCTAACTATGTTAAGTATACAAAATTTTTTTTAAAGATTATTTAATATCTTCATAGAGATGAGATGTTACATCCATGATCCAAAAATCAGACACTATAGGAAAAGGAACAAGAAGATGACAAGAAAGAGCTATGGAAATTAAAATGTGATAGCTGAAATTTAAATACGGTAGAATAGTTGGAAGATAAAGTTAAGGAAATAGTTGGAAGATAAAGTTAAGATTAGAAAATTAGAGGATATAGCTCGGAGATCCATTATGCAAATAATAGGAATTCTGGAAAGGGAGAACAGAGAAATGAAGAGGCAGAGATAATCAAAGAATTTGTCCTAGAACTGAGTGAAACTTTATAGAAACAGAAAATAGAATGGTGGTTGTCAGGAGCTAGAGAGAGGGAGAAATGGGGAGTTATTGTTTAATGGGGACAGACTTTAAGTTTGGGAAAAGTGAAAAAGGTCTGGGGATGGATATTGGTGATGTTTACACAGCAATATGAATGTACTTTGTAAATTTTATGTCAAAATTTTATGTTAAAGTCAAAAAGAACAAGGGAGGAGACAACAGCAGATGAAAGACTTCAAAACAGTTTTGAAAGCTAGAGGGCAAATACACAAAAGGCAACTGATTTAGTGAACTAAACTGATTAAGCAAAGTCCAAACCTAATTCTACAATTGTGATAGAAAAAAAGACTGATTAGTGCTAAAGAAACCGAAAAAAGCACAGGAATTGGAGGCACAGGTAGCTGTGAATGAAGAAGTAAGGGATGTGGCTAAAAACAGCAGAGATTGAAAAATTTTATATGGAGTAGAATTGTCCAGATCTTGTGCCTTCTTCTGTGCAGCTGAGCTCCTCTTCTGTCTGGAAGAAAACAGGATGTATATTATCTGAACAAAGTGTGCCAAAAGCACAGGGACAGACAGCTGAGGGTGATGTATCTGTCTCGAAATGGAATTAGGTGGAAGTATACATATTAACTGGTGAGACCT
The DNA here is from genome assembly GCF_951394435.1 of Stenella coeruleoalba. Classification (NCBI taxonomy): domain Eukaryota; kingdom Metazoa; phylum Chordata; class Mammalia; order Artiodactyla; family Delphinidae; genus Stenella; species Stenella coeruleoalba. The sequence goes on along the minus strand of NC_137155.1, from coordinate 49,804,783 downwards.
ATCCCAGCTTCCTTCATCCATTTAGCCTAAAAGAATAGACCTAAACATTCTGCAGTTGGGGTCCACGATGAAACCACTCAGCCAGTTTTACGGTACAGTGGAGTCTGCTGGTTGCCAAGCCCTGCTATTGTAAATAATGCCAAAATAAGCATCGGTGTACGAGTCTCTTTGAATACCTGTTAGGAGTTATCCTAGGACAATATCTGTTAATTTTTTTAACCCACAGTAAGAAGTAACATTATATATCATAACCTGGTACAAACACACACATACATGTTGTATGTGTTTGTGTGTGTATATATTTATTTATTTATTGAAACAAAAGTTCCACAGAATTACCCTTAGTACATAAATACACTCTGATGTTTTTAGCTTATTAAAAGAAATAAGTTGGCCTCATTATACCTCATTTAAATATAAAAGTAAATATATATGTATTATATAAGAATATATATAGATGACTATATATAGAAGTAGGTTTTCTAGGCCTATGATATATTGATTTTCACCATGAACAAATATTTTAAAATTATGAAATCCTTGTATCAATTTATAATTCCCACCGGTAATATATAAACATTTCGATTTGTTTCCAGACTCCTTTACCAGTCTCATAAGTAGAAATGGCATCTGTGACAGGCACTGTATGTATGCTGACCCAGTCTTTATTTCTAAATCTTTTTTTCCTTCCTGTCTCAAGTATGGAAACCTTAAAAGGTCAAAACTCTATTCTCCAGCTCTCCTTGAAGTTACAGATAACTATGTGATCCAGTTCTGGCTACTGAGACATACGAAGCTTGCAGTCTGGTGCTGTCGCAGCCATTTTATGACCAGGAGAATGAAAACTACAAGCTAAGAATGGCAGAGTATAAAATTTGGGGAGTTGAGGATATTGGTGACATTATGTAGTTTATAATTTATATAGGAGCTTTGGATTATCTCCTTCTGGATTTGTACTTATGTGACAAAAATAAACCTTTATCTGTTTAAGCCATGTTTACAGGTTTTTGGGTTTACTCCTCTGAATTGCTGGTTCATTCCTATAATAGTTAGCTTGCACTAAATTATGCTATAGAAACAAATCACCACAAAATTTAAGTGATTTATAACAACAAACATTTTTTTTTTAGATTTTTTTTTTCCTTTTACATATTCTTTATTATTACTCAGTTGAGGCCTAAAACAGTTTTAAGAAAATGTGTTGCTTTGTCTACGGAATACTCTGATTTGTTCTGTAGAAAATTCAGGCAACTTTATCATCTTATTTTATTTTTTTAACTTATCATTGTTAGCATAATTTAATAGTTTCATATCAGTACAAAGGATGATACTTGTTTACTACTTTTTTAATCAGTTTACTCAGTCCCATGTAATTAATTTTTTTTCATCTTGATCTTTCTTAGCACTTTTATGAATTCATCAGTTTTCCATTAGAGTTCTGAAAATGCTTATTCATTCAGTTCAGCAGTATAGTCAGTTACCAGAAACCTGTACTTGTCAGAGTCTTTTCTATGAATTCCTTGAAGATGAAACCCTTTTATAGGAACATTTTTGTGAAAGCATCAGAGTACACCCAGAACTGTCTGTAAATGAAAAGAGACTTAAAAATGGCCACGATAAAAGATTTGATGAAAGTTCATAATAATGCAATTGACAAGGAAATTTAGTTATTTCTGAGATATACATTTTAAAGTAATAACTAGAATTATGACTTATAACATTATACCAGAACATATAACATTTTTAGAAATTTCATGTAATGTCTGAAACATTTATATTAACGTATTTCCATACAAATAACCCAAAGAAAGTTTAGTATTAGTTTTTTTTTGGTTTTGTTTTGTTTTTTTTAATGCAGGTTCTTACAAGTCATCAATTTTATACACATCAGTGTATACATGTCAATCCCAATCGCCCAATTCAGCACAACAACATCCCCACCCCACCACAGTTTTTCTGCCTTTGTGTCCATACGTTTCTTCTCTACATCTCTGTCTCAAGTTCTGCCCTGCAAACCGGTTTATCTGTAACATTTTTCTAGGTTACACATACATGCGTTAATATATGATATTTGTTTTTCTCTTTCTGACTTACTTCACTCTGTATGACAGTCTCTAAATCCATCCACGTCTCAACAAATGACTCAATTTCGTTCCTTTTTATGGCTGAGTAATATTCCATTGTGTGTATGTACCACAACTTCTTTATCGATTCGGCTGTCGATGGGCATTTAGGTTGCTTCCATGACCTGGCTATTGTAAATAGTGCTGCAATGAACATTGGGGTGCATGTGTCTTTTTGAATTATGGTTTTCTCTAGGTATATGCCCTGTAGTGGGATTGCTGGATCATATGGTAATTCTATTTTTAGTTTTTTAAGAAACCTCCATACCGTTCTCCATAGTGGCTGTATCAGTTTACATTCCCACCAACAGTGCAAGAGGGTTCCCTTTTCTCCACACCCTTTCCAGCATTTGTTGTTTGTAGATTTTCTAATGATGCCCATTCTAACTGCTGTGAGGTGGTACCTCATTGTAGTTTTGATTTACATTTCTCTAATAATTAGTGATGTTGAGCAGCTTTTCATGTGCTTCTTGGCCATCTGTATGTCCTCTTTGGAGAAATGTCTATTTAGGTCTTCTGCCCATTCTTGGATTGGATTGTTTGTTTCTTTAATATTGAGCTGCATGAGCTGTTTATATATTTTGGAGATTAATCCTTTGTCCGTTGATTCATTTGCGAATATTATCTCCCATTCTAGGGGTTGTCTTTTCATCTTGTTTATGGTTTCCTTTGCTGTACAAAATCTTTGAAGTTTCATTAGGTCCCATTTGTTTATTTTCATTTTTACTTCCATTACTATAGGAGGTGGGTCAAAAAAGATCTTGCTGTGATGTATGTCAAAGAGTGTTCTTCCTATGTATTCCTCTAAGAGTTTTATAGTGTCCAGTCTTACATTTAGGTCTCGAATCCATTTTGAGTTGTTTTTTTTTTTTTAAACATTTATTTATTTGCCTGTGCTGGGTCTTAGATGCGGCCTGTGGAATCTTTAGTTGCGGCATGCGGGCTCTTAATTGCAGCATGCGGGATCTAGTTCCCTAACCAGGGATTGAACCCTCGTCCCCTGCATTGGGAGAATGGAGTCTTAACCACTGGACCAGCAGAGAAGTCCCAACAAACTTTTCTTGATATTTAGTCATCATTCAATTCCTGGTCCAGAGAGGAACATACCCTTACAATTGGAGATATCCTTAATAGATGTAAATTTACCTCCTAAAAGGGCATTTTCTACTTGGTTTTGAAAGATTCTCCTGGGTCTGCTGTTTCTTAAATTAATAAGTCCAAAATAATCCTTTTGTCAAATGGGCATATTTTGGGGTGGTGTACTCTGCTCCCCCCCTTTTTTTTAACATCTTTATTGGGGTATAATTGATTTACAATGGTGTGTTAGTTTCTGCTTTATAACAAAATGGATCAGTTATACATATACATATGTTCCCATATCTCTTCCCTCTTGCATCTCCCTCCCTCCCACCCTCCCTGTCCCAACCCTCCAGGCGGTCATAAAGCACCGAGTTGATCTCCCTGTGCTATGTGGCTGCTTCCCACTAGCTACCTACCTTACATTTGGTAGTGTATATATGCCCCTGCCTCTCTCTCGCTTTGTCACAGCTTACCCTTCCCCCTCCCCATATCCTCAAGTCCATTCTCTAGTAGGTCTGTGTCTTTATTCCTGTCTTACTCCTAGGTTTTTCATGACATTTTTTTTCTTAAATTCCATATATATGTGTTAGCATATGGTATTTGTCTCTCTCTTTCTGACTTACTTCACTCTGTATGACAGACTCTAGGTCTATCCACCTCATTACAAATAGCTCAATTTCGTTTCTTTTTATGGCTGAGTAATATTCTATTGTATATATCTGCCACATCTTCTTTATCCTTTCATCCGATGATGGACACTTAGGTTGTTTCCATCTCCGGGCTATTGTAAATAGAGCTGCGATGAACATTTTGGTACATGACTCTTTTTGAATTATGGTTTTCTCAGGGTATATGCCCAGTAGTGGGATTGCTGGGTCATATGATAGTTCTATTTGTAGTTTTTTAAGGAAACTCCATACTGTTCTCCATAGTGGCTGAACCAATTTACATTCCCACCAGCAGTGCAAAAGGGTTTCCTTTTCTCCACACCCTCTCCAGCATTTATTGTTTCTAGAGTTTTTGATGATGGCCATTCTGACCGGTGTGAGATGATATCTCATTGCAGTTTTGATTTGCATTTCTCTAATGATTAATGATGTTGAGCATTCTTTCATGTGCTTGTTGGCAGTCTGTATATCTTCTTTGGAGAAATGTCTATTTAGGTCTTGTGCCCATTTTTGGATTGGGTTGTTTGTTTTTTTGTTATTGAGCTGTATGAGCTGCTTATAAATTTTGGAGATTAATCCTTTGTCAGTTGATTCATTTGCAAATATTTTCTCCCATTCTGAGGGTTGTCTTTTGGTCTTGTTTATGGTTTCCTTTGCTGTGCAAAAGCTTTTAAGTTTCATTAGGTCCCATTTGTTTATTTTTGTTTTTATTTCCATTCCTCTTGGAGGTGGGTCAAAAAGAATCTTGCTGTGATTTATGTCATAAAGTGTTCTGCCTATGTTTTCCTCTAAGAGTTTGATAGTTTCTAGCCTTACATTTAGGTCTTTAATCCATTTTGAGCTTATTTTTGTGTATGGTGTTAGGGAGTGATCTAATCTCATACTTTTACATGTACCTGACCAGTTTTCCCAGCACCACTTATTGAAGAGGCTGTCCTTTCTCCACTGTACATTCCTGCCTCCTTTATCAAAGATAAGGTGACCATATGTGCGTGGGTTTATCGCTGGGCTTTCTATCGTGTTCCATTGATCTATCTTTCTGTTTTTGTGCCAGTACCATACTGTCTTAATTACTGTAGCTTTGTAGTATGGTCTGAAGTCAGGGAGCCTGATTCCTCCAGCTCCATTTTTCGTTCTGAAGAGTGCTTTGGGTATTCGGGGTCTTTTCTATTTCAATACAAACTGTGAAAGTTTTTGTTCTAGTTGTGTGAAAAATGCCGGTGGTAGTTTGATAGGGATTGCATTGAATCTGTAGATTGCTTTGGGTAGTAGTCATTTTCACAATGTTGATTCTTCCAATCCAAGAACATGGTATATCTTTCCATCTATTGGTATCATCTTTGTTTTCTTTCATCAGTGTCTTATAATTTTCTGCATACAGGTCTTTTGTCTCCTTAGGTAGGTTTATTCCTAGATATTTTATTTCTTTTGTTGCAATGGTAAATGGGAGTGTTTTATTGATTTCGCTTTCAGATTTTTCATTATTAATGTATAGGAATGCCAGAGATTTCTGTGCATTAATTTTGTATCCTGCTACTTTACCAAATTCATTGATTAGCTCTAGTAATATTCTGGTAGCATCTTTAGGATTCTCTATGTATAGTATCATGTCATCTGCAAACAGTGACAGCTTTACTTCTTTTCTGATTTAGATTCCTTTTATTTCCTTTTCTTCTCCGACTGCTGTGGCTAAAACTTCCAAAACTATGTTGAATAAGAGTGGTGAGAGTGGGCAACCTTGTCTTGTTCCTGGTCTTAGTGGAAATGCTTTCAGTTTTTCACCATTGAGGACGATGTTGGCTGTGGGTTTGTCATATATGACCTTTATTATGTTGAGGAAAGTTCCCTCTATGCCTAGTTTCTGGAGGGTTTTTATCATAAATGGGTGTTGAATTTTGTCGAAAGCTTTCTCTGCATCTATTGAGATGATCATACGGTTTTTCTCCTTCAGTTTGTTAACATGGTGTATCACGTTGATTGATTTGTGTATATTGAAGAATACTTGCATTCCTGGAATAAACCCCACTTGATCATGGTGTATGATCCGTTTAATGTGCTGTTGGATTCTGTTTGCTTGTATTTTGTTGAGGATTTTTGCATCTATGTTCATCAGTGATATTGGCCTGTAGTTTTCTTTCTTTGTGCCATCCTTGTCTGGTTTCAGTATCAGGGTGATGGTGGCCTCATAGAATGAGTTTGGGAGTGTTCCTCCCTCTGCTATATTTTGGAAGTTTGAGAAGGATAGGTATTAGCTCTTCTCTAAATGTTTGGTAGAATTCGCCTGTGAAGCCATCTGGTACTGGGCTTTTGTTTATTCGAAGATTTTTAATCACAGTGTCAATTTCAGTGCTTGTGATTGGTCTCTTCACATTTTCTATTTCTTCCTGATTCAGTCTTGGCAGGTTGTGCCTTTCTAAGAATTTGTCCATATCTTCCAGGTTGTCCATTTTATTGGCATAGAGTTGCTTGTAGTAGTCTCTCATGATCCTTTGTATTTCTGCAGTGTCCGTTGTTACTTTTCCTTTTTCATTTCTAATTCTATTGATTTGAGTCTTCTTCCTTTTTTTCTTGATGAGTCTGGCTAATGGTTTATGAATTTTGTTTATCTTCTCAAAGAACCAGCTTTCAGTTTTATTGATCTTTGCTATTGTTTCCTTCATTTCTTTTTCATTTATTTCTAATCTGAATTTTATGATATCTTTCCTTCTGCTTATTTTGAGGTTTTTTTTGTTTTTTCTCTAATTGCTTTAGGTGCGAGGTTAGGTTGTTTATTCGAGATGTTTCCTTTTTCTTAAGGTAGGATTGTATTGCTATAAACTTCCCTCTTAGAACCATTTTGAGTTTATTTTTCTGTATGGTATTAGGGAGTGTTCCAATTTCATTCTTTTACATTTGGCTGTCCAGTTTTCCCAGCCCCTCTTATTGAAGACACTGTCTTTTCTCCATTGTATATCTTTCCCTCCTTTGTCATAGATTAGTTGACCATAGGTGCGTGGGTTTATCTCTGGGCTTTCTATCTTGTTCCATTGATCTATGTTTCTGTTATTGTGCCAGTATCATATTCTCTTGATTACTGTACCTTTGCAGTGTAGTCTGAAGTCAGGGAGTCTGATTCCTCCAGCTCCGTTTTTTCCCTCAAGACTGCTTTGGCTATTCGGGGTCTTTTGTGTCCCCATACAAATTTTGAGATGATTTATTCTAGTTCCGTAAAAAATACTATTGGAAATTTGATAGGGATTGCATTGAATCTGTAGATTGCTTTGAGTAGTATACTCATTTTCACAATATTGATTCTTCCAATCCAAGAACATGGTATATCTCTCCATCTGTTGGTATCATCTTTAACTTCTTTCATCAGTGTCCTATAGTTTTCTGCTTACAGGTCTTTTGTTTCCCTAGTTAGGTTTATTCCTAGGTATTTTATCTTTTTGTTGCAATGGTAAATGGGAGTGTTTCTTTAATTTCTCTTTCAGACTTTTCATCATTCATGTATAGGAAGGGAAGAGATTTCCGTGCATTAACTTTGTATCCTGCAACTTTACCAAATTCATGGATTAGCTCTAGTAGGTTTCTGGTGGCATTTTTAGGAATCTCTATGTATAGTATCATGTCATCTGCAAACAGTGACATTTTTACTTCTTCTTTTCCAGGTGGTATTCCTTTTATTTCTTTTTCTTCTCTGAATGCTGTGGGTAGGACTTCCAAGACTATGTTGAATAATAGTGGTGAGACTGGACAACGTTGACTCATTCCTAATCTTACAGGAAATGCTTTCAGTTTTTCACCATTGAGAATGATGTTTCTGCGGGTTTGTCGTATATGGCCTTTATTATGTTGAAGTAGGTTCCCTCTATACCCACTCTCTGGAGAGTTTTTACCATCAACTGGTGTAGAATTTTGTCAAAAGCTTTTTCTACGTCTATTGAGATGATCATATGGTTTTTATTCTTCAGTTTGTTAATATCATGTATCACATTGATTGATTTGCATATACTGAAGAATCCTTGCACCCCTGGGATAAATCCCACTTGATCATGTTGTATGATTCTTTTAATGTGTTGTTGGAATCTGTTTGCTAGTACTTTGTAGAGGATTTTTGCATCTATATTCATCAGTGATATTGGTCTGTAATTTTCTTTTTTTTGTAGTATCTTTGTCTGGTTTTGGTATCAGGGTGATAGTGGCCTTATAGAATGAGTTTGGGAGTGTTCCTTCCTCCTCTGCAGTTTTCTGGAAGAGTTTGAGAAGGATGGGTGTTAGCTCTTCTCTAAATGTTTGATAGAATTCATCTGTGAAGCCATCTGGTCATGGACTTTTGTTTGTTGGAAGATTTTTAATCACAGTTTCAATTTCATTACTTATGATTGGTCTCTTCATATTTTCTGTTTTTTCCTGGTTCAGTCTTGGAAGGTTATACCTTTCTAAGAACTTGTCCATTTCTTCCATGTTTTCCATTTTATTGGCGTAGAGTTGCTTCTGATAGTCTCTTAGGATGCTTTGTATTTCTGCGGTGTCTGTTGTAACTTCTCTTTTTGCATTTTTAATTTTATTGATTTGAGTCCTCTCCATCTTTTTCTTTTTTTTTTTTTTTTTTTTTTGTGGTATGCGGGCCTCTCACTGTCGTGGCCTCTCCCATTGCAGAGCACAGGCTCCGGACGCGCAGGCTCAGCGGCCATGGCTCACGGGCCCAGCTGCTCCGCGGCATGTGGGATCCTCCCGGACCGGGGAACGAACCCGTGTCCCCTGCATCGGCAGGCGGACTCTCAACCACTGCGCCACCAGGGAAGCCCTCCATCTTTTTCTTGATGAGATTGGCTAATGGTTTATCAATTTTGTTTATCTTCTCAAAGAACCAACTTTTAGTTTTATTGATCTTTGCTATTATTTTCTTTGTTTCTGTTTCATTTATTTCTGCTTTGATCTTTATGATTTCTTTCCTTCTGCTAACTTTGGGTTTTGTTTGTTCTTTTTACTCTTGTTTCTTAAGGTGTCAGGTTAGTTTGTTTATTTGAGATTTTTCTTGTTTCTTGAGCTAGGCTGGTATAGCTATAAACTTTCCTCTTAGAACTGCTTTTGCTGCATCCTATAGGTTTTGGATCATCGTGTTTTCATTGTCATTTGCCTCTAGGTATTTTTTGATTTCCTCTTTGATTTCTTCAGTGATCTCTTGGTCATTTAGTAAAGTATTGCTTAGCCTCCATGTGTTTGCGTTTTTTACATTTTTTTCCCTGTAATTCAATTCTGATCTCATAGCATTGTGGTCAGAAAAGATGCTTGATATGACTTCAAGTTTCTTAAATTTACTGAGGCTTGATTTGTGACCCCGAATGTGATCTATCCTGGAGAATGTTCCGTGTGCACTTGAGAAGTAAGTGTAATCTGCTGTTTTTGGGTGGAATGTCCTATAAATATCAGTTAAATCTATCTGGTCTATTGTGTCATTTAAAGCTTGTGTTTCCTTATTTATTTTCATTTTGGATGATCTGTCCATTGGTGTAAGTGAGGTGTTAGAGTCCCCCACCGTTATCTTCTTACTGTCGATTTCGTCTTTTAGAGCTGTTAGCAGTTGCCTTACGTATTGAGGTGCTCCTATGTTGGGTGCATATATATTTATAATTATATCTTCTTTTTGGATTGATCTCTTGATCATTATGTAGTGTCCTTCCTTGTCTCTTGTAACATTCTTTATTTTAAAGTCTATTTTATCTGATATGAGTATAGGTTGTCCAGCTTTCTTTTGATTTCCATTTGCATTGAATATCTTTTTCCATCCCCTCACTTTCAGTCTGAATGTGTCCCTAGGTCTGAAGTGGGTCTCTTGTAGACAGCATATATATGGGTCTTGTTTTTGTATCCACTCAGCAAGCCTGTGACTTTTGGTTGGAGCATTTAATCCATTCACGTTTAAGGTAATTATCGATATGTATGTTCATATGACCATTTTCTTAATTGTTTTGGGTTTGTTTTTGTAGATACTTTTCTTCTCTTTTGTTTCCCACTTAGAGAAATTCCTTTAGCATTTGTTGTAGAGCTAGCTGGTTTGGTGGTGCTGAATTCTCTTAGCCTTTGCTTGTCTGTAAAGCTTTTGATTTCTCTATCGAATCTGAATGATATCCTTGCCGGGTAGAGTAATTTTGTTGTAGGTTCTTCCCTTTCTTCACTTTAAGTATATCATGCCACTCCCTTCTGGCTTGTAGAGTTTCTGCTGAGATATCAGCTCTTAACCTTATGGGAGTTCCCTTGTATGTTATTTTTTGTTTTTCCCTTGCTGCTTTCAATAATTTTTCTTTGTCTTTAATCTTTGGCAATTTAATTACTGTGTGTCTTGGCGTGTTTCTCCTTGGTTTTATCTTGTATGGGACTCACTGTGCTTCCTGGACTTGGGTGGCTATTTCCTTTCCTATGTTAGGGAACTTTTCGACTATAATCTCTTCAAATATTTTCTCTGGTCCTTTCTCTCTCTCTTCTCCTTCTCGGACCCCTATAATGTGATGTTGTTGCATTTAATGTTGTCCCGGAGGTCTCTTAGACTGCCTTCACTTCTTGTCATTCTTTTCTCTTTATTCTGTTCCGCAGCTGTGAATTCCACCATTCTTTCTTCCAGGTCGCTTATTCTTCTTCTGCCTCACTTATTCTGCTATTGATTGCTTTAGTGTAGTTTTTGTTTTTGCGGTACGCGGGCCTCTCACTGCTGTGGTCTCTCCCGTTGCGGAGCAAAGGCTCGGGACGTGCAGGCTCAGCGACCATGGCTCACGGGCCCAGCCGCTCTACAGCATATGGGATCTTCCCAGACCGGGGCATGAACCTGTGTCCCCTGCATCGGCTAGCGGACTCTCAACCACTGCACCACCAGGGAAGCGCGCTTCTAGTGTAGTTTTCAGTTACTGTATTGTTCATCTCTGTTAGTTTGTTCTTTAATTCTTCTAGGTCTTTGTTAAACATTTGTTGTATCTTCTTGGTCTTTCCCTCCATTGTTTTTCCGAGGTCCTGGATCATCTTCATTATCATTACTCTGAATTCTTTTTCGGGAAGGTTGCCTATCTCCACTTCGTTTAATTGTTTTTCTGGGGTTTTATCTTGTTCCTTCATCTGGTACATAGCCCATTGCCTTTTCATCTTGTCTGTCTTTCTGTGAATGTGGTTTTTGTTCTGCAGGCTGCAGGAGTGTAGTTCTTCTTGCTTCTGCTCTCTGCCCTCTGGTGGATGAGGCCATCTAAGAGGCTTGATGGGAGGGACTGGTGGTGGGTAGTGCAGACTGTTGCTCTGGTGGGCAGAGCTCAGTAAAACTTTAATCCTCTTGACTGCTGATGGGTGGGGCTGGGTTCCCTCCCTGTTGGTTGTTTGGCCTGAGGCAACCCAACTCTGGAGCCTACCTGGGCTCTTTGGTGGGGGAAATGAGAGACTCTGGGAGGGCTCACGCCAAGGAGTACTTCCCAGAACTTCTTCTGCCCGTGTCCTTGTCCCCATGGTGAGCCACAGCCACCCCCCGCCTCTGTAGGAGACCGTCCAACACTAGCAGGTAGGTCTCGTTTAGTCTCCCCTGGGATCACTGCTCCTTTCCCTGGGTCCCGATGCATACACTACTTTGTGTGTGTCCCCTCCAAAAGTGGAGTCTCTGTTTCCCCCAGTCCTGTCAAAGTCCTGCCATCAAATCCCAGTAGTCTTCAAAGTCTGATCCTCTAGGAATTTCTCCTCCTGTTGCCAGATCCCCAGGTTGGGAAGCCTGACGTGGGGCTCAGAACCTTCACTCCAGTGGGTGGACTTCTGTGGTATAAGTGTTTTCCAGTCTGTGAGTCACCCACCCAGCAGTTATGGGATTTGATTTTACTGTGATTGTGCCCCTCCTACCGTCTCATTGTGGCTTCTCCTTTGTCTTTGGATGTGGGGTATCTTTTTTGGTGAGTTCCAGTGTCTTCCTGTCGATGATTGTTCAGCGGCTAGTTGTGAATCGGTTGTTCTCTCAAGAGGGAGTGAGAGCACGTCCTTCTACTCCACCCTCTTGGTTCCTTCTTAAAAATTTGTTTTTTGTTCAGTTACATGTGAGTGGCAGATATGCTTCAGATTTGCTCCAAGTCTTCATTCTGGGACCCAAGCTGAAGGAGAAGCTGCTGCTTTGGTCTTGTGGCAAAAAAGAGCAGTGGTAGAACCACATGATGGGTCTTAAAGCTTTGGTTCAGAAATGACATGCTTTACATTTACTCGTATTTCATTGGCCAAAGCAAGTCAAATGGCCAACACTGGTATAAGTGGGCAAGGAAATATACTCCTCCTGTAGGGAGAGAAGTGAATAATTGGGGACAGTATTGCAGTGTATCACTGTATCCTTTTGGTTTTTGGTTCATATCATTTTGTAAAAGTTCTTAATGCATTCTGGATACTGAACTCGTGAGTTTAGCTTTTACACTTAGGTCTGGCATCCATTTTTACGTGTAGTCTGAGATAGGGGTCAAGGTTCAGTTTTTTCCATATGGATATCCATTATCCATGGTGTCATTTGATGAAAGGACTTAACTTTCCCCCATTGAATTGTCCTAGCACCTTAATGCTGTTGAAGTGTGAGTCTATTTCTGAGGACTTTATTCTGTTGCATTAATCTATTTGTTAAACCTTATGGTTAGTATCATACCATCTTGAAATCAGGTAATGAAATTGTCTGACCATCCCCTTTTTCAAGATTGGTAAGGATATTCTTTGGTTTTTGCAGTTCTGTATTTAGCCTTCCAATCTATGAACATAGTTTATCTATCCCTTTCTTCCTTCCTCCCTCTCTCCCTCTCTGTCTCTCTCTCTCATTCTTTCTCTCTTTCTTTCTCCCTCTCATTCTCTCCCTTTCTGCCTTCCTCCCTCCCTCCATTCCTTTCTTTCTTCCACTTTTTGTTTTTGCTGTGGTACGCAGGCCTCTCACTGTTGTGGCCTCTCCCGTTGCAGAGCACAGGCTCCGGATGCGCAGGCTCAGTGGCTATGGCTCACGGGCCTAGCCGCGCCGCGGCATGTGGGATCTTCCCGGACCAGGGCACGAACCCATGTCCCCTGCATCGGCAGGCAGACTCTCAACCACTGCGCCACCAGGGAAGCCCCTCTTTCTTCCACTTTTATTGAGATATAATTGACATACAACACTGTATAAGTTTAAGGTGTACAGCGTACTGATTTGATTTACATACCTCATAAAGTGGTTATCACAGTAAGTTTAGTAAACATCCATCATCTCATGTAGACACAGAATTAAAGAAATAGGAAACATTTTTTTCTTGTGATGAGAACTCTTAGAATTTACTCTTAACAACTTTCATCTATAACATACAGCAGTGTTGATTATATTTATCATGTTGTACATTACATCCCCAGTTCTTATCTTATAGCTAGAAGTTTGTACATTTTGACTGCCTTCATCCAGTCTCCCCCTTCCTACCCCCCCACCCCCGTAATCACAAATCTGATCTCTTTTTCTGTGAGTTTGTTCTAGAAGAATGATTGACCTACAACACTGTGCTACTTCCTGTTACACAACATAGTGATTCGAAATTTCTATACCTTTCAAACTGATCACCGTGATAAGTCTAATTATGATATGTCATCATACAAAGATATTACATAGTTATTGACTATATTCCCCACACTGTACATTTCATATCAGTGATTCATTTATTTAGCAACTGGAAGTTTGTACCTCTTAATCTTCCTCATCTATTTTTTTTCTCCCTTTGCCCATTTATTTAGATCTTCTTTAATCCTGACAATGTTTGTTTCAGCATAGAAGTCTTACACATCTGTTCACTTTAGTGGTAAGTATATTTTTGACACTAACTGTAAATAGAATTTATATTTTATAATAATTTATATATAACTATAAATTATTAACTTATAATTACATAATATATAATCTAAATCTTGAATCCTGTGTATTATTACTTTCAAACACCACACCCATAATTAGATCTAGTTTTTTTTGTTGTTGAAGTATAGTTGATTTACAATTTCAAGTATACAATATAATGATTTGGTATTTTATGGATTATAATCTATTTAAGGTTATTATAAAATATTGGTTATATTCCCTGTACTGTACATTACACCCTTGCATCTTATTTATTTTATACCTAATAGTTTGCACCTCTTAATCCCCTTTCTCTATCTTGCCGTTCCACCCTCTGGCAACCACTAGTTTGTTCTCTATTCATGAGTGTGTTTGTGGTTTGTTATATGCATTTGTTTGTTTTAATTTTTAGATTCCACATATAAGTGAAAACATACAGTATTTATCCTTCTCTGACTTACTTCACTGAGCATAATACCCTCCAAGTCTATCCACATTGTTGCAAATGGCAAAATTTCATTCTTTTTTATGACTAATATTCCATTATATATTCATTACCACATCTTCTTTATCCATTCATGTGTTGATGGATACTTTGGTTGCTTCCATATCTTGGCTATTGTAAATAATGCTGCTACGATATTGAAGTGTATATATCTTTTGAAATTAGTGTTTTCGTTTTCTTTGGATATATACCCAAGAATAGAATTGTTGGATCATATGGGTCTATATTTAGTCTTTTGAAGAACTGCCATGCTGTTTTCCATAGTGGCTGTACCAGTTTACATTCCCACCAGCAGTGAACTAAGTGTCCCTTTCTCCACATCCTCACCAGCATTTATTATTTGTTGTCTTTTTGATGATAACTATTCTGACATGTGTGAGATGATATCTCATTGTAGTTTTGATTTGCATTTTCCTGATGATTAGTGACATTGAGGATCTTTTCATATGCCTGTTGGCCATCTGTTTGTCTTCTTTTGAAAAACGTCTATTGAGGTCTTCTGCCCATTCTTTAATTGGGTTGTTGCTTTTTAAATATTGAGTTATATTAGCTATTTGTATATTTTGGACATTAACCCCTTATCAGACATATCGTTTGCAAATACATTCTCCTATTCAGTAGGTAGTCTTTTCGTTTTGTTGATGCTTTCCCTGCTGTGCAGAAATTTTTAAGTTTAATTAGGTCTCATTTGTTTATTTTTGCCTTTTTTTCTCTTGCCTGAGAAGACAGATCCAAAAAAATATGGCTAAGATTTATGTCAAAGAGTATACTCCCTATTCTCTTTTAAGTTTCTTCTAGGTTATAGTTACAGGTCTTTAATCCATTTTGAGTTATTTTGTATATGGTGTGATAAAATGTTCTAATTTCATTCTTTTAGCTGTCCAGTTTTCCCAACACTACTTATTGAAGAGACTGTCTTTTCCCTGTTGTATATTCTTGCCTCCTTTGTTGTAGATTAATTGACAATAAGTGCATGAGTTTCTTTCTGGGCTCTCTATTCTTTTCCATTGATCTATGTCTGATTTTGTGCCACTACCATACTGTTTTGATTACTGTAGCTTTGTAGCATATTCTGAAGTTCAGGAGTGTGATACCTCCAGCTTTGTTCTTTTTTCTCAAGATTACTTTGACTATTTGGGGTCTTTCGTGATTCTTTATAAATTTCAGGAATATTCTAGTTCTGTGAAAATTGTTATGGGTGTTTTGATAAGGATTGCTTTGAATCTGTTGATTGCTTTGGGTTTATGGACATTTAAGCAATATTAGTCCTTCCAGTCCATGAGTGTGGAATATCTTTCCATTTATTTGTATCATTTTCGGTTTCCTTTATGAATGTCTTACAGTTTTCAGAGGTGTAGGTCTTTCATGTGTTTGATGAGTTTATCTCTAGGTTTTTCATTCTTTTTGACACAATTGTAACTGGGATTGTTTTCTTGCTTTCTCTTTCACCGTTGAGTATGCGTTAGCTGTGGGTTTGTCATAAATGGCCTTTACTATGTTGAGATATGTTCCCTCTATACCAACTTTGTTGAAGGTTTTTATTATGAATTGGTGTTCAATTTTGTCAAGAGCTTTTTCTGCATCTGTTGAGATGATCATATGATTTTTATTCTTTGTTTTGTTAATGTGGTGTACCTTATTGTTTGATTTGCAGATACTGAACCATCCTTGCGTCCCTGGAATAAATCCCACTTGACCATGGTTTATGATCCTTTTTATATGTTGTTAAATTTGGTTTGCTAATATTTTGTTTAGGATTTTTGTGCCTGTATACATCAAGGATACTGAAGTAATTTTCTATTTCATGGTGTCTTTGCCTGGTTTTGGTATCTTGGTAGTGGTGGCCTCATAGAATGGATTTGGGAGTGTGATCTCTTTAGTTTTTTGGAATAATTTGAGAAGGATAAGTATTAACTCTTCTTTACCTGTTTGGTAGAATTCCCCTGTGAAGGTGTCCGGTCCTGGACTTTTGTTTTTTGGGAGTTTTTTGATTACTGATTCAGTTTTAATACTAGTAATCAGTCTATTCATATTATCTATTTCTTTATGATTCAATTTTGGAAGATAGTACGTTTCTAGGAATTTATCCATTTCTTCTACGTTGTTGAATTTTTTGGCATGTAACTGTTCATAGTATTCTATTATGATTGTTTATATTTCTGTGACATTGGTTGTAATTTCTCCTCTTTCACTTCTTATTTTGTTATTTGGGTCCTTTCTCTTTTTTTCTTAATGAGCCTGGCTAAAGGCTTATCAATTTTGTTTATCTTTTAAAAAAAACCAGCTCCTGGTTTCATTGATCTTTTCTTTTTTGGGGGTGGGAGGGGGTCCTCTCTTTTATTTATTTCCTCTCTGATCTTTATTGTTTCCTGACTTCTGATGACTTTCAACTTTGTTTGTTCTTTTTCTAATTCCTTTAAATGGTAGTTTAGGTTGTGTATTCGAGATTTTTCTTGTTTCTTGAGGTACCTATATTGCTCTAAACTTCTCTCTTAGAACTGCTTTTGCTATATCCCATAAATTTTGGAAAGTTGTGTTTTAATCTTTATTTGTCTCAAGGTGTTTTTCTATTTTCTTTTTGATTTCTTCATTCACCCGTTGGTTTTGTGGAAGCATGTTGTTTAGTCTCTATGTATTTTTGTTTTTCCCATTTTTCTTCCTGTAATTGACTTCTAGTTTCTTACTGTTGAGGTGAGAAAAGATGCTTGATATAATTTCTGTCCTTTTAAATTTGTTGAGACTTGTTTTGTGGCCTAGCATGTGACCTATCCTGGAGAACATTCCATGTAAACTTGAAATGAATATGTATTTTGCTGTTTTGGGTTGGAATGTTCTGTAGATACCTGTTAACTACAACTGCTCTAATATGTCAGTTAATGCCACTGTTTCCTTACTGATTTTTTGTCTGCAAAATCTGTCCATTGATGGTAGGTGGGGTGTTAAAATCCTACTATTACTGTATTCTTGTCAATTTCTCCCTTTATGTCCATTATTATTAGATCTATTTTTAAATACTTTTTTTTAATCCCAAAAAGAATAGAGGAAGAATTCCAAATACAGTTGGCATGGTTCTATCATTCAGAGTTAGCAGTGTAGTATATATTTCCTTAGTCTTTTTTCTATGGATGCATATTTTTTAGTTCGCTGTGATGATAGTATACATAACCTTATTTATTTATTGTAAAAACATTTTTCCACATAAAGTTGTAAAAATGATTTTAATGATTGTATTCTAGCATTCTGTTGAGTGGATTTACCATAATTGACTTAATTGGAACCTAAACAGAGAAACATTTGTTCATAGTTTTTTCGGTATTTAAAATTTGAAAGTAATTGAAGTACTTGTTTGTTTTAGTATTAGAATAATTTTCTTCCATATATTTCAAAAGGTACTAGAAGTATGCTGTCCCCTTAAATTGAAAATTTAAAAATACTCTTTTTACTTGACTAGTTTGTAAGAGATACTGAAAAAACTTTTTAGAACTTAAAACTCTTTATGATTTTATTTTGTAGTGTAACTCATTTATTGCATTATAGATATTTCTAATGGTTTTTCTTTTTTTTGAGGGGACTGTAATTCTGTTGTTTCTTGAGTTATGAACACTTAGTTTATAAATTTTCATGCATTGTAATAACCATCTTTACATATGGTCCAGAAAGGAAATGAACCCATTCAAAATTATTTCTAAAATTAGTTTGTGAGTTCCATACAAGGAACTGAAAATGAAATTTTCTTGAAGGAATCCATTTTATATTTGTGGAATAGAATAACAGTGATGCTTTCATTTATCTCACTTGTGTCTAGAGAATGATGGAGTTAAGTAAAGCTCCAAGCATTGTTATTACCCCCTGGGTTTCTCTCTTACTTCACTATTCAAGTAAGATGGTGACATCAGAGGTTAATCAGTCACTCATCCTTGTCCCTGTTGATAATCTTCAAATAGTTTATTGTGAATAAAAAGACTGTGACATCAGAAGAAAATTGGCAGCTTCCCTTCTTTTGTTCTTTCCACTTCTCTTGATATTATTCTCTGTAATAGGTGGTGCTAATAACTTTCCAGTACCCAGAGATTAGATGTTTATCTGTAAATGTAACAAAGCTTAAAACTCCTAAAATTGGAATTTGATTCAGTTTTTGACATGCACACACAGTTTCAGAAATTAGAAAGACCATACAATCTCATACTTATGACTTATACTGAACACAGTAAATGAAAAAACTATAATATTATTAAAAGAATCCTTTATGTGCTAGTATAATTCTAATACTAGTGATGTATATTTATAACATACTGTTTAAAGTCATAGATTTTATGTATTCATGTACTTTTCAGTGTTATAATTTCTAATTTTTTTTTCATATCTTCTTTCCTTTTTGACAGAATCATCCTTTCTAATTTTAAAATTTTTTCCTGAGGTTTCTTAAATTAATAACGTAAATTGTAAGAATCATCATGAAGTTTTGTTTTAAGGTCATCTCTTAATAGGAAAACCTTGAGAGAACATTAGTTTGTATAAAAATAATTTATTTCCTCTTAGTGTTGAATATCCAGTGGGCAGAACACCATGAATTAAAATTAGAATCTTGACAGTGGGAAATCAGCCTTTTTAACAATATTGAGTAATATCATAAGCATATTTGTCATTGTTTATAAGTGTGAAAATTTTTGTTTAAAATGAACTAACATTTTTCAAGTGAGGTAAAACATCCCTTCATTATAGAAACTATATCACACAAACATACCAGAAGTGAATGTGGGTTTGGATTGATTGTTCCATGAGTTCCCTATAAATTTTAGAAATCTCATTTAATGTTATTCAGATTCCTTAACTTAGTGGTCATAAAAGGCTAACACAGATTTATCCTATTTAAAATTTTAGTGTGTGCTTTGCATATATTTCTTTGTCTTTTCTGTTTGATTTAATTCACGTGTATTGGTTTAGCTTAAGTAACTTTCATTTCCAGGACTATTCAGAAATGAATTACAAGGAGGTAATGATAAGATACTACTTGGAAGTTGTCTCACAGCTTAGATTTGGATAGTCATTCATAACTTATCTGGTGGTTAGATTTCTCCCCCTTTCAACTGTCCTAAAGCTATGAACCAATAATTAAGGATAAAAAGGCTTCTGGGGGGAAAACACACACATACACAGGGGAAAGTACACAGATTTATAAGATGCCTTCTGTATTAGCTACTGTGCTAAATACTTCACTTACAGTTTTATTTTTCACAATAATTCATGTTCATTGTATTGTCAAGGAAGCAAATGACAAAAGATTAACATAAAGATTAGGATTCAAGTCTCTTTTTTTAAAGAATTTTTTAAAGTGCTTTTTAGGTTCACAGCAAAATTGAAAGAAAGATACAGAGACTTCCTATCTATCCCCTATGCCCACACATGCGTGGCCTCCTCTGTTATCAATATTACTCACTAAAATGGTACATTTGTTGAGTTGGTGAACCTACATCAGCACGACAAATCACTCAAAGTCCATAGTTTACCTTTGGGTTCACTCTTGGTGTTTTATATTCTGTAGGTTTGGACAAATGTATAACGATTTATATACATTATTATAATATACAGAGTACTTCCAATACCCTAAAAATTTTCTGTGCTCCCTCTATTCATCCTTCCCCTGCCCCTAACACTGTTAATCATCTTTTTAAACCTGTGGATAGTTTTATCTTTCCCAGAAGGTCATATAGTTGGAATCTTGTAGTCTGTAGCCTTTTCACGTTGGCTTCTCTTACTTAGTAATGTGCAATTAGGGTTCCTCTATGTGTTTTCATGACTTGATAGCTCATTTCTTTATAGTACTGAATACTATTCCATTGTCTGGATGTACCACAGTTAATTTATTCATTTATCTACTGAAGGGCATCTTATTTGCTCCCAAGTTTTGGCAGTTAGAAATACAGCTGCTATAAATAGCAGTGTGTAGGTTTTTGTGTGGATGTAAGTTTTCAACACCTTTGGGTAGATACCAAGGAGTGTGATTACTGGATTATGGTAAGAATATATTTACATTTGTAAAAAACCACCACACTGTCTTCCACAGTGATGGTACCATTTTGCATTCCCACCAGTAATGAATGAGAGTTCCTCTTGTTCTGTATCCTTGTCAGCCTTTGATGTTGTCAGTGTTCCGGATTTTGGCCATTCTAATAGGTATGTATCTCATTCTAATTTGTATTCCCTCATGACATATGATGTGGAATATAAATGTACTCATCTGCCACCTGTATATCTTCTTTGGTGAGGTGGCTGTTAAGATCTTTAGCCCATTTTAAAAATCAGATTGTTTTTATTGTTGAGTTTTAAGAGTTCTTTGTGTATTTAGGATAACAATTCACCATATGTGTCTTCTGCAGATATTTTCTCCCAGTCTGGCTTGTCTTCTCATTTTCTTAATGTTGCTTTTCACAGAGCAGAAGGTTTTAATTTTAATGAACTCTTGCTTATCCATTATTTCTTTCATGGCTCATGCCTTTGATGTTGCATCTAAAAAGTCATTGCTATCCTCAACATCATCTAGGTTTTATCCTGTTATCTTCTGGAAGTTTTATGTTTTTGAGTTTAAATTTAGCTCTGTAATCCATTTTGAGTTAATTAAGTTTAGCTCTGTGATCCAGTTTGAGTTAATTTTTGTGAAGGGTGCAAGGTTCTAGATTTGTGGGGGGGTTTCTTTTTCTTTTATTATTTTATTTATTTATTTATTTGTTTATTTAGCTAGCTAGCTAGCTAGCTAGCTAGCTGCACTGAGTCTTAGTCATGGCACGCAGGATCTTCGTTGCCGAATGCGGAGTCTTCATTGCGGCATGTGGGGTCTTTTAGTTGTGGCACACAGGATCTAGTTCCCCAACCAGGGATCAAACCCGGGCCCCCTGCATTGGGAGCATGGAGTCTTAACCACTGGGCCGCGAGGGAAGTCCCCGTGGGGTTTTTTTTTGCATGTGGATGTCTAGTTATTCCAGCACCATATGTTGAAGAGACTATTTTTGCTCCATTGTATTGCCTTTGCTCCTTGTCAAAGATCATTTAACTTATTTATGTGGGTCTGTTTCTGGGCTTTCTGTTCTGTTTTGTTGACATATTTGTCTATTCTTTCACCAGTACCACACTGTCTTGATTATTCTAGCTTTACAGGAAGTCTTCAAATTGGGTAGCATTAATCTTTCAACTTTGTTCTTCTGCTTCAGTATTGTGTTGACTATTTTGGGTCTATTTTCTCTCCAGAGAAGCTGTAGAATCAGTTTGTCAATATTCACAAAGTAACTTGCTGGAATTTTGATTGGGATTATATTGAGTCTGTAGATCAATTTGGGAATAATTGACATCTTGACAATACTGAGCTTTCCTATCTATGAATGGGGAATATCTCACTATTTTTAAGTTCTTCCTTGATTTCATTCATCAGAGTTTTGTAGTTTTTTTAATATAGATCTTGCATATATTTTGTTAGATTTATACCTAAGCATTTCGTTTTATAGATGGTTATGTATATAGTATTGTGTTTTTACTTACAATTTCACTTGTATTGCAGAGCAATGAAGTATCACTGTTCAGTTTTTGTCCATTCTTTTGGACTTTCTGCATAGATGATCATGTCATCTACAAACAAAGGCAGTTTTACTTTTTCCTTCCCAATCTGTATACTATTTGTTTCCTTTTGTCATCTTATTGCATTGTCTATAACCTCCAGTGTGATATTGAAAAGGAATAGTGAGAGGGTCATCCTTGCCTTGTATCTGTTCTTAGTGGAAAAGCTTTGGGTTTCTCACCTTTAAGTTTGATGTTACCTCTTTATCAAGTTGAGATAGTTCCCCTCTATTCCTTCTTTATCTAGAGTTTTCAAAATCATGAATGGGTGTTGGATTTTGTCGAATGCTTTTTCTGCATCTATTGGTATGATCATGTGAGTTTGTTTTTTTTTTAGTCTGTTGATGTCAACCTTTCTTAATTTAATTTTTATTTGATATTGGGGTATAATTGATTTACAATGTTGTGATAGTGTCAGGTGTACAGCGAAGTGGTTCAGTTATACATATATCCATTCTTTTTCAGATTCCTTTCCCATATAGGTTATTACAGAATATTGAGTAGAGTTCCCTGTGCTATACAGTAGGTGCTTGTTTATTATCTATTTTATATATAGTATTGTGTATCTGTTAATCCCAAACTCCTAATTTATCTCCCCCCCAACTTTTCCCCTTTGGTAAACATAAGTTTGTTTTCAAAGTCTGTGAGTCTGTTTCTGTTTTGTAAATAAGTTCATTTCTGTCATTTGTTTAGATTCCACATATAAGTGATATCATAAATACTTTCTCTGCCTGACTTACTTCACTTGGTATGATAATCTCTAGGTCCATCCATGTTGCTGCAGATGGTATTATTTCATTCTTCTTGATGGCTGAGTAATATTCCATTGTATATGTGTACCACATCTTCTTTATCCATTTCTGTCAATAGACATTTAGGTTGCTTCCATGTCTTGGCTATTGTAAATAGTGCTGCAATAAACATTGAGGTGCATGTATATTTTTGAACAGCGTTTTCTCTGAATATGTGCTCAGAAGTGGGATGACTGGATCATATGGTAGTTCTGTTTTTAGTTTTTTAAGGAACCTCCATACTGTTCTCCACAGTGGCTGTACCAGTTTACATTCCCAACACCAGTGTAGGATGTCTCCCTTTTCTGCACACCCTCTTCAGCATTCATTGTAGACTTTTTTTAAAATTTAATTTTATTTATTTTTTTATACAGCAGGTTCTTATTAGTCATCCATTTTATACACGTTGGTGTATACATGTCAATCCCAATCTCCCAATTCATCACAACACCACCACCACCACTCTCCGCTTTCCCCCCTTGGTGTCCATACATTTGTTCTCTACATCTGTGTCTCAATTTCTGCCCTGCAAACTGATTCATCTGTACCATTTTTCTAGGTTCTACATATATGTGTTAATATACGATATTTGTTTTTCTCTTTCTCTTTCATACATCTCTGGATGTATCTATGTCTCTACAAGTGACCTAATTTCATTCCTTTTTATGTCTGAGTAATATTCCATTGTATATATGTACCACATCTTCTTTATCCATTCGTCTGCCGATAGGCATTTAGGTTGCTTCCATGACCTGGCTATTGTAAATAGTGCTGCAATGAACATTGGGGTGCATGTCTTTTTGAATTATGGTTTTCTCTGGGTATATGCCCAGCAGTGGGATTGCTGAGTCATATGGTAATTCTATTTTTAGTTTCTTAAGGAACATCTATACTGTTCTCCATAGTGGCTGTATAAATTTACATTCCCACCAACAGTGCAAGAGGGTTCCCTTTTCTCCACACCCTTTCTAGCATTTGTTGTTTGTAGATTTTCTAATGATGCCCATTCTAACTGGTGTGAGGTGATACCTCATTATAGTTTTGATTTGCATTTCTCAAATAATTAGTGATGTTGAGCAGCTTTTCATGTGCTTCTTGGCCATCTGTATGTCTTCTTTGGAGAAATGTCTATTTAGGTCTTCTGCCCATTTTTGGATTGGGTTATTTTTCTAATATTGAGCTACATGAGCTGTTTATGTATTTTGGAGGTTAATCCTCTGTCCATTGATTCATTTGCAAATATTTTCTCCCATTTTGAGGGTTGTCTTTTTGTCATGTTTATGGTTTCCTTTTCTGTGCAAAAGCTTTTAAATTTCATTAGGTCCCATTTGTTTAGTTTTGTTTTTATTTCCATTACTCTAGAAGGCAGATCAAAAAAGATCTTGCTGTGATTTATGTCAAAGAGTGTTCTTCCTATGTTTTCCTTTAGAGTTTTATAGTGTCCAGTCTTACATTTAGGTCTCTATAATCCATTTTGAGTTCATTTTTGTGTATGATGTTAGGGAGTGTTCTAATTTCATTCTTTTACATGTAGCTGTCCAGTTTTCCCAGTACCACTTATTGAAGAGACTGTCTTTTCTCCATTGTATTTTCTGATGGCATCTTTAGGATTCTCTATGTGTAGTATCATGTCATCTGCAAACAGTGACAGCTTTACTTCTTTTCCAATTTGGTTTCCTTTTTTTTCTTTTTCTTCTCACTGCTGTGGCTAAAACTTCCAAAACTATGTTGAATAATAGTCATAAGAGTGAGCAACATTCTCTTGTTCCTGATCTTAGCGGAAATGGTTTCAGTTTTTCACCTTTGAGAACGATGTTTTTTCTCCATTGTATATTCTCATCTCCTTTGTCATAGATTAATTGACTGTAGGTGCGTGGGTTTATTTCTGGGCTTTCTGTCCTGTTCCATTGATGTATATTTCTGTTTTTGTGCCAGTACCATACTGTTTTGATCACTGCACCTTTGTGTTATAGTCCGTAGTCAGGGAGCCTGATTCCTCCAGCTCTGTTTTTCTTTCTGAGGATTGCTTTGGCTATTCGGGGTCTTTTGTGGTTCCATACATATTTAAAATTTTTTTCTTCTAGTTCTGTGAAAAATGCCACTGGTAATTTAATAGAGATTGCATTGAATCTGTAGATTACCTTGGATATTATAGTCATTTTGACAATGTTGATTCTTCCAGTCCAAGAAAATCATATGTCTTTTCATCTGTTTGTGTATCTTTGATTTCTTTCATCAGCAGCTTATAGTTTTCAGAGTAGACATCTTCTGTCTTCTTATGTATATGTATTCCTAGGTATTTTATTCTTTTTGATGCAATGGTAAGTGGGATTGTTTCCTTAAGTTCTCTTTCTGTTCTTTCATTGTTGGTGTACAGAAATGCAAGAGGTTTCTATGTATTAATTTTGCATCCTGCAACTTTACCAGATTCACTGATAAGCTCTAGTACTTTTCTGGTAGTCTCTTTAGAATTTTCTATGTATAGTATCATGTCTTCTGCAAACAGTGACAGTTTTACTTCTTCTTTTCCAATTTGGAATTCCTTCTATTTCTTTTTCTTCTCTGATTGCCATGGCTAGGACTTCCGAAATTATGTTGAATAAAAGTGGCAAGAGTGGGCAACCTTGTCTTGTTCCTGATCTTAGAGGAAATGCTTTCAGCTTTTATCATTGAGTATGATGTTAGCTGTGGGTTTGTCATATATATTGCCTTTTTTATTTTGAGGTAGGTTCCCTCTGTGCCCACTTTCTGGAGAGTTTTTTTAATTATAAATGGGTGTTGAATTTTGTCAAAAGCTTTTTCTGCATCCAATGAGGCGATCACATGGTTTTTATTTTTCAGTTGTTAATGTGGTATATTACATTGATTGATTTGCAGATATTGAAAAATCCAAACATCCCTGAGATATATCTGCCGGATCATGGTGTATGATCCTTTTAATGTATTGTTGGTTTTGGTTTGCTAGTATTTTGTTGCGGATTATTGCATCCATGTTCATCAGCGATAATGACCTGTATTTTCTTCTTTTGTGATATCTTTGGTTTTGGTATCAGGGTGATGGTGGCCTCATAGAATGAGTTTGGGAGTGTTCCTTCCTCAGCAATTTTTTGGAAGAGCTTGAGAAGGATAGGTGTTAGCTCTTCTCTAAATGTTTTATAGAATTCGCCTGTGAAGCCATCTGGTCCTGGACTTTTTTTTGTTGGAAGTTTTTAAACCACAGTTTCAATTTCAGTGCTTGTGATTGGTCTGTTCATATTTTCTATTTCTTCCTGGTTCAGTCTTGGAAGATTGTACCTTTCTAAGAATTTGTCCATTTCCCTCTAGGTTGTCCATTTTATTGGTGTATAGTTGATTTGTAGTAGTCTCTTATATTCCTTTGTATTTCTGTGGTGTCCATTGTAACTTCCTTTTCTTTTCTAATTTTATTGATTTGAGCCCTCCCCCTTTTTAAAACATTTATTTTATTTTATTTTTATTTATTTTTAAAATTTTTTTGGCCCCATCACACAGCATGTGGAATCTTACTTCCCTGACCTGGGATCGAACCCGAGCCCCATGGAGTGGAAGCGCAGAATCTTAACCACTGGACCGCCAGGAAAGTCCCTCTCCCTTTTTTCTTGATGATTCTGGCTAAAGGTTTATCAATTCTGTTTATCTTCTTTAAGAACCAGCTTTTAGTTTCATTGATCTTTTCTTTTTGATATAGTAGTCTGTATATGTACAAGATTGTTTTAAGTTGCTGGTCTCTTAATTGCCAGTATATTTCCAATATCCTGCATTTGTACAGTCCTCATGATTGCATTGCTGGTTTGGATATCATATTTGTGTGTGGGTGATTTCCTACCTTTACTGTATGTTTGCCTGTACCCATGAACTTGCCCATGTGTCTCTTTCTTGTTTTTAGTTGTGACCTTTTCTGCCTAGAGCAGCAGTCCCCAACCTTTTTGGCACCAGGGACCAGTTTTGTGGAAGACAGTTTTTCGACGGATGGGGGAGGGGAGATGGTTCAGGCGGTAATGTGGGCGATGGGGGGCCTGGTTCAGGTGGTAACGCAAGCAGTGTTTCAGGTGGTAATGTGAGCGATGGGGAGTGGCAGATGAAGCTTTGCTTGCTCGCCCACCCCTCATCTCCTGCTGTGCGGCCTGGTTCCTAACAGGCTGCCGCCCAGTATCTGTCCATGGACTTGGGGTTGGGGACCCCTGGCCTAGGAAGTTCCTTTAGCATTTGTTGTAAAGCTGGTTTGGTGGTGCTAAATTCTCTCTGCTTTTGCTTGTCTGTAAAGCTTTTGCTTTCTCTGTCAAATCTGAATGAGAGCCTCCCTGGGTAGCATATTCTTGGTTGTAGGTTTTTCCCTTTCATCACTTTAAATATATCATATCACTCCATGCCTGCCTGCAGAGTTTCTGCTGAAAAATCAGCTGATTACCATATGGGGATTTCTTTGTAAGTTATTTGTTGCTTTTCCCTTGTTGCTTTTAATATTTTTGCTTTGTCTTTAATTTTTAACAACTTGATTAATATGTGTCTCGGCATGGTCCTCCTTGGGTTTATCCTGTATGGGACTCTGCGCTTCCTGGACTTGAGTGAGTGTCCATTCCCATGTTAGGAATGTTTTTGGCTGTTATCTCTTTAAATATTTTCTTAGGCCCTTTCTCTGTCTCTTTTCCTTTGGGGACCTATATAGTGCGAATGTTGGTGCTTTTAATGTTGTCCCACAGGTCCCTTAGACTGTCCTCATTTGTTTCCGATCTTTTTTCTTTATTCTGCTCCACATCAGTGATTTCCACCAACCTGTCTTCCAGCTCACTTGTTCATTCTTCTGCCTCATTTATTCAATTGATTCCTTCTAGTGTGTGTTTTTTTGTTTTTGTTTTTGGTTTTTTTTTTCAGTACACGGGCCTCTCACCATTGTGGCCTCTCCCATTGCGGAGCACAGGCTCCGGATGCACAGGCTCAGCGGCCACGGCTCACGGGCCCAGCCGCTCCACGGCATGTGGGATCATCCCGGACCGGGGCAGGAACCCGTGTCCCCTACATCGGCAGGCGGACTCTCAACCACTGCGCCACCAGGGAAGCCCCTAGTGTGTTTTTTATTTCAGTTACTGTATTGTTCGACTCTATTTAGTTGTTCTTTATAATTCTTTGTTAAACATTTCTTGTATTTTCTCAGTCTGTGCCTCCATTCTTTTTCCTAGATCTTGGATCATCTTTGCTGTCATTACTCTGAGTTTACTTTCAGGTAGATTGCCTATCTTCACTTCACTTAGTACTTCTGGGGTTTTATATTGTTCTTGGTCTGGAACATCTTTCTCTGCCATCTCATTTTGTCTAACGTTATGTATTTGTGGTCTACGTTCCACAGGCTGCAGGATTGTAGTTCCTCTTGCTTCTGGCATCTACCCTCTCTTGGGTGAGGTTGGTTCAGAGGCTTGTGCAGCCCTCCTTGTGGGAGGGACTTGTGCCTGCCCCCTGGCAGTTGGAGCTGGGTCCTGTCCCTCTGGTGGGCAGGGCTGTGTCAAGTTGTGCGTTTAGAGGCAGCTGCGGACTCAGGATGACTTTAGGCAGCCTATCTGCTGATGGGTGGGGCTCTATTTCCACCACGTTGGTTGTTTGGCCTGAGGTGTCCCACCACTGGAGCCTGCAGGCTGTTGCGTGGGGCCAGGTCTTGGTGCCAAAATGCCGACCTCCAGTAGAGCTCACAGCAGTATATATTCCCTTGGGCCTCTGCCACAAGTGTCCTTGTCCCCCCAGTGAGCTACAGCCGACTCCACACCTCCCCAGGAGACCCTCCAAGACACACAGGTAGGCCTGGCCGAGGCTTCTATGTAGTCACTGCTTTGCCCTGGGTCCCAGTGCATGTGAATCCTTGTGTACGCCCTCCAAGAGTAGAGTCTCTATGTTTCCCCCAGTCCTGTGGAGCTCCTGTACTCAAGTCCTGCTGGCCATCAAAGCCAAATGCTCTGGGGCTCCTCCTTCTGATGCCACACCTCCGGGCTGGGGAGCCTGACATAGGTTCTACTGTAGGAGAACCCCTGTGATGCAGTTATTTTCCGGTTTATGGGTCACGATTTGATTATATTGCGAAAATGCCCCTCCTACCATCTCATTGTGGCTTCTTTGTGTTTGGAAGTAGAATATCTTTTTAGGTAGGTTCCAGCCTTTTTTTTCCCGATGCTTCAGCAATTAGTTGTGATTTTAGTGTTTTCATGAGATGAGGTGAGCTCAAGTCCTACTCCGCCTTCTTGTTTCCGCCTCCTGATTATTATCTCTTGAAAGAATATTTGTATACAAATTTCTAACCTTTTATAAGTGGTGTGTCTTTTTTATCTTTATTTTTCAATTGAATGTAGAGTTGATTTAAGTTTAGGGAGCCTCAGTTTGAGGCATAAGTAATTTCATCTTTTTCTCAACTGCATCGACTTTAAGACTTTGACTTCCTAATACCAAGATAAAACACTTCCAATTTAACATTTTTACTTATTATTTATGAAGTAAGGACAATATAGTATTCAAAAATTATGAAGGCAGATACTGCTGAATAACCAGATATGCCAAAGTTGCTGAAATTAAACTCTTCGCTGACACCACCATAGCATTAGAGGCTGAAATGTTAATTTTCAGTTCTGTATGAAATTCTGAATTCAAAGTATGAAAAGCAGTTGTTAAGGAATTAAAGTATAACACATAACATTTTGAGTAGTTGTAAAGACCAGTGTATGAAAGCTGAATATTGCCTAAGAAAAATTTTAGCTATTTGAAAATTTTACTAGTGGAGAGTTCTGAGTCGTATGATCATTGCAGATAATTATGTTTTAATAGGAAATAGAAAATTAAGAGTGATGTTTCATACGGTGGTTGCATCCCATGTTTGGACTGTTTTCCACTTGTGGACCTCATGCTAGCTATTTTCAGTGTTCATCTGCTAGTTTGGCAAAAAGAGGCAGTCAGTTGCTGCCCTTTGCAGCTATTTTATTTCTTTCTTTACTAACTGCAGCATCCTTTTCCACACTGTGAAAGCTATATAGATATAAAAGGTATCCAATAGCAGCCAGAAATTGTTGGATTATCTGTTTCCTTGGTGGCTCAGAAACCTCAGGCAGCCAAACTGCCACAATGAGTTTTCTAGTATTGTCATGATTATATTTTTGTGTTTGTGTAGCCATTTTATTTTGAATACTGCCATATTAAGGTATTGTAAAAACAGCAAAGTGAATTTTATTTCTGGAATGCATATTACAGGGAATTTCCTTTCTTTGTTAAAAGACTTTTCTTAGCTCAGATCATTTTTGTAGTATTCTCTAATACTCATAAATTTTCCTGTAGAATATGGATGTTCATGAACTTCTTGCAGGAAGCCACCAAGATTAAAGCCACACTTGACTTCAATTTAATATGCAATTAGGCAAGCTAATCCCCAAATCTCTTAACCATACTTCATTTTTAGCAACATTTTGGACTAAGACCTCTTGCTCCTTGCCTTAGATAGGGGTGTGTGTGTGAGAGTGTGTGTGTGTGTGTGTGTGTGTGTGTGTGTGTGTTTTCCATATACCTCCAGTGTGAGATTCTGTCTCCTGCTCCGGCTTTGTACTCAATTCTATGTCCCTTTCACTTAATATTTATAAGGGCAATTACATTGAAGAGACCTTTGTTAATAATGGTAGTGACCTAGAAAAATAGCGAAAGTGGAATTAACTTTGGTTCAGAAGACTGTTGAAAAAATATATAGTTTTTAACTTGCCAGAGGTCAGACACCTAATAAATGATGAAGTCTAGACTACCAGTTATATATTTTCCTGGTGTAGAACATGGAGTTGGTGACATTTTTCTTAAGGTGTCACTGTCCTTTGAAAAGAATGAGTATTGAGTTCTTCAAAGGCAGCGACTAACTCTTTTCCAATGGCTTGCAGATCCTGATAGGAGAAGGGAGATAAAGTTTATTGAGTACCTGCTATGCACTGTATTACATACTTTACCTAGATAATCATGACAATTCTGCAAGGTAGGTGGCCTTATCCCTTTTTTACAGATGAAAAAATTGAGGTACAGAGAGGTTAAATGATTTGTGTTAGCACTAAGGAGTAGTAGATGTGGGATTCCAGCCCAGATTGTTCTACTACACTGTGTTCCTTCCACCAAATCAGGGGTTGGCGAACTACATCCCGTCGGCTCAATCCTAGGTCTTATTTTTGTAAACAAAATTTATTAGAACACAACCACACCCATTCTACTATTACATGTTGCCTATAGCGTTCAAGCTGCAGCAGCAGAGTTGAGTAGTTATGACAGAGATCATATGGCTCATTGAAGACAAATGATTCACTAAGTAAATATTTTAATATTTCCTATCTGGCCTTTTACAGAAAAAGTTTGCTGACACCTGCACTAAACCATACATTGTTTAGAGGTGCTGTGAACTGAGTGTACATTCAGTAATATAAATTTCAGTCCTACTGAAGCATTAAACTTCAACAAGAGGAATAAAGTAGATTTCCCAAAATATAATGATGAAGGCAAACAACAAGCCATGAATGTTCAAAATCTTTTAGTATTAAATTTGGAAAGATAGGCTGGGATGATTTAAATGTCGTTTCTGTTTCTATGATTCTATGCATTATAATTAATGAAAAATCAATACTTTTATAACATTTCAGTTTTCTTGTTACAATAAGTTTAAATTGTTTTTGTTATTCTTTGTTTTATTTTTTTTTGTGGATATAAGCTAACACTTCAATAGTATATGTGACATTTAAACTATACCTCCAATTGTGTTAATTCATGTTTGCACTCAAAGAGAGGTTTTTGTTTATAATAAACTATAATATGGCTTAAAATTTTTAAATTTTTTATAGTAATAGGGTTAACATCAAGGGGCATATGTTAGGGGGGCAGAGGTGCATAGAGACCAGCTGCTACAGTAAGTAACTTTACAAGTAGATGTAAGATTCCTCAATAGACTCACCAGTTTGACATCATATTTCTAAAGGCTATCTTTAATACCAGTTAAACAAAGAGTGGGAGCCAATAATTTTGTTGAGATCAACCTTCAGTCC
Organism: Stenella coeruleoalba; assembly: GCF_951394435.1. Classification (NCBI taxonomy): domain Eukaryota; kingdom Metazoa; phylum Chordata; class Mammalia; order Artiodactyla; family Delphinidae; genus Stenella; species Stenella coeruleoalba. Next base: position 49,773,144 of record NC_137155.1, on the reverse strand, counting down.
ATAATAATGACTTTAAAAGTAATTTACTTTTGTGGAAAATGATAAATTACATTAGGAGTTGGTTATTTATTTCTGAAGAACTTCATCTTCTATGAAAGATTCCTGGGAGTAGTTTATTAATTTAAGTGCACTTGAGTTTTTGATGTAGATTATTAACCTATGAATGGACAGGTTGAGAGACAAAGATTTAAAGTAAAAATTATAGAGCCCTTCACATTAAAAGTTATTCAGGAAATTAGGGAAAGTTTTCTGGAGTCTGTTGACAAGTTACATTTTTCTTACTTTTTCATTAAATACTTATCAAGTGCTGTGCTTTGCTAGTCAAAGATGTTGAGACTTTGCCTAGATTTTAGAAACCCAGAATAATGAATTATTTTTGCCTCTTTGATAGTCTGTCATTTGCTTCATAAAGCTCTATACATAGATTTATCTTGGAGTTTGAAGTGTTTGATTCAAACAAAGAGGGAACAGTCACTTCAGGCTGTGCTAGCTGTGGCTATGAAAAAGTGAAAGGACACATCTGGCAAATTCTAGGCAAGACTTGTGAGAATAAATCTGAGAGGGAATGGAGCTGTGAATGTTTTAATGCCTTTCCTGGTACCTTTCAGGACTATTACACTCATATTTTAAAAATGAAACAGACTTGAAAATAACTGAGAACCACAAAAAAGTTTCTAGATACCATTATGCTTTTCAACATGTGACAGTCATATTTAATGCACATTTAGAGTTTTATTGATTTTTTAAGTATCTTAATATTATAAGTAACCACCCCAAGATATTATTGCCTTCTTAGATGTTTCTTTTTTCACATCTTGGGTAGAAATTATTTTCTTACAGAACATTTCACTAAAGGATTAATGTAAATCAAGGAAAGCATGTTATCAATCTAATCCAATACTCTAACAATGTTCATAATTTGAGCTACATTCTATCAGAGATGAAAGATAAGACCAAAACAAGTGAAAGTATCCAAGTCCTTAGGAAAGACCCTTTAGAACCCACATGATATCCTTTATATTTGGTTATAGATTAAAATATATTAATATAATAAACTAGAGTTCTCATTAAGAATAATAAACCCGTAAAATGCTTAAGGCAGTGCAACAAAAGTACAGATGATTTCACTGAGAATAAACACAAGGCTCCTAGGTTCTATGAAAAACAAAAGTAAAAAATAAAATCTAGGCTGTTGCTAAGAAGATCCCCAAAGTGGTTGTAGTATATTGTGATAAGCATAGAGTGTAGAAGGGATTTGCTCCTCATTCAATATTCGAGATGATAAAGGAGTAGTAGTTTAAAGATTCAGCAGCCCTCTGAAAAATTAAATAAAAAATTTATAATTATGTAGTATGATCTAATTTATGTATATAAATATTTATACTGTACATATGTATACAAACATATTTACATATGTTATAAATAGGATGAGTACTTATCAAATGCTACCAGTGGTTAGTAAATAGACTATGAGTTCTTTGTCCTTTTTCTTTATCCATATTGTCAAAAGTCTCTACTATGCATTGTATTTGCATATTTAAAGTGAGAAATCAATAACAAAGAACCCTTAAAAGACCCAAGTAATGACCTCATTAAGTATAGATATGAACCAGAAAATGTGTGTGTCTTAAGTAGGTAGTTAACGCCTATCTCTAAAACAGGCTTAGCAGATGTCTTACCTTGCCTGCTCACCTTCATCTCCATACTCTGATGTGACCATTTAGCTAGAGGGATCCAGGAGCTTTTTAAACGGTGGTGTATGCACATTGAAATCACCCAAAGAGCTTAAATACCAGTGCTTGTGACCACCCCCTAAGAGATTCTTATTTCATTGGTCTGAGTTACAGCCTGGACAATGGGATTCTTTGAAGTTTTCCAGGTTATTAAATGTACAGCCAAGGTTGAGAGCTTCCGTTTTATAGGAAGCTTCAAAAACAGCTCATCTGTTTTTTGGTCCTTTAAATTGTATTCTGTTGAAACTGTTGCAACCCTGTGCAACACTTGTGTTGAACAAGTACATATTATTTTCAACTTTTTTTTTTAAAGCTATGTTTTAGTGTCTAGCCTGCCAGCGAGTTAATTGGGTAACGTGATAGACTTTTGTATTCTGCCTCTAAGTGTTTCTGCCTCTAGTCTATCTTCTACAGTGTCACAATAGCTAATATTCTAAAGCATATAACTGCCCTGCATAAAAGGCTTTAATTATCTGTTCTTTACAACTTAAAGTATACATTTCTTAGTCTGACCCCAACCTATCTTCAGTTTTATCTCCTGTTAGTACAGCCCAAGAGACCCTAAACTCCACCATACTCACCAATTGAATAAGCCTTTTATTTCATACCTGCCTTTGCATAAGCTGTTTCCATTGTCATTAATTTTGATAATGGTTCAAGAGTAGATTCAGAAACATTTATTGAAATGGAACAAAACTAGCATTTATTAAGCACATTAGCCAAGGGCTGTGGTAGCTACTTAAAGTTTCTTAATAATCCTTACTGTCGTCCTTAAGAAATGTTTGTTTTCTTTTACTGTACACATAGGAACCTGAGGCTTTTGGAGGGTAATTACAATTACACAGCTAGTGTAGGTAAATACGAGATTTCAGACTCCAAGTTCAATGATTGTTTCCATGTCCTTCTTCCCCCACCGACCTCACATTGCTTCAGTTAGTAAATACCCGTATGATCTTTATGATAACCTCTTTCCAAACATAGTAGGCATAAACATTGCATGTTTCAACCTTGTTTTGAATTACTTACAGTAGAAGGAAATAAGTTTAATAGTATTGTGGTAGAATAATCACTGTTTCCATAGTTCTGTGTATAATTAGTTATAATCACTTGTATTCGTTTGCTGTGAGTTTTGTAGTCCTACTATATATTTACATTTTAAAAATCTTTTCTCTGAGGCTCTTATAAGTAAGTACTGAGCAGTTTCACTTTTCCTTTACTGTAATTTAACACATTCTGGAGTTCCTTTTTTTTTAATTTTTAAATTTAATTTTATTTATTTTTTTATACAGCAGGTTCTTATTAGTCATCAGTTTTATACACATCAGTGTATACATGACAATCCCAATCGCCCAATTCATCAGACCACCACCCCCACCCCCCTGCTGCTTTCCCCTCTTGGTGTCCATATGTTTGTTCTCTGTATCTGTGTCTCAATTTCTGCCCTGCAAACCAGTTCATCTGTACCATTTTTCTAGGTTCCACATATATGTGTTAATATATGATATTTGTTTTTCTCTTTCTGACTTACTTCACTCTGTAAGACACTCTAAATCCATCCACGTCTCAACAAATGACCCAATTTCATTCCTTTATATGGCTGAGTAATATTCCATTATATATATGTACCACATCTTTAACCATTCGTCTTTCGATGGGCATTTAGGTTGCTTCCATGACCTGGCTATTGTAAATAGTGCTGCAATGAACATTGGGGTGCATGTGTCTTTTTGAATTACAGTTTTCTCTGGGTATATGCCCAGTAGTAGGATTGCTGGATCGTATGGTAATTCTATTTTTAGTTTTTTAAGGAACATCCATACTGTTCTCCATAGTGGCTGTATCAATATACATTCCCACCAACAGTGCAAGAGGGTTCCCTTTTCTCCACACCCTCTCCAGCATTTGTTGTTTGTAGATTTTCTGATGATGCCCATTCTAACTGGTGTGAGGTGATACCTCATTGTGGTTTTGATTTGCATTTCTATAATAATTAGTGATGTTGAGCAGCTTTTCATGTGCTTCTTGGCCATGTGTATATCTTCTTTGGAGAAATGTCTATTTAGGTCTTCTGCCCATTTTTGGATTGGGTTGCTTGTTTTTTTAATATTGAGCTGCATGAGCTGTTTATATATTTTGGAGATTAATCCTTTGTTGAATGATTCGTTTGCAAATATTTTCTCCCATTCTGAGGGTTGTCTTTTCGTCTTGTTTATGGTTTCCTTTGCTGTGCAAAAGCCTTGAAGTTTCATTAGGCCCCATTTGTTTATTTTTGTTTTTATTTCCATTACTCTACAAGGTGGATCAAAAAAGATCTTGCTCTGATTTACATCAAACAGTGTTCTTCCTATGTTTTCCTCTAAGAGTTTTATAGTGTCTGGTCTTACGTTTAGGTCTCGAATCCATTTTGAGTTTATTTTTGTGTACGGTGTTAGGGAGTGTTCTAATTTCATTCTTTTATATGTAGCTGTCCACTTTTCCCAGCACCACTTATTGAAGAGACTGTCCTTTCTCCATTGTATATCCTTGCCTCCTTTGTCATAAATTAGTTGACCATAGGTGCATGGGTTTATCTCTGGGCTTTCTATCTTGTTCCATTGATCTATGTTTCTGTTTTTGTACCAGTACCATATTGTCTTGATTACTGTAGCTTTATAGTATACTCTGAAGTCAGGGAGTCTGATTCCTCCAGCTGCGTTCTTTTCCCTCAAGACTGTTTTGACTGTTCAGGGTCTTTTATGTCTCCATACAAATTTTAAGGTTTTTAGTTCTAGTTCTGTAAAAAATGCCATTGGTAATTTGATAGGGATTTCATTGAACCTCTAGATTACTTTGGGTAGTATAGTCATTTTCACAATATTAATTCTTCCAATCCAAGAACGTGGTATATATCTCCATCTGTTGGTATCATCTTTAATTTCTTTCATCAGTGTTTTATAGTTTTCTGCATACAGGTCTTTTGCCTCCCTAGGTAAGTTTATTCCTAGGTATGTTATTCTTTTTGTTGCAATGGTAAACGGGAGTGTTTCCTTAATTTCTCTTTCAGATTTTTCATCATTAGTGTATACGAATGCAAGAGATTTCTGTGCATTAATTTTGTATCCTGCAACTTTACCAAATTCATTGATTAGCTCTAGTAGTTTACTGGTGGCATTTTCAGGACTCTCTATGTATAGTATCATGTCATCTGCAAACAGTGACAGTTTTACTTCTTCTTTTCCAATTTGTATTCCTTTTATTTCTTTTCTTTTCTGATTGCTGTGGCTAGGACTTCCAAAACTATGTTGAATAATAGTGGCAAAAGTAGACATCTTTGTCTTGTTCCTGATCTTAGAGGAAATGCTTTCAGTTTTTCACCATTGAGAATGATGTTTGCTGTGGGTTTGTCATATATGGCCTTTATTATGTTGAGGTAGGTTCCCTCTATGCCCACTGTCTGGAGAGTTTTTACCATCAACTGGTGTAGAATTTTGTCAAAAGCTTTTTCTACGTCTATTGAGATGATCATATGGTTTTATTCTTCAATTTGTTAATATGTTTTATCTCATTGATTGATTTGCATATATTGAAGAATCCTTGCATCCCTGGGATAAATCCCACTTGATCATGGTGTATGATCCTTTTAACGTGTTGTTGGATTCTGTTTGCTAGTATTTTCTTGAGCATTTTTGCATCTATATTCGTCAGTGACATTGGTCTGTAATTCTTTTTTTGTAGTATCTTTGTCTGGTTTTGGTATCAAGGTGATGGTGGCCTCATAGAATGAGTTTGGGAGTGTTCCTTCCTCTGCAGTTTTTTGGAAGAGTTTGAGAAGGATGGGTGTTAGCTCTTCTCTAAATGTTTGATAGAATTCACCTGTGAAGCTGTCTGGTCCTGTACTTTTGTTTGCTGCAAGATTTTTAATCACAGTTTCAATTTCATTACTTGTGATTGGTCTCTTCATATTTTCTGTTTCTTTCTGGTTCAGTCTTGGAAGGTTATACCTTTGTAAAAATTTGTCCATTTCTTCCAGGTTGTCCATTTTATTGGCATAGAGTTGCTTGTGGTAGTCTTTAGGATGCTTTGTATTTCTGCAGTGTCTGTTGTAACTTCTCCTTTTTCATTTCTAATTTTATTGACTTCAGTCCTCTCCCTCTTTTTCTTGATGAGTCTGGCTAATGGTTTATCAATTTTGTTTATCTTTTCAAAGCACCAGCTTTCAGTTTTATTGATCTTTGCTATTGTTTTCTTTGTTTCTGTTTCATTTATTTCTGCTCTGATCTTTATGATTTCTTTCTTTCTGCTAACTTTGGGTTTTGTTTGTTCTTCTTTATCTAGTTCCTTTAGGTGTAAAGTTAGGTTGTTTATTTGAGATATTACTTGTTTCTTGAGGTAGGCTTGTATAGTTATAGACTTCCCTCTTAGAACTGCTTTTGCTGCATCCTATAGGTTTTGGATCATCGTGTTTTCATTGTCATTTGCCTCTAGGTATTTTTTGATTTACTCTTTGATTTCTTCAGTGATCTCTTGGTTATTTAGTAATATATTGCTTAGCCTCCATGCGTTTACGTTTTTTACGTTTTCTTCCCTGTAATTCATTTCTGATCTCATAGCGTTGTGGTCAGAAAAGATGCTTGATATGATTTCAAGTTTCTTAAATTTACTGAGGCTTGATTTGTGGCCCCAGTTGTGATGTATCCTGGAGACTGATCCATGCGCACTTGAGAAGAAAGTGTAATCTGCTGTTTTTGGATGGAATGTCCTATAAATATCAGTTAAATCTATCTGGTCTGTTGTGTCATTTAAAGCTTGTGTTTCCTTATTTATTTTCATTTTCAATGATCTGTCCATTGGTGTAAGTGAGGTGTTAAACTTCCCCACTGTTATCATGTTACTGTCGATTTCGTCTTTTAGAGCTGTTAGCAGTTGCCTTACGTATTGAGGTGCTTCTATGTTGGGTGCATCTATATTTATAATTGTTATATCTTCTTCTTGGATTGATCCCCTGATCATTATGTAGTGTCCTTCCTTATCTCTTGTAACATTCTTTATTTTAAAGTCTATTTTATCTGATATGAGTATAGGTACTCCAGCTTTCTTTTGATTTCCATTTGCATGGAATATCTTTTTCCATCCCCTCACTTTCAGTCTGAATGTGTCCCTATGTCTGAAGTGGATCTCTTGTAGACAGCATATAAATGCGTCTTGTTTTTATATCCATTCAGCAAGCCTGTGTCTTTTGGTTGGAGCATTTAATCCATTCACGTTTAAGGTAAATATCGATATGTATGTTCCTATGACCATTTTCTTAATTGTTTTGGGTTTGTTTTTGTAGTTCCTTTTCTTCTCTTGTGTTTCCCACTTAGAGAAATTCCTTTAGCATTTGTTGTACAGCTGGTTTGGTGGGGCTGAATTCTGTTAGCTTTTGCTTGCCTGTAAAGCTTTTGATTTCTCCATCACATCTGAATGAGATCCTTGCCAGGTAGAGTAATCTTTGTTGTAGGTTCTTCCCTTTCATCACTTTAAGTGTATCATGCCACTCCTTTCTGGCTTGTAGAGTTTCTACTGAGAAATCAGCTGTTAATCTTATGGGAGTTCCCTTGTATGTTATTTGTCATTTTTCCCTTGCTGCTTTTAATAATCTTTCTTTGTCTTTAATTTTTGCCAGTTTGATTACTGTGTGTCTCGGCGTGTTTCTCCTTGGGTTTATCCTGTATGGAACTCTCTGCACTTCCTGGACTTGGGTGGCTATTTCCTTTCCCATATTAGGGAAGTTTTTGACTATAATCTCTCCAAATATTTTCTCTGGTCCTTTCTCTCTCTCTTCTCCTTCTGGTAGCCCTATAATGCGAATGTTACTGCATTTAATATTGTCCCATAGGTCTGTTAGGCTGTCTTCCTTTCTTTTCATTTTTTCTTCATTCTTGTCTGCAGCAGTGAATTCCACCATTCTGTCTTCCAGGTCACTTATCCATTGTTCTGCCTCAGTTATTCTGCTATTGATTCCTTGTAGTGTAGTTTTCATAGTTATTGTATTATTCATCTCTGTTTCTCTGTTCTTTAATTCTTCTAGGTCTTTGTTAAACATTTCTTGCATCTTCTCGATCTTTGCCTCCATTCTTTTTCTGTGGTCCTGGATGACCTTCACTATCATTATTCTGAATTCTTTTTCTGGAAGGTTGCCTGTCTCCACTTCATTTAGTTGTTTTTGTGGGGTTTTATCTTGTTCTTTCATCTGGTACATAGCCCTCTGCCTTTTCATTTTGTCTATCTTTCTGTGAATGTGCTTTTTTTCCCATAGGCTGCAGGATTGTAATTCTTCTTGCTTCTCTGGAGTTCTTATATGAGGAAGATTTCCTACATTTTTCACTATCCTACAAATTGGCTGAGTCAGATTTATATATAATTTATACAGGGATTTAAGTGTATTCATCCATAGATTTAATCAAGCTCATTTCCTGCCTATGTGAAGGAGAAAATTGAAAAGTACATATATGTAGGTAACTTTTATAGTATAAAGTGCAGCCTGTGAAACCTTAACAGTTTCTGTGTGGAAAAATGTTATAGTTTAACAAGTTAATTGGGGTAACATTAAAAGTTTGAGACTTTTTGCCTATTAAGATAAATTTGGTAAATTTAGTATAATTTGTTCCCTTACATATGCTTCCTAGATTTTATTAGTGTTCCTAATTATGATACTGTTTATTTGGGATACTGCTTCATAATTAGTTTTTCACAATCTAATTTAATAATTTTTTCCTCCATTAGAATGTGAAACATGTTGTAGAAGCATTCAAGAAGTGGCTGAAGGGGGAAGGAAAAAGTGCCACTACCTATCAGAAAAAAGCAAAACAAAACATGGGAAATACAACCACCAAATTCCGTAAAGCACTCATCAATGGTGATGAAAACCTGGCCTGCCAAATATATGAAAACAACCCTCAACTAAAAGAATCCCTTGATCCAAATACATCTTACGGGGAGCCCTACCAGCACAATACGCCATTACACTATGCTGCTAGACATGGAATGAATAGAATATTAGGGTAAGTATTACTGTAAAGCAATTGATAACAAGTTAGAGAAAGGAAAGAAAAAACCTGATCTTTAGAAAATATATGCATACATGTGTGCATGTTATGTGGTATTATAGTGAATTAAACTTTGTAGAATTGAATATGCATAAATTATTAAGTATGATTTTTTATTATGCCTAAATTAGACCAAAGGTTTCAGTAGTGAGGTTAGTTCACATATTATTTTTACTGTAAATACAATTTGATCCTCAGTATGTTTCATAGTATGAACTTTTTATAATAGTGTAGTTTTTAATTTACAACATTTCAATTCTAGAAAAGTACTTATCAACTCAAAAAATTGCAGGGAATTGTGCCCTAGGCAATTTAAGTTGAAAAACTAATGTGTTTACCTTACCTATTCATGATCAGATTTGAGTTTTCTTCTTTTAATGGGGTTCAGTTACTGGAAAAAACTTTTCTAAAAGCAAACCATTTCCTTGGAACTGAAAATACTAAGAAACTTAAAAAAAATCTCTTCAACAAGAAAGCATTAGTGGCAGCAAATATGTGAAGATTCTTCCTAATTACATGGTGTTTGCTAGCTTATAAGATGAAAGAAGCAAAGGATAGAAAAGTAATTCCAAAACAAATTTAGTCTTTAGAAGTAGATTATTCAGTTATGGAAGTCTGATGCTAGGAGACAAAGAAACACTTCTTTGCTTACGCAGTGAAATATAATTCTTCAACCAATATCCTGAGCACTTTAGAACTTGACAAAAAACTTTTCAGTCCTTTCTCTATTTCTTTTTATACAAATTTGTCGTTCAAAATAAGCTGCTCTTTTTGGTATCCCTGAATCATGCCATGTGTGTTGTCTGCCATGTTCATTGTGCTCTTTCTGCCAGGAGTATCCCACTCCTCTCAGCTTTCTCTTTCTTACCTAAATTTTAGCCTTCCTTCAAGGTCCTCGGCACACTTTATCTATCTTCTTAGCCTGTCACAACCCATAGGAACTTTAGTCTTTTTTGAACTTCTATGATTCTTTTTTGTTTGTTTGTATTACTTGTTTGGTATACACTATGTCATTGTATTTTATAATTTTGTGTATCTTCTCTTTGCCTACCTAAAGTACAGCTTTTTTAAAGGACCTTCTTAATACTTCTAGCATCTAGCATAGTATCTTACACAAAGTAAGTAGAAATATCATAAAATCATGGCACAGGAAATATCTTTATGATCAGGATTTGTGAATGACAAAAATTCCATAAATAATTTACGTTTTCCAGGCCTATGACTATCAAGTAGTTATTTTTGTAACCTCTTGAAAATAAAATAGGTATTTCTCTTTTTTTTTTTTTTTTTTTTTTTTGCAATACGCGGGCCTCTCACCGTTGTGGCCTCTCCCGCTGCGGAGCACAGGCTCCAGACGCGCAGGCCCAGCGGCCACGGTTCACAGGCCCAGCGGCTTCGCGGCACGTGGGATCCTCCTGGACCGGGGCACGAACCCGCGTCCCCTGCATCGGCAGGCGGACTCTCAGCCACTGCGCCACCAGGGAATCCCCTAAAATAGGTATTTTTTGACTTAAAAACAGGTATTTCTATAACCTCTCCTTTTTGCTTTTATTTTCATTTCTTGTAGAATACCCACTTAGAAGCCGCCTCCAACTCATATTGTTATACTTTTTCTTCCAAAACTGGGTCTTCCCTATGTTAATGACACTAACATATTGTACTAATAAAATAATGGCAAACACATTGAGGCCTTGCTATTTTCTTTTTTGTTTGTTTTGTTTTTATTTCCATTACTCTAGGAGGTGGATTATTAAAGAACTTGCTGTGATTTGTGTCAAAGAGTGTTCTTCTTATGTTTTCCTCTAAGAGTTTTATAGTGTCTGGTCTTACATTTAGGTCACTAATCCATTTTGAGTTTATTTTTGTGTATGGTGTTAGGGAGTGTTCTAATTTCATTCTTTTACATGTAGCTGTCCAGTTTTCCCAGTACCACTTATTGAAGAAACTGTCTTTTCTCCATTGTATATCCTTGCCTCCTTTGTCATAGATTAGTTGACCATAGGTGTGTGGGTTTATCTCTGGGCTTTCTATCTTGTTCCATTGATCTATATTTCTGTTTTTGTGCCAGAACCATATTGTCTTGATTACTGTAGCTTTGTAGTATAGTCTGAAGTCAGAGAGTCTCATTCCTCCAGCTCCGTTTTTTTCCCTCAAGACTGCTTTGGCTATTCGGGGTCTTTTGTGTCTCCATACAAATTTTAAGATTTTTTGTTCTAGTTCTGTAAAAAATGCCATTGATAATTTGATAGGGATTGCATTGAATCTGTAGATTGCTTTGGGAAGTATAGTTATCTTCACAATGTTGATTCTTTCAATCCAAGAACATGGTATATCTCTCCATCTGTTGGTATCATCTTTAATTTCTTTCATCAGTGTCTTATAGTTTTCTGCATACAGGTCTTTTGTCTCCCTAGGTAGGTTTATTTCTAGGTATTTTATTCTTTTTGTTGTAATGGTAAATGGGAGTGTTTCCGTAATTTCTCTTTCAGATTTTTCATCATTAGTGTATACGAATGCAAGAGATTTCTGTGCATTAATTTTGTATCCTGCAACTTTACCAAATTCATTGATTAGCTCTAGTAGTTTTCTGGTGGCATTTTCAGGATTCTCTATGCATAGTATCATGTAATCTGCAAACAGTGACAGTTTTACTTCTTCTTTTCCAATTTGTATTCCTTTTATTTCTTTTTCTTCTCTGATTGCCATCACTAGGACTTCTAAAACTATGTTGAATAATAGTGGTGAGAGTGGACATCCTTATCTTGTTCCTGATCTTAGAGGAAATGCTTTCAGTTTTTCACCATTGAGAATGATGTTTGCTGTGGGTTTGTCGTATATGGCCTTTATTATGTTGAGGCAGGTTCCCTCTATGCCCACTCTCTGGAGAATTTTTATCATAAATGGGTGTTGAATTTTGTCAAAAGTTTTTTCTGCATCTATTGAGATGATCATATGGTTTTTCTTGTTCAGTTCGTTCATATGGTGTATCACATTGATTGATTTGCATATACTGAAGAATCCTTGCATCCCTGGGATAAATCCCACTTGATCATGGTGTATGATCCTTTTAATGTGTTGCCGGATTCTGTTTGCTAGTATTTTGTTGAGGATTTTTGCATCTGTATTCATCAGTGATACTGGTCTGTAATTTTCTTTTTTTGTAGTATCTTTGTCTGGTTTGGGTATCAGGGTGATGGTGAGGCCTTACTATTTTCTAGGCACTATTAACAGTGCTCTACATGCATTGTCTCACTTAATCCTCATTACAGCTCTGTGAGTTCGTTAATCATCTGCATTTCAGAGGTGAGAAAACTGAAGCACGGAAAGATTAAGCAACTTGTCAGAACTCTGCAGCTTGTAAATGGTAAAGCTATTTGCCCAGGCAGATGACTGTAGGCTGTAGACTTTTCAACACTGTGATAACCTCTTATCTCTATAGTCAAATAAGCCTATATGTCAGGGCTGCCTAAAACACTTATTAGCAAAACAAATTAGTCACTCTGAACTTAAGTTTCCCTGTCTATAAAATAGATACACATGAAACTTGTGGGACAATTAATGTTTTATATGTCTCATGGTGCCTAGCATATAATATTATTACCTCTCATGTTTGTAACCCTAAATAACTTCCAATCATCTTTGACTTACTCCTTACTCTTCCTTTACCTAACCTGCTACTAATGCAAAGTTCACTAAGTCTTATCTCTTGGATTCTCTTCTTTGCATTCCCGTTGCCCCAAGCTTTGTTCACTCTTACCAACCCCTTCTTCCAATACTGAAAATACCTGACTCCTGAATGATCTTTTTACAAGTCTTTTTCTCCTATAATCTCATGTCCAGGTTAATCTTGCTAAAAGTATAGCCTTTTCAATGTTCTATCATGAGAAAACTGTAACTACACTACCATCTGCCTTATTCTATTTGGCTTCTGAAGCCAACTTTTCTATGCCCTAATTCTACCGATTCAGCCTAATCTCTCATTGTTCTCTAACATGATCATATCAGTCAATCTGGTTACTCTCCCTCTTGCTTTCCCCACTTTTAAAAATGCCACCCCCTTAGCTTTATTCCTGTTGGTCCTTGATTCTGAAATGTCTTCTTTCTTCTCTAATTTCTTGTCCTTTACGTCCTCCCTTGGTTTCTGTCTTTTCATGAATTCATTACCAACTATTCTGACCTGCAGTATTCTTTCTGTTCTCTGAAATTCCTACAACTTAGATTTTAAACCATCCAATTGTCATTAAACTCATCTCTTTGACTAGATTGTAAATATTACAAATACACTGCTACACAGTTAGTAATGCTCTCAATAGATTAACTCTTGATTACTTAATGTATTAAGGCTTTCTTTTTTTGAGTTGAACATTTTCAGTGAAATTATAAAACCGTTGCTTTAGCTTCTGAATATTGAACACTATAATAATATTTAATATCAAGTCTTGTTATGTGATTAATTAAAACTTGCTTAGAATACCAAGGTAAAATGTATTTAAATATTATTATTTCTAAGTAATATGTATATTTTAATATAAAAGAAATCAAGTAGCAAAATATATTCTAACTATTTATAGTATAATTTAAAATATACTTTATGAAATTAGGAAACATTGTATAAGAAAGTTATCTAATCCAGTGAGTCTTTTTTTTAATTTATTTTATTCAAGTGTAGTTGATTTACAGTGTTGTATTAATTTCTGCTGTACAGCAAAGTGATTCAGTTATGTGTTTATATATATATATATACACACACACACATTCTTTTTCATACTCCTTTCCATTATGGTTTATCACAGGATATTGAATATAGTTCCCTGTACTGTACAGTAAGACCTTGTTGTTTATCCATTCTGTATATACCAATTTGCATCTGCTAATCCCAAACTCCCACTCCTACCCTCTCCTACCCCCCACCCCCTTGGCAACCACCAGTCTATTCTGTGTCCCTGATTTTGTTTCTGTTTCCTGGATAGGTTCATTTGTGTAATATTTTAGATTCCACATATCATGATATCATATGGTATTTGTCTTTGTCTGTCTGACTTACTTACTTAGTATGGTAATCTCTAGGTCTATCCATGTTGCTGCATATGGCATTGTTTCTTTCTTTTTTATGGCTGAGCAGTATTTCATTGTGTATATGTACCGCATCTTCTTTATCCATTCATCTGTTGACATTTAGGTTGTTTCCATATGTAATCCAGTGAGTTTTAAAGTGTGTTCTGAGGACTCCTCGATCCTGAGACTCTTTCAAGGAGGTGCAGTAGGTCAAAACTATTTTTATACTAATTTTAAGATGTTATTTGCCTTTTTTTCACTGCGTTGACATTTGCAGTTGTAGTTCAAAAAGCAGAGGATAAAACTGCTGACGCCTTTAGATGAATCAAGGAAGTGGCACCAAACCTTACTAGTAATTGGATTCCTCTCTGCCGGGCTCTTGCTGTTTTTTTTCTTAAAAAAAAAAGCCGTTTCACTTAAAATGTCCTCAATGAAGCATTAAAATTACTAATTTTATTTAATCTCCATCCTCGATTACACATCTTCTTAATATTCTATGTGACAAATGTGAAGAATTCATAAATCACTTCTGCTGCTGTATGATGTTAGGTTTGAGAAATAGCACTTGTACTTTTGTTTGAGGTATGAGTTGAACTACTTATTTTTTCGTGAAACAACATTTTAAATTAACAACATTCAGACTGGGATACTGGCTGGCTGACATTTTTCTTGAAAATGTATGACATAAGTGAGCCTATCAATTCAAGGGAAAACTGAGAGTATTTGTTGCTAATGATAAAATTTGAGTTTTCAAGTGAATATTGGAATTTTGAAAACTTATATTTGCTGCCTTCAGCTTGATAGTTTCTCATTACTTAGGGACTTTTCTGAATAAGAGTGGTGGTGATATAAATTAATATGATTTTTTAAAATATTGTATAATGAAATGTGACAAAAATCTAGAAGCTCTGTGTAACTCACTGAATTAGTATTTTTCAGAAGATCAGTATATGGTTTTTTACAATTATGCATGGGTAAAAGATTTATTCAAAATGCAAGGTAGACCAATGGATTTTAATGTAATAGAGTACAAAAGTTCATTTCATAAGATATCATATTTTATATTGCAAGTAATCTTTAAGAAATGACCACTTGTTGAATTTTTAGCGTAGTATCAAATATGACTATTCACAGTTATTTGAAAAGGCTATTTTAAAATACTTCTCCCTTTTGTGATTATATAAGGCTGGATTTTTTTCATATGCTTGAACCCAAATGACACATATCACAACACATTGAATGCTATGAGAATCTGTCTGTCTTCTGTTAGCCAGATATTAAATAAAATTTGTAAACATGTAAAACAATGCCATTGTGCTCACTTAATTTTCAAAAAATGTATAGTTATTTTTTCATTTTAAGATATTAGGAATGTTAACTATGTAATGATATTAGGAATGTTAAATATGTAATGAGTTTATTTTTTTAATTAATAAATGTTTTAAAATATCTTTTAATTTTTAATATGATGAATATCTATATAATTCACATAAACAAAGTTCTTAGGAATCTTTTCATTTTTAAATTTTTATTGGGGTATACTTGATTTACAATGTTGTGTTTCTGCTGTACAGCAAAGTGAATGAGTTATACATGTACATATATCCACTCTTTTTTAGATTCTTTTCACATTACAGAGTATTGAGTAGAGTTCCCTGTAATATACAGTAGGTCCTTATTAGTTACCTATTTTATATATAGTAGTGTGTATATGTCCATCCCAATCTCCCAATAGGAATCTTCAGTAATTTTTAAAGTTGTGAAAGTTGTAAAAGTCTACTACCAAAAAGTTTAAAAATTGCTGATCTGATCAATATTCCTGGTTCCTCTAAGAAGGAATATATCTGTCTCCATCCTCTGGTTATCATTCTATTGAATGAGTATTTAAAGACCTAAAGAAAGGGTGACTATATATTCTCTTTTAATTACTGTTTTTATGATTTAGCCATATACTTCACACTTATATTTTTACTTTATACTTAACTTTCAACTTCAGCCTGAAGTGTTTGGTGTTTTCTTTTAATTTTTATTGGAGTATAGTTGCTTTATAATATTGTGTTAGTTTCTACTGTACAGCAAAGTGAATCAGCAATACGAATACATATATCCCCTCTTTTTTGAATTTCCTTCCCATTTAGGTACCACACAACATTGAATAGAGTTCCCTGGGCTATTATAGTAGGTTCTCATTAGTTATCTATTTTATACATAGTATCAATAGTGTATATATGTCAATCCCAGCCTCCCAATTCATCCCAGCCTGCCTTATCCCTTTAGTATCCATACATTTGTTCTCTATGTCTGTGTCTCTATTTCTGCTTTGTATATACGATTGTCTAAACCAATTTTTTCAGGTTCCACATATATGCTTTAATATACGATATTTGTTTTTCTCTTTCTGACTTACTTCACTCTGTATGAGTCTCTAGGTCCATCCATGTCTCTACAAATGACCCAGTTTTGTTCCTTTTTATGGCTGGGTAATATTCCATTGTATATATGTACCACATTTTCTTTATTTCATTCTTCTGTTGATGAACATTTAGGTTGCTTCCATGTCCTGGCTTTTGTAAATAGTGCTGCAGTGAACATTGGGGGTGCATGTGTCTATGCCCAGTAATGGGATTGCTGGGTTATATGGTAGTTCTGTTTTTCGTTTTTTAAGGAATCTCCCTACTGTTCTCCATAGTGGCTCTATCAATTTACATTCCCATCAACAGTGCAAGAGGCTTCCCTTTTCTCCACAACCTCTCCAGCATTTATTGTTTGTGGATTTTTTGATAATGGCCATTCTGACCAGTGTGAGGTGATACCTCATTGTAGTTTTCATTTGCATTGCTCAAATAATCAGTGATGTTGAGCATCTTTTCTTATGTTTGTTGGCCATCTGTATGTCTTCTTTGGAGCAATGTCTATTTAGGTTTTCCACCCATTTTTTGATTGGGTTTGTTTTTTTGATATTGAGCTGCATGAGCTGTTTGTATATTTGGAGATTAATGCTTTGTCAGTTGATTTGTTTGCAAATATATTCTCCCATTCTGAGGGTTATCTTTTCATGTTGTTTATGCTTTCCTTTGCTGTGCAAAGCTTTTTAAGTTTAATTAGGTCCCATTTCTTTATTTTTGTTTTTATTCTCATTATTCTAGGAGGTGGATCAAAAAAGATCTTGATGCAATTTATGTCAAAGAGTGTTCCGCCTATGTTTTCCTCTAAGAGTTTTATAGTGTCTGGCCTTTCATTTACGTCTTTAATCCATTTTGAGTTTATTTTTGTGTATGGTGTTAGGGAGTGTTCTAATTTCATTCTTTTACATGTAGCTGTCCAGTTTTCCCAGCACCACTTATTGAAGAGGCTGTCTTCACTCCATTGTATATACTGGCCTTCTTTGTCATAGATTAAGTGACCATAGGTGCATGGGTTTATCTCTGGGCTTTCTATCCTGAACCATTGATCTATATTTCTGTTTTTGTGCCAGCACTATACTGTCTTGATTATTGTAGCTTTGTAGTATAGTCTGAAGTCAGGGAGTCTGATTCCTCCAGCTCCATTTCTTTTCCTCAAGATTGCTTTTGCTATTCGAGGTCTTTTGTGTTTCTGTGCAAATTGTAAAATTTCTTGTTCTTTTCTATGAAAAATCCCATTGGTAATTTGATGGGGATTGCACTGAATCTGTAGATTGCTTTCGGTGTATAGTCATTTTCACAATATTGATTCTTCCAATCTAAGAACGTGATATATGTCTCCATCTGTGTCATCTTTGATTTCTTTCATTATTATCTTATAGTTTTCTGTGTACAGGTCTTCTGCCTCCTTAAGTAGGTTTATTCCTAGGTATTTTATTCTTTTTGTTGCAGCGGTAAATGGGATTGTTTCCTTAATTTCTCTTTCTGATCTTTCATTGTTAGTATATAGGAATACAAGAGATTTTTGTGTATTAATTTTGTATCCTGCAACTTTACTAAATTCATTAATTAGCTCTAGTAGTTTTTTGGTGGCATCTTCAGGATTTTCTATGTATAGTATCATGTCATCTGCAAACAGTTACACTTTTACTACTTCTTTGCCAATTTGGATTCCTTTTATTACTTTTTCTTCTCTGATTGCTGTGACTAGGACTTCCAATACTATGTTGAATAATAGTGGAGAGAGTGGGCACTCTTGTCTTGTTCGTGATTTTAGAGGAAATGCTTTCAGTTTTTTACCATTGACAATAATGTTTGCTGTGGGTTTGTCATATATGGCCTTTATTATGTTGAGGTAGGTTCCCTCTGCCCACTTTCTGGAGAGTTTTTATCATAAGTGGATGTTGAATTTTGTCAGAAGCTTTTTCTGCATCTATTGAGATGATCGTATGGTTTTTATTCTTCAATTTGTTAATATGGTGTATCACATTGATTGATTTGCATATATTGAAGAATCCTTGCCTCCCTGGTATAAACCCCACTTGATCGTGGTGTATGATTTTTTTAATGTGTTGCCGGATTCAGTTTGCTAGTATCTTGTTGAGGATTTTTGCATCTATGTTCATCAGTGATATTGGCTTGTAATTTTCTTTTTTTGTGATATCTTTGTCTGCTGTTGGTATCAGGGTGATGGTGGCCTCATAGAATGAGTTTGGGCACGTTCCATCCTGTGCAATTTTTTGGAAGAGTTTGAGAAGGATACGTATTAGCTCTTCTCTAAATGTTTGATAGAATTCACCTGTGAAACCGTCTGGTCGTGGACTGTTTGTTGGAAGATTTTTAATCACATTTTCAATTTCAGTATTTGTGATTGGTCTGTTCATATTTTCTATTTCTTCCTGGTCCAGTCTTGGAAGGTTGTAGTTTTTTAAGAATTTGTCCATTTCTTCCAGGTTGTCCATTTTATTGGCATATAGTTGCTTGTAGTAGTCTTTTATGATCCTTTGTATTTCTGTGGTGTCAGTTGTAACTTCTCCTTTTTCATTTTTAATTCTATTGATTTGAGTCTTCTCCCGTTTTTTCTTGATGAGTCTGGCTAATGGTTTATCAATTTTGTTTATCTTCTCAAAGAACCAAGTTTTAGTTTTATTGATCTTTGCTATCATTTCTTTCATTTTTTCTTCATTTATTTCTGATCTAATCTTTATGATTTCTTTTCTTCTGCTAACTCTGGGGTTTTTTTGTTCTTCTTTCCCGAATTGCTTTAGGTGTAAGGTTAGGTTGTTTATTTGAGATGTTTCTTGTTTCTTGAGGTAGGATTGTATTGCTATAAACTTCCCTCTTAGAACTGCTTTTGCTGCATCACATAGGTTTTGGGTCGTCGTGTTTTCATTGTCATTTGTCTCTAGGTATTTTTTTATGCCCTCTTTGATTTCTTCGGTGATCTCTTTGCTCTTTAGTAGCGTATTGTCTAGCCACCATGTATTTGTGTTTTTTACAGATTTTATCCTATAATTCATTTCTAATCTCATAGTGTTGTGGTTGAAAAAGATGCTTGATATGGTTTCAATTTTCTTAAATTTACCAAGGCTTGCTTTGTGACCCAAGGTGTGATCTACCCTGCGGAATGTTTTCTGTGCACTTGAGAAGAAAGTGAATCCTGCTACTTTTGGATAGAATGTCCTATAAATATCAGTTAAGTCTATCTGGTCCAATGTGTCATTAAGGCTTGTGTTTCCTTATTAATTTTCTGTCTGGATGATCTATCCATTGGTGTAAGTGGAGTGTTAAAATCCCCCACTATTTTTGTGTTAATGTTGATTTCCCTTTTTATGCCCATTAGGGTTTGCCTGATGTATTGAGGTGCTCCTATGTTGGGTGGATAAATATTTACAATTGCTATATCTTCTTCTTGGACTGTTCCCATAATCATTATGTAGTGTCCTTCCTTATCTCTTGTTAGTCTTCATTTTAAAGTCTATTTTGTCTGATATGAGTAATGCTACTCCATCTTTCTTTTGATTTCCATTTGCATGGAGTATCTTTTTCTGTCCCCTCACTTTCAGCCGGTATGTGTCCCTAGGTCTGCAGTGGATCTGCTGTAGACAACATATATTGGGTCTTGTTTTTGTATCCATTTATCCAGTCAGTGTCTTTTGATTGGAGCGTTTAATGCATTTACATGTAAGGTAATTATCAATATGTATGTTTCTATTACCATTTTCTTAATTGTTTTGGGTTTGTTTTTGTAGGTCTTTTTCTTCTCTTGAGTTTCCTACCTCGAGAAGTTCTTTTAGCATTTGTTGCAAAGCTGGTCTGGTGTTCGTGAATTCTCTTAGCTTTTGCTTGTCTGTAAAGCTTTTGATCTCTCCATCAAATCTGAATGAGAACCTTGTTGGGTAGAGTAATCTTGGTTGTAGTTTTTTCCCTTTCATCACTTTAATTATATCCTGCCACTCGCTTCTTGCCTGCAGCGTTTTTGCTGAAAGATCAGCTGATAACCTTATGGAGATTCCCTTGTATGTTATTTGTTGCTTTTCCCTTGCTGCTTTTAATATTTTTTCTATGTATTTAATTTTTGTTAGCTTGGTTAATCGTGTCTCGTCTTGTTTCTCCTTGGGTTTATCCTGTCCGGGACTCTGCGCTTCATGGACTTGATTGACTGTTTCCTTCCCCATGTTAGGGAAGTTTTCCACTATAATCTCTTCACATATTTTCTCAGATGCTTTCTCTTTTTCCTCTGGGACCCCTATAATTGAAATGTTGGTGCGTTAATGTTGTCCCAGAGGTCCCTGTGACTGTCTTCAATTCTTTTCATTCTTTTTTCTTTATTTTGGTCTGCAGTAGTTATTTCCACTATTTTATCTTCCAGGTCACTTATCCTTTCTTCCACCTCGGTTGTTCTGCTGTTGATTCCTTCTAGTGTATTTTAAATTTCATTTATTGTGTTGTTCATCACTGTTCATTTGTTCTTTAGTTCTTCTAGATCCTTGTTAAATATTTCTTGTATTTTCTCCATTCTATTTTCAAGATTTTGGATCATCATTTCTACCATTACTCTGAATTCTTTTTCAGGTAGATTGCCTATTTCCTCTTCATTCATTTTGTTGTGGGTTTTTATCTTGCTCTTTTGTCTGCAACATATTTCTCTGTCTTCTCATTTTTTACTAACTTACTGTGTTTTGTCTCCTTTTGTCAGGCTGCAGGGTTGTAGTTCCTCTTGCTTCTGGTGTCTGCCCCCAGTGGGCGAGGTTGGTCCAGTGGCTTGTGTAGGCTTCCTGGTGGCGGGGACTGTGTTCTGGTGGGCGGAGCTGGATCTTGTCCCTCTGTTGGGCAGGGCCACGTCAAGTGGTGTGTTTTGGGGTGTCTGTGGGCTTAATACGACTTTAGACACCTGTCTCTGGTGTTTTCTTTGTTCTTAATTGTTTGGAGATCAGTGGCTCATAATTTCTTTATTAAAGCCTTTAAGATCCTATACTAGAATCAGAAATTACCTTATTGCTCTCCTTTACTAAGAATAAGCAACTGTCATCTCTTTAATCTGTGTATCTTTTGTTTTTCAAAATTTATTTACGTAGTACAGAGAAAATGACAAATCATGATTATTTTAAATGATTAGTTGATTTTGGAATTAAATTACTCTTCTTAACACTATGTCATATAGAATAAGGATAAATAGCATTTACGCATCATCATTAAGTAAAATACCAACTCTGTTTTAACTATTTGTGTTTTAGATAGCTTCAGTTATTTCACCATGTGTAACCTTGCTTAAACTTTCTAACAGATTGATGGCCATTATTTTCTCATGCTGCCTTATGTAATCTGGCATACCTGCCTGCTAGCTTCAGTATAGACCCTGGCTAAGCTTGCCTAGATTCCTGACACATGACATATATGGGTATACAAAGGAATATACCTAGCCAGAGACAAAATACTTTAGTTCCCATAAAGTAAATTACCCATTTGCAGTAAGGCCTTATTTTATCCCCATTTCCTTTAGCTTTATGGTACCTGCAACAGCAGGCATCACTTTCCCCTCTTCTCAGGCAGAATAATACAGCAAAAGAAGGGTAGTTTACAGTTTAGGAGCTAGTTTGCCTCTGTATCTCTCTGAACCTAGTTTACATTATACCATATCACAGTGCTTCTTTCATGGGAAACTAAATTCATATTCATAAATAGTTACTACTTAATGTAGCAAAAAGACTGTTTAGACTTTGGAGTCAGCATGTTCTAGTTTGGATATACAGTTCATTATTTGTAGCTTCTTAGGAAAGTCATGTATAAAATGGGGAATTAGAGTGCTTATTCCTTAGATTTTACAGGGTAGCTTCTTGTGCTTCCTTGGAAATAAAAGGAGCCTGTCTTTTGGTATAAGTAAAATATAAAATCTTTATTAAAGCATGTCTTTATCAAAGCATATGTTAATACTAAACTTTGAGAATTAAAATAGAGTTTCCAGTTATTGATATCTATTTTTTTGACTCATGTTTCAGGAGTTATTAAATTCTTTTAAATTGTTCAATGCAGTTCTTTTCTCCTAACCTCCCTTGTATGCAAACACTATAAGGGCAGGGAGTTAATCTGTTTTCTTAACAATATGCCTAACTTCTAAAATAGTACCTGGCAAACAACGACTGCTCAAAAATAATGTTGCATGGAAGAAAAGTTTTAAAAGCAACTGAAAGTGTATGTGTATGTTAAGTGACTGGGAGGATAAGAGTGTTATGGCAAGAAACTGAGGCCCTAAGAGAGAAGACTGTTATTTTGGGGGGAGCTCAACTGAATATGATATAATGATGAAATATGCAAGAGAAATGGGACTCTGAGAAGTTAGAATATGGTCTAAAGGTCACATTAGACAGGGTGAAAGAGAATTAAGAATTATCACAGAAATGATAGTAGAAGCCCTTTGAGAGAAACCATGATTCTGCTACCACAGTCTATTATTTGGGTTCTGATAAAAGTTTACAGCTTACAAAGTGTATTCATAGAAACCATTGAAAGATAAGTGACTTTAAGAGTAGATGTGCTCTCTGAAAGGAGGGAATGTGTATGGAGAAGTAAATAGATTCAGGAAGTGAATTTGCTTCCAGTAAGGGGATAGGAAAGTGAAGCCATCTTCATGGGTAAAAGATTGTACTGAAAAAAATTAAGAGGTCTGTTAAAAAGATGTGTAGTAGGGCTTCCCTGGTGGCGCAGTGGTTGATAGCCCGCCTGCCGATGCAGGGGACACGAGTTCGTGCCCCGGTCCGGGAGGATCCCACATGCCGCGGAGTGGCTGGGCCCGTGAGCCATGGCCGCTGAGCCTGCATGTCCGGAGCCTGTGCTCCGCAACGGGAGAGGCCATGGCAGTGAGAGGCCCGCGTGCCGCAAAAAAAAAAAAGTGTAGTTATGGAAACCGAGGTGATACAGAGGTCAGGATATAAATGGATTATTAGTAGTTTCAGATTAAAAACAAGAATTGAGGACAGTGATAAGAATTTAGCTCTTAGGAAGTTCTTAGTGATGTGAAAGAGTGCAATTTTAGTACAGTGATCAGAATAGGGTCATACTGAAGTGGAGATTAAATGTAGAAGAAATATAGGTAGCAGATATAAACTGACTGTTTGATATTTAACAGTGAAAGAATCTAGAAAAACAGATGGCTTCTGGATGGGTTATTAGGATCAAATGAAAGGGATTTTTTTTTCCAGGTTAATGTTTTCCTTATTCCATCTTCCTGCCAATTATCTCCTGTCCTTGTTCCAGAATTAACCTTATATGCAAATAGTAAAATATACTTCATACTTACTGGCATAGTTATAGAAAGGTGCCTATCTAAAACTTACATATCAATTATAAATTTATAGTTCTGTTTATTCATTCATGTAAATTAAAGAAGGTACTACTTTTTAAATTAAACATAATAAAAAAGTAGTAATATGAATCAATAAAATTAGAATATCCGGCTTTACAGTT
Organism: Stenella coeruleoalba; assembly: GCF_951394435.1. NCBI lineage: Eukaryota > Metazoa > Chordata > Mammalia > Artiodactyla > Delphinidae > Stenella > Stenella coeruleoalba. The sequence continues at coordinate 49,749,423 of NC_137155.1, read as the reverse complement.
TTAGTACAAAATATTATGCAGGTATTGTACTATGTCTAATAAATTTGAGAATCTTTCCTGAATAAATATGTATAAAGAAGCTATTTTAATACTTTAACTTCAGAATAATAACGTTTGTTTGGTTTGATTAATCAGAGTCTGGCAGATTGGGTATAAGAACATTTGCAAAATTATCACACTATCTCTTCCCTCTATTGGGGAGGATCTAGAATTGTTTAATGAGAGAGAGATTGATAGAGAAAGAGAGCTTTCTCCATATCAGCTGACATCCTTCCAACTTGTATTAAATTCCGTGCTGATAATTCCTTGTATTAAATTCCATGGTTTGTTTCTCTCCTGAACAAACTAAAAGAGAAAATAAATGATATATTGGAAATAGTGATAGGAAAGGCTAAATAAATGTGGTTGTACAGAATCTTATAGACTCTGAATTAATTTTAATAATTTATTTCTAAATTAAATTTTTAAGAATATGAAATCTTTTTTATTCTTAATAATGCCTCTTAGAAGAAGTTTTAATCTTGAACACATTTTTAGAGTATTGTCTAGATTTTTGTTATTCATTATAATCCACTATAATTCAACCATTATAAATACAGGGAGATATCACTGAGAATATTATCATCAGTTGTTGACTTAGGGAAAATATTTTTCCTTTTTTTTTCTTTTAAACTATGAAGCAACATTATGGTTATATAAATAAATAAAACTATTCACATTCCTGCCTCCCTTAAACAACTGTTAGAATTATTCCTTGTTCCCTTCTAGTTTTAGCTATAAGTGTTCATAGATAGACTTTTCAATGACTTTATAATTTTCTATTGTATAGAAAGACCATGATTTATGTTTCCCATTTTTCCTATAACCAGACATTTAAGTTACTACAGATTTTTCTATTCAAAATAACAGTATATTGAATGTCATTGTTCCTATTGATTTTTATTCTTTAAGTTATTTCCTTTAGGATAAATTCCAGGAGTAGGTTTACTTGGTCAAAGACTATCAACCATATATTAGTTGGTTATATATATTACATATATTAGGTATATATTTATGTTGATTATATATATAATATATATGTTAGCTATTATGTAACTTGTGTAAGATCATATAGCTAAAAAGTGACAGAACTGGGATTAGAGTCTGGCAGTCTGTACTAGATACCATGTTCTTGACCAGTCGGCTACACTGCTGGCTTGAGAGAGCTACAATTCTATCTTAATATATTCCCAATAAAAGTAATATTCATTCAGTTCATCTATCAAAATTATAGCAAGAGTCTGCTCTGTGTCTGACACTGTATTGGGGATTCAAGAAAGAACAGGATATAGACCCTGCCATAGAAGGCTGTAAACCAAGTGGGAGAAGGGAAAAGATATGTAAGAAAGTAACTATGATACAATGTAATGAATTATATAATTAGAATATTATAGGAAGACAAAGAAGGTAATGACCAAATGCCACTGGAGGAGGCCGCCTTGTGTAAAGAGGCTTCTAAGTAGGGCTGGGTTTGTTTAGATGGCTAGGTCAGGTCTTGGGGAACCAAAGAGCAGAGCAAGCAATGAAGAGCCTACAAATGTACTGCAGGGGTCAGAATGCCATAAAGGCTATGTAGGACTGTAGAGAAAATATGCACAGTTAGGGTTTTCTGAGCAAATTTTATCAGAACTTGGGACCTGGGCTTAAAAGACAAGCCTTGGAAGTTAAACTTTGACTGAGTAGAGATTGAGAACTCCAGAGAGGTTTACCTCTCAGGAGATACATGTTTACATTTGAATAAGGTGTGGATGAGACCTAAGACCATTGAGATGTTCCCTAAGTTGTAAGACTCAGAGATGCTAGTCTTATCTTCTGCCCAGAAACATATTTTACATTCCAAACCATAAGAACCCAGGATCTTCCCTAGGACAATTTGTTCACACTCAAGGATAGGTTCCCCCACTCTGACACCCCCCCACCCGCTTCTCTCCCCACCTCCCCCCATCTCCAGAGGGGAGGAGGTCTGCTATACAAGCCTTCCAGAGTCTTATTTTTGCAGCTAATTGCTTTATTAACTTCCTATTGTTGCTGTAACAAATTACCACAAACTTGGTGACTTAACGCAAATTTACTATCTTAAAGCTCTGGAGATCAGAAGTCTCAAATGGTTTCACTGGATTAAACTCAAGGTTTTGGCAGAGCTGTATTCCTTCTGCAGGCTCCTGGGTAGAATCCCTTACCTTACCTTTTCCAGTTTCCAAAAGCTGCCTGCACTTCTTGGCTTGTGACCCCTTCTACCATTTTTAAAGACAGAAGCATAGCATCTTCGAATATCTCTCTGATTCTCACCCTCCTGTTTTTCTCTTCTAAGGACTCAAGATTACATTGGGCCCACCTGGATAATCTAGGATAATTTCCCAATGTCAAGAACCTTAACTTAATCTTATCTGCGAAGTCCCTTTTACCGTGTAAGGTAACATATTCACAGGTTCCAGGAATTAGGACATAAACCTCTTTGGGGTGGGGACATTAGTCTGCCTGTCACATTCGCCCACAGTGCAGACCCCAGTACATGTATTGTACTGTGATGTCTGATCGGGCTTGGATTGCATTACCCCAGTGGTAAGAGTTGGGTTATGAGGGACTGGCATGGTTATTATAAGTAATAATATTTCATTTGTTTCTGCTTCAGAGACTTCATGTCTTACTTTCAGGCTAGTTTTGAAGGGCTATATTGCCGAGCTGTGTAGAATCTTGAATTATAAAAACAGGAAATATGCAGAGTTGTTCTGAAAGTCGTCTGGGACCTTCTACTACTTTAGGACAACTTACTCAGCCTTTTTCTGATAAGAGCGTTCCACCTTGGCTAACTCATTCAAATTGAAAAGCCCATCCTAGTTCCTTTTTGGTCAGGGTTTTTGTTTTTTCTTGTTCTAAGCTGAAACTAACCTAAAAACAATTCAGATGAATCTAGGATTTAAGAGTTTGACTCTGCTTCCTTCCCATTGCTCTTCTGCACTTGGACATAGGAACGCAAATGATACCAGCCCTCCGCAGTAAATGTGATTCATCTTCAGATATGGGACTGTATGCCCATTTCATAGTGTATTTGTGTTTTTTAGTACAGGCTGACTGTATTTTAGTAGGTTTTATCCAACTCATTTTCCAGTATCCTATTATGGCCACTGAACTGGCTCAAATATTAATCCATTGACCCTAGCTCAAGGATGTAGTGGATGCTAGGCATGGATGCTAGGCACAACTCTCAGATCTGGGTTTGGCAGTAGCTAAGGCAGCTCACCTAGACCTACCGTTGGTAAGGGCTGCCACCTTGGAATTAGATCTTTTTCTCCCAGAACTAACCATAGCTTACTCCCCTCAAAAAGTATTACACCGTGTAATATGTGCCTTATTCTTTCAAAGCCTAGCCAAAGACTTAGGTAGAGAAATTTTTCCTAGATTTAACATTTAACATTCCCACTAGCTCCCAGACTTATGCATTGCTTGCTTCGCTTATATTGTCACCATCCTTATTAAGTAAATATGTACTCAAGAAAAAAAATAGAGCAGAGCAATAAACAAAAAAAATTGGTGTGGTATGTTTAATACTGTACCTAAGGCATTTATGTTAATTGACATATTAGTCTGTAAGTGGCTCTTTCGGTTCCTTTCCTTCTTCCTCCCCTTCCTTTTATCTTCCTTGTTTCTTCACTTCTCTTTCATTTTCCTTTTCCTTACCTTTCTTTTTTCTTCCTATGCCTTTTTCTCTTTAATTAGCAAATACTGTAAAGATATGCAACTTTGGTTTTTGGGTATTATTATTCTAGAATGGAGTTTTTTATAACTAAGGATTAGTCATTCAATGTATTTTGAAACAGTGCTTCAATAGAAATTGGATTAGCAGCTTAAAAGTAGAGGTTACCTTTTAAATGTATCTTCTGTGTACTATTTCAAGGTAGGAAAAAACTGATTTTCATCCTTTTCCTTTACCATTTTAGGACCTTTCTTTTTGGTAGAGATGGAAATCCAAATAAACGGAATGTGCACAATGAAACATCTATGCATTTGTTATGTATGGGCCCTCAAATTATGATATCGGAAGGAGCCCTTCATCCTCGCTTAGCACGCCCCGCGGAAGATGATTTTAGAAGAGCAGACTGTCTGCAGATGATTTTAAGATGGAAAGGAGCAAAACTTGACCAAGGCGAATATGAGAGAGCAGCTGTTGATGCAGTTGATAACAAAAAGAACACACCCCTGCACTATGCTGCTGCCTCAGGGATGAAAACCTGTGTAGAGGTAAAACTTTGTTGGTGTTTTTTTTTTTAATATTCTGCATGGTAAAATCTGTGTCTTGGTAATGTGTAATAATCAGTTTTGTTTTACTTATCTTAACAGTTAATTTAGCTAGTCATTTCTGTCCCTTTTGTGGTTCTAAAAGAATCAGGAGCCCTTGTTTTAGGGAAAACAAACCCATAAACATTCATCCTTGGAAATAAAATGGAATTAGGAGCAATTGAAAATTTGCTAACATTCCTGAAGATAACAGTCATCATACAAACTCTATCATATTGAGAGTAATAGTTTTAGTAGAGATATGTTTTACATTTTTTGCTTATTTTTAGAAGCCAACTTATAAAATTTATACATTTGGCAAATCTTGACAAGTGGGACCTTTAGCTATATATAGAATTGATCAGTTCCCTAAGCAATTGATAAATATTAATGAATACATTTATTGGGGTCTTTTAAAAACATATATATATTAAAATGTGCTGGTTTTTTCTGTGTAGTCTGCATTAAAGTGCCTGAATACTATATTGTAATTGAGTTTTTCCATATATGTTTTTCATATATATATAAATATCTAACAACAGGCTTAGATAAAATCAACCATATAGTGTAGGATCTTAACTAAGCTAAGAAATCATTACTCTTTGTACTGTCATCACTACTCTACATACAGAAGAACAGGTTTCTCTCAGCTATGTAGAGGTCAGTCCATACATAATTCTTAGAAGTTCTTTTGTATAGATGTACTTAAGTTTCAGTGGGGAGAATTATAGATTGAATCACAGAGTATCCAGTTACCAAAAATGTAGGACTTTATTGGAAAATCAGTGATCCAGATTAAATATATATTAATCAGATTAAAATACATATCTGAAAATTTAGTATTTCCTTAATATTATTCATCTATATAAACTTTATATTTCTAAATTGATAAATATACCAAAAAACATGAAGGTCCTTCATTTTCTTACTCGTGATAAAAGGTTATGGCCATTTAGGGACTTCCCTGGTGGCACAGTGGTTAAGAATCCTCCTGCCAATGCAGGGGGCACAGGTTCAGTCTCTGCTCCAGGAAGATCCCACATACTGCGGAGTAACTAAGCCCATGTGCCACAACTACTGAGCCTGCGCTCTAGAGACCGCAAGCCACAACTACTGAGCCCACACACCAAAACTACTGAAGCCCGCACACCCTAGAGCCTGCGTGCTGCAACTACTGAAGCCCCCGAGCTCTAGGGCCCGCGTGCAACAACTGCTGAGCCCATGTGCTGCAACTACTGAAGCCCGTGCGACTAGAGCCTGTGCTCCTCAACAAGAGAAGCCACTGCAGTGAGAAGCCCACACACTGCAACAAAGAGTAGCCCCCACTCGCTACAACTAGAGAAAGCCGGCGTGCAGCGAAGAAGACCCACTGCAGCCAAAAATAAATCTAAAAAAAAAAAAAAGGTTATGGCCATTTATATGATTTCTTTAGTGTATCTGAAGTGTCAGTTATTTTCACTTCTAGAACCTTTCTGATCTTATCTTGTGTGTATTGCTGTTGTTTGTGATACTTACTAATCTTTTAGAATCTTTGTCATTTCATCTCTTGGGTTTGTGTCACCTTTGCCCACTAGTTAATTAGTGACAGTCATTAACTTGAAACTAATTTTAAGCTTTGCTTTCTAACTTTGATTCACGGTGTGGTGGAAGGATGTTCTAGGATTTTGCGGGAGGGAGGCTATGGGCAGAATTCCTGAAGGCTTTTTACACAAGTCTTTTTGTATATTGTTCTATGCCCACTTCTTATGAAAGAATCACTGCCTATAGTGACTCATCATTGTTGACGGCACTGCATCATATTTCTCAAGTGAATTAGAGTAGAAAGTATCTTATTCTTGATCGTAATAGTAATGCTCTTAAACTGCTGCTTTAATATCTTGCTTCCAAAAATTCTCTATAAGCATTGCTTTAGTAGTTGTTCATTTTGAAGTATGTTTGCAATGACATGTTATTAAATTATTTTTAAAAACTGAATGTGGTGTTTTTACCAACATTGTTTTTTGCTCAGTGAAGGAAATTAGTACCAGGTTTATTCTGAACTGACAGGCCTGATGATTTGCTTGGTGTGAATGTATGTGTAAGTTTTAACTGTTTGATCTGTCAGCAAATCACTTTATACAAACCACACCATTTAATGACTGTTTTCATTTTTTTGTGTTCAGAAGAGCTCTTTGACTTAATGTAAAACACCTCAAATAGAGCCCTATAAATACCTTCATTGCATTTATTCTAGTTGTCATCAACAGATTTTAGCACATCATTTTACCCATATAAAGCTATCTTAAATCTCTTATATATACTTGACTGTATACCCAGCCTTAGGTCTTAAATGACTTTTGATAATGTTTACTGTTCATTAAACCAGAAGAGTTTCACAGGGAAGTGTACATTAATTTCCAGAGGCCTTATGTTTTCTAGTTCTAGTGAGTAAAGCAAATACATTGAAATACATAACCTACTATATAACTGTACTTCTTAGAGAATTAGTCCTCAAGTGTCTTAGTGTTTGTATAAGGTCTTCTAACATTCACTGTGCTCATTGGTACCAAGTATGATATAAAGGGTTTGGGTTGAGTAAAAGACTGTTATCAGATATTTACTAATTTTTTTCATTAAGCTAAGCTATCATAGTATGGTATATAGGGCACTGGTTTCTAGTCTTGGTCCTCACAGAGACTGTCTGTAAGACCTTGAGCGAATCACTCAACTTCTTTGAGATTATCAGTGTCAACCATCCAATAGGAAACTATCACAGTTATCTCAAAAGACCCCTTTTAGTGCTAATTTTCTCTTAATCTGTGATTGCAGTAAAATATATCCCATTTTCAGTGTCTAGCCTTTGAGTTTAAATTGATTATTTTACTCCATGGTTAAGGCCAAGCTATTTTTTTTAACTCTTGAGGACATATCTATGGAAATACGTCTTTTCTAGTTGTTGATGTTTTTCTCTCTGTGTGTTTATTTAAGGACAGAGCTGATAAAGTCAACAGCAGACAATTTCATATGTGCATTTAAACACATACTTTCCTATGGCTTATTATTTTGAACCATATAAATGAAATGTTTAAAAACTTCCCCTTCTCTCTGTAATAATTGTGTTCCATAGTCAGCTAAAGGGACGCACACATACACACACAGAACATAACATAAAAGTATCCTTTTTTTAAATTTATTTATTTTATTTATTTTTGGCTGCATTGGGTCTTTGTTGCTGTGGGCAGGCTTTCTTTAGTTGCGGTGAGTGGGGGACACCCCCCATCGCTGCCCGCTGTGTGTGGGGGCGCCTGGGACCCTTGCTGCGGTGGCCTCTCCCCCTGCAGAGCATGGGCTCCAGGCGCACAGGCTTCAGTAGCTGTGGCTCGCCAGCTCTAGAGCACAGGCTCAGCAGCCGCAGTGCACGGGCCTAGCCGTTCCCTGGCATGTGGGATCTTCCCGGACCAGGGATTTCTGAGGTCCAGCTCTGTGCAGGTGAAAGGTCCCGCGGGGGTCCTGTTTTCTGCTTCCTAGTCTGGGAGAAGAGAGTGTCTGGATCTCTTCAGGGAAATGCAGGAGGTTCAGCAGCCACAGGAGGACAGGGTAGAGGGAAGACTGAATCTAAACGCCTCCCTCCTTTTTCTCTTGTGCTGCTGGCTGCTGCCTCATGCTTTTGCCTCTCTTTCTATCTCTCAGAAGTTGTGCTGAGAGATAAAAACATAGGCCAGAAAAGGGATGCACCCTGGACTGGTGTTTGTGGTGTGTGTGTGTGACTGGTGTTTGTGGTGTGTGTGTGTGTGTGTGTGTGTCCCAGAGGCTGGAACCACAGTTCCTCTGTTGAACCCTGGAGGCGGCCCAGTTCCTGATTGGTGGTTACCATGGAGACCCACCTAAGCCTCTTTCACCTGAGCTGTATTATCTGAAGAGGGGGGCTCTCTGACCTGACAGTCACCTGAGAAGATCAGGGGGTGAGAGAGAGCCTGTGTCCAGATGGCATTCTCTGCCCTGTCCTCCCCCAGCAGGCACTTGGGGTGGCACAAACTGGGGGTGCCAGACCATGCTCGCTGCACCCTCTGTAGAGCCCTAGGTGGACCTGCTCAGGGCAGATGTTTTCAGCTACTTGGTGAATGGTTCCTGGCCAGAACCCACTCTTTCTACCCCCTCCCTCCACCAGGAGAGGGGTGATTCAGGAGCAGAGGGCAGGGGCCTTCACCTTTAATCACCACACCCTCACCTGTCCTCTTTGCTAATCGAAATTCTCTCCTTCCCTCAAGTCAAGCTCAAGTGCAGAAAGTTCTTCTGATGTTCTGGAGGAGGGGCGAGACTAAGGAAATAATCCAGGGAGAGGAGGAAAGATGGACTGTGATTATTGAGTTTGAGGTATTTGAGCTAACATGAGGGGCTGGCAGGAGGCCTCCTGTTGCTCTTCTCCCAAATCCCACATTCACATATGGGCCTTCTGCCTGTCTCTGTGCTCTGGGCACTGTCACTTGCAGACTATGCTGGCTTCGGGCCCATGTGGGCCAGACTGCCCCTAACAGACATCAGAAACCGATGCATGCTGCCTTGTGGGGGGCCTCAGGGGTACTCGAGTGGGCACTAAGCTGCATTGTAATAGACCTCAAGTGATGCTGCACCAGGTACCAGGTGGTAGGGTGACTTCTGGATACACCTTGTCCTGATTGTATTGAAAATAAAGCAGAAGGCATCGCCAAGAAGAAATTAAACCATGCCTGATGAGCTGCCTCACACTGCTTACCCGCCTGCCTGCGTGTTTTGACTGTGTTCCTGGGTGAAACGCCACTTTGCGCTTCCTCTGTGGCTGGTTCCATTAGGCATATCTGCTGTCCCTCCTCATCCAGCTGCTCAAGCAGGGGTCTTGAGTCAGGAGCTGGACCATATACCTCTCTTGACGAGTTCACAGCCCAACAGTCCCAAAGATTGAGAAGGTCTCTTGGGGACGGGAGACTCCCATGTTTTGAGGAGCTGAAGTTGACCTCCTCACACTCACAGTTCCCTGGTGGCCTCCACCCCAGGACCAGCTAAGGCCAGAGCAGCCTGGGGCAGGTAGCCAGGAGTCCCCACCTCTGAGCATCCCACCTCTATCCTGACACAAGGGCAGAAATTCCAAGGCATTTCCATGCTGGGGAGAAGGGAAGAGTGGGATGAGAAGGCTTTGCTCTCCCTTTGGGAAAGTTGCTAAAAAGTGACGAGAAGAGGTCAGTGACTAAGTCACAAATTCGTTCATGCAGCACGTATGTCTAGAGCACTGTTGTGTGCAGGCATACCAGTTGCTGGCTGAGGGTGTGTGATCCCATTCCCCTCCCCCTCGCTCCACACTTCCCAGCCAAGCCCCCGTGAGGCTGGGTCAGATGAGCAGAAGGTGGAATTCTTGTAGGAGAGTGGGGAGCAGAGACAATATTAGGGTTCAGAGCTAAATGCCTTTATCTTCCTGCTGTATAATCTTGGGTCCACCACAGACCATTCTATTTGAATGAAAAAATTCATCCCGTGGATTAGTCTTAAAACCTCACCCTCAAACACACACGTGCACGCATGCACACACACAACGCACACACACACGCAATTAATGTAAAAGAGATCATGCCAGTTCTGAGCCATCAAAGGCAGATCCCTCTGCAGCAGTGTGCTAAGGACTCCTGACCTGTGACTTTGGGGAACATGCACCTAGATGACCAGGTTCTTAGCATCCTCCCTCTCGACACAGCTGGCCCCTTCCCTGTACTTTTCAGTGATGCCTTCAACCAGGAGAGGGGGATCATCTCCTCTCTCCTCCCTCCCCCACCTGCTGCCTTGACACCACAAAGAGGGCTCGTTGTTTGTGTTGACTGCCCATTTCTTTTCATCTGTTAACCTGTGGAGGCTTTGTGATTATCCACACTGAGTGTGAGTTTGTACTGGGGAGAGAAGGTGGTTGTGTTTTTTTTCTCTCATTCCACATCAGTGGAGGTTGTCAAAGCATAGGTAAATATTCAGCAACCATTCAAATGGAGAAACACCAATGGGGCCCGTGACATTGCCTCACAAATGGTGTTTGATTAATAAATTGGAGATGTGGAATTGCGAAGCCATTGCTGCAGGGCTGGATTAAAAACATCTTAATCATAGAGTTCTTTTGGGAACTTGCAGGTGTGACAGTATCAGTGGCTAAATATTTTATATATATATGTATATACATATATATACATTTTTATATATATGTATATACATATACATATATATATATGGAATATCTAGCCCTGAAGTTTCTTATGTTATATTGCTGCCTAGTTGACAGTGGACGTTCCAACAGTCTCTCAAATTCATTGTTTCCAAAACTGTACTCAGTCTTCTCTACCAGGTCCTCCTCTTGACTGCCTTATTCCTATTAATGATGCTACCGTTATCCCCATATCTAGTCTTGATACCTGGATTTACCTTGGGACTGTTTTTGTTTTGTTTTGTTTTGTTTTTGCGGCAAACTTATGCCACTCATTTGCAGAACAGAACTCTTCCTTGCCGCTTTTGGCCAGCCCCTTCTTTTTATCTCTGTTGGCCACCTTCTAACAACAGGTGCTTATATCAGATCCTCACTTTGTATTTTTCAGAACTTCCTTGAGTAGGAAAATCTGGAGTTTCACAAATATTTATCATTCAAAATTATTTATGAGATAAAAGTAACACAAAGAGGAGTGGGCTGCAATTGTTTGAAAATTAGAAATGCTTATATGTTGAACATTTATTAAGGCAAACTATAATTAAAGCCCCTTTAATTTTAATTTTTTCATATTTCAAAGAATTATTTCAAGAGTAAGCAAACTTTTTTCTGTGAAAGCCCATATATTTTAGGCAACTGCTCAACTATGCTACAGTATCCTGAAAGCAGCCATAGACAGTGTATAAGTGAGCATGGCAGTGTTCCATTAAAACTTTGTTTATGGACATTCCCACTTGAATTTCTTATAATTTTCACATATCACGAAATAATCTTTTGATTCCTTTCAACCATTTTTAAATGTAAAAATAGTTTTTAGTTTGTGGGCTATACAGGAACAGGCAGCAGGCTAGATTTGGCTCACAGGCCTTAGTTTGCAGTGGACCCCTGCATTATGCAAAGATTGGGAGAGGAAACCAAAGATGACTCCACACTATAGAAGCTTATTTTAAATATGTAAAATAACGTTATCAATATGTAGCAAGTCCTGTATGCTTTAAGTATACAAAGAACTTAAAAAATACTATGTAATGGATGCCCAGCGTACAAAAATGGAGCCCCATTAAAATATAAATTTTACAAGAATTTAATACTATAAAAAACACACTTTTGTCTTGGTTGCTGAGTTTTTGTTTTTCCACTTTGGAATAGAGATGGACTTTGGAGAGGAATGATGTGTTAGGTCTATTAGCAAGGCCCAATTAAAAGTTTAGTGATTTTTCTTCCCCTTTGCGGACTTCCCTAGATCAAGCCTAGTCATTAGGCCTCATTTTATTTATATTGGTGCTTCACCCGTCACAGTGATTCAAGAACTGGTTGATGTGACAGAGGTGGTGGTTGTGTTTGATAGTGCTTCAGCTCTTTGTGAAAAGCATTTTTTAAAATGAGTGTTATCTTTAGATATTTCCTATGCATCCTTGTTCCACTTGCTTATTCAAAGTTTTAAGTGTAGCTGCTCATTGTTAGATCAAATAAAGGTCACTAGAAAACCAAAGGTCATAAATCACACTTCCATTTACAGCTACAGGGGCTATTTGACACTTTGGCAGCTATCAGAGTATTTCACACTTCATTGAAAAGCCAAAAAAATCATTCACAAATCATACTGAAGAGCTTTACTTAATTATATTGTGTTTTTAGCACCTGGGGTTTTAAAACTGTAAAAAGAATACAGAAATTGTAGTCTCAGCTCAGCAACTGAGTAACTTTGCCTGTTTCTGGGCCTCAGTTTTCTAATTTTTAATCAAGAAAGTTATGATTTTATTATTGCATCCAAAACATTATGATGCTAAGAGCTATTAATTATTTAGGCATTAACTGTTACAGGCATTGAAGGGAAGGAGACATCATTTAAATTTTACTTAGCCCAGGGGCTTCCCCGGTGGCGCAGTGGTTGAGAGTCCGCCTGCCGATACAGGGCACACGGGTTCGTGCCCCGTTCTGGGAAAATCCCACATGCCGCGGAGCGGCTGGGCCCGTGAGCCATGGATGCTGAGCCTGAGCGTCCGGAGCCTGTGCTCTGCAACAGGAGAGGCCACAGCAGTGAGAGGCCCGCGTACTGAAAAAAAAAAAAAAAAAAAAAAATTTTACTTAGCCCAGAAGATTTCATGGGTAGTAGTAATATTTGAGTGGATGAGATTTCAGTTTAAGTATTTGGAGGAGGCTACTCAAAATGTGGCCCTCAGCACATTTTGTACATCAGTAACGCCTGGGAGCTTGTTATAAATACAAATTCTTGTGTCCCACAGACTTCCAGATTCCAAATCAGAATCTCTGGGGGTAGACTCCAGGAATGCTTTAAGCAAGTTTTACTGGTTATTCGTTTGCATGTTATAGTTTGAGAAGCACTGTTCTAGGTCTCAAACAAATGCAGATTGAAGTATTTTGCAGAGGTTTGATAAGACAGATGACTTAAAATGAAGATAGAAGCCATACTAAGTAGAAATACTAATGCCAAGAATTTTGGATTTATTTATAGAAAATTGAGCCATTTAAATTTTTTGACTGGTGGAGTGCTATTATGAAAGCAAATATAGTAAGATTAGCCTAATGGTTGTAATGTAGAATAGAGTTGAAAGGGGGGACTTCTAAAGGAGTGGTTCTTAAAGCCTTGCTACCCAGACAGTGGTCCTCAGACTGGCATTGGCATGAATTTGGGTACTTGTTGGGAATGCAGAATCTCAGGCCTCATCTCAGATCAGCTGAGTCTGAATTTGTAGTTTAACAAGAACCCCAAGGTGATTCATTCATACTCACATTAAAGTTTGAGAATCCTTGGCTTAGAGCAGTAGTCTGTGGGACATAGAATGGAATCACCTGTAAAGAGTTCATATATTTAATCCCCACTCTAGATCACCCTAATATGACTATCAGATTACCTAGATGATTCATAAACAATTTGGAAACCTTTGTGCTGAAACAGTGGTTGTAACCATGTCTGCACAAAAAATCCCATAGTGTAGACCATATCTCAAATCGATAAAATTGGAATTTCTGAGAGTGGACCCCCAGACACTAGTATATTAAACTTCTCCAGATGATTCTAGTGTTCAGCCAAGTTTGAAAACCAGTGTACTAGAGGGAGTGACAGGAGTTAGAATCTTATTGCATTAATTCTGCTGTGAACTGATAAAGGGCCTGGATTTGTATGGTGCTATTAGAAACGGAAAGAATGAGGCAGATGCATTTAGGTGACTTGGTCAGTTGATACAAGAAAGTAAGGGAGAGAAAAGTTTAAAATGATGGAGACTTTAAAATGTTAATATTAACAATGTTGAGCTATCTTTAGATAATATAATTTTCTCTCTTTGATTTTTTTGCATTTTCTGTAACAATCTGCTATCATATCTATAATTAGAGTAAAATAAATTAACTTTATTTTTAAGTAAACTGAGGATGGTTTTGAACCTAGTTCACTTTGAACGCTGCTAACAATTGACAGATATTTTAAAAATGAGATGAGGTGTTGTATGTCAACTACACTTTAGTAGTAAAAAGAAGAAAAAAATTAAGTGAGATGAGGTGAAGGAATTGGTTAGAAGGAAGGGAGAATATCTTGCGTTTTCATTTAGAAGGAGATTGAGGTCTTAGATTATCCACATGAAATGGTATTCAGGCTATTGAAGGCTATTGAAGATTAGAACTAACTGGGAGTAATGAATATAGATTTAGAATTAAATGTTATCTGCAAGATAAGGTATAGATGAGAAATCCAAGGAAAAGACTTTATAGATAAAATTACAGAATTAAAGTCACAGCATCAACTTGGAGAATGCCTCTGTTTAGAGGGAGTGGGAACAGTAAGTGGCCTACAACAAAAACCAAAAAAGCAGAGAAGAGAACCAAAATAATACATTGTCGAGGATGCCAAGAGAAGAATTTCAAGGAGAGGAGGTAGTCAGTCATTTGATGTGCTTCAGAAAGGGCAAGGAATTACAAGAGTGATAAGGCTGTTGGATTTGAGAGGTATTAATGACTTTCAGGAATATTATAGTCAAGTGGGCAGAGTAGAAGTCAGATTGCTGGGAGAAATTGAGTAATTTGCTGAGGCAGTAGAGAGACAGCGGGTGTCAGTCACTAATTTGACAAATGTGGCCAAGAGAGAAAGTAAAGTATTGGGGAAGTGACAAGAAGGCTAACAGAATTAAGATAGGGGACTCCTGTACCAGGAGCCAGTAGAAAGTCAGAGAGTGAAGATGAAAGGAATAATGGAGTGCTCAGGATCATAGAGGAAACAGATGAGGAAATGGTAATTTTACAACCAGAAGAGACTAAGAATCATCTTTTTTTACATTTTTTCTCAAGATTATGTAAGCCTCATTTTATAGATGGACCTGGTAAACTGAGACTTACAGAAGTTAAATGACTTGTTCAGAATCAACCAGCCATTTAGATGATGGATCAAAGGGGTGGGAAGGGATTTGTCATGAACTAAGGGCTGTCCTTCCCCTCTTCCTCTGGGATTATGAACAGAAAGGAAGGCAAAATCGATAAACAGATGCGCTGAGATAGTGATAATTGTATGTTTCTTTTAAGGTAGAAAACTGTATGTACCAACAAGTGTCTGAGATAGGCTAAAAAACATTTGAATAAAATATTCAGTTCTCCTTGCTTGAGAGTGGAGAAAATGATACTTAGAATGCTTTGGTTGAAGCATTTAAAAACTACCTCTTCAGAACCACGTGTAACACCCTATTATATAAAAGCAAAACACCTGACTTCATGCAGCAAAAGTTTAACAGATATCTTGACATCTTCTGCTTTCTTGTGTTCCAGCCTTAGGCCCTAAAGTTCAGTATGCTAAAATTCTTTTTTAAAAAGTAATCCTCCAATGTCAGGCAGTACTGGTGATAGCTAGCTAGCTTCTATGCCAAAGGTAGCATATACGTTGATTTTCCTTGCCAAGACAAATGCTGTAAACATGGACCCTCCATTCCATCACTGATTATGAGTTTCTGTCCAGGTACCAATTGCAGCAATGAGATACAGGTTTTTGTGGCCCCTCACCCCACTCCCATCAGACTCATCTGGGGACTCCTTTCGAATTACCAATCAAGGCAAGAAGTCTCAAATTCTAAAAATAGTCAACAGTGACTCTCAACAATGACTTCTGACACATCCTTTTTTTGTTTGTTTGTTTTTAAACCCCAAGGAATGCAGTCTATACTCTGGAATGTTCCTCTTACCAATATTCTGGAATGGCACAGCCTCTTAAATTTTGTCTTTGCTTTTGCTAAGGAGTAGGGTGATTAAGTTAAAGATGATTTATCTTGTTTGCTAATATTTAGAATCTCTTCTGTGGTAGTATCTGTTGTGGAAGTAAATCAAGTCATGGCTTTGAAAGCCATCCCAGTGTGCATTTTCTGCTACTCTGAATATCAAAGAACCATAGAGTCAAGTCAGCTCTCAGTTCTGTAGCAGCCAGAAGCAAATAGTCTGTTTTGTGTTAGTGAAGCAGAAAGGCTGAAAACAGTAACAGACCCTGCAATAGGTATGATAAGTCTGTGGACTTAATACAAGTCGCCAGTATTGAACAGAGAAGGTAATATAAATATGTCAGTTTCCATGCCACACAGGCCATAGTCTAGGGTCATTGCTTGTCAAACTTTAATGTGCATAAGAATCTCCTGGAGATGAGAATCAGATTCTGATTTAGAGGCCTGGAGTGGGAGGGGCTTGGGTGGTAGCCCTGAGAGTCAGCATTTCTAACAAACCCCCTGGTGTCCCTGGACCACATTTAGACTAAAAAGGTTCCAGGTGGTAAATAGCAGCTGATATGACCTTGCCTTCAGGCTCTAGAAGGTGGCTGCAACAGTGACTGCTGAGAGCTATTGCTTCACAGACTTTTTTTCTGTAAAGGGCCAGATGTAATGGGTAAATATTTTAAGCTTTGTGACCACAAGTCTATGTTTCATATTCTTCT
This sequence comes from Stenella coeruleoalba, assembly GCF_951394435.1. Taxonomy (NCBI): domain Eukaryota; kingdom Metazoa; phylum Chordata; class Mammalia; order Artiodactyla; family Delphinidae; genus Stenella; species Stenella coeruleoalba. Next base: position 49,732,999 of record NC_137155.1, on the reverse strand, counting down.
TGGTTTGTTTGTTTGCTTGTTTTTACAACTTAAAAAATGTTTTAAACCATCTTAGCTCTGAGGTATACGTTTGGCTTAGATCAAGAAGCCTAAGTCATATCCATTGGGCTTGTCAAGTTAGCCCATGGCTTCCAGGCCTGGCATTGGTATAAGTCCCTTATTTTATCAGGGCCTCTTGGGATGACTGTGGAGGAACCATAAGGATTAAGGATGACAGTTCCAAAAGCAATAAAAGAACTTTACAGGAAGATCCGTGTGTTTGTTGGAGGGAGAGGAGATAAAATTATTTGGAAGAAAATGAAAAGAACCTACCATTTTTATTAACCCACATAAAAAATGAAAATCTCTAAAAAGTATTCACATTTAGATCATAAATAAGATCTGGCCAGAACTTTATGGTGGGCCCGGAATACATTTGACTTCTTTATTTTGTGATCAGCCTATTCTTTGGGTCAGTACAATGTCCAGTCATGGTTAAGAACTTGGTCAAACTTGTGTCTGAATCCCAGTTCTACTGCTTATTAGTTGAGTAACTTCGGTCAACTTGTTTAACTCTTCTGAAACATTATAATATCCCTGCTACTTGGGGTTGTTAATATTAAGTAAGAATATGTATTTGAAGTCCCAGCATAGTGCTTAGCACTTAGAAAACAATAAATGGTGGCTGTTACTGTGTTGTTATGGTTGTGACTGAATTCTATAAAAGAATCAGCTCCATGACTAATTGTCAGGCTGTCCTTTAGGGTTGTCCTAGATTATGGCCTTCATGGTATTCATGTCCTTGTTAATGTCTCTGCAGACATACTGGGGAAACTTGAACCTATAGCCCTTAATAACAACATATTTAACTTCTGCAAAACCAGCAGAAACCTCAGTAGTGCACAAGACAAGTCCCTATTCCATGTAATTTTAAAAGTGGGATTTCCTTGGGCGAAATCCTACCTTTAAATATCAAGAGATTTGATAGAGTATCTTCCCAACTTGGCTATCAGTAGCTATTCCCATTGCTTATTTTGAGGAATATTGAAAACAGTTTTGCTCTCATTGCTTATTTGGAGGAATATTGAAAACAGTTTTGCTTCAGTGATTTGCTCAACCGAATTTTATTTCAGCGTTTAGCTGGATAATGAATGATACAAATGAAAACTTTTGTCCACCTTGTCAGGACATCCAGGTATTAGTGGTTAAAGTAACAGTATTGGCTGTGTCCTTCTTTTTTAAGAAAGATTTATAGAAATGTATAAAATTTAGAGCATTGAATGACTATAAAATTATTGATTTTTAAGTAAACTTTGGACAGAATGCTTAAGAATTTCTTTGTAAAGTTTAAGAAATTGGTTTGTTGTTGTTTTTAACCAAAGGAAGTCATCTTTTTTTTTTTTAATAAATTTATTTCATTATTTATTTTTATTTTTGGCTGCGTTGGGTCTTCGTTGCTGTGCGTGGGCTTTCTCTGGTTACAGCAAGCAGGGACTACTCTTCGTTGCGGTGTGAGGGCTTCTCATTGCGGTGGCTTCTCTTGTTGGGAGCACGGGCTCTAGGCGCGGGCTTCAGTAGTTGTGGCACGCGGGCTCAGTAGCTGTGGCTCGCGGGCTCTAGAGCGCAGGCTCAGTAGTTGTGGTGCACGGGCTCAGTTACTCTGCGGCATGTGGGATCTCCCTGGGCCAGGGCTCGAACCCGTGTCCCTTGCATTGACAGGCAGATTCTTAACCACTGCGCCACCAGGGAAGCCTCAAAAGGAAGTCATCTTAACGCTAATAAGCAAGAATTGCTAATCTTAAAATTAGAAGCCACTGGTATCTAAATAACTTTTATTGTCATTTCAGATACATACTGTTGAATTTTTGTTGTGCTTACTTTATTAAAATTTTTCTAATAGGCAGCATGAAATAACTTGTCATTTAAGTCTATAGTTGCAAGGTTTTTTCCTTTTTTTTTAATAAATTTATTTATTTATTTTTGGCTGCATTTGGTCTTCGTTGCTGGCGGGCTTTCTCTAGTTGTGGCGAGTGGGGGCCACTCTTCCTTGCGGTGCACGGGCTTCTCATCGAGGTGGCTTCTCTTGTTGGAGAGCAGGGGCTCTAGGTGCGCCGGCTTCAGTAGTTGTGGCTCAAGGGCCCTAGAGCACAGGCTCAGTAGTTGTGGCTCACAGGCTTAGTTGCTCCGCGGCATGTGGGATCTTCCCGGACCAGGGCTTGAACCCGTGTCCCCTGCATTGGCAGGCGGATTCTTAACCACTGTGCCACTAGGGAAGTCCTGTAGTTGAAAGTTTTTGAAAAAATCTTTTTTAGCTTTTAGTAAAACATGGAGGAGACTTGTTTGCTGAGAATGAGAATAAAGATACTCCTTGTGATTGTGCTGAAAAGCAACACCACAAAGATTTGGCCCTCAATCTGGAATCTCAAATGGTATTCTCACGAGATCCTGAAGCTGAAGAAATAGAAGCTGAATATGCTGCATTAGACAAACGAGAGGTAAGTTTTTTTTAATAAAAAAATTATATGGATTTTATATTAAATTTTATTTTTTTCTTCTTTAAAACCCAGTTTGTGTGGTCTTCTTTGCAATGTGCTAAATATCCTGTGATCTACATAGCCATAAGTATGAAAATACATCTAGAAAACCTGGAGGTGGTGTCTGTCCTTTAGCATATGTAAGTATGTTTAATTACATATAAATAGAGATGCTGACTCCAAGACTCCAGTCCTGTACTTCAGTCTCTGCCTGTCTTCTGGATTGCTCTTATCAACAAACATGCTTTGGTAACTCCCATCTTAAAAAACAAAACAACCTCTCCATTGACCACTCTTCCCCAGCCCTGTCCCTGTCCCCCTTCACTTGTAGCCCCATATCTCTGATCTTCATATGAGAAAAACAAAACTTAGGAGCTGTCTATACATACCAACTTCCTCACCTTCCCTTCACTCTTCAGCCCATTGCAGTGTGACTTTCTTCCCTTCTACTCTGATGGAACTGCACTGATGTGGACATCAAGAGTCACTGTGCTGCCAAATCCAGTAGGTGCTTTTCTTACTTGAATTCTTCAGCACCACTTGACATAATTAACCACTCCCTTAGTGAAACACTCTTCCCTTGGCTTCAGCGACATTGCTTTCTGGTTTTCCTTTAAGTCTTCCTTGTCTCAGTAAACATTACCTCCATCCACTCAAGCATAAATGTGGCAAGCATTCTCGATTCCTCACATCCAAGCAGTCTGGGAATTCTGTCAATTTACCTCCAAGGTTGTAACCTAAATCCATTTACTCCTCCCATTCTCTACTCCTACCTCCCTAGGTCCTCTCCACCTTCACTTCTCATCCGAACTACTATAGTAGTTTCCTTACTGGTCTCTTTCCTTCTGTTCTCGTCCCCTTAGAATCCATTTTGTGCACAGTAGCCAGAGTGCCTTTTAAACTTAAATTAGATCATATCACTTAAACCGTAGAGTGACTTTTCATAGCACTTAGAATAAAATCCAAACTATTTGCTCAGATATAAGACCTTATATGGTCTCGCCACTATTTACCTCTCCAACATCATCTCACTGGCACACTTTGCTCTAATTGTAGCACCTAGACTATACTAAAGCTTTTGCATTTCCTGTTCCTTATGTCTAAAATCATCTCCCAAGTTTTCTCTTGACTATATCAGTTCTGCAGAGAGGCAGTCTTAGACCATTCTTTCTGAAGTAGACCCCTCTCCTTCCATTATTCTTTACCATATACCCTATTTATTTTTTGTAGCACTTATCACATGCTATAATTATTTTGTTTATATATTTTTATAGTTTACTTGTTTACTGCCTTTCTCTTTTATTAGATTGTCAACTTTATGAGGGCCAGAACCATAACTGCCTTATTTAGCAGAATATTTTCAGTGTCTAACACACTGCATGCACAGTGGGCATCCATAAATATTTCTTAAATAAAGACATTATTATAAGACACAGTAAATTTTTTCCTCTAAAAACGATTCTGATTCTTCAGTATTCAGTGCTAACTTGATTCTGAGAGGACTTATATAACTATTGTTTGTATGTGTTTAGGCACTTTTATTTGCCATTCCTCTTTAAATTAGTTTTCTTTTTCTTTCTTTGTATCAGTATTGGACTGCTTTGAAGGTTATTGCTGGTTTGTGTTAATCTGAAAAAGAAGCAGTTTATCTTTGCAGCAGGAAAGAGAAAGGCACCTTCATCTTAATCCCTCCTGCAGAAGAAAGGGGTACTGCCCGCTTGGAACTGAGCAATGTATTGAAATGCATCACATGGCCTAGTTATAGTTCCATTGCAGAAATTCAGAGTGAATATGTTACATGTTCATGAAGGGAGTATGTCTTTCTCCTTCAAGGACTATTTTTCTTCCATTGTAACCTATTTAGGTTTTAAACTGTGCATTAAAAAAAAAGAATCTATACAGATTGCTTTATATCAATATTATTCCTTTCTTAATGTATCTAAAGTAAAATTTTATTTGGTTCAACATAAATTAGGTAGAATGATGGCTAATCTGAAAAAGAACATTTAGGAAATATACCAGGAAATAAACAGTTGCCACCACTGGGAATATCAGGAAATATTGATTTTCATTACTGAGGCAGGAAAGATACCTGGAGTCCCAAATCTGAACTTGGAACACAGTTTCTAGAAGCAATGTTATATATAGTGTATAAATTCTAACTGCAATGAGTACTACAAATTTAATCATAAAAGGATTTGGTAGATTTTTGCAGGACAAAGTATGGTTCATAAATTAGCTTAAAAGCAAACTGTATATGATGATTTGGGGGCACTTTTTAAAGGATAGTTGGGTTAAATTTCCCCTTTTTCCTTTTTTAGTTAATCCCTATATAGAATAGTTTAGGTTAAATTTTTATTTCTTTTTCTACTTAAGGTTGTAGGATACCTGTAATATGTAGAGATTCATGGCAGTATAGCTGAATGCATATATAGGTGTAGTAGACTATTAATACAGTATGATATGAAATGTATTCAGCATTAAGTTTTTACTATCATTTGTAAAAAGAGTAACACTGCAGACTGATTGAGTGCGTGCTCTGCCCCTGTTTAAAGCTTTTTAACATCCCCAGTGATTTTTCTTTAATTTTTCTTCTTTTTGTGGCCGTGCTGAGTGGCATGTGGGATCTTAGTTCCCTGACCAGGGATCAGACCCGCGCCCCCTGCATTGGAAGCGTGGAGTCTTAACCACTGGACCACCAGGGAAGTTCTTTAATTTTTTAATTAAAGTTTTTTCAGCCAAACACCCCTTTTATAAGAAGAAGCAGAATGAAAATTTAAAATATTCATTATTCTACCACTTATAAATAATACTTGTAACATTTTGCCTTCCATTTTTCATCAGTGTGATGATATTGTACATTTTACATCCTGTAGTTTTTTTTTTCCTTAACATTTTTTGATATTCACAGACTCATCATGGAAAACATTTTGAATGACTGCTAACTACTCTAACATGTAGATGTCCTATAACTCCCTGAAAGTATATTTGGGTTCCTTGCATTTTGTCACTTTTAAAAGTAACATTGCAGTTGACCAGTTTTGTTCACATTGTGATTAGACCTTAGGATAGATTCCTATAAGTAAAGTTATTGAGTCACAAGATCAGTATTTTAAAGGCTCATGATACGTGATGCTTAGTCATTAAATGATAATCCAATTTCTGTTTTTACCCACAGTACATCAGAGGGCCATCTCACTGCAACCTTACCAATATTGAGGGGTGTTTTTGTTTTTTTCCAAACCTTGGCCAGTTTGTTAGGTAGAGTTTGTATACTTAAGGATGTTTGTGTTTTTATAACTTTTGACATTTTAAATTTACTGATTGTCACAAATTCCTTATATATTAAAAGCAACACACTTTTTATGTTTAAACCTTGGCAGTTTCTTTTGCAGTCAAGTTTGTCAGTCTTTCCTGTCATTACTACACTCATTGCTTGTATATGCTTCCCTGCCAGAAGACATCTTAGGATCAGGAAACATACATCAACTGAGAGAAATTACCCCTGGTGAATAGAGTTCCCACCATATGGGGTTAAGTAAGAATTGATGAAATGGTTTCCATGATAATCAAAAAAACAAAGCAAGAAATAAAGATAATATCTAGTTTTAAAATATCTATAAATCAGCTGTAAGGGATAGGGCTTACTGACTGCCCAGAACTCTCTGGATGTTACCAAAGGACTTCCTCAATGGTTGTTATTCTGATAAGTATTTGAGAATTTCTACTGCTTTTTAAGTTATGGTCTTTAGTTCTATGCTTACTGCAGTAAGCTGGTTACATCTGTTTAAAGGATTGAACTAGATATGTGTATCATTATTAATAATAAAAACACAGTACTGAATAAAAATAAAAGCAAGTTGCTTAGCGATATATTTAATGTTATGCCATAATATTATGATAGCTACAAATTAAATTCATGATAGTGATTGCTGTAAGCAAGGATGGGGAAAATTAGGGAAATGTAATGGGGAAAACATGTCACAGGTTATTTTAGCTTTTATAAATTTCTGAATAGTGAGACATTTGTGATTTTATTCCTTGTATGTTTGCTGTTAAATGCAAAGAAAAAAAAGTATAAAGGATAACAAAAGAATTTTAAAAACAGTACCTTCATGAAGAAAACTGAAATGATACAGTACCTTTATGAAGAAAACTAAGAAGCATTAACACTTGAATAAACAGAGAGAATACATTTATGATAAGAAGTTGAATAGTATGTCATAATCACTTCTCTCCAAATTAATTAATAGGTATCATATAATCCCACTAGCAATCCAGATTGTATCTTAATAAGTGTAAATGTTGGTGGTTCAGTGATTAAAAGTGAGTCTAAGTGAAAACATATATTGATATATTCACACACAATTGATTTGCAAAAAGAAAAGACTGGATAAAAATACTTGAGAACTTTAATCATGACCATTGCTCAGTGGTGGGATTATAGATTTTTATTTCTAATTCATTTTTGTATTATTCAGATTTTTAAAACTATGAAGTAAGATGGTTTTGTCATTATAGTATGATTCTTTTGTTTTAGAATGATAAGGTACATGAGACTAGGCATCCACTTTCCATCTTAAAAAAGACTTGTGAGAGAGTAGTTTGAAGTCCATGATAGTGGAACATACAGAGCCTTTTTAACTTCATTGCCAAACTGGAACTGGAAGGTTAAATAAATGATAATCATATATATTTATTTATAGGCATTTAGAACTTCCTAATAGTATAATAGCCAATTTAACTTTGTTTTTCTTCTTTTTAAAGCCATATGAAGGATTAAGACCTCAGGATCTTCGTAGATTGAAAGATATGCTTATTGTGGAAACAGCAGACATGCTCCAGGCTCCACTATTTACTGCTGAAGCTTTACTTCGAGCTCATGGTAATGAAAGAAATGTGCTTCTGATAACACGAGTGCCTTTTGAAACTTTTCAGAGTTAAAAGGTGGCTATTTTAATGTTTTAATATAAAACAAAATAGTTTGCTAAACAAGCCTAAGTTCATTTTTGTGCAGTAGTTACTGCAGTACTCAGCATCCTCATAACATTTTGTATTTTTTTTTTTAACATTTTGTATTTTGAAGTATAAACTAGCTACAAATTGTAGAGAGAAACAGGAAATTTCTTTTAAAAATTGAGCTACTAAATCAACTTATAGATTGTCTAATTTTAGAAATGTATCTGATTCAAGCAGGGTTGAGAGTTGGAATCCATAGTCCTAGTCCTGGTTTTAACATTAATTTTTACTAAAGTCAATTAAATAAAGTTAACTAACAGTTGTGTTATCAGTATTGTCAGTTGTATTTATTTTATGTAAAAGCTGTTTCTCACCATGAAATGCACAAAGAGAAATTTAGAGAGTCAAGGCAGGAATATGCTATTCTTTTAAGGTGAGGTTTTTTGTTTGTTTTTATTTTTTTGAGGACATTACCAGATTTACTTAGGAAAAGTGCTCAGCTTATTTTAAGTTCTCTGTGATACTTAGCATAGCCATTCTGGGAGTTGTTACATGCTGAGTTGGACCCTCTCATTGCACACTTGATATTTGACATTTTGGCTTATTTCAAAGAGGTTTTTTCTGATTTAGAAATGCTTTTTAAAGATAGGAAGGTAAATGGCTATTCTCATCCAGTAATTTTGAGGCATACTGGTCTGTTTTAACTATAAATCTGTACCATCTATCCTAAAATAGAATGTCAACTTCCAAAAACTTTTATATAACGTTTTGATCAGAAGAAAATTTAAAACTGCATTTCATCATCCTTTGATCACCTCTGTGAATAATTTGGTGTATAACCATCCAGAATCACTAACTTCATTATTGATATTTCCCAGAGTTCTGTGGCTCTATATTTTAGTATAAATAAGGATAGCCTGGGAAACTAACCAGAGATTCCTAGGTCGACTTCCAGAGAGTCTAAGTCTTTAGGTGAGGGATGCAGCATAAAAACGTGTGTTGTAAACAAGCCTTACAAAGTAGACCGTTTTCTGAGAAACATTGCTGTGCACATTTATCTCATGAAACCAAGGGTTTCAAAAACCACCTAAATAATAAAGAATATATCTACCACCTGACCTTAATAAAGTATTCAAGGCTTTATTTCTAAATGCCTTTTTAACATTTTCTCCTCAACCTAAGGGTGTCCACACCTGAACTCATCATTTCTCCCACTGTCTTGATAAATGGACTGCCACATTAATTTAATCACCCTAACTAGAAACTGGGAAGTCATACTTTCCTTCTTCATCTCTATTACATTTGGCCACAGTCTTATCATTCCTCTTCCTAAATATCTCTCATCCTCTCCCCATCCTCCCTAGCTCTTTCCATTCTCACTGCCACTGACTTAAATTCAGGTTGTCATTATTTTTCATCTAAATTGTAGTCTCCGCTGTTGCCATTCCTCTTCATCCTTATTCATTTTTTATATTGCATTTTAAAATTTTGAGCATGTAACTCCCCTGCTGAAAAACCCTTCACTGGCTCTCCACAGACTTAAAATATCCCAGCTCTTTAGTAGACCTTCATGACCCAGGCTTCTTTACCTGGGCTGTTAATTTTCCCATTTATTTACCCACTCCTGCTTGTCCTTATTAATCACTCTTCCAGGAAACCTTTTCTGCTTATGTGTTCCCAAGTATTCACTGAGAGCCTTCCTGTCTCTTCCCATTATATCCTGTGCATGTTATGTGTCGTACACTTAGAATACAATATTGTAATAATCTCTTTATTTGCTTTTCTTCTACATGAGCCTGGGAGCTCTTAGAGGACAGCTTTTTATTGTTTTTTGTTTCCACAATATCTGGCATCCCTTAAGCCCTCAGATCATAGTTACAAAATGAATAGATAATATATCTGAAATGTTATTTATATATTTTTAAATCCATCTTTTTATTATAAAACTATTTTTCTCCATTGCCATCTTTTAAAATTTTGAAGTAAATCCTTTGGGAAAAAAATTTAGACCTGGTTTCAAAAACGACATTGAGAAATTCAGAATAGTTTTTAAAATCTTAGAATTTAAAGATAAAATATTTTCCTCTTAGTAATAATACTTAACATTCATAAAAACTTGTAAAGAAATACCAAATACCTTAAATTGTTTTTCTTTTGTGTGAGGTTCACAGCACCCCGTCCTTTGCTTGAGCTTTCAAATAAAGAGAGTGCATTTAAATATAACATAGAGCTGGCATAAAAGTGGAAGCTATTCATCTGTGAGGAGCTATAACGTGACAGTTGTATTAGTTAGGGTAGGCTGGCTGCTGAAATGAAAGTATCGAGTCAAACACAGTAAACATTTATTTATTTATTTTGTGGTATGCGGGCCTCTCACTGTGTGGCCTCTCCCGTTGTGGAACACAGGCTCCAGATGTGCAGGCTCAGCGGCCATTGCTCACGGGCCCAGCCGCTCTGCGGCATGTGGGATCTTCCCGGACCAGGGCATGAACCCGTGTCCCCTGCATCGGCAGGTGGACTCTCAACCACTGCACCACCAGGGAAGCCCAGTAAACATTTTTTAATCATAATAGTCTAAAGTGTTAGGAATGGGACAGGGGCTGTGCTCCACACAGTTACTTGGACTGACTGAGACTCTGCCATATTAACAAAGTAGCTTCTGAGGTTGCCTGGATTATCTCCATTCCAGACAACCAATCAGAAAGGAAAAAGTGTGGAGAAATAGGTGTGGGAAGTTTTTTGACCCAGTCCTGGAAGTGGCATAAATCACTCCTGCACCTATTCCACTGACCAGAATTCAGTCACATGGTCACACTTAACTGCAAGCAATAGTTCTACTCTGTAGAACTGTTGTGTAGTACTTATGGCCATTTCTGCCACAGGTATCTACATTCAGCTAAATTATATAATATATCATAATTCTAACTTACAATATTATATAGAATCTAAGGCTAACTTAACTAGTAATTTTATTGTAATTAAAACAAAGATTTTCTTCTCTGGTGTTTACACATTGTGTCATCAAGTATTTTTAAATGATCACCTCCATTTTCATTCCATTGATATTTCCCTAAATTACTTCTTTTATATAGTAGGGTCAATTCTAATAACCTGATATCTAACTGAATTTTATTACTTGACCTTTGTCTATTCTGTGATAACTTTTTTGATAACTTAAGAGTTCTATATTTCAGTCTCCTATTAAGGCATATAATAGAGGCTAATGCAGGTTTTCAGATGGACATCTCTTCTATATTGTTTAGGTAATATCAGTGATATTTTGATAATCAAATAAGATTTTCAGAGATAAACCATGCTAGTGAATAAAAAAGACAGTGCACAGAGCTGCAGTTTATACTAATTGCTGTCAAAATCCGGATGGGCTCTGTTTCAGAGCTATTAAACTGAACTATTTGTTAGATTTATAGATTGTATCCTTGGTAACATTCATTCAGCTTTCCACAGGAAAATAGATTTAAGTATTATGTTATCTACTGTCAAATTTAGTCCCAAAGTAATGAGGTTGAAGACAGAAGACAGAAATGTTTGGCAGTATTTACTAAGTAGTAATTGAATTTTAAGGATGACTCTGTTAAGAATACAAAGGTCATTTTCTGAGCATTTCCTCAGTAATAAAAGTAACTTATATAGTTCAAAGCTACCTAATGAGAAAATAAGTAAAATTTACTTACCTGTTTTTTAAAATATGAGACCAAGGCTAGTTTGCTTGTCCTTAGAGTAAATGTATACTGAAGTATTTTTTAAATCTCCTTTGGAGACTCATCACTTCTATAGGTACTTAAACATCGGTATTCCACACCTCCTCTCACTCTACTCTCTTCCTAGGAAATGACATCTTCTCCCACGGCTTCCATAGATACAGATTTCTCCTTCTAAAACTAGACTTCTGAGCTCTGTACACTTATATATAACTGCCGATTTGAAAGCACCTCTAGGATATCTCAAAAGCCCCTTAATCTCATCATGTCTAAAATTAAAATCATGCTTTTAAACCTGTACCTGAGTCTCTGGTATTCCCTATTTACATAGATGGCAGCACCAACCAACCAATGTGGAAGACCTGGGACAACAACTTTGACATTTCCTCTCCCTCAGACCCTATATCCCATTGTTACCAAATTTTCAGTCTCACGTCCCCGATCTTAACTTCTTCCTTTCTCTTCATCTCCACCGCAGCCAGCCATGGCCTTGGCTACCATAATCTCTCACTGGTATTTCCCAGTAGCCTCCTTTCTAGTCTACCTTTCCCTCCACTCTCACCCTATCCAATTTCTTTGTTATTCCATACTGTAGTCAGAATGATCTTTTCAGATCTAACTGTGACAACCTGTTCTTCCTAACCCTAAGCCCAGTTTTCACTGGCTTTCTGTCACTTCTAAACTGATGATAGGAGTATTATTAAAAAGTTCTACATGGCCTAGTCCCTGCCTGTTTTCAGCCTCACTCACACAGTGCTTCCCCTCTGGTCTCCATGCTCCAGCTACATTGACTTTTTTAATTTCACAAGGATGCTACCTTTTCTCCTACCATAAGGCCTTTTAGCATGCTATGTACCATCTGTCTAGAATGTCTTTCCCTCTTCCTTTTACCGAGTTAGCTCCCACTCATCCTTCGGATGTCCACTCCAAGCCATGAGCTTCCTGAATGGGAGTCTCTACCTCTTCTTAATGGTGCTTCTGACAGTGATAATTTTTTTTAATGTGTTGATTTTACTTAATGTCTTTCTCCCTACTAGACTCTAAGTTCCATGAAAGCAGGAATTATGCCTGTTTTTTCCTCCTGTTATGTCCCTACAGCTTGACATAGTATATGGCACATAAAAGACATTCAATAAATGTTTGCTAAATGAATGATATGATAGAATCCAAGCAGGAATTGTGCTGGAAAATATTTGTAGCAGATAAGACTAGAATTTAATTTAATATGTGTGTATATAAATTATAGTAGTTCTTTTCTCCATTTATGAAAAAGTATTGTAGTGGAGATTTGAAAAATAATATTGTTCTAAGAAAGTTTTAACTTTTTAAGTAAGTACAAGTATACCTCATTTTATTGCACTTTGCTTTATTGTGCTTTGCAGATATTGCATTTTTTACAATTTGAACATTTGTGGCAACCCTACATTGTCAGATGATGGTTAGTGTTTTTTAGCAATAAAGTGTTTTAATTAAGGTACTATAGTCTGTTAAGTGTGTAATAGCATTATAGCTAAAAAAACAATGTAGTGTAAACATAACCTTTATATGCACTGGGAAACCAAAAAATTTGTATAACTTGCTTTATATTTGCTTTATTGCAGTGGTCTAGAACCAAACTTGCAATATCTCCAAGGTATGCCTGTAATGTCCTATCAAAACACTCAGGTCCATTTAGCAACATTTCCTAGAATGCACTCATGTGCAGTGTTTTTCAGTTGTTGGATTTTTCTTCTTTTGTAATGACTCCTGTTTTCAATCTTATCTTCCATCTCCCCAAACCACAATATAGTATACTGTAACTTTACAGAGCTGCTCATGTCTCTCCATTATATTTCTGTGCCTTTGCACATATGGAAACACACTGTATCTTCATTGCATGTCTGAATCATAATTATCCTGGTAAACCACCAAATATATTGACTTCATATGGTTGAAAAAGTCTTATATAGAAAGTTTTCACAGTTATTTGTATTTGATTTGTAAAATGATATAGAATGGGCCCATGGTAAATAATTGACTCATATTACTTTTGACCCTATGCTTTATTGGGCTGCAGTGGAAAGAACACAGGCTTTGGATTCACAGAAATTTGTTTCAAATCCTTCATATCTGTGTGAGCCTGGGCAAGTTGTGTAATTTCCCTGAGTCTTGGTTTCTTCACCTCAATAATGATTGAAAAGTTTGTTGGGAGGAGTAAATGAAATATATATATAAAACACCTGGGAAAATCATTGGCTATATCAGTTTATTGTTTTGAATGGGTTAGGTTTTTATGGCTCTGGACTTATAATAACATACTTCACTTGACTATTTTTAAAGTGTTTGTACTAGGAAGGTATCCTTTTTTTAGTTAAGTCAGAATCAGTCTCACTTAATGTGCAATTTATATCAAATTCACTAAAACTTTATAATCATAATCTCTTCAGAAGTTCCTTCTGCTTTCAAGCTGTTTATCAAATGAGTTTTAGGACTTGTTGGCATTTTGACATGCTTATAGTTAGCTGTGTAATCATTTTACAACTTGACAGCAGTGAGGCCAATTGTGAAGTTACATATTATTCTTGAAAAAGTAAAATGGCCTAATCAAACCTATACCTATAAAAATTTAGTAAATTCCAATGACATGTGAGCCACCACTTTTGATTATTAGTAGAAATGACTGAAAATTTTGACCATATTATTAGATATTGACATGGTTGTAAGCCATGATAAATTATAAAACTTTAAATTCTGTTTAAAAATATGAATGGATATAAAATCATAAACATTCATTTGCGATTACTATTTTGATACAAATAGTTTTTTTTCCATAGATGACCTATATCTCTCTAACTTATTCTCTTTTGTTATTATGAAGCTCTTAAAACATCACCGTATTTTCTCTGTTATTTGAGAGATATCCATTCTATTTTTCTTAAAGATTGGGACAGGGAGAAATTACTTGAAGCTTGGATGTCCAACCCAGAGAACTGCTGCCAACGATCAGGTGTTCAAATGCCAACTCCACCACCAAGTGGGTATAATGCCTGGGACACACTCCCTTCTCCAAGAACTCCAAGGACTACACGTTCTTCCATCACGTCTCCAGATGAAATAAGTTTATCTCCTGGGGATTTGGACACCAGTTTGGTATGGTTTAGTATTCCGTGTACTTCCCATAGTTTTAGTTTTAATATTGTTTCATGGAACCTCTAATCATAATTCTTGTAATTGAATCCTATACCCTACTTAAAAGGTTCAATTATTTCATGCTTTGGTAAATATTTATTATCACAGACTATTTTTGAGATCTCTGAATTACAGATTGAAAAGCAAAAGGGGTTTCTTTTTCTCTTTTAAAACAAAACATAAGAGAATTTGGGAAAACCATCTACAATATTTTCACTTAAAATCTCCAATTGCTTAAAATTTTGAGCACACCATACTGAAATATTAAAAGTTGAGTTTGTGATAGGCACCTGAAACCCAAAGATATGAAAATATTTTTATATTTTTCTGAAGACATTTATCATATGTTGATGATTATGTATTTGTTTCAGTAAAACTTCTGGAGTTTGTCATCTGGATACATTTCCAAAATAAATATTTGCTTTTTATTGAGAAACAGTACTGCCATTGTGTGCATTTTTAATTGGCAAACCATTGGTGTACTGTTACAGGAACTTTTTATGTTTCTCGAATAATTCAGCCACACAAAATATGTTATAAATATGAATGCACTCCAGATTTTATCTGGGCCTTCTTGGAAAACAGAATCTTACTTCTGTAATTCACATCTGTAACATTATAAAGGTAGTTATTGTTTAGAAGATACACAGCTTTGTAGCATGGTTCCCTGGGTAGAAATCCTTAAATTGCTCCTCTGAATATCCTGAGTTGCTGTATTGAAAAAACAGAGTTACTCCGTTTTTGTAGATTTTCTGGGGTGCGTATAGGGTGAAGGACATGATATTGAAGTGGTTATTTTGCAAGGAGCAATTTGATCTTGACTTGAATAGATTGCAATGATTTGTTCCTTGTATTTCCTTTTCCAAACAAATAGTTGCTGGCTAATTTAACACATACGTTTGGAATTTAAGAATTTCACTTTTGCATTAAAACATTTAAATCCCACAATAATTTATAATGAGATAAGCATGATATTTGTTATTTAGTCAAAGGTAGGCACACTAACTTTAATTTCCCTTATAACTTTGAAACACTGTTTATAATTACTATGCTAGTATTTTTGCTATAAGCTAATGAACAAAGAGATGTTCTATCTCCAAGGTATGACTTTGTTTAAATCATTTTCTTCTTCACTTCCAGTGTGACATTTGTATGTGCAGTATTTCTGTATTTGAAGACCCAGTGGATATGCCCTGTGGACATGACTTTTGTAGAGGATGTTGGGAGTCGTGAGTATATGTGCAGCTTAGTATTTCTTACTGCATGATAGCACTCTGATTTGGCAATAAAATTGCTTGCTTTCAGTATTTAATGATATGGATTATTTATATTGGTTTCAGAGTTACACTCAAATGTGTTATATTTTACTACTAAAGAAGAATTCTGTTTTTATTTTGACATCTTCCTATCTATTAATTTAGTAAAATTATTTAATTTAGTAAAATTATTTAATTTAGTAATTAAGGTTATTTTGCTTAATGTAAGGTACTTTGGGGAACAAAGCAGATGTAGGTAAATAAGTTTTCTCATCTATTGTAAATTTTAAGGCTGCACCTCAATATCAAGGATCAGTTTCTTATATCCCAAGATTGTTTAAGCATTTGTTTTTACGCTTTCTCTGAACTTTTTGTGACAAGCAGATAGCCTTGGAAATCTGTAAGAATATGGACGCTTAAAATTCCTTTTTAATCAATTCAAAGTTAGATGTCTCTGCTAAGCATGGTTGGTCTATATTACAAACTGAAATTTTATTTTCCTCCTCATGTTTATCTCTGTTCTCCTTCCCATTACCTTGCCAAGATTTATACTTTCTCACCATCCATTAATGTTGCTCTAATGTTGTACTTTTTGAGAGAGGTTTATAAACTAAATGAAGAAGATCAATATAATGAGCAATACGTTATCAGGTTATCTCTGGAGACACGTAAATCTAATGATTATGACCTCAGCAAAGCATATCACTAATATTTAAGGAAAAAGTTTTCAAACTGTTCTTTTTCGTAGAATACTAGGAACCAAGTATAGGGAACTAGGGAATACCATGTTGCGTGAAAGAGCAAGAACCTGAGGAAATTTTCTGTTGTTTTTTTTTTAATAACTTTGTCGTGGTATGGATAGCATACACTAAAACACATATTCAAAATAAATAATTCAGTAGGCTTTGACATACATATATACCCATGAAACCATTATGACAATCAAGATAATGCATATATCCATTACCCCCAAAAGTTTCCTCATTTCTCCTTGAAATCCCTCCCACCCTTCTCTTTCTGCCTCCTTCTTATCCTTCCACCACCACCCTCCACGTCCCATCTGTAGGCAACCACTGATCTTCTTTCTGTCACTGTGGTTTCATTTTGAGTACATTTTCTTTATCTGTTTTCCAAATTGGGATATAAGGGAAGATTATATTTGGATTTATATTTGTATAAATGGATTTGTATATTATATTTATATTATTTATTTGGAAGGGAAAAATAATCTGCTTTAAAAAAAATCAGAATAAGTAAGAATATCTGGTTGTTCTTTTTAAAACATAGATTAGACTCTACTCTGAATCTAATTAGA
Organism: Stenella coeruleoalba; assembly: GCF_951394435.1. Lineage (NCBI taxonomy): Eukaryota > Metazoa > Chordata > Mammalia > Artiodactyla > Delphinidae > Stenella > Stenella coeruleoalba. The sequence goes on along the minus strand of NC_137155.1, from coordinate 49,716,069 downwards.
TGGGATCAAATCAGTGCAGCTGATACAGATAAATTAATTGGCAGAGGTCAGAACTCACAACACAAAGCAAACTTTGAGCTGGTTCTGAGCACAGAAAATCTTCCACAGGTTTAGTACTTTATTTAGCTTAAAATTGTCAACTGTATTATATTAGGAAGTATTATCTGGGTTCTACCAAGTTTGTTACTGTTGATGTTGATTTCTCTGTGAAAATTGAGCCCCTCTAAGGGATTTACTTGAATTTTCTTGAACTTCCTTGACCTTCCTCTCCAAACTCCTATCACAGGAACCATCTCCCATACTTAATGGTAAGATTTAAATTTGAAAGCTCTAATTATTGTTTTCGATGGTACCTTATCAGCCTACCTAGGATATTCCTCCTCTCTCCTACCAGGTAGTTCTTGTCAAATCAAGCATCAGTAAAACAAGTACCAGATTGAGTGACTCGTATGTGAATAAAACCATTTTAAAATTAATTGCAGTCCTTTCATGGGCATATAGAAAAACTCTTCAGTCTAAGAAGCAAGGAAGAATTTTTAAAGGTCCCTAGATAGTTTTGAAAACATCTTAATTTATCTTACTCTTCTCTACCCCCTTATCTCATCAGTCTATACAGATGCTTTGAAGCATCTATGCCAAGGGCTTAAATGAAAGAGAAATTACTATTTTCTACCCAGCCTAGAATATCCTTCCTGCTACTGATTAGTTGTTGATTTACTAAGTGGTAACCTTCCTGTGCCTCAATTTCCTAAACTATAAAATGGTGACAGTGGTGAGTACTTTATAGGATTGTTGTTAAATGGCTTAATATATGGAAAATGCTTAGAACAGGGCCTGGCATATAGTAACCACTCAGTAAATGTTAGTTATTACCATCTTACTAAGCTTGATAATAAACAGTGGGAACTTACGATATAATCTGTGAACCTGACCTACAAGATAAAAATATAGGTAAAGTTTGCCCCAGGTTTCTCTCTTTTACTAACATTCATCAACTCTATGTTCTGCTTTTAAATTTAGTGAGAAATTCTATGTTGCTGAAAATTAGTAGACTGGCTCACAGAGAGATGATCCTTTCTTCAGTGAGGTCTTCTCAGTTCTGTCATTTAATTCCCCAGAGATAGTTAAACCTGCTCTGATGTATTTAGAATACATAAAATTCAAAAACATCATTATATAGTAACTATGTCTAAGTACGTTGTGCACTTTGACAGGGGACTATAAGTATTAAGGTAAATTATATCTAACTTTACAGGGAACCTATTCATAGCTAAAAGGAAGAGAATCCTGCTATGTGAAAAAAGGAACTCTGCAGTTAGCTGTTCTCAAACTTTTAGTCTCAACATCCCTTTACACTTTTAAAAATTGTTGAGGACGTTTTTCACATAACTAGAACAAATAATTCTAAAATTTGTATGGACGTACAAAAGACCCTTCATAGCCAAAGCAGTCTTGAGAAAAAAGAACAAAGCTAGAGTTGTCACACTCCCTGATTTTAAACTTTACTACAAAGCTGCAGTTATCAAAACAGTATGGTACTGGCACAAAAACAGACACAGATCAATGGAACAGAATAGAGAGCCCAAAAATAAACCCACACTTATATGGGCAATTAATCTGCAACAAAAGAGGCAAGAATATACGATGGAGAAGAGATGACCCCTTCAATAAATGGTACTGGGCAAACTGGACGGCCACATACAAAGAATCAAGTTGGACTACTCTCTCTCACACCATGCACAAAAATATATTCAAAATGGATTAAAGACTTAAATGCAAGACCTGAAACCACAAACTTCTACAAGAAAACATAGGCAGTAAGCTCTTTGACATCATTCTTAGTAATATTTTTTTGGATATGTCTCCTCAGGCAAGGGAAATTCACACTTCAAAAGTTTGTTTCGGGCTTCCCTGGTGGTGCAGTTGTTGAGAGTCCGCCTGCCGATGCAGGGGACACGAGTTCGTGCCCTGGTCCGGGAAGATCCCACATGCCGCGGAGCGGCTAGGCCCATGAGCCATGGCCGCTGAGCCTGTGCGTCCCGAGCCTGTGCTCCGCAACGGGAGAGACCACAACAGTGAGAGGCCCACGTACTGCAAAAAAAAAAAAAAAAAAAAAAGTTTGTTTCTTCAGGGCTTCCCTGGTGGCGCAGTGGTTAAGAATCTGCCTACCAATGCAGGGGACATGGGTTTGAGCCCAGGCCCAGGAAGTTCCGACATGCCATGGAGCAACTAAGCCTGTGCACCACAACTACTGAGCCTGCGCTGTAGAGCCTGTGAGCCACAGCTGCTGGGCCCGCATGCCACAACTACTGAAGCCCGCACACCTAGAGCCCATGCTCAGCAACAAGAGAAGCCACCACAATGAGAATTCCGTGCACCACAACAACGAGTAGCCCCCACTCACCGCAACTAAAGGAAACCCACACACGGCAACAAAGACCCAACGCAGCCAAAAATAAATAAATAAAAAATTTTTTTAAAGTTTATTTCTTCTTTTTCCATGGGAAATATTAATGATAAAACCCTCACTAAAATTTATGAATTCTTTTTTCTGTGCCAGGCACCATGTAAATATTTCACATACATTATATCATATAATCTGTATAACAACCCTGAGAAGTACATATTGTTATCTCCATTTTACATATAGCGAAATTGAGGCCCAGAACAGTTAAATGAATTGCTTAAGGTCATATAACTTGTTGGTGGCAGACCTGGAACTCTCTAATATAAAATCTTGCTGTTGCTCTTTCTCGTGGCGCCTCGGAGGCGGTCGGCAGCTTCAGAATGAAGCTGAACATCTCTTTCCCGGCCACTGGCTGCCAGAAACTCATTGAAGTGGACGATGAACGAAAACTTCGAACCTTTTATGAGAAGTGTATGGCCACAGAAGTTGGTGCTGACGCTCTGGCTGAAGAATGGAAGGGTTATGTGGTCCGAATCAGTGGTGGGAACGACAAACAGGGTTTCCCCATGAAGCAGGGTGTCTTGACCCATGGCCGAGTCTGCCTGCTACTGAGTAAGGGGCATTCCTGTTACAGACCAAGGAGGACTGGAGAAAGAAAGCGCAAATCTGTGCGGGGCTGCATTGTGGATGCCAATCTGAGCGTTCTCAATTTGGTCATTGTAAAAAAGGGGAGAAGGATATTCCTGGACTCACTGATACTACTGTGCCTCATCGCCTGGGGCCCAAAAGAGCTAGCAGAATCCGCAAACTTTTCAATCTCTCTAAAGATCATGTCCGCCAGTATGTTGTGAGAAAGCCCCTAAACAAAGAAGGTAAGAAACCTAGGACCAAAGCACCCAAGATTCAGCGTCTTGTTACTCCACGTGTTCTGTAACACAAACGTCGGCAAATTGCTCTGAAGAAACAGCGTACTAAGAAAAATAAGGAAGAGGCTGCAGAATATGCTAAACTTTTGGCCAAGAGAATGAAGGAGGCCAAAGAAAAACGCCAGGAACAGATTGCCAAGAGACGGAGGCTGTCCTCTCTGAGAGCTTCTACTTCTAAGTCTGAGTCTAGTCAAAAATGAGATGTTCTTAGAGTAACAAATAAATACGATCAGACATCAAAAAAAAAAAAATCTTGCTGTTAACTACTTAATTCACCTTGGGCTAGATTCCTGCCACTTTCCAGGATGTCTTTTCTGTACTACCTCAACTAGTGTGCCTAGAATAGGACATGAAACTCATTTTAATATTTGTCTAAATGAAATATAAGCAGAAAACCTTTTCTTCAAAAAGTTATGCTGTATTCCAATGCCACCTCAAAAATCTCTTGAATTATCTATGGTTTAATTCTGTACCATTGCTCTCTTTAATTTAAAGGTGTAGAATATTGAGAATTGAATATGACCTTTCTAAACCACTTATTTCTATTTTTAATGTTAAATATATTGTTTCAAATTTTTAAAGAGGATAAAGCAAACAAAGTTAAAGAAATTATAAAACATAGATCTGTATATAAATATTCATACATATATAATGAATGGTTGGGCAGGTAATAAGTGTTCAGTGTTTGTGAATTATATGAATTAATGTATTACAATTGATATTGCAGTTTGTTCATTGGTATATTTTAATTATACTCTAACAGAAAATTCAGCATCAAGAAAAAATTCTTAGAATGTGCAAATTATATCCTTGCCTTTTTTCTATCCATTGATAATTTTAATAGGTTTTTGAATCTGAAAATTCAAGAAGGTGAAGCTCACAACATTTTCTGCCCTGCATATGATTGCTTCCAACTTGTTCCTGTGGATATCATAGAAAGCGTAGTTTCTAAGGAGATGGACAAACGATACCTACAGTTTGATATTAAGGTATGCTGCCAATTATCTGTGTGATTTCCAAAATATAAATTTTATTAAACCTATATAACAGATTTTAATTTTTTTTGTTTTATTTTTGAAAACAAAGTAATGGACTCTGACTTTGTCAGAAAAACTGCATAAAGGAATGGTGGCCTAAATTATAGTTTTAAACTAAAGCATTATTTTATAATCATGATAGAAGTAAAAGCAAAAAGCCATAATAGTAGTTTACAAAAAAAATAAAACTATCGCTCCAAACTATTCATTGATTTGCATGTTGAACTTTTATAACTGATTGATCAAGATAACGTTCAAAGTAAATAGTAACTATTTTAAATTTTCCAGAAGACATATTTTTACTCCTCAGTGTAAATATTTAGAAATAAAGATTATCAACTTGGAAATTTATGGATTTTTTAATTTCAAGTAATAGTTTCATAAAACAAATTATAATGTTTATTTCATCTTTTTTTCCCCATCTTCTTTTTCACTCAGGAGTTATTCAGAAGTGTACGCAAACCTTTGTGTGATTTAAAAGTTACATTTTAACTGTCTTGTTCAGATTTTTTTATGGTCTAATCCCTATTACATGGACTTTTAAAAAAGAAGTCCTACTGTTTCTTTAACATAGAAAGCATCTTAATATTGACTTTTTTTTTACATTTTTCTTTTTTTTATTATTGTGGCAAAATACACATAAACTTTACCATTATAACTAGTTTTAAGTGAACTAAGTACTTTTACTTTGTTGTGCAACCATCACCACTCTCCATGTCTAGAAGTTTTTTCATCATCCCAAACTGAAACTCTGTTCCCATTGAACGCTAACTTCCCATTCCCTCTTCCCACAGCCCCTGGTAACCACTGTTGTGCTTTCTGTCTCTATGTCTTCCACTATTCTAGGCATCTTATATAAGTGGAATCACACAATATTTATCCTTATGTGTCTGGTTTATTGCACTTAGCATAATGTCTTCAAGGTTCATTCATGTTGTAGCATGTATCAAAATTTCCTTTCTTTTTAAGGTTGAATAATAGTCCAATAATGTATATACCACATTTTGTTTATGCATTCATTCATCCATGGATATTTGGGTTGTTTCTACCTTTTGACTGCTGTGAATAATGCTGCTATGAACATGGGTGTACAAATATCTATCCCAGTTCCTGCTTTTAATTATTTGGGGTATATATGCAGAAGTGGAATTGCTGGATCATATGGTAATTCTATGTTTATAATATTGATTTTTATGTATTATTAGAGTACCATTTAGAAATTTACTGTTCTGATGCAACTAATAATCACAAGATTCTATTTATAAAAATTATTTTTCATCAGAAAAGTGGCACATTGTATGAGCAAACATTTTTAAATTACACATTTTCTGTATTTAAATGACAGCATTTTTACTCTATCATCATCTACTTGGTTTTTAGATTAAAGAAAACATAAATTTTAAAAGTCATGTCATTACTAAGGTAATTGCCACATTTTTCCTTCTTATTTTATATATCCCAATACTATTTTAAGTGTTTCTTGAGACTGACTATGCTTTGTTTTTTTATTTCACTCTGTTTTTGCTTTAAAGTAAATTGACGTATGGGGTACACTCCCTATTAGAATTGAGAGTTAAAATGTTTTGTTATGTTTTGTTATTGCTGTTTAAACAGGCCTTTGTTGAAAATAACCCTGCCATTAAATGGTGTCCTACTCCAGGCTGTGAAAGAGCAGTCAGACTAACAAAACAAGGGTCAAACACATCTGGGTCTGATACACTCAGCTTCCCCTTGCTCAGAGCCCCTGCTGTGGACTGTGGAAAAGGACATCTCTTCTGCTGGTCAGTAAAAGACAAGTTGGAATAGCCTAATCACCTTTCTGACAGTTTTTAAAGAGACTTTATACTTTGAATCAGGCCTTTAAATTGTAGTATTTTTGATGTCATTCTTATTCATTAAAAAATATGTAAAGAGTGGTGATAGTTTACATTTATTGTGTGCTTGATGTGTGCCAGCCACCTTGCCACATATTTTCAAATATTGAATTCTCCTAACAATGCTATGAACGGAGTGATATTATTATACCCATTTTACAGATACGGAAATTTAGGCACAGAGGAGTTGCCCAGGGTTATGCAGCTAGGAATTGGCAGAAATGGAATTAAAGCCCAGCTCTGGTGCTAGAGCCCATGCACTTGAACTTTAATACCAAATTACTCACCATAGATTAGAAAATGTTTAGAGTTTAACATCGTTTCTTAAAGTAGAAGTCTCTAGCAGTGATTCTTAACCAGGCATGCCCAGAATTTAGTATTAAGACAGCTTTTCCCAATTTTCATTCTAGACCCCGACAAGAGATATTTTGATTTAGTGGATTTTGGAGTGGGGCTTCAAAAAAAAAAAAAAAAGCTCTTATGTGATTCTAATGCACAGTACCAGTTAAGAACCAGTTTGTGTCTTATGTTTTATTTAATTTCTAGTGCCTGATAAATAATTAGTAAGTATGAACTGATGATAAATCAGTAATGAATAGGCCATGTAACTATGTATAGTCTCTTGACTGTATGTTTGTCTGACATCCGCGTTATACTTTATTCAATTATAACTGTTTTAGTTTTAGTTAATTAAGTGATCAGAAGAAGAAATAGTATTTGTTATGCTTTTTGCTCATTTCCAGATTTATCACATATGCAAGGAAATATTGTACTTGAGGTAGATATAAAACTCTAATCTTTACTTGTATGCTTATCAGAAACCAAAATCAAACTGTAGCACTGCTAGATAGTAAAAAGGCAGTTATGGAAATATCCCTACCGTGAAAGGTCTGTTTCTTAACCCCATCATCATTATCATTAGCTAAAAATATTTCTTGAACTGCCAAGCTATATATAGCACTGAATTCTAGGTCAGGTGTCAGCAAAGTAGTGTCTGCACCAATTTTTAAAAATAAAGTTTTATTAGAACACAGCCACACCCACTCATTGCCAGTTTGTTTACCTATTGTCTGTGGCTGCTTTCAGGCTATGACAGCATCGAGTAGTTGTGACAGAGACCATATGGCTTGCAAAACCCAAGATATTTACTATCTGGCCCTTTACAGAAAAAGCTTGCGAGGCTTCTGGCTAAGTGCTTGAATATAGTGATTAATGAAAGGAAAACCACATTTACTACTTTCATGGCTAAATCAGGTTCAGCAAGTAAAATAGCAACAAAATACTGAATAATAGATTATATCCACATGCCTTAAGATAATTTTTCAAAACATTTAAAAAGCAAATTCCTAATTTTTAGTTTTACATGTTTTACTGTTTGAATTGAGTCCTAATTCTACCTCACTATCCCACCAGAAGAGATAAGGATCCAGCAACAGAAATGAGAAGTGAGTTATTGAATACACACAAGCTTACTTGTTTGCATATAAATTGTCCTTAGATTAATATGAATCTACTTTATTAGTAAGAATATTAAAAGAAGAAAATAAAGGAGTTTCTTCTTTGAAGTTAGTTTCTTGAGAAACTTAAGCTCTAGTGCCCTAAAGCACCCCATCTAGAATAGTACTAATTATGTACTATCCTTCAGAAAATCATTTTCTGAGCCCTCTGGTTCAGGTAAGCACCCCTGGATGAAAAAAGCTGATTAAGAGGATTGGTGGAGAGGCTACAAAAATGGAAAACATAGATTAGTAAAATGTATAGAAGAAGATGATAACATTTGCTAACATCTGAGGATAATAAAATTTTGAAAGGAAAAGAAAAATCTGTGATTGGCATTGTCTTCTTAAACTCTGTGGTTTCTGTGGCCTAGCTTTTATTAGTTTTCACTGTAGATTAGCTTTTACTTTCTTGTATTCTTCCCCACCTCTCTTTGTATGCTGCAAGTAGTAAGTTTGGTTTGACTGAAAATACGGAAACTAATGGAAAAACCTACCAAGGTAGATTAGATTCTAAAAGCTATATATGCCAATAAACATATATGATGCTATAAACTGTACCTTTCTAGTCTAGTGTTTGGAGAAAATATGTCAGCTACTCTTTCTCACACCCCAAAATATCAGGCTGGTTATACTCAGTATCCATTGGAAACTATATGCCAAGATCACAGGCCCTACTTGGAATTTTATCCCAGTTTAAGGGATCTGTGGATGACCACATGGATTTAAGATCACATTTGGTAATTATTTACTCCTTCTGCTATTATAAGGGTGGTAGATAACTTAGCAAATAGTATCATTATTTTCTGACATAGCAATTCAGAACTTAACTTTATTACCTTTCATTTTTGAAATTCATTAAGCTATAGGATTGATATATGTAGGTATATGATATATGTATATTCTAGGATTTTTACATTGCTTCACCTCTCTAAGCATTAATTTGCAATTTTTGTTTTTACATAGCTTCCTACTTGTATTCATATAGTATAAAAGCTTTGCCTATAGTCAGAAATTCTAAGAAAAAAAGGAAATTCTAAGTAGAATTCTGCTGCCCTTACTTATCTAGTGTTTCAAAGAGAAAGAACGTCTGCTTCATGCAAAAAGAAGCTTTGCAAGAGAGATCTTTATAAAATAAAAGCATGTGGTTCAGGGTTTTCTTCTTTCTTTCCCCCCAAAGTTCAAAAATATTTTCTAAAAATGATTGCAAAAACCACAAGAAATGCCAATAACAGTTTCTTCTTTTTAAGAACTACGTGTGACAGAATCAGTTGAGAGCTATCCCCAAGAGATGTCTGCTTGGATATAACTGAATATATTCATTGTTGGGAGGGAAGGTAGGAGTAGGCATTTTCCTTCCCACCACAGGATAACCCCTTCTATTATAACTTGTTCACCAACAAGTTCTGTGCCCTTAATAACTGAACCTAGAATGCTTTTTCCCACTATCCGGTGTAATTACAGTTTGTCTGTCAGAGTATTTGCTACCAGTCATTGGTGTCTTGGTTAAAGCTTTCTTCAGGAAATTAGTTTTCCAGTATCTGTAGAACATTCCAGTATCTTCATTATTTCTGTCAGAATACTCTGTCTTCCTACACATGGCATAATCCAGATTATCAGTCACCTATTACATCTGATAGCATTGTCATCACTGTACTGTACTTTGGAGAAGTTGAGGCTTATTTTCTCTGATGTGTTAGTTTTCAAAGATCTACTTTGAAAGATCTACTTTGTAGATACTATCTACTTCTACTTTTAATCAATGCAATATTTTATTAATGTCTATTAAATTATCACTAAGTTACTAAGGAGCTGTATAAAACCACAGTTATGGAAAAGGTTTCCCAAATGCCAGATTTGGTAATAAGTCAGAAATTTAAGAAAATTAAGTTATTCTTTCCAGGTATTTAGTGATTTTTTTAGGTATACAATTCAATGGCATTAAGTACATTAACAGTGTTGTGCAACCATCACCCCTATCCATTTTAGAACATTTTTATCATCCCAAATAAAAACTCCACAACTATTTAAGCAATAGCTCCCCATCCTCCCTCCCCGACCCCAGCTCCTGGTAATCATTATTCTACTTTGTCTCTATGAATTTCCCTATTCTAGATATTTAATATAAGTGGAGTTATACAATATTTGTCCTTTGGTGTCTGGCTTATCTCACTTAGCATAATGTCATCAAAATTCGTTACATGTTATAGCATGTATCAGAAGTTCATTGCTTTTTATGGCTAATATTCCATTGAGTGTATATAGCACATTTTGTTTATCCATTCATATGTCAGTGAACAGTTGAGTTGTTGCCATCTTTTGGCTGTTGTGAATACTGTTATGAGCATTGGTGTAAAAGTTTGAGTCCTTGTTTTCAGTTCTGTTGAAACTATTTGAGGAACTACCAAAGTGTTTTTCATAACAGCTGCATCATTTTACATTCCTACCAGCCGTGCTCAAGGGTTCCAGTTTTTCCACATCCTTCCCAGCACTTGTTATTTTCTGTTGTTTTTCAAAAATAGTAGCCATCCTAATGGGTATGAAGTAGAATTGATACATTCTTAATATAGTGAAATGTTACCTCATAGTTAGTTAAGACTCTACCTGTCAGTTGGCATGTCTTCTTAACTTAAACTTTGTAAACAAGATCTTTGTTTAGGGACTTCCCTGGCGGTCCATTGGTTAAAACGCTGTGCTAAGTGTCCATCATCGGATGAATGGATAAAGAAGATGTGGCACATATATACAATGGAATATTACTCAGCCATAAAAAGAAACGAAATTGAGCTATTTGTAATGAGGTGGATGGACCTAGAGTCTGTCATACAGAGTGAAGTAAGTCAGAAAGAGAAAGACAAATACCGTATGCTAACACATATATATGGAATTTAAGAAAAAAAATGTCATGAAGAACTTAGGGGTAAGACAGGAATAAAGACACAGACCTACTAGAGAATGGACTTGAGGATATGGGAAGGGGGAAGGGTAAGCTGTGACAAAGCAAGAGAGTGGCATGGACATATATACACTACCAAACGTAAACTAGATAGCTAGTGGGAAGCAGCCGCATAGCCCAGGGAGATCAGCTCGGTGCTTTGTGACCACCTAGAGGGGTGGGATAGGGAGGGTAGCAGGGAGGGAGACGCAAGAGGGAAGAGATATGGGAACATATGTATATGTATAACTGATTCACTTTGTTCTAAAGCAGAAACTAACACACCATTGTAAAGCAATTATACTCCAATAAAGATGTAAAAAAAAAACCAAAACAAAACACTGTGCTTCCACTGTAGGGGGCGCAGGTTCCATCCCTGGTCAGGGAACTAAGATCCTACATGCCTCTTGGCCAAGAAAAAAAAAAATTAAGAAAAAGAAAAGATCTTTGTTTAAAATGAGACTGGTGATGATGATGGCACCCATAGATTGGGTTTTTCTTTGCCCAAAATGACATTTTGTTATTAAGAATGATTAACTTTGTGCTACAGAATATAATGTCATATTGAATTAAATAATTCGTAAAGGCTCTAAGTCATTTTTGTTTGACTTTTTAAATTTTATTTATTATTTATTTATTTGGCTGTGCTGCGTCTTAGTTGCAGCATGCAGGATCTGTAGTTGCGGCATGAGGGATCTTTTAGCTGTGGCATGTGGGATCTAGTTCCCTGACCAGGGATCAAACCTGGGCCCCCTGCATTGGGAGCACAGTGTCTTAGCCAGTGGACCCCCAGGGAAGTCCTTAATGTTTGACTTTTATATACCTATAGAAAGAATATATAATTAAGTTACAAATAATAAATTGCTACAGTTTTAATTATTTAAATAAAAATTTGCCAAATTCCAATAAGACAGAAAATTGGAATTTATCAAACTTGAAAGTAAGTTAGATTGCCCTTGCTGTTACTTGGGGATTCAGAGGTAAAAGTAATGACAAGAATGTGATGTAAAATAGTACTTCCCAAACTTTAAAATGCAGAAGGGTCATATGGTGATTTTGATAAAATGCAGATTCTAATCAGTAGGTCTCATGGGGCCTGCTCTTCTGCATGTTTAACAAGCTCCTGAGTAATGGCAATGCTGCTGGGCAGGGTAACACCCATTGAATTGCAAGAATTTAAACTATTAGTGAGACAGAACCCAATTGATAAAAAATACTTTACAGCTCTTAAGGCATGAGAGGCTAAATTATAAATATTAGGTAATCTATTTGGAACTTTTTAAAATGTGTGAATAAATGTACTGATGAAAGAAAATCTGTCCTAGTGGTATTGAGCTTTAGAATCATGCTTCCAGTTCCTCTATTGAAATGCTTCATCTCTCAGTAGTCACTGTGCCTCAGTGTTCTCAACTTTACATTTGGAACAGTACTTCCCACCTGTGCTTTTACCTTGATGTTGATGAAGGATACTTTTAAATTGCCTTTTCCACGTTTTCCTCTTTAGGGAGTGCCTTGGTGAAGCCCATGAGCCTTGTGACTGCCAAACATGGAAAAATTGGCTACAAAAAATAACTGAAATGAAACCAGAAGAACGTAAGAGGAATTTTAGATAGCTACATATTTTATAATAGCATTCAAAAGATAACATGGTTTTATTTCTTAGAGTCTTCATTTAAAAATGAAGTTTTAAGTTTTCAAGTTTGTTAATGCGAGAGCCCGCCTTTTTAACCCCTCTAACCAACATCCTTTTGGAGATCCCAGGGGGGGAAAGCATAGACAGGTTCCATGTTTCTAATGGACTTATTAGGACTCCAGGGTAAACAGGGGTCACATTTAAGTTCTGCTCCTATAGTCCTTCCCTTTTATCCTGGGGTGGGCTAACTAGCTTTTCTGTACTTCATGAGAAGAAATGTATGATCTGTACTGAGAGGAAGCTTCTTATTTCCTTGGAAACTTACAGTGGAGGATAAGGCAAGTTAATTTCTTGCTTATGTGGTTCTGTAGATTTACTTACATTAAATGCCATGTCTATAACTGATTTTTACTGAGATGTCTATAAATATATTACTTCTGTTAATCCTCACACAAATGCTATGAGATTGATGCTGGTTGTCCCATTGTACAGATAGGAAGCTAACAGATTGGATTGAATGACACAGGGGAAACAGAATGGGTTTGAATTAGCCTTCCTAATAGCAATTCCCATGTTTGACAAGTAAATATATCTGCTTTGCCATAATTTCTCACCTCCTGAAGTAAATATTTTATGACAACTGTCATAAAATTAATATAAATGAAAACTAATTTGGTGGTTTTTAACATTTTAAAGAATAGTGTTAGTTTGAAGTATTGCAGATGAGGATTAAGAATTCACACACTTCATCTACACTTATTATGAGCAAAGCACATAATAAAGATGATGCCAGCCTTCAAAGAGTACAGAGGCTAGAAGGGAAGCAGTCAGATAATTACAGTATCATATGTTAACTAACACAGTTGGATAAAGATGAGAATACAAAAACAGAAACAACTAACTCAGATTGAGGACAGAGGATGTTAAGGAATCTTCCTGACAGCAGCAAGATATGAGTTGGGTTTCAGCATATCTACAGAAGCAGAGATGTGGTAGGTAATGTCAGCAGCTGAAGTGACACTGGGAGAGACTGGCTGGCAGCCATGAGTCCCTAAAGGCTTGTATTATATTGGGCAATATACCATTGCCCGAGAGATTATTCTCAGCAGTTTATATTCACAAGATCGATTTTGTGCACTGACTCGGGGTTATTCAGATCCATGGAAAAGACACTACTTAGGTAAACCAGAATACCAGTTTATTCATTGACAATGAGGGCGATCCCTTTCACATGATGAGAAGGCTCATGTCCTTTAAATGGGAGCAAAGGGAAGTGGATAATTTTAGGATATTTTTTAGTGAGGGCTGATTAATCATTTCTGTCCTGAACATTCATCATTCAGTCAACAAATATTTTTTGAGTACCTGCTTCCCAAATCAAAAAGATTTGTATAGATTGTTCTTGTTCCCCAGGTTCATTGTATCTCTCTCTTGAATACCAGGTAGAGCTTGCCATTGCTCTCTGGATACCCACCCATTAGCCCTATCTGTGTATGGGTATGTCTATGTGTGTGAGTTTCATAAAGAGATTAATACCATTACCCTGCAACACCTTTAAACATGACAAGACGACTGGATTTTGTTTTCTTCTGCTTCTGACACCTAGAAACATCTATATTTCTATTAGAGATGGCTTGCTATTGCCCACCTACCTGCATTTCTTTATACATTCTGTGGAGTTTAAAATTATGGTCCAGGGGAGACATTTGTGAGAGATGAGGCTGGAAAGGTAGGTGTTGCCAGATTGTGAGGGTTCTTGCCAAATTGTCTGAATTTTTCCTATTAACAGAATAAGCCATAGAATGCATTTTTTGAATAGGGAAGTGGCATTGTTAAAGGTACTTTTATCAAGATAACTGATAACTAGGAAGGGCAGACTAAAGGAGAGTTAGGTCAGAAGTAGGAAGGTGAATTTTTAGTTTGGGTCACAAGGTAGATCATGATGTCATTGGTGAAATTAGGAAATTCAGGTAAAGGAGTAATTTTCAGGGGAAAATAATGAATTTTGTTGTGGGCATTTTGCACCTGAGGTACCTACAGGACATATGTGTGGAGATGTCCAGTGGCTTTTAGAAGTGCTTGTCTCCAGCTCAGAAAAAATGCTGAGAAAACTTAGGAGTAACTTGTTGCTTTTAAATAGTATCTTCATTATGTGTTTAGCATTTATTTAGTGCTGTTTTATGTTAGAGTACAGAAATAAGATGCCCTCTATGCTCTTGAAATTTACATTTTAGAGTTGGAGACAGGTATGTACAAAACTCAGAAAAATAAGTATAAAGGTGGTGTGAGAGAACAGTATACCTGTGATACATAGTGAGGGAGGGGAGGGACAAAGGAGCAGATTAGTTAGGAGATCATCTAGGAAAGAGATAAGGAAAGCTTTATAAAATAATTGATACATAAGCCTTGTATTGAAAACTGATAGATGTTCTTCACACAGACCAGAATAGGAAGGGCATTCTAGGCTCATGGTAAAGTAGGGCTGTGAAATAGCATGGCGTATTCAAGGACTGCAAATAATTCGGTTCAACCAGTGCAAAGGTGCAGTGAGAGATGAGACTGCATGTGCAGGGGTGGGGGTTATATGTAATGCTGGGAGGTCTGACTTTACCCCGAAACACCAAAAAGAAGTTTTGAGTAGGAAAGTGATAACTGAAGATGTTTGCTTAGAAAAATCATTCAGGTGGAAGTGTGGATGATGAATTAGGGGCTATTGAGATACTAGGTAAGAAAGCTGTTTCTGAGACAACTTCAACATGTCCAGGTGAGAGAACATAAGGGCTTGAACAAGACAGCCAATACAGATGGGAGAGGAAAGGTGTTTACAGGAGAAGTAAGAAGATAACTTTTCATTTTATTAAGTTATTAATCTAGTGTACTTACCAGTTGCCTAAAAGAGTTAATGCACCACAAGAAGTAATTAGTACAGTATAGTATTTAATTCTTGAGGAGAAAATGGCCAGAAGTATGTGATCTGAGATATAAAGCAAGTATTTTGAAATGGGTGACTATTTTTAGTTATCCCTTGCCAATGTAAAATTGGATCAATCATTCCATATTCACAAATAAGTCTTATTAGAGAAGAAGGAGGAGAATGACCTGGCTAATCAGTACAGATTTTTGGAGGGACTGTGACAGATTGTCCTTGCATAAGATAATGATCCTGATAATGAAGAGAGAAGAGAAATAGAAGAACTAGTGTATACGTGGTTACCTCTGGTGGCCAGAGATAGGGAGACCTCAAGTAAAAACTGAAGATAGTCCTCAAAGAGTCCCAAATAGGATTTTAATTCAGAAAGATGGAGGAACTTTAGAAAATTGGATAGGAGGCAAGAGACCCAGGACACCCGCAAGTGGTCCACTGCAAAGGGAACCAAAGCCAAGACTGCAGAGAAAATTCCCCATTGCTGAGAAAAAGTTGTCTCTCTGTATTGATGTGTAATCACCACAGTGAAACGTGGTGGTAACCAGTAGACTATTAATGGCCACTTTTAAGTTTATTAAATTTAGGGTAAGGCTTAAAGCAAACAATAATAGGCCACTGTAATACTTAAGTAGAACATCACTGTTAAATATACAAAAATAATACTCCAAAAAAGAAAAGTATGATTTAATGCTGTATTGGGTTCACATATTAATTTGGGTCATGGTCACATATCTTTGGCATAAGAATTTTCAACCGAACTTGTAGATTCATGAGATCGTTTTCTCCCTTATCCCTAGTTTTCCAAAGTCTTTGAGTTATGAGACTTAAAAGGAGTGACAAAATCTAATTGATCAGAAAAATATTAGAAAATATACTGAGCTCAGTTGAAAGAATTAATTCCATATAAAGATTGAAATACTGTTTTTCAGTACTGAAATTGCCTGTATTGCAGCTTATCAGAGCAAGAAGCAGGAATGATTATATTTTCTGTGAAATGATAGTTAATTTATAAAAATTTAAGACCAGTTTTTTTCATAGTACATACTCAGTAATGGTTATTGAATGAAATTCAATAGTCTTTTAAGAATTCAGTCTTTAAAAGCAACTTTGTTTTCACTTGAGCACATGTTGATTCTACTAATAGATCTGAGATTTTTATACTGTAATACGTGATTAAATGAAGTTAATTTTTCTTACAAAGAGACCTAAAAGCACACTAGATTATTAAGGAAAGAAGATCAAGCTATATTAGACATGCATCTGAAGTGAAAAGTTTGGAAGTCAGTAGGGATGGAGAAGACTCACCAGGTAGATTGAAGGGAGTTTGGGTATTGCAGGTATTGAGAAAAGTATGTACAAAGGGCAGATGTATGAAATGAGCATGTTCAGAGCACAGGTAGTAAAGGCATTTCTTCCCGTTCAAGTTTTTGTTGTACTAATAGTTGGTTATTTTCTGAACATGATTTACTTCATGTAATCCTCTAGAATGCAGTCAGAAACTAGCATTCTCTCCAAGGGTAGGAGAATAAAACTGTTAATGTTGCAGGCCACACAGCTGCTTTGTTTTAATGGCTTTGTGCTTTATTTATTATAACAATGGACAATAAAGGTCATAAGAATATGTTGGAGACTCTGAGCTAAAAATAATGTTGATGCTAAAGGGAGGAGAAAGGCCACTACTTTAAACAAAAATTAGACACTGTACTTAGTGATTAGGTTTTATTATAGTACCCTTTGTAAACAGCATTACCTTCACAGCTGACCTTCATAGCCATTAAGTATAGTATGTTCCTTCTGAAACTCCTGTTCTCCACCAAATTATCTGAGCATGCTCTGCACCACACCCTAATCAAACCATCTTCTACCAAGTGGCCTTAGAAATGGAGTGCAGTCTGAGCATTTCGTTGCTATTGTTTCTCTCTGCTATGTGGAATTGAAAACCAGTGCTTTACAGTCCAGCAGTAGCTGCTGTTCTGTTGTTGACACAAACTTAAGTCGGTAGGCACCCAGGGTTCCTTGCAGCAAGACACCCCCTGCCTCCACTCCTCCACTGCTAGGCTCCATCAAAGGGCTGTTGCTGGTGCTCATCTCTTCCAGTTCATATGCAGAGCCAGTTCCCAGGGATCAGACAGCCCAAACCTTTGTCGCCTTTCCTCTCCATTAAATCTGGGGGTTGAGTAACTTTTTCTTTTAAACTTCAAAACTTCTGATTTCTCCCCTGCTTTCAACAGTAGGGCTAACCTGTTACCCAACCCTTCCTAGAATATCTGCATATAATGAGGGTCTTAACTGAATGGACTACTCTCAAGGATTTCAAAGTGATTTTCAGACATCTCTTTCAGTAAAGAAAAGGTAGAACTTCTCTATGTACTTGAAGTTAGAAAACAAACTTCATTACTGTCATTCTTGCAGGAAAAAATAAATTTTTAATTATGTGTCTACCACTCTCTCCAGCCCCTAAATCTCTGCATGGGTGGTGGTGGAGATTTATAGAACATAAAATGTAAAAGTTAGAGTCTTTAAAAACCCTGGCATTCTTTAAGAGTGCAGATCTCAAATTAAAGTAGAATAAACAGAGTTTAAGATGATGAAGAGTATAAGGTTAGTGTGGGGATAGAGAGTGGGAGGACCTTACCAGTAGTTAGTGGCCAAATCATGAAGGGCTTTGTATTCTTTGCTAAAACAGTTTGATTTTATCCTGTAGTCAGTGGGGAGCAATTAGAAGATTTAAAGATTTGTATTTTTAAAAGATCACTTTATAGAGGCAATATAGTGTGGGTTGTGAGGGTGGGGGGAGAAGGATCTGGGAGCTAGGTTGGTTTCTGTGTTTTAATTGTCTGGGAAGAAGGTGTGGACGATCCTAGCTAAAGCAATAAGAAGTGGGAATGGAGAGAAGATGGATATGAAAGAGGAAGAGATAGAATCAATGGGACACAGTAGATGAGGGAAAGAGGAAGGTGTCCAAGATCATGCTCTTCCTGGATCTATTCTGGGTAGAAGATCATATCGTTTAACAGGACAGGAGATAGAGAAAGGAGCAGATTTGGGGGAAATGATGAATTTACTTTCAGACATGTCATTGGATTCATTTTTATTTTGTCTTAACTAATCATGGGTAAAAACTTTGCCATAGACCCTAATAGGAAAATAAGTATATATTTAAAATTGAGAGACAGCCTGCAAAGAAAACTTTGAGTGTTTTTCCATCTGGAGTTGTACACTAAATCATTTATTTCTGTATTTGTGCTTTATATCCCAAAGTTGTGGGAGTTAGTGAAGCTTATGAGGATGCTGCCAACTGTCTCTGGTTGTTAACTAACTCCAAGCCTTGTGCTAACTGTAAGTCTCCAATACAGAAGAATGAGGGATGCAATCACATGCAGTGTGCTAAGGTAAGTTAAAGAGGATTGTACAATACATGCTTTGCAGTTAGAACCTTCATTTGATTGTGAATCCAAAGAAGAAATGCTGTAAGCATAGGTATCTTATTGGCTTTCAGATGGATTCTAGAAGATTGTATTCTACATTCTTTGTTAAATAACATAAATGTTGGTTTATATTACTAAATTTTACAATCATGATGAATGTTAAAAATAAAGGTAAGGATTCAGTGGTACTTGGCCAGATCAGAAATGCCTGAGTCCTTCCCTCCCAGTCACCCACTCCCCCAGTGAGGATTCTGAGAGAGTTTTGTGTATATATAAATAATGTTAAATGATCGAGTGCTACCTTACATAGATCTCTTGCAATGCTGATTTTGGAGCACACAGCATAGTCTCAAGGTCCAAGTCAGGCCCCAAGCAATCCCCTTAAGTCCAAATTTAAATCCTGATGTCTGTATAAGAAAGGTGCCCGAAACAGTGGGCAGACTTTAGGTTTGCTAATGAAATCATCAATTAAATAAGTAACTCATTACTATATTGAAAATGAAAATGTCACTTGGCTAAAAATTATTATAAATAATTACTGTTAGAAGGCTACCTTCCTGACCTAGATTGCATAGAAAGAAACTACCATATTTAAAACAAATATTCTGGAATTAAGTTAATAATATTTTATTAATCCATGCCTACATTTATGAACATTTTTGCTTAACTGTAATATTATTATGACTTCAAAAATAATGACAGTTACCAGATGATTTTATATTATAATAAATTAACATGAATGAATTGTCTTAGTGAGACAGCAGTGATTTCCTAAGAAGAAAAACTTAGTAGTGTTCTGAGTAAAATGCTCAGAATTGCTTATTAGTTTAGCTGATCAGGCCAAAATTATTTCATTTATATGCAGTCCTATCTCCAACATCCATATTAGTTTTTTCTTGGACAGTCTGATATAGACTACATAGATGTGTAAAAAAAAAAAATACATGTTGACCATAAAAATCAGCAGTTGGGCTACTAATAAAAGGGCGGGATCCAACATTACCTTTATTTCAGTCATAGCACCTACCAGCAGTAAGTAGTTGATAGATATGTATTGAGTGAATGAATATTTTCATGAATTAATCAGGCTAATGATGTAAGGTAATTTATCTTAAACAGATTTTGCTTAAACTTCTTTTGCATATAAAAGAAACATTTACTTACATACTATGTAAATGTAGTCTTATTTAACCATCTGAAGTATTTGCATTGAACAAAGGAAACTGATGAGTAATTCTCATGACATAAAAGGAGACATCTAGGAAGTGTTTATACTTTTATAGTTTTTTTTAAATGTGGGACAACAGGTAATATGTAATTGAATCTATTTTCTAACACAATGACTAAATCATAATATACCTTTATTAATGCTTCAATATTGATTATTACTCAGTAGATAGTTTTTACTTTCTGGAATCAAATTGTTAAACATTTTAAAAGAATGACAGGTTTGGCCCTATAAAAATAAGTTCATTTATTTTAAAAACTCTCTTTATTCATTTCCCTTTAGATAATTTTCAGGAAGCTATTTAAATATTGCATCCTTACACATTTTAAATCACTTATAGTAATTTATTGATCTGGCTCTGTGGAAAACTATGCTGCAACTAAAAAATAAAAAATTATTAAAGTTCTATATTCTTTTTCTTATCATAGAATGTAAAATTTTGCTGTTTGTAGAAAGTTTTGCCACTAATTTTGAGAGATCAATGGAGCTGTACTGATGGGTACTTGGATCAAATCAGGCACAAGGTTTGCTTTTAGCAGGCAACAAAAGAACTTGCATACTGTCAGAACCTTGAAACAAGTACACAATTTATTGTGTAAGTACATGTTTGTGAAGGGCTAAATGAGGACAGAGACTTTAATTCAGCTCTCTGTTCGTGACATACCAGGTAGAGAAAAAATTAATGAAGATAAGACTTGACATAATGACTAAGGTATATCTGATTACTATATATTCAGACTCTGTATCCTGAAAAGATGGACTCATGCCATATTTTCAAGTACCCATGGAACATTCACCAAAAAAATTAACCATTGATCATCAAAGAAAATCTAAATAATTATCCAGAAAATAGAGTGGTGTAATCAACATTCTCTGATCATAATGGAATAAAATAGAAATGAATAATAAAGTTACAAAAAGGCTTTTCATTTGGAAATTTAAAATCTCTCAAATAACTCGTGAGTAAAAATAAAATGGAAATTAAAGAATTTCTATAAATAACCAATTTTTCAGAACCTGAGGGCTATATTTAAAGCAATTCAGAAATGTGCATAGCCTTATTCACTTAAAATGATACAAAATAAGGAATGAATTAAGAATATGACTCAAGAAATACAAACTTGAAAACAAGGAAGAAGAATTTCTTTAATCAGAAATCAGTGAATCAAAAACTGAAAAACAATACAACTAATAAATAAATCCAAAAGTGGTTTTCTAAAGGAAGAAAAATAAGATAAACCACAAAGCTTGCAAT
Organism: Stenella coeruleoalba; assembly: GCF_951394435.1. Lineage (NCBI taxonomy): Eukaryota > Metazoa > Chordata > Mammalia > Artiodactyla > Delphinidae > Stenella > Stenella coeruleoalba. Next base: position 49,694,924 of record NC_137155.1, on the reverse strand, counting down.
AAGAAAAATGTGGGGGTGAGGGAGTTCAAATACACAATATAAGAAATAAGGGGACTGGGACTTCCCTGGTGACACAGTGGTAAAGAATCCACCTGGCAATTCAGGCGACACGGGTTCAGTCGCTGGTCCGGGAAGATACCACATGCCACGGAGCACCTAAGCCTGTGTGCCACAACTACTGAGTCTGCGTTCTAGAGCCCATGAGCCACAACTACTGAAGCCCACATGCCACAACTACTGAAGCCCGCACGCCTAGAGCCCGTGCTCCACAACAAGAGAAGCTACCACAATGAGAAGTCCACACACCGCAACAAAGAGTAGCCCTCCACTGGCTGCAGCTAGAGAAAGCCCGTGTGCAGCAACAAAGACCCAAGGCAGCCATAAATAAATAAATAAATTTTAAAAAGGGGACTAATCAATAAACAAAGCAAAGTAAAATAATAATAAGAGATAACTTTGCTCAACTCTTGCAGATAAATTTGAACTTGGTTTTGAAATGGACTGATTTTCCAAGAAAATATAATTTATTGAAACTAACTCTAGAAGAAATACCCAAACAAACTCACTCCGTAGAAGAAAGAGTTTTTCAGTGATCTCTCCTTTAAAAGCAATAGGCCCTAACAGTTTCACAATAGAGTTTTATCAAAGCTTTAAAGAATAGGTAACTCCAATGTGATTCAGACTGTTTCCAGGACAAAAAGAAAAAAAAGAAAATGGAAACTTTCAAATTATTATTATAAACTGAGTAGAACCTTGATACCAGCACTTGACAAGATTATAAAAATTAAAACTGTAGATCTGTCTTATTTATGAAGAAGAATGCATGAGTTCTAAATAAGATATTGGAGGGGAAAATACAGATATTAGCAAATGTAATCTAGCAGAGTGCATTAGAAGAATAATTGAATAATTGATTATATTTCAATGAAAAACATGTTTTTAATTTTAAAAAAAGACTAATTAATCATGTGGGGTTTATTCCGGGAATACAAGAATGGTTTGATATTTAGAAAGCTATTACTGTACCTCATTTTAGTGGTAGATACAAGAAGAAAAACCATGTAAATTTTCTGTAGATGCCAAAAAGGCCTTTGACAAAAACTCAACAACCATTCTTTATAAGACACACAAAGAAATAGGAATAGATAGGTTCTTCCTTTTATCGCAATAGCATGATAAAAATAAATCTATCTTAGTCCAAAAGTTAGCATGATATTTAGTGGGGAAACTAGAGGTACTCTCACTAAAATTGAGAACAATATAAAGATACTCCCCATCACAAATATTATTAACATTGGACTGGAGATACCAGTCAACATAATTTGACAATGTAAAGAAATTGGGGATATAAAAATTAGAAATGAGGTGGGAAAATTGTCATTTTTTACAGCCAGCATGATTGTATACCTAGAAAGCCCACAAGAATCAACTGAAAACCTATTGCAAACAATAAAAATTCAATTAACTAGCAGAGTACAAAAGTAATATGCAGAGAGTAATAGCCTTCACATGTGCCAGTAACATTCAGATAGAATATATACTGAAAAAGAAGACCTCATTTATCTAGAAAGAAACTTAAGAAATGGATAAGACTTACATGAAGAAAATGTTAAGACCCCTATCTGTAGGACACAGAAGATGACAAACAAATAGAAAGATAACAAAGTTCTTGGATAGAAAGATTCCAACAAAAATAGCAACAGGTTTTGTTTCTGCATTTAGATAAGCTAATTAAAAGTTCACATGGAAAAACAAAGTAAGAAGAGCCAGAAAACTCTGAAAAAGAATAGTGAGGAGGAACTAGCCTTGTCAAACAGTAACCCATACTATAAAGGCTCAGTAATTAAGACAGCATGGTGCTGGTACATGAATCTACAGATCAACGAAACAGAATAGAAAGAAAGCCCAGAAAATAGACACATAAATGGGAATTCAGTATATGGTAAAGGAGGCATCTCCAACCAGTAGAGAAACATGGACTGTTCAGTAAATGGTATTGAGACAACTGGGCAGCTATGTGGAAAAAAATAAAGTTTAATTCATACTGAATACCCAAATAAATTCTGAACAGATCAAATATTTAAATATTTTTTTAAACAAACTCTAAAAGTACCAGGAGAAAACATAGATTTAAATTGGAAAGATCTCTCTGGCTCAAAATCCATAAGCATTTAAGAGAGAAAAAGATATATTTTCATACTGGAATACTCATATTTTTTGGCATTGTCTGCAAATTATGGTAATTAAGAAAGAGAATTTTTTTTTTTAAATGAGAAATAGGTTTTATGTTAGCTGTTCTGATTAGAGGCCTTTTTAACTTATTCCCAGTTTAAAAATCAGTTTGTCAAAGTCAACAGAAGTTTTCAAATACACTGGTGGAGCTTTATAGACCAAGGTAAGATTACTATGCACCTGAAAAATGAAACATTTGTCAGGATCTGGTTTTATTATTTGGAAAGAATATCCCATTGATATTTTTCAAACTTTCTTGAGATTACTTAATAATATTATGATTTTAATTTATCCTTATAAGCAATAACTTTAAACTACCCCCACATCTTTCCATAGCGCACATAAGGTCTCCAGAGAAAACCTCAAAAAGAGGAGGGTGTGTCTTTGAGAAGATTTGTTCCTGGTCACACAGGCAGGATTGTTTAATCTCTACAAATTGGTTGACAGGAATTTAGAAAATAATTTGCATATTAACATGGGGCGATATTTGCATATATGTTTTCTTTTGAAGTGCAAGTATGACTTTTGCTGGATTTGCCTAGAAGAATGGAAAAAACATAGTTCTTCCACAGGAGGTTATTACAGATGTACTCGCTATGAAGTCATTCAGCATGTAGAGGAACAATCCAAGGAAATGACTGTGGAGGTAAAGAGAACTGTAGAAGCCAAGATCTCTAAGCCACTTAATACCAGTGGCAGTGTTTTTCATTTCTTCTTTTTCTATCTTGTAATGAGGCATTTAAATTCAATACACTTTAGAGTAGCCTTTAATTTAAGCAAAATAGCTCTATAAACTTGAGCTTTATTTTTAATTTTCTTTTTTTTATATTGGTGAAGATTAGACAAGACGTATATCCCAGCATGTCTCTAAAATGACTTAAAAACAATTTTAACATTATATCAACAATATAATATTATGTTATTGTATATAATAAGTATCTTAGTCTGCTTGGCTGCCATAACAAAATACCATAGACTGAGTGGCTTAAACAACAAAAATTTATTTTTCATAGTTCTTGAGACTAGGAAGTCCAAGATCAAGATTTCTACCAATTCGGTTTTTGGCAATGACTCTCTTCCTGGCTTATAGACAGTTATCTTTTTGCTATGTCCTCACAGGAAGGAGAGAGAGCAAGCTCTGTTGTCTCTTCCTCTTCTTATACGGGCACCAGCTCTATTGGATTAGATCTCCACCCTAATGACCTTGTTCAACCTTTATCATCTCATAGGCCCTATCTCTAAATATAGTCACATTGGGGGTTACACCTTCAACATATGAATTGATGGGGGACACATTTCAGTCCATAGCAATAAACAACATAATAAAACATTGAAGATCTAGTGAACATAAGGTTTGAGAGACATATTTACCTTACACTCTGGGAATTGCGGATTCAGTGGTTTGTCACAGAGAATACAAATACAAGACTTTGTTCTGGGAAGCGTTTAAAATGTATTGGTTATTATTTTCTCAACAAAATAATCGATAAATCTGTATGCACTACTATCTGTTACTAATAAAATTTTGAAGTGATCAAAAAAACAATTTTAATAGCTAGTACTTTTATTTATAAATGTCATTTGTGGACTTCGTTTCCTAGGCTGAGAAAAAACACAAACGATTTCAGGAACTTGACAGATTTATGCACTACTACACAAGATTTAAAAATCATGAACATAGCTATCAGGTATGTCCCAAATCATTTCAAATGTGCTAAACTCTACTGTTGTGAATAAAGAAAATGATATATTTATTTATTTCTATTCTTTTAGTTAGAACAACGCCTTCTTAAAACAGCCAAAGAAAAGATGGAGCAATTGAGTAGAGCTCTCAAAGAAAGTAAGTTATAAGTGATATGTGTGATAATTAATATAAAATAGCTGTCATGCTTAAGTCACTTCATTGGTAGGAGGTTAAGACCCTTAAAAGAATACCTTATCTCCATTTGCTCATTTGGCAGTTTGGAGTTTTCAGAAGCCCAGAGTGTAGTTTAGCATTTGAGGCCTCTGGTAAGATTTTCCACCTTGCTTACGTCACCTGCTCCTCTTAGTGCAAGCTCTGCTGCTGGCAGATAAACACACATTGTGGTTTTGCTTACTCTGTGCCACTGCTGATGATGCTCTACAATGTTGGGAAAAGTGAATGGGCCCAAAAAGGCATCCCTGACCTAGTCAAAGGAGCAAGATTCACAAGCCATCAAATTGTCATGTAACTAAATTCCCAAAGATTCATGAGAAAATTTGGTAGAGTGCCTAGTATAGAATAGAAGTCAAGTACAGTTTTGGGAGAAATCATGTCACTGGTAAATAGCGGACATTGGAGTCAAAAAGCAAAGTCACGAGATAGGGCTTACTTATGGTTCCTAAAATGGAAGTTCAAAAAGAACATTCCTAAAAATGGATTGAATACTAGTTACATAATTAAAATATAATATCTCAGTGACCACACAGAGTACAGGTTCTGGCAAGTTTGTTTTAAAAAGTGACTTTTTTTTTTTTGGCTGCTTTGGGTCCTCGTTGCTGCGTGCGGGCTTTCTCTAGTTGTGGCATGCAGGGGCTACTCTTCGTTGCAGTGCGCAGGCTTCTCATTGCGGTGGTTTCTCTTGTTGCGGAGCACGGACTCTAGGCACGCAGTCTTCAGTAGTTGTGGCTTGCAGGCTCTAGAGCACAGGCTCAGTAGTTGTGGTGCCCAGGGTTAGTTGCTCTGCGGCACGTGGGATCTTCCCAGACCAGGTCTCGAACCCATGTCCCCTGCACTGGCAGGCAGATTCTTAACCCCTGTGCCACCAGCGAAGTCCCTAAAAAGTCACATTTTTTAAATAATCACAGCTTATATATAAAAGGTTTTAAGCCTAAAATGGAATCAATTACCCTTGTGTTTGCTCCATTTTATAAAAGTAATGAGTACTAACACCGTTTTCATGAGGATAACTTCCTAATTAAAACAATAACCATAAGTTAAATAAATTAGAGTGGGACAAAAAGCATCAGTAGCAGCTTAGTCTCCTTGTTAATTACTAGTTCTTAGACTGTAGTAATGACATAACTATATCAAGCCAATACCAAACTCTTGAAGTATTATTGTCCACAGTAAAAATTGAAAGAAAAAGTCCTCACAGGTTCTACAGTCTATTCCATCACGGACGTATCTCAAATACTTAGAACAGTGCCCAAAACATACTAAATATACAATAAGTATTTGTAGATGTAAATTACTGCTTCTGTTCAACCTTCTGGAGGTTCTAGACAGCATAGTAAGACATAAAGAAGAATTAAAAGGTAGAAGATTTGGAAAGGAAGAAATAAAACCACTCTTCCTCCCTTTCTCTCCCTGGAGTATTTATTAACTAGCATTAGTTACCCAGTTGTTCCCCAGAATGTTGTGTCTTTTACCTTACAATGTTGTTTTTGCAGAAGCATAATTTATAATTAGGCTTTTTTTTTTTTTTAGCGAGCAACTTAGCAAGGCATTTGTTCTAATTCTTAATGAGTAGAATTCTGCTAGGGATAACCTAAAAAACTTAGTAAAACATGGAACCTTTGAGTTGACCTAAAGCTAGATTTGTTTACTCACAGGGTGAGAACAGAATCCAGGATCAATGTATGCATTCCTTCATGACTGCCATCAGTACTCCTGGGCTACTGCAGGGTGTGCTCCATTTATAAATGCATACACGTCACCTAAATGCAAAACGTATGAGTGTTTTATGTAGGTTTTTAGTCTAGTTCAAATAAATACTATCATATAGCTACTTCAAACAGTTTCTTCTTAGGGATCCTTGTTCTTTTTTCTTTCTTTTAAGAAAACTTAGTTGTTTAATTTTATAATAGTGTATTTGCAAAAAAAATTTTTTCACTGTGCCTGGTTTACTTTATAGCTGAAGGAGGCTGTCCAGATACCACTTTCATCGAAGATGCAGTTCATGTGCTCTTAAAAACTCGACGCATTCTCAAGTGTTCTTATCCATATGGATTTTTCTTAGAACCTAAAAGCACAAAGAAGGAAATTTTTGAACTCATGCAAGTAAGATGTCTTTTTTATTAAATTTAAATGCAGTTACTATGAAAAACAGATTTTCTCCTTTTTCAACCACTTTATAACTAAGGTTTATCTTACTTGAGTGTAATTAAACAATTTTGTTTCTGTTTTCAGAATGGTTTTTAAATAAAGGAAAAGTTACCAATAATAAACTGAAATTTTCTTTATGTTTGAATTTGTCACTGTGCAGATTTGAATGAGTTCTGAGCTATGTAAACATTTCCTACCACATTTATTTCTTTTTTCTTCTTTTATTTTATTTATTTACTTTTGGCTCTGTTGGGTCTTCGTTGCTGTGTGTGGGCTTTTTCTAGTTGCTTCGAGCGGAAGCTGCTCTTTGTCCCGGTGCGTGGGCTTCTCACTGCGGTGGCTTCTCTTGTTGCAGAGCTTGGGGTCTAGGCTCGCGGGCTTCAGTAGGTGTGGCTCGCGGGCTCTAAAGCACAGGCTCAGTAGTTGTGGTGCATGGGCTTAGCTGCTCCATGGCATGTGGGATCTTCCCGGACCAGGGCTCGAACCCATGTCCCCTGCATTGGCAGGCGGATTCTCCACCACTGCGCCGCCAGGGAAGCCCCCACATTTATTTCTTTATTTTAAACTGGTTGAGGTTGAAATCTGGCCTAATTCTGATTATGTAATTAGGCATTTTATCTTCAAAAACGAAACAAACCACATTACATACTAGATAGGAAAGTTGCTATTTGCCAGTTCATTTTAACAGTACAACTGAAAAACTTAAGAGTACTTGAAAAAACAAAACAAAACATGTCAGCAAACTGACATCAGTGTAGCTGACCAGGTTCATTGTACATTCCTTTTTTTTTTTGAAGTCACCAAACTTTCTCCTCTTGCTACTATTTTTATGTCATCCCTTTGAACTCCCCTCTACTAATTTATATCTTACATTTCCTTCAATGCTGAATATTCTTTTTCTCCATGAGGCCTTCCAGACCTAACCCCAAATTACAAAGGTTTTGCCTTGCTTCACATTCCTTCAGCATTTACATATAGTCTGTACCATGTGGTCAGGCACTTACATGTACAATGCCTTGAAATTTATTAGTTCTTTTTCACACAGACAAATTATAAATTTTTTTTACACAGCTGCTATATTATACTCACTACTTCTTTGTATCCATACCAACTACATTACTCTAAATGCCTATTTAATGAATGCTATTTTCCTAAAATGTGCAAAGTAGAAACATATGTTAAATTGGAAGTTATATAAAATTTGGATTAATTTCTGATTTCAAAAGAGTTAGATTTAACCAAACAGACACTGGATTTGCTATTGACTAACCCACTCAACCTATAATTTTTTTTTTCCTCTTCTTAACATAGACAGACTTAGAGATGGTCACTGAAGACCTTGCCCAAAAAGTCAATAGGCCTTACCTTCGCACACCCCGCCACAAGATAATCAAGGCAGCATGCCTTGTACAGCAGAAGAGGCAAGAGTTCCTGGCATCTGTGGCTCGGGGAGTTGCTCCTGCAGACTCACCAGAAGCTCCAAGACGCAGGTGAAAAGGACACACACCATGGAACTCATCCTAGCACCAGCCACAAATGCTAGCAGGTTTATTTTTTTCTCCAACTAGGGTTCATATTCCTGAAAGTTATTTATACCTAAAATATGGATAGCTGATAAAAGTATGTTAACTTCTTTTTGGTGTTTTTTTTCCCCCAGTACTATATCTATTTTTTTGTTTTGTTTTTCATTGTATAGTTTCTCAGACTAAATTAGGCTAGGTAAATTTCACACTTCAGTGAACTCATAATTCAACAAGTATTCTAACGCATCATTTTGATAGTCAGAAACATCTTATAATGTAGAATTTGGAAGCCTTGCCAAATTGTTATGGTCATATTTGTATTTTTTGGTAAGAAGTTGTAAAGAAATTAGAAATCTGATATTCGTAAAGTTTTTTAAGTGATCCGTATTCATCCATTAAAGAGCAGTTGAGTTTTGGTTGTTTTATTTCAGACACTTATACTATTTCTGCCATTATAAATTGAAGCATATTTTCTTATTCATATTAATTATAAGCATTAGAAATTCCTTGGACCTTTATTTTTACATAAACCCCTAAAAATAAAAGCAATTGTAAAATACTCTGGTATAGCATGGTGGTTTTTAATTTTTCCACCATTTTATACAAACATAAAGCAATGTCGAATTTGAAAGAAAAAATTAAAGAATCATTTTAATTATATTCAGTAGTTGATCTTTGGTTAAGCAAGTTCCAAGCAGAGGAATTAAAAGTAATGTTCAAAGGGCAAGGGTCTGATTGTTTGTACTTTGTAGTACTGATAATAAATCAAATGGTATGTCTAATTTCTTTGTAGCTTTGCTGGTGGAACATGGGATTGGGAATATTTAGGATTTGCATCACCTGAGGTAATTGTTTTGTGCGGGTTTGGTTTGGTTTGGTTAGTTATAATTTTCCTTAGTGCAGTCCTGCTTGCATTTGCACCCTCATCTATTCTAAATATCCTACTGAGATTGTAAGCAATGTTTTTTTCTTTCTTTTATAATAATAATGCCTCAGCAGAGTCTACATTTACCTATTCATTGGATTATCATCACATTATTAAATGCATACCCTCTCTTATTTTTAATTACTGAATAGTCAGAAGGCCAATTTATAGCTTACATTTTTGGAAAACATCTTTAATTAACAGAAATATTAATTTTATTTATTAGAAATGCATTTCTAGTTGTAATATTGTTTCAATCCGAATTTATTAAAAATCTAAATAGACAATCCCTTTTTTTAAAGTTATTGCAACAACCTGTTAGCATTGATTTATAATCAGTTACTAAGGTGGAAACTTGACCTTAGTGTTTATGCAGAAAGAATGCTTTGATAGTTGCTCTCTGCTTCTCTTTAAGATTTTCACACTCTTCTTGTTTTCATTGTTGTTGTTGTTGATATACCATCTTAAAATACTAATACTGCAAATAACATTTGCTGCAAATAGAAATAAGATAAAGTGAAAATCTTAATCACATTGCTATTTTCTGAGATTTAAATTGCCACTGTCACTGTTGAGTCTGATTTTAAATGGTTTTAGCAGTTCTCTCTACTTTCTGGTTCTTTATACAACAGTATACCATTCGACGCTTATATTATGATAACCTTTTAACTTAATTCTTGGAAGGCAGCAGGACGAACTATGAAACCTTTATCATTTATAGTCCATATGTTATCTGCAACTGAAAGACAGTGGAATTGACTGTTATCCATAAATGACTGTGGTTTATTTAAATCAGATACTTTCTCTTTTCAGCTGCTAAGGATACTTGCAATCACCTTGTGGCCTTTTGTATAGGTAGATATATGCAAAACAAGATTTACTTGAGGAAGAGTTTGTACTTAGAGCTCTGATACAGAAATTTTAAATTCACTTAAATTTTTTTTTAAATTTTAATATATTAATGAAATTTCTATTGTAAAACAAATTATGAACCTTTTCTTTACCTGACCCTATGCTTGAATATTTCTGTGTAATCGTATAATTTCAGCTTTGGGGAATAGTATGGAAAACTTCCACCTAAAAGGAGGAATAAACAAGCTTCAGTTATCAAAAAAAGAATACAAAGATTTCAGTATTTCAAGGTAGAAACACAATTTAGCAAAAATAAAACTTTTACCAGTATATTCACAGACATGTATGCATCATCTTGTGGCTTCTGGCTCTGAAAATAACTTTAGTAATTTCAAAATATTTCTCTTGAATATTGAGGGTCTGCTAATATGACTAACACCATTTCATTTTGTAAAAATATAGGCAGGCTTTTTACCTCACATGTGAATACTTATAAATAAAATTATTGAGCTCTTGTCCTCTTGGGATTGAAAACTGTGAAATTATAAATAACATTTTTCTTAAATTTATTTTTTATGAATTAATAAATTTTATAAGGATAATTTAATTCACTTTCAGTTTTCTATTCTTTAAAGTCTTTGGTACATTGAACACCAAGCTTTTATGTAAACCTTATTGCAGATGTAAAGAATTACCACAGTATGAACCTTTAAAATTCTGCATGTGTGTGACTATCAAGTATCTGCCAAAATTATATCTATAAAAATTAGCTTTTTGCCTTCATATGGATTCTGAAAAAAATAATGTTGCCCAACTTCAGTAGACTTTTAGGTTGAATTTATATTTTTCATTAAAGTTAATTACATCTTATTCCTTTTAAACTAAATTGAGTGAGTCATTGACAAGCATCAGTATTTGTTTTGTGCCACTTTAAAGGCAGTGGAGCCCAGAGGAAACAGCATGATCGAAAAGTCTAAGGGACACCAGAATTTGAGGTCTAGCCCTATAACTTAAGGTCTATTTAGGCTGTGTCTTCCTTAATTTCTCATCTTTAAAATGTGGATGGTGATATCTACCCCATGGAAGTTCTGGAAGGATTAAAGCATCTGTTTAAGTCACTAACAAAATTGGTGCTCAATAAATGGTGGCTATTATTATTTATAAAAAAAAAAAAAAAAAAAACTCCTGGAAGCTTTTTTCCCTGTAAATCCTAGAACTTCTCACTCTTCTCTATAGCCTTAACACTCTCAAACCTTTTGGAGTATCCCGACTAAAGCCTTTTCATATGCTTACTTGAAGATCTTAGGAATCCATGGAAATTTTCAGATAAGTTTAATTTTATGAAAACAATTTTTTTAAAGCCTGTTGCATGGTGAGAGAAGGCCATTTGAGTTTTTTATCAGAATAATTGTGAATATAACGTTTCTTTTACAGGTTTTTTTAACCACTTAGTTTTCTTCAATTGGAAATATGTATATTCTATGGTCAGAAATAGTTTATTTAATTCAGAGTAACTTTGTACCATCACCAAGTGTACAAAGTAAACAAATTCTCCCTAAAGATAAATCTTAACTGAAATAACGTTTTCTTGCCATCTTTGTCTGAGAAACGTGGTAGTCCTCAGTGGTCCAGTGAACCATGATGACACATTAACAGTCATCCAGTTTTGGATCATGGGCCTCCAGGAAAAGAGGAAATGATACCCCAGCTCAGCAGTAAATTTAAAGAACCTGAATAACGTCTCTGGGCACTTGTAGTATCTTACGTTCATTTGTTTCTAACCTGGTAGAATGCCTTCCATTCTTTAATTAGGGTCCAGTTGCTTACATAGATGAGGGAGTTTGAATAAATTTAACCAGAGTTGTATGACGTAAAAGTTTTACTGGGGTTTTAAAACTTATTTTCATTTATTCCAGTTACTTTCACAACATAAGCATATTGAATATTCTAGAGTAACCAGATAATCATAAACCTGAATATTTTAGTGTTTATCACTTAAAGAATCTATAACGATTCTCAAAATTAGCCTTTTTATGCTGGTGTCATGCACACTGGCCTGTCTTCTAGTCTCTTCTGTCTCTAAAATCTGGAAAAGTGCATTTGTATGCAGATAATAGCAGGTAGGCCCAGGTTCTGCCTCTGGTGATAGCAAACCCACTTTAAACTATTATCACAAATATAAAATAAACTCAGGGACATCTGCCCAAATCTGTGTTCTTCCCATATGCTAAATAGAAAACACTTCCCCCTGCCTGGGTTGTAGATAACCCCACATATTAACTAATATAGGAAGGAAGCCAAGTAACATCTTATTTTAAAGGTAACCTCATATTCTTCTTTGATGTGAGTATGGTATGTAGTAGTCCCAAAGAATACAGAATCCAACAATCTAACAAGCACTTAACTGTTAGTGCTTTTCTTTATTTTATCTTTTTCTTTTATTTTCTGTTGCATATATCACAGTCATTTTTTTTAAAACCAGACCTCCAGAGAGGGCCTAACTTTTATTAGTAAAATCATTCTGGCATTAGTTATAATATTAGATAACAAGACCCAGGCATATGAAATAAGGCTCAGTTATGATCTGGCATTGGAGCTTGCAAGTATCCCCAATTTATCCAGACAATTATAATGGCTATTTAAAATTTTTTCTTTTTCCATTTTACCATTTCTGTTTCCTTGGCATGGCAATACCTACAGTTTCTTTTTCTAAAGCCAAGTGATTTTATAATATGTATATAAAATCACACATTTTTTTCCTAGAAAAAAAGTGTATTGTTTGTTTTATTTGCATTTAAAAATTTGCATGCTCTCCTGTATTTTATAACCTTTGGTTTATGCAGGAATATGCTGAATTTCAGTATCGGAGGAGGCACAGACAACAGCGCCGTCGAGGAGATGTGCACAGTATGCTTAGTAATCCTCCAGACCCTGATGAGCCAAGTGAAAGCACTTTAGGTGAGTTCTTGAGTTGGGTTTGTTTTAATCTTAGTTCTCTTGCATTTATTGTTAAAAGTGGCTAATCTAAATATTTGTGAAACAGTTTGTAATTTAGATATACAGTCAACATGCAGATGCTTCTAATGTCACAGGGTACAGAAAACCAGGGCGATTAAGAACATGCGCCGTGCAGTTAATGGCTTCCCTTTGTGTCCTTTATCCCATAACTTCTCACATGGACTCTGGTCTTTGTACATCAAGTACAGTGAAAAAAAGATGCTATGTGACTTCTGAGGCTAAGTCACAAAAAGGATATAGTTTCTGCCTTTCTTTCTTTCTTCATCTGGGACACTTATATTTGGGACCAAGCCAGAATGCTATGAGGAAGCCCAAAGTAGCCAATGTGGAGAGATAGTATGGAGAGATCATGTGGAGAGAACTGAGATCCCCTAGCTGGCCCCTTAGCCAGCATCAATTTCACCAGAAAGATACATGGGTGGCAAAAAAAAAAAAAGCACTAAAAATGAGACAGGGGTTTCCCTGGTGGCGCAGTGGTTGAGAGTCCGCCTGCCGATGCAGGCGACACGGGATCGTGCCCCGGTTCGGGAAGATCCCACATGCCGCGGAGCAGCTGGGCCCGTGAGCCATGGCCGCTGAGCCTGCACGTCCAGAGCCTGTGCTCCGCAACGGGAGAGGCCGCTGCAGTGAGAGGCCTGCGTACCGAAAAAAAAAAAAAAAGACAGGCTGGGACCTAGGTCCCTTTGCTGAAGTGCTGCAATGCTTGCACCTGGACATACCTCTCTCTGAGCAACAAAACAAAGAAACTATATGGGACTAAAAATAACTGCATGCATGTACAGTTGGGACAAATTATGGACAAAAAGAAACAAAAGACCCAAAAACTCAACTGCTACTTCTGAATAGCGGGGAGCAAAAACAGGGTGTTGGGAGCAAAGGCAGGGTACTGCGCATGTCACCTGCACTCAACACCCCCAGAGGGGTGGGCAAAACACCTAAGCCACCCCCCCACACACACCACTGGACACACCCCTACCCTCCCCCCATATAAGGAACAAGCTCACCTCCCCTTGGGGAGCGAGCAAGCAAGGGAATCTGTTGTTTGTTAGGGAACCTGTTGTTTGTTCTCGCTCCCCGCTGCTGCAACAGGGGCGCCAGTAAAGCCTTGACTGGAGGGGGAGGAAAAAAAAGTACATGGGCTGTGGAGTCAGACAGACCTGAGTTCATGACCCCAGCTCTGCTGCATATCGGTGTGAAACTTTAGTCAAGTCACTTACCCTCTCCAAGCTTTGGTCTCCTCATTCTAAAGAATAGGGACCTCCCTGGTGGTCCAATGGTTAAGAATCCACCTTCCAATGCAGGGGACGTAGGTTTGATCCCTAGTCGGGGAGCTAAGATCCCACATGCCTCGGGGCAACTAAGCCTGCGCACTCTAGAGCCGGCGTGCCACAACTAGAGAGCCTGGGTGCCGCAACTAAGACCTGAGGCAGCCAAAAAAATAAATAAATAAAATATTTTTTTTTAAAAAAAACAATAATAATAGTATCACTTTGTGGGCTTATTGTGAGCATTAAATGAGATAATAAGTGTAAAACCCTCAAGTACTAATAGCACCTAGTGAGCACTCAATAAATTGTAGCTGTTGATTACTGTTATTGTGTTCATGAAATATTTTTCTCCTAGCCTCAGTTCTCCTAGCAACATTTTTTTTAATTTCTGGTGTTAAAGATAAATTATATTAATTATCAGCTTTAAATATTAAATTATTAATTGAAAATCTTCAAACTATGGTGTCAGCAGATCATCTTTAATAAATCAGGATCGACAGGCCTCAAGATGGGGCTACTCCTTCTTGCGGTGCACGGGCTTCTCATTGCAGTGGCTTCTCTTGTTGCAGAGCATGGACTCGAGGCACGTGAGCTCAGTAGTTGTGGCTCACAGGCTCAGTAGTTGTGACACATGGGCTTAGTTGCTCTGCGGCATGTAGGATTTTCCCAGACCGGGGATCGAACCTGTGTCCCCTGCATTGGCAGGCGGATAACCACTGCGCCACCAGGGAAGTCCTTCTGTAGTTTTAAGAACTCTGAAAACTAAAACATCTTTCTTATTGCTTAAGGGGAAAAAAAAGAGCACTTGGTAGCACTTGTATTTGTGAATAGAACCATTTATAATTCAAGCAAAAATATGAAGAACGATCATGGATTTGAAGTAATAGTGTTAGATATATATTGCTGTTTATGATGAGACAAATATGGATGAGAAATCTCTGAAAGATTAAGTGAACTTGTGAACACAGGTTTTCACCAGCACTCAAAGAGAAATCATCAATTTAAATAAAAAGATGTATGAGATCTTGTATGACTAAATTATCTCTGGCACCACTTGCTTTGAAACAGATATCCCGGAAGGTGGCGGTGGCCACAGGCCTGGCACCTCCGTGGTAAGTTCTGCGTCTATGAGCGCACTGCACAGCTCTTCTCTGCACGACTACACCCCCGCCAGTCACTCTGAGAACCAGGACTCTCTTCAGGTAGCCTTTCTGGGCAGCCTCGTTGCCCCTGCTTTTGCTCTTTCTCTGTTTAGCCTGGCTTCCTATTTTTACTTCTGTTGCTTTCCTTTTCCTTCCTTCCATTCTAAAATCTTTGCTTCAGAGATGTACTATAGGGAAAGATTCTTCTATTTCAGATTTACCTTAAGTAAATTTTTTTCCCTTTAGCATCCACAAGGGGAAAATTAGAATAAGATTTGAGTAGGTCAGATAATTCTTCTGTATAAATACAGGTACTATTAATTATCTGTTTGGTAAAAGAACAGTGGTAGACCTCACTGGGTTCAATCATTTTTCCTTTTAAATTTTAAAGTAATTTTACTTTCTGTTGCCTCAGGCTCTGAGTTCCTTGGATGAAGACGATCCCAATATACTTCTTGCAATACAGTTATCTCTGCAAGAATCTGGGCTAGCCATCAATGAAGAAAATAGAGACTTTCTCAGTAATGAAGCATCATTAGGAGCGATAGGCACCTCTTTACCTTCCAGGCTGGACTCCGTCCCCAGGAACACAGATAGCCCTCGGGCTGCGTTGAGCAGTTCTGAGCTGCTGGAACTTGGTAACAGCCTCATGAGACTAGGAGCAGAAAGTGACCCATTTTCAACTGACACCCTGAGTTCACACCCTCTCAGTGAGGTGAGAAGTGAATTCTATCCCTCATCCAGTGACCCTGACTCAGCTGGCCAGGACGCCAACATCAATGACAATCTTCTTGGCAATATTATGGCTTGGTTTCATGACATGAACCCTCAGAGTATCGCCCTGATTCCTCCAGCAGCTACAGAAATCAGTGCAGATTCCCAGCTCCCCTGTGTCAAAGATGAGTCAGAAGGTGTGAGGGATGTGGAACTGATGCTGCCAGAAGATTCAGTGTTTGAAGATGCTGTGGTCAGTGAAGGTAGAGGAACCCAAATAGAAGAAGAAAATCCTTTGGAAGGAAACATTCTGGCTGGGGAAACAGCATCTCAAGCTGGCGACAGTGGTAATGAGGCAGCCAACAAGGGGGATGGTTCTGATGTTTCAAGTCAAACACCTCAAACCTCAAGTGACTGGCCTGAACAAGTACATTTAGTGTGAGCTGCACACCTCGGGGCTCTAAATCAATTGCAGGTACAGATGGTATGCTAGTGGAATATGCTTTATAGAGATTTGATCCACTTAATTCCAACTAATTATAAACCACTGACATTAGAATTAAATACAAAGGAGTTCCCTTGAATGGTAGCTTCATTTCTGATTTTAACCTTACAGGGAATTAATTTCTTTTGTATTTAATTGGATAGCTTTTCCCCTTTTTGCTGACGAACAGAAGAGTGGGAGAGAGAAACACAAATGAAATAAATAGGTTAGATTCCACATTTTAAGAAAATGCAGTCCTCTGTTTAGCCTAACGTCAGCAATACTTAAATTGAACATTTAAATTAAAGGCTTACTCTCCAATCCTTGGGTGGTTTTTCCTTTTTAAAAGAATGAAAGTTTTCTTCATTTTAGAAGTTATTTTGGACAGATCTAATAACATTTCATTCCTCAATTTCTTCGTGCTCTTCCGTAATTTTCTTTCTTCCTTTTTGTCTGAGCAGTGTGAATTGAGGTATCCAAGGCTTCTCTTTAGTGCAGCATCTACCACAGTGTAATTCATTTTAATTTTCACATGAATCAAAGATCTCTTTTCATGTCTATTTATAGTCCACTTGTGCCAAACTCTGACTCGTGCGCTAACAAGACGTTCAGGTGTGCGGTGTCCTGGAGGGCTCCAGAGCAGTCTCAGCCTTCTCAGAAGTAAAAGGTGCCACTTGGTAGCAATGATATTCCAGAGTTTAATGGGCTTTTGTTGCCATGGAGACTGCATTTAAATAAATGTAGCCTGTAGCTTAAGTTAACAAAATCTAATGCTGCTGTTAAATACAGTTTATTTTAATATTAAAGTACAGTTGATTAGCAACAGCGGTGCTGTATTTTAAGAGACACTTTATTGGAAGTGCAATCATAGTTCTTTGTTTTCACAATTTTACAGTGCATTCTAATTACTAATGGGTGCAATTACTTTTAATGGTAAGTGTTTTATAAAATAGAAAAAAAGTGGAGTTTTCATGAGTTATAGTAAATCCCACAATTATTAAAAAACTCAATAAAACATCCTGCGCAACATGTTACCGTGCCTTTGCCTAACCTAAATGGATAGTTGCCAGTTAAGTAATTCAGATTTCAGTGTCTCTTCCGAAGTAACTATGCTGTGTGAATTGCAAAGACCTCCATAAAACCACCCATGGCCTTGCCTTTACAGTAAATATAACAACTAAATGTTCAATCAGTTTGTTTGCCTAAATCGCAAATGCTGACGTGTTTGTTGTATTGCACAATACTCATTTGCTGTGTGATTACTGTTTAGTGTTGAAAAAAAATCAACTTCCTAGTTATCAGTGTCTTACTGTGAAGAAAATACTGGTCCTAGTTGTAATTAAGATACAATGGTACAGTGTGTAATTAAAACTAGAATAAACTGTTGGAATGGCTGTTTTACTTACATATTATCAAAACTAGCGTAACATAAGCAAAATAGATACGTAATACTCCATTTAATGTTTTGCCAGATTCTTATCAGAAATCTACAGATACCAAAATTTCAGTACCAAGTTTGTACAGGCAAGTCCTGGGCTGGGTAAAAGGTTATATTAGTATTTATATCCACATGAGTTGTAATTGTGGTTTTCGATTACTTTTTTTCCCAAACCCCGCTTTTGAAATTTTCTTGTACTTTAAACCGTATGGCTCAGACATTATATTAGAGTATTTAATATTCCCCTATTCCCTTAGGATAAACTGTGTGGGAATTGCTCCTTTGCCATGGATATCAGAAGTCCACATTAGTTTTTATATCCCCAATTATCAGAAACACTGATATCAATCCCTTTTAAAATTAGTTGGGGAAAATATTAGGTTTATCTGCAGTGTATTACTGTATATTAAACTGAAATAGTCCATTAAAGGATTTTTTTACAAATTTATTTTGGGTTGAAAATATCAACACCAATCAGTTTTTAGGTCAAGTTTTAATTTTTCAATAGAAAGAGTCTTTGTATCACATTGAGGCGCCTTGCAGAGCTGCAGTAAGGTGAGAAAGAGTGCCCTTTGTGCAGACAGTATAGCCGTGGGTTCTGGTTCCTCTCACTTGTGCAGTACCCTGTGTTTCTGTGGTGTTCTCTCCTGAGCATGAAAACGATCATTATCCAATTTGTATTTCCTTGGTACATATTTTAAAAACATAGTCATTGACTTTACAATTCGCAAATAAAGTTTGGCAAAGCCTATTTTGTAAACAAGTTAATTTTATAATGTAAAAAAAAAATTACTCTAACCTTGACTTGTTATTTGCACTTTCATAGTCTATACTTGATACATTCCCACTTTATATACAGTAGGATTCTACAAACGTGTAGATGTTTAGCCAAATGAATGCTGTTAATAATATGTAAAATTCTTTGATTAAACATTTATTACTTAAACTACTTCACTTTTGTCTCATTACATTATAGACTTTGTTTAACCAAGTCAGGAAGCTGATCTTTTTCAAGTTAAATTCCCTCCAGTATGATGGGATTGATTTGGTTCTTACATGTAATAGATTAATTCCTAATATTTTTTACACTAGCCCACTTACTGAGCATTTTATACCCCAGAGATAAGTCCAAAACATTGCATGACAATGCGTTAAAACACTGTGACTTCAACAATCATTATTTTTTATCACTGTAGATTTCAGAAGAAAAGTGTTGTGATTTTTCCTTGAAATCTCTAATAGAAACATACAGAAAAATAGAATTTTAAGATATTTTGTGAAATTGCTTAGGATAGGAAAATTTCTTATGCCATATGAATAGAAATGCCTGCTTCTCAATCATTTTGTTATTTGTTCCCATCTGAGTTATTACAACAGCCCTCGGCATCTGTACTTCAATGTGCACAGGCACAAGTTCCAGGCCACCGGCTGGTGCTTCACAGGATGTGCCCGTGATAACCACCAAGAGTTGTAGTCTTATTTGTGCCTTTCATTGTGTGGATCTCAAGCTTAGCTCCAATGTCCGTATGCATGTTTATTGCAGCCACTGATCTCATTTTTCTTCCCTTTTTAGTCCTCAAATATTGTTGCTTACCTATTATGAATTAAAATCTGAGACTTATTGAAGTTTGGTCATAATTTTAAAAGTTATAGTTAGTAAATCACTAAAGAGTAAAATCTTGGAATCTAAATATTACATGATAATACAAATTTGGGTTTTTTTTCTTTCTTTCTTTTAAGGCTGAAACAAAAACTCCATAGGAGAAAAGTGTTCATGTGCTTGGCTCTTGGGCTGAGTAGTAGTATCTCAGCCCTGGACTATGGGCATAGTTCCTAGGTCATCACCTTAGCAACAGTATGTTACTGCCTTGTCAATCATTATCCCCTTCTCTCTAGAATAGATTTCTTTATAGAAAGATGTAAGTGTCTCTTTCTACATTATTACATGACTGTCATTATTTTAGGAACTGGGAGTAGTCGTACTTCTTAAAGAAAGATGGACCAGAAAAGTTTCCCAAATTTAGCTCTCTGTTGCACTTAGGACTGACAGGTGGCTGACAAACTTAGTGATGGCGAAACTTTTGAAGAAATCCTTCTTCTTTTGTCTTTAAAACTGTAATTTGAAAATATTCCTGATCAGACTATATATCATCTCTTAGCCAGCCGTTGCATAATGGCCTAGCCTGCACGAGGCATCAGTTTACAGACAGGCTGAGAGAGAGATTCATGAAGGAGTGAAGAAAATACAATATAGAGAAGGATAGTTATTAGATGAGACAGTCCAGTTCTCCTGGGCTTCTTATGTGCTTGCTCAGGGTGCTAAGACTGCAAGCCCTGACAAGAGTTTTGCCTGGACCACTCCTCAGGATTTATGTAGTAAGCTTGAGGACAAAGAGCAGGCTTGCTGTCGACGCGTTGGATTCCTCACACTGTTCCACGGCTGCGACACAAACCCCCTGCACACTTGGCATTCATCTAGACCCATTGTGTTGCCCCTGTGGAACTGGGGACTTGAGGAACTGGCACAAGTATGCTGACATGCATTCTGCATGCTGTGCCCTGAGTGATAAAGGTCTTTGCCTCTGACCCAGGGTCTTGTGTCTTCTGTCAGCATCCACGAAACTCTGACAGGCTAACTTACTGGATAAAATCAAATCCCAGACCTGACAATTTTGGCAGCGAGGAATGGAATGCTGAAAGAGACATGATTTTGTAGAAGAGGAACCGTTGGGCCAGGTTTGAGAATGTAAGACTCCCTAGAATCTGTCTGGTAATGAATGCTCTCACTCAAGAGATAGCTAAGAGGTGGGGGAAGGATAAGGGCTCCCGCTGTCCTACCTTTTACTCAACAGGAGTTGAGCTAATGTTTACAGGCTTAACGAAAAGAAGTAGGGTTGAAACAAGCTGTCCTGTGAGAATGGTGCCTTGATTGTTGCTAACTCCTGCAGGCAGACAGGGAAGAAAGTTTTCATGACAAAACAGCAATTCTTGTGGCCCTACCTGAAAGGCAGTATGGCTGTGGCTGCTGAATCAGGGAGCCCCCAGATGTGAACTAATCAGCAGTAAGAACCGTGCTCTTTGATTGAGAACTTTGAGTGGACCAAAAACATGAGAAGTTCATGTGGTTGGGCTACAAGCAGTCCAGCACTGTTCAGATGCAAAAGTGACTGCAAAGCCTTGCCCACAAGTGCAGATCAGGCTACCCTTATGCCCTGGCCCATGACCCCTGACCCCTGACGGCAGTGAGGACGTGAGGATGAAGCGCTGGGTGCAGGAGGGACAGAAGGTGCCAAGGACTCCAGGTAATTGCGGAGGTGTATGTGGGGAAGAAAGAAGCCCGTGGGCCCTGTTCTCTCTGCATGTTGACATGCGTCACCACTGTTGTAGAAGTATTGGCGCCAGTGTTCAGGCACTGGCCCTGGAGCGAGGGGCTAAGGGGGGGATAACAGGCCAACAATTAAGTGTACTCCCCACAGACCTGCCTCCCCCATCTCTTGGGCTCCTTACCCTCTCAGCTGAGGGACAAGGTGATCCGGCATCCTTTTGCCACCTGATGTATGTAGCTCGTGACTCACGCACTTTAGACTATTCAGCCGGGAGAAAGGAATTTGGACACACTCCATAGAGGGGAAGGGAGGCTTCCCTTGTGGGTGGGGCCCTTTGGCTGATTGAATATAATGCAGCTCCCAAATCTGAATGTTTAATGGAATTGACGATTATGTGCCCACAGTTACCTGTCTCATAATTATCGGTGGGGCATCTCCCAGTAGGGACTGCTACATGTAGAGAGGTTAGAGTGGAGCATAAATCACTCGCCATTCTGCCTCTTTGTCCCCTCTCTGGTGGTCAACAGAAACAATGTAGAGTTCCAAGAGGAGAAAGTAAAATCATTCCATGTGTTAAAGACTTGGTGGCAGCCCAAGTGCTTAAGCCATTTCCCAGCACAACACTGCCACCTGCCTGACGCAGCCACCTAGTACACCATTTTGGAGAAAGGCAGCTATTAACTGGCTCCTAGGCTCTTCTTGAAACTGAATGCCTGACCCATGGAAGCCTTGGGACTCACTGATGTGACATCTCCACTTCAGGGTGGGTCACCTGGCACTGGAGAATTAACATGGGCCCAACAGGCCTTGCAAGTCAAACAAATGGTATATTAGAGATCACAGCTAGCCTGACTGTAGCAGCAAGTATCTTAATTCTACATGAAAAATTAGTAGCTACCTTTGGGGGATATTTTGTGTATATCTTCACTGCCTAAAGCAAAGCCACTGGCTTAGTGGGAGGTGTGGGGGGGGGTGTCTCAGTTCACAGAATGCCCGGGTTTGGTTCAATTGCTTGGCAGCAACTTTACCACATCCCAGCAACATTTTCTTATAGCTATAGATAATTCTAAAATTTAGAAATATTCTAAAAATATGGAAAGGCAAAGGAACTAAAACAGCTAAAACTATTTTGGAAAAGAAAAAGTACACTTGATACCAAAAGCATGATCCATAAAAGAAAAAATTGATAAATTGGACGTCATCAAAATTTAAAGCTTTGTTCTGCAGAAGACCTAATGAAGAAGGTGAAAAGACAAGCTACAGACTGGGAGGAAATATTTGCAAACCACATATATAGAATATATAAAGAACTCTCAAAACTAAACAAAAGACAGACAATCCAATATAAAATGGACAAAAGACATGAAGAAACATTTCACCAAAGAGTATGTATGGCAAACAAATAAGCACATGAAAAGTTGTTTAACATCACTATCCATTAGGAAATACAAATTTAAATCACAGCAAAACACTACACACCTATCGGAATGGCTAAAATGATTAGTAGCATCAACACCAAATGCTGCCAAGGTTGCAGAGAAGCTGGGTCATTCATACACTGCCTGTGGGAATGTAAAGTGATACAGCCACCCTGGAAGATAGTTGAGTAGTTTCTTTAAAAACTAAGCATATACTAACCATATGACCGAGCATTTGCACTCCTAGACATTTATCACAGAGAAGTGAAAATTTAGGTCCACAAAAACCTGCACACAATTGTTCATAGCAGCTTTATGCCAAAAACTGGAATCTACCAAAATGTCCTGTAGTAAGGGAATGATTAACTGTGATATATCCATGCAATGGAATACTACTCAGCAATAAAAGGAGTGAACTAGTGACACAAATTCCAACAACTTGGATGGATCTCAAGGGCATTATGCTGAGTGAAAAAAATCCAATCTCAAAATGTCACGTCCTGTATGATTTCATCCATTTAACATTTTTTAAATGACAGTAATAGTGATGGAAACAAATTAGTGGTTATCAGGAGTTAGGGATGTTGGGGGGAAGAGAGGTGTATGTGTGTGGCTATAAAGGGGTAGAAAAAGGGACATTTTTGTGGTGATGCAACTGTCTGTATCTTGGTTACAATGGGGGTTACATGAATTTACATGTGATAAAATGACAGAAATATACATATATATTGTACACAATGTCAGTATCCTGGTTTTGGTATTGTACATTATGTAAGAGATAACCATTGGGGGTAACTGGGTAAAGAGTACACATGGCCTCTCTGAATTATCTTTGCAACGTCCTGTGAATCTATAATTCAAAACAAAATTTTAAAAAATGAAATGATAGCAGGCTAAATTTGGTGTGTGTCGTATGTTTGCTGACCCTTGCTTTACAGCAACAATCAGATAAATGTTATCTTAGTGCATTACAAGCTATCAATAGTGCTACGACTTGGAAACCATTGATGACATCTTCAGCAGTTGATTGATCTGTTTCAAGGAATTTGATTAAGCAAAAGATACTGAAACTGCCAACATTCGTCTTGATAGTAATGTCAAACATATGCCACAACATTTTGGCCATTGATATTCTTTGAACCTATGAGTGCAAAGTGGCATACTGATTTTAAAAAGGCCATGGCTAACTGCTTACTAGCCTTTAACATGAATAGTTTCACTAGGGTCCACTTGTGTATAGATAGATTTGCTCAGCAAACCATGCCTAAAGCTGGATGAGGGAATACCCATTTGGGATAAGAAAAAAGTAACTTATAGGCCCAGGATTTGTGAGCATTATAGAAAGTATAACCTAAATTTTTCTATGGATTCTTTTTCTTTAAGTTTCGATTGCCCCATTGTGGACATCTTGGATTGATTTACAGATGTGCTACCCATCACTGGATTTGGGACCACTCCTGACAGATTTTCAAATCGTGGACTCTCTTCTCAAAAGGTGAATTTCTGTCACTGAGAACAAAGTAATCTACTCATTTGATAGACTGACCATAAAAGGTATGTCTTTCTCAGAGTCCTTACTAAATGCAGAAATCAAAAGGTTGTCATAAGCAGTAGAATTTCTTTTAATCAAGTCAGCACTGCTATATGATGGCACATACAATAGACTCACAGTGGGCTGTGTGTGGCTGGGAGCATTGCTGAGACAAGAGAAATGCCTAATGTGGTGTGGGGATGGCAGAAACTTCAATGGAGAAACAGATTGGCCAGTGTGTCCCTATTATATGCAGGAAGGTTGTCTTGATGCCAAAAGAATATGCAAAATCTCAAGCTTCCCAGCTGAATTTGCTTTCTTGTATGGAATTAATTCACCATGACTTTGGCAGGTGTATGTACAGATGGTGATGTTTTTTAAGATATCCTGACCCAGGAGCTTTAGAGGGTCCTCCTAGATTTTTTGCTGGGTGGCTGAAAAGTCCCTTTCTCTTCCACTTGCTCACATTTCAGAGGTTACGCCCATCTTCAGGATTTTACTGGTAGTAATAAGAGATCATAAACACAATAAAGAAACTGTACTAAAATAGTGGAGATATGGCTAATCTGAAATATGTAATCAAAAAGTCAGGTAGATGTATGTGACTATATTGTTTGTACTTAAGTCCATATGTCTTACTTGAGATCTGTATGTTCAGTTAAATTTTGAAATAAAGCTCTATGATAAATACTAGAGAGACCAGAAGAGTTCATCTAATTTCCCCATCCTCCCCCCTGCACAATTCATCCATGCTGGAAATGGCCCCTTCTTATCTTCCTGCCAGACACTGAAGTGGTTCAGACCCAAAAGGCTCCCCTTGGAGCACACAGATAGTTTGAGATAGAAACAGAGATCTCCCAAGATAGAATTTACTTCTCCAGTCTGACTCTGGAATCCAAGAGAAAGGCAGAATTCTTTATAGTTTCTCTTACTCTTAAAAAAAGTCAGATGCCAAAATATTCCCACCAAATGTCCAAATCAAGAGAAGAGGATGGAGTAAATATGGGTTTCAGTAATCAGTTTTATTCACGTAGAGGGATGTTGCTTACAGCTTTAACTAGTGCCTGGAAAACTTCCACAAAGTAATGAGCATCTTACAAATGTTTGTAAATATGTAGTTATGTAGCTCACCTTTTGAATTTATAAAAATCAGAAACGTCCGCCAGAAAGTTTTGCAATGTGACAGTGGAACTAAAAATATCTAACAGCTACAGCTAACATTTACTGAATGCTCACTGTCATTTGACAAAAAAATTAAGTATTTTAAAATAGGAGGGCTTATGGTGTGGTAACCTCTGTATGTCTTCACAGACATCCCTCCTTCCCTCTTTTCAGCACGAGCCAGGCTTGGCCGTATGACTACCGTCCCAGTCCAATCAGTTGCAAAATAAAAAGGAAAAGGTTGATTATGTCCATGTAGATGTTCAGGGCAGCAAAAACATACTCTTCAGGGTCCAGGTCAGAATGATGATGGCGCCCTCCCACCATCACCTCCCATCCATCACCAAGTACTTAAAGAAAAGAAAGAAGAATTAGCTACTTAAGTTGTACATTTCTATCAAATAAGTATCCTAAAATTATCTGGAAAAATTATTTCCCATCAGTAAATACATCACAGAGAGTAAATTTGTGGCTATAGATATTATTCTTACAGCCTCAATCATTCATGATGTCCCCAAGTTTATGCTTTATCTATTAAAGCAAGTGTTTCATTCTCCTGAAGCCAGTGGCACCAAATATGTGAGCCTTACTTTCCTTTCCTTCCAAGTCCAGAAAGCTCTGTGCCTTTAGCCAATGATGTAGACCAGGTGGGCAGATTGGACACAGAGAGAAACTACAAAATGCCCTGTGTTTGTGATTTTCCCATGTGTTCTCACTGAAAAAAAGAATGAAAATAAAGATGGTTCCCCAACATTTAGATTCACCCACAGCAATAATTCTGAACTTTCCTTTGGGTGATAGCATTTTTCAAAACTTGACATTGGAGATGGCTTTGTGACGATGTCAGTATTTCAAAATAGAATGAGAAGACTCATATATGGTTAAATAAACCCCAATTAAATGTTTTAGCTCAGCTGCAGTAGGTAAAATTATGAGCTTCTAAAGCATCAAGAAAAAAAGTCAGAGAGCCCTCTCACCCTTGTGTTTGTTGCAAAGTGAGCAGATGTGGGCAGCACAAGTGCATTAGAAGGAGGAAAAGAAAACAAGCTGCTCCTCAGGTCTTTATATCCAGCCTGTAGACTAAGAGTCTAGTGCTGTGAGGCAGAGCCGCATCAGACAGGTCAACCCTGGCATTACAAAGAATTCTTGGGGTTTTAAAGACTCTTTAAAATAATCCATTTTAGAACAACATCCACTACAGGGAAACCTGTCCCAAGTAATTCAGGTATCAGCTCTCCCTGTGTCCTGGTTCCCACTCAGCCTTCTAAGAATGAGGAGAAAGGGAGGAAAGAAACAGGAGGAAAAGAATGGGGCACCTTCTGGGTAGCCTCGTATCAGTTCATGATAGATGTCATCTCATGTAATATGGGAATGACCCAGTTGAGGCAGGTGAGGTTAACAGAGCCTCCAAGAAGGGAAGATCACACTGTAGCAGGTGGCAGAGAAGAGAGTCAAACCCAAGTCTGGGGGTTGCCAAAGCGGCTGCTTCACCTGGACCACTAAGTCCCTTCCCACTTATCCTCCCTCTCCCTATGTCTGATTCCAGTAACTCTGTGGCAGAAAAAGCTAGAATGACCAACCATTCCAGTTTGCCCAGGACTTTTGTGTGTCTTCAGAAACCCCTCAGTCCCAGGGAAATGAGGACAGTTGGTCATCCTTTAAAAAAGGCCTCCAGCAGCTGAGCTTCCAGCCTTGCTCTTAGCCTCCATCTGTCACCCTGGAGTCCTTCTGTGGAAAAGTGCTTTTCTTTCTTCCTCCCCTCCAAGAACCCCTGACTTTATCTTATTTCTTCTTACAAGAGAGATAATGACTCCTAATCATTTCATGTATTGGCGGTTAGGAGTGCACCTCTCAGGTGAGGTTATATGTTTGAAGGCAGACAGGAAAGTGGGAGAGTAAGGTGAGATGGGATCCAGCTGTCTTCCCCCCAACCCCAGGGGAAGAGGGCTCAGGACACCATGCAAGAGACAGACAGCCCACAGGGAAGCCCTGGTCAGGATTAGAAGCCCCAGGAGCATCTGAGGGTTCAATAAGCAATTATCACAATGTTGTAGGATGCAAAGTTACTATACAACAGTCAATTACTTTCCTATATGCAGCAATGTATAAGTGAAATTGGAAATTAAAAACACAATACCATTCACATTAGCATCCAAAAAACTTAAATACTTAGGTATAAGTAACAAAATATGTACAAGAACTATATGAGGAAAACTATAAATCTCTGATGAATGAGATCAAGGAAGAACTAAATAAATGGAGAGACATTCCATTTTCGTGGATAGGAAGACTCACTATTTACAAAATATCAGTTCTTCCCAACTTGATCTATAGATTCAACACAATCCCAATCAAAATCCCAGCAAGTTATTTTGTGGATATTGACAAACCATATGGAGAGACAAAAGACCCAGAATAGCCAATACAATACTGAAGGAAAAGAACAAAGTTGGAGGACTGATGCTACCAGACAACAAGATTTACTATAAAGCTACAGTAATCAAGATAGTGTGGTATTGGTGAAAAGATTAAACAAATAGATCAACAGGACAGAATAAAGAGCAAAGGCAATACAACGGAGTAAACATAGTCTCTTCAACAAATGGTGCTGAAACAACTGGACATCCACATGCCAAAAACATGAATCTAGACACAGATCTTACACCTTTCACAAAATAACTCATAATGAATCATAGACTTAAATGTAAAACATAAAACTCCTAGAAGATAACATAGGAGAAAACCTAGATGACCTTGGGTGTGGTGATGATTTTTTTAGATATGACACCAAAAGTATGATCCATGAAAGAAAGAGTGGATAAACTAGACTTCATTAAAATTAAAAATGTCTGCTCTGTGAAAGACAGTGTGAAGATAATGATAATACAAGCCACAGACTGGGAGAAAATATTTACAAAAGAAATATCTGATAAAGGACAGTTCTCCTAAATATACAAAGAACTCTTAAAACTCAACAATAAGAAAACAAACAACTTGATTACAAAATGGGCCCAAGAACTTAACAGACACTTCACCAAAGAAGATATACAAATGGCAAGTAAGCATATGAAAAGATGCTCTACATCATATATCATCAGGGAAATGCAAATTAAAATTACAATAAGGGCTTCCCTGGTGGCGCAGTGGTTGAGAGTCCACCTGCTGATGCAGGGGACACAGGTTCGTGCCCCGGTCCAGGAAGATCCCACATGCCACGGAGCGGCTGGGCCCGTGAGCCATGGCCACTGAGCCTATGCGTCCGGAGCCTGTGCTTCGCAACGGGAGAGGCCACAACAGTGAGAGGCTGGCGCACCACAAAAAAAAAAAAAAAAAAAAAATTACAATAAGATACCACTACACACCTATTAGAATGGCCAAATTCTGGAACACTGACAATACCAAATGCTGGTGAGGACATGGAGCAACAGGAACTCTCATACACTGCTAGTGAGAATACAAAGTATTACAACCACTTTGGAATACAGTCTTACAAAACTAAACATACTCTTACTGTATGATCCAGTGAACATGCTCCTTGGTATCTACCCAAAGGAGTTGAAATCATCTGTCCGCACAAAAACCTGCACATGGATGTTTATAGCAGATTTATTCATAATTGCCAAAACTTGAGAGCAAACAGATTCACCTCAGTAGGTGAATGAATAAATTAACTGTGGTACATCAAGATGGTGGAATATTATTCAACACTAAAAAGAAATGACCTACCAAGCCATGAAAAGACATGGAGGAATCTTAAGTGCAAATACTAAGTAAAAGAAGCCAATTTGAAAAGGCTTAATATTGTATGATTCCTACTCTATGACATTCTGGAAAAGGCAAAACTTGGAAACAGTAAGAAAATTGGTGGTTGCCAGGGGTTGGGGATGGGGAGGGATCAACTGGTAGAACAAAGAGGATTTTTTGAGCAGTGAAAATATTCTGTATGATATTACAATGATGGATACATATCATTATACATGTGTCCAAACCCATAGAATGTACAACACCAAGAGTGAGCCTTAATGTAGACTACGGACTTTGGGTGATTATGATATGTCAATGTAGGTTCATCCATTGTAATAAATGTACCACTTTGGTGGGGGATATTGATAATGGGGAAGGCCATGCGTGTATGGAGGCTGGAGTATATGGGAAATCTCTGTACTCTTCTTTTGGTTTTACTAAGAACCTAAAACTGCTCTAAAAAGAATTGTCTTTATAAAAAATAAAAAGGAGGAGGAGGAGGACAAGAAGACAGAGGAAGGAGCAAGTGACCTGGGGAGCTTTCCAGTAAATTACTGACTCCACTTGACTCCAGGCCTAGCAGAGGGCTTAGGGCCCCATCAATGCACATACCATACTCTTTGTCAAAGAAAGGGAGAAATGCGCTTACGAGTGAGAAGATCACAGTACCAAGTCCAGCATACAATAGATGCAACCACTGCAAAAAGAAAGGAAACAACTGTATATTAAGAGTAAGACTTGGAACAACTCAGGGGATCACTTAGGTCACTGCTGTTAGATAAGATATTAAGAAAGTCAAAGCTGTGGAGAGAATCTTTTCTTGAACATAGTGAACAGCATCCACTCAATTCCATTCAGCAAGCCCCATCCACATAGTTCTTCAAGAGAATGTGCCCTCCCCTCAGCTCAGGGAACATAGTGACTCTCACACAGCCTTGCTAGAGCTGATTGACAAGAGGTGGATGATAACACTCCAACAGCAGTGAATCTCTTGACCGACCAAGAGCCTCTTCCCTGTGACCAGGATCAAACAGATGCTCTAGGCCAGTCAGAAATCAATTCTCAGGATAGAGGAATCCAGGCGGCAGTTCTATCATTAGCTAGTGCTGGAGATATTACTACACAAGCAGAGATGGCCAATCACCTCAGTTCAAGAAAGGGAGGTGGGGTTTCCTTTTCCATGAATTCTGGCTCTTCTTCCCACCTAGGAGCTCCATGAGAGTCTCTGGGTCTTTGCCTTGACCTAGTCTGAGGGGTGTGTGTTCCTTGCAACCAGAACAACCCTGATCAGAATATGTGACAAATTGGCCTAAATGCCAAAGGGTTTGGCTGTAGAAGAGCAAAAGGAAGTGGTGTATAACATCTGAGAAGCATAATGGCGTTCACTCTTTAGGAGGAGAAAGCTAGTCCTAGAGGCATGGGGAGCACTCTGCTAACCAGGGAACGTTCTTGAGGAAAGAGAGAAATCAGGAGTCAGTGACACAGAGAGGGAGGCACAGTGTTTCCAGACTGAGCTAGGTGTAAGAAAACAGCTGACAACTGGAGTCTGAAGGATTCAAAATTGCCAGAGTCCAGCAAGGTTGGACATACTTAGAACAAGGGTCTGTCAGTGGTTCACCCCAAGATCCTCTGAGGGGAGGGCAGCTGTCGCCTAGGGTCGGAGCTCAATCTTCATGCCCAGACCTCCTGTCAGTGGTCCCCTACCACAACTGGTGCAGCAGGTGGCCTCACAGACCTCCAGCTACGGGGAGGGGCATGTAACTGACCAGGGTCCGGTGGCTGTGTGGTGCAACCCACTGTAGTTTGCTCCTGGGTCACGCTTCACCGTCTCAGGTGGGGGCAGCAGGACCTTCCTGGGAGACCCCGGACTGCTGTAATGGTCCACGTTAGCTCCAGGAGCCCCTGACGGCACCACATCCAGAGTGCTCCCACCTTCCTTCCCTCTCCTGAACCTGGGGTCACATATGCTGTCGTGGTCTGACAGCTCTCCCAGCCTTCGTTGCCGCCACACTTTTCTCCCACAGACATTTCTCCTATCACAGTCCTTGCAAGTTTCACCCATCTGGTGTCTGCTTCTCAGAGGATCCAGACCAACAACACAACCAGCACTTCACCCTATATTCTAACAATTCTCTGAGGTTTACAAAGGGGATCCCACTTACATATGATCGTATGAAGATTAAGAGAATTCCATAGATAATAAGTACGAAGAGTAAAACAAACAGCATTCCATTTAGCAAGGTGAAACCACACTGAGGAAACAACACAAAACCAATTAAATTATCATCCATAAGCAATTTCAAGGTGTTTAGAGATGCATCGTGTACCCGCTAGACAGAAACTGGCCCATTTGCTAATCATTTCCCCTGGCTAATCCCAAGAACCATGGAAATCCATTAGCCCCTAAGCACTGAAAAATGCTACATAAAAAGTGTTGTATTTCTTCAGGAGGGAGAAAAGGGTAGGATATGGATGAAATAACAGGAGCCACAAATTGATAATTTTTGAAACTAGGTAATGGGCACATGAGAGTTTATTAAAGTATTCTATCTTTGTATCTATATAAAATTTTCCCTAATAAAAAGTGTACTGAATAAGCAGGATGTAAATTTGTAAGTATAGTATGGTCATAATCATTCATATTTTTAAAAGCATATGCATAGACTACATTAATGGAATTAAATAGACAAAGATGTTAACTGGGTACCTTTTTCACATTTGTATGTATATATTTCAATAAAAATACATATACTAAGCTTTCAAAAATTACTATTAATTATTCTTTTGTAATCTTAAAATTTATTAATATGCTTTTTGGTTTTGCTTCTATAAATCAGTAACCAAGTCAGCCTAGGGAAGATTAGAATTTTTTTTAAAGAAAGAGGAATATTCATCTTCTGGCCTGAAAAAAGAATGGATTAGGAAGCAAAAGAATCCAAGATATTTTCTTGCAAGAGTGTTTTCCTAATTCCTCTATTTTTCCTATTTCACTCCCTACCCTTACCACACCAAGAGAATAATCTACCAGGTCACCAAGTCTGGTTCTCAGGCCGGAAGCATCAGCAGTGCCTGGGAAATGTAAATTATCGGCCCCCATGCCAGACATTGTGTGAAGCAGCAACTCCAGGAGGAGTGAATTCTGTGTTCCACACGCTCTCCGGGTGACTCTGATGCCTGCTAAGAAAGTTTGTCTAGAGCTGTGCTTTCAATACACTTGGCCACTGAGCACTGGAAATGCAGTTAGTTCAAACTGAGATTGCTGCAAGTATAAAATACACACTGGGTTTGAATTTCGAAATAAAGAATGTAAGGTATCTCATTAATATTTTTGCTATACTGATTACATGTCGAAATGATAACACTTCACATATACTGGGTTAAATGAAATATATTATTAAAACTAATTTTACCTGTCTCCTTTTACTTTTTAAACATGGTTACTAGGAAAGCCAGAAGCCTGAAGGCAAGGACTCCATGGAGGTGAGGCCCACAGAAAGCCGAGAGCCCGAGGGAGGAGGGAGCAGAATGGGTCAGGAGGGGCAAAGAAACATATTCACACACTCCCTTATGACAGAAATCTGCTTCAGTAATACGTACTTTTGTTTGAAGAGCAAATAAAGTGAGTGATATCGTCACTAGAGCGGTTCCTGCCGTTGCCCATAACACTTCCTCGGCATTATAGAAACTAAAACCAGAGACTGTGATTATTGTTCACATAACATTCAAAGAAAAGCACACACACACACACACACACAAATGTGTATCAAAGACTTACACTGACACGGTTCCTAGCAGCAGACCTTGAAGTAAATCAGAATGAATCAGAAGCCTGGATCCCAAGGCCAAAATCCAGAAGAGATGGTTTGAGGTTTGTGCATTCTGGCAGGGTCTAGTGAGCTATTGGGAATATGTATGATCCCAGCGCACAAAGCTACAGGCTATGAATATGGGAAATAAATAACGGAAACAAACATTTCCTTATCGTTCTCCCCAAGACTGACAGAAAAAATTATTTCATGTGTAAATATTTCTTAGAACACAATAGTAACTTTCAACATATTCAGCGACTTAACTATGTATTAATTAGGAATGTGGAAACCAAGGTAAAAGCTTTATCTGTAGACCATATTGTCATTAATCAAATAGGGCCATCCACACAGAATCTTAACATTTTATCAGAGCAGGATATGCTATTTCTACTGACGCTCCACCAAAGGTTTCTGTACTGACCTTTCCCATAGTGCTTGGATGAGAATAAAATACTTCAAACCTCAGATGTGGAATGAGGATTGAGACCTCTACCAGGGGATGAGCTGGAGGACACACCTACAAAGCATGGAGCTGCACTGGTAGGTGCCAATCCAGGGCTCTGAAGAGGGCTGCACTGGGGCTGCATTGGGTCTGTATGGGGGCTCTATGGGGGCTGGAGGGTTCCCATGGTCCAAATGGAGCCAGGGATGGGGCAGTGAGGGAGAGAGGGAGGGGACGAGAGCCAGAAGGCAGTCAAGCTGGAGGATGAGACCAAAAAGGCTATGAGGATGTGCCCAGGCCCACAGTCAGGCTCCAGGACAGCCAGCAGGCCAGTGAGAACTACAGTCAGCAGTGGCTGCAGGGCCTGAGGACATTCCCCAGCTGGTAGTATGCTCCATCAGAGACAGATCCAGAGACTAGCTGGTCCATGGCAAGAGCCAGGAAAGAACCTTCTAGTCTCTGGGAGTAAATGTGAGGACACATCCTATCCTCAGTGCTAGGACTGCCTGAGAGGCTTTGAACTTCGTCAGCTGGCTAATGACGTCCAGGATTGGAGACTGGAAAAGAACCGGAGTCCCGGGAGTCCCGGATTGCCTCTCTGGATCTCCCAAACCCAGTGGGTAAGCCTGATTCTCTACTTTGTTCAACGGACCAAAGTAAGCTGTCTTTATTGACCTTACAGGTTTTTTTTTTAAGTGCACCTATTCCACGTACACATGATATTTTAACAATGTACTTGCTTTCGACCTTCCCTTTTATAATATTTCTTCTCTTAGGCTGTTACCAGCTTAGAAATAAATAGCAAAACCTTGGCGATGAGAGCTTCCTTTGAGATCAATAACTTTGATCTCTTCTTGAAATAAACATTAGAACTATTGAAAAAGTTAAAAGAAAACATCCAAAAATTTCTGGAAAAATACCTCTCCCCGTCCCATCGTCTCTTCCCCAGGATTCCCAGTGTCTTTCTATGTCTGGCTTTTAACTCCCACCCCTTCTGAGTGTGGTCTCTGCTGTTAAGTGGAGGAACTGGGAGACTCTACTCGCTCACCTGGACAATGAGCAGTGTATCCACACCAACTAAGAAAGGCCCCTCAATGCTCCGTCAGCTGAAGAAATGCCCAAATGTGGGTATCAAAGGGACAGTCTTCTCCAGCGTAATGAGGAAACTGTTCTTCCCGACATATAATTCACACTGGACGCTGTGTTGTACCCACAGAGAACCTCATCCTTGGCCGTGTGTCCTTGCTCACGTTGACCACCAGGAGGCGCAGATCCAAATCTAGGCTCATCACACTCAAATGCGTGGAACTATGCATTTTGCGCACGAATCTCACCTCTGGCTTTATTTTCCTTCCATCAGATTTCCCCACCAATTTATCTTATCTTCTTATATTTTGCATATATATATATATATTATATATATATTATATATATATAATATATATATATATATATATATATATATATATATATACTTTTTTTTTTTTTTTTTTTTTGCGGTACGCGGGCCTCTCACTGTTGTGGCCTCTCACGTTGCGGAGCACAGGCTCCGGACGCGCAGGCTCAGCGGCCATGGCTCACGGGCCCAGCCGCTCCTCGGCATGTGGGATCTTCCCGGACCAGGGCACGAACCCGTGTCCCCTGCATCGGCAGGTGGACTCTCAACCACTGCGCCACCAGGGAAGGCCTATTTTGCATATTTTATAAGCT
Source organism: Stenella coeruleoalba (assembly GCF_951394435.1). Lineage (NCBI taxonomy): Eukaryota > Metazoa > Chordata > Mammalia > Artiodactyla > Delphinidae > Stenella > Stenella coeruleoalba. The sequence goes on along the minus strand of NC_137155.1, from coordinate 49,660,118 downwards.
ACCTCAACTCTGATATGGAACCAGGTGAGGAACAAGTGAATTGGTAAGTAAATCTTCACAGGGAAGGGTGGTCAGCAGTTCATGGGAGCAATCGCAAAGAATCTTTCTTTCCAGAACACTAAATCATACTGAGATTCTGTTCTGGGTTTTCCTAAGAGGAGCAAATACTATTGTCAGTGAGTTTCAGAGAGTCCACTGCTTCCAGGAGGCAAGAGGTTTGGCTTGACTGGTATAAACATTAATAAACAGAAACCTCAATTGCAATAGAGTCCGGACACATTGAAATAGAAATAAAATAAATTTTACAAAAATAAGGAAAATTACATTTCTTGCACACAATTTGTGAACTCACTCTCCACAGCAAAATGTGTTTTTTGTCTCTGACAGAGGGCAGTCAGGTTAACTGTTCCTGAAATGTAGCCCAGACTCCAGAGTGGGCCTCTCAGAAGCAAGTTTGCTGGCACAGAGGAGTAGCCCATGGTCTCCAAATTCTCTAGTTTGTTAAAAGGGTGTGGATTCCAGGTCATAAGTAAGTTTATGACTTCAAAATTCATCCAAGAGAATGTCTCACAAATAATTTCTATCTGTATTATTCCACAGAAATATTTTCCACAATAAATGGAATTAATTTAATAATGTGATGAAAATATATTTCAGAGATGAACGACAACGGATGCTAATGAGGTTTACTTACAAATAATCCCAGAAGAATGTAATTCGCAGGCACCTGGCGGCGGAGCTTCCCACAGCAAGCAAGTATAATAAATACAACAAAAAATGCTGGCCTGGGGATAATTTAAAACCATGTGTTATTTGCTTATATCATATGATATATTATAGGTAGATAGATATAGAGATGTATTATCTGATAATAAGTATTATAAAGTAAACAAAAATGTAGATTATTACCTTTACCTCTTTTTTTTTTTTTTTTGCTTTTAAAATTAACTTTTCTCATTGCCATCCATGCACAGCTTGTGGGTTCTTTTTTCAAATTTTTTATTTTGAAATACTTGTAGATTCACAGGAAACTGCAAGGGAACAGAGGTCCTGTGTAACCTTTGCTCAGTTTCCCCCCATATTACATATTTAAAGTAGAATACCCAAACCAGTAATGTAACATTGGTACAGCATGTATATACGTAATGCTATGTCATAGACCTATGATGCAAATCTATGTGCAGATCCATGTAACCAGCACCACAATCAAGATGTGGAACTATCTCATCATTAAGATATCCTACCATCCCATTATGGTAACACACACACACACGCGCGCACACACACACACACACACACACCCCTAACTCCCAGCAACCACTAATTTGCTTATTTTCCATCTTTATAATTTTGTCATTTCAAGAATGTTATACCTTGGGACTTCCCTGGTGGCACAGTGTTTAAGAATTCACCTGCCAATGCAAGGGACATGGGTTCAAGCCCCGGTCCAGGAAGATCCCACATGCTGAGGAGCAACTAAGCCCGTGCGCCACAACTACTGAGCCTGTGCTCTACAGCCCGCGAGCCACAGTTACTGAGCCTGCATGCCACAGCTACTGAAACCTATGTGCCTAGAGCCCGTGCTCTGCAACAAGAGAAGCCACCGCAATGAGAAGCCCACGCACCACAATGATGAGTAGCCCCAACTTGCCGCAACTACAGAAAGCCCACGTGTAGCAACAAAGACCCAACACAGCCAAAAATTAATTAATTAATTAATTTAAAAAAAGAATGTTATACCTTTACCTAATTTTTAATAAGGACATCAATCAATAGCTAGTGGAAAAAACTTTTAATTTAATCCAATAATACTTACAAGAGTGCGTAGGTGAACCAGGGATTCTTGACCACCCGAACTCTTAAAGCCTTCCTGGTTAAAAAAATAATAGTTTTACACAATAAGTAGCTTATTTTGCTAACTAGTGTAATATTTAAATAGACGTTAAACAATCTCATGAGAAGAAAGGGGGGAAACCCTAAATGGTTGACAATGACAGATGGGAAAGGAAACAGTAAAACATAAAACTGTATCTTGCTTCTTAAAATAGATTCACAAAAAAGCACAGTCTTAAGTTGTAAGTGAAATTTGGATAAATGCAAATGTCCTAGTGAAGTTTTAATTTTAAAAAATACTGAGATTGATATGTACCCAAAGCAAAAGTAATCAAATTCTCATATGTTTGTTTGTAAACACAGATTTTCAAAGGATGGGTTTAAGCCGTGACGGATCATAGTCCCTGAAATAATTTCTGCATTTAACAGAGCTCCAGCCTCCAAGGCCTCCATAGTCTCACCTTTCTTCCTTTACCCAATTTTATCTGTGGAAATAGCTTGGCGAAAATAAAAAAGAAAATAGTGCCCAAAATAAGGGAAAATTCTTAGCTTAGGAAGTTAAACTCCAGAAATCTACCAACACCTTCGTCTAGAAGTTGCCTCAGAAAAACAAAGCGACAGAAATATTATATCCTATGAATGATTAAGGAAAAATAGATAATCTTTTAATGATAAAAATTAAATTGAGCTATTCAGTGAGAATTAATATGGGCAGCTTAATACTTAATTTACATCAGTAATAAAGACTTACCAGAAAAGAAACAGGCTGATGATTGCCCCAGTGATCAGCAGCTGAACTGACAGGAGGAAGAACACTTTTACGATGAAAGCTGAGGAGACAGAAAGCTTATTTTTATGACACGATATTCAAAAGTAAAAATATAAATGTAATTACCTATTTTTGACACTTAATGAAAGAAAATTTTCCTCTGATTTTTTTGATGATAGGAAAGGGAGTGCTAATTTAGAGTTGGCCAATAGAGTTACAACAATACAGCTCTGCAGAACTCTCGGAAAAGACTCAGTCCAGACTGTTAGAGGCATTTTATTGAAGATCTGAGGGTTTATCCATGAAAGCCCCCAAATTTTAAAGACCAAACTCAGGGATTTAATTCCTTATTATGGACACCCCATCCTCCTTAGGACCAAAAGTGACCTGAAAGTCTCAGAATGTTGCAAACCCATCATTAGGGATTCACCTGCACCCCTGCATAGATGGAGCCCAGTGATGCCCTCAGAACTACCGAGGGAGAGGGCGTTTACCCCTCTGCAGAGGGACTTGGGCTGCAGGGAGTTTGCAGAGCTTCTCCACCACTTTTCTCTCTATCCTCCCTGCCTTTAGCAACTCCCTTCCCTCCTGCTTGTGCAGAAACTTGATAACCTGACGAATTGTTAAGTATGACCAAGGAGTTCCAAGACAATAGCATGCCAAAGCAGAGTGCAGAGCATGTTGGCATCTCTGTTTGCTTACTTCCAGCTGACTACACAGGTTTTCCTGGAGCCCTTGGAATATGACACCAGTGATGACCATTTACTTTTTTGTGGCCTTATCCCAGTTTTAAAAGAAAAAAAAAGAAAGAATGCTGCTTAAAGTTGACTTATAGGATTGTCAACTGTGTCCTTCTGCTGGGCAGTTTCTGTGCATTTGAAGTGTAACAACAAAGAAATAGGACTGAGCTATCTTAATAAAAATGCCAGAACATATGTGTGCTGCCTACATTAAAATATCCACTTACTTAACATTAAATTCACATCTAGTATGTATCAAGGACTGTGAGGGAATAGATGTTAAATGTGGTCCAGCCACATAAGACTAGACATATAGATCAACGAAGTAGAATTGAGAGCCCTAAAATAGTCCCTTACATTTGTGGTCAATCCTACAAATATGGTCAACTGATTTCTAACAAACATACTAGAACAATTCAATGGAGAAAGATGAGTCTTTTCAACAACTTGTGCTGGGACAATTGGACATACACGTATAAAATGATGAATTTGGGCCCCTTTCTCATATCATACATACACAAACGTTAACTAGTTAAACATGGATCATAGACATAAACCTAAGAAATATAATTCTTGGAAGAAAGCATAGGTGTAAATCTTTGTGAGCATGGATTAGGCAATGATTTTTTTAGATATGATACCTAAAACACAAGCAAAGAAAAAAAAACAAATAAATTGATTTCATCAAAAGTAAAAGCTTTGTGCTTCAAATGACACCTTCAGAAAGTAAAAGAAAACCCACAAACTGGCAGAAAATATTTGCATATCATGTATCTGAAAAGGGATCTAATACATAAAGAACACTTACAATCCAATTACAAGAAGACAAATAAGAATTTAAATTGGGTAAAACCTGTGGAGTGCCCTCCCACATTGACGCTGGGCTTGGCCACATGACATGTTGGCCAGTGAGACATTAGCACTGGTTTGATTAATAGAGACTTGATAAATGCTTACACACTGGGGCTTGTCCATCTGGTCTACCTCTTCTTGGGACCCAGCCCCATGTGATGAGAAGCTCAAGCCACAAGAAAAGAGCCAACAACCAACACAAACTGCCATCCATGTCAGGGAGTCATAATGGCCATTGCAGCCTCAGCTGCCAACTAAGAGCTCCAGAAGGCCTCTTTCCAGCCACAAGGTAGAGGGTGAGGGCCACAGGGAGACAGCAATGAGATTCAAAGTTCACAGTCCATCTTCAAGTCGTCCAGGTCCTAAGAAGGCATAAAGGTGGCAGAGTGTTCACCGGGGACCTAAGCATTTGCCTTGAATTGCCTACCTTCCAACTTTGTATTTCATGAAAGAAAAAAAATTCTCATTTATTTAAGCCACAGTTTTTCGGACTTCTGTTACAGCTGAATGTATTTCCTATACAGAATTAATATGTAGGGCTCTGAATTAGTATTGTTTAAAACTTAAGCCAATATCATGGTATCATCTTGTATGTAGGCAAGAACGTTCAATGACTAATTCACGTTTCCTAAGAAAACCACAAGTTATTCACCATAATATGTGTATCATGAATTTATGAATGCCCTGGAAAACTTGGGGACCATCTGTTATTGCAGCCCTATGTCATGTTTCATGGTAAAGCATGACTGGGAAAAAACTAAAAGCAAAATTAAATCCTACAATCCACCCTGTGTAAACATTTTAAGAGAACTTTTCTCTTCCGAAAAGGTCATTTCTTTATTCTCACCTCTGCGGATAGCTGCTTCTGAGAATGGGCCAGATAAAGAATTGCTGTCCTCTGTGGTGGTCTCTGCTGCAATTTCTACCACATAGGTATCCCCTCGCTCACCAGCTTTGGAGCGTGGATTCCCATGAGTTTGTTGTGGCCCATGAGTTGAAGATGAAGTTCCGTAGGACCGAGCAGATTTGCTCTGGATAGTATCATCTACTGCTTTCCGAACCAGATGTTGATGATCTCCAGAACTAAAGTCTATTGGTTCACTGACCTCCAAGTCCATTTTCCTAGAAAGGGAAAATTGTTACTCAGGTCCTTATGATCATACCACTACAACCTTAGCATCTTCATAACATTAGATGATTTTTTTTCTTAATTTCAACTCCTTGGTTCAGTACTTCCCAAGTCAGTGCTCAACACATATTTGTTGAATGAATGATGAACAAATACTTTTTTTTTTTTTTTTTTTTTTTTTTTACAGTACGTGGGCCTCTCACTATTGTGGCCTCTCCCATTGCAGAGCACAGGCTCCGGACGCGCAGGCTCAGTGGCCATGGCTCACGGGCCCAGCTGCTCCGTGGCATGTGGGATCCTCCCAGACCGGGGCACGAACCCGCATCCCATGCATCGGCAGGCGGACTCTCAACCACTGCACCACCAAGGAAGCCCACAAATACTTTTAATATGAGGCCTGCAGAGTAAAATAACTTGCATCCTATTATGAAATTAATGTTTATGAATTCATTCTGCAAGGAGTTAATAAACTCCCTCTTGTGTGGAGCTGCCCTTGTCACCTTTGCCCTCAAAGAGCTTACATTTTGGGAGAGAAGATAATCAAATAAGCAATAATATAAAAGGCAGTATAAGCAGGGCCAGAAGCAATGGAGGATGTTATGAGAGCAGAAAAGTCTGGGAGAAGATGCAGGGAGTAGAAAAGGTTGTCCAAACCTTCCAGAGAAAGTGAGGTTTAAGCCAAGGCTGGAAGATGAAGAGGAGTTAGTCAGGTGAAGAGGTAGGGAAAGGTTTTCTCAGGCAGAGGAATCAGCCTGGACCAGGACTGGAGGAAGCAGAGAGGGCAGGCTCCAGAAACTGAAAGAAGTTCATGTGGCTGGAGTAGGGCGTTCAAAGGGGAAAGCAGAGTGAGTTTAGACAGGAGAGTAGTGGGGGCCAGTCACTGCAGGGCTGGCAAGCCAAGTTCATCCCCAAGCCATGACTGAATAGTGGTCCCCCAAAGATGTCCACATCCTCATCCCTGAACCTGTGAACGTGTTACTCCATATGGCAAAAGCAACATTGCCGATGTGATGAAGTTAGGGACTCTGAGGTGGGAATATGATCCTGGACCAACTGGATGGGCCCAGTCGAATCACAAGGGTCCTTATGACCATACTTATAAGAGGCAGGAGGATCAGCATCAGAGAAGATGTGACAAGAGAAACATAGGGCAGAGTGATACAGTGGCTGTTTTTAAAGATGGAGGAAGGGGCCATGAGCCAAGAAATGCGGGAGGCCTGTAGAAGTCGGAAAAGGTAAGGAAATGGGGCTTCCCTGGTGGCGCAGTGGTTGAGAGTCCGCCTGCCGATGCAGGGGACACGGGTTCGTGCCCCGGTCCGGGAAGATCCCACATGCCGCGGAGCGGCTGGGCCCGTGGGCCATGGCTGCTGAGCCTGCGCGTCCGGAGCCTGTGCTCTGCAACGGGAGAGGCCACGGCAGTGAGAGGCCCGCGTACCCCGCCCACCCCCCCAAAAAAAGGTAAGGAAATGTATTCTCCCCTAGAGCTTCCAGAAAGGAATACAGCCCTGCTGACACCTTGATTTTAGCCCACTGAAACTGATTTCGGACTTCTGACTTCCAGAGCTGTAAGATAATAAATTTGTGTTGTGTTAAGGTGTTACATTTGTAGTAATTTTTTACAGCAGCAATGAATAATTAATACAATGGAGAATCACTGAAGGTCTTCCAGCAGGAGGCCATGGGGATCTGACTAGAAAGATTACACGAGGCACAGTGTGGAAAGTGGGCCAGAGTAAGCAAAAGTGGAAGCAAAGAGGCCAGAAATCCAGGTAAGAGATTATGATGAGCTTTGCCCCAGCGCTTTGCAGCAGAACATAGTTCTCAGAAAACCAGTACCAAGCAGACCAAAAATGGCAAAGAAAAAGGACCCCGTTAACCTCCTGGGGACATGAAGACTCAGGGAAGCCCCTGCTACTGACCTCCTGTCCCACAAAGAGAGCCATGGAGGAGTCTGAGGAGATTGCTGAGATGGCAAGGGCTTGGACAAACTGAGGACCAGCTGGGAATGGCGTCTGAAGAAGGTCTGAACAAGATACCACACGCCTGGGGATGCAGACGCTGTTTTATAAAATTGCCCCTTACTCCTCAAATTAATCTCTAAATTTTACAAAACTTATGGAGTTTTTAATTCAGCACTTGAAAACGTAACTCATCAGAAAGAGCAAATGTGTGAGAGTAATCAAGACAAAAATTGAAAGAGAAGGATTATGGGGAAGAGGGAGAATAGTGATATACCTAATCAGAGACCAAAATATAATTAAGCTAAATAATTAAAAGTGTGGTGCTGGCAGGGCAACAGATAAACGGATCAACGGGATGGAAGAGATTCAAGAAATAGACTCATATATATAATAAGAGATTAATATTTGGTAAAGGTGGCATTTCTGTTGTCTCATGGTGTTGGAACAATTAGCTATGCTTGGAAAAGAAAGTTTAATAGTTATTTCACATCTTTTACAAAAATGCCTTGCAGATGAATTAAAGATATTATCATACATATTAACAGCCATAGAAGAAAATATCAATGAACATTTGTGTAAGCCTTTGTAAGAATGATACCATGTAACAAATTCTTGCCAGATTTGGGGTACAGGAATACTTTAAACATCATCATAAAAAGATAGCAATAAATCTGAAATGCAAAATTCTGAAAATAAAATTTGCAATATTATAATGTAAAAAGAACTTTTTTAACAAGGAAAAGATGAGCAACTCAATAGAAAGATGAGAAAGGAGCATAAATAGGCAATTCATAAAGAAAATTTAAATGGTAATTTAAATCAACTTTTCAATTTAAATCAACTTAGGAGACCACATCTCATAAATAACCAAGGAAAAGAAAAACAATCATGAAATGTCTTTTTTTGTTGTTTGTTTTGCATAAAAGACTGGCAAAAACTAAAAAGAATTCTCAGAGTTGCAAGGGTGTGGAGAAATGGATAAGCCAGGACCACATTATGACTTGTAGGGGCCTTACACACATTTGCCTTCATGGGTCCCTTCTCCATAATAAAATATGAGAAAGCACATTTTATGGCTTCATTAGTATAAAAAATATAATCCAGGCTGGATTCAGTGTATATTATATATTCATTATTATTATATTCGGTTTTTTCTTCTGATTTTAAAAGAAATTAAGAAGTTTTCATGACCCCTAAAACTATTCTGGGCCCTAGGCAACATGCCTTCTGTGTCCAGTGGCTAAGTCAGCCCTGAGATAACTTCACGGGAGGCGGCAGGTGTGTGAACTTTTTTGGGTGAGTAATCTGGCAACATCAATCGTTAGACCCAACAGTTACATTTTAAGGAATTTATCCCATAAAACTACTCACACAAATAGGCAACAATACACGTGTAAGGAAGTTCATTACATCATTCATTGTTTGTAACTGCAAAAAATTTAAAACAGGCTAAATATCCAACATCAGAGGAATGGGTTATCTCTATCACAGCAGAATTGTATGAATTTTTATAATGAGCATTTATTATTTATATTAAAAATATATTTACATTTTGAAGAGTAAAATAATTATTTCTTTTTTTGATAAAATCTGGAACTCCTCTGAGGAAAGCCGTCTTCACACAGAGCTGAGAAGGATTAAAAGATACTCAAGCAACCAAGTTGGTTTCTTCCCCAGCCGTCCTGCAAATCAGAAGGGGGAGAGGCAACAAGATTTTAGAGTGCTCAAAACCAAAACCAAATAAACCAAAATCAAAGACAGCTGAGTTTTCCTTATAAAACTAGAGTTGGCAAATGCCTGAATCACAAAATGTGGCTTTCACCTGGTCCTCAAAAAGCTTTCCCAGCTCCTAAGCCAGCAGTCGTCTAAAGGACAGGTAGGCACAGGCAAGGGTACTGAGAAGCAAAGTTCTAAGTGACAGTTAGGGGAGTGGCAGTTGGAGGACAGGGTGGGCCAGGGACCCCACTGCCTAGGAGAGGGGCTCTGAGTCAAGTCCCTCCGCTGAGCCTCATAATGGTCATTCACAGCCAATGCACATGGTTCTCAGTCTCAGGGGGGCCCTATGCCAGCATCTCCAAACTGACTCCATGTCAGGGAGTGTCCCGAGGCCTTAGCAGAAAGTCTTCCAGAGGACATGGTGTCTTCCTCACCATGTCATCACCTTCTCTCAAGCAGAAGGAAGACGCTTATGAAACTCCACCAGGGATCCTGCACAATTATTTCAAATAAGACTCGTTTATGATAAAGTTGGCTTTTTTAAAATAATTTTTTAAAAATTTATTTATTTTTGGCTGCACTGGGTATTTCTTGCTGCACACGGGCTTCTTCTAGTCGCAGTGAGCTGGGGTACTCTTCACTGCGGTGCGCGGGCTTCTCATTGTGGCAGCTTCTCTTATTGCGGAGCATGGGATCTAGGCGCGGCGCGCGGGCTTCAGTAGTTGTGGCTCACGTGCTCTAGAGCGCAGGCTCAGTAGTTGTGGCGCATGGGCTTAGTTGCTCTGCGGCATGTGGGATCTTCCCGGACCAGGGCTCAAACCCGTGTCCCCTGCACTGGCAGACATTCTTAACCACTGCGCCACCAGGAGCACCCCGGCATTGGTTTTTCTGGTGGATGATGATGTCGTTGGTGACCGCCATGATACAGGGAGATGCCTACTTGGGCTGCAGGCCAGTGAGGAGCCGCGGAGAGCTGATTCGGGCTGCTTGGTGAGAGAAGTCAGACGACGAGGTGGGGGGCAGTGAGGAGGGGAATGGGAGCAGGCACTTGTCCTGAGTGGAGGCTGTTCATTCAGCTGACAACGGGCTGACTGATGTATTAACCCACACATTAGACTGCTAATTAGCGCCTGCTTACCAAGTGCAAGGTGTGGGGAGGTAGAAGAAACCCAAAGAGGAAACAGGCAAACTTCCTTTCCTCAACATGCTCCTAGTTCGGTGAAGGAGACACGGGTAGAAAGCTGTACCCTAAGGTGGAAGGAGGGAATAGCCACCGCAAGGAACAGCTACTTAATTGGGGGGAGGGGAGAAAGGACATGTGAGTCCTGGAATGAGGCTTCCTGGAGGAAGTGATGCCTGAGCTGATTCTGGCAAGATGGGTACGCCGGGTGTGATGCGTTGAGAGGAAGCACGTTCCCGGCGAAGAGAACACCCTGAGCCAAGGCACGGGCATGGGAACCATGGGGCACACACGCAAAATAGAAAGTAGTTCCGTTGGGTTACACACAGAAGGTAAGAGTGCAGTGAGAGACGGTGCTGTCATGACGCCCCTCCTGAGGATAAAAGACGAAAAGGCAAGAATACCTGCCCTGACTCTTTCTCCCTTCTTGCAGTTCCATAGGTCTCACTCTTTCTCTCTGTGTCCAGTCCACAAGCTCTCTTTCTCTAGTTTGTCAGTGCTAAGAGGCCACTTGAGTTAATTGCATTTTTTCCAAGATTACAGCTGGGGGAGAGGGGTATAACTAATGACTTAACCAGCCTGGTCAAAAGAAAGCCTCCTCTTGTCTTATCAGTCTCAGAGTTAACATTAAAACAGGCACTGACCAGATGAAAAAGTTGTTTACAACCTCATATGTACTAACTCGCTGACTCCTTGCATCAACCTTAGGAGGTATGCTCTCTCATTATCCTCATTTGACAGGAGAAGACTCAGTGACTGTGTGCCCCTGATATATACAGGACAAGAGCGTGAGTGGGCAAGGAACCCTATGCTGCCCATACGCACCAAGACACAAGATGTGGTGAATCTCATCTCTTAGAAACTGGCCCTGGGATACATTTTATGCATCTGCCTTTTTTTTCTTTTCCAAAGAGTTTAATTACTGAACTATTACCAACACCTAAATTATGCAAATTAGACTGCATGCTGACAGTGTTAGTCCCCTGGGGAACTCAGCTTTCTTTCTTTCCCTTAGTGTGAATGTTAAGACCTTGAGAGGTATTTATTTCTATATTCACAGCTTACACACACACACACACACACACACACACACACACACACACACACACACATATACACAGACATACCCCACCAGCAGAATTTTCTTGCACAACCCCATAGGCACCAAATGATCTCTATGTGCTCCAATCGAACCCTTCCTCTGGGTTCAAGCTAGGTATCTCTCTCTCCTTATATCAATCTGAGATCTCTCCCTTGGCACCTCAGGGAGCCCTGGCCAGGCCAATTGTGGCTCCTGCTCTTCCTGAGGCACCCAGGAAGGAGCAGTGTATTGGGTCAGAGCCTTCATTGACAGTGCCTTCCTGAATCCTTTTCTCCTACCCATTTCTCTCACCTCCCAACAGCCCCCCTTCCCCTGCCCCAGTCACCATCTCTGCCACATAGTCCTATTTATCCTTACAGCATACTGCTCTATTCTATTAACACTCTACTACATCTGCACAGGAGTTTTGTGATACTATAGCTTTGCTGCTTGTAGGAGAAGCCCCATGTATTGACTGAGAACTATGTGCCAAGCATGATAATTGATCAAATCTTCATGCAGCACTGAGGGGGGCAATTGTCGATTTATAGACAAGGGACTGAGCTGCAGAGAGGAGGTCTGCTTGCCAGTCCTTGAACTAGGTACTGTCCACTGTGCCCCAGGACCTCTGGCTAGGAGAGGATATTTAGGACCAAGAAACTGCCTATTTCCTTATTTTCCATTTGATACTTTCTCCTCTTTTTATTGTTTTTTTAAAATAGAAGTAACATGTAATGTGGTAAAAAAAATATTTCAAATGATAAAAAAGGGTGCAAAAAGAAAAGTGAAAGCCTCTCTCCCTCACCACTTCTGTTAGCATCAATTGTCAACAGTTTCTTTGTCTAAATAACTAAAAAAAGTACACACCACACTCACATAGATTTTTAATTTACACACAGTGATCATGTTCTATACACTGTTCTATAAATTGCTTTTTTCACTCCTAATTATGTCTGAGATCTTTTCATATCAGCAAGTAGAAGAGCTTCGAATGGTTTCCTGTCTCACTCAGAGTAAAATCCAAAGTCCCTACTTTGGCTGACATAACCTTGCTGCAAAAGCCTAACAAAGATATTACAAGAAAGGAAAATTATAAGCCTATCTCACTCTGAACATAGATACAAAAATCTTAAAATATTAATAAAGCAAATCCAGCAATATGTGAAAAGAATAGTATATGATGACCAAGTTGGATTCATTCCAGGAGTGGCAGTATTAATTTAACATTCAGAAATCTATCTGTGTAGTCCACACATTAATAGATAAAGAAGAAAAAGCATTATGATTGTCTATACAGAAAACTATTTGATAAAATTCTACACATTCATGATGAAAATAGGAATAGAAGGGACCTTCCTTACCCTGACAAAGGGAATCTACAATGTTAGAAATCAGTATAGTGGTTATCTCTGGATAAAGAGCAAGTGAGGGGCTTTTGTGGTAGTAATGTTCTATTTCTTGATTTGGTTGCCTGAGTGCGGTGACTTCGTGATAATCAACCTGTACACAGATGCACTGGATACTCTACAGTATGTGTATTATACTTAATTCTAAAAGGTTGTAAATTTTTTTTTTAAAACCAGGAAAAAAATGTAGTTCTTCCTGATGATCTCAGAAGGGTAGAGGGTGTGACCAGGAGCTATGGGAGCTAGCAAGGACAGGAGAGATGGAGGTGTTGGGATGAGGAGAAATGGAGAAAAGAGTGTGTTGAGTGGTTACACATATGGATATGGACCAGATCCAGGATGGTGTCCTTTGGTGAAGAGGAAGCTGGTGATCCAAGGGCCTAAGTCTTCAGTGAATGAGAGGCAGTAATTTGGAGATGAAGTGCAAAGACAGGTGCACTAGAGGGAGAGATATATTAGGGAGCATGGAATTTAGTACCTAGACACCCCTCACAGAGTGCATTGTTCTACAATAAGGAGACAACACTGTGTACCTACTCTCCTCAACCACTTTCACAATTGGTCTTAAACCCCATAATGGTCTGGAAAGCAGTTAATATTTTGTTTTACTATTGGAGAACCCCAGACTCAGAGCCAGGATGACTGAGCCACAACTCAGGACCCAGAGCTGCTTCAAAGGCCTGTCCAGATGTGCTTCCAAGACCAGTGGCCATGTGGGCATCTGGGCCAAATCACGGTCCCTCTGTTGATCATCAGTTAACAGTAAAATATGGATAATATCTTGTTCCATGACTGGCATAAGCACTAAATGTGGTTTCACGACATCATAAGGCGTTCAGTACAGTTTTCTTCTTCCTCTTTCCCCAGCACTCCACCAACATATTCATCATGATCTGTCCAAGAACATCAAGTCTAGAAAACCCAGGATCATGAAGACAAGTATGCAACCACTGCTCCACTAAGTGAGGCTGAGGGGTGACTCGTTTCTCTGGTGAGCCCTGTACTGACCAGTGACATTAATAGAGGCTGGATTCTCATGATGCCCTTGTCCTGGGCCAGCTATCCTTGAGTACGGTCCACAGAGGTCCCAAGACCCTTTCTGGCGGTTCTCGGGGCCAAACCTGTTCCCCAACAATACCAAACCAGCACTCTGTCCCTGGCGTACAGTTCAGAGGATACGAACACTGTCATTCAAGGGCCAATGAATGTATGCGTGGCATCTTTGGCTTGAAAATGTTTCAACTCCTAATACACAAATGTCCATGGATATAACCCTTATTAGCAAACGTATTTGGGGGTCTAAATCATAACTTTAAAGAGTGTAAAGGGGTCCTAAGTAGGAGTGCCAGATTTAACAAATAAAAATACAGGATGCCCAGTTATATTTGAATTCAGATAAACAACGAATATTGCATGGGATACACTCATATTAAAAAGTTATTCGCTGCTTATCTGAATTTTAGTTATACTTGAGCCTGCAGTATTTTAGTAGTCAATCATAGGCCTAAGACCGGAAATTCCGCGAACCGTGCTCTGTCCCAGGAGTCCCGGGCGGGGCACTTCCGGTCAGGCGGGCCGGCCTGGGCGCGGGCCCCGTGCATCGCCGGAAACCTCCCCAGGCCAAGGCTCGGCTTTCCTCCCAGGCCAGGCCCCGCCCCGGCCCCGCCTCCCGGCGCCGGGACCGCAGGGGGCTGGAGCGGGCGGTGGAGCGGGCGGAACAGGCTTCCTGCCTCCAGGGGGCAGCGGCCGCGGCCTGGTCCCAGGGTGGACAGCTCGGCGCCGCGCCCGGCCGCTCTTTCTGTCTTTGGGAGTGACGGGCCGGCCAGCGGGCCGCCGAAAGCCGGCGGTCGCCATTCCCGTGTCGCTGCGCCCGCGGGGGCCGCCCGAGCCGGCCACGATGCCACTGGGCCTGAAGCCCACCTGCAGCGTCTGCAAGACCACATCGTCCTCCATGTGGAAGAAGGGCCCGCAGGGGGAGATCCTCTGCCACCACTGCACGGGCCGGGGCGGCGCGGGCGGCGGGGGCGCCGGCTCGGGGGCGGCCGGCGGGACGGGGGGCAGTGGCGGCGGTGGCGGCTTCGGCGCGGCGACCTTCGCCAGCACCTCGGCCGCCCCTCCGCAGAGCAACGGGGGCGGGGGCGGCAAGCAGGTGAGCTCCTCCGGCCCCTCCCTCCGGCGGAGGTCGACCGGGCGCTTGGCGGGCGGAGGCCGGGTGGGCGCGGAGGAGGCGGGCGGGGGCCTCCCGGGATCGCCGTGCTCATACTGGGCCGGGCCGCCCCTTCCCATCCCGGTTGAGAACATGGTCTTTGGTTCGGCCCATTCTCAGCACCTTTTCTAGTGTGGAACTGAAAGGCTAGAGAAGCAAGAAAAGTGAAAACGCTTCAGAAATCCCCCCATTGTAATGTTTTGGATAGCAACCAGACATCTCAGTATACACATGTATACATAGAGATGTCAGCAGAGTCATGCTACTGGACCTCTTTACCTGTTAATAAAGTTCATTTTGTCATAATGTCGTGCTATTAAGATTATCATGTCATCATTTTCAGTGGCAGCATAAGTATTACATTGCAGGAGGTGGCATACCAAACCCGTTCTCTGGCGTAGGAGAGTTGAGTTTTTAAGCATTTTTCTGTTATAAACACAACCGATGAATAGTTCTTGCCTTGGCCTGGACTGACTCTTGTTGCTGCCCTTTGACCTATCACAAGTAGCTCACACCTTTTTCAATGCTCTGGAGACGCTTGCCTAAGGCTCTCCCTGTTTGAATTAGGCCAGTTGGTGTGATTACCCGCCATAAAAACAAAAGGTGCACTCTTACTTAATTTTTAAATGATCGTTTAAAGTGCATACTCTGGGATCCTTGTAAGATGTTTGTATCGGGACAGCAACCTTTCTGCACTTTTTATTTCTTTCTCTTTTTTGTTCTTTAATTGTTTATGTAACAGAGTAAGCAGGAAATTCACAGGAGGTCCGCTCGGCTCAGAAACACTAAATACAAATCTGCTCCAGCTGCTGAAAAGAAAGTTTCCACTAAAGGAAAAGGGAGAAGACATATTTTTAAATTAAAAAATGTAAGATGATTGTGGACAGTGTCTTGTACTGTAATGGCATTGTGTGTGTAGTGTGTCCTGCCACTGCCTTCATCTCTCATCACTGAACTTGGACTCTGCTCTGGCAGCTATTCTGTAGTGTTCTGGGGACTGGTCCAGACTTTCTAAAAGGGAGTGAGCTCTGTTGTAGGAGGCTTACTGTTTATAAAGTTAATAATACCCTGTCTCTGTTTTTTTAGCTTTTATTTTTTTCTCTGGGAAATATAAAATATTCTAAAAGAAACCTAAACCTCCAGCGCATTTTACTGGGTTCTCTGGAAAGGATGAGATGGGGTTATAGTTCTTGGTGTGGCCAGGTATACTGGGAAAACTTTTTTTTTTTCATTCTTAAAGCTCTAAGTAAATAATACCGAAACTCATTCATTTCCATATTTGTTTGTTATTATGGCCCCAGAAGACGTTTCTTACTGATTTATAATGATCAACTTGATGAATATGAATGAAAAATTTTACTAAATCTTCTTTATCTCTTCTTCTATGAGAAAGTAGATGGTCGAAAGACTTGTGCTGGGGTAGTGGAAAGCATATTTTTGTTGCAGTAAATTCTCATTGTTTTTGTAAATACAAGGGACAGTGGTCAAACACAATGGGCAATGCATTATATACTATTTTTTTAAAACCTCAGTATGGTACTCTTTGCTTTCAGAACAGGAATGCTTCACTTACCAGTAAAGGCATTTCTGAAGTTGGGTGTGTTTATTTTAAAAACTCAGAGAAGCCTTGCGTTATATTCTTGTGCAGATTGTCCTTTTTCTTGTTTAGAATAGTTGCCCCTAATTTATATAAGAGTTTTATAATTCAGTTTTCTAAAATGAGGTGTTTATTGACTAGACAAAACATGTAACTATTGGACTATAGTTGTATACACTTAAATGCTCTAAACACGTTTTCCTCTTAAGTATGGTGGAATATGTTCTCTGCAAGTATTTTATTATCAATTTCTCTAACAACGCCTTTCTTCAAGGATAATACCAAGACATATTTGGGAAGGCCTAGTTACTGTGTTGTGGCGTCAAAGTGTGTGTTACAGCTTAGGAAGGAATTTCAATGATGGTTGAGTGGTGGCAAGTTACTAAGAACTCCCAAGAAAGTTTCCTTTGGCCTTGGTTCAGGCTTGCTAGGAAATTAGTTCTGATGATACTGTCATAACTAGTTCCATAGTTAAGTGGAGATGGAAAATGTCTTTGAGGAGACACGTTTTTTATTATTCCCACCTCCGTCATGCTCAGGCCATTAGAGCCAGATCTTTTTTATAACTAGAATGTGTAGTAAAGCTCTGAGAAGGCTTCTGTTAGATTTCAGCCACGTAGTCAGGAGCCGGTCCTTTGGGGCTCAGCAATTTTTAAGCTAAAGGTAGCAGAAGTATTCAGACCAGGCTTTGCCACAACGATCAGAAAAGCATTGTTTTTTCTTTTTTACTGCAGTTCTTGTCACCAAACAACAACTTTAGTATTTCTTAAATTACAGAACTCTCATATATGGCTGGAAAAATGCCTGTACACGCTACACACACACACACACACACACACAAACACAAACACACACATTATGAATGTGCTAATATTTTTACTTTTGTTTTTTCACAGCCCATCAAAGCCCCTGAGTCAGTTTCCACCATAATCACTGCAGAATCAATCTTCTACAAGGTGAGCATCTGTAGTTACTGAAGGAAGGTTTGAACTTATTGTATAATGTGCTACTAAAATGCTGGGTTAGTCTAAAAGTCTCTGCTACTCTGTATAAGGTGTGATTGTGGTTTTCGTTCCTTTCTAAGCTATTTTCCCCTGTAGGTGGCTATTATAAAACATCTCATCCAGAGCTGAGTTGGGAGAGGAAGTTGCCTAATGAAATACGATATGAGGATCTTAAGTATTTTTTAATGTAGATTATGGGAATCGTTTTTAAAATGAAAATGTATGGTATGGAGCCATTGAGTATGATGCTTGCTGTGGGTTTGTCGTACATGGCCTTTATTATGTTGAGGTAGGTTCCCTCTACGCCCATTTTCTGGAGAGCTTTTATCATAAGTGGGTGTTGAATTTTGTCAAAAGCTTTTTCTGCATCTATTGAGATGATCATATAGTTTTTATTCCTTAATTTGTTAATGTGGTGTATCACATTGATTGATTTGCATATATTGAAGAATCCTTGCATCCCTTGGATAACTCGCACTTGATCATGGTGTATGATCCTTTTAATGTGCTGTTGGATGCTGTTTGCTAGTATTTTGTTCACAATTTTTGCATCTATGTTCATCAGTGATATTGGTCTAGATCTTTTTTTGTGATATCTTTTCCTGGTTTTGGTATCAGGGTGATGGTGGCTTCGTAGAATGAATTTGGGAGTGTTTCTCCCTCTGCAACTTTTTGGAAGAGTTTGAGAAGGATAGGTGTTAGCTCAACTCTAAATGTTTGTTAAAATTCACCTGTGAAGCCATCTGGTCCTGGACTTCTGTTTGTTGGAAGATTTTTAATTATGGTTTCAATTTCATTACTTGTGATAGGTCTGTTTATATTTTCTGTTTCTTCCTGGTTCAGTCTGGCAGAATTGTACCTTTCCAAGAATTTGTCCATTTCTTCGTGGTTGTCCATTTTATTGGCATATAGTTGTTTGTAGTAGTCTCTTTAATCCTTTGTATTTCTGCAGTGTCAGTTATGATTTCTCCTTTTTCATTTCTAATTTTATTGATCTGTGTCCTCTCCCTTTTTCTCTTTTTTCCTTTTTTTTTTGGGGGGGGGTGGTTTGCGGGCCTCTCACTGTTGTGGCCTCTCCTGTTACGGAGCACAGGCTCCGGACACGCAGGCTCAGCGGCCATGGCTCACGGGCCCAGCCGCTCTGCGGCATGTGGGGTCTTCCCAGACTGGGGCACGAACCTGTGTCCCCTGCATCGGCAGGCAGACTCTCAACCACTGCGCCACCAGGGAAGCCCTCCCTTTTTTTCTTGATGAGTCTGGCTAAGGGTTTATCAATTTTGTTTATCTTTTCAAAGAACCAGCTTTTAGTTTTATTGATCTTTGCTATTGTTTTCTTCGTTTCTGTTTATTTCTGCTCTTTATGATTTCTTTCTTTCTATTGACTTTGGGTTTTCTTTGTTCTTCTTTCTCTGGTTGTTTTAAGTGTAGGGTTAGATTGTTTATTTGAGATTTTTCTTGTTTCTTGAGGTGAGATTGTATTGCTATAAAGTTCCCTCGTAGAACTTCTTTTGCTGCGTTCCATAGGTTTTGGGTCATCGTGTTTTCATTGTCATTTGTTTCTATGTATTTTTAAATTTCTTCTTTGATTTCTTCAGTGATCTCTTGGTTATTTAGTAGCACACTATTTAGCCTCCACGTATTTGTGGTTTTTACAGTTTTTTTCCAGTAATTGATTTCCACTCTCATAGCATTGTGGTCAGAAAAGAAGATTGATACAATTTCAATTTTCTTAAATTTTCCCAGGCTGGATTTGTGACTCAAGATGTGATCTGTCTTGGAGATGTTCCATGTGCACTTGAGAAGAAAGTGTATTCTGCCACCTTTGGTGGAATGTTCTGTAAATATCAATTAGATCTATCCGGTCTATTGTGTCATTTAAAGCTTGTGTTTATTTATTTTCTGATTGGATGATCTGTCCATTGGTGTAAGTGGGGTGTTAAATTCCCCTACTTTTATTGTGTTACTGTCGATTTCTCCTTTCATGGTTGTTAGCATTTGCCTTATGTATTGAGGTGCTCCTGTGTTGGGTGCATAAACATTTATAACTGTTATATCTTTTTCTTGGATTGATCCTTTGATCATTATGTAGTGTCCCTCCTTATCTCTTGTAACAATCTTTATTTTAAGGTCTATTTCATCTGATACGAGTATTGCTACTCCAGCTTTCTTTTGATTTCCACTTGCATGGAATATCTTTTTCCATGCCTTCACTTTCAGTCTGTATGTGTCCCTAGGTCTGAAGTGGGTCTCTTGTAGACAGCGTATATATGGGTCTTGTTTTTGTACCCATTCAGCCAGTCTGTGTCTTTTGGTTGGGGCATTTAATCTATTTACACTGATGGTTATTATCGATATGTATGTTCCTATTATCATTTCCTTAATTGTTTTGGGTTTGTTTTTGTGGGTCTTTTTCTTCTCTTGTGTTTCCCGCTTAGAAAAGTTTCTTTACTATTTGTTGTAGCACTGGTTTGGTGGTAGTGAATTGTCTTAGCTTTTGCTTGTCTGAAAAGCTTTTGACTTCTCCATGGAATCTGAATGAGATCCTTGCTGGGTAGAGTAATCTTGGTTGTAGCTTTTTCTCTTTCATCACTTTAAGTATATCCTGCCACTCCCTTCTGGCCTACAGAGTTTCTGCTGCAAAATTAGCTGATAACCGTATAAGGATTCCTTTGTATGTTATTTTTTGTTTTTCCCTTGCTGCTTTTAATATTTTTTCTTTGAATTTAAATTTTGTTAGTTTGATTAATATGTGTATTGGTGTGTTTTTCCTAGGGTTTATCCTGTATGGGACTCTGTGTGCTTTCTGGACGTGGGTGATTATTTCCTTTCCCATGTTAGGGAAGTTTTCAACTGTAATCTCTTCAAATATTTTCTCAGACCCTTTTTTTTTCTCTTCTTCTTATGGGACTCCTATAATTTGAATGTTGGTGTGTTTAGTTTTGTCCCAGAGGTCTCTGAGATTGTCTTCAATTCTTTTCATTCTTTTTTTCTTTCTTCTGCTCCTCAGCAGTTATTTTCACCATTTTGTCTTCCAGCTCACTTATTCGTTCTTCTGCCTCCATTATTCTGTTACTGATTCCTTCTAGTGTATTTTTCATGTCAGTTATTGTGTTGTTCATCTCAGTTTGTTTGCTCTTTAGTTCTTCTAGATCTTTGTTAAACATTCCTTGTATTTTCTCAACTCATGCCTCCATTCTATTTCCGAGATTCTGGATCATCTTTATTATAATTACTCTGAATTCTTTTTCAGGTAGATTGCCTACTGCCTCTTCATTTATTTGGTCTTTTAGGTTTTTACCTTGCTCCTTCATCTGTGACATGTTTTTTTGCCATCTCATTTTTTTTTTTTTTTTTTATGAGTGGGATTGTGTTCCTGTCTTACTGGTTGTTTGGCCTGAGGCTTCCAACACTGGAGTTTGTAGGCTACTGAGTAGAGATGGGTCTTGGTGCTGAGATAAGGACCTCTGTGAGACCTCACTCCAATGAATAATCCCTGGGGTCTGAGGTTCTCTGTTAGTCCAGTGGTTTGGACTTGGAGCTCCACTGCAGGAGCTTCAGCCTGACCCCAGGCTCGTGAACCAAGATCCCGCAGGCCGCCTGGAGTGGGGAAAAAAAAAAAAAAAAGAACAATAACAAAGTAAAAAATAAAATTAGACTAGGAAACTAACAGATATGTTAGGAAGAATATAAAAATAAAAATATAGATTAATTGACAACCAGAAGGTACATCAGTACCACAATAGTAAAAAAAGAGGAGGAGGGAAAAGAAATAAAAAAGGAGGGGTGTGGGAAGGCCTTGGCTTTGGAGGGCGGGGCCTAAGCAAGGGTGAAGTTTGGGTGGTGGGCGAGGCCTATGCTTAGGACCCACAGGCTGGAAAAGGCCCTGGGGGGTGTGGGGGGTGGGGCTTAGGCTCAAGGAACAGAAGGGGTCCAGGCGTGCCCCACACCCCTGGTCTCAGAGGGCAGGGGACCTCCTCTGGGAGCCCAGCAGGCTTCCTGGGCTCGAGTGGGTGGGGCAAATGCCCTCCTCTCCTCTCCTGCTCCTCCAGTCTGGGAGGGCCCCTACCCCATGCTTCTCCTGATCTCCCCGCCTCCCTCTTATGGCGCCAAGGACCCACGCGGCCTGGAGGGGCTTTGGAGGGCAGGGGACCAGCTTGGGAGATCAGCAGGCTCCCCGTGCCCAAGTGGGTGGGGCAGTTGCCCTCCACTGCTCTCCTGCTCCTCCCGGAGGGCCCCTCCCACTGCCTCTCCTGTTCTCCCCTTGGCCTCCTTCCTATGCCCCCAGGGACCCACGAGACCTGGAGGGGGCTTTGGAGTGCAGGGGACGGGCCTGGGAGCTCAGCAGGCTCCCAGGGCCCGAGTGGGTGGGGCAATCACCCTCCGCTCCTTTCCCGCTCTTCCTGGAGAGTCCCTCCCACCTCCCTCTCCTGATCTGCCCAGCCTCAGGGGTGCTGATCCTGTCTGGCTTCCACTTCTCCTCCCCCCTCAGTCCCCCTACGTCCTACCGGTTCACTTTGGGGTTCCTCCCATCTCCTTGGGCGTCAGAGTCCACCACCATTGGCCAGCAGGCACCCTAGTTGCGGGGAGACACTAACTCCACGTCTACCCACACCACCATCTTGACTCCACCTCCTATTTTTATTTTAAATATGGGGTTATCTTCTACTTCCCCCAGGGAGTCTATTACCAAATTGGAGATGTTGTTTCTGTAATTGACGAACAAGATGGAAAACCCTACTATGCTCAGATCAGGGGTTTTATCCAGGACCAGTATTGTGAGAAGAGTGCAGCACTGACGTGGCTCATTCCCACTCTCTCTAGCCCCAGGGACCAATTTGATCCTGCATCCTACATCATAGGTGAGTTTGACAGGTAACAGACAGGTTCTTGAACCCAGTTAATTTTCCATTATTATGTGAAAGTATATTCATCTGCTTGGGCTGCCATGACAAAATACCATAAACTGAGTGGGCTAAACAACAGAAATTTATTTTCTCACAGTTCTGGAGGCTGGAAGTCCTAAGGTGCTGTCAGGGTGGGTTTCTAGTGAGAGCTCTCTTCCTGGCTTGTAGACAGCCACCTTTCCTCACAGGGGCTTTCCTCTGTGTGTGTGCACTCCTGGCATCTCTTCCTCTTCTTATAAGGACACCAATCCTGTTGGATTAGAGCCCCACCCTTATGGCTTCATTTAACCTTAATTATCTCCCTAAAGGCCCTATCTCCAAATATTATCACATTAGGGATTAGGACTTAAACATATGAATTTGGCGAGATACAATTCAGTCCATAACAGAGAAGCGTAAGTACAAAAAAGTAGAGATTATTATAGAAAATATGAAATTTATATAGCTGGGGTTTGAGGGCTATACGTTATTTTGAGTTCCGGGGCAGTATAGTATGCACGTACTAGAATGCTATGTGGATAAGATTTTTCTGAGTGACCCATGGTTAAACTCTATTAAAAGAATTTATTGCTCAAGAACTAGGTTATTTAGGTAACATATAAAAATTTACTCAAAAATGATTTCTAGAGGAACTGTCACGTTTATGTCTAAAATCTTACAAATTCTCATTATGTGTCCCTCTAGATGTCACACACACATCATCCTAGACCTTTTGCAACCTTTTATATCATTGTTGGTAGTTGAAATGGCAGCCACTGTACTCATTAATTTCAAGGCTGACTAAAGAATTGGTTCTTGACGTAGACTCACAAGAAGAAGTTGTTGATAAATAGAATTTTGAAAGTGTTCAGAGTTTTAAAATTACCCCAAACTCTTCAACCTTTCTGCAATGGGCATACGTTACTTTTGCATTCTAAGAAAAAAGATACAAAAGGTTTTTTTCAGAGAGAACTCAAGGACAAGTAAAATACCACTATTATTCCCAGCTGCATGTCAAGTGTGATACATGACCAAGCAGTTTTAGTCTTCTGCTTGTAAGTATTGATACATAGAAGAGTGAACTTTCATTAACCTGTTCTATCAGACAGGATTGTCAGCAGAGGCAGTAACATGACTGAATCACCTCTAGGACTTCTATCTCACCTCCTCTTCCTAATCCTCAGATTATAAAGGAGACAGCATAGCATAAAGGTTCAGAGCACAGACTCTGGAACTAGACTGTCTGGGTTCCTAGGACAGCCACTTACTAACTATGTGATCTCAGACAGGTTCCTTGATCTCTCTCGCCTTATTTCCTCATGTAAAATGGGAATAATAATAGTGCCTAACTCAGAGGGTTGTTGTGAGGATTCAAAGTATTGATATATATATCAAGTACTTAGAACAGTGTCGACATAATAAACACTATATAAAGCTAAATATTATTTTTAGAATCCTTTCTATATTGAGTTATATTTTGGGGAGAATGCTATATTCCTTAAGCAATTAAAGCAGAAAAAAATGATGGAAAGTAACTTCAAAATAATATATGTTTCAAGGGCTAATGTCAAGTTACCACCAGACCAGTTTCTCCTAGTGTCTAGGAATTTTAACATTTTATGGAAATGATATATATCTTCAAAAATGTGAATGTTGGCTGCCTTCTAGGACCAGAGGAGGATCTTCCAAGGAAGATGGAATACTTGGAATTTGTTTGTCATGCACCTTCTGAATATTTCAAGTCACGTTCATCACCATTTCCCACAGTTCCCACCAGACCAGAGAAGGGCTATATATGGACTCATGTTGGACCTACTCCTGCAATAACTATTAAGGAAACAGTTGCCAACCATTTGTAGTTTAAAAAGTGAACATGGATTTCCAGTTGTCTTGTATTTGTACTACCATAAGACATGCCACATGTTTCTTTAATGAAATTCTTGGATGGAAAAATGACTAAAAGTTTTTTCTCTACTGCCCAGTAATCATTAGCTTGTTTATTACTAGTCACTTAGAAAATTAAAACAGATAGAAAAGAATTAAATATATTTTGAAGTTAAATATTACATACACATTAAGTGTGTGTATCCTCCCAGGCAAAGACTGTAATTTCCAAGGAGACAATTAGGAACAGGTAGTGTCTATTTTTCTCCATAATTTATTTCTAGAAACTCATAAAATGGATTGTATTTTTCTACAAGAATAAAATATTAATTAAGGTTTGAATTTCTAACCAAGGGCTGAATCAAATAAAATGTAGCCGTTAGCAACAGTATCTATCACCAAGTTAAAAAAAAAGCTTTATTTTATCATCTAGAAAATGCTGTGACAGACTGTTGGCTGCTTTAACCTTAAGGAAAGTGATTGGTGGATGATGTTGTTAGCCTAGGCTTTTTAAAACTTTCATCCAGTTCTTCTGTAGTAAGCAGGGATTCGGAATCATTTGGTTGATCTTAATAGAGCTGCTCTTCACTGCTCTCACCTACCTTCTCAGTCAGAGTGAGGCTTAATCAAAACATTAAGTTTATAGTTCAGACAGACAACTTCACTAAAAACACACAGGAAACGTACTGTTCAGGCATCCCTGAGCAGTAGTTTCTTGACCACCATTAGAACAAACATTGGGCAGTCATAAAAATGATTAATCATTAGCACTGATATCTAAAAAAAGTCCACCCCAAAGTTAAAACCATCTGCTATGTACTCATAATAACAGGCCTAAAACAATGTCTGGGACTTAGAAGTCCAGGCACAGGAATTCTATTCAGAATTCAGGGACAGGTTTTACTTCAAGTGTAGGTCAGCTAAGTAAGGGAGCAACAATTTAAAAGAGGGAAGAAGTGGGATTTGCACACACTTGCTTCCTCTCCTGTTCTGACTGGACCATTATTCCTCAACCCCAGCAAAATTTGTCAGGATCTAATTGAATTATGGTGATTTTGAATTGTGGGAGTTTTAACTGTTACCATTTTTCTACACAGTTAATGTTTGTATGTTGTAAGGAAGTTATGGTTTGTATGTTGTAGATAGATAGCTCTATGTACATAGTTCTTTCTCCACAAAAGTTATAGTAAAATTGATTGTAAATACCATTGTAAATAACTAAATGCTAATATTCAGACTTTTGGATTAAAATGTATTTTTCACAGTGTATCTTTGGATTTATTTCATGCATTTATTTATTTCGTTTAAACAATTAAATAGGGCTTTCTACCACAAAATGGTGTAAATAGAAGACACCACTGTTGTAGTACTCATAATTTGGAATGACAGATTCGTCACCAGTATGTAATAGATATTAGGAAACTCAAAGAATGGCTGATAGATCAAATGAACATTTAACATAAGGTATTTATTAAAATGAAATATTTAAAAACCAGTGTATATATGGACGATTTGTTTATAAATTCCTAGATACTTGTGTAATATCTTTTAAAATAAAGATCGAATTTTCATATTCCTCCTTAACAGACACCAAATGGCTCCTGTTACTCACAGCGTAGATCCATAGCTTTTCTCCTGTGATGGAAGGCCTGCGCTGATGTGGCCCCAGACTATGTTCCCAGCCTTGTCGCCAAAGGGGTGAGAGGCTGAGGCAGTGCTCTCCTCCACTTCAAATCCATCTTCCCTTTCAGACTGCCTGCCCTACTGATTTTAGGCCCCAGCCCAGACACAGAAGCAAAAGCCTTATACAGACTGTTCAGCGGGCTCCCACAGTTGTGTAAGGTAAAATCTCTGTAATAGATACTTCATTCTATTTCATTCCTAGTGGCTCTGTTTCTCTAATCAAATCCTGACTGATACTGAGACACTGAAAGATAAAGCAAGAAACTGTTGTTTTTCGTTACAAGCTATTTAGAATTACTTGGCCTTCTTTTTATAAAAACTGTGTACATGTATTACTTTGGTAATTTTTTTAAATTGAAAAGTAATGAAGGATATCACAAAGGGAAAGATGAATAGATTGTATTATAAAAAACTAATTTCTAACTGTCAAAATGTGTATACAAAATTAAAAACCAAACAAGTGGGAATCATTAACCAGTATTTCTTATTCAACATGACAGACTGGCATAAATTAATTACCCAGTTACAAACAAAAGCTACAAACATAACCTCAACTTCTTGTAACATCATCACCATTTGGAATTACCATAACTCCTATTTCCACCTGTTTAGCAGAAGCTGGGTAGAAGGGAGCAAGTTTATAACAAAAACACCTTCTATACCTTCAATACTTCTCCCTGTGGATAGGGAAGGTGCGAGTTAAAAAAATGTAACTTAATTAATTAAATTATTTATTTATTTATTGGCTGCACTGGGTCTTAGTTGCGGCAGACGGGATCTTTGTTGCTGCATGTGGGCTCTTTTAGTTGTGGCATGTGGGATCTTTAGTTGCGGCATGAGAACTCTTAGTTGCAGCATGTGGGATCTAGTTCCCTGACCAGGCATCGAACCTGGGCCCCTTGCATTGGGAGCGTGGAAAAAGACAGTAACTTTAGAATAGAGAGTGAAGGTGCTGTTGGGGAAATACAATTTGAAAAAACTTTCAATTCAGACATCCCCTCCACAAAGATAGTAGAAAAAGAAAACACTTTTATTACTGACTGAGGATTAAACCAGCATGTGCTGCTCATCACAGGCAACTGGCTGAGGTTGCAAAGACAGAAAGAAATCTCACCCTTTTATGCAGCCACACAGGTGTGGTCGTTACATACAGGTTCTCAAGATAAACAGTAACTAGTCATCATTTAAGAGAACTTGACAGCACCATTAATCACACACAGTTCTTCCTAAATTTACCTGGTGATTGGGGTGACCACCTACGTTAGCTAATTGACTTTATGGGGGGCACGGGGGACAAACGTCTTTATGACAGGAGGTACTTTAACAATTCGGAGCACTAAAGTCTGGCTCCCACCCTCCCACAGAAACTGGAGGACAGGGGTGCTGTCTCCTGACAGTTACATTTCAAAGAGATGGCACCCAGGTCCTTGAGAAAAACATTACTAGATCGCAAAACTGACAGAGACTTATTTAGTTTCTAAAAAGATACATTTCAAGGAGACTGAGAAAATGCAAGTTTTCTAAGGTAAGTATTCTGACAAAAAAGGGAAACCTTTTGCCTTATTTTTAACAGAGGGAATTAAGCTGCTTTTTTTTTTTTTTTTTTTTTGCGGTACGCGGGCCTCTTACTGTTGTGGCCTCTCCCGTTGCGGAGCACAGGCTCCGGACGCGCAGGCTCAGCGGCCATGGCTCACGGGCCTAGCCGCTCCGCGGCATGTAGGATCCTCCCGGACCGGGGCACGAACTCGGGAGGCGGACTCTCAACCACTGCGCCACCAGGGAAGCCCTGAAGTTTCTTATTTTAAATTTCTATTTGTCCTTACAGTGCCCTAAATTTGGAAGAAGGAGGAAGTGGGCAGCTTTGTGATTCAGGCCTCATGTCAGGGCTGCTATTAGTACATGTTGGTGTCTGTGAGGGTTTCAATATGGCGGCCACCTGAGGGCTGGGGGAGAGTCCCAGGGCTGGAGTCCATTCTCCACTCAGCCAGGACTGTCCGTCAGGGCATGTCCTGCACCACCGTACTTGGTGGTCCTCATGGTTGTGGCTCTATTAACACGACTAAGAGGTTCTGAACTTACAAAGGCCAAAACCATAATCTCATGCTGAAGGAAAATTCCTTTTCTTTTCATTCTCCTCCGTGAGCAGTTGCAGGTGCTTTGCACCTAGCAGATTCACAAATATCTCACTCAGTTATCCCCGTTTTATATTTTAATAATTAATCATATGGATTTTAAACATGTTTTTAGATTCCACTGCCCTTTCCCACCTTTATATAAGTGAATCACGAACACATTAGAATCACTTCTGGAGCTTTAAAAACAAAAACAAAATACAGGACACACAAAAAAACCCTGCTGGAAAGTTCCCACAAGCAACTAAGTAAATCAGTATCTGTGGGGATAATACTGGGACCTCATTAGGTTCCAAAGTATCTAGTAAAACTTAAAAATACAAAAAAAAGTTTAAATTTCCTGAGGGGACTCTGACATGCAGCCAGAAATGAGAACCACTGCTCTGGCTCCTTCTTAGTATATAAAATTCAGCTGATAAAGCCTTCAGTTTCTGCAAAGAGAGGAAGAGATCTGCTAGCATCCTGCTTTGGGGCAATTTAGGAAGATCATCAAAGGCCTTTCTATGCCAATTAGCCCTGGTAAAAGTAATTCCTCACCTGTCAAGGAACCTGATATACACCAGTCACAGTCCGCTAGCTCAGCTGTGGCTCATTTCACTGACCCTTAGCAAAAGAAGCTGCTCGCCTCCTAAAGAAATCCCCACCTCCTGGCCAATCAGGCTGTTTCCACGTTGCCTCTTAAGGCTGCGTGAAACTCACAACGGCCCAGCGTTCTGGGAGAGAGCTGCACTGCTGGGAGGTACTGCGCTCCCCTCATCTATGGATTGTTTTCCCTTGACTAAAGGACATCAAATTCATTACTAAGTTGTTTTAGTTTTGTCACTTTACAGTTTTGGTGAGGAGGTGGGTCCTGAAGACAGCTGCTGGAGATGCCGGAAGGCTCCCGGACTCAGCTGAAGTTAGCCTCGGAGCCCTTCGGGTTCGCTGCCTCTTTGCCGCTCCCTGGGATCCCGTTATTTTGCCTTGTGAGCTCTTCGAGTTTGTTTGTCCAGACCCTTCCGGGTGGAAGACTGGGGTGTAAGAAACACCAGACCTAATGGGCGACAGCATTTGGATTTGTGGCCGACCTCATCTACAAGGTAAGCGCCTTGGGGAGTTCCTGACGGGTCTCAGGAACTGCAGAGGCAGCCAGAAATAGCAAATCTGGTTGAGTTAGGATTATTTTAACAAGGGAAAATAATGGGTACCTGTCAATCTAAAGGAAGCAAGATAGCAGCTGTTAGGAGACTCACAAAGCCTCAAGGTAAGTCCAAAGTATAAACCGTTGGGGGACTTGGGGCATTAAATTAAGACGAGAAATATCAGGCTCTTTTCACCACCCGCACACCACGATCTTAAGTAGGCGGAATTCGAAATATTTAAAGCCGTTAGAGTGTCCACCACTATATAGAAATCTTCTCAGAAAAAAATAATAGATCTATTATTAATGGGTATCTTGGAAGCCAGCGCTACAAAATTGGTGGGCAAAGCTGTTAGAGATCCGGCCACCTAAGACTCCTGCTAGGGTAAGTTGGTCACCGAATGGGTTATTTTGACACTAGGTCACCTACCAACCTCAAGAAATTTTCCGTGTAACAAGGTATACTGTAAAACACCACGCAGTTTGGCTTTGAGAGACCCAAGGTGTAGCTAAAGAAGTGGAGTCCTCAAGTCTCAAAGAATTGAGCTCCCCACCTTCCGGCACCCCTGCCTAATTTATATCTAAGAACTGCAGTCCTGGAGGCTGTAAATACATAAATGGCAAAATCTTAACTAAGACACCCTAGAATCACAATGGCTGTTATGGGGAACCTTCCCATTGGACAAGATCGTTTAAGAAGGGCAATTGAAAGCAAGGGTTCCCAAACAGAATGGGATACCTGTTTAATTTTTTTCTTTTTTAAAAAAATAAAAAAACCATTCCAGTTAGGCTGGCCCTGTGCTTATTACTCACAGGTGAAAAAGATAAAGGAGGAACTGCTACTCTCCATGGGTTTATCCTGAGGGCTTTTGTTCTGGTTGTGGTGGTGGGTTGCCAATGTCAACCCCACTTTCCCCCAACTCCCCCTTAGGATCATTGTGCATCAATCATATTATAAGATACAGGAGGGAGTCCTCAGAGCCTCTGGCCTCCTCTCCATCAGGTGCCAACAGGGCCCCAGAGAGGAAGGATTCCAGTCCCACCTCTGCTGTGCTGGACCATCAGCCTCTGGGCTCATTCCCTTCATAATCAAGGCTCTCTGACACTACCAGTTACAGCTGCAAACATTTCTGAGCTGCCAGGAGGAAGCTGTGGTCAGAGGCCATAGAGTAGGTTGGATCTATATTCAATCAACCAAGACCCTGCCCTAAAACTTGAAAAATAGTTAAGATTTTCACCATCCTCAACTTACAGTTAAACGTATTTAATGTTTTACTCATCAGTTGAACTGACTGATCCATCTCCAGATATTGTCACCTAACTGAACTTGTACAGTTTGTCACAGTATCCTTAAAAGGAAAAGACATCAACTCAAAAGGTTAAAGACTTGGGAATTCCCTAGCAGTCCAGTGGTTGGAACTCAGTGCTTTCACTGCCTGGCCCAGGTTCAATCCCTGGTCGGGGAACTAAGATCCAGCAAGCCACACGGTGCAGCCAAAAAAAGAAAAAAAATATATTGCTTAATTTACATGTGGGATGATTTAAAAATTCTGTAATCCCTTCAAAATGGGGAAAGGTAAACTAATTTGGTAATTTACCCAAATAATTTTGTGGTGGGGTTGACTTTATGGTGAATCCACTTGTCTGTATTTACTAGAGAATATGAAAATTTCCCAAATGCTACTGAATAAATAAAGTTGCATCAAAGACAACAACAACAAAAGATTCTACCAACTGTAGAATTTTATAACTCTTGAACACTAGTGCATGCTTCTACTTAGGTGAGTTTTACTTCTCTGAGAAAGCAGTAAGTTTAAAGTGTTTTGTGTATGTGTTTAATATATATATATATTCATTAGATATAAAGCAATTCTATATGCCAGTACTTTATTCCTCTTTAGGCCAGAGTTTTTCAATTTGCAAGTCTCAACCCATGTATGGGTAAGAATTTCATTATTTGTGTGAAATAGAATAAAAGAGAAAAATGTCAGAGAATATCACATGTGGTAAGAGTAGGTGTTTTGCGAAACTTTAGTTTCAGCCATGTGCACATATGGACTAGATCATGATGGAAAATGTATTACTCTGGGTTGTGGTGAAAATGTTTTGAAAATCAGTGGCTTAGCTCTCAGCATTTTTACTTTTGTGAAGAAGCTGTAGCATTCTTTTTAACTGACACTGATTCCTACAAAATATCTGGCCAGAATAAATGTCTAGCCAAAATGCGTCATTTCACCTTTCTGTCTAAAACCTCTAAAAATTTCCCTTTCAGCATATGGTTGATGGTATTTGTTATCCTGGAATATTCTTTGCTTTCTGTTGTTGATTTGTTTGATTCTTGGAAATTTCCTGGGAGGCTGAGTCCTATACCAGTTCTGTAAAAAATGTCAGGTTGCCTAGAAAATGGGTAGACTCCATGACATAATGCCTTTGTCTAGTGTTTACATTTTATATATATTTTTTCTTTATATTCATGAGTATTCAGTATTTTACTAGGGGAATGTAAAATGTCCATTTAATTTAAGAATCCATGCTTCTGGGACTTCCCTGGTGGTCCAGTGGTTAAGACTCCATGCTCCCAATGCAGGGGGCCCAGGCTTGATCCCTGGTCAGGGAACTAGATCCCGCATGCCGCAACTAAAAGATCCTGCATGCTGCAGTGAAGATGATCCCACGTGCGGCAGCCAAGACCCAGCGCAGCCAAATAAATAAACTAAAGAAAAAGAAAAAGAATCCATACTTCTAATACCTCCTGAAACTACTGTAGATGGCCCATTTCCATTGCTTTTACAATCAAAACTGATTCCTAATCAATCATATCAGTTCTAATCTTAAAAAGTTAATGGCTAAAATATTAGATTTT
The DNA here is from genome assembly GCF_951394435.1 of Stenella coeruleoalba. Taxonomy (NCBI): domain Eukaryota; kingdom Metazoa; phylum Chordata; class Mammalia; order Artiodactyla; family Delphinidae; genus Stenella; species Stenella coeruleoalba. The sequence continues at coordinate 49,628,079 of NC_137155.1, read as the reverse complement.
GTTTTTCCCTTCTCCCCTTATTTATTCAAAGGAATAAATTTATCCCAATTTCAGTTGAAATAAGAATGATTCACTCACAAATATTTATTATTTATTGAATGATCACCAGTACAAGGTGCACTGTTCTAGATTACAGCAGCGAACAACATGCACAAAAATCTGGCCTTTTGTGGAATTTTCAATATAAAGCGGAGGCAACTGGATATAGTTAAACAAACAAAAACCCTGCAAGTTAATAGCTGGTGCTCACATTAAGTGTTCTCCGAGTCAGAGTCCTAATAGATGACTAGGTTTCAGGTTAGGAATTATTTTTTTATTTTTTATTATTTTTCTTAAGTTGTTGGAGGTAGGAGTTTATTAATTAATTAATTTTTACTGTGTTGCGTCTTTGTTTCTGTGCGAGGGCTTTCTTTAGTTGTGGCAAGCGGGGGCCACTCTTCATCGCGGTGCGCGGGCCTCTCACTGTCGCGGCCTCTCTTGTTGCGGAGCACAGGCTCCAGACGCGCAGGCTCAGTAGTTGTGGCTCACGGGCCTAGTTGCTCCGTGGCATGTGGGATCCTCCCAGACCAGGGCTCAAACCCGTGTCCCCTGCATTAGCAGGCAGATTCTCAACCACTGTGCCACCAGGGAAGCCCCAGGTTAGGAATTATTAATACTGACTAGGAAAACATCAAAGGATGATGAGATCACCACTTGGTGTCTGAAATAAAAAATAACACTGAATTTTTTGCTTATTTTAGTAACTATGAGCTATGCCTTTTAGGCCCAGGCTCCGTAGCAGAGCAGACTGCTGACCTTAAACGCGGGGTTTCCTAGAAGCTAGAAGTTCAGAAGTGGGCAGACTTCGTGAGCTACCAATAGGATGATGTCGTCCATAGCCAAGAGTCTTTTGGGTGAGGTTGGTGTTGGTTGGCTGGCTCTCAGAGGCCTGTTTTTTGGAGTGACAGCCCCTTCAAGCTAAGGTTCCCTGTCACCCAAAGACTAGTGACATGAACCCACAAGTCTTTGAGCATCTCTTTGTTTTCTAGACCAATAAAACCATCAATAAATTCCTTTTGATTCAAAGGGCCAGGGTTGGGTTCTGTTACTTACAGCTAAAAATTTGATGGATACAGAAATCAGTACCAGAAGTGGTTGCAGGCAACAGACTTTGAAGAAAATTAGGGGACATTTGGGACTGGTTATCTGCCCTAGTTAAAGGCTGAGGGCAAGGAAAATCCACTCTGTATTAAGGGATGTGAATTTGGCATACCACGACATGCAGTGGCAAAACAGCTAACTAAAATATCACAAATTATTCCCGGGAATGAAGTACCTATTGAAGAGGTTGCTGCTATGGAATAGTGTGAAACACATGAGGATTTCAAAAGGGTGAGTTGAATATAGCACTAGAGAGCTTAAAGAGAAAGACAAGCTCAGATGGTTATACTTTTAGCTCAAGGCATAGGCTGAAAATCAGGGATTTGTATGAAGGCTAAAAGAATCCCTTCTCTTTCTGAGCCATGAGGCTGAAAGTCAAATGCAGAGTTTAAAAACATTTTTTTAAATTTAATTTTTATCTTATATTGGAGTATAGTTGATTTACAATATTGTTAGTTTCAGGAGTATAGCGAAGTGATTTAGTTATACATGTGTGTATATATATATATATATATATCCATTCTTTATCAGATTCTTTTCCCATGTAGGTTATTACAGAGAACTGAGTAGAGTTCCCTGTGCTATACAGTAGGTCCTTGTTGATGATCTATTTTATACACAGTAGTGTGTATATGTTAATCCCAAACTCCTAATTTATCCCTGTCCACCCCCTTCCCCTTTGGTAACCATAAGTTTGTTTTCTAAGTCTGTGAGTGTGTTTCTGTTTTGTAAATAAGTTCATTTGTACCATTTTTTTTTAGATTCCACATATGAATGATATCATATGATATTTGTCTTTCTCTGACTTACTTTGTATGATAATCTCTAGGTCCATCCATGTTGCCGCAAATAGCATTATTTCATTCTTTTTTATGGCTGAGTAATATTCCATTGTATATATGTACCACATCTTCTTTATCCATTGCTCTGTTGATGGACATTTAGGTTGCTTCCATGTCTTGGCTATTGTAAATAGTGCTGCAATGAACATTGGGGTGCATGTATCTTTTCAAAATATGGTTCTCTCCAGATATATGCCTAGGAGTGGGATTGCTAGATCATATGGTAGCTCTATTTTTAGTTATTTAAGGAACCTCCATACTGTTTTCCACAGTGGCTGTACCAATTTACATTCGCACCAACACTGTAGGAGAGTTCCCTTTTTTCCATGCCCTCTCCAGCATTTATTATTCGTAGACTTTTTGATGATAGCCATTCTGACTGGTGAGTTTATATCTCATTGTAGTTTTGATTTGCATTTCTCTAATAATTAGTGTTGTTGAGCATCTTTTCATGTGCTTTTTGGCCAACTGTATGTCTTCTTTGGAGGAATGTCTATTTAGGTCTTCTGCCCATTTTTTGATTCAGTTGTTTTTTTGATATAGAGCTGCATGAGCTGTTTGTATATTTTGGAGATTAATCCCTTGTAAGTCACTTGGTTTGCAAATATTTTCTCCCATTCTGTGGGCTGTCTTTTCGTTTTGTTTATGGTTTCCTTTGCTGTGCAAAAGCTTTTAAGTTTCATTTAGGTCCCATTTGTTGATCTTTGGTTTCATTTTCATTAGGAGGTGGATCCAAAAAGATACTGCTGCGATTTATGTCAGAGTGTTTTGCCTCTGTTTTCCTCTAAGAGTTTTATAGTATCTGGTCTTACATTTAGGTCTTTAATCCATTTTGAGTTTTTCTTTTTATCCTGGAGTATATTTGATTTACAATGTTGTGTTAGTTTCAGATGTACAAAGTGATTTAGTTATACATATATATATATCCTCCATTCTTTATCAGATTCTTTTCCCATATAGGTTATTACAGAGTACTGAGTAGAGTTCCCTGTTCTATACAGTAGGTCCTTGTTATCTATTTTATATATAGTAGTGTGTATATGTTAATCCCAAGCTCCTAATTTATCCCTCCCTCCCACCTTTACCCTTTGGCAACAGTAAGTTTGTTTTCTAAGTCTGTGTGTTTCTGTTTTGTAAATAAGTTCATTTGTATCATTTTTTTTTAGATTCCACATATGAATGATATCATATGATATTTGTCTTTCTCTGACTTCGTATGATAATCTCTAGGTCCATCCATGTTGCTGCAAATGGCATTATTTCATTCCTTTTTATGGCTGAGTAATATTCCATTGTATACGTGTATCACATCTTGTTTATCCATTGCTCTGTTGATGGACATTTAGGTTGCTTCCATGTCTTGGCTATTGTAAATAGTGCTGCAATGAACATTGCATGTATCTTTTCTAAGTATGATTGTCTCTGGATATATGCCCAGGAGTGGGATTGCTGGATCATATGGTAGCTCTGTTTTTAGTTTTTTAAGGAAACTCCATACTGTTTTCCATAGTGGCTGTACCAACTTACATTCCCAGTAACAGTGTAGGAGGGTTCCCTTTTCATTTTGAGTTTATTTTTGTGTATGGTGTTAGGGAGTGTTCTAATTTCATTCTTTTACATGTAGCTGTCCAGTTTTCCCAGCACCAGTTATTGAAAAGGCTTTTTTTTTCCCTCCATTGTATATTCTTACCTCCTTTGTCATAGATTAATTGACCATAGGTGCGTGGGTTTGTTTCTGGGCTTTCTATCCTGTTCCATTGATCTATATTTGTTTTTGTGCCAAACTCTAGCACAAAAACAGGAGTTTGATCCCACAGTTTACTGAATGACATCTATTGAGTTCATAGCCATTTTAGATCTTTTACGGAAAAGTTAAGGTGTTGATTGAAAAAGAGTTGAATCCCTGATAATTGGGATGGAGACACATGGAAGAAACATTCCCTTGAATCCCCACCCTTTTAAAATCTTTGGTGAGGCAGTCCTTATGTCCCTTGCTTGAAGACCCTGAAACGCCCCCATCTGTGAGGGATCAGCCTTGTAAAAGCATGCTCATTCTTGCATTCCAACCCTCCCTTCCATTGTCCCATCCCAGCATGCCCTAGAGAGTGAATTAAAAGTCAATCCAGGGGCTTCCCTGGTGGTGCAGTGGTTGAGACTCCGCCTGCCGATGCAGGGGACACGGGTTCGTTCGTGCTCCGGTCTGGGAAGATCCCACATGCTGCGGAGAGGCTAGGCCCGTGAGCCATGGCCGCTGAGCCTGCGCGTCTGGAGCCTGTGCTCCGCAACGGGAGAGGCCACAAAAGTGAGAGGCCCGCGTACCGCAAAAAAAAAAAAAAATAAATAAAAAAATAAAGTCAATCTGGGAGGAGAAGGCTTAGACAATAAAAAAACTACAATATTTTTCTTTTTCATGCAAATTCTAAAGAATATATGTGGAGGTAGAATATGTGTGTGGGTACTAGGCTAAGTAGGGAAAATCATAATTATTGGTCAAGTTGAATACATTAATGACTTAAAAAAAATTATTTTTGGCTGTGTTGGGTCTTCATTGCTGCCTGCGGGCTTTCTCTAATTGCAGCGAGCAGGGGCTACTCTTTGCTGTGGTGCATGGGCTTCTCATTGTGGTGGCTTCTCTTGTTGCGGAGCACGGGCTCTAGGCACGCCAGCTTCAGCAGTTGTGACACACGGGCCCAGTAGTTGTGGCTTGTGGGCTCTAGAGTGCAGGCTCAGTAGTTGTGGTGCACAGGCTTAGTTACTCTACAGCATGTGGGATCTTCCCGGACCAGGGCTCGAACCTGTGTCCCCTGCATTGGCAGGTGGATTCTTAACCACTGCACCACCAGGAAGTCCCTGCACTTTTGTTTTTAATTAATACACTTGATTTTTGATTCAGTGTGCTGTTTCAGCATCTGGGAATGTTCTAATTGACTCCATGGTTGGGTATTTGGAACTCAGACTCAATGACTCACACTGAATAAAGTTGAGGTGCCTGAAATATCTTGGTATAATATAAAGAAATCCAAAGACTTTGTGAGAAACATATGTTGAATGAATGAATGATGTACAGTTCTCCAAGTTAACCACCACGCAAATCTGTCCCTCAAGATAGTGTGGGTGTCAGAAAATACTCCTCAGTGAGGCCTTATGAAATCATTGGTGCATCTGTCAGGATTGGTTTTGGCTATAATAGGAACCTACTCAGAGAAGCAAACAAGGGGTTTATCTACCTCAGGCATAAGAAGGTCTGAGTAGGACATTTAGAGCTGGTATATCAGCTCAGTGATGCCATCAGGGAACCAGGCTCCTTCTGTTTCCTTGCTCTATTGTCTGTGGTTTTCACCCTCATGTTTGCAAGATGGTTGCTGCATCTCCAGACATTGTGCCCTCATTCCAGGAAGGAAGCTTACCCCAGGGACTTCTACCTACTTATACTCATTGTCTAGATAGAACTGTTACATAGCCATGCATGGCTGCAATGGAGATTATGTCACTCAGTAATTCACTTTCCAAGGACCATAGGAAGATGGAGGTGAGGGTGTTGGAATGGTTGTTGAATGAGTCAGTCTGTAGAATCTGCAACAATCGATGAGAACAGAAGTGGGAGATACTGTAGTAGAAACATGCTGATTTCAGTGATGATGGATCCTGGGGCAGCAGGGGTGAGGTCAGGTAGCTGCAATGTGAGAGGCCAGGTGGATGTGGGTACTATAATCAACAGCAGAGCCAGTGCATTAATTACAGCAGTCTGACCTACAGGGATCTTTGGTGTTGCCTAACTGTGGGGTCCTTAAGACCAAAATAGATGGTCAAAGATGCTACCTGATTTTTATTATTTTAAAAACTCTCTGTTAGTAAACAAAGGCCTGACTTAAGTCTTCGCAATATAGTCATGGCCCCTGACCCAATCTCAGGTCTAGGTCAGACCAAGAATGCAGGAGAAGTCAAGTGTCTAGGGAAATGGCCCTGTGATAACATCATGAATACTTGCTACGGATCTTCCTTCCTCTAAGTCTTCCCCAAAGGACCCAAAGCCACTCACCAGGCCATTTCCCAGGTGTCCTGAGAAATAACCAGACCTTCTGGGGATTAACAGATGCTCGGTCTGCATCAGCATGATTTCCCAGAGACCCAGAACTCCACTGTGAATGCATCAGAGTGAAGGCATTTCTGCTATACTGAGGGGATAGCCTTGACGACCAGTAGAGTAGGAAATCATCCCAGGGAGCAGATTTTCTGAACTTGTCTCTTCCATTTTGCCAGGAGGTAGAGATGTCTGATATAGAAATCCATGCTGATTCATAGACAGTGGCTAGTAACTTAACTAAATGATCAGATTTGGAAACAGCATGATTGGAGAAGGGGCCATGAGGAGGTCTGGGAGAAAGGTATGGCCAGAGTTCTTGAAATGGATTCAGAGTGAGAATGTTTGTGTCCTGTGTGAATGCTCAGCTAAAAGTCCTCAGTGCTTTTAATAATGAGGTGCTCTAGATGACCTCTCTATGGATATCAATCAGCCTTTGTTTCCAGCTACCCAGTACTTGTTTACTGTATTCCTGAACAAAGTGGCCATGGTGGCCAGGATGGGGGTCTATGTGTGCTCTACAACGTGGCTTTCCCCTCACTGCAGCTGACCTGACCATCCACCTATCCTGACAGCCTACTAGTATGCAGCAATAACCACGTAGGTACATACCAGGGGATGCCAGCCCGTGCCTGGTGGAAGGTTGATTACATTTGTCCCTCTCCTAAAAGAGATGAGGCAGCAATTTGTCCTCCCTGAAGGTGACACATTCTGGAATTGGATTTGCCTTGTCCTCCAAAATTCTGCCACCACCATCTTTCAGGGACTCACTAGATGGCTTTCACTGTTATGCTATCCCTTACGACACTTGCTTCTGATCATGAAACTCACTTTACAGGGAATTCCTTGGACTTACTGTAAATACCCCTCACCCTGAAACAGCTGGCCTTTTGGCGAGATAACTCTGTGAGGGTAGAGTCCTCTTCTGCAAGATGTAGTGCATATAGTATATACTGTGAACCAGTGACCATGGCTTTAATAGAAGGATCTGGGAACCAAAGTGCACGGGAGAATGGCACTTCTCAGTTAATACCTAGTGACTCAAACATCTTTGCTTGCATTCCTTGTGATTCTGAGCTTTGCTGGTTTAGAGGGAAGCAAAGGTGGACTGCTTCTATGAGGGGAACATAGTGATGATTCCAATGGTTTGAAAGGGGAGGATTACAATATTGGCTGAGTGAATACAGAGTATGACGGGAACCTTGTAATACTGAGTGTTCATGGTAAATTTAATGGAAGACATCTGCAATCTTAGGCCACCAAAGGTGCAGATGGAAATGAAGGTTTAGACCATCCCACTTAGTAAAGGCCTCTAATCCACTAAGGTGAGGGCTGAAGTCAGAGGAACATGGAATAAGTAATGGAAGAGAGAAATGAAACACATCAGCCATGGCCTCATGATTAATTGCAGAAAGGGCAATGGTTACAGCCTGTGCATTTTTCTTTGCTGTCTTATGCATTTATTTGCATATTCTACTTAGCTTTCTCCTTTCCCTTTACCACATTACTATATATAGTTTGTGCTGATAGTGACTGACTTTACAATTTAGTTCGTAGATCAGAGCACATCCAGATAAAGTCGTCATGGAGCTGGGGGAGGAATGGACATCATTCAGGCTCCTGGCCTTGCAGCTGGATGTAGTATATTAGGGGGATGTCACCTCACTGCTGATTGAAGGAACAACTAAATTTATTTAAATTGTGTGTAAATTCCACATTTTCAGATAATCAGAACAGATAATTGGATCAGTAGATAGATAATTGGATATTTTATTTCCAAAACAGTCAAGAAGGTGCTAAGCATAAAGCTTGTCAGATGCAAGAAAGATGCTGAATATGCAACTGTCAGTGAATTCTAAGAAATGTATTTAATTACATTCTCTTTTTTTCTTCAAAGGAGAAAAAATCAATTATTCCATGTGGCCAATATTACTTCATTAAGGATTTAAATATATAGGTAATAAAATACAGAATCTCTTATAAGTATCCCAATTTATTCTAAAGTATTAATATCAAGTAACCCTGATCATTACATAAACACAGGTTTACCAGTCTTTGATTTTATAGATTAACAAATTAAGTTAAATTAAAAAGAAATGTACAGACACCATTTTCACTGTTACAACACAGGGACAAACCACCAGACATAAACACACAAAAAAATCAGAAGTATATTTTATGCCAGAGTTACTTTCTGTCCAGGTCGAAACACTGTTCCACTTTGATTTTTTCTCTTCTTTGGATTTTGAAAGCTTTCATACCTTAAAAAAAAAAAAAAAAAGTAACATTTAATACATGTAAATGCTAAACTTATAAAACAAAAAACAATGGTTTGTTTCCAAACACAATTTTTTAAGAAACAAAAGAGAAACAGCTGGAAAAAAAATATTTGCAAGAAATTAAAGGAAGTTCTTACACGTAAATTTTTTAAAGTTGAACACTCTAATAGAAAAAGAGAACAAAGGGGATGAATAGACAAGTTAGAAAAGATAAAATACAAATGGCAGGGGCTTCCCTGGTGGCGCAATGGTTGAGAGTTGGCCTGCCGATGCAGGGGACACGGTTTGTGCCCCGGTCCGGGAGGATCCCACATGCCACGGAACGGCTGGGCCCGTGAGCCATGGCCGCTGAGCCTGCGCGTCCGGGGCCTGTGCTCCGTTGCGGTATAGGCCATGGCAGTGAGAGGCCCGCGTACCGAAAAAAAAAAAAACAAAAACCCCAACGGCAATGATTAATATATAAAACATAACTTCTGTATTTTAACTGAAGAAATGTAAAATTTTAAGATATAACTTTTTTCTTTTTTTTGTGGTACACGGACCTCTCACTGTTGTGGCCTCTCCCGTTGCAGAGCACAGGCTCTGGACGCGCAGGCTCAGCGGCCATGGCTCACGGGCCCAGCCGCTCCGCGGCATGTGGGATCCTCCAGGACCGGGGCACGAACCCATGTCCCCTGCATCGGCAGGCGGACTCTCAACCACTGCGCCACCAGGGAAGCCCAAGATATAATTTTTGTCCAATCAAATTGGCCAAGTTTAGAGAAATACTACAATATTTAACATTAGGATGCGGTGAAGCTGGTACTATAATTATATTGCTGTTGCAAAATACATTGTATGGTATTTATGTAAGACAATTTGGCAATGGATTTCAAAAGCATTAAAAAATGTGAGTACACTGTGATGCAACAATTCTACCTCTATCCCAGTGAAATAAGTAAGGATATGTGCAAACATTTAGGTATAAGAATGTTCATTATCACATTGCCTTTAGTGAAAACGTGGATGCAACTTAAATGTCCAAAATTGGATGTTATGGTATATCTATATTATAAAATGACAGTAAAAACAAAGTAGTATGGGGCTTCCCCGGTGGCGCAGTGGTTGAGAGTCCGCCTGCCGATGCAGGGGACACGGGTTTGTGCCCCGGTCCGGGAGGATCCCACATGCTGCAGAGGCTGGGCCCGTGAGCCATGGCCGTTGAGCCTGTGCGTCTGGAGCCTGTGCTCCACAACGGGAGAGACCACAACAGTGAGAGGCCCGCATACATGCAAAAAAAAATAATAATAATAAAGTAATGTATTTAAAATGTGGAAGAATATTAAAGATGTATGTATGGATGAAAGGGGGGCTACTCTACAGCAATATGTGCAGAATGTCTTATTTTAGTAAGAGAAAACATATAAGCATACAAATAAGTATGCTTTGGGAGGTAGTGGGGTTAAGGGAAATTTCTGTTTTTTTTCCCCTTCTGTTTTCTGATTTTTCTGCAATGAGTACATATTATGTTGAAGGGGGGAGAGAATATGCCACCCTCAAAATGAACCACTTTGGCATGTGGATTATTTTGAGCTGAAAGGAATCAAGACCTTTCAAGCAGACTCAGGAAAAGCTTTTTACCTCTCCTTTAACTGGCTAAAAGAATTTAGATAGGGGGCCTGCACCAGAAAGAGAGCTATTACCAGAGAGAACTTTTTTTTTTAATCTGCGTGGCAAACATCTGCTCTTCTCATCTGCTGTGAATTGCCTTCTTCCCCTCTGAAGCCCCAGGCCCCTATCCCTTTCCTTAGCTCAGGACAGTATATAAGCCTCAACTGGAGACTGCCTTTGAGTCTCATTCTTATGGGGTTCCTGTTTGTACGAAATTAGTGTTTCACCTGGTAACATCTTATGTCAATTAATTATTAGATCAGCCAAAGAACCTAGAAGGGAGGAAGGGAAAATTTTTCTATCCCTACAATTTGGTACGCATGGGGGGCTCCACTGGCTGGACACCACTTGCTCTGGGGCTGCAGGTGGGAGATCCTGGGACCTCTGACAAGAGCCAGCAGATGGTAAGAATCCTTACCACGTCAATCTCCTGGAAGTGGTGAGAGTCCATTTCTAAATTTAGCAGGAGAAAAATACTTGTGTAAACTAGTTCCTTAGGAACAGTGACTCTGGAAAAGAGCTGTTCTGAGTACTTTTGTTTTCTATTGATCCACTTCCTCCATGGTTATTGTTTTCTTCTTCTTTTTTTTTTTTTTTTTGCGGTACGTGGGCTTCTCACCATTGTGGCCTCTCCCGTTGCGGAGCACAGGCTCCAGACGCGCAGGCTCAGCGGCCATGGCTCACGGGCCCAGCCACTCTGCGGCATGTGGGATCTTCCCGGACCGGGGCACGAACCCGTGTCCCCTGCATCAGCAGGCGGACTCTCGACCACTGCGCCACCAGGGAAGCCCTATTGTTTTCTTTTGTCTCTAGTTTTTGTGTCACTTTTCATAAGGAGGAAAGCCATAGTATAGAAATGCAGGCATAGGTCCTCTGAGCCTGTTGTTCCGGCCAGCCTCACAGACTGGTGACTTCACAGTTCTAATGGACCTGCATCTGTTTAGACAAACTTTGCTGTGGGTCCCTTATATTTAAAAAATGGGTGAGGTTTCCCCTCGTCTTGTTCTGTCTTGAGAGCTTGGCTTCATGACCAGTGAAAATATTCTCTCTGGCTTAACCAAAGAGAAGCCAGCCAGAAGATATAAGTATCAGCTTGTAACTGGTGGGCAGCCAAATAGACTCAGGATCTGAGACATGAAGTGACAAGCAGCATGATTTTTTTCTTTTTATATATAGATCTTTATTGGAGTATAATTGCTTCACAATACTGTTAGTTGTTCTATTGTATAACAAAGTGAAACAGCCATATGCATACATATGTCCCCATATATCCTCCCTCTTGCGTCTCCCTCCCACCCTCCCTATCCCACCCCTCTAGGTGTTCACAAAGCACCCAGCTGATCTCCCTGTGCTATGCGGCTGCTTCCCACTAGCTATTTTACATTCGAAAGTGTATATATGTCCATGCTGCTCTCTCACTTCGTCCCAGCTTCCCCCTCCCCACCCCATGTCCTCAAGTTCATTCTCTATGTCTACGTCTTTATTCCTGCCCTGCCACTAGGTTCATCAGTACATTTTTTCTTTTTTAGATTCCATATATATGCACTGGCATATGGTATTTTCTCTTTCTGAGTTACTTCACTCTGTATGACAGTCTCCAGGTCCATCCACCTCACTACAAATAACTCAATTTCATTTCTGTTTATGGCTGAGTAGTATTCCATTGTATATATGTGCCACATCTTCTTTATCCATTCATCTGTCGATGGACACTTAGGTTGCTTCCATGTCCTGGCTATTGTAAATAGTGCAACAAGCAGCATTCTTTTTGTCCAACTGTGCCAGTTCTTCGGAAGTTTGTCTTAAGGTGTCCCAGCCCATAAGGGGACTTTGTTGTCTCAACCTTCATTGTCTTGTTAGTGCTGGAAAAGTCCCATTCCAGTAACGCCTGCCCAGTGTCAGAGATGAGCAGGTCTGCGACTAGAGGAATCACGCATTCTGGTGGGAATTCCGTTTTCACTATACCATTCTTACTACCTGTGACAATGAAGGTTTTTGCTTTCTTTGGCTAATTCTGGGAGTAAACTTTGTGGATCTTGTGAAAGCTACATCTTTTGCACTCTTTTGGGACACTTCTTGTGTTCATGGTTAAGCCATAAAGAGGCTTATGGGTTTGAGTCACCGTTAAGATTAATATAAGACCATATTTGTCAGTGGCCAGAGAATGGATCCTTTGAATTGGAAAAACTTCTGTTTTTGAGAAAGAAAGTGAGTGAGCTCTCATGCTAAACAACTGCATTTCCAGCAACAACTGTCTTTCCATCAACCGATGGAAAGACAAAATTATAAAGAGGACACAAAGGAGTACAACAGCCAGCCTTGGGGACTCCCTTAACAGGAAGAACAGAAATTAGACTCAAAAGAAAAATTGAAGTCCACATTCCATGTAAATCCCCCTTCTCAAAATCTGGCCCTGTCTACCTGTTTTAACTTCCCTTTCCTTACAAGATTTACAGAGAGCACTCTGGCCTGACTTCCAGGCAAGGGGTATACAGCTTACTTGTGTAGATGCTAAAAGCCAGGAAGTGAATTTAGGAGCATCACCCAGGATGGGTGGTAAGGCTAGCACTGCTGTCCTTTACAACTCCCCTGACTTTCCAGGGCCCTGTAATCAGGCTCTGCCACCTTCGGGCCTTGCCACGCAGCATCCTTTGTGTATGTAGCCTGGACTGCCACTGCAAAAAATTCATGTCCCATGGATAGGAGCAGATCCAATAAATCATAAAGACCTTTCACCTGCACTTTCAGAACGTCCTACCGAATTTAAAGGAGTTAGAAAGATTAGTGGCTATCTATAACCCCACTCACAGGGACCCTGACTGGCTGCTAAGGGGTATTCTGCCCACCTGTGATTACAGTGCAGCCATTAGACAAGCCAGATGGTAGCCGGGGAAAACCCCCCTCACAGGGTAAACAGATGACCAGAATTTCTTTCAGGTTCTTCTACAAATAATCAGGAAGTGGATCAGCTAGCTCAAAGGCAATGTTCAGGGGCTGAGAGAAGCAATAGTAGAGGCTTTTCCCCCTAAGGGGAATTGATCTAAGGTTGAATTATACATGCAGAAAAAAGGAAAGCATCTGAAATCCTCTGAATGCTTTATCCAAAAATTTTAAAGGCATACTGCATTAAACCCTGAAGCTTCAGAACATAGGAATCTTTTCTTTAAAAAAGTTTATTGAAGTATAGTGGATTTACAATGTTGCATTAATTTCTTCTGTACAGCAAAATGACTCAGTTATACATATATATATTCGTTTTCATATTCTTTTCTATTACTGTTTGTCACAGAATATTGAATATAGTTCCCTGTGCTATACAGTAGGACCGTGTTTATCCATCCTATATAAAATAGTTTGCCTCTGCTAATCGCAAACTCCCATCCCTTCTCTCCTCTACCCCCCCTTCCTCTTGGCAATGACAGTTCTGTTCTCTATTATCTGTGAGTCTGTTTCTGTTTTGTAGATATGTTTATTTTGATTTGTATCGTATTTTATTTTATTTTATTTATTTTTGCGGTACGCGGGCCTCTCACTGTTGTGGCCTCTCCCGTTGCGGAGCACAGGCTCCGGACGCGCAGGCTTAGTGGCCATGGCTCATGGGCCCAGCCTCTCCGCGGCATGTGGGATCCTCCCGGACCGGGGCACGAACCCGTGTCCCCTGCATCGGCAGGCAGACTCTCAGCCACTGTGCCACCAGGGAAGCCTGACTTGTATCGTATTTTAGATGCCACAATAAGTGCTATCATATGGTATTTGTCTTTCTCTTTCTGACTTCACTTAGTTCATAATTTCTAGGTCCATCCATGTTGCTGCAAATGGCATTATTTCATTCTTTTTTATGGCTAAGTAATATATTCCATTGTATTTATATACCACAACTTCTTTATCCATTCATCTGTCAATGAACATTTAGGTTGTTTCCATGTCTTGGCTATTGTAAATAGTGCTACTGTGAACATAGGGGTGCATGTAGCTTTTCAAATTATAGTTTTGTCCAGGTATATGCCCAGGAGTGGGATTGCTGGATGTGGCAACTCTATATTTAGTTTTCTGAAGAACCTCCATATTGTTTTCCATAGTGGCTGCACTAATTTAAATTCCCAGCAACAGTGTAAAAGAGTTCCCTTTTCTCCACACCCTCTCCAGCATTTGCTATTTGTAGACTTTTTAATGATGGCCATTCTGACTGCTGTGAGGTGGTACCTCTTTGTAGTTTTGTAATTAGTGACATTGAGCATCTTTTCATGTGCCTATTGGCCATCTGTATGTCTTCTTTGCAGTAATGTCTATTTAGGTCTGCCCATTTTTCGATTGGGTTGTTTTTTTTTGTTATTGAGTTCTATGAGCTATTTGTATATTTTAGATACTAACCCCTTGTCTGTCACATCACTTGCAAATATTTTCTCCCATTCCATAGGTTGTGTTTTTGTTTTGTTTATGATTTCCTTTGCTGTGCAAAAGCTTGTAATTTTGATTAGGTCCCATTTGTTTATTTTTGTTTTTATTTCTATTGCCTTGGGAGACTGACCTAAGAAAATATTGCTACAATTTATGTAGTAATATTTTATGTCAGAGAATGTTTTCCTGTGCTCTCTTCTAGGAGTTTTATGGTGTCATGTCTGATGTTTAAGTCTTTAAGCCATTTCGAGTTTTTTTTTGTGCATGGTGTGAGGCAGTGTTCTAACTTCACTGATTTACACGCAGCTGTCCAACTTTCCCAGCACCATTTGCTGAAGACACTGTCTTTTTTCTGTTTTATAGTCTTGCCTCCTTTGTCGAAGATTAATTGACCATAGGTGTGTGGGTTTTTTCTGAGCTTTCTATTCTGTTCCATTGATCCATATGTCTGTTTTTGTGGCAGTACCACACTGTTTTGATTACTGTAGCTTTGTAGTATTGTCTGGAGTCTGGGAGGGTTATGCATCCTGCCTTGTTCTTTTTCCTCAGGATTGATTTGGCAATTTAATGGTTCCATATAAATTTCAGGATTATCTGTTCTAGTTCCGTGACAAATGTCATGGGTAATTTGATAGGGATCACATTAAATCTGTAGATTGCTTTGGGTAGTGTTGCCATTTTAACAATATTAATTTTTCCAATCCAAGAGAGTGGGATATCTTTCCATTTCTTTGAATCCTCTTTAATTTCCTTTATTAATGTTTTATAGTTCTCAGTATATGTCTTTCATCTACTTGGTCAGGTTTATTCCTAAGTATTTTATTTTATTTTTGATGTGATTTTAAAAGGGATTGTTTATTTACATCCCCTTTCTGATATTTCATTGTTAGTGTAAAGAAATGCAACCAATTTCTGTATGTTAATCTTGTATCCTGCTACTTCGCTGAATTTGTTTATCAGTCCTAGTAGTTTTTGTCTGGAGTCTTTAGCGTTTTCTGTATATAGTGTCATGTAATCTGTATATAATTTTACAGCTTCCCGACCAATTTGAGTACCTTTTATTTTTCTTGTTTGATTGCTGTGGCCAGGACTTACAGTACTATGTTGAAGAGAAGTGACAGTGGGCCTTAAGACGTTCCAGATTTCAGCAGGAAGGCTTTCAGCTTTTCACTGTTGAGTATTACATTGGCTTTGGGTTTGTCATAAGTAGCTTTTATTATGATGAGATATGTTCCCTCTATACCCACTTTCTTATGGGTTTTTACCATGAATGGACATTGAATTTTATCAAATGTTATCAGATTTTTCTTCATCTATTGAGATAATCATGTAGTTTCTGTCCTTTCTTTTGTTGATGTGGTATATCACAATGATTGATTTGCATATGCTGAACCATCCTTGTGACCCTGGGATGAATCCAAATTGGTTGTGGTGTATGACCTTTTTTATGTGTTGTTGGATTCGGTTTGCTAATGTTTTGTTGAGAATTTTTGTGTCTATATTCATCAAACATATTGGCCTGTAATTTTCTTTTTTGGTTATGTCTTTGTCTGATTTTGGTATCAGGGTGATGATGGTTTCACAGAATGTCTTTAGGAGTGTTCCTTCCTCTTACATCTTTTGGAAGAGTTTGAGAAAGATCGGTATAAGTTCTTTGCATGTTTGGTACAATTCCCCAGTGAAGCCATCTGATCCTGGACTCTTGTTTGTAGGGAGGGTTTTTTAAATTACATATTCTATTTTATTTCTAGTGACTGGTCTGCTCAAGTTATCTGTTTCTTCTTGATTCAGTTTTGGTGTGCTGTATGTTTCTAAAAATTTGTCCATTTCTTCTAGGTTGTCATGTTTTTTGGCATATAATTGTTCATAGTGTTCTCTTATTTTTTTTTGTATTTCTGTGGTATCAGCTGTGATTTCTTCTCTTTCATTTCTTATTTTGTTTATTTGGGTCTTCTCTCTTTTCTTCTTGGTAAGCCTGGACAGAGGTTTGTCAATTTTGTTTACGCTTTCAAAGAACCAGCTCTTGGTCTTATTGATTTTTTCTATTTTTTTTTAAAATCTCCATCTTATTTATTTCCCCTCTTATCTTTACTATCTCCTTCCTTCTGATGACTTTAGGTTTTGTTTGTTCTTTATCTAATTCTTTTAGGTGGTGGGTTAAGTTGTTTATGTGAGATTTTTCTTGTTTCTTGCCTTTTGGGAGGTCTGAGGTCTTCTGCCAGCGTTCAGTAGGTGTTCTATAGGAGCAGTTCCACATGTAGATGTATTTCTGATGTATCTGTGGGGAGGTAGGTGATCTCCGCATCTTACTCTTTAGCCATCTTGAAGCTGCCCCCTCTCGTTTCTTAAAGAAGCCTGTATCGCTAAGAACTTCCCTCTAAGAACTGCTTTTGCTGCATCCCACTGGTTTTGTATGGTTGTGTTTTCTTGTCATTTGCCTCAAAGTACTCAATTTCTTCTTTGATTTCATTGTTGACCCATTGGTTTTTAGTAGCATATTGTTTATTCTGCATGTATTTTTTTTCTTGTTTCTTTTTCTGTGGTTGAATTCTAGTTTCATGCCATTATGATCAGAAAAGACGCTTGAAGTAATTTCTATATTCTTAAATTTGTAGAGACTTGTTTTGTGCCCCAGTATGTGGTCATCCCTAGAGAATATTCTGTGTGCATTTGAAAAGAATGTGTATTTTGGGTTTTTTTTTTGTTATGTCCTGAAGATATCAACTAAGTCTAAATGTTCTATTGTATCATTTAGGGTCTCTGTTCCTTTATTGATACTTTGTCTCGAAGATCTGTCCACTGACATGAGTGGGGTACTAAAGCCTCCTACTATTACTCTGTTCCTCTCAGTTTCTCCCTTTATATCTGTTAGTGTTTGTTTTACGTATTTGGGTGCTCCTATATTAGGTGCATATAGGTTGACAAGCGTAATATCCTCTCCTTGTATTGATTTTTTATCATTAGTATCCTTCCTTATCTTTCTTTATAGCCTTGTTTTAAAGTCCATTTTGTCTGATGTGAGTATTGTGAACCGTTTCCTTGTCATTTGTTTGCATGAAATAACTTTTTCCATCCCCTTTCATTTGTATCATTTTTCTTAGATTCCACATAAAAGCAATATAATATTTGTCTTTCTGTCTTACTTCACTCAGTATGACAATCTCTAGGTCCATCCATGTTGTTGCAAATGCCATTATTTCATTTTTTATGGCTGAGTAATATTCCATTGTATATATGTAACACTTCTTTATCCATTCATCTGTCGATGGACATTTAGGTTGTTTCCATGTCTTGGCTATTGTAAATAGTGCTGCAATGGACATTGGGGTGTTTTCTCCAGATATATGCCCAGTAGTGGGATTACTGGGTCCTATGGTAGTTCTATTTATAGTTTTTTAAGGAACCTCCATACTGTTCTCCATAGTGGCTGTATCAATTTACATTCCCACCAACAGTGTAAGAGGGTTCCCTTTTCTCCACACGCTCTCCAGCATTTGTTTGTAGATTTGCTGATGATAGCCATTTTGACTGGTGTTAGGTGATACCTCATTGTAGTTTTGATTTGCATTTCTGTAATAATTAGCGGTGTTGAACATCTTTTCATGTGCCTCTTGGCCATCTCTTTGTCTTCACTGGAGAAATGTCTATTTAGGTCTTCTGCCCATTTTTTTGATTGTTGTTTGTTTTGATGATATTAAGCCATATGAGCTGTTAGTAAATTTTGGAGATAATCCCTTGTTGGTCCCATTCTGTGTGTTGTCTTTTCATTTTGCTTATGGTTTCCTTTGCTTTGCAAAAGCTTTTGAGTTTCATTAGGTCCCACTTGTTTATTTTTGTTTTTATTTCCATTACTCTGGGAGACAGACTGAAAAACATATTGCAGTGATTTATGTCAGAGCGTTTTCTGCCTATGTTTTCCTCTAAGAGATTTATAGTGTCTGGTCTTACATTTAGGTCTTTAATCCATTTTGAGTTTACTTTTGTGTATGGTGTTAGGGAGTGCTCTAATTTCATTCTTTTACATGTAGCTGTCCAGTTTTCCCAACAGCATTTATTGAAGAGACTGTCTTTCCTCCACCATATAGTCTTGCCCCCTTTATAGTAGATTAATTGCCCATAGGTGCATGGGTTTATTTCTGGGCTTTCTATCCTGTTCTGTTGATCTATATGTCTGTTTTAGTGCCAGTACCAAAATGTTTTGATGATTGTAGCTTTGTAGCAGAGTCTGAAGTCAGGGAGCCTGATTCTTCCAGCTTCATTTTTCTTAAGATTGCTTTGGTTATTTGGGGTCTTTTGTACCTCCGTACAAATTTTAAGACTTTTTGTTCTAGTTCTGAGAAAAAAGGCATTGGTAGTTTGATAGGGATTGCACTGAAACTGTAGATTGCCTTGGGTAGAACGGTCATTTTGACAATATTGATTCTTCCAATCCAAGAACATGGTATATCTTCCCATCTGTTTGTTTCATCTTTGACTTCTTTCATCAGTGTCTTATAGTTTTCAGAGTAAAGGTCTTTTGTCTCCTTAGGTAGTTTTATTTCTAGGTATTTTGTTCTTTTTGATGCGATGGTAAATGGGATTGTTTAACAACAAAAGATCAAAAATTCAAGAGTATAGAAATGCAATATAGGGACTTCCCTGGTGGCGCAGTGGTTAAGAATCTGCCTGACAATGCAGGGGACACGGGTTCAATCTTTGGTTCAGGAAATCCCACATGCCGCGGAGCAATGAAGCCCATGAACCACAACTACTGAGCCTGCGTACTACAGCCCGCATGCCACAATTACTGAAGCCCATGCACCTAAAGCCTGTGATCCGCAACAAAAGAAGCCACTACAATAAGAAGTCCGCACACCACAACAAAGAGTAGCCCCTGCTCACCGCAATTAGAGAAAGCCAGCACACAGCAACAGAGACCCAACACAGCCATAAATACATACATACATACATACATACATACAAAAAAATAAAAGAATCTGTCTTACAATGCAGGGGCCACTATTTCGATTCCTGGTTGGGGAACTAAGATCCCACATGCCACAGGGCAACTAACCCATGTGCCACAACTTGAGAGCTCATATGCCACAACTACAGAGCCTGTGCACCATAACAGCCCACGCACAACTAGAGGGAAGACTGCGCACTGCAACGAAAGATCCCATGTGCCACAACTAAGACCTGACACAGCCAAATAAATAAATAAATATATATAAAAAAACAATTGTAGTCACCCTTCTATTTAAAATTTAAAAAAAAGGAAATGCAACAGATTTCTGTGTATTAATTTTGTAACCTGCAAATTTACCAGATTCACTGATGGGCTTTAGTAGTTTTCTGGTAGTGCCTTTAGGATTTTCTATGTATAGTATCATGTCATCAACAAACAGTGACATTTTTACTTGTTCTTTTCCAATTTGGATTCCTTTTATTTCTTTTTCTTCTCTGGTTGCTGTATATAGGACTTCCAAAACTATGTTGAATAGAAGCAGTGAGAGTGGACATCCTTGTCTTGTTCCTGATCTTAGAGGAAATGCTTTCAGCTTTTCACTGTTGAGTATGATGTTTTGCTGTGGGTTTGTCATATATGGCCTTCAGTATGTTGAGGTATGTTCCCTCTGTGCCCACTTTCTGTAGAGTTTTTATCATAAATGGGTGCTGAATTTTGTCAAAAGCTTTTTCTGCATCTACTGAGATGATCACATGGTTTTTACCTTTCAATTTGTTAATGTGGTGTATTACAGTGATTGATTTGCGGATATTGAAAAATCCTTGCACCCCTGGGATCAATCCCATTTGCTCATGGTGTGTCCTTTTAATGTATTGTTGGATTTGCTTGCTAATATTTTGTTGAGGATTTTTGTGTCTATGTTCATCAGCGATACTGGTCTGTGATTTTTTTTTGTGGTCTCTGTATGGTTTTGGTATCAGGGTGATGGTGGCCTCATAGAATGAGTTTGAGAGTTTTCCTTCCTTTGCAATCTTCTGGAACAGTTTCAGAAGGATAGGTGTTAACTTCTCTCTAAATGATTGATAGAATTCGCCTGTGAAGCCATCTGGTCCTGGACTTTCGCTTGTTTGGAGTTTTTAAATCACAGTTTCAATTTCATGACTTGTGATTGGTCTGTTTATATTTTCCATTTCTTACTGTTTCAGTCTTGGGAGATTGTACCTTTCTAAGAATTTGTCAATTTCTTCCAGTTTGTCCATTTTATTGGCATACAGTTCCTTGTAGTAGTCTCTCATGATCCTTTGTATTTCTGTGTCCATTGTAACTTCTCCTTTTTCATTTCTAATTTTATTGATTTGAGTCCTCTTCTTTTTTTCTTGATGAGTCTGGCTAAAGGTTTATCAATTTTGTTTATCTTTTCAAAGAACCAGCTGTTAGTTTCATTGATCTTTGCTATTGTTTTCTTTCTCTCTATTTCATTTATTTCTGCTCTGATCTTTTATGATTTCTTTCCTTCTAACTGCAGGTTTTGTTTGTTCTTCTTTCTCTAGTTGCTTTAGGTGTAAGGTTAGGTTGTTTTGTGATTTTTTTGTTTCCTGAGGTAAGACTGTATTGCTATAAACTTCCATCTTAGAACTGCCTTTGCTGCATCCCATAGGTTTCGGGTCATTGTGCTTTTGTCTGTAGATATTTTTTGATTTCCTCTTTGATTTCTTCAGCGATCCATTGGTTGTTCATAGCATATTGTTTAGCCTCCACGTTTGTTTTTTACATTTTACATTACATTTTCTTGCAATTGACTTCTAATCTCATAGTATTGTGGTCTGAAAAGATGCTTGATATGATTTCAACTTTAATTTACAGAGGTTCACTTTGTGGCCCAGCATGTGGTCACTCCTGGAGAATGTTCCACATGCACATGAGAAAAATGTGTATTCTGCTACTACTGAATGGAATGGTCTATAAGTATCAATTAAGTCCACCTGGTCTCATGTGTCATTTAAGGCCTGTGTTTCCTTATTGATTTTGTGTCTGGATGATCTGTCCATTGATGAAAGTGGGTTGTTAAAGTTCCCCACTATTACTGTGTTACTGTTAATTTCTCTCTTTATGGCTTTTAGTATTTGCCTTATATATTGAGGTGCTCCTACACTGGGTGCATATATATTTACAACTGTTATATCTTTTTGGATTGACCCCTTGATCATTATGTCCTTCTTTGTCTCCTGTAACAGTCTTTATTTCATAGTTTATTTTGTTTGATATTAATATTGCTGCTCCAGCTTTCTTTTGATTTCCATTTGCATGGAATACCTTTTTCCATTCCCTCACTTTCAGTTTGTATGTGTCCCTAGGGCTGAAGTGGGTCTCTTGTAGACAGCATATATGTGGGTTTTGGTTTTGTATCCATCTTTTGGTTCAAGCATTTAATCCATTTACATTTAAGGCAATTAAAGATATGTATGTTCCTATTGCCATTGTCTTGTTTTGGTTTGGTTTTCTATGTCTTTTTTCTTCCCTTCCTCTTTTGTTCTCTTGTGGCTTGATAACCATCTTTAGTGTTGTGTTTGGGTTGCTTTCTTTTTCGTGTGTGTATCTATTGTAGTTTGGGGGTTTGCTGTTCCCATGAGGTTTTGATATAGCAATATATATATGTACAAGGTTGTTTTACGTTTCTGGTCTCTTTCCTGCCTAGAGAAGTTTCTCTGTCAAATCTGAATGAGAGCCTTGCTTGGTAGAATGTTCTTGGTTGCAGGTTCTTCCCTTTCTTCACTTTAAATATATCATGTCACTCCCTTCTGGCCTGCAGTTTCTGCTGAGAAATCAGCTGATAACCTTACAGGAGTTCCCTTGTATGCTATTTGTCATTTTTCCCTTGTTGCTTTTAATAGTTTTTCTTTCTCTTTAATTTTTGTCAATTTGATTACTATGTGTCTTGGCATGTTCCTCCTCAGGTTTATACTGCCTGGGACTCTCTGTGCTTCCTGGACTTGGATAACTGTTATCTTTCCCATGTTAGGGAATTTTTCAGCTATTGTCTCTTCAAATATTTTCTCAGGTCCTTTCTCTCTTCTCCTTCTGGGACCCCTATAATGCTAATGTTGGTGCCTTTAATGTTTTCCCAGAGGTCTCTTTGGCTGTCTTAATTTCTTTTCATTCTTTATTCTGCTCTGTGGCAGTGATTTCCACCATTCTGTCTTCCAGGTAACTTATCCATTCTTCTGTCTCATTTATTCTGCTATTGATTCCATCTAGTATATTTTTCATTTCAGTTATTATATTGTTCATCTTTGTTCTTCTAGGTCTTTGTTAAATATTTCTTGTACCCTCTCGATCCTTGCCTCCATTCTTTTTCCGAGATCTTGGATCATCTTCACCGTTATTATTCTGAATTCCTTTTCTGGTAGGTTGGCTATCTTCACTTCACTTTGTTCTTCTGGGGTTTCATCTTGTTCCTTCATCTGGGACATATTCCTCTTCCATCTGATTTTGACTAACTCCCTGTGACTGTGGTTTCTGTTCCACAGGCTGCAGGATTTTAGTTCTTCTGCTGTCTGCCCTCTGGTGGTTGAGGCTGTCTAAGAGGTTTGTGCAGGCTTCCTGATGGGAGGGGCTGGTTCCTGCCCCTTGGTGAGTGGGACTGGGTTTTGTCCCTCTGTTGGGTAGGGCTGTGCTCAGGGAGACTTTAATAAGCCCCTTGTCTGCTGATGGGTGGGGCTGTGTTCCCACCCTGTTGGTTGTTTGGCCTGAGGCATCCCAGCAGTGGAGCCTACAGGCTGTATGGTGGGGCTAACAGTGGCCTCTGGGAGGGCTCAGACCAACGAGTACTTCCCAGAACTGCTGCTGCCAGTGTCTTTGTTCCCTCAGTGAGCCACAGCTGCCCCCTCACCTCTGCAGGAGATCCTCCAATACTAGCAGGTAGGTCTGGCCCAGTCACTAAAAACAGTAGATCACTACTTTTTTTCCTGAGTCCTGGTACACACAAGACTGTGTGTGCCCTCCAAGAGTGGAGTTTGTTTCCCCCAGTCCTGTGGTAATCCTATGATCAAACCCTGCTGGCCTTCAAACCCAGATTCTCTGGGGACTCCTCCTCCTGTTGCCAGACCCCCATGCTAGGAAGCCTGACATGGGGCTCAAAACATTCACTCCTGTGGGATAACTTCTTGGAATAACTGTTTTCCAGTTTGTGGGTCACCCACTCATCAGGTATGGGATTTGATTTTATTGCAGTTGCACCCTTCCCACTGTCTCACTGTGGTTTCTTTGTCTCTGGATGTAGGGTATCTTTTTCAGTAAGTTCCAGCGTTTTTTTGTCAATGGTCGTTCACCAGTTGGTTGTGACTTTCGGTGTTTTCGTAGGAAGAGGGTGAGCTCACATCCTTCTACTTCATTGTCTTGAGCTAATCCTCCATCCCCTTACTTTCAATTCATGTGTATCCTTTGCCCTAAAGTAGGTCTCTTGTAGGCAGCATGTTGTAGGCTCTTATAGTAATCTTTTGATTTCCATCATAATTAAAAATCCTCACGTAGTTGGATAGGTGGGTCAGCCCCTTGATTGCATTCAGGCTGCAACCCAGTTCTTTGAGGAAATAAAACAGACTGTCCTTATTTTACAAATTAGAGTCTGCAAAACCAGAAATGTAGCTCTAGAAACAATTCAAAAGTTCATCTCACTTTACCAATCCCCAAACCTCCCCTATTCATTTCAAAATGCTTGCAGATACTGTAAAATATCAGGATGTTAGAAGAGAACTGTTCTAAAAGATAGATAGGAAATTTTAAATAGCAGTTACCCTAGACTTCTGATAATAAAGAAATATACCTTAAAACTCCTAGGAAAAGGAAACAATCAGCAAAACAAAGAGATAACCTACTGACTGGGAGAAAATATTTGCAAATGATATGACCAATAAGGGATTGATATCCAAAATATCTAAAGTGTTCATACAAGTCAATATCAAAAAAACAACCTGAGTAAAAAATGGGCAGAGGATCTGAACAGACATTTTTCCAAAGAAGACATATAGATGGCCAACAGACATAAGATGATCAACATCTCTAATTATCAGAGAAATGCAAATCAAAACCACATTGAGATATCACCTCACACCTTTGACTTTGATGATAGTCAGAATGGCTATCATCAAAAAGATTACAAATAACAAATAATGGCAAGGATGTGGAGAAAAGGGGACTGTCCTACAGTATTGGTATAAATGAACATTTGTGCAACCACTATAGATAACAGTATGCAACCCAGCAATCCCACTACTGGGCATATACCCTGAGAAAACCATAATTCAAAGAGTCATGTACCACAATGTTCACTGCAGCTCTATTTACAAATAGCCAGGACATGGAAGCAACCTAAATGTCCATCAACAGATGACTGGATAAAGATGTGGCACATATATACAATGGAATATTACTCAGCCATAAAAAGAAACAAAATTGAGTTATTTGTTGTGAGGTGTATGGACCTAGAGTCTGTCATACAGAGTGAAGTCAGAAAGAGAAAAACAAATACCGTACGCTAACACATATATATGGAATCTAAAAAAAAAAAAAAGGTTCTGAAGAACCTAGGGGCAGGACAGGAATAAAGACACAGATGTAGAGAATGAACTTGAGGACATAGGGAGGGGGAAGGGTAAGCTGGGACGAAGTGAGAGAATGCCATGGACATATATACACTACCAAATGTAAAAGAGCTAGCTAGTGGGAAGCAGCCACATAGCACAGGGAGATCAGCTCAGCTCAGTGCTTTATGTCCACCTAGAGGGGTCAGATAGGGAGGGTGGGAGGGAGACGCAAGAGGGAGGAGATATGGGGATATATGTATATGTATAGCTGATTCACTTTGTTATACAGCAGAAACTAACACACCATTGTAAAGCAATTATACTCCAATAAAGATGTTAAAAAACAAAACAAAACAAAATGGACATGCCTCAAAAAACTGAAATTATAGAACTACCTTAAGATCCAGCAATTCCACTCCTGGGTATATATCCAAGGAAAACAAACAGTAATTCAAAAAGATACATGCATCCTAATGTTCAAAGCAGCATTATTTAGAATTGCCGAGTTATGGAAGCAACATTAAGTGTCAATCAACGAACAACTGGCTTAAGAAGATGTAGTATGTATACACAGTGGAATGCTACTCAGTCCTTAAAGAAGAATGAATACTGCCATTTGCCACAACATAGATGGACCTAGAGAATATTATGCTCAGTGAAGTAAGTCAGAAAAGACAAATACTCTGTTATCACTTATTTTGGAATCTAAAAAATAAAACAAATGTACGAAACAAAAGAGTAATGGACTCACAGATATAGAGAACAAACTAGTGGTTACCAGTCGATAGAGGGAAGGAGGGAGGAGCAAGGCAGGAGCTGGGGATTAAGAGGTACAAACTACTATGTATAAAATGAGCAACAAGGATAGATTGTACAGCACAGGGAAATACAGCCATTACTTTGTAATTTTAAATGGAGTATAATCTATAAATACTGAATCACTATGTTGTACGCCTAAAGCTAATTTAATACTGTAAATCAACTATACTTAAAAAAAAAAAAACTCCTACGAGAAACCTTGCATTCTTCCTCTGTCCCTTGAAGATGTAAATCTTATCATGTCTTTGAAATGTAAACACCCAGGAGATAGCTAAGGTACTGCCTATAATCACCTGAGACTGGGGAAAAAAAAAGGAGTTGAGGGGAAGAGGCTTTTAGAAAATAGACTGCTATAAAAACTTCCATGGCTAAAATTTTGGGATGGAAGCTACAGGGTCTGTTTGTGTGTGTTTGTTACGTCTATGGATATGTTATGTACATGTGATACTTTTCTACCTCTGGATGAATATTGCCAAAATTAATTTGTAAAAAGATCTATTTAATTGGCTTAAAGAAAAAAGCACTCATCAAATTTAATATTTCTAAACTCTCAGAAACATAATACAAACCAATCCAAATTCTTCTCAAGTTTATGTGATCTGGGATAATTTTCAGTAAATAAAAGCTAGTTTAAGTATGTATCTGTTACAAAATTTGCCATGGTGGCTGTTTTAATGTCTCATGAAATTTTCATAAGTAATCTAAATATGATCGTTTAAAACTTAACTAGTTCTTAAGTGAACTTCTCAACAATAATTAAGTTTCATGATATGTCTACTTAAATAGTTTCCAGAATCTCTTTGGTAACTTATACCCTTAGAGTTTTGGTAAGTGATGAGATTTCTTTGGATATCTTGATCATTTCTAAATAAAATACTGAAACATTAATTATTGAACATCTATTTACTTTTGGCTTCTTATTACATAGGAACTAAAAATACTTGGATGTATAAATAAATGTGTCCTATTCTACACTGAAGAATTGTACTGTTAAAGTGTATCCTTTTAGAAATTATGAAATGTATGCATTAATTTGCTAGTCTACAGAATGCTGGTGTAACAGTTCACAATCACTAGAAATTAAGGTTTAAGTGTTAAGAATTCTAATTTATATAATTAAAACTGAGAAATAATAAGGAAAACAACTGTATGCAACTCTATTCTGATTGTTTCAGAATGGGAAAGAGAATAAAGGACAAACTAAATGGGTATGGAACATTGGAGAGAGACTTTTACTTTGTCAAGCTGGCTAAAATGGAAGGAATTTATTATAAGGGTTCTAAAAAATAAGTTTTAGTTTTATATAAGTACACTACTGATATTAAAACTTCTCTTTCAGGACAAAGTTTTTTTGGACTGCTGGTCTGCTATTGATAAGACTGTGAAAGGTTTTTCTTTACCTTTTATAACTTCCTATGCCTCATGTCTGACTGCTTAAGAAAATGCTCTTGTCTAAGGTGCTTTTTGTTTGTTTGTTTTACAACTATGTAACTTTCTGTATTTGCCTGCAAAGTCTTTAATTGTTGCTGTGGTTAAGTGAATAATATTGTTTAACAGTGACCTATGATAGTATGGTGTTTTAAAACCAAATATTTTTGACAAATCTCTCCAAAATCAAATTCTGAATAAGGCTTTTTGACCTTTAACTCTGGGATTTTCCAGAGGGCCCCTGGAACGTCTCATAAGATTTGTTCTCTCTCTCCCCTTATAAAAAGAGAGATATAAATTAGGATTACTAGATATGTTAAATTACATGGGAAACACTGACATAATACTAAAAGTTATATTTATATGGATATGTTATTATATGGATATTAATGTCTTATAGAAACTATAAAATTCCTAAATATCTGATATGTAATATTATCAACCATAATTCCAGTTGTCTTAAAATACTGTGTCATAGAAATAACCAAATTTCCTTAACAAATGCATTATAATGAAGTTTCATCAGATCTTTAACCATGGACATTTTTAAGTCTCTTGTCATTTATCGTTATTGTAAAAGTGTTCCTGCAAAAGTGCTTCATCTTCAATGAGACTCATGGAAAGGACTCTAACAAGAACAGGTTTCTGATAATTTTCAATTTATACCACTGAATTAGGTAAGAATTTGCAGAACTCTAATGGGGAAACCGATGGCTTCATAAAACTAACAAAAGATCCATAAAAATTAACTACATGGGACTGAATGAACTACTGAGGATCATTATAATTTTTATGACTTTGTTTGAAACATTGCTATGTTTTGTTTTTCCAGATATAAGGAAATCTTGTTCTTTTCTCTTAAGCTATCAGTAATTTGGTAAAATATACCTTTGTGAACAAAGATGAAACATGTTTTTCTCCTACCTGATCCCTCCAGAATTCAGAAACTCTTAGTGAGTATTCTTATTTTCATGGATACAGTTATTTCCATAAGTCCAATAAGAATCCTTTCTCCTCGTAACAGGACACAATTGGAAACACTGGTTATATCCTCAAGGCTTTGACTGGAATGTCTTATTTGAGAATGTGCATAGAACAGAAAAACTAGACAGTTTTAAGGAACTAAGGTTGATTTTATGGAGCCAATAGACCTCCTTGGAAAACCAGCCTGGTACCTTGCTTACAGAGTTCCCAGTAACCTTACCAGGTGAGTAAGGAAGGTTATTTCCTGGCAAGTACAAGGACTTCAGGCTATTTTGGGGACCTCTAAAAGAGAAATTAACCCAAATACAGTTGACCCTTCAACAACACAGGGGTTAGGGGTGCCAACCCCACCCCTCCACCCTCTAACCCCCTCTAAACACAGTCAAAAATCTGCATATTTACAGTCAGCCCTCTGTACCCACAGTTCTGCCTCCACTGATTCAACCAGCCATGGATTGTGTAGTACTGTAGTAGATGTTTATTGAAAATCTGTAGAAGTGGACCCACGCAGTTCAAGTCCATGTTGTTCAAGGGTCAACAGTACATAGCTATTGCAAGCGAAATCTGATGGTAAGTCCTTGGCTCGGCTTCCTAGTCTCAAGAGGCTTTCAAAAGGTCAATCTGAGATTCCTTATGAAAATTTCCAGGAAAGGAGATTTAAAAGCATCTATATGGTCCATTACTATTCTTGTCGAACTTATGTAAATAATCAGGCCAAGTTTAGTGCAACTAGAATGAAAATAGTTTAGTCTTACTGTGGTTATCTTTGTTAGAAATGGGGGTCACTGTAGAGAGAGAAATCATGTTTCAGTAATACACCTTTGTGGATATCAGATTCTAGTGCTGTTATCTTTGACGTTTGGGTTTCTACCTGTAAACTAGACTGGATCCTGAATCATTCTAGTTTCCACCCCAAACTGCCATGTGGATTATTTTGACTTAAAGGGAATCAAGACCTACAGACTTGAGAAAAGCTTTTTACCTATCCCTTAACTGCCTTAAAAGAATTTAGATACGGGGCCTGCACCAGAATGAGCTATTACCAGAGAGAACTTTTTTAATCTCAAAAGACTTATCTGCATGACAGGACAAAAGTCTGATTACCAAACACCTGTTCTTCCCATTTTCCTGTGAATTACCCTCCTCCCCTTTGAAGTCCAGGCCCTTATCTCTGTCCTTAGCTCAGGACAGTATATAAGCCTCAACTGCCTGACTGACTTTAGTCTACTATTTTTATGCAGATCTTGAATGTACAAAATTATTTTTTCTCCTGTTAATCCATCTTATGTCAATTTATTTATTAGACCAACCAAAGAATCTAGAAGGGAAGGGAAAATTTTTCTACCCTTTCAGTGTACATACATGTACATGTATGTGCATGCATACCCCAGAATATAGCAAAATTCAACAAGAAAGTTGTAACTTCTAAAGACCAGGAATACATTTTTTTTCCCCCATTTTTAACTTTCTTTAAATTGAGATATAATTGACATATAAGGTTATATTAGTTTTAGGTGTACAACATAGTGATTTGATATATGTATATATTGTGAAAGAATTACCACAATAAGTATAGATATCATCCATCATCAACTCAGTTACATTGTTTTTTCTTGTGAAAAGAATTTTTAAGATCTATTCTCTTAGTAACTTGCAAATATATACTACAGTATTGTTAACTGTAGTCATCATGCTGTACATTACAGAGGAATGCATTTCTTGAATTAAGTTGAATCATTCACCTAGAATGGTTCCCAGTCTTTGGGTCTCAGACTCCAAAGTTACTAGTGAGACAACTGCAAGCCTATAAATTCAAATGTATATTAAACATGGTCTACAAGTGAATAAATGTGAATGTATTTAAATGGTCTTTAATTATGAATGAGATTAATAAAATATAAATTATTTTGAAAACAAAACAGTTGGAAACTGTATAGTGGAATCATTTTGGGCTTTTGATTTTCCTTTATTTTCTTTGACGCTTTTAAAATTAAACGTCATTAACCAATTCATCTGATTATATTTGAATTATTTATAATGAAAGTTCAATTATAATGAAAATTCATTTTTGACTTCTATATTCCTGAAGTTTTGGGGTATTTAAACGCATGGCTACTAAGCAAATGTTTTGAATTGCTTTTAAATATTCAAAGTATTATTTGTGATTTTAAAAGCACTTTAAAAGTTTGAGTAACTGTCACCTGTAATAATATCTATACTTCTGGATCAGAATCTTTTACTTACAGCTCAGCAAAGTTCTTCCAGTCATCTTCACTGATGGATGGCCTTGTGTGACTGAGCGCAGTCATTAAATGTGACTGACTAATAGCCAGACTGGTTCTGATGGGGCCTGCTTGGTTAAGGGCATCATCCTCCTTAAATAAAAAAAAAAAAGACAAAAGTTAACTTAGAGACATGATGGAAAAGGAAGTCCAAGTGTTATTTCTTTTTGCCAGTTTTCTTAGGAGACTACACATTCCCTTTCTCATAAGATTACTAAAAATTGTTAGCAAATAACCATTTGACTGATTGATGTGTTTCAGTCCCTTGTTTATAAAGAGAGCTCATTTACCAATCAAAAAATACATATCAAAAAGGAAAAACAATTTTTAAAAAGTTTTACAATTATAATGAAGAGGAAAAAGCCATACTCCAATTTGGCTTTGGTATCTGCCTTTGATAATACTGATATCTGCCCGCAGTTGATCTCTTTGTTCCTGTGTGAGCTCTTGATAACCCTCTTGTGAGGCTGTTCTGAAGACTGGGGGTTGTGAGGACTGATCTTTCCCAGGAACTCCAGGAAAATCCCGAGTCATGGAGCTTGGTGCTGACAGGCATTGTGAGCTCTTCGTTGTTAAGCATAATAATGAAAGAAGGAAGGGAGAAGGGGAGAGAGGAAGGGAGGGAAAAAGAGCAAAGGAGAAAAAAATTATTTATCAAAGCTAGAATTATGAACTTTAAGCAATAAAACTTTAACATGGGTAAGCTTACATTTTAATTAACTGAAATTAAGCAAGTTTAAAATACGCTCATATTCTATAAAGGTTCATCCATACCTATGTTGTTGAACCACCACAGAGTGAAAACTGCCAATCATACAAGGTTTTTATAATGCTTTGTTATTAAATCTACCACAAATGCCCTAATGATAGGGTATATACTAAGGTTCTGGGACATTTCTATATGTAAGTTAAGAAACAGAAAACAAAGACTAGAATTAAAACAGCTTACTATTCCTGAGAATAAAAATGGGTTATGTTTATATTTTTAAAAACCTAATAAGGAAATTTACCCCCAAATTACTAAATATTTGTAAAAATGTTAACCACTAAAGAAACAGTGAACCACTGTTAATTTTCTGAGATATGTGTCAAATGCTATTTTAGTTTAGAAAAACAATGATATTGCCCAAATTTAATCTAAACATTTTCCTTGTTGAAACATTACTACTACTAAGTTTTTCACTGTGCTTATATTTTCCACCAGAAGTATTACCAATAGATAACATTTGGTTGTTAGAATTTTTAACATTATTGTACCAAATTTCTCATTATCCTCAACTGTTCTACAATAACAGAATTTAAGTTTAATACAAAATGAATCTGCTACTAAAGATGTTTTAAAGCCACTAATGAAGGGAGAAAAACCTGAAAGAAACCAAAGGGTAATCACAACCACTAGCTACTTCGGCTCCCCTTACTGCCAGCTCTGTCTTAACATGGAGTGAAAATGATTAGTGTAAGAAAAGACTGTTTTACTGAAGGACAAACCAACCAGAAAGAACATGTGGGGCTAGTTAGGACATAAATTACACCAACATACAGCTGTCTATTTCAGAATTGTACAGTGACTGCACAAGGTACCAAATCAGAAGAGGTTCCGTTTCCAAGTTCTGATTCATAAGAGCTTCCAAAGTAGAGCCGGTACATATTGAATTTTGATTCATCTGGAAGCACCTCAGACATCTCTAGAGAAACAAGGGACTGCTCTAAGCCACATTCTCCATCTCCAGCTGAATCATCAGAGCCACTGCTGTGGTTAAGAAAAACCATTGAAGACAGACTCAGGTCACTATCAGAGCTGGAACCTCCATCCTAAAACACACAAAAGGACAACCAGTTGTAAAGCTCTAAATAGTCCACAATTCAAAGATAAACCACACAGAGACAGCATTCTAATAGACCAGTACAAGGAAACTTGAGGCATTTTTTTTACAAAAGCTCTTATTGATTCTCTAATGGTTCTGAGTCACATCACAAAATTTTAACTATTAAAATAAGGAAAGAACATATGGAATGTGTAGATAACTTGCCAACCATCTACCCCAAAACTAACAAAGCTAGGACTCAGACCTCGATTTTATTTTCATGTCTCTTTCAATTCACATTTTTCTACTCTGAAATGATAAAGCACTCTATAACATGGCTGATTCATCATTATAGAGTAGTTTACTTGTAAACACCTTTTTTCCCCTTTCATTAGCAGAAAAGAAACTTCAATGGCTTGCCAAAATAAATAGCAAAAACTTGGCAGTATCTAAATTTAGTCCCCGCAAGAATCTCCAACAAAATGTAGCAGAGGGGAGTATACAGTTGAAAACCCTTCCCAGAAAATATATGGTAAAGTCCATAATGTGGCAGAGATCAAATTATTTTCTGCCAAAATTAAAATATTATCCTTAGAGAAAAAAACTGATTCTAGGGCTGGAGAACAGATAAGATAAACCTAGAACATCTTGTTGTACAGGGAAGTAAGTAAGTGATCAAAGGATGATGAGGACACATCAAAAGGACACAGAAGCCATCCAAAAGGGGCTCCTATTGGCCATATCTGGGACAATTTGAGTTTCAAAATAACTATCTGATGATCTTTTTTAAAAGTAAAAAATGAATTTAAAATCTCAATTCTTACCTCAATTCAAAGAATACCCTTCCACACACCAACATATTTTGCCAATAGTAAGGTAATGTTAGAGAAATAGACACCAAACTCTTCATATACTTACAAATTCTCTGCAAAGCCAATATTCCAATTATGGTACACTCGACTAAAGGTAAATTTCTATACAGTTAACTAAAGTTGTTAAAAAGTAGGAATTTCTTTTAAGGTTGAAATTTTGACACTGAACTGCTCGTATCACTCGTAAGACACCATAGTAACGATCTCCTCATATAACTCACCTGCAGCCCACAGGACAGCAGCCTTCCATGTAAGGCCTCTAACTGGGCATTGTAAAGTAAAGCTTTCAGATCAGCTCCCGTAAAGGAGCTGGTTACTGATGCCACGTTCTGAAGGTCCACATCATCTGCCAGAGGTAGAGAGTCACTGAGAACGTTTAAAATTTCAAGACGTGACACCTGAAGGGAGAAAAACTAATTGATTTAACAAATAAAATTGAATATGTTATTTTAAACTGTGTCTCTTAGGATTTTTCTTATAAATTCACTTCATATATCTTATAAGCTTTACAAATAAGTTGAGGAATGTACCAGTAGGCTACATCTATCTTCCTTGGAACTTTTTCTCTAACAGAAGGAACATAGGAAAATGAATGAAAATCAACATTCTTAACTATTTAGTGTAAATCATTTCTAATTCAGACAGTGCTTATTTTCTACATTTGGGCAAATGAGCCAAGAAAGTGTTTTGAAAGAAAAAATAACTGCTACATGTGATATATAGACATTTTATACCTTTGACTATTCATCTATTTCTTCTTTTACTCATTCATTTCTAAATTTGGGAAAAAGAGCTCCATCAACATAGGACTAGGAAAAAGTCGTATCTCTATGTAACATGCATAGATGCTTCCTAGTCCTATGCTTGATCCAGTATCAGTCTTTTGTCTGGATAATGAGGTGTGTGATCTTTGAACACAGGGAACACGGACATGCAATACTTGTTTTTCCAATTGGCCAACACTGAAAGAGTATAAAGTTTTCAGACTTGCATGGAATGGCTGGGCCAAAAAAAGGCTTTGCATCTAATTCAGAATCTTTTCATGCTGTAAGAAAGCACTGACTAAGGCCTTTGCCGAAAGCTGGTCTTCTAAGGACGGCTTCTATTACCTGGCAGAAGTAAAGTTCACAAGGAAAGAGTATAGCATTTGTTGGATTTTGTACTCAAAACATGAAATTGTCACCTGATCAGGAGGAGGACAGTATACACATTTATCTAGTCGGCCAGGCCTGAGCAGGGCAGGGTCAATCAAGTCAGGGCGACTAGTGGCAGCCAATACATAAACACCTGGGGGGGGGAATAAAAATCCTTTACTAAATCCTGGTGAAATTTTGTTATAAGAAGATATTTCTGTATTTACAATTATTACCCTGTAAGCCTTCTACTCCATCCAACTGAGTCAGCAACTGGTTAACTACACGATCTGTAACTCCTGTATTATCGTGGCCTCGTCGAGGTGCAATAGATTCAAATTCATCAAAGAAAAGGATGCAGGGCTTTGCAGCCTGTGCTCTGGGGAAACAAACAGTATTTCCTATCTGAATAGAGCTTCAGAGTTTGCAAAGTAATTTCATATATATATATCTATATCTGTATACACATACACACATATATATATTTATGTATTTATTTAATTCTTCACAACAAACCCTTAAGGAAGGCAAGGCATATGTAATTATCCTTGTTTTCAGTAAACCAGGTCTTAGAGAGGTCAGGGAAGACACATGCCTTCTGGACAGAGACTAAAACAAAAACCAGTCTTACTCAATGAGTGAAATACTTCTTTGATTCTTATTACAAGTAAACTCTTTTTAATATGCTTATTGGCCACCTGCAATTCTTTTGTGCAATGTCTCTTCATGTCTTTTGTCCATTACATTTTGGCGAGCTTAGTACTTTTATTTTGTAAGGCTCTCTATAAAATATATTTTAGTTATATATATATTACATTTTTTTCTAACTTGAACTTTGACATATAGTTTTATTAATTTATTAACTAATTTTGTTTTCATTAAAAAGAAGGTAACATAAGTTCCATCTCTGGTAAAAGGATGGACTAGATGTCTAAAGAATCGCCCCTAATACAAAATATCTGTCATGGTGACGGAAAAAACCCAACAAATATCTTAGTAAATACACGGCAAGTAAGATAAATCTGGGGCCAACACCACACTGGATTACCTGTGCCTTGAACGTTTGGCGAAACTCTCTTAAAAAACCAACTAGGTCTGATGTTTGATTTATGCAAGGATTTTTAACTAGCGCCCATTGTTTTCCTACCTTTACAAGACTATTCAGATTTTGTTTCTTCCTTGCTTGACTTTGGTCAAATATATTTTGTCTATGTTACCCAAGTTTCAAAAACACTGGCATAAAGTTTATAATATTATTTCACAATACTCCCTTATTATCTTTTACATTTCTGGTATATCTTTAGTCTTGCTTCCTCCCCTTTATCCCTAATGTTGTTTATTCATGCTTGCTTTCTTCTTGATCAGTCTTGCTGGAGATCAACTGTATCAGGTTTACAAAACATATTTGGGTTTGTGAACTTCTCTACTGAATTGTTTTCTATTTCACTAATTTCTGTTCTTTATTATTTCCCTCTTTATTTTCATTTATATCTGTCTTTTTCTAATTTCATGAGATGGATACCTAGTGATTAACTTTCAGTCTTTTTTCTTTTCTAAAAATTAAAAGCTATATTTTCCTTGAAATAAGTTTTGCAGTATCTCACAATTTTAATAAACAGCATTTTCCTTATTAGTGCTCATTATTTTCCATTAGATCTCTTCTTTCACTTATGATTTATTTAGTTTTTAAAAAATATCTAAATGTATGGGGGGGCTTATCCTTTTCTTGATTATTTTAACTTGTGTTTTCAGAAAATGGAGTCTCTATGATATTATTTCTTTGAAACATTGCAATCACTATGTATGGCCTGACATATGGCCAATTTTCAAAAATGTTCCAGATGTGCCTGAAAAGAGTGTATTCTCCAATTGTTGGGTACATGTTCTAAATATGCTTACATCAACCTTACTGAATATGTTGTTTAAATCTTCTAAATTTTTACTTTTTAAACTATTTTTTCACTAATTACTGAGAACTGTGTTAAAATCTTCTACTATG
The DNA here is from genome assembly GCF_951394435.1 of Stenella coeruleoalba. Taxonomy (NCBI): domain Eukaryota; kingdom Metazoa; phylum Chordata; class Mammalia; order Artiodactyla; family Delphinidae; genus Stenella; species Stenella coeruleoalba. Next base: position 49,591,837 of record NC_137155.1, on the reverse strand, counting down.
AAGGTGGATCTGTCAGTTTCTCCTTGGAGTTCTATAAATTTTTGCCTTAAATATTTTGAAGTTACAGTATTAGATACAAATAATTTTATAATTGTAATATATTTCTGGTAAATTGAACCTTTTGTCAATATGTGGTTGGCTGTCTTTACCTGTAATAGGCTTTTCTGGTAATATTCTTTTCTTAAATTGGGTGGTAGCAATACAAGAGTTCATTTTATTATTCTTTAAAATATATATGTACATTATATATATTCTCCTAATTGCATATTTTATAATAAAATTTTAGTGGAATGGAACAAAGTAGCTCTTTCATTTAGAAGCTTCCTGTAATCCCATCACATTTAAGTAATTTTTTCTCTCTTAAATATTAGCTTCTGTATTCATATGTATCTTTATATAAATGCAGTAATAATTATACTCTATTTTAATTACATTGACCACATGGAATCTTAATTTATAAAAGAGATAAATTGGGGTAATTATGTGCTTCATATACTTTGAGAATCCTTGAGTAACCACTTATGATTCCACTTTCAGCATTTCAGAAATATTTCTATTGTAAATATAAAACCAAATAATTTCCAAAACTTAATATCAAAAATGTTTTATATTTAAGTGGTATTTGGTAAAACAGTGAATTTTTGTTCTTCAGTTTATTAATAACCCACATAAATCACAGGTTTCAAACATCAGTTTTTCATAAAAACAACTGAAGACCAAAAAGCATTGACTGATAAATAACCACAGAGTCAGTTACTTTAAAAAAACATTCACTGGTAACTAACCTAATAAAAATATCCCGTACAGCTTGTTCACTTGCTCCAATATATTTGCTGAGTAACTCTGGTCCCTATTAGGTAAAATAAAATTAAATTAGAATTCATTCAAAACTATCTAAAAACAAAATATACTTTTTGTTCATGGCTAAGTCTAAATGCAATAATAGAAAAATTTTAATATAATTAATGGATTTCTCTGAACTACATTTAAAAAATTAATGCGGCTGGACTAAATATCATACCACAAGTTCTATACTTGGTGTTTCCTTTGCTTAGAACATTTGTCCCCAGATAGTCTCATGGCTCATTGCTTCATTTTATTTAGATCTCTGACAAAATGCCACATCCTCAGAAAGGCCTTGTCTGACAAACCCATCTATGACTCACTCCAGTTACTTTACACCTCCTTCCCTTGACTGTTTTCCTACCTAGTACCTACCACCACCTGACAGTATATTATACATTGAATGTGTCTGTTTATTGTCTCCCTCCCTCCACTAGTAGAATATAAGCTCCGAAAAGGCAGTTTTGTTCATTACTGAATCTCCAGTGCCAAAAACAGTGCCTGCTACATAATAAGTACTGAATAATTATTTGTTTAGTAAGGTAATGAATGGTTTAAAAAGGGAAAATGTTCCATTTATCTCAAATCTTTGGAGACTCCAAAAAATACGTAATGTGACATGAATTACTTTAATTAGCATCTTCAGTAACTGAAACCAATTTATTTGCTCAGAAGTTGAAGAATATATCATTTTTTCTAAAAGTCAACTGAGGAAACTTTCAAAACAAACTTTACTACATATAACAATATCAATAATGAGGACAGTCTTTCCTTAAATTGGGATATTTTAAAAAACTGAATAGGCCCTAAAGTGATCTCCAATGAAAAATCATTACCTTAAAAAGACCAAAAAGTGATCAGGATATGTGACCAAAATAAAGAATTTCTAATACTCAGCCATCTAGATAGCTATTAATATACTAATATTTGATTATATTTTCTCAGTACAGTCAGGGAACTACAGAGGATGGAACAAGAAACAACTAAGGCAAAATATTAGGAAAAAGGCAACAAACTGGTGTCAGTGAAAGGGCTGTCTTTGATACATGCCTCCTGGGATCCACCCAGACCTACACAGCCTCAACTCTCTACCGAAACCTGTGCATTGAGAACTCATCCCAATTGAGATTTGAAGATTTACTAAAGGGAAGAGATAAGATGTCCTCCCTAATGGAACAATCTAAAATACAACAATATTTGCAAGTGTTAATCTTGAAAATTATATGTAAAAAAAAAAAAAGTAAAACTACATTCTAGTGACAAGTAAAAAAGAAGAATATGGTCATAGTTATTCCAAATTCCAAAAAAAGAAGATAGGAAAATTTAAAAGTTATAGCTCTCCATCAATGCCAGGGTACCCACATAACCAGCTCAGAAAATCTCATGTGATAAAAAAAAGGGTAGGCATAACCCAACTGCAAATTAATAAACTGGGTTTCAGATTATAAATCAATTTTGAATAAGTTTACAATACAGGTTTCCCTCACTTTTTGAAGTTTGCTTTACACTACTTCACTTTTATTAAAGACCTACATTAGTTAACTGTTTTCGCTAACAAAGAAATCCAAAGAAAATGTTCACGTTTATGAAAAAGGGTGAAAGGCGAAAAGCATTCAGTGTTTGTCCCGCTGTGAGCTGCTGGAGAGGCAGAACATACCCCAGCGGCAACAGTGGCGCCACCAAGCTTCTTTCTAGGGAACTACACGCAGCATCAAGCCATCATAGTTTTGAACTGTGTCTGGGAGCATCTGTGCTTTATCTCGATTTATTTTGTTCATCCATTAGCAAGATGTGTCCAATTGCTTCTTTGTTTTCTACCATTTCAGTTTACAGTAATGTTTCATAGAAACACTCTACTTCCGGATGGTGGGGGGAAATCTGCATATGATTACTTTGCCTTGAAATGTAATCACTCTTTGGCAAACAAATATTGCTGGGGTGCTGAAGCTGTACAAATAAGACAGCACATCCCAGACCATAATGACACACCAGTGGTGGAGTGTGAAGCAGTACCCAAAATGATCTGCTAGCATGTCCTTTAATGACCATACTCACCCTATATCTGAAAAAATTTAACTTGGTGTGACACAGCAAGGGTGAAATATAGCCAACAAATAAAAACCCCAGCTTCCTGCCTTAGTGTGGTCTCCAGCCCCTAGTCTTCTAGGTTTTCTTCCCCCTTCAAGTTTGCTCTTTTACCTGATTATTTAGGCGTAATTCTATTTTATAATGCATGAAAATCTGCCTTAAGCAAGAACATAATAAGCCCTACAAAAGAGAGATGCCTCATTATTCAATTTCCACACAGTTTAACTAATAGATGGATCACTGCTCCTACTAGTTTTCCAAATATGAGATTAACCCGCTATCAAGAAACATAAATGGTGTTGGCGAGGATATGGAGAAATAGGTATACTCACTCACACACTGCTGGTAGGAATGTAAAATGGTGCGGTCCTCAAAAACTTACACATAGAATTACCATATGACCCAGAAAGTACACTCCTGGGTATATATGTATTCCAGAGAAATGAAAACATATGTCCACACAGAAATTTATACACAAATGTTTATAGCAGCATTATTCATAACAGCCAAAAAATGGCAACAACCCAAATGTCCACCAGTGATGAATGGATAAACAAACTGTGGCATATCCACACCACCTTAAAAAAGACTGAATATCATCCCGCCATAAAAAGTACTGAACTACTGAGGCATGCTACAACTTGGATGAACCCTGAAAACATTATGCTAAGTGAAAGAAGCCAGACACAAAAGGTGACATATTGCATGATTTCTTTTATATGAAATAGCTAGAACAGACAAATCCATAGAGACAGAAAGCAGATTAGTGGTTGCCAGGGGCTGGGGGAAGGAGAATGGGCTGAAAAAGTTTTGCAACTAGAGAGAGGTGCTGGCTACACAGCATTGTGAATGCACTAAATGCCACTGAACTGTACACTTTAAAATAGTTAATTATGTAAATTTTCCCTCAGTTAAATAAAAAAGAAAAAAGAAGAGAAAAAAGATAAATGCCAAACATACCTTGACACTAATAAAATTCATTCCACTCTCTCGTGCAATTACTCCAGCTAGTAAGGTTTTTCCTGTTCCAGGAGGACCATACAACAGCACTCCTGTCCTTTGTCGTATGGGCAAGTTTGCAAATAATTCTGGGTACTGAAAGAAAAATATGACAAAGAGCTCAACTCTAAAACAAATGACTAAGCAGTGGCCAAAGATCAATGTATAGAAAAAAGTACTTGGGTGGTAACAATGGCCATCTTTATGACAGTACAATGATAGAAAAAAACATTCCTACTCAGAATAATAAACGAACTCAAAGGAACTACCACAGATTTTTCCCAATTGGACCATGGAATACAGTCCACATAAAAAGCATATAAATGCATCAGAACTTCTTTCCATTTTTTCCTGTTTTTTTTTTTTCAAACATTATAATAGTACTACATTAAGAAAATAAAACCCAACCTTTTAACAAGTATACTGCCTTCCACTTGTATGGTTCATGGGGCAAGTTATGACAGCTATGTATATTCAAATATATTCAATCAAAGAAAGAAAATAAATAATAGAGAAGCATGTGTAATTATAATCGACAGTAAAATCTCCCAAGAGTCTCAATGCTGAACAAGTAACTGACTGCTTCTAAATTATCTTCTAAATCAGCAGCTTCTCAGCAAGAAAACTTTTTGAACAGGTGAGCCAAACATCAGGCTACTGTCAGCAATCTCCTAGTCTCCTCTATTAAGTACACCTATTTAGTCCCACGTGTTGACACAATTTCAACCTCATCTCGACCTCCATTCTAATCTGAAGGAGGCCCCAAAGTCAGCACTTACGCAGATGGCCTCACGTACCTGGCCCGGGATGTATCTGGATACTGATGTTTGGTGCCCAGACCCCGCATTTGGGGTCATGATCCGCAGGCAAGTACTTCCCACGCCCCTGTTCTCCCAAACAGGCTTTAACCCCCAGTCCTGGGCTGCACTCAGTATCTCCCAGGCCCCACCAGACAGTTCCCAGGACTGTCTGTAACTGAGGTCCTTACATGTAACTGAGATCCTTACCCATTTCTTTATCTCTTTGGATGGGCCCCTGATCTCATGCAAAGATCCTTTTCTCTCAGGTTTCTGATTCAAACACACCACCTCCTAGATTCTACTTTTGATCTTCTAAAGAACAATCTACAGCTGCCCCCTCTATCCTGCTGTCTGCCTGGTCTATGCTGCCTGCTAACTCTGCCTTTCTAGACTGGCACCCAGAGTTTAGAAATCTGGCTTAATCCATCAGCTCTGTGGATCTAAATGACTCTCCCACCTGCCAGTTTATTCCTATCTGTTTCTGCTCAACCCTAGCTGACAGTTCATTTGCTTTAGTACAACCTGGACGATTCAAGAAAAACACAAGAACTCTGAAATTCACATCAAAATGTGTTTACTATAAATATCACCTCAGCTTTCTTTCCAGGCAAGGAATACATCAGATACTTTAAAAATCTGTTAGAGCGCCAAAAATAGGACTGGACATTTACTTGGTAATAATAAATACTTGTTGGACCAAACGGAAGCTGGGCAAGCCAACATATACAGCCAGAACCAATGGATGACTCAGTGGTTCTTCTGGCAGTTGGTAGTGCTTGGTTTGGTTGTTTTTTAAGTACCTTGGCTGGTAACTGGATAGTGTCCACAAGTATCTGCCGAACTTCATGTAATCCGCCAATCTTATCCCAGCCCAGGTCCCTAGGGTTATGCAGGTCGACATTTCGCAGAGACACAGGAATAAATCCTTGGAGAGCCTTTCGCAAGTCCAATGTTGTTAAAACTAATTCTGTTTAAAAATAAACAAAACTTTTGGTAGTCCTATTTGTATATGAATTTTCAAAACATACTGTCATACAGTTGACCTCTCTTACCCATTTTCCCCTCCCTTACCCCTTCCACTCTAGTAACCACCACTCTGTTCTTTGTATCTACGTGTTTATGTTTAGTTTGGTTTGTTCATTTATTTTTTTGTTTTTTATGTTCCACATATGAGTGAAATCATGTTATTTGTCTTTCTCCGTCTGATTTCACTTAGCCAATCTTAACTCAATTAAAAAAAAATGCCATCAATTTAGCTGGAAATGCCAATTTTCTACTCAAATAGCTTCTTATTTGAATACTAAAATGGATATATTTAATTCTTACCTTACTACAATTACACTTCTCCACAACGGAAAGAAGAGTCCAAATTTTGGTTTTAACAGTAAAACTTACCTTCCCTGGTGGATATACTCTGATGAGAGAGACAAGAATGTATGGCTCGATCCATAAGCACTGTAAAATCTCTAGCCACAAACCCTTCAGTTTCTTTTGCTATACACTGCAGATCAAGATCAGTGAACTTGTTCATATCACAGTCTAGTTTATTTTTTATTACATTATACAGAATTTCACATCTTTGATCCTAAAGAAAAAACACAAAATTCAAATTTATAGTTTTACTCAAGTGCAAATTTTTGTACATGTATTTTGAGAAATATCAGGTTGACATCTACAGGGACAGAAAGCAGATTGGTGTTTGCTTGCAGGTGGAGTGGGGGAGGAATGAATACAAAGGAGCAGTAGGAAACATACGGGAGGGATGGAAATGTTTGCTACTTTAATTGTGGTGATGGTTTCATGGTGTGTGTTTGTGTGTATATATATATATGTTAAAACTCATCAAATTGTACACTTTAAATAGTATGTTGTCTTCAATTACACCTTAATAAAGTTGTAAAAAAAAAATCACATTCATAATGATTGCTCTCTTTCTCCAGTAAGAAGATTTTTATTTTGGTTCCTTTAAGGGTTGTTATTCCTATAAAACATAATTCTAAAAACACATTCAATGACCAATACCACTACCATTCTGTTATGCTTAATAACAGGTGTATTTTTATTCTTCAATAACAGTTAATTAGCACAGGGTCTGAATATTTAGAGTAGACGTTAGAATTTTAAACAAGAAGTTAAAATATGCTTGCCTGTCCCAGAACATTCTTTTTGAGCGTGCTGCCACTAAAACCATCAGGATTGAAGTCTCCTGAGGAGATGATGGGCTGTATGTGCTTGTATATATTTGGTCTTTGTCTTGCTTCTGGCACAGATCTCCTAAAACCCTTAAAATGGCCTAATGATAAGAGTGATAAAGGTGTCTTGACATTAATAACAAACCCCTTTTAGCCTCACCTGAGTTTACGTTAATGAGGTGACTTTTGGAAAGCACCTAAGTATGGGGGCTGGTTGCCAGGGGAACCAACCTTGACTAGAGGATTGAAACTTTCAGTCCCACCCCCTGATTTCCAGGGAGGGGAGAGGGACTGAAGGCTGAATCAATGACAATGGCCAGTGCTTTAATCAGTCATGCCTATGTAACAAAGCTTCCATAAAAACCTAAAAGGATGGGGTTGGAGAGCTCCCGGCTGGAGAACCAGAACACTTCCATGTGCCACCGGGCCAGGCCCCAAACTCCACAAGGACAGAAGCTCCTTTGTTTCGGACTCCATCCTATGTATCTTTTCATCTGACTGTTGATTTGTACCCTTTAATATTCTTTGTAACAAACTGGTAATCTAGTGAGCAAACTAGTTTCCCAAGTTCTGTGAGTTGTTCTAGCAAATTAATTGAACCCAAAGAAGGAACAGTAGGAACCTCTGACTTATCAACAGTCAGAAGCACAGGTAACATTGGCATCTAAAGTGGAGGGCTGTCTTGTAGAACTGAGGCCTTAACCTGTGGAATCTGATGCTCTCTCTGGGTAGTGTCAGAATTGAGCTGAATTGCAGGACACGCAGTTGGTGTCCAAAAATTGCTTGATGGTGTGGGGAAAAAACCCACATGTTGGAAATGTGTGCCAGAGTCATAATGGGTACAGAATATTAGTGCTGGAAAAAAAAAAACAGTTTAGTCAGTCAAATTTTTAAAAGAAGAAATGCTTAAAAAAAGGTAAATATGTGAGGTGATGGATGTGTTAATTAACTTGATTGTGGTAAAGATTTCACAATGTACATGTATAGCAAATCATCATGTCATACACTTTAAATATATATAATTTTACTTGTCAATTATATCTCACTAAAGTGGAAAAAAATTCTAATTTCCATAGTGTATTTACAGATTTTACCAATGCGAAATGAAGCAGTTCAGAATTTTTAGGATTTTTGTTTCTTTTTAAATGGAATAAAAAAAGAAAACTTAATAATTAAAAAAAAAGAAATGCTGTTTTATAAAAAGACATTTCCTTGGAAAGTACCTGATAATATTTCGGATGGTTACAAACGAAAATTGTGCATCTAATAGCAAAACATTCACTGAAGGTCGATTTTTAAGAACTCTTAAGATCACTAACATAAGCATTACTTTAAAGCCATAAATCATGAATAAAATTGAAAAATATGTAATTTATATAAAAAGTGACATATGGGAATTCCCTGGCGGTCCAGTGGTTAAGATTCCACACTTCCACTGCAGGGGGCATGGGTTCAATCCCTGGTTGGGAAACTAAGATCCTGCATAACACACAGCACAGCCAAAAAAAAAAAAAAAAAAAAAGGACATATTTCAATAATCTTCACAAGTAGTATGTTACCTGGTCGGGAGGTTGAATATGCTGGACACACTGAAATATGTGAACTCCTTGAGCAGAAACAAGTAAAGGATGTAGAGAATGTTGAGACTGGCTTGTAGCAATCAGTGCCACCAAACTTCCCATGGAAATAAACTCTTTCACCACATCGTTCAAAGCTAGAATTAAGTAACATAGTGTAAAAACTTAGTACACAAAAGCATGAAATTTTAAAATCATACATTCATTAAAAATAATACCCTAAACTTGAGCTTTAAGGTGGAGTATGAATGGAATGGCTCCTCTTTACCGTTTAAAAGTTAAATCTTCCATTCATTCATCAGTTTATCTACTGAGGACCTAATATTGGCCAGGCTCTAGTCAATCTAATGAAGGTATAGGAAGCACTGTAAACTCTGTACACTCAGAACAATGCCTAGGTGAGGTTCCTTCATCTAGATCTTATTAAGTAAATGAAAAGGGGTCTCTGAAATAAATATTATAGAAGGATGAAAATAGAACACAATATGGAAGTTTAAATAAGCAAAATACAGCTCATACTCCTATGACTTCCTGAACAATCTCTTTCTACCCTAGCTTTTGCAAGATTTGGCTGGCATGAGGTTAGAACTGAAACAGGCATTAATAACATATATCCGAGTCCTGACCTAGAAATCTGCAGCATTCCCTTAAACACTAGACTAACAAGTCTTGCAGATGCTACAGGATTCCAAATGTGAGATTAACACCAGTTTACAGTAACCCAAGCCACTGTGGTTACATTTTTTATCTATTTCACCTCTTAAGAACCTCGAGGCAGCAGAAGACTGCAAAATCCTCCAACCCCCACCCTGGTCCCACCCTCTCCTTGAACCCTAAGCTCTAGGCAAAGGAGTATTGTCTAACATACTGTGATTTCTTCTACCTCTGTACCTTTGCCTGTGGACCACACTTCCTTTGCATCTTCATTAGCCTGAAACTGTTCCATACTAACTTCTACTACTCCATCAAAACTCATCTCGGGGCTTTCCTGGTGGCGCAGTGGTTGAGAATCCACCTACCAATGCAGGGGACATGGGTTCAATCCCTGGTCCGGGAAGATCCACATGCTGCAGGGCAGCTAAGCCCCATGCGCTACAACTTACTGAACCTGTGCTCTAGCACCCGCGAACCACAACTACTGAGCCCGCGTGCCGCAACTACTGAAGCCCATGTGCCTAGAGCCTGTGCTCCACAAAGAGAGAAGCCACTGCAATGAGAAGCCTGCGCACTGCAACAAGGAGTAGCCCCCTTGTTATACTCTCTAGTTATACTTGCCATAACCAGAGAAAGCCCTTGCGCAGCAACAAAGACCCAACACAGCCAAAAATAAATTAAAAAAAAAACAAAAAAAACTCATCTCAGTTATGAACTCCCCCTAAAACACCCTGATAATTTCCCATACCACCCTCAATTTAGTGTATGTGCTCCTATCACACCCTGTACATACTTCTAGGAGAACATATCCTACCTACCTCCTAGTTGTGTCATCCTGGACAAATTACATAATCTTTGAATTTCCGTTTACTCACCTGTAAAACCAGGAGAATATCTGCATGTAGAGTACAAAGCAACCCCTAGTCCCGAAAGGGCAGTCAACACATGGTAGCTATCATTATGACTATCAGTCTTCCGTACTAACATTGTACTTGTTTACTTTTATTTCCTCTCCAAGACTCTGAGAATATAGACTGTGCACAGAAATATTTGTCAAATGAACAAAGAGTAAATCTGTACAATTCAGCAATTTCTAATAAGTGGAGGAGAATGAAGAGGCCCCAAAGACTAATGATGAATTCGTAGAATTTTCACACTGCTCTGACTCTACTGATTTTGCTAATACAGAGCAACATTAGAATGCTACCAGAGGCCTCAAAACCAACACATTACATAGCACATATTCTGTTCTCTAAAGAGAGCAGATATACTACGAAGACTGGAAATGCTGTCTGATAAAGGACAAGGGCCTGCAGCCAGCGAATGAACGCGTTACGTTACCATGTGCGAGCCTCCGGCTCTGCACAGCCTCAGGACTGTGCTCGTGTTCTGGAAGAGCAGGCAGGCCAGCAACGAGATCCAGGTCATCCAACAGGACAACAGAAGGCTGCCGCCACACCGCCTCTGAGAAAGCTGCCTCTAGGGCTTTCTGTATGTTTTCAAGCCTTTTTCCTTAACACAGAAGATATGAAATAGTTTTATTGTTATTTGAGGGCTGGGAAAGGTCAGGCTGCCATTGAAAGCATTAGAAAAGCTCAATATTGATTTGACTATGAAAATTCAATCAATACAGTATTTTGTTATATATATATACCAATCACTAAAATCTGTTAATCACTAACATGGTTTAAATAATACAGCCTCAAAGGACTAAGTACTGAATTTTATAAAACTGAAAAAAGGAATATGCTACTATAATTTCTATACATATGTATTTATTTATCCTTGCCTCATTCCACGGAGAACTTCAGATGGCTTACAACAAAACAGTAAAATAAAAGCAGGATGTGGGAAAATATAAATGAAAGCAGGGGATCACAAGTCAGATAAAATCAAACACAAAGGTAGCCACCTAGAGATCCTAGAATTGCTATATTTGAATCATTAATTTGGCTTCAATCATCCTGGTGAATTACAACTTAATTTTCAAAGAACAGAGAACATACCAATTCATAAACCAATATAAAGAGTTCCTGTTACTTAGTTCTCAAACAAAATTTTCACATGAGGCTTCAAGCAAGACTCTAAAGAGATGGACAATGTCTCTGAAACCACATTTATAGAATATGAAGTAATGGGTTTTCAAAGGCCATTTCTTAGTTTCCTATCATATACTATATTAAAAAGCAGAATATAATGACTAGCTGGGACTATATGGTAGTGGTAGCCAAGGGGGAAAAAATTAACTACTCAGTAAAATATTTCTGATTTTTAAAAAACTGAACAGATAATATAAATGTCAAAGATTTTCAAAAGTACAAGTATACAGCTAACCCAGGAACAACATGGGTTTGAGCTGTGCAAGTCCACTTATATGTGGGTTTTTCCAGCAGTAAATACCACAGTGCTGTACCACCCAAGGCTGGCTGCGGACACAGAGGGACCACGTATACAGAGGGCTGTGACTCTAAGTTACACAAAGAGCTTTCGTTGCGTAGAGGCTGGCACCCCAACACTCACACTGTTCAAGGGTCAGCTGTATGTGATAAACTGTAAGTCTCCTCTTTGCTGTCCCTAGCCACCCACTTTCCCTCCCCTGAGGCAGCCACCCTACGAGTTTCCCAAAGCAAGTCAGAGGTAATCTATACCCATTAGAGTATATTCTAGATACTAACTTTCTCAGAGTGGTGTAAGTTGGAATTTTCAGGAATATAGTCTACAAAGAGTTTTGGCTAGGAAAAAAAAAAAGGCCTCCATCAAATATGGAGAGTTTTAAAATTTTTATTAGAAACACTAAAAACATTCGAAAGCCAGATTTAAAATTTCTAAGTAATTTTAATGACTAAATGACCAACAGAAAAGTTAAAGATTAGGTATTTGTATTTATTAGATTACCAGCATTAAATAGTAACATTTCTTTCTACCAGAAAAAAGATTTATGTAGAGTATTACCATATTCATACCTCGTAAAGCTTTACAGTCAACTATTTCCACATGGGCATCCAATAAGTTAAATGCTTCTTTACAGACTGCCTTCGCTAAAGTTGATTTTCCACTCCCCTAGAAAATAACTGCTTAAATTAGAACTCTCAATATATTCAGTCACAGAAATAGCCTCTGTCACTGTGATAACCGCCAAGATTCAGCCTCATCAATCAAGTATATACTACACAATGTTATATAACAATTACATCTCAATACGGCTGGGGAAAAAAAGAAAATCCACATCCCTGATTATAAAATAACATTTAAAAAATACGAAATAATTGTAAATACTTAGTAGAGAAAGGTAAAAAAAAAATCTGTAATAGGGGCTTCCCTGGTGGCGCAGTGGTTGAGAGTCCTCCTGCCAATGCAGGGGACATGGGTTTGTGCCCTGGTCAAGGAAGATCCCACATGCCACGGAGTGGCTGGGCCCGTGAGCCGTGGCCGCTGAGCCTGCGCGTCCGGAGCCTGTGCTCCGCAGCGGAAGAGGCCACAGCAGTGAGAGGCCCGCGTACCACACAAAAAATAAATAAATAAAAAAATTTAAAAAAATCTGTAATCGTCCCACATCACAGAATTACTGTTAACTGTTTTGCTGTATCATCCTTCCAGACACTCCACACACATTTTATGTAAATTTAAGAACATGGGATTACAGTATTCCTAAGGGTTTATAATAAATCATTGTCCTCTTTATCAACAGATATAGAGCTGCATCAGCTCCCTAGTACAATACCACTGTGAGGATGTACTGGACCATAATGTGTTTATCAAAACCCTTCCTGCTGTATATTTTATGCTACTCCCACTTTTTAACTATTATAAGTAAAGCTAAAATAAATATCCATACATATATGTTTACTTATTTGTCAGATTATACCTTCAGAATAAATTTCTAGAAGTGTAATTACTACATCAAAAGGTATATATATTTAAATTTTGCTAAACATTGCTATAAGTGCCCCTTAGAAGACTGAACACTGTTAGGTTTTTTTTTGGATTCTGTGTTCATTTTATTTTTTATAGCATCTTTATTGGAGTATAATTGCTTTACAATGCTGTGTTAGTTTCTGCTTTTTAACAAAGTGAATCAGCTATATGTATACATATATCCCCATATCTCTTCCCTCTTGCATCTCCCTCCCTTACACCCTCCCTATCCCACCCCTCTAGGTGGTCACAAAACACCGAGCTGATCTCCCTGTGCTATGCGGCTGCTTCCCACTAGCTATTTATTTTACATTTGGTAGTGTATATATGTCCATGACGCTCTCTCACTTGGTTCCAGCTTACCCTTCCCCCTCCCTATGTCCTCAAGTCCATTCTCTATGTCTGCTACTGTTAGGTTTTTATAATTCTTTTTTTTTTTTTTTTTTTTGCGGTATACGGGCCTCTCACTGTTGTGGCCTCTCCCTTTGTGGAGCAGAGGCTCCGGACACGCAGGCACAGCGGCCATGGCTCACGGGCACAGCCGCTCCGCGGCATGTGGGATCTTCCCAGACTGGAGCATGAACCCGTGTCCCCTGCATCGGCAGGTGGACTCTCAACCACTGCGCCACTAGGGAAGCCCTATAATTCTTTTAATATAGGTTTCCTCCCTCAATCTACTACTATTTCTTTCCTTTTTTTCCCTCTAATAAATTTATTTATTTTTGGCTGCGTTGGGTCTTCGTTGCTGCGTGTGGGCTTTCTCTAGTTGCAGCAAGGAGGGGCTACTCTTCATTGTGGTGCATAGGCTTCCCACTGTGGTGGCTTCTCTTGTTGCAAAGCAGGGGCTCTAGGCATGCAGGCTTCAGTAGTTGTGCAATGTGGGCTTAGTAGTTGTGGCTCACGGGCTCTAGAGCGCAGACTCAGTAGTTGTGGTGCACAGGCTTAGTTGCTCTGTGGCATGTGGGATCTTCCTGGACTAGGGCTCGAACCCGTGTCCCCTGCATTGGCAGGTGGATTCTTAACCACTGTGCCACCAGGGAAGTCCAATCTACTACTATTTCTTACCATTGTTGCTTTGTCTAGCTTTAACACCCCTGTACCAGCTGTAACATTTTGCTTTTCATTACTGTGAACTGGAAAAAACAGCCAAGCTTATTGTGCAAAGTCTGAAATTTAGCAGGCATTCAACAATACTACCATCATTATAGTTTACAGAATTGCATTTATAATGAAAGTCACTGGACCCCAAAGAATAAAGAAATTAGGGGTGCTGATGTATAGGCCCCACCTGTCACTTTTTGCTGAATCAGAGGGCCTTTTCTCTCACTCAAAGTAATTCACATTTGTATAGCACCTTTCATATATATTATTTCTCTTAAGTGAGGTTAATCCTAAAAGGCAGGTTAAGAAGCTGAAAACTGCCTGAGGTCATAGCCAGTAAGTATATAACAAAGGTGGGACTCAAATTCAGGTCTTCTACTTGCTCTTTCTATTAATCACGCTACCTCTGTGTGAGAAGGAGGAACTCTGGTTTCTGAATCAGTAGGATATTGTTTTCCAAAATAAATATTCTACCACGATGATATATTTTGAAATTTGACACAGGTCATCTAGAAAACATGTAGAGTAGTTGTTGTATTTTACCAGCCTTGCATACCTGGAATAAATCCTACTTGATTGTGGTATATAATTCTTTTAATATATTGGTTGATTTGATTTGCTCATCTCTTGTTGATGATTTTTGCATCTATGTTCATGAGAGATATTAGTCTGTAGTTTTCTTGTAATGCCTCTGTCTGGTTTTGTTATTAGGTAATGCTGGCCTCACAGAATGAGTTAGGAAGTATCTCCTCTGCTTCTATCCTCTGAAAGAGACTGTAGAGAATTGGTATAATTTCTTCCTTGAGGGTTTGGTAGAATTCACCAGTGAACCCATCTGGGCCTGGTGCTTTCTGTTTTGGAAAGTTATTAATTACTGATTCAACTACTTTAATAGATATAGGCCTTTTTATATTGTCCATATCTTCTTCTGTGAGTTCTGGCAGACTCCTTGTGTCTTTCAAGGAATTGGTCTATTCATCTAGGTTATCAAATTTTTAGGCACAGAGTTGTTTATTACTATTACTACTTTATTATCCTTTTAATGTCTGTGGGATCTCTATTGATATCCACTTTTTCATTTCTTACATTAGTAATTTGTATCCTCTTTTTTTTTCCTTAGCCTGGATAGAGGCTTATCAATTTTACTGACCTTTTCAAAGAACCAGCTTTTGGTTTCACTGATTTTCTCTACTGATTTCCTGTTTTCAATTCATTGATTTCTGCTCTAATTCTTATTATTTCTTTTCTTCTGCTTACATAGGATTTAATTTGTTCTTCTTTTTCTAGCTTCCTAAAGTGAAAACTTAGATTATTGGAGTAGTTGCTATATTTTAAGTAAGAATCAAAAGAGAGCAACTGGGATAGTAAGAGGAAAAAAAAGTTATGATACTAGAGTTAAAAGTGAATAGAAATGAAAAAGCCTTATAATTTTGAATTGAAAAAAAGCACGAAGACTCACAAAGACCACACTGTAGCCCTGGAAAAAATACTGCATTGGTAGAGAATAAAACCGTAAGCCCCTTAAAAGGGCAGGGAAGCTCTCGCAA
Source organism: Stenella coeruleoalba (assembly GCF_951394435.1). Classification (NCBI taxonomy): domain Eukaryota; kingdom Metazoa; phylum Chordata; class Mammalia; order Artiodactyla; family Delphinidae; genus Stenella; species Stenella coeruleoalba. The sequence goes on along the minus strand of NC_137155.1, from coordinate 49,576,121 downwards.
GACTGACAAAGATTAAAACAAGAGAAGATACAAATCACCAATAACAGGAAATGGGACATCACAACAGATTCTGCATCTATTACCAGCACAGTAAGAGAATGCTACAAACAACTTTATGCTCAAATACTTTACCAGTTCCTCAAAAACTACAAACTACCAAATGCCTGCCAAAATGAAACAGACAATTAAGGACTTTGAATTTATAATGAATTTATAAAGAAATCTCTAGGCCCAGATGGTTTCAGTGGAGATGTTACAAAACATTTTAAAGAATTAACATCAATTTTATACAATCTCTTCCAAAAAACAGAACAGGAGGGAATACTTTTCAACTTACTTTACGAGGCCAGTATTACCCTGAGAGCAAATCCAGACAAATGCAGTACAAAAACAGAAAACTATAGGCTAATATTGCTCATGAACTTACATGCAAAAATCCTCAACAGAATATTAGCAAACAGAACCCAGCAATGTGTGGGTTGGCCAAAAAGTTCGTTTGGGTTTTTCCATAAGATATTATGGAAAGAATAATAGACCACGACCAAGTGGGATTTATTACAGTTTTGCAAGGCTGGTTGAACATTTGAAAATCAATCAACCTTATTAACACCCTACCAACATCCTAAAAAAGAAAATTCATACAATCATATCAATTGATATAGAAAAAGTGCAGGGAGACCATCACCTTATTCATCACCACGTTCCCAATATCTAACAGCAGGCACTCAAAAAACTTAGTGAATGAATGAATGCTTTCCATATCTGGTATCAACAACCCTATATAATAGATTATCAAAACCCAAAGAGAAGAATTAAAAATTGCTAATTAGTGAAAACGAGCACATTTTAACCACATACCTTTCCTCCCGTGAGTAAAAGGGCTCCGTTTCTAAGTCCTGCCACAAGGGCCATCAGCTGCCGAGACAAAGGGCGTCCTAGGAGGCTATGAGTGATGTGCTCCATGGAGGAGACGCCTAAGGAGTTCACTCCTCTGCAAACATGTAAATTGCATGATAAAACACTGAAACAGGGTAAAATCTAGCTATAAAAAATTCTGAAACTTTTCTTCCCAGGCTACTTAATGAGTTAATAAAAAGAGTAAAATCTTGAGCTTCCCTGGTGGTGCAGTGGTTGAGAGTCCACCTGCCGATGCAGGGGACATGGGTTCGTGCCCCGGTCTGGGAAGATCCCACATGCCGCGGACAGGATAGGCCCGTGAGCCATGGCCGCTAGGCCTGCGCACCTGGAGCCTGTGCTCCGCAACGGGAGAGGCCACATCAGTGAGAGGCCCACGTACCGCCAAAAAAAAAAAAAAAAAAAAAAAAGTAAAATCTTAAAAATGATCTCTTACTTGAAAGTAAAATGAATTAATGCCAAATCTGAGTCACAGATTTTAAAACTATTTTTATTACTTTCAAACATGTGCAGTAACTAAAAGTTTTGTCCTAATAGGACTCCTTAAGGAATTTGTCTTAATGCATACAAATATCCCCCTGAAAATGATTTCTGGTTTGTCATCCAACATTATCATAAATGGGTGTTTTTAAAGTGTTAGCATAATTGAAGACTTATTTCCTCTTAAATGTCATTTTTGAAATCCAGTTTCAATCTGTAGATTATATAAATATGAACTTTGACCTACTTCCTGACTCTGACTGCCAGTTTATTTCTGAAAATAAATATCATAAATTCCTAAAATTAGTCTGAACTGAAGAGATTTTACTTTATACTTGAATATTATGCCACATTTAAGCATTGTTACTTTATAGTTTAATCCTTTTACTAAAATATTTATAGACTATACTATTGCAGGAAATCAAATCACTACTACTATATCTACTAAAGGCCTCTGTGAAGAATTCTAAGAAGTAATGTTTATGTGAGATTATATTGTATTAAGAGCTAAAGAAATTGAGGAGGTTCTTTTCAGGTTTGTTTGTCTTAAAGTTGAGGAAAACACTAATAACCCCAATCAGTACATCAATAAGATAGTGAACGAATAACTTAATTTGAAATATTTTTAAACATTCAACTAATGTTTTTGGATTTAACTTTTAAAATTAATTTATTAATTTTAAAGGATTATTGTTTTATTCAAGCATGTATGATCCAGGTCATATCTAGTTGGCTCTCTTTTCACAAATCAACTCTCAAAGTAAAATTTCTAATAAGTTTCAGACTTTTAGTTATCTAAGAAGAGAAGGCAAATTACTAAGCCAGGTGTGAAAACAGAAACAATCCTTGAAAAAAATATTTACTACTGCATTAGTAAGACTACTCAATGATATTAACATCTAATTTAACATTTATACATAAAAGCCCTGGAAAAGATAATGTCAAATGTGTCTAAACATGGTAGTTTGGCCATAACTTCTTACCCCAAGCAGTTCAGCTTTAAAAAAGGAAGAATAAAGTCAATCTCCTCACTGTTTTCTTCTTTTACCATAGGATCCAGAAGGACCTATAGTAGCAAGGAAAAATCAATTTTACATTTCAAAGTTATGCCTTTTGCCTGTTTTTCTTGGGTCCCAGGAAACTGAATTGCTGATTCTGTTACACCAGAGAGAAAAGATATATTGTACACGCAAGATTATAACCTAAAATAGCCCTAACAATAATAATTTACTCATCCAAGGAATATAAATATTTACAGTTAACAAGCAGTAAAGAATGTCATCTTCTTAATACAGTTTACAGATATATCTTTATTTGCAATTTTGATTTCTGTCACATTTATTTCTTTTCACAATCTCACATTTGTATCTTCTCTGAATGGTATTCCTTAAATTATATTTCAAAAGTAGACAAATAATGTCTAATTTCAAACCACCGAAATTCTAAATGACTAGAGAATCTTTAATTTATTAAGGATAAGAGTGAATATCCTAACCAAAACACAATATTCTAAAAGGAGCACTTTAAAAATATTTCTGGAAGAGAAGTGATCTGATAATATTTGTGAAGAGTTGAGAAATAAAGAACTGACAAAACAACATGGGTTGTGCAGCAAAACTGCAAATAAAAATATGAATTAAAAAAATTAAACCCCTAAGCTAAGTTTTCATTTATTTCAGTACTAAAAGATTTTAAAATCATGATCCACTTGCCAGTTAACACGATCAATTCTATTCTTAAAACTTAATTGTGTGGAGGCATCAATTTCAAATTTAGGATAAATCAACAATTTGTTTAGATAAGTTAAAGAGATTATAGAATAAAATATTTTAAGTCAAGTTATTCCTTACTCTTACCATTCAAGTTTCTAATACACTTTAGGATGCAATGTAACAGGTAAATTCATACTTTAGAATCAATCACATGTGAAAATATTATTTCATTAAATATTCAATAGTATGTCATTACTTGTATTGTCATCTTCTGTAGCAGATTGGTACTCAACAGAAAAAGAGTTTCTTCTTTTTCCTTTTCCCAAGAATGAACTATATTCAGAGAAAACTCCTTCAACCCTATTAAAAGGAAGGTAATAAATGTAGTTAGTACTAAAGCTGAGATGAAATAATTTAAAATTTAAATTTATTTAAATTTAAACAGAGGCATTCTTTGATACGTAATATCTACTGTTTAATTATCATTATTAGGTTTCCTGTTCATACATATCACAAGTTGGAAAAACAATGAAATTTTTCTGACTTCTTTAATAGAAAAAATATTGAAATAACAAATAAAATATACTCACCATCTTTCATTTCCAACTTAATATATTCTTCCTCTGATACTATCAGAGGAAGTGTGGTAGTAGTAGACTGCTGTAGCCATGAATAGAACACAGTTTTTATGTCTTCTTCACTTATGTCTTTAAGCTGCCAGAGGAAAGGAAAGAACAGTAATGATATTCTAATACATGAACTTAACCTTAACATTCTTATTTTAACACCTTATCTTGCCAATAAATGATGTTCATAGGCACAGATTTGGCATTTGACATTACAGTACGAGTACAGCACAGCCTGAAGAAACATTTACACAAGTGGCAAAGTTTTAAATGCTCCTTTTCTCTATGCCCAGTGATACACACACCATAATCTAGCTCACTTGATAACCATTCCAGCCCCATTCTCCCTTGCCTCCCTCTACTGTAGAGCAAACTACAGTGGGAGAGCAAACTCCTCTACTCCCAGCTTGGAACTGTGTGTGCATGCATCTGGCTGCACTCTGGCCAATGCTTTACAATCAGCAATCCATGGGAAAGCCTTCTCTTCCTAATTAAAAGGTAGAGAAACCTTGCAAGGAGAAGAATTCTGCTTTGTGCCTTTCCTTCTGCTGCCAAGAATGCAGACGTGATACCTATTACTACTGCAAATGTCTTGCATCTAAGAGGAGGAGAGGCAAAGGCTAAAGACGGCAGAAGAAAAAGACCAAAGGAGCCTAGATCCTTGGTTACATGGTTTAACCCCGTTGAGCTCCTCCAAACTTCTTTGCGCATGAGAAAAATAAACTTTTTATATGTTAGTGTCACTTTTTTTTTTCTGTTAATATGGCCGATGTACTCAACAAGTAGAGTGTTAATAAATTGTTCAAAAGGTATTAAGAAATTCTGAGAAAAACACTGCTAATTTTTGATGCTTTTAGATTAACATTGTTTTAAAAATCTATTTGAAATTAAAAAGGGAATAACAAAAATTCATAAATGAAAGATAATATCTGCCTAGGAAAATAAACCTCTATTCTACCATTTCTCAACTGGTCCATTTCTGTTATCTCTCTTTATTCAGAGTCAAGCTTAGATCCACTGATTAAGCTCAGTTGAGAATATGTTTACCACCAAAAGCAACCTAAGCTAAGAAAAGGCATCATTTTCCCATTCTTAAAAATCACAGAAATAGTCAGTTACTTCTTTGAATATTATTGTGCAATGGGATTAAAGACCTAAAGGAAGTCATAAAATGAAAATGAAAACTATTTAAAATCAAGACTTTTAGGATCAGAAAGCAACTCATAGTTCCTCTAGAATCAAACATCCTTAAGTCCTAAGTGATATGATCAGCCGAGAGAGACCTTCCAAGGTCATAAAGCTTCCACTAAAGTATGCAACTCAGGACAGGAAAGAAATTCGGTAGTAATATTCCATTCCTGACACCAGAAAAAAACAAAAAAACAATGAGCAGTGGCTAATTATTTTTGTACATAAGACCTAAATTTTGAAAAAAAAAAAACCACCAAGATCAATAACCGAGGTAAAAGCAGAGCTCCTGTAAACTTAAAAAAGAAAACTTAAAAAAAGTCAAGAGCCATGGAAGTTCCCTGTTCCAAAGACTTTTATAATATGGTCTACATGTTTAAAGATTTCTTAAGAATATCAAGGTAATATATATAGAAAGCAAAATATCTGACTTTGAAAATCCTGCAGTTATCAAGACAATGTTAAATTTCCTTCACATATTTTTAAAAAAGATACTGAGCAACTAGACAGAGACAAGATGGTGGAGCAGAAGAACTTGAGCTCACCTTCCTCTCAAGGAAACACCCAAATCACAACTGTTATATAACCATCTACAGAAAAGACTATAACCTACCAAAAAAGATATTCTATACCCAAAGATAAAGAAGCCACAACGAGATGGTAGGAGGAGTGCTTTTGCAATATACTCAAGTCCCATACCCGCCGGGTAGGTGAGCCACAAACTGGAAAATAATTATATTGCAGACTGGAAATAATTATATATCACTCCCACAGGAGTGAGAGTTCGGAGCCCCATGTCAGGCTGCCCAGCCTGGGGGTCTGGCATTGGGAGGAGGAGCCACCAGAGTACTTGGCTTTGAAGGCCAGTGGGGCTTAAGTGCAGGAGCTCCACAGGACTGGGGGAAACAGAGACTCTACTCTTGGAGGGTGCACACAAGGTTTCACATGCACTGGGACCCAGAGCAAAACAGTGACGCCATGGGAACCTGGGCCAGACCCACCTGCGGGTCTTAGAGAGTTTCCTGGGGAGGTGGAGGGTTGGCTGTGGCTCACTGTGGGGGCAAGGACACTGGTGGCAGAGGCCCCAGGGAATATTCATGGCATGAGCTCTCCCAGAGGTCACCTTTTGGCACTGAGACCTGGCCTCACCCAACAGCCTGCAGGCTCCACTGCTGGGACGCCTCAGGCCAAACAACCAACAGGGTGGGAACACAGCCCCACCCATGCGCAGAGAGGCTGCCTAAAGTCTTCCAGAGCCCACAGCCATCTCTAAACACACCTCTTGACACAGCCCTGCCCACTAGAGGCACAAAATCCAGCTCCACCCACCAGGGGGCAGGCACTAGTCCCTCCCACCAGGAAGCCTGCAGAAGCCCCTGGACCAACCTCACCCAGCAGGGGGCAGACACCAGAAACAAGAAGAAGTACAATCCTGTAGCCTGAGAACAGAGACCACAAACACAGAACATTAGAAAATATGACACAGCAGAGAAATCTGTTCCAGACAAAGGGAAAAGATAAAACCCCAGAAGAACAACTAAGTGAAGTGGAGATAGGCAATATACCTGAAAAAGAATTCAGAGTAATAATAGTAAAGAAGATCCAAAAACTCGAAAAAAGAATAGAGGCACAGACTGAGAGGGTACAAGAAATGATTAACAAAGAGCTAGAAGCTTGAAAAAACAAATAGATGTACGATACAATAACTGAAATGAAAAATACACTGGAAAGAATCAATAGCAGAATAAATGAGGCAAAAGAATGAACAAGTGAGCTGGAAGACAGACTGGAGGAAATCACTGCCGCGGAGCAGAATAAAGAAAAAAGAATGAAGAGAAATGAGGACAGTCTAAGGGACCTCTGGGACAACATTAAAAGCACCAACATTCACATTATAGGGGTCCTAGAAGGAGAAGAGAGAAAGGGCCTGAGAAAATATTTGAAGAGATAATAGCTGAAAACTTCCTTAACTAATGGGAAAGGAAACACTCACTCAAGTCCACAAAGCACAGAGAGTCCCAGGCAGAATAAACCCAAGCAGGAACACAGCGAGACACATGTTAATCAAATTGACAAAATTTAAAGACAAAGAGAAAATATTAAAAGCAACAAGGGGAAAGCAACAAATAACATACAAGGGCATCCTCATAAGGTTATCAGCTGATTTTTCAGCAGAAACTCTGTAGGCCAGAAGGCAGTGGCACAATATATTTAAAATGATGAAAGGGAAAAACGTACAACCAAGAACATTCTACCTAGCAAGGCTCTTGTTCAGATTCGACGGAGAAATCAAAAGCTTTACAGACAAGCAAAAGCTTAGAGAATTCAGCAACACCAAATCAGCTTTACAACAATTGCTCAAGGAACTTCTCTAGATGGAAAAGAAAAGGCCACAACTAGAAACAAGAAAATTTATAAATAGGATAGCTCAAAGGTAAAGGCAAACATAGAGCAAAGGTAGGAAATCATCCACATACAAACAGGATACCAAAACCAGCAATCATGAGAAGAGGAGAGCAAAAATGCAACATATTGAAAATACATTTGAAGTTAAGAGAGCAGCAACTGAAAACAATCTCGTATATATATACACTGCTATATCAAAACCTCATGGGAGGGCTTCCCTGGTGGTGCAGTGGATGAGAGTCCGCCTGACAATGCAGGGGACATGGGTTTGTGCCCCAGTCCGGGAAGATCCCACATGCTGCCGAGTGGTTAGGCCCATGAGCCATGGCCGCTGAGCCTGCACATCCGGAGCCTATGCTCCGCAACGGGAGAGGCCACAACAGTGAGAGGCCCGCATACCGCAAACAACAACAACAACAACAACAACAAAAAACCCTCATGGGAACTGCAAACCAAAAATCTACAATAGATACGCACAAAAAAAAGAAAAAGCAATCCAAACACAACACTAAAGATAGCTATCAAATCACACGAGAACAAAAGAGGAAAGGAAGAAAAAAGACCTACAAAAACAATCCAAAACAATTAACAAAATGGCAATAAGGACATACATATTGACAATTACCTTAAATGTACTGATAAATGGATTAAATGCTCCAACCAAAAGACACAGACAGGCTGAATGGATACAAATACAAGACCTGTATATATGCTGTCTACAAGAGACCCACTTCAGATCTAGGGACACACAGACTGAAAGTGAGGGGATGGAAAAAGGCATTCCATGCAAATGGAAATCAAAAGAAAGCTGGAGTAGTAATACTCATATCAGACAAAATAGACGTTAAAATAAAGAATGTTACAAGAGACAAAGAAGGACACTACATTAATGATCAAGGGATCAATCCAAGAAGAAGATATAACAATTGTAATTATATATGCACCCAACACAGAAGCACCTCAATACATACGGCAAATAATAATAGCCATAAAAGGAGAAATCGACAGTACCACAATAAGAGTGAGGAACTTTAACAACCCACTTTCATCAATGGACAGATCATCCAGACACAAAATCAATAAGGAAACACAGGCCTTAAATGCCACATTAGACCAGATGGACTTAATTGATATTTATAGACCTTCCATCCAAAAGCAGCAGAATACACAATCTTTTCAAGTGCACATGGAACATTCTCCAGGATTGAGCACATGCTGGGACACAAAGCAAGGCTCAGTAAATTTAAGAAAATTGAAATCATATCAAGCATCTTTTCCACCACAATGCTATGAGATTAGAAGTTCACTACAAGAAAATAACTGTACAAAAACACAAACACATAGAGGCTAAACAATATGCTACTAAACAACCAATGGATCACTGAAAAAAAATCAGAGGAAATCAAAAAATACCTAGAGACAAGTGAAAAAAAAAAAGCATGACAATCCAAAACCTATGGGACGCAGCAAAAGCAGTTCTAAGAGGGAAGTTTATTGGCAATACAATCCTACCTTGGAAACAAGAAAAATCTCAAACTACCTAACGTGACACCTAAAGCAGCTAGAGAAAGAACAACAAACAAAACCCAAAGTCAGTAGAAGGAAAAAAACCATAAAGAGCAGAGCAGAAGTAAGTGAAATAGAGACAAAGAAAACAACAGAAAAGATCAATGAAACTAAAACTGGTTCTTTGAAAAGATAAACAAAAATGATAAATCTTTAGTCAGACTCATCAAGAAAAAAAAGGAGGGCTCAAATCAATAAAATTAGAAATAAAAAAAAGTTACAATGGACACCACAGCAATACAAAGGATCGTAAGAGACTACTACAAGCAACTATACACCAATAAAATGCACAACCTAGAAGAAATGGACAAATTCTTAGACAGGTACAATCTTCTAAGACTGAACCAGGAAGAAACAGAAAATATGAACAGACCAACCACAAGCACTGAAATTTAAACTGTGATTTTAAAACTTCCAACAAACAAAAGTTGAGGACCAGATGGCTTCACAGGCAAATTCTATCAAACATTTAGAAAAGAGTTAACACTTATCCTTCTGAAACTATTCCAAAAGGTTGCAGAGGAAGGAACATTCCCAAACTCATTCTATGAGGCCACCATCACCCTCATACCAAAACCAAAGATATCACAAAAAAATAAAATTTCAGGTTAATATCACTGATGAACACAGATGCAATAGTCCTCTACAAAACACTAGCAAACTGAATTCAACAATACATTAAAAAGATCATAC